>NC_069385.1:146682500-147882500 GCF_027475565.1 Acinonyx jubatus | reverse complement strand
AATGTGATTATGGAGTGGTCTTGTTTTGTCTTAATTCCTCGTGGTCCCGTGTTGTGCGACACTGATGTCCTGTGTAACTGTACCAGGGAAACACCAAGCCGTGGCTGGACTCCCAGGCCAGAGCTTGGCTTTCAGGGGCCGCCTCTGTCTTTCTTGCCCGCTGGTGACAACAGCAGAGAGGACTGATCTCTGATCTTTTGGAAAACACTCGGGTTCCACGGCACTGCCGCAGGACAGAAGAGGGAGATGTGGTTTTCTAAGCGATGATCTTTGGTGTGGTGGCCGTTTGGGAAGGTGCTGTATCTCTCCCAACCTGGCCCGACCTTCTGCCACGCCTGAGGTGGATTCTTTCTTTCCGTGAGCTCCTGGGGAAGACTCTGGGTTCCCTGCTGGTCCAGACATGGTTATTTAAAGTTTTACATGGATTGCAGTAGAGATAAATGCAGTTTCTGACACACCAAGAATTTTTCTGCCTTTTTAAAATGCTTGTTTTCAAGGTTAATTCAAAAGGTTAAGGGCACCAAACGCCACAAAGAACGGAATCAAAATAATACACGAACAGCTTTTAAGAAGAATGTCCCACATGTTGACATGTCCACATTGGTATCTATTCAACTGATCAAAAACAAATTTCCTGGGCGCCCAGCCTGGGCAGCTTAGTCGGTTGGTTAAGCGTCCAACTCTTGATTTCGGCTCAGGTCGCAATCCCGAGGTATGTGAGATCGAGCCCCATGCTGTCAGTGTGGAGCCTGCTTGGGATTCTCTCTCTTTCCCTCTCTCTGCCCCTTCCCTGCTCATGCTCTCTCTCTCTCTCAAAATAAATAAATTAAAAAAAATTTTAAATAGAAAGTCCCATCAATTTGTCCTTTTTTCTTTTTATTCCCATCAATTTGTCTTAATGGAACTTCAATAATAAGAAATCCAAGAACTTTCTCTTTTTTTTTTTAAGTTTTAATTTAAGTAATCTCTATACCCCATGTGGGGCTTGAACTCACAACCCCAAGATCAAGAGTCTCACACACTTCTGACTGAGCCAGCCAGGCGCCCCCAGGAATTTTCTCTTTTAACACCACTTAAATTTAAGTACATTGCAACCTCATCTCTAAGATACACGGTTCACTACATATTGATATTTTATTTTATTTTATTTTTTAATGTTTATTTTGAGAAAGAGAGAGAGAGAGAGTGCAAGTGGGGAGGGGCAGAGAGAGGGAGACACAGAATCCAAAGCAGGCTCCAGGCTCTGAGCTGTCGGCACAGAGCCCGACTCAGGGCTTGAACTCACAAAGCATGAGATCATGACCTGAGCTGAAGGCAGATCCTTAACTGACTGAGCCACCAGGCGCCCCTAAATTTTGATATTTTAAAATTCATACTTAGCAGGTGCTGTGGTCTGAATGTTTGTGTCCCCCCAAAATCATATGTTGAAATCCTAATGCCCAATATGATGGTGATAGGAGATGGGGCCTTCAGGAGGTACTGAGGTCATGAGAGTGGAGCCCCCATGGAGGGATTAGACCCCACAGAACGCCCAACCCTTGCACCGTGGGGGGACACAGGGAGAAGGTCACAAGGGTGGGACCCCCATGGAGGGATTAGACGCCACGGAACGCCCAGCCCTTGCACCGTGGGGGGACACAGGGAGAAGGTCACGAGGGTGGGACTCCCATGGAGGGATTAGACGCCACAGATGCCCAGCCCTTGCACCGTGGGGGGACACAGGGAGAAGGTCACGAGGGTGGGGCCCCCATGGAGGGATTAGACCCCACGGAACGCCCAGCCCTTGCACCGTGGGGGGACACAGGGAGAAGGTCACGAGGGTGGGACTCCCATGGAGGGATTAGACGCCACAGATGCCCAGCCCTTGCACCGTGGGGGGACACAGGGAGAAGGTCACGAGGGTGGGGCCCCCATGGAGGGATTAGACCCCACGGAACGCCCAGCCCTTGCACCGTGGGGGGGACACAGGGAGAAGCTGGGCAGTGTGCAGTCTGGTAGAGTAGAGAGTCTTCGCCAGAACCTACCACAACGGCACCATGACTTCCGGCTTCCAGTTGTCAGTACTGTGAGCAATACACTGTTATTATTCCTCAGCCTCTAGGTCTATGGTATTTTGTTACAGCAGCCTACAAGGGCTAACATGCAGGGGGCTGCTTGATTTAGGCAAAATTATATGAATTTCATAATTATATATAATATCTATTATAATTATATGTATATAATTATGTAATGTACACAATTAAATATAATATTTAAAATAAATTATATAGTTATATGTAACATAAAAGTGTATTATATATATTATAATTAGTTAATTTTCAAAGACCCACAAAAAAAATGGTTCACATTCACCAAGGGACTCTAAAGGCTTTTTAAATTTAATGGTGAAATTGTGTATAAAAAGATACTCTCAGAAGCACAGATTATGGAAAGATCTTACATTTAAAATAGTTTGGGGGGGTCACTTTGTATTTATTATTTTTTTATGTGCAATGGGCCCTAGGAAAAACCCTGAAATTTTTACTTAATTTTTACAACACGTCAGGATCTAATTATAAGAGCCTAAATAACAGTTTAATATCACTTAGCAAGTAGCTGTTCTTTCCCTTCAAACAGTTAAATTGGAAACAATATAGCAAGTTTAAAAGTTATGACGTTTAGGGGTGCCTGGCTGGCTCAGTTGGTAGAGCCTGTGACCTTGATCTCAGGGTCACGAGTTCAAGCCCCACACTGGGCATGAAGCCTACTTAAATTAAAAAAGCAAAAACAGGGGCGCCTGGGTGGCTCAGTCGGTTGAGCGTCCGACTTCGGCTCAGGTCACGATCTCACGATCCGTGAGTTCGAGCCCCGCGTCGGGCTCTGGGCTGACACCTCGGAGCCTGGAGCCTGTTTCGGATTCTGTGTCTCCCTCTCTCTCTGACCCTCCCCCGTTCATGCTCTGTCTCTCTCTGTCTCAAAAATAAACGTTAAAAAATTTAAAAAAAAAGATTTAAAAACAAAAAAAGCAAAAACAAAGTTGTGATGTATAAACAGCAATTCCGTGGAATGAGAATCTGCTTTTAAATGTTCAGTTTTAATTTAAGTGTGTTCTGAAAAGGGACTGTGTTCACAACATTCAAAATGTAAAAGATACAAAAGGCTTTAACAGTGCAAACGTCCACATTTCTTTCTTTTTGGGAAACCACTGTCGTCCGTTTAGGGTGTAGACTTTCATAAACCTCTAATGTCTATGCAGGCAGATACCTCTCTCCTGTAGAAATACACGAATACACACGTGCAGTCCCGCACCGTGCTTTTTCACATAATCAAGCATCTTGGATGTTATTGTGTATCAGTGCGTGATGAGTGTCCTCATTTATGCGAAGGCATAGTTTCCACTCTGTTGGTGCGATATAATTTATTAAACTAGCGCATGAGAATCGTAAAGAGCGTCTCATTCAAACTTTACTCCAGATGGGGAAATTGAGAGAGTTAAAGGAATCCGCCGAAGCGTTAGAGCCAGGATCGGCTAGGTGTTTGTGCCACAGGAAGGGACTGTTCTTGAGGGTTAAAGACAAAGGTGAGTACGGACGGTCGCTGAAGAAACATACACAAACAGGAAGGCATTGTCACTTAAGAAGAGGTTTTGGGGGGAGGCAGCCACGGCAGAGCCCAGAGCGGAGTCTGCGTGGACTGACTGGCACTGGTAATGCGGACCGAATACGCGGGGACTGAGAGTGGTGAAGATGAGACGCTGGCAGGGTCTGGACACAAGTCAGCAGCTCCTGGCAGCAGGAGAGCACAGGAGTTTGTGGTCTGGAACCCCCGTGAGCGTTCCAAGGAAGCAGAGTAAACAAGAGGGGAGAGAATGCTCTGGAACCAGGCTCTGAATTTCTGCGCCCAGGTGACAGTACCCGAGAGTGCTCCTGGGAGGAGGCCTGGGCATCAGGTGTGTGGTCATGGGGCATCGTGGGGGGTGGGTAGCTTGTCCATTTTGTTTGCCTTTGCCTTGAAAATTTTTGGCCAGTCAGTCAGTCTACCACTAAGGAAGGTGGCAGTGGCATTTAAATCTTACTTCCACTCAGAATCACACAGGCCCCCGCCCCTGCCCCTTTCCTCACCCTTGCCCCACAGGGCTAACCGACCTGTGGTTTCTAAGAAGCACCCCCACTGGATGACGCTCATAGTCCTCAGTTTATTCATATGATCAATGAATCGATCCAGTGGTCTTTCCCTGTGCAGGGTGGCCTGCAGGCCAGTCTGCCCATGCTGCTGTCTTCCCACAGAACTGAACGCACTTCAGGACGAGCTGAAGCACTATGGCGTGGTCGTGCTGGGCTTTCCCTGCAACCAGTTTGGAAAACAAGAACCAGGAAAGAACTCAGAGATCCTTTCCGGGCTCAAGTGAGTGCCTGCTGGGACCCTGCAGAGACCCTGCCAGGATTTCCCTTCCTCCTTCTGCCTGGAGGCAGAACTCTGGAAACTTCCAGGGTGGGTGCTGGATCATTGGGTCCAAGAACATCATTGTGAAGCTTTGCGTGCAAACTTGCCTGCTGGCCGTGCTCAAGCATTCGCTCTGCCTTGAGCTCCTTGATAATGACATGAGGGGAATGTCCAATGGAAAAGAAGTACGGGACGACGGCAGGCATGTGGGCAATAAAAGTGAATCGGGATCCTGACCTTAAAATATGCCTTCCAGTTTTCTTGGAAGTCTCTACTGGCTCCATAAAGCATGATGTCCTGACTCCCAGAGACCTCTCTTTCCTCACCTTCCCTGTCTTCCGTGTCTCCCTCTTTATCCTAACTTTTGTGGTAGAGTTATGGTGGCCTTCACCATCCCTCCTTGTCCTAACTTGCGCCCTCTTGGGAACACGCTGGTTCATTGCAGGTATGTGCGTCCAGGTGGCGGCTTCGTCCCCAGCTTTCAGCTCTTTGAGAAAGGGGATGTGAATGGAGAAAACGAACAGAAGGTCTTTACCTTCCTGAAGGTGAGTGCCCACACACCTGGCAGGCGTTGGTCATAGGCAGAGATGCCCCGAAAGCATGGGGCTCGTTTTGGATCGAGGTTGGACTCCTTGGAAAGAAATGCCTAGATAAGTTCAAGAATCATGGCAATGTCCACGGTGAGGCTCGAGCTTCAACTACAGGAAACGTAACCTGTGACAGTCCTGATGTGGACCAGTGCCCCTTACTGAAGGGTAGCGATTCACTCTTCGGCGGTCGTTTATGGAATCCCCATAGGTGTGAGGATCTCTGCCCACTGGGAGCCCAAAAGTACTAATAGGGCCCAGCCCTTCCCTGGAGGCTCCTCTCCAGTCAGGGAGACGGACATGGAATTCATAACGTAGAGTGTGTATGGCAACTTGTCTTAGCGTCACCGAGTCTTAGAACCACCCAGGTTCTCTTAGGCCACAGGTTCCCACATGCTGGTCTGCCAAACAAGTCTGGTCGCCGTTGAAATTTTCACCCATCCATTGCAAACTGAAGAAAAAAAAAAAGGCAATGTGGGGAGTTTTTTGCAAAGCTCAGCTCCTTGAATCTAAAAGACCATCATTTATTCTGATATTAAATTATTTGTTAAATCCTATAAATTGCCATTTCTGTTGCTCAAAAATGGTGATGCTGTTGATTTTTCTTCGACCTAATCCTTTAAAAGTCTGCTAATTTTAAATTTTACAGTTAGGTAGACTTTTGATTTTTCTTATTGTCAAAATAAATGTTGGTTATTCTACATTCATCTCCGGAAAATAGTTATGAAACCTTTACCACCCTATGAAGCCCCAAACTCTGGGAACCACAACTCTAAACCGAACCATTTCTTTTTTCGGGTAAGAAAACCAAAGCTATAGAAATGGTAGGACTTAGCAAAGAAAACAGAAGCTATTATTTTACTGAAGCACCATGGTATAATCATGGGAGAGGCAGACTGGGAAGGGAGGAGTATTTTCTGTCATACTCTCTAGCTCTTGGTTGTTGTATTGGTGATGTTGCATTAAAATGTGTGGTTCACTGGGGGCACGTCGGGGGTTCACATGTTGACACGTGGATGCTGAGTACTCTAGGGTTCCAGATAAAACTGTACCTTACAGAAGCACAGGGGAAAAAAAACTGTTTTCTATTTTTCATATCTCTGCTCCAGAACTCCTGCCCTCCGACCTCTGATCTTTTGGGCTCACCAGACCAGCTGTTCTGGGAGCCCATGAAGGTCCATGACATCCGCTGGAACTTTGAGAAGTTCCTGGTGGGGCCCAACGGGGTCCCTGTCATGCGCTGGTTCCACAAGGCTCCCATCAGCACCGTCAGATCGGACATCCTGGAGTACCTGAAGCAGCTAAAAACCAAGTAGAAAGGCCCAGAGGCCATCAGAAATAGCCACCTGCCTCCCACCTGAAGGACATGGTTGAACACTGGGCCCATCTTTGCTCCACATGCCTTCCTACCCAGCGTCCCTGTGACCCCGCCATCCTGGATATGCGTGCGTGTTGGTGTGCGTGTGCTCATGTGTGTGCTTGAGAACAAGGCAACGAAAACCTATCTCCCCAACTCTCTGCTCCCCGAATATCAGGTTTTTTCCACTGCATTGCAAAGGAAAAGCAGATTTCCGGGTAGATGGCTCAGACTACCAAATATCCCTGAAAAAGGTGATCCCCAGGAGTTCTGGCGTCTGTCCTTCCCCATCGTGGAGGTTTGAAGAAAGCAGGAACTGGCAGCAAGACCCTCAAGACCCCCTTCATAACCTCTCCTGTCCTTGAAGATAGCCCTGGGGTGGAAGCTCTTCCTCTCCCAAGTGAGGCCTTCTGTCCCCCACACCCTGCACACTCCTACAGGGCCTCTGAAGTCCGGGTGAGGGTGGAAACCTGGGGTCCCTGAAGGAAGGCAACTCCCTGATGGGGGCCCCCGGCCCCTCTGGGTTGGACCTACCCAAGCTTCCTTGGCCCCTGTCCCTTAGTGGCTCCAGGGCAGGGATGTCCCTTCATTCTGAAGTTGGGGCTTTGTCCTCACCCTGAGCCTCCCCCCACCACACACATACCTCTTCTCATCACTGACTCAAATAAAGGAAATTCTGCAGCAGAGTTGGTTTCCCGAGGTGTCTCCCCGCTCCCGGATTACATCCCTGCACCCTCAGTATTTTGTGTTTCCCACATGCACTCTGGATGCTTCCCTGGCCCATCCAGACACCAGGTGGGGCTGGCGGCCGTAACCGTGGACACTGACCTTGCAGAGGCAGCCGCCCCCTCCCACTGGGGTCTCCTGGAGGCCCCCATGTGAGGTAGCCCTGCTTCTCTCCAAAGACACAAACATTCTGTCTGTAAAATTCCTGCTCACAGTTAAAAATCTAGAAACACAGAAAAATGGAAGGAAAGTGAAACAAAGTGGCCCCCTAATCAGGGGCAAAGAACGTGCTGGGATGCCCCGTCCAGCGGCTGTCTTATCACCGGGGTTCAGTCCTTTCTGTGAGCACAGACTGCAGAACACCAGAAACTAGGAGAGGCTTGTACGGGGAAGTGAAGCAAAATAGCTCTCTTTCTTTTCCCTTTCAGAAATTACTTTCAACCAATTTCAATTTTTTTTTGCACTTTAAATATTTTTTTGCACTTAAAATGTAGAGGGAATGTAAGTGTCAGTGGTGAGACACGATCATCGGCTGTGCCCCGGGACGGAAGCAATCCCTGACTTAACCTCTGTGTAGAACGTGCAAACTGGCAAAGCCAGCGATGGCAGGGGAAGAGATTCAGACCTGGGGACTCCAGCTTCCAGAAGGAACAGGTGCTCTGGGAGCCCAGGAACGCAGGCGTTCACGCGGTCCTCGGGGAAGACCTGGCCTCCTGGAGGAGCTGCCGCGGAGACTCTTGGGGTCTGGCCTCCAGGACTGGGCTGCGTCTGACCTCAGAGGAAAATGTTTTCCCCACATTTGGATGTTTTGTCTTCTTGCACTCAAAATCCAGTCAGGAAAACAAAGTCTGGCCGTCTGTGGCGTCCCCTCGGGCGGGATGTGAGACCCCCAGAGGCCTCGCCAAGCAGGGAGGGAGTGAGGAGGGGCTGCAGGGCCTCTCCGGTCACGGTGGGAGACCTGTGGAGTTTCTCCTGAGAACCCCCAGGGACCACAGCAAAGCCTCAGAAGCTTCCACACCTGTTACTACTTTCCGATGAGGATCATCAGGGGCCAGGAAGTGGGTGCAGGAGGCGGGGGCCACTCGAGGTTCCAGTTCAGCGTAAAGCAGAGAACTGCCCTGTGAGAGTGAGCGCTCCGGGCAGCAAGTCCCCAGTCCGTGGGAGAGTCCCGAAGCCAAGAAGGAAGAGGGCTCGGCTTCCCCGAGTGGTTATGCTGAGCGTCTGCGACAGGCTCCATCCTGTAGCTGCTGTGAAAAATGCAGGTTCCCTCCGTGATGCCTCCCCCCAGGGCTGACCCTGCAGGGGACAGAAAGGCTGATCTGAGGCCAGAGAAGCGGGGGGACCTTCCTGGCGCTGGGAGGTGGGGGAACTGGGGCAGGTGTGGGGGCAGGTGTTGCAGAGGATGGTGGCAATGATGAGGAGAATGTAGAAGTCTTTATAAAGGGGGGATCCGGAGATAAAGTGCCCACTTCTCCCCTCCTCACCGACCCCTGTGACAGATCTTGGTCCCCCCCGCCCCGGGAAAGCCACACACAGAACCTTCTGGGAGCGGGCGGGCTGCGCAGGACTGCTCAGGTCCGTTAAGGAAGTTGGAACCTTACTGTTGCCGTCTTGGTGCTCATCATGACCTCACTGGCTCTATTATTGCTGCGGAGTTTTTTCTTCCAACCAGAAGTTCCCACAAACTATCATGCAAATTAGATACACTCGGTGCGGTGTTTTCACAGGCATCTACCCCACCAGCCACCTAACAGGTGTCTGAAATGACTATTGCTCTGCGGATCACAAAACCTTTGAGGACAGTCCCCAGGCGGGATGGGGGGTGGGGTGCAGTTTCCAAAGTCCAGGGAACGAGGACTCAGACCCTCTAACCGCCCACTCCCAGAGTTGAGATGCGGCCACTCCCGGAGGCCAGACCCCAGCACACTCTCCCTCCGGCAGTTACCACGTAGAAACCAGGACTCCCCAAGGACTGCGTGAACGTTGGCGTTCCTGGGCTTTGGGAGCACCTGTTCATTCTGGAAGCTGGAGTCCTCATATCTGAGAAAGGGAGGGCCAGGGTCCATGCCAGAGCACATCGGATCTCATCCTGTGACCCCCACAAATACCCCTTGACTTGGCTTCCGTTCCCAGGAAGCAGACTGAGACTGAGATTTGGACACATGTCACTTACTGAGTGGTCTCAGAAGAAGGGACCGGTGATGCAGGATGGGGCAGAGGAAGAAAGAAGATTACTCGGGATTTCTGCTGGAGATTACCTCGGGATAAAGCCCGCTATCATCATTCCACCTTGAAGGAAGAGGGATGGTCTTTTGTAACTCAGGTCAGTCAACCATTGGCTGTGGGGTCGCCCCCAGCCCCAGGGTGAGACCTCCAGGTGAGGTGACTCCTCTGGCTGGAAGGGGCAGCTGGGAGCCACAGGCAGGGGCAGGGGCACCATCCTGCCAAAGCAGACCTGGGTAAGGCCATGGAGACTGGCCACTACCCTCCACAGTTCCTTACCCAGAGGGACCCCCGAGAGTCTCCACCCACCCACGTGTTCCCCTCCTCACCCTCCATCCATAGGGAGTTCATTCTCTCGGCGATGTGTCCTGACCAGGACCAGTAGCAACAGCATCACCTGAGAACTTGTTAGAAACACAGTTCTGAGGGGCGTCTGGGGGCTCAGTCGGTTGAGCGTCCGACTTCAGCCCAGGTCATGATCTTGCGGTGCCTGAGTTGGAGCCCCGCATTGGGCTCTGTGTTGTCAGCACAGAGCCTGCTTCACATCCTCTGTCCTCCTCTCTCTGCCCCTCCCCCCTGGTCTCAAAAATGAATAAACATTAAAAATATTTGACAAAGAAATGCAGTTTTTAGCTCGCTCCCAGACTTACTGAATCAGAAACTCAGGGGGTGAGAACAGCAGTGTGTGCTTTAAAAGGCCTTCCGGGCGATCCTAGTATATGCTGCCCCGGGGAGTGGAGGCTGTGCACAAAATGCTGGCGTCTTGACACAGGATGAAAGAATTGGCCCTGCACTTCACGTGGTCGCCCACTGTGCTCAGCCTCGGCCCCACTGCCTCCCCCGTTCAGCCGGTAGGTGTTCCTAAGACCCAGGGTTGACATGGACCGTTCAGCCATCCCCCGGCTGTCAGTGCCCTCGGTGTCTGACCTTTGTGGTTTCCACGTGGGCCCAAATTCAAGGTGTATCATCTCACACACCTCCTCCTTGACCAGACCTTGGTCAGGCTCCTCCGATCCCCCTTCTCAACTAGGACTTGACGTTGGCCAGGCTTTGCCAAGAATCCTGCTACGTCTCAGCAGTGCTTGGCCCACTTCCCCTCACCCTGCGTGTCAGCTGTAAGTGCCCACAGGTCCCTGCTGTGTGCGGAGCGGAGTTCAGTCTGGCTCCCCTATTTCCAAACTTTGGGCTCCGTTGCAGATGTCTTAGAGAAAGTCTTCTGTCCGCTTGAACAAGTCAAAACAATTTTCCTTTATCTTCCCAAAGACTCAGACTTGCAATGTGATTTGGAGCCCAGGAAAAGTCTCACTTTCTCTTCTCTGGTCACCACCCTGCCTGCCAGCCCACCTCACCCGCTGCTCTGACTACAGAATTTTCTCTTGCTTTCCTCAAGTTTCAGGTCAGAAACATTATTTTCTTTGAATCTGGGAAGTTCCTGATAGAGATTCTGTTCCCCTTCCCCCCTGCCCAAATTTTCCTTGTGAAATCACACAGACTACCCACCCTTTTGTTCTTCTAAAAGGAAAGAGCAACGTACGTTGAATTCTTTCAGACGCCGTTTGGCCTCAGAAATGTAGTGGCCTCGACACTGTGCAAACCATTTCGTCACCTCAGAGCGACACCTAGGGCAGACGTACAGCTCATACCAATTCTTAGTTTTAGGTTTTTTTTTTATTGTTTTAAAAATTCTTATAACATTTATTCATTTTTGAGAGAGACAGAGCATGAGCAGGGGAGTACGGAGAGAGAGGGAGACAGAATCCGAAGCAGACTCCAGGCTCTGAGCTGTCAGCACAGAGCCCGACGCAGGGCTTGAACCCATGAGCCATGAGATCATAACCTGCACTGAAGTCGGACGCCCAACCATCTGAGCCACCCAGGCACCCCGTCAATTTTTAGATTATAATTTCAGAGGGACTAGAGAAAAGATGACTGGGGATCTTTTCTTTTTTCAGATCTTTTCTCTCTTTCCAATTTCTTTGCTTCCGGCAGGCAAATCTGTGAGGAATTGAAATTGAGTATCACCCCACAAATTAGTTTTGAAGAACCTGATATGCTGACACCTTGAGCTTCACACGGTAACCCCGCCAGCCTGGGCCTGGAGCTCTGTCTTCGCCTCCGGGACCTCAGGACTGTTCGTGTACAGGACACTGGCAGCCTGCCCAGAAATACAGAATGCTCAGTTGGTGGGTCATGAAATATGAGTTTGCGGTACTATTTGATAATATGTGATATGGAAAGTGGGAAAGCAAATTGGATGGATAAAGCCTATCTAGGGAGTAACTAAGGTAGTAGCTCATGAGATAAAGGCAAAACCTCATAGGATGTGGGAAGCATAGATAATAAGTCGCTGGTGAGACAGGCGGAATTCCTAATTGTGTTAAATTGTGTTGAATTGTGTTAAATATAGATACCAAGGACATTAGTAACTTGGAAGATAAACTAAATGGAATATAAGGAATACATGGAATACGCGGATTATATGATGGAACAAAGAGGACTGTTACTTGGAAAGGAGTAGAAATGGTAATCAAAACTAAGTGATACTCAGCAGGGCAATTTTTCTATCTATTCCCTTAATTAGGGAAAACTGAGTCTCAGACAGTGACTTCCCACCAAAGGAGAGAAAATAATTTACGACTTTAATAGTCTATTTAAAATTCTAATATAAAATTGGGGGTGCCTGGGTGACGGAGTCGGTTAAGTGTCTGACTCTTGATTTCGGCTCAGGTCATGATCTCATGGTTTGTAGGTTTGAGCTCCACGTCGGGCTCTGTGCTGACAGTGTGGAGCCTGCTTGGGATTCTCTCTCTCTCTTTCTCTCTCTCTTTCTCCGTCTCTTTCTTTCAAAATAAATAAACAAAAATTTTAAAAATAATAAAATTCTAATATAAAATAAATCGTGATCAATCACTGTGTTCTAAGGGTATCTCCTGGCTTCAACATATATTCCTAATTTGCAAAGTTATGTAGAAGCCATGCCTCTATGTCTGGTATCAAGTTCTCCTGAAATCAGCCACTTTATGCCAGTACATTTTCACGGACCATGTCTAAAAACCCTAGCCAAATGTGAGCTAACTTTAAACTTTCTACTTGTCTTCTCTCAGTGCAAAGAGGATGAGTAGTTGATGTGAGCCTGGCATTAGCCACATGGAGCATAAGGCCTGGGGACACAAGACTGTGGCAGGTGCTCCATAACTGGATTATTCATCAGGAACCAAAGCTCACACCCGTCCTGCATTTTAAGAGGTACCGTCCGTCAGGGGACAGAAGGTAGCAAGAACGCGAGGACAAAACGCTTGCCTTGAAGTTTTGAGGTGCCACAGGGCTGCGGCTCATTCTGCCCTTCATGGTCCCAGCCAGGAGGTCACCCGATGTCTACAACTCCCTCCATGCCAAGAAGGACAAACTTGGGATGCTACATAGCATCATTTAGGATTGTTTTTCATAATTTGGGGGGCAAATTCAACTATCCCTCATGGGAAACTTGATCCAGAATGTTTTTGTCCAGGCAAAAACTCAGGTTTGTATCTACTTAAACTACAAGGTTCTTTAGAGACAATATCAGATTAAAACTAGAATTGTATCTTTGGAATAGCTGGCTTATTGATGGGTTACCTGCATTAATAGCAAAAACTCTCAATGACATCAAATTATGATTTCACAGCAGCAGGCGCCACTTGGAACACTCTACTAATGCTGTGATTGCTGTGGTGAGTTAGGAAAAGATCCCTATTTGAGCCTAAACAGCCGTGACTGCATATTCCCTTATGAATACATGCGTGAGGAGGGAATGGATGATGGAGCATCATCTCGGGTACTTACCCGGTTTCTGGATTGTGGTGTAACAAGGAGAAAAGACTAGGAAGGACTGGATGTGCTCAGGTGTCTGTGAGATGATAAGGTGGAAAGGTCTCATAGGCAGCTGTCTACGATCCTATGAAATTCTACAGAGGTCTTTGTGAGAAAGATATTTAGAAGCCATCAGCCTATTTTGGGTAGTTGGGGATGTGAATGTATGGAATAGTATGAATATTGTCTCCAGGAAAAGTAGGACAATGAAGGATGGGACCTAGAGAACACCAACATCAAACGGGTGATTCTCCCACTCGTCCCAGATTTTCAGGTCAGAAACACATTTTATTCAAGTCTCTGGGAAGTTCTCGGCCAGATTGAGAGATTCCATTACCCCTAGAATTTCTCTAAAAGGCACACAGTAGGTCTACTCAAAAATCCCAATTGCAGTTTTTCCCAGCATTTTAAAATTTCAAAACCATGGATTTAAAAATACTAAAGGTTATAAGTGGAGTTACAAAGAGTTTTGCCTCTCAATACTTATGCTCAAAAAAATAAAGCAGCAATCTTCATTCAGCAGAAATTCACCAGAGATACAAGCAGAAAGACACAATTAATAATTGGCTTTAATTTACCATTCTCACTCCAAGACATATCAATGGACCAAGAAATAAGCAATAAGAAACTTTAAAAATAATCAATAAAACTAACCCAATAAATACAAATTATTTCCTAAAGATGGGGAATACACCATTTTAAAATTACCCATGGAATTTCATAACTTGACTATATATTGGTCAGTAAGAAACTGTCAAAATATTTTCTTAATTTAGAAAATAATGTACTAGAAAATAAGGGTAAAAATAAGAATCAAAATATAATTTAAAAATGTAATTTTTTTGCTTAAAAAAATCAAATTCTTCTTAAAATATCTCAAAGAGAAAATGAAAACTAAAACTGAAGGCTATGCACAACAGAATGAGAAGGCAACATATATCATTAACAGTAGGATGTAACTAATGCATGCCAGTGGGAACAATTCATAACCTCAGATGCATTTTTTAAAGACTAAGATGAAAAATGCCTGAAATACTGTTTAGTATACCACTTAAAAAGTAAATAAAAGACCACAAAACCTACCAAATGAAAATGGAAGAAAGAAGTTAAAAAAGAAAAACTGTTTACATGCTAGGAGAGCTAAAAAAGTCTTCTTGACAAATGAAACCAAAATACAACCCAGTGGCAAGTCTAATCCCAGGAAAATATAAAATCAGAATTCAAAATTAGTAAGGAAAGTGTAGATATATGAATAGATGAGAGATAGCTTAAGCAAAAATCAAATATTATTTACAACTTTATACCTCTGTATCTGGTGATAAGAGTAATGAATGAGTTTAGGACAATATACGAGGACAATAGACACAGTGGATCAGTTAGTCTTTTAGTGTCGTTGTCTCTCAACAAATACACCGAGAATCAGACAGTAGGACGTGCCCAAGTTAAACATTCTGCTGGAATGTTAACCAGAGAAGCAAATGAACAGGGCGTCAGGCCTCTTTTCCACTCTGAGAAGCACTCACTCCCTGAGGCAAGTTCCTTCAAATTGCCAAGGATCAGATCACTCCCGTGGCCAGTTGAAAACAGTTCCAGGGCATAAGAAATGGAAAGCTGCCTGATCTGCTGGTCAGGGCCACCAAAACCTGATATAAGTAGCACCCAAAAGAAGACCAAGTGAGAACAATTCAACTCTAACGTCTAAAGATCCACATCCCAAATAAAATATAACTAAGAATCCAGCAAGAATAGTTAATTCAACAGCACCAAACAAAACTCACTCCAGGAGTCCAAGGATTTTTTTTTTTTTTAATGGCAAAACTCATTTTACAAATGCAGACTGTGGTCTCATGACTTCTGGCTAAATAGAGCGGCCAGAACCTCTCTCCTACCTCCATGACCACAATAGACACTTCAGATCCCTCAAGTGTTTGGTGAGTAATGTCTATGTTCCCTCAGTTTGTGAATCTCAAAATAGTTTGCCGAGATTCAAAAAAGAACCAAAGCAAAACTTCCAAGTAAAGTGAAAAGATAAATGACTGACCCAAAAGTAATATTCACAGTTCATCGCGCACACGCGCCCCACACACACATGCGCGCGCACACAGGCGCGCGCGCACACACGATTCTTTCGGAGCTGTTTCCCATGTGGAGAAGACACACCAGGCGGCGCATCACCCACTCCCTTTGGCACAGGCGTCGGGAGTCCCACGGCCTGCAACCCGCACAGTCCGAGTCGACGCGTGTGCTCAGACCGCCCCTTGAGCCCACCGACCGGACGCCAGGTGCCGAGCCCCCGGATTGGATCTTTCGCCTGAACCCTGCCCCCGGGACACGGGGCTGGGGGTGCGGAGGGGGACCCTGCCGGGGAATAAAATCCGGCCCCGAACCCCCGCGCGGTCCGGGTGGGCCCCTGACTCTACCCCCATCGCCGTTCCGGCCTCCCAGCCGCCCCCCCGCCGCCCCCAGTCCCGGCCCCTCCAGGTCCCCCCCCCCCCACCCCGCAGACCCTCGGGTCCCAGGCACCGCCCCGCCCTGACGCCGCGCCTCCCGCCCGCGCAGCGCAACAGGGCGCCTTCCGGGTCCAGGGTGCAACCGAGGAGGTGAGGGTCACCGCGGGGCTGCGACCTCGAGGGTGGAGGGTGGTCACCGCAGGGGTGCGACCTCGGGAGGGGGGCAGGGATGACCTGGGAGGGGCAGGTCACCTCAGGGGGCGACCTGGGGGGGGGCGAGAGGGGGGTCACCTGAGGGCGCGGCGGGTTCGAGCGGAGCAGGCCTGCCATGCTTGGCGAGCTGATTTTCAGACTGTCGCCGAGAGCAACCGAGGGGACCGGAGATGCGGGAAACCAGCCGACAAACGGCTTTTTCCTCGTGGATGCTTCAAAACTTGACCACGTGGCTCGCACTCCGCACCCCTCCCGAGAGGCGCCCCCTGCAGAGTCGTTCCCGCAGCAGATGTTGGCTGAGCCCTGGAACAGGGCCGGGGGCCCGCTGCCACCTGTCGCTGAGTGCCCCCTGACCCCGGCCTCCTCCGCTCGCCCGGGGACGCGCGGCTCTTCGTGTCCCGGATCTGGAGGCTGCAGGCGCCTCGGGCAGGTACTCGGGTGCCCGGGCCCAGCCGCTCTGTGCAAATCCTGCGGTCATCTTTAAGTCGTGAATAGTCCTTCTTGTCACGGTCTTCACCACGGATTGCGTGGCCTCGACTCTCTGTGGCACTCTTCCTCCGGGTAATAGAAAAACCCTTGGTCCGCCCCTGCGGCCTCCTGGTCCTGGTGTTCTGCCCCCAGCGCGTCCTGCGGGTGAGAAGCCTCCCTCCGCGCCTGCGTGTCTTCCGGAGACGGCCGCGATGCGAGCTCGCTTCCACCCTGTCCAAGGGACACGAGGCCTCAGCGCGGTGCCGGCTCCCGGGTGGCTCTATGGCTTAGCTGGTTAAAGCGCCTGTCTCGTAAACAGGAGATCCTGGGTTCGACTCCCAGTAGGGCCTGGCGTTTTCTGAAACCCACTCTTCCTGAGAATCGTTTTACGTTGGCCAGGCCCCTCGAGTCAGTCCTACTCACCTCCCAAACTCTCACCAATCTCCCGGCGGTGGAACCCGAGCTGTTCGGTTGCAGCTTGCTCGAGCTCCTTGCTCCTGAAAAGTGGATTCTCAGGGAGATGACAGTTCAAATGCGACCCACTGCCGAGGAAGGATGCTTTTCCTAGTAGAAGGGTTTTTGAGCACCTGCGGGGTGTTATAGTTTAAAGCAGGCAGACACGGAGAAATGCGTAATGTCTCTAGATTCTAGCAATCTCCAGCTCTATTTATAATGATTTCATAAAATAAGAGAAATTCATGAACCATGAATCCTGTGTTCACCTAAAAGAAAACTTGGGGTGTTTGCGGGGGGGGGGGGTGGAGAATAAACAGTTAAGATCCCTTGTTAATCCTCTTAAGGAAACTTTAGGAATAATGATCAACTGGAAGTTAAAATGTCGGGGACCCAAGAATTCCCAGGGGAGGACAAAGTTACTGTGGGAAAAGAGCAGGTTGGGGGACACCTAAGGCCACTTCGTTTGAAACGAAGTTTGTAAGATTGAACCCTGCGTGTGGGCTCTGTGCTGACAGCTTGGAGCCTGCTTGGAATTCTCTCTCTCTCTCTCTCTCTCTCTCTCTCTCTCTCTCTCTCTCTCCCCCCCTCTCTCTCCCCCTCTCTCTCCCTGCCCCTCCCCTGCTCTCTCTCCCTCCCTCTCAAAATAAATAAATAAACCTTAAAAATAAAAAAAAGAAGACATCCAGATGGCTAACAGACACGTGAAAAGATAACTCCTAAAAAAACCCCAAACAACTCAATTATTTTTTTTAATCATGATACCTGTAGTACTCTTTAGTCCCTACTCCCTATCTCCCCCAGCCCCCACCTACCTCCCCTCCAGTAACCATCAGTTTGTTCTCTATAGTTAGGAGTCTGTTTCTTGGTTTCTCTTTCTCTCTCTCTCTTGTTTTCCTTTGCCTATTTCGTCTCTTAAATTCCACATGTGAGTGGTCATATGGTATTTGTCTTTCTCTGACTGACTGACATTTTGCTCAGCATTATACTCTCTAGCTCCATCCATCTTGTTGCAAATGGCAAGATTTCATTCTTTTTAAGGCTGAGTAATATTCCACTGTATATTCTATGCCACATCTTCTTTATCCATTCATGTATCCATGGATACTTGGGATGTTTCCATAATTTGGCTATTGTAGATAATGCTGCAATAAACATCCAGGTGCGTGTATACCTTAGAATTAGTGTTTTTATATTTTTGGGGGGTAAGTATCTAGTGGTGTGATTCCTGGATCATAGGTTAGTTTTATTTTTAATTATTTGAGGAAACTCCATACAGTTTTTCACAGCAGCTGCACCAATTTGCATTTCCACCAACACTGCAAGAGGGGTCCTTTTTGTCCACATCCTCACCAACACTAATTATTTCTTGTGTTTTTGATGTTAGCCGTTTTGTGTGAGGTGATAGTTCATTATGGTTTTTATTTGTATTTCCCTGATGATGAGTGATGTTGAGCATATTTTCATGTGTCTGTTAGCCATCTGGAAGTCTTCTTTTTTTTATGTTTAAGGTTTATTTATTTATTCTGAGAGGGAGGAAGAGAGAGCGGGGAAGAGGCAGAGAGAAGTTTCCATGCAGGCTCCAAGCTGTCAGCACAGAGCTCACATGCGGGGTTCAATCTCACAAACTTCGAGATCATTACATGAGCCAAAATCAAGAGTCAGAGGCTTAACTGACTGATCCACCCTGGCACCCCTGGCCATCTGTATGGCTTCTTTGGAGAAATGTCTGTTCATGTCTTCTACCCATTTTTAATTGGGTCGTTTGTTTTTTGGGTGTCCTATCAGTTCTTTATAGATTTTGGATACTAACCTTTTATCTGATACGTCATTTGTAAATATCTTCTCCCATTCTGTCGGTTGCCTTTCAGTGTTGTTGATTGTTTCCTTTGCTGTGCAGAAGCTTTGTATTTTGATGTAATCCCAAACCACTCAATGTTTTAAATGTGCAAATATCTGAAGAAGCAACGCAAGCAACCGAGATAGAGTCAGCAAATAAGCATATGGAAAGGTGTTCGACACCGTCGGCCGTATCGGGGGATTGCAGACTGAAACAGCACTGGGATACCACTAGGTGGCTACTGCTATGGCCAAACTCCAGTACACGAACAACACCAACTGTTGGTGACCACGTGGAGCAACAGGAGCTCTGATTCGTTGCCGGTGCGGATGCAAAATGGGGCAGCCACCCTGGAAGAGAGCTTGGCAGTTTCTTGTTTGTTTGTTTGTTTTTTAATTGTTTATTTATTTTTGAGACAGAGAAAGAGCATGAACGGGGGAGGGTCAGAGAGAGGGAGACACAGAATCTGAAGCAGGCTCCAGGCTCCGAGCTGTCAGCACAGAGCCCGACGTGGGACTCGAGCTCACAGACTGTGAGATCATGACCTGAGCTGAAGTCGGATGCTTAACCGACTGAGCCACCCAGGTGCCCCCTGGCAATTTCTTACAAAATGAAAGAGTCTCACCGTGTGACGTAGCAGTAACGCCTCTCAGTACTCACCCTTGTCCACGCTGAATGGATTCTGAGAAAAGCCCATGTAGACCTGGGGTAGAAATGGTGATTTCTTTACTGTTTCCTCCTCAAACCGCCTTCCAGGAGGTACGGGGACTTGAGACCAACTGAATGAAGTCTTTTACGGAAAAGGGTGATCTGGAGCCTGGTGACTTCAGGGAGGAAGGGCCTCCTGCCCCAAGCCTGTCATCCATGGAGCGCACACTCTGCATGGCATCCAGAGGACACTCACCCGGGTCTTGAGTGTGAGATGGGCAGACACTCTGCCAACTGGGACAGAAGGCGGACCACCCGGAAGGACGCTTAACTCCCAAGATGTCAGAGTGAGGGAGCCGGCTGAGCATCCTGCCTGGCCGTGAACATGTGCTGCCTTCAGGGGGAAGGAAGCCCAACTCCCATGGCGGAGACCGGGTGGGAGGGAATTTTTCCCAGGCCTGGAGAGCCGGCCCAACACGAAAATCCAAAAGGGACTGGGGAACTTCATTTTGAACTTGCTCAGGACTGGTGCCTCCTTCTTCCCTCAAGGGCTTGCCTTTGCAGGGGGAGTGTCTACCACGGTTATCTACGCCTGTCCCACCGCTGCATTTAGGGGAGCAGATAGCCTGCAAACGGGGAGGAATTGTGTCCAGAATCGCTCACACGTAGAGCCACCGCTCACACACCCTTCGTAACTGGGCGATTTAGACGAGTTGACGCTGAAATGAGTTGAGATCTGGGGAGACTGGGCCGGGGTGCGTGTTTTGTCCTGGGGGACCCGTGGAAGGCTTTGGGGAGCAGGGGGCAGGTTGTTAGGTGCGATAGCGTCTCCCCGCTTCCCAACCTCCAAACCTGTGAGCACGGTATCCTGCACGGCAAAAGGGGCGTGGAGGACGGGAGTGAGTCACGGGTCTTGAGGCGCGGTAGTGGCCTGGCTTCTTGGTCCACAAGGCGTGGGGAGGGGACAAAAGTCGCGTGCCTTCTCTGAGGCTCGAACTCAGGACCTTCAGATTATGAGACTGACGCGCTGCCCGCTGCGCTAAGAAGGCACCTGCCCGGCGGGCCTCTCGGCCTCTCCATCCGGTCCAGCCCCGGCACCCGAGGCACACCCCGGACCCGGGAGGTCCTGCCCGCTGTCGTGCGGCCCTCCGCGGACACTGTGTCCCCGGCAGGTCACAGTGACCGATCCGAGTCCCCGGGGTTTACCCTCGAGGAAAGAAACCGCCCCGAGCGGCGCCGCCACAGGGCTGATTTCACCCCAGCCCCACGTCGGCCCCGCGTGGGGCCAGGGCGCGCAGCCCCCTCCCCAGCCCCCGACCCCCGCGGGACCTCCGGACCGCGGGCCCCGCGCCTGCCCCGCACACCCGCCCCCTGCCCCCGGGCGGCCGCGACCCGCGTCCCCGACCCCCGTCCCCGACGTCCAGGCAGCAGGTGCGGCGGGACCTCCGAGGACGGGGAAGGAGCCGCGGGGTCGGCCCCGGAAGACCACCGGCCACGCGGACCGCGTCCTGACTCAGTGCAGGCCTCCCACGTGCCATCTGGCAGCCCAGGAAACGATTCGCTTGGTTTTCCTGCGAGTAGAAGTTCCTGATTGGAAGGGCTTCGTGGAAGGGCTTCGTGATGTGCGAAACGGGATGACGTCTAACAGGAGTGTTTACGCCACCGAACCCTGGACACACGGCGGCCGCGGATGCTCGGGAGGGACGAGGGTAGTGACAGTGAGCTCCCCTGGGACGTGCTCTTTGAAGCCAATTACCTGAAGTGACGCGCGTCTCTCCATCACTTCTGTGCGCACGTTTGTGTCGTGTCCACGGTGTAGATGGGCAGTGGCCCGGGCCTGGGCGGGAGGGGGGCGGGGGTGCACGCTGCGGCGCTGGGGCTCTAAGCGGCGCCCGCCCCCCCGTGCGGACCCCGCGGGGTGTGTGGTGTTCTGGCCCCGGGGGTCGTGGGAGGGGGAGAACCCCGGGGAAGGATCGCGGGGCGGAGGGGGCGGGGAGGTTTCTCATCACCCGCAGGATCCACGAGGGGGCAGGCGTGTGGTAGCGTGGCCGAGCGGTCTAAGGCGCTGGATTAAGGCTCCAGTCTCTTCGGGGGCGTGGGTTCGAATCCCACCGCTGCCAGCCTTTATATTGTGAGCAGACCTTAGAAAAAGGTCTGGCTGCCAATTATTTATATGTAATGTAAGGTCATGAGGTTCACACGGAAGTGAGACCTCCACCAGCCACACCGAGCTCCCTAAACAGCAGGTGTGCGGTACCAGCAGAGCGGTTGTGAGACCCGACCTGGGGTGGCACTTTTGTTGAGTCTGGCCTCCCCCAGATGTTACTAAACTGTCTTCCTATAGCGCCTGGGAAGGTCCTGGTTCCCCGCCAGCCTGTCGCGCAGTGTGAGCATCACAACTGCCACGTGTGTCCTGCTAGTCCCCTGATACTGTCATGGGTTCCTTACACATATTAAGCCATCTAATATTCTCAATAATACACGAGGAGATTTGCATTAGAGATGCAAGGAGAGAAGGAGACTAAAGTTAGGACCAGGAAACCCCGTGCCTGTAGGTGGATTCAGGACGTAGTGACTGTAGTAGACAGAAAAATACCCCTTCCTCCCCATTCCTGGAAGCTGTAAATATCACCTTATATGGCAAAAAGTTGAAATGGGGAAATTATCCTGGATGGTTCAGGCGGACCTTAACTGCCTCACAACTGTCCAAGAGAGAGGGGGAAAGAAAAAGGGTATGGATACGAGGCCGAGACAAGCCACTGGGACCTTGTCAGCACCTTGATTTCCCCCCAGTAACACTGACGTTGGGACTTGTGGCCTCCGGCGCTGAGAGGAAATACCTGTAGCTTCAAGCTGCTGAGCCGGTGGTAACCTGTCACAGGAGCCTGGGACTCTAAATCAGTGTGTGTAAATGCTAAGCAACACCAGCCCAAACAATTGTTTTTGTTAGTTTCTTTGATTGCCAGCCCGACAGGTGCAAAGTGGGGTTTCGCTGCAGTTCTGTAGCTGCATTTTTGCATTTCTCTTAAGAATATTACTTATTATAATCTCATAAGTCTTATAATTATTAAAAGATTAATAATATTTCCATGTTTCACAGCCATTTGTTTTTCCTTTTTCATGAACTCAGTGTCTATACCCTTTGCACGTCTTTCCTGTGAGTTGGAATGTACTTGCTGAGGTATAGAAGTTACTTACATTAGGAAAATTAACTTCACAACACAACTTACACATTTCCCCACCATTTGTTCATTTGATTTTTCACTTCGCTTATGCAATTTCCTTGAGGGGATGACGGAGTATCTAAGCAGAATATGGCTTTAATATAGTGAGTTATGTCACTTTCATTGTTTCTGATTTTTTTTGCAAAAATTAGTTTTCTACACCAAAATCATAAAAATGTCTCCCTTGGCAGTGCTAATAATTATATTTCTGGTCCCCCCCCCACTTCTAAAATTTATATCTACTTGGAATCTATTTTATTATTGCAGGTGGTGTATTGATGTAAGCTTTGTTTTCCCAAATAACTACTCAACACCATACGCTGAACAATCCCTCCTGCTCTGTTTACTTAGTTACCACTGTTATCATACTCTAATATATATATTTGCCGCTCCCTCCTTTGGACTTTTTATTTGCTATACCAATCACTGTCACTACCCTCGTCCCTCCCGAGCATCCGCGGCCGCCGTGTGTCCAGGGTTCGGTGGCGTAAACACTCCTGTTAGACGTCATCCCGTTTCGCACATCACGAAGCCCTTCCACGAAGCCCTTCCAATCAGGAACTTCTACTCGCAGGAAAACCAAGCGAATCGTTTCCTGGGCTGCCAGATGGCACGTGGGAGGCCTGCACTGAGTCAGGACGCGGTCCGCGTGGCCGGTGGTCTTCCGGGGCCGACCCCGCGGCTCCTTCCCCGTCCTCGGAGGTCCCGCCGCACCTGCTGCCTGGACGTCGGGGACGGGGGTCGGGGACGCGGGTCGCGGCCGCCCGGGGGCAGGGGGCGGGTGTGCGGGGCAGGCGCGGGGCCCGCGGTCCGGAGGTCCCGCGGGGGTCGGGGGCTGGGGAGGGGGCTGCGCGCCCTGGCCCCACGCGGGGCCGACGTGGGGCTGGGGTGAAATCAGCCCTGTGGCGGCGCCGCTCGGGGCGGTTTCTTTCCTCGAGGGTAAACCCCGGGGACTCGGATCGGTCACTGTGACCTGCCGGGGACACAGTGTCCGCGGAGGGCCGCACGACAGCGGGCAGGACCTCCCGGGTCCGGGGTGTGCCTCGGGTGCCGGGGCTGGACCGGATGGAGAGGCCGAGAGGCCCGCCGGGCAGGTGCCTTCTTAGCGCAGCGGGCAGCGCGTCAGTCTCATAATCTGAAGGTCCTGAGTTCGAGCCTCAGAGAAGGCACGCGACTTTTGTCCCCTCCCCACGCCTTGTGGACCAAGAAGCCAGGCCACTACCGCGCCTCAAGACCCGTGACTCACTCGCGTCCTCCACGCCCCTTTTGCCGTGCAGGATACCGTGCTCACAGGTTTGGAGGTTGGGAAGCGGGGAGACGCTATCGCACCTAACAACCTGCCCCCTGCTCCCCAAAGCCTTCCACGGGTCCCCCAGGACAAAACACGCACCCCGGCCCAGTCTCCCCAGATCTCAACTCATTTCAGCGTCAACTCGTCTAAATCGCCCAGTTACGAAGGGTGTGTGAGCGGTGGCTCTACGTGTGAGCGATTCTGGACACAATTCCTCCCCGTTTGCAGGCTATCTGCTCCCCTAAATGCAGCGGTGGGACAGGCGTAGATAACCGTGGTAGACACTCCCCCTGCAAAGGCAAGCCCTTGAGGGAAGAAGGAGGCACCAGTCCTGAGCAAGTTCAAAATGAAGTTCCCCAGTCCCTTTTGGATCTATTTCCGGGCTCTATTCTGTTCCATTCTATTTTTCCCACCAACACCACACTGTCTTGATCACTATGGCTTTCTAGTAAATCCGAGGTCAGGTAGTGACAGTCCTCGAAATCTGTTCTTCTTCAGTTTTGTGTTGGTTATTCTGAGCCATTTGTCTCAACTTTAGAATCGGTTTGTCAATATTCTAAGTAACTTGCTGGAGTTTGGATTGGGATTTCCTTGAATTTATCAATCAGGCTGTGTGGAGTCTCGGGTCTGCGGTCCAGGTAGACAGCAGGGAAATGTTTTCAAGGTCTGCAGGTGGAAGTCACGGGGGATCCCTCCCCATCCCTGCCTCCCCCCCAGGGGAGCTGCACTCGGGGTTGTGCTTGCCTGACTGGCGGAGGGGGCGGGGGGGGGGGGGAAGGGAGGGAGAGGGGAGGGGAGGGAAGGGAGGGAGATAAGTTTGGGGAGAGAGGGAGGGAGAAAAACAAAGACCCGGAGTTTAGGGCCAGGATCCTTTGGAATTCGGTGCGGATGTCACGCGGGGCAGAGTCCACACGCGGTCTGGGCGCGTCCTCCCACGCCGGTCCCTGCCTCCCGGTCTCCCGCCCTCCGCCCCTCACCTCCGGGTGTCCAGGACCCCTGCCCGCAGACATCCCCCCAGTCCCAGACCCCACCCCGGTCAGTCGCGGAGCCTTTCCGGGGGCGCAGCGAGACCAGGTGCCAGCTTGTGCGCCTGGCTCTCGGCGCCCTGGGTACGACCTTGGGGAGGGGGTGCGGGCGATCACTGGGGTGCGACCTCCGGTGCGGGGTGCGGGTCACCGAGAGGGATGCGACCTCGGGGGGCCGGGGGCGGGTCACTGCAGGGAGGTGCGACCTCGAGGGCGTGGGTCAGGTCACCGTGGGGTGCTACGTCGGGGAGGCGGGGGGAGGGGGCGGGTCACGGCTGGGTGAGACTTGGGGGGCGGGGGGGCGGGTCACCGCGAGGGATGCGACTTCGAGGGGGAGTCGGGGAGCGGGTCACGGGTTGGTGCGACCTCGGGGGTTGGGGCGGATCACCGCGGGGGATGCGACCTCGGGGGGTGGTGCTAGAGGGGAGAAGGCGTCCCCGTCGCCAGCTGAAGACGCCCCTCCCTCTCAGGCGGCCCGGGCTGCGCGGGGTGGGCGGAGCAGCATTCGCCGGAACCGTAAAGCCCCAGGAGGGCCGACCCGGACCCAGGAACCAGCTGGGGCGCCGGGGGCCTCTCCGCCTCCCCTTCGCCTCCAGCGGGGCACCTGCGCGGGTCCCGGCAGCGCCCTCCGCGCGGGCGTCGTGGATTGGAGACGCGGCATGCCTCGCTTGGCCGAGGTCCACACCCCGGCATCCCGCTCCCAGCTCCTGACCCTCCCTGCAAGTGACTGCTTGCGCAGTGCAGGTGCCGGGTGCTCGGGCGGCTCTCCGAGAGTCCTGCGTGAAGCTCCTTTGTTAGAGACCCCAACTTCGCACATTCGAAGGTGGAGTCCACGTTACAGAAGAGGCGCAGCCCCCGCAAGGTGTGATTTTGGAAGACGTCACCCCGCTTGGGCGTTACGGGGGATGGCGTCGACTTACTGAGGGCTAGCCTCGGCCTGAGAGAGGTGCTGTGGGTTATCCTTGGACCGAACGAAGCGCTGGGAGGCCTAACAGGGCAGAGGCGCGGAGCGTGTCCGCTTCCCACCGGGTCCTGCACCTGCACCTGCCGGGGCGGGAACGTTTAGTCTGAGAGCGAGGACAGACCCAGCACCGACCCCGCTGTGCGCGCAGGCCCCATGGCTTAGTTGGTTAAAGCGCCTGTCTTGTAAACAGGAGATCCTGGGTTCGAGTCCCAGTGGGGCCTCGGCTTTTCTCTTATGGATCCATTAACCCCTTCTGCTCCTTGTTCTGCACTGTATTCATTCAGTGTTTCTATAGATTCTGACACAAGCACTCGTAAAGCACTTGTGACTGTGAAATTCTCACTCTCAAGGGAAAGTGATGTTCCTTTATGATCAAAGTGATAACAACTGTAAGAGAGGGAATCAATAGAAATGGGCCTCCGGTGACTCAGAGGCGAGAAACACAGAAATCGGCAACTCCCTACTTTGCTGAAGCTCCTCCGTGTCCTCGCTTTTTGGGGGGGAGGGACGTGGCGAGGGAGGGGGGGAGAGAATATAAATGTTCCCAACTCTTAAAACCTTTTCCGAACTCCCACAGAATTTATTAGTGATTCTAGAAAACCCAGCATGGTATGTTTTACATGTGATTTTCCAAATACTACTAAATTATAAAATAGTAATTTATATTTTCTTATGTGTCTTCAGTCTTCAAGGGAGGCTTTTAGTCCCCAAGGAACTAAATAAATTGGCCCCACGGGAAACTGAACTTCGGTTCTGCAGTTTAAAACGCAGAACGATCCTACAACGCAGTGATTGCCAAGCTGGGTATGCACTGGAGTCACCTAGGGAACTTGTTACAACAGTTTCTTGGGACTCATCCCCAGATGTTTTAATTTGGTGAAGGACCCAGCTGTGTGTACTTTTAGCAATTACCTTTGCAAAACTCCAGCTTAAAATATTACAGACAGAGCTGAACCCAGAGGGAGGTGGCGGTATGCCCTTCGCATTTTCGTCCTGGTTCACGAACATCCACTTACCCTCCTATCATCAAGTTCGAATTGTGGGACGTCTACAATATTCCAGGTGTTTCCAGACCCACCCTCTCTTAACCCACCAATCCTGTCGAACACATGTAATAAATAGCTCTTTGTCAATGAGAAAACAGCCTCCATAATGTTCACAGACACATAGTTAAGGACAAAGTTCAATGTCAAACCCAAGTCTGTCTGTCTGATTCTAGAACCCATGCTTTTCTCATGATACATGTCTTCTATTTTATTAAAGTCAATAATGAAGTCTTTGGTCACAGAGCTGAACAAAGTTAAGTGACTTGGACTGATCTCAAACCTAGTCCAATGGGCTTGGGAACAGGAGATAACTCTGGTGTTTGTTTGTTTGAGAAAATTCTTGCCCAGTGAACGACTGCTCAACTCATGTTTGAATCATGGAAGAGGAAAATGTAAAACAAAACCTCAGGAAATGATGTAAGAAGTTCTCCATGAGGAATGAGCAGGCCCTGTGAACAAACCGGGCCTGTCTCCTAGGATCTATCTTCTTTTGCCCTGGACAAGCTCTCATCATCCCCTGCTTCTTTTGATTTAAACATAGTGTATTAGTCAGCTGGGGCTGCTGTAACAAAATATCACAGACTGGGTGGTTTAAACAACAGAAGTTTATCTTCTCGTAGTTCTGGAGGCTAAAAGTCCAAGATCAAGGTGCCATCAGAGTGGTTTTCTGGTGAGGCCTCTCCTCCACCTTGTAGACATCAGCCTTCCTGCTGAATCCTCACATGGCTTTTCAAGGGAAGAGAGAGACAGTGAGACACTGTGATCGATCTGGTAGCTCTTTCCCTTCTTACCAGGACACCAGTCTTATTAAGGGCACCACCCTTATGACCTCAGTTCATCTTAATTAATTCCTTAAAGACCCTATCCCCAAATATAGGCACATTAGGGGTTAGGGCTTCAACATATGAGTTATGAGTTGGAAGGGCAGGGGTGGGGGGACACAATTCAGCCCATAACAAGCAGGAGAGGGAGAATTGTGTGGCTGAGCTCTGAGTAACAACTTCGTCATGACGGCATCTAAGAGCTGCTAAAGTGCTACCTGCTGAAAAGGGAGCTTTGTGGATGTGAAGAAAGTGTTGAGAAAAACAAGTGTTGTCATATAGTTAGCAAGGATTTGGCCTTCAAAACACTTTTTAAATTGCTTTTTCTGTTCTGCCTGGTCCTGAGGAGTGACCTGGTCTGACATATTCTCCCATATCATAATGGAGATAGCTGGAAATTGTCCCAGCCTTTGGAGGAAATAAAAGGAAGACTCAATTTGATTAACACCGTCCTGAAGCCAGCTGAGAAAGACATGAGCCTTGTCTCCAAGGAAACTCCAATATGGTTGAAAAGACCAAATAAACACATATCCTAAACACTTCAGACATAAGAAAACCAATGCTTACTCATGACATTTGCGAAGAATTCACTTGGTGTCTGAATTCTGGAAATGTGTGAGCCTTGGGTACGTTGGACAAATTACACCTTTTTAAGCTTCAAGTTCCTCAGCTATAAAATTAGGACATTAGGGGCGCCTGGGTGGCTCAGTTGGTTAAGTGTCCACCTTTGGCTCAGGTCATGATCTCTTGGTTTGTGAGTTCAAGCCCTGCGTTGGGCTCTGGGGTGACAGCTCAGAGCCTGAAGCCTGCTTCGGATTCTGTGTCTCCGTCTCTCTCTCTCTCTCTCTCTCTCTCTCTGTCCCTCCCCTGCTTGTACTCTGTCTCTCTCTCTCTCTCAAAAGAAAATAAACATTAAAAAATAAAATAAAATGAGAACATTCATAATGCCCATCTCAAGGAGTTGTTAGCATTGTATGAGAACATTCGTCATTGCATTCATCATTAATGCAATATATGCTTTCTGCAAATTGTTGGGGTAAATCCTACTCCCCCTTGCTATTATGATGGGACTAATGAGTGGAGGCAGTGATGCCCTCTATAATCATAACCCAAACTGTAAATGAAAGATGGATGCTGTTTCTCCAGGGAGATTCACTTGCCAGGGATGTGCCCCACCCCGCCCCCAGGGGCCACTGGCATAATGGGTGAGAACTGGCTTTATATGCCTTTGAACCAGACTTGGAACCCAGGCCTCAGGAAACACATTCACCCTACCTGCCGCATCAAGACCCTTAGTGGCTCTTACTGAAGCCGAATCGTGCTTGCTTCCCTCTCCCAGGACTTTTGGGATCCAACCCTTTTGCAATCTTTCTCCTGACTAAAAGCTTCTATAGCTAAAGACACCTGCTTAATACAAGTTCAAATGAGAAGAGGTATGTTCTGGTGATGTCTCTTTCTAGTCACACCAGCCAAGAGGGAAATGGGTATTGTTCAGTTTTATTTTGTTTTGAGACAGAAAGTGAAGGTTCCAAACTGTGAACAAGATCAAGCATGGTGAGGCGACCCCATGAGCTAAATGAATTCTCATTCTGCCAGAGCAATGGCTAGCGTGTCTCCACTTCAGTCCAGAATTATGTGCAAAAGATCCCATTGTCTAGGAGACAGGAGGAAAGAGAGCAGGTGTCACTAAAAATCAGTTCTCTAAAGGCCAATACTCTGAAGATAAATGTGAAGATCAAACGTTGTGAACAGTGACCAATAAGCCAAAGTATTGAGGATTTTTGGTGGGGGAGGGGATGCTGTGGGATCTTGTTTTATTCTTTTCCTCTGCCATTTCATACGCAGATGTAGGAACTTCCTGGCAAATGTAGTTTATTATGTTCTCGGTTTTGTGTTTTTAATTTATTTTTGAGAGAGAGAGAAAGACAGAGCATGAGTAAGGGGGGCAGAGAGAGAGGGAGACAGAATCTGAAGCAGGCTCCAGGCTCTGAGCTGTCAGCCCAGAGCCCAACATGGGGCTTGAACCAACGAACAGCGAGATCATG
Source organism: Acinonyx jubatus (assembly GCF_027475565.1). Taxonomy (NCBI): domain Eukaryota; kingdom Metazoa; phylum Chordata; class Mammalia; order Carnivora; family Felidae; genus Acinonyx; species Acinonyx jubatus. Next base: position 147,852,848 of record NC_069385.1, on the reverse strand, counting down.
ACCTGAGACAAAGTTGCCCACTTAACCGACTGAGCCACCCTGGGTGCCCCTGTCCTCTGTTTTCGGAGACATGTTCCCTTACCACTGCCTCTGCCCTGATATCTGTCCTTGGTGGTGGAATAGCAGCAACAAAGCGTCCTAACCGTAGATGCAGGTGGTTGTGTGACACTTCGTGAATGGGAATTTGGTCAAGCTGACACAGAAGTGACTTGAGAAGCAGAATTCATCCTCTGGACCCTGAGGACCCATTGTTACAGGCCAAGCTTTAAATTTACCTTTTTTTTAGGATGCCTTTTTTGGTTAAATCACATACTCCTATCAACCCTCACATACAAGCCCCTTCCTGTTCACTGCATTTCCATTCTCTCAGCACCTCGGACTAACACTTCAGATTCCTCTCCACTGCTTCCTCTGTCTTGCACACATACCTGGCTCCTGACCATTTCCTAGCTGACACTCTCAGCCTCTCTCCCTGGACTCCTGCAGCAAATTTCCAACCGACCCCCCAGTTTCCAGTCTCCTCCCCTCAATCCCTCATTCTGCGGCCCTAGTAAATGTTCGGAGTGCCGCTCCCGTCATTTCACAGTCCTTCCGAAAAAAGTCCTGATTTGCTCAGACCCCTTAACCTCATATTCAAGATTTTCCATATCCTGGACTTGAGTTATTTCTACAACCTGGTTTTCCACTGTGCCAGTCTATGCATCCTAGGCTGCACCATCAGTGCGTGCTTCCAGTTTTCAAAAAAATGCGTCTCTCTCTAATGCCCTTTGCCATCACTTAGAGATCTCAAGATCCCCTTCCATCCCTTTTCATTTAATTTTCATTTATGTTCAAAGTTAAGAAATAAAAGAATACTATGAGCTCGCATCGAAAAACCTTCCTCATCGCTCCTCACTCTTGATTCCTGTTCGCCTGAGGTAACACATTTTTAACAATTTTGGTGTTTTCTTCTATTCACCCATATTTCCTAATAACCGGCTTTCATTCTCTTTGGAGTTTTTCACTTTAAACATGATTTGTTTATTGTTTACTATGAAAAATGAGGAACTTTAACCCTTACATAACGAGAGAGTGAAAGGAAGAGCAAATGAGAGAGAGAAGACAGAGAGAGAACGCGCTCTATGCCTCACCCTGCGAGTATTCACACATCGCACTGTTTAGTTACAGCAGCATTGAGGGTTTACGCTTTCGTGACTGTGTAAACATTAGTAACGATGGAATCATGTGATGAACCACAGCTGCTTAAAACTGTCCTCTCAGTTCTATCGCAGATGGTACAAAATTCCTTTTTTTAATTTTTATTTTTATCGTTTTGGGAGCTATGCTGTTCGACCCTTGCCGTACTCGAACACGTTCCCAAGATATCCCATTACTGTTGTTATGGGATTGCCCCTCATCCTGGGTTCCCTGTCTCCTGGGGTCGTCCTATTGTTTTGTTCTCTCCCCTATTTTGAAGGTACATAGCTTCCAATAACTCCCTAAGAAATGGTGCCTGGGAAATGGCATTTGGGGTTTTGTTCATGCCTTCAAATGTCTTCTTCTAACTTCATACTTGATTGCTTGGTTGTGAATAGAATTCTAGGTTAGAAATCATTTCCTTGAGAATTTTAAAATCATCGCCCTTCCCTTCTCACTTCCATGGTTGCTGTTAGGAAGTTCAGTACCATTTTTTATTTTATTGTACTTCATATGCATATTTTCCCCTCTGGAAGTCTTTGGGATCCTGTCATCCTGATTTATCTGGATGCCACCTATATCCTCATTCCAATTCTTGGAGTCCCGCTCTTTCCTCCTCAGTGCCCTGACTTACGAGAGACCTGCAGAAAATTTCAACCCACTTTCTGGTACCATTTTCTGTTTCAGTCAAGGTCCCTGGTCGTAAACAAAGATAATGATTCTGATAAGTTAAGCAGAAAGGAGATATTGGAAGAGTGGTAGTTTGCAGCATCAACGCAAAAGGAGAAGAACCAAACTTGATCAACAAGCAGAAATGAAGGGAAGCAAGACACAGCCAAGATCCCACTCCAGAAAGACGATGAAGGATATATCCTTTAATGCTGTCACATGGGACATCAGTCAGGGAGGCACCTGCTCTGACAGTCCATTTCCTCCTCCCCATTCTTTTGCATCATTTTACCAAGATTCAGATCCTGTGTAGAAGAGTCTGACTGACCACATGTAGATCACACGTACCCTTTAGCTCAAGGTTGCTGGGAGAAGAATACACTGCCCACCTCCCAATGGCTTCTTTAATCATACAGAAGAGCCACAACCACTAATGTCCACTAACCTATCACACAGTGCTTTGGTTTAGGAAAGAGATAGATAGATAGATAGATAGATATAGATACATAGAGATAGATATAGAGATAGAGATAGATAGAGATATAGATGATATAGATATAGATTTGAAAGCACTTTCTCTACTGAAAGGGCTTTTTCAAATGTTACTTTATAATGTTAATTATAATTATGATATTCATTAATGTTATGATTTATATTGAGCATGTCCCCCACCTGTCTCGCATAAAAGTATATTTTTTCTCATGTCTTCAAAACTTCTGCTAACTTGGGGTTTTAAAATCAACCTTATCTTCCTTGTTCTTAGCAGGTGTCTCCCATCAAAATTCAATGAAGCACATGAATGAAAGTTTTCCAGAAGACTTAATTCTTATGGGTTTTACCAAATACCCTTGGTTGGATCTCCCTCTCTTCTTTGCCCTCCTGATTTCCTACACGTTGACACTGTTGGGAAATATTGCTATTATTCTGGTTTCTCAACTAGATTCCCAACTCCAAAGTCCTATGTATTTCTTCCTCACAAACCTCTCCTTTTTGGACCTCTGTTTCACCACCACGACAGTACCCCAAATGCTGTTCAACTTGGGAGGCTCCAACAAGAACATCACTTATATAGGCTGTATGGTGCAGGCCTATATATTTCACTGGCTGGGCTGTACTGAATGTGTCCTGCTTGGCATCATGGCCTTAGACCGCTATGTGGCTGTGTGTAAGCCTCTGAGGTACTCTGTAATCATGGACCACAAGCACTGCCAGCAGCTCTCCAGCTCAGCCTGGCTCATTGGTCTGGCAAATTCACTGCTGCAGTCGACACTCACAGTCCAGCTGCCCCTGTGTGGGGATCAGGAGCTAGATCACTTCTTTTGTGAGCTGCCCGGGCTTATTAAGATGGCTTGCACGGACACCACAATCAATGAGGTCACTTTAGCAGTGGTGGCCACCTTTCTGATAATGGGACCCCTCTCCATGATTCTTGTCTCTTACAGTTGTATTGCCCAAGCTGTATTTTGAATCCCTTCTGCTGATAGGAGACTTAAGGCCTTCAACACTTGTTCATCACACTTACTGGTGGTGTCTTTATTTTATGGCCCCGGCATCTACATCTACATGCAGCCCTCAGGGGACAGCCCTCAGGACCTTACCAAAGCTCTGACACTGTTTTACTGTGTTATTACTCCTATGGCCAACCCATTCATCTACACCTTGAGGAACAAGGATGTTAAAGGAGCTTTGAGGAGATTTCTGAGGAGTGCCACTTTGTCCAAAAGAATATGAGAAAATGATGCTTTACTCTGAATTGAAAAGCTCAACAATAAACTGAAATATATCCTCCTTTAAATATATGTTTCACCAGAATTGTGCTCAGAAGCCAACTCAAGAAAACCTTCATGTGCTATATTTATCTACACCACTTTTAACACCAGTTATGTTGGTTTATTTCCAACACGAGCCAATTCTCTGACACCAATGGGGTGGCCTACAGTTCGATTCAATTCTGATACTAACTACCCAGAGTTAGTATAGACTCCACAACTTAAGGGCTCAGTCCCACAAAAACAGCCTCCACCTTGGATGTCAAGCAGAAGTCCAGGCCACCTATACTTATGACCCACAAACTAAGTCAAGGATTTCTACAACCTCCTCAGGTTTGATAATTGGCCAGAACAGTATATAAAACTCAAGGAAACACTTTTCTTACTTTTACCAGTTTGTTACTAAAAAAACAAAACAAAACAAAACAAAACAAAACCACCTAGGAAGTGCCGAATGCAAGAGGTGCATGTGGTGAGGCTTGGCAGGGAGGGGTGGTGGGTAGGATGTCCATTCATTCTCAGAGCATGACACCTCCCAGCACCTCAGTGTGTTTACCAACCTTGAAACTCTCTAAACCCCATTGTTTAGGGGGTTTTATGAAAGCTCCATTACACAAGCACGATTGATTAAATTATTGGTGAGTGATTCAATCTCCAGCCTCTTCCCCTCTGGGGAATCCAAGGAAGGGGCCAGAAATTCCAACCCTCCCATAGAGGTTGTTCCCTCTGGCAACCAGCCCCTTCGTCTGAGGCCATGAATCACGTTATTAGGATAAACTCAAGTATGACTCACATTTACAACAGGTGTTGTTAATCGCAACAAATTAAATGTGAATCAAAAAGTTGGTATGGTAACTACTTAATTTGGGTCTATTCTTCATAGTATAAATTATAACCAATTATATTTGAATCAAAAAGTTAACATTTTAAAAAGCTTTTCATTAAAAATAATATATTTTCTGTCACATTTGTAGAAGGGAATTGAATTTATGACAATTGAATAAATGGAATGCAAGACCAAACAAGATGAATAGAAATGATAAAGATGTATGTCACAAAATAAACATAAAAAGTAAAGTTGTGGTTTTGAAAGTGTAGCCAATATTATATTTTTTCTATGCAAAATATAATAATTATATAATATATATATTACCCTGCAATAACTAGATAAGCAACAGCTAATAGATAAATATACAGATAGCTTATGTATGGGGAAATATAGGGCAATATACCATCATGTGACAAAACTTGGTCTTACAAGCAAATTTTTAAAAATGCAGACAAGGTTGCAAACTGACGTGGGTTCCTGGCTCCTTCTGCTAATACAAGCTGGGAAATGTGATAGGTATATGAAAAAAGTTGATGGGTTTTAGAAAATAATATTTTTTCAATGTGAGAAATAGTTGGAATATGTAAATTAGCTTAGTGCTGTTATCTGGAGGGCAACAGGACCCTAGAGAAAGAGCTTTGAGGGCCAAGACTAGAGGATAATCTTGGGAAAACCTTCTCGCTCCCATTTGACATGAGGGGATCCTTGTCCTCATTTTGGAAAAGCTAAGCTGTCTGTTGTTCTTTGAAATATGAGGTGGTTACAGCCTTTTGGAAAGCAATCTAACAGGACCTGTTATTATTAAAAATATATATGTTCTTCTACCCAGCAATTTTACTAGAAATAAAATCATCTGTGAGGAGGGCATGCATAAGAATAAATGCTGCAGGGGCACCTGGGTGGCTCAGTTGGTTAAGAGCCAACTTCGGCTCAGGTCATGATCTCGTGGTTCATGAGTTTGAGCCCGGAGTCAGGCTTTGTGCTGACAGCTCAGAGCCTGGAGCCCACTTCAGATTCTGTGTCTTCCTCTCTCTCTGCTCCTTCCCCACTTGTGCTCTGTCTCTCTCTGTCTCTCAAAATAAATAAACATTTAAAAAATTAAAAAAAAAAAGAATAAATATTGCAGACTTGTTCATTATAACAACAACAAAAAAAAAAGAAATATTTTTTAGGGGGATCCTGGGTGGCTCCGTTAGTTAAGTGTCCAAGCCTTGATATCAGCTGGGGTTGTGATCTCACAGTTGTGGGATCGAGCCCTGAGTTGAGCTCTGCATTGACAGTGGGAAGCCTGCTTGAGATTCTCTCTCTCCCTCTCTCTGCCCCTTTCCTGTGCACTTTATCTCTCTTTAGAAATAAAGAAACGTCAAAACAAAAAGAAATATATTTTAGTATGCTATTGATAGTAAATTAGCTATTAAAATAAGTGCCTTAAGACCATTAAAAATAATGCTTAAAAATTATTCCAGATGACTTGGAAGGATCTATCTGGCTGTAGGGGCTCTTTACACATGATAACTGCCTGGTATGTGTACTGTTATTCTTATTTTACAGATAAGGAAATGAGGTACACAGAGATTTAGTAACTGGATCCTGTAGGGACCAAGGGCAGGCTGTCCCAAGATGGGCCTCCTAGGTGTGAAGGCTATTTTGAGTTAAAAAGCAATAGAAACCCAGCAGATTCTGGAAAAGCTCTTTACCACAGTTACCTAAAAAGAATTTAGGTAGAAGAGCTGCTCCAGGAAGAGCAGTAACCATGGACAACCACACTATGGTATGAAGTAGGCATGGTGGTCATAGAGGAACCTGGCAAGGCTTCTTTGATCAGGGTCCTCCTCTATTTCCCATTGTTTCTGAGCGGTCGTGAAAACGTTTGTTTACCAGACACTTAACTCTTTTTCATCTGGTGAACTGCATTCCTTCCCTTGGAGTCTCAGACTCCGACCCCTTCTCTTTAGTTGAGAATGACATATGTGCCTCATTTTGCCAGTCTTTGGAATTTCATGTCTGTGTGGCTTCCCCTCACGTATACTATTAAATTTGATGCTCTCCCTTCAATCCGTCAATTTGATTCTTGTTGGGCTATAAGGATCTTTAGGGCAACAGGTATTCTTGCTCCCCCACGATCCATAGCACAAAACTAACCGACCGGTTAAACACCACAGTGCCCGTCTGTAATTGCACATGAACATGTGTCTGCATATATGATCACACGAGCCGGGTGGAAAATGTGGAAAGGGACAAGGGGAAGTGTAGACTTCGGGATGGCAGAGGTGGAGAGAGGAAGAGGAAAACCGTGGAGGGGGGGGGAGTGGAAGAAGAACAAAATCAGTATCTCCAGACTGACGGTCATTTCTGGACCAGCCAGCCAGGTGTTGACCCGGAAGAGCCCTGGTTCTGCCAATTCCCAGGCCACACGGCACCACCTGGGACAAAACGCAGCGGTTTCCGGCCGGCGGGAGCCACAGAGACGAGAACTCCTAGAGCGGTACGGCGCACTTCCGGGTTATAGGCCGGCCGGAAGTGGGGTTTCTGGGCTTCCGGGTGCGTGAGCCCAAGCTCACCGACTTAGCTCCGGATCCGCCGCGCAGAGGGTAAGACCCCGCATGCCGGAAACGGGTCTCCTGGTGACCCACGAGGGCCCGCCCCGGCGGCTCCCCTCCCCAGGGCTGTCCCGAGTGTCAGAGGGGAGCCCCGCATCCGGCGCTGTGCTGTTTGCAAAGCAGGCCGAGCCTGCTTGGGATTCCCTCTCCCCTTTCTCTGTCTCTCCCCAACTTGTGTGTGCTCTCCCTCTTTCTCAAGAAAAATAAATAAACTTGAATAAAATTTAATAAAATTGAAGGGTTTAATTGGAGTAGAGTGAGCACAGGAAAGATTGGTAGGAAAAGGATTATAACCTTAATTTCGAAAATAGTCAGAAATTTCCATTGGAAAAAAAAAATTCCATTACCAAGAATGTCAACTCCTCAAATCATCTACATCAATCATTGTTAGCCAAACTTCAAAAATCTTTTCTGTCCTCTTTTTCTCAAAGTGTTCTGGGCAGCCTTTAACGTAGATTAAATTGTAGATTTTCCTTTTTAACTGGTGGCAATTTTTCATCTTAGCACTTTCCTACATTTTGTGAAGGGGAATCTCCTTGCAGCAGAGAGCCGTCTTCGCGGACCCCTCCCCTCGCCCCCAGCTGAGAGAAAATGGCTACAGATCTTATCCAAGATGGACAACAGGAAGGACCTGCGATGGTAAAGGTGGAGGAAGATCACTTTTACGTACAAGAAACTGACTTGCAGCTGAACAGCCAGTCCAGTCGGATCTTCCACCAGCGCTTCAGGCTCTTCCCTTACCAGGAGACGCCTGGACCCCGCGAGGCGCTGCGCCGGCTCCGCGAGCTGGGCCGCCAGTGGCTGAGCCCGGAAATGCACACCAAGGAGCAGATCCTGCAGCTGCTGGTGCTGGAGCAGTTCCTGACCATCCTGCCCGCGGAGCTCCAGGCCTGGGTGCGGGGACAGCACCTGGAGAGCGGGGAGCAGGCGGTGACCGTGCTGGAGGATCTGGAGCGGTTGCTGGACGAGCCCGGAGAGCAGGTGGGAAGAGAGGCATGTTCTGTGGTGACAAAGTGCAGCATTTACCGGTTAGGTCAGTAGGAGAGCCGTGAGGGCAGCCATGAGCTTCTGTCCCTGTCCTGCATCATTGTTTCTGTCTGTTCCTTTTCCTGCCTCATCTCTCCTTCTAAGCCTGTTGAGTCCTTTCTCCCTGTCCTGGCTCCATGGGAAGTACTTCCCAAGGTTTTACATCTAGTTCTCAGGGCACTTTCTTCCCAAGCCCCATGGTCCCTAATTGTCCCCAGGGCGCATTCCATGCAGATGGACAGGAAGTGCTCTGGGAGGAAGTGACATCCCTGGGAGCCGGCTGCCAGTCACCATGTGATCAGCTCCAGCATGTGGAGACCACCCCCCCAGCATGACCTTGGAGCCCCATTCCCTAGAGAGAGGTGAGAAAGAGGAGGATCTGTCTGGAAAGGTGGATCAGGGTAGCTGGGCTCCTGCTTGGCCAATCACAGCCATTCTTTACAGTTTAATCAGGAGTAGTATCCAAGAAGACTGATGGCCGTGCATGATTTCACCCAAAATCCTCCCTGGCTCATCTGCCTCTCTATTTGCAAAGTATAACCGGTATTCTTGACGTTTTAAGCAAAAGATTTTTATTTATGTATTTACTTACTTACTTTAACATACTCATCTTTGCTTTTCATTAAAAAAGCGTGGAATTACCACATCATTCAGTGGCTTCTTATATTATCTCTCCATTATGATCTTTACAGAGGCCTCCTCAGTGTCTTGCCCTATCCTGTCTTTTTAAGTTTTCTCTACCCATTAGGATAGAGCCACCTTTTAAACCTTTCACTTTGACTGCACTGCTCCTGTCTTCTTCCACGTTAAATTCCCTCCTGTTTTCATGCCCATACCTTCCCCTGCATGTTACTCCAGTCTACTTTCAATCCTTTTTCCCTCCCACATTCTCTCCATGTCAGGAAGAACTCCATACACAGCATGTCAGATGTGCTTCCCACTAACAAAGTTTCCTGATCCCCTTTTTACGTCCTGATCCCCTTCACAATCTCCAGAAAATAGGAATAGAGTGACCAGAACAGCCAAGAAATCAGACCTTTTCCAGTATTTCCTTTGAGTTGAGGTAGAATCTTCATCTTAATGAGTTTGGTGGGACATTTATCTCCCTCGGACCAAATTTCAGTAAAACTGTTTTTCCATATCTTAGTTAATATAAGGGAATTATCAGTTTACACTGAATCTTCAAGGAGTGCCCTATTTGGGGGAAGATTAAGAGGAAGTTTTCTTTCCAAGCAATAGAATGAATACACTTTTGCTTTTTTGCTATAATTGAATTTGATTGCAGTTTAAAGTGCTCTTTATACACTTAGACTTTTTTCTTAAGTTTATTTATGTATTTTGAGAGAGAGAGAGCAAGCACAAGCTGGGGAGGAACAGAGAGAAAATCCCAAGCAGTCTCTGTGCTGTTAGTGCAGAGCCTGACTCGGGGCTTGATCCCACAAACCACGAGATCATGAGTTGAAATGAAGAGTCTGATGCTTAACCAACAGAGCCACCCAGGCGCCTCCTATAAACTTAGACTTTTAACAAACATTTTAATAATCTGTGCCCTTTGGTAAATATTGTTCTCTGTCCTACCTTGGTAAGTACCACTTTCACCTTTCCTCTCTAGTACTTTCCTTCCTTAACTGAGCTGAAGAGATATTTATTGATTGTTGGGGGAACATGACGACAAAAGAGAAAAATGGTCCCTTGGGGTGTAATAGTCCATCAGCTCAAACAGGTGACATTCCCATTTTGTTTACTTTTATAGATGTTTAAAATTTTCCATAACAAAAAGTTTGGAAAGAAAGTGACATTGGAACGATCCATGTCCTAGTTTAGATAGTGAGACCAAGCCCAAGGCTGGGACATTGGCTGGGAGGCAGGAAGTGTCCAAAGGAATGGAATCACAGAAGATGATACTCTGGAATCTGCAGAGGCAGGACCAGTTTCCAGGGGACCCATCTTGGAGACCTTCATGAATGCAAGGACAGGTCTGGCAGGCATCAAGGAAATTCAGAGGAAGGAGAGCCACACATATGTGATCACTGTGGGAAAAGCTTCATGCACAGCATCAGTCTTCTTGGATGTCAGAGAATCCACACGGGGGAAAAGTCCTTTCAATGTGAAGAGTGTGGGAGAGCCTTTAGTCAAAACAAAGCTTTTTAAGTGCCCCCTGATTCACATGGGTGAAAAACGATATTAGTGTGATCAGCGTGGGAAAAGTTTTAGTCAAGACTCAGTCCTTCTTAGATGTCAGAGAAATCACACCGGGGAGGAAGCTTATGAGGAGCGAACATGGTAAAACCTTCAGTAACAGCACAGGACTGGCTCATTGGAGATGCCGTTCCTTAAACCAGCACACTGACTGTGGGAGGGTTTTCAGTGAGTTCAAACCTCGCCAAACATGAGCGAGTTCATACAGGAGAAAAACCCTAGGAATGTGATGAATGTGGGAAAGCTTTTAGTGGAAGTTCTGACCTGAACAGACATCACAGAATCCACTCTGGAGAGAAACCCTATGAATGTGATGAATGTGGGAAGGCCTTCCGTTTGATCATGTGGCAATTCTATTAATTTTTTTTTGAGGAACCTCCATACTGTTTTCCACAGTGGTGGTACCAATTTACATGGCCACTGGTAGCGTACAGGATTCCTCTTTCTCCACATCCTCATCAACACTTGTTATTTCTTGATTTCTTGTCTTTTTTATTTTAGCCATTCTGACAGGTGTGAAGTGATACTGTGGTTTTGATTCGCATTTTCCTGATGATTTGTGATGTTGAGCATCTTTTCACGTGTCTGTTAGCCATCTCAATGTCTTCCATGGAAAAGTGTCTATTCAGGTCCTGTGCCCATGTTTTAATCGGATTATTTGGGCCTTTTTGGTGCTGAGTTATAGAAATTCCTTATATATTTTGTATGTTAGCCCTTTATTGGATATATCATTTGCAAATATCTTCTCCCATTCGGTAGATTGCCTTGTTATTTTGTTGATGCTTTCCTTTGCTGTGCAAAAGCTGTTTATTTTGGTGTAGTCTAAATAGTTTAATTTTGCTTGTTTCCCTTGCCAGAGGAGACATATCCAGAAAAATGATTCTACGGTCAATGTCAAAGAAATGACTGCCTATGTTTTCTCCTAGGAGTTTTATGGTTTTAGGTCTCACATTTAGGTCTTTAATCTGTTAGTTTATTTTTGTGTATGGTGTGAGAAAGTGGTCCAGTTCCATTCTTTTGCATGTAGCTATTCAGTTTTCCAAGCACCATTCATTGAAGAGACTGTCTTTTACCCCATTGGATATTCTTAACTCCTTTGTTGAAGATTAATTGACCACATATGTGTGGGTTTATATGTGGGTTTTCCATTCTGTTCCATTGATCCGTGTGTCTGTTTTTGTGCCAGTACCACACTGTTCTGATTATGACAGCTTTATAGTATATCTTGAAATCTGGATTGTAATATCTCCAGCTTTGTTCTTTTTCAAGATTGCTTTGATTATTCAAGGTCTTGTGGTTCCATACAAATTTTAGTATTATTTGTTCTAGTTCTGTGAAAAATGTTTTTAGTATTTTGTTAGAGATTGCATTTAATCAGTAGATTGCATTGGGTAGTGTGCATGTTTTAACAATATTGGTTCTTGCAGTTAATGAGCATGGACTATCTTTGTTTCTGTTATCTTTAACTTTTTCAATTATTCATAATATACTATGAATCCATTTTTAACAAGGATTTAATCATTGGGGTTATGATTGCATAAGAAATACCTAATGACCTGTCATATTAACAAAATATGAATGTTTAAGAACATACAGTCTGGGAGGCTATGTGAAAACAGGCATTCTCAGAGTGCAAAGTAATACAGCCCTTACAAAGACACCTCCCTTTCTCTCTCCTCACTTCTCATTTCTGTTTCTTCATTGATCATTTATCATTGCAGCATTGTTTGTTAAAATATTGGAAACAATCCAAATACCTATCCCTCAAAGACTAGTTGAAAAAGCCACACGATGGAGTACTATGCCACTGTAAAAAAAAAAAAAAGAAAAGAAAAAAGAATATTTCAATGAACAAATTTAGAATAATTTCCAGGTTTTTTAATAAGTGATAAAGCAAAGTATAAAAGAGTGTATATAATATACTTAATGGAGGTAAAGAAGGCAGGTGCTTATTTTTGCAAGAGAAAGGAGAGGAGAGAAGGAAGGAAAGAGGAAGGAAGGACAGGATAAATTAAAACTAATGAAAATGGGGCATGAGTATATAGCTGACCCTTGAACAAGGCAGGGATTGGCGTTCTGACCCCTGTGCAGTCAAAAATCATGTGTAACTTTCCGGGCACCTGGGTGGCTCAGTCGCTTAAGCAGCCAGCTCTTGATTTCAGCTCACCGTTTGTGAGATGGAGCCCCACATTGAATTGCGTGCCTGCTTGGGACTCTCTCTCTCTGTCCCTCCCCTGCCCCCTCTCTCTCTCAAAATAAATAAACTTTAAAAATTCTATAAAAAATGAGATAAAATCCTGAAGGAAAAAAATTATATACTCACTGATATGGCCTAGAAGCAATGATATATCCTACTACCCATGGCTTATCGGCTGGTTTCTGTATACCATTCTCCACTGAAAGGAACCAGAGCTTCATGCTTTATGGAACAATGGTGGATTCTAGGTCTAGGGCAGGTAATATATAAAGTGAACCTGGAATATCTCGTGCAATTAAGTAAAGTGCACAAAAATGATTTCTTTGCAGGAATGGCAACAAATGCAGAGGGAACGTGCGTCAGTTTCCTCATCTGTTAAATGGGGATAACTGTACCTAACTTACAGGGTTGCAATGCAGAATGAATAAGTTAATATGGGCTAAACACTATGTTGGCTGTTGTCCCATTGCCCCGCGGGGCAGAATACACCTCCCAGCGCCTCACTCCACCTGTGGAGCCGATTCGGCGGGGCGACCATAGAGGCGTGAGACCTCCGGGCTCGCTAGAAGGAAAGCGGCCGGAACGCCGTCCCGGAGGTGGCGCGTGTGACGCACTTCCGGCCTTTGTAGCCGGTCACTGTGCGGGCTGTGGTTATCAAGGACCGGGAGGCGGTGGGGCCTGGCGGGGTGGCCTCTCCTCCCGCGGATGCTCGGTGAGCTTCGGAGTCGGGCCGCGCCGGTGTGTGAGCTCTGTCACCGGGCCGGGTGCGGGAGGCGGGGGCGTCCTGGCCGGACCCGAGCTCGGGCGCCGCGGGCCGTCGCCGTCCCCAAAGTAGGATGAGGGGACAGGCGTCGACGGAGAAGCGTTCCTCTAGGCCTCTCGGGGTCTGGTTCACCACCCACAGGGGCGCTCGCGATTTGCTCATGTTTGTTAAGCGAATATTTCAGCAGCAGGTAGTACGTTCTGGGCAGGCGTTGTTCAAAGCACTTTCCAGGTAGTAACGTATGTAGGTAGGCTCCGAGTACGGACCAGCCCTCTCCTGCCCCCTTTTCTAACATCGAGAAGGAAAGTGAGGCCCACTCACTCGACCCAACTCATACCAGCTGGTAAGGGGTGTAGTTAGGGTTCAGACCCAGGCCGTTTTCTTAAACCTGCTGTGCGGACTCTGTTCTCTTTTCTGTATTAGCTTCACGGCCACAGCCCAGGGGTTACTTATCTCGTTTGAATCTGGTCCTCCCCACTTTCAGGCCTCAGGAGTCCTGGGTCCGGTTAGGATTTAAGAGTAGAGAAAAGTGTTATCTGAACACATGGATGGATGTCTTCCAGAGTATGTCTGCAAGGTTGGTGAAACAGCTACTTTAGTGGTGTGTTAACACGTGCTTCCCCACCCACTTACCCTTGGTGTGCTTTGGGCAATAGGAAGGAAACCTTACAGTCTTGGCCCCAAGGGTAGGTAGCAGGTATCGATTAGGCCACCTGAAGCCAAAAATTGTACAGTATTTCTTTAAAAGGTGGAAGTTTATTGTGTGCCAGGCTTTGTGCCGAACCCATTTTGTATGCATTGTCTCCTGTAATACTCTTGACAACTTTGCAAAGGAACTGTCCTCATTTTGTACATGAGATTGAGGATCAGAAAAACCGGTCAAGTAACTTGCTCAAGATCACGTTGTTAGTAAGTCAGAATTCATAACTAAATCTGCTACCTTATACTGCTTTCTACTTATTGCAGATGAATAGGAAAGGTTTTGTTTGTGTGAGTGTGTGTGAGTGTGTGCGTGCACACATTAAAGATGCACAGACGACGGAAAGATACATTCTAATCTTTTTAAAAATTTTTTTAATGTTTCTATTTATTTTTGAGACAGAGAGAGACAGAGCATGAGCAGGGGAGGGGCAGAGAGAGAGGGAGACACAGAATCCGAAGCGGGCTCCAGGCTCTGAGCTGTCAGCACAGAGCCCGATGCGGGGCCCGAACCCACAAACCGCAAGATCGTGACTTGAGCCAAAGTCGGACGCTCAACCAACTGAGCCCCCCAGGCACCCCTGATACAGTCTAATCTTTAACGGTGTCTACTTCTTGGGAGTAGAGCTTGATGAAGGAATTGGCTATTCTGTAATTCTGGGATTTTGTTTTAATGTGAGAGCTAACTGCAAGATAGAGACTGGGGGCAAAATGATAGAAGAGCTGGAAGGAAGAAGAGGGTGGGCTGGAATGCATGAGGAAGACCTCAAAGTATGTGAGATTCAAATCAAGGTGCAGAGGTTGGGTAGGGTTGGAACAAGTGCAGCTGGCAAGACCACGGACATGGAGCAGGGATGAGGAAAGCCTGACTAAAGAACAGAGAGAAGAGAAGCCGGAGTGGAGCGGGCAGGTTTTGCATGTGGAATATGGGAAAACAAGAGGGACCCAACAGTTGAAGCTAGAGACCTGACTGGTCTTGAGCCGAGCTTGAGTGTTTCGGGGGCCTTAGATGGTGATATCAGGGGGGAGGGTTTGGGAGTGCGTACAGTAAGTAGTCGGGGGCCTTAGATGGTGACCTCAGCAGGGAGAGTCTGTGGCTGCATCTAGTAAGTAGTGGGGGCCTTAGATGGTGATGTCAGGGGGGAAGGTTTTGGGGGTGTGTTATGATAAAGACATACTTGGTTGCATGCTGCTTGATCTTCAGCAGCATGTATTTCTTTGGTAAAGAGCATTCCTCCCTGAGGGCAGTGGTAGATTTGGGAGTATCAAGCTTGCTGAGACTCTAGGAGAAACCAGCTTTAAAATGCAGATGTGGTTCTTTTAAGTGTGAGAGATTATTATGCTAATTCTCTACCTGGCATGTACCGATGGTCCCCCGACAGGGTGGTACACATTCATGCTACTTCGAATTATGAGTTTGATCTTTCTCGAGTTGCTTGTGAGAAATAACGGATACATTTATAACCATTGTGTTTTTCACTGTCAGGACAATATTCCCTAAGGTACATGAGATTTTCAGCACTTAACAACAAAACGGGATTTGTGTTAGGTGATTTTGCCCCGCTGTAGGCTCATGTTTACGGTAAGTGAGGCTAAGCTGTGATGTGTGGTCGCTTAGGTGGACTCGGTGCATTTTCAACCTATGATATTTTCAACTCATGGTGGGTTCATCAGGACGTAGCCCCACGGTAAGTCAAGGAAGGTGTGTACAATGGGGTGGTGAACCTAAGTGAGATTAATAGCTGTCTGTTTGTGAGCAGGAGGGCAGCACTGGGTTCAAAAAGCAGCAAAGATGTTCCGGTGTGAGGCCACCAGACAGAAATGAAATCAGGGGAGGAAAGCGAAAAGGAGCCTATACAGAGAAGAGAGGGAAATCGATCTTCGTGAAACTGAGTAAAGATGTGAAACACCACAGAGCGGAGATGACTTTCTATGAGCAGAACTCAAAGCTTCAGCTGCATTTTCTGTGAATAGAAAATCTTTGACTTAAAGCCAAAGCAGACGGGCAGCAAATAGGAAAGAGACCTTTTTCAGGGCCTAGAAGATTGACAAAACAAGAGGGCATGAGTCGCCGTTTAATCCTTTGAACCTGTGTTCGGTTAACTGAGTGACGTCAGAGCGCGTGTCCTTCATTTACCTGTTTGATACTTGCACCCCAAACTTCCACACCCTAGAATAGACCCTGCAGACCACGCTTGCAGCCACAATCATCGCTCCCTCAAAGACTAGATAGCTTCTGTCTCTGCTTCCACTTTTCCCATAGTCTGTTATCACGGCAGCTGGTTATACTTTCATATTAAGTGTAAGTAACATTTCGTCGCCACCCCCCACCCCACTGTAAACCTCAATGGCTTTCCACATGTCTTAGACTAGAAGGCAGAGCCCTCACATGGCGTTTCATAATCTCCCGACCTGACTCTTATCGCTGTACCCTTTGCTCTCTCTGCTGTCACCACATTGTTCAACTGGTTGTTGCTTGAAGAACCCAGCCGTGCTCTGGCCTCCAACGACTCGGTTCCCTTTGCGTGGAACCATCCTTCTCCAGGGAGTCCTGTGACCGCCACTCACTTCTCGAGTCTCTGCTCAGATGTTAACCTTATCCGCAAGGCCTTCCCTGATGCCCCACATGAAATGGAGACCTTTCTCCCCATCTCCTTTACCTGGAATTTTCTCTGTAGCGTTTGCTGCTGTTTGGCCTATTACCGTCTGTCCCTGTTGGCCCCTTCCGTCTTCCTTCCCACGTAGAGGAGAACGAGTGGTGTAGTGCTCAAGACTGAATTCTGAAGTTAGATTTGTGGGGTTTAAAAGGCGGCTTCCCCACCTAGGCCTGTGAAACTTGTTTCACGAAGATTTAAAGTCTTTGTGCCTCCATTTTCTCATCTATGATACTGGGTAATAACAAAAGCTTACTTGAGGTCGTTTGAGGATGAAATGAGGTAATATATGTAAAGCGTCTAGTACAATGCCCAGTACCTCAAAAACAATATATGTCAGCTGTTACTGATATTGTTATTAGAATGTAAATCCCATGGAAGTAGGGACTTTGGTTTTTTTGCAGCTTATTTCTAGTGCATAGAACAGTACCTGGAATATGGCAGGCTCTAAGTAAATGTTGGCTAGATGCATGGGTGGTGTGTGAGAAGTTTGGACAGAAAAAGATAACGTGGTACTCAAAGTGATGGTGAGTCAGCGCCAGGCAAAGTTGGGGAGGGAATATGAGCTCAGGGATCCTGTCTTTGGAGGAAAAAACCCTATCCACTTCTCCTGGAGTGGTGACTATAAAAGTTAGTGAAGCCAGAAATGTTAGGAATTTGTGGAAAGGATAATATTTGCAGATTACCCAGAACGATGCTTCCCTGCCCTGGTAGTCTTTCTCTTCTTGATAAGTATGCCTAATACTGGCGATGCAGATATAACTTCTCTTGTACTCGTAAGTGATCCATGTTCAGTTGTAATTAAATACCCTCTCCTTAGTTTTTCTTTTTATTTTGTGATGGATTCCAATACCTAAGAACAGTGTTGGGTTATATTTACAATGAATTATAATAATTTTACTTAAATTTGGCAACTTTTTAAAGCTATAGGTCATGGCTCATGTGGATCATGAAGTCCATGCGGGCTGTGACCAGGGTTTTTTGTTTTGGGGTTTAAAAACAACAACCGGGATTTAGAAAAAGAATAATACATATCACATAAATAAGGGTGCTTAGTGTTTTGTGAAGTTATTATTTCAGTTATGTGTGTGCGTGTCTCATACATTCATGTACACACACATGCATATATGTGTTCTGGGTCTCAGTATAAAATACCTCTTAACTGTGGGTCCTGGTCAAAAAAGTTTGAAAGCCTCTGTCCAAAAATGATCCTTTGAAATCACTAGGCTACATAATATTCTTTCAGAAAATTGCTTTCATTAATTACTATTCGGGTTTAGATTCTTTCATAAGCTTTATGTGGTCATAGACATTTGTGTCTTTATGAGCACTGGTTTTATTTTACACATTGCTGTCCACTGTCCATCCTCAAAGTCTCAAAGATAAACAATTTCCAGGAAATTAAAGGACAAGAAACAGCTCAGACCCTAACCCTGTTTTAAAATATCAGAACCAGAGGCTTGGATCAGTCAATTGAATGTCCAACTTGGTAGGCTCAGGTCACAATCCCAGGGTTGTGGGATCGAGCCCTGCATTGGGCTGCGTACTGAGTGTGGAGCCTGCTTAAGATTCTCCCTGGTCCTCTGCCCCTCCACCGTGTGCACACGTGCGCTCTCTCTTTCTCTCTCTCAAATTAAAAAAAAAAATTCTAAAATATCAGAACCAATATTTCTTTCATTTTAATATTTCTTGACTACTTTCTGATTCTTTTGCCATGGTGTTTTGATTGCTAGGATTCATTTATTCCTTCAATAAGATTTATAAGAAAAATAACAATAGTAGTAATTTACAATACTTTAGGATTTACCAAGCTGCCAGCTTCTCGTGCTCTTTATCCACGATCTTATTTTATCTTCATATCCCCTAGAAAGATGGGCCCGCGCAGATTGTACCTGGAAGATCGGGTCTCAGCGCAAATACAGAACTCTTTCCTCCACACCTCACCCAACTGGACAGACTTGGCCTCTCCTCCCCAGTACATTTCTTTTGCTCCTCATTCTGTCCTTTTATCTTTACTTCTCCCTTCTCCATTTTGTTTCCCTTTTCTGCTTGACTCTTAGCATTCTCTGTGACCACTTGGCACCATGATGCTCGTTTACCTCCATTCAGCATGACACTAACGCCACGTCTAGGATCTTGCCATTCAAATGGAAACTCAGTTTATTCTAACTGAGTTACTTGAGCTGATTCATTGCAGATGATCAAAATGGTCCCTTCTTCAATAAAACCGTTGGGGGGGGGGGGCTGGTTCTGGGGAACGTGTTCTGTTTCTGTTTTCCTTCCCCTGTATCACCTGCCTCAGGATTTGCAAAGTCCTTACTGTTAGTCATGCATTCTCTGCTCTTCACTAGACAGTGACTGCTTTTGCTATAAATACCCCAGTGCCCGCGAGCAGAAAAGATCTTCTACATTTTAATGTTCTTTTTTCTCTGCAAATTATGTTTTAGATTTTAGGATTTTCAGAAGAAAAGATCAAAGGGAGTCATCAAGGATAGATTCTTTTTCTGAATAGTGAAGCCTAAAATGGCCACAGCCTCAGTCCTTCAGACTCCAGAGATGCAGGAAGGACGGCTGGCAGTAAAGGTAGAAGAGGAAGAGGGGGATTGTGCCTCTGGGCAGGAATCTGGCCCGTGGAGAGATCACCCGCATAGCAGAGAGATCTTCCGTAAACGCTTCAGGCAGTTCTGCTACCAGGAGACCCCTGGACCCCGCGAAGCTCTTCGAAGGCTCCGCGAGCTGTGCCGCCAGTGGCTGAGCCCAGAAACGCACAGCAAGGAGCAGATCCTGGAGCTGCTGGTGCTGGAGCAGTTCCTGACCATCCTGCCCGAGGAGCTCCAGGCCTGGGTGCGGGGACAGCACCCGGAGAGCGGGGAGCAGGCGGTGACCGTGCTGGAGGATCTGGAGCGGGAGCTGGACGAGCCGGGAGAGCAGGTGGGAGAGGGCAGGACAGAGGTCGGTAGCTGTAAGAACGAGTGTGGGGTTTCTGTGCAGCAAGAGGAAGAGGACGAGGATTTCTTTGTGCCTGATGTGGTCTATTGTGGGTGCCCCATCCTTCTGCCTGTTTCTTCCTGCTAGTTTCTTGGTCCTTCTTTTCCCGTGCAGTGGGCCTGAGGAGGCCTCCTTACGATGTCTTCTCTGACATTTGATTTCTTTTTTTTTTTTTTTTTCCAACGTTTATTTATTTTTGGGACAGAGAGAGACAGAGCATGAACGGGGGAGGGGCAGAGAGAGAGGGAGACACAGAATCGGAAACAGGCTCCAGGCTCTGAGCCATCAGCCCAGAGCCTGACGCGGGGCTCGAACTCACGGACCGCGAGATCGTGACCTGGCTGAAGTCGGACGCTTAACCGACTGCGCCACCCAGGCGCCCCCCTGACATTTGATTTCTCACCGTCCTTAATTTCCAGCAGGTTCCAGCCTGTGCCCGTGAGCAGGAAGAGTTGGTGAAGGAGGAGGCAGGTCGGGGAGCAGCCCAGGACTCATCAAGCGGCCAGCCCCCAACCTTGGAAGGGCCGCGTCAGTGCAGGTCGCGGGAGGTGTGCCTGCTTCGGGAGATCGGTGAGGACTAGAACTTCCTCAGAGGCCTCCCTCACTCCCTCACCATCCATCTGCTCAGCATCTGCTGTGTGCCAGGTGTTGTGCTTGGTCCTGAGGACACTGTGACCTTCATGGAGGGGTAGTGGGGGGAAGGTTGCGGCCTGGTGGGGGGAAGACAGTCCCCTGACAGTTACAGTTCAGTGTATCTTCTCCCTGAGGTCCGGGCATCCTTGTCTAGGTGGGGGAAGTACACAGAACCGTGCTTATGTGTCCCCTGCCCCCCACCCTCCTGGTTGCTTTTTTTCTTTTCCGTTTGGAAACATGACATTCGTGTGATCCGTTTTCTCGTTTCAGGGGATGAGGCTGGGGCTTGGAGTGTGCAGTCAGCCCCGAAGAGGGAGCTCTGTAAAGAGAAGAAACATCTTGTGGAAGTTCCTGAGAAACTGAACGGTGACACTCTTCTGGGGCCTGAGTGTGCAGACACATGTGACCAGGAGGGCAGGTGGGAGAGGCAGCGGGCCAGCTCCTCGGCGGAGAGACCCTACGTCTGCGGTGAGTGTGGGAAGAGCTTCACCCAGAACTCCATCCTGATCGAGCACCAGAGGACACACACCGGGGAGAAGCCCTACGGGTGTGATGAGTGCGGACGGGCCTTCAGCCAGCGCTCGGGTCTGTTCCAGCACCAGAGACTCCACACCGGAGAGAAGCATTACCGCTGTGGCATCTGTGGCAAAGCGTTCAGCCAGAACGCGGGGCTCTTCCATCACCTCCGGATCCACACGGGGGAGAAGCCCTTCCAGTGCGGCCAGTGCAGGAAGAGCTTCAGCCGACGTTCTGTCCTCATTAAGCATCAGCGAATTCACACTGGAGAAAGGCCTTATGAATGTGAAGACTGTGGCAAGAACTTTATTTATCACTGCAACCTCGTCCAGCATCGGAAGGTCCACCCTGGGGTGGGTGCCGCTAGCCCCCTGGAGCAGGTAGGGCAGAGGCTCCCGGTGTCGGACCCTAGTGGAGGTGGTGGGGCAGGCTCTCACTTTGTCCCTGAAGCAGAGTCCTAGGAAAAGAATTGTTCGGTCCTCTGGAGTGCAGACTGTGGAAGTTGTCCGTGTTTTTATGCTGAGAGAAGCATAATATGTTAAGTCCGTCTGTCAGCTTCTCTGGGGTCTGTGACATCCGTGTTTGCAGTAGTGAACACTGTTGTGGTGACTTCATCAACTGGTCCCACACCTGTCTGTGCAGAAAGTTCTCCAGGTGTGCTCTAGGAAAACTACTTCGTCCCAGTTCTAAGAAACTTTTTTTAAAAAGTTTTAAAAAATTACATGCTACCTAAATACACAATTATGTTAAAAGTAGTTCGAGTATTTAAAAATTAATTTAAAAATAATGGCAGTAAAACTTGCAACTTAAACGATTTGATTGTTTTCTCATAAGATATGATAATTTGCTTTTTAACCTACAAAAGGGGACAGATAAATCCTCCCATAGATACACAGAAGGCTTCTCCCTGTTAAGAACTCTGTAGAGTTCCACTGACTCCGCCTTCAGTGAGGAACCAAGGACCCAAGTGAGGACACATCAATGTGTTACTGTTGCTCGAGATTTCAGAGTTGTGTAGACCAAGAAACTTATCTAAAAATCTGGTATCTCACTTCTGATCTTCATTATGAAAATATAGGCCTCTTTGCATTTTTCCTGTGATTTATAAGCATTTTTGGATTTTGCTTTATTTATTTAACCCTTAGTTATACAAAATTTCAAACATATACAGAAGTTGAAAAGTGTGATCAGCCTTCCACGTTGATTGTTTTTTATAAGCTCCATGCTTCTCAGCATTACCTATTAATTACCACCAAGGTCATGCTTAAAAAAGCTTCTTTCCCTTAACACTGATTGAACGTTTACCAAGCTTTATACTAAGCCTAGGACACAAAGAAATGGGAATCTATGGTGATGACAATCCAGATTAGAGTACCAAATACACTGCAGGTCACTTAACCATGATAGAAACATCATAAGGGACCCTACAGATCACTTCTGTGTCCCTTATATGATACAGAAACGGAGGCTGGAAGTGACTGCGGACCTTTCAGCTGGTTCACCGAGCTGGAGCTGGAACCCTGTCTCCTGATTCCTAGTGTTCTTTCTAAGCATCTGGAAGCATTTTATCACCACGTAGAAATGACTAGTATAAGGAACTTCCAGGATTTAGAAGGCACTGAGGCACAGCTCAATAAAGCCTCCCGTCTGTGCATGTTGCTCTGTTCGGTTTACAGCCGAGTTCCAGGAAGGACTCCTTCCACTGATCCCTTATTTGGGCATTTTATTTATTTATTTTTAATGTTTATTTATTTTTGAGACAGACACAAAACGCAAGCAGGGCAGGGGCAGAGAGAGAGGGAGACACAGAATCCAAAGCAGGCTCCAGGCTCTGAGCTGTCAGCACAGAGCCCGACGCGGGGCATGAACCCACAAACCGCGAGATCATGACCTGAGCCGAAGTCAGACGCTTACCAACTGAGCCACTCATGTGCCCCTTATTTATTTTTGTAGTGAATGATTTTTTTTTTAACTTTTAATTTACTTAGAGGGACTTTTCAAGAAGATAATTCATTCTGTCATGCCCAGAATTCGTGATCCCCAAAGACCACCAGGGAGCCGAGTCCGATGCAAGAGCAAAAGAGCCTTTATTCGAGCTAGCTCGAGCTCAGTCCCCTACCTGCACCGACACAGCAGTGAGATACCAGGGAGAGAGAGCGAGTTTCAAAAGCACAAAGGTTTTATAGGGGTCTAGGGGCAGCCGATTGGCTGGGGAAGGGGCGTGGCCTCGGCCGATTGGCTGGGGAAGGGTCAGAGTCATTACGCAGGTCGCTGGGCATGTTTTGATCAGGAAGTTTGAATGGGTGAGCGGGAGGTTACTCAAGGGGAGGAGGCGTGGTCTAGGTGAAGGACACAGAACAAGATGGAGTCGGCCGGCGTAGGTCCGCCCTTTCAATTCTTCATCTGATTCAAGTATGAAAGCCACATTAAAAAGGGAGCCTATCTTTTCCCTCATAAGTAGCCATTTTTCTAGTATCTTACATATCTTCAGTGTTTCTTCATGGAAATACAAGAAAACGTGAACATATATAACCTTATTTACTTTGTTCCACGGAAAGATGGTGTATATTTACACTCTTCAACCCCTTGCTGTGTTCATGAAACAATACAATCTTTAGAGAAACAGCCAGCTTCCTCTCTGTTTACATGTGGACAGTATCTCATTTGCTGGTGCTCCATACTTTTAACACACTGGTGTAAATGCACAACCACTACTTTGAAATGTTACAAATTATTTCATTCTCCTCCCTAATGTACTTCAAGTCAAACTTTAAAAGCTAACAACTTCCACGTGAGCTGGAAAACAGGGTTTCGGCAACTAGAGGTGGACATAATTCTTCTACAGAGAAATGCAGAGTGATGGGGATGGTTTCAGTCTCGTGTATTTGGCTCTGTTAGGTATTCTCAGCATTTCAAACCATTAGTGTCGCCGCTTATGGGTAATTGTAGGTCTTCTCAAAAATCTTATTTTCTCAAGATTGTATTTTACTGTATCTTGAGGTTTAACTATTTCCAAAGGAAATACATATAGATTTTAAAGTGAAGAAAAATATAGTAGACTTAAGTTTGAAATAAAATCAACTTCTCAAGTAAACATATATTCCATTCAGTAATATGAGACATACAGTCTAATAATCTGAGTTTGTAAGCATCACAGATACCTCTGAATATGCCAAAACAGCATGTTTGGATAATTCCATTATATCAGCTCTTAAAAGATTTAAAATATGAACAGATCAGGATTTTAAAGGATATAGTTCTAATGGATTGTTTTTACAGCTGCAATTGAAGATTGAATGTTTGGTTTGTTTTGTGCTTGTTTTTGTTTTTTTGTTTTCACAGCTTTTCAAAAATTCTAAATTTTCTCAATAACTGATAAAAATGCCAAGAAAGAAAAGATGTTATCTGTGCTGTAGAGGCATATACCACTCGAGTGCAGTGATGGTTAACATGATTAAAACTACTGACAGTTCACCAAACTAACTTGCCTTGTTTTCTGATACGGATTGTTCTTCTAATTATTTTATCTGGGATGCACATTTGTCATTAGTTGACTTAACCGCTATACAGGGGCATGTAGTCCCTGGCCTTTCCTATGATTACTCCAGCCTTCCTGGCAGGGTGCTCTTAGGTGTTGTCTCCCTTTACATTTCTGAATTACCCTCACTTCTCTTTTCTTTTTCTACCCTGGCTCTTTTCACTCAACCCATCGAGTCTCTGGCATTGATCTCCTTTCAGCTGCTCTGTAAACCAGTAACCATCTCTCCTTATGCCTTTGAAAAGCCCCAGTCTGAAAGACTAGTCAGTTTTATGGCTGAGCAAGGTCTAAGAAGTACTGATTCAAATCCAATTAAAAAGACTTATTGGTTCGAGGGATGCCTGGCTGTCTCACTCAGAAGAGTGTGTGACTCTTGATCACAGGGTCATGATTTTGAGCCCCACGTTGGGTGTAGAGATTACTAAAAATATAAAAAAGCCTTACTGGTTCTTGAGGGATAGTACAGCACCCCTCTGAGCATTGTTAGGACAGTGGACACTGTATGTCAAGAAATGACTGAGAATTTTGCAACTGAAAGCTATCTAGAGCTGTAGGTAAAAGCCCTGAAGACTCTCTTTCACTATAATTTTTATTTGAGGAACCAAATCTTCAAGGAGAACCAAGTCTCTGTCCAGATTTTGTATTTAAAAATGACTTCTATTTTCTCTATCTGACAATATTTTTCCTTTAAAAAACAATTTATAGTGGAAGATTGTTTTACATTTTTCCAATAAGACAAAAAATACCTCTGAGAAAATTTTAAAACAATGGCATATCTAAAGTCAAAATTATAAAATATGAAGTATCTTCTCAGGAGCAGTTTTGAAATCTATGTACCAGTATACATGTGTGTCACTGGTTAAATGTTGAGTTAGAAGTTGAGAGAGAACGTAAAAGTTGAGAGAAAAGTAGATTATTTGTAGAAGGAGCTGGAAGATAGCGGAAAGTATCTGCAATAGAGGAAACAGGGTGAAGAAGGCCCAGCTAAGACAGGCTCAAGAGCCATGAGTGTGCAGGGGTGGGGGCCAGATGCAGAGGTCACGGAACACTTTGTTAAAGCCTATGGAATCATTGAAAGTATTTTGTTGTACTATAGGAGTTTCTTAACAAAAAATCAGAAAATATTAGCTTTAAGAAGAAATTTTGAGTTGAGCAATTTCATACCTGCATGAGAACAGTGAAGTCCAAAGTGGTTAAACACTCGTTGTGATCTATTTTTTAATCACGTTAAAAATTTTAAAGTTAAAAATCTTAAAATTTTTTAAAACAAAACTGTGAACAAAGATCATTGTGAATTATATAAGGTTTCACAGGCACTTGGACTTGGAGGCTCAGAACCTTTTAGGCCTCTGCAAACAGCAACAGCAGCAACAAAACAGGATGGAAAAAGGAAAAGGAAGAACGAAATGTGAGAACATAAAAAGGAACCAGGCAAACTTACACGCTAAAACTGGATTAGGCCAACAAGTGGTGACCAAAGAGAAGGAAAAAATAAAAAGAGACGTTGTTACCAAGAAACGTGCTTTGTCCATAAATAATACCTATTAGCCCTCTGGCTCTCAATTGGTCCATGTGTCTTAGCAGTGAAAAGAGTCCCACTGCTCTTCACTCCTCACTCTTCTCCGTGCTCTACGTAACAAAGAGGAGGCAAGCACAGTGTGTAAATCAGATTTCTTTTGTTTAGGTCTCTGGACTCACACCCAGTTTTCCATGCCAATGTCTCAGCTCTATGATGAAGCCGCTGCTTCTGAATATATACCTGTGTTAGAATCACCTGGGTTGTTTGAACTGCAGTTTCCTGGGCACTACCACAGACTGGCTGAATGTTTGTGAGGGCAGGACCTGGGAATCTGCATTTCAGCTAGCGTATCGGTGGTTGTCAGACTTGAGGTAGCTATATATAATGTATTGCCCAATCTAGGACACTTCTGAGAATGAAAGGGATTGCTGTTAATAATTACAGCCAGCCAAGAGGCATAAATCAGGATGTATGGTCTTCCTACTTAAGACTTTTCCTGCTGAGGAGATAGAAGAAGAAGAGACAGAAAGAATACAATGTTCTCATGAAAGCTAAGGTAGAGCATCTATGAAGGAGGCTGTGGGATGTTTAGGTGTAGCCACCTAGACCAAAGTAGCCACCATCTGCCTGGTTTGAAATAATCCCCATTAACACATTTATCGGATTAGGTAAGAAGGGGTGGGTATGCCTATAAAAACAACACCCACCCGGAAAAGCCCCCCCCCCCCCAAAAAAAACCCACAAACAACAACAAAACGCTTAAAATAGCTAGTTACCTAAGATGAGCCTGTTGAGACTATGGCTTACCAGACAAGAGAGATGACGTTCCAGAAGCATAGGAGCATTTCAGTGGTATAGGATCGATGGACCAGTATGGGCTGTTCACCTCTAACATACAGAGGAAGCGTGGGAATATAGCGCGCCAGATCACAACCTTGCAGGAATAAGGCAGAGGGCAAGCCGTTTGAAGCAAGTAGCTAGGATGAATGAGGTCCAGAGATTGTGCCAAGTTTCCTAAGTTATCATAATTGATGCACATTCTTCACGGGCTGTGCAACCAGAGCGCTCTTAACACCGCAGGGTACCAAACACAAGCTGACGAGGCCCCACATTCCGCAGTTGCCCCGGGGCCATTCACAGCGGGGACCGGGCATGTGGCTTCCCCTCACTTTCTGCTAATTCTGCAGAGTCAGGGATCTGTAAGTGGTTAGGTTGCTCAAAAGGACCGGAGTCACATGCACAAAGATTGAGACGGTGGACAGCAAGCCAGCACCTGCCCCTCTTAATACCGCTTTGCTCAGGTGGGTGTCGATTATTGCTTCGGACCCTGGGGGCCGAGTGGGCAATGGGTATCACGGGACCAGGGTACTAGGGAACGGAGGACTGCGTCGCATTCCCTCAGTGTAACAGAGAGACGGGCCCAGGCTGAGTGGCTGCTGGACACCCGGTGGACCCGCCTGCGCTGTGCAGAGGCCACCGTGGGCCCCTGCGGTGGGAGCCGGCCAACCACTGAGATGCGGGACCTCTGTGCTTCCTAGAGGGGCGGTGAGGAGCGGGTGGAGGCGTGCCCGGGCGTTGTGACGTACTTCCGGTCTCGTGTGAGCCACAGCTAGCGCGAGCCTTTTCCGGCGGGAGGCGCCCGCGAGGCTTGGTGGCCGCTCCCCGAGACGCAGGTTCGTCTGTGTCGCCGCCCGCGGACGTGGACGCGAGCGCTGCGCGGACCACCCGCTTCGGGGCTCCGGGCGCTGGTGCGTCTTTACGGCCGGCGGCGGTTTTCTGTCCCCCTCCGGAGTCCTGTTTTCATCGAGGCCTTCGTGGCGGTGGTCATGACCTTGCACGCCTGTGCCGGGAGGGTTCGTCTCGGAGGACGTATGGTGACGGGGTCTCAGGACTTAGAAAACGGAGGAAAGTGTGATTTCCTTGGCTCAGAGAACGTTGAGAAGTGAGCGCGTCCTTCGAGCGGACATGGGCTGCCGGTCGCGTAGTGCGGGTCTCCAGGTGCTTTTAAGACCCCCCCAGCTCACAGTGCCGTGGGGAAGAGGGGGACACCCCTGCGATACCGCGCGGATGCCCGGAGCCGGGGGTGGGGGCACCTCCCGGTGAGGCGGAGAGCTGAGCGGAAACGGGCGGCAGGAGGCAGCCGAGGGAAGGTGGGTGTGCTGTGGCCGGGGCAGAGAGGATGAGCAGGTGACAGCTGCGATACCCCAGGGAACTTGGACTTGAAAAGGCAGTGTGCCTCTCCGTCCTTTCCGTGTGACGGCTCCCGCAGAGAATGCACGCGATGTGTGTGCGCACATCTGCCTCGCAGAAGGGAGCAGGCCCCGGCTACGCTGCCCCGGGTCCGCGCGCGGCCACCTCGTGGCCCAGGTGGTCAATGTGCTGGCGCTGCTCCGGGAGGCGGACTCCGCAGAGACGGGAGTCCCTGTCTTCACGCACGGGAGTAGCGTCATCTTACTAGGCTTCTAGAAATTCCAGGAGCGTGGTGGCAAATGGATTGGAAGGGGGTAGGACTGGAAACAAGAGAGAGGAGAGATGCGCAGGCGTCACGAAAAGAGCCGGTACTGTAAGTTGGTGAAAGCCAGGTGCTGGCCGTGGAAGTGACGAGGGTGGAGTGGATTGTGTGGAAGACGCGGATTTAACTCCACTTGGTGTCTGAGGGAGAAAGATTGTTGAAAAGGTGCTGAGGACAATGCCCGGCACGTGGTACGTATTACGAGCTTTATTTTCAATATAGTTAGGGATAATTAGGTTTTTGGATTAGATAGATGGTAAGGGGAATGAATGTGTCATTTTTAAAGAAATGGGTAGGCCCGCCTGAATGGCTCAGTCGTTAAGTGTCCAGCTCTTGGTTTCGGCTCAAGATCTTGTGGTTTGTGGGAGCCCTAGTTGGGCTCTGTGCTGACAGCCAGAGCAAAGTAAAGTTAAAAAAAAAAAAAAGAAGAAATGAGTAATTTTGGAAGAGCCATTGATTATGAGGGGAAAATGATGAGTTAATTTTTGGTGGTGTTGAGGTGCTTTTAAGACCTAGGACTGGAAGAGTCTTATGCCATTGGACTATAATGGTCTTGATTTCCAAAGTAAGACTGGGAAAAGAGAATAGATTTAGGAGTTGTTAGGTGAAAGCGTCTCAGTTCTCAGATGCTACTGAATGGACGAGATTGCCCAGAATGAAGTGGAATGAGAAGGCCGGATCCCGGCTTAGGGTAACCGGACATTTCTTGGCAAGCTGAAGAAGAGCCATAAAGTGGACTTAAGAATGAGCTTTTGACAAGCCCTTATAGAAGCTTGAGCACCGAGTGTTGGTCTAAGCACTTTACAAAAGCCAGCTCATGGGAAAACAGCCAGAAGATTGCAGTTCCTTAGAAGATTGGGAGTGGCTAGAGCGTTAGGAGCTGCAGAGGCATCTGGTAAGTAAAGGACCGGAAAATACTCACTGGGTTTGTATACAAGGGGGACTTTGGTTAATTGACTTGGGACCCCTAACTCAAATGTGGGACACCCCAACTGACATGCACACTGTTCTTTTCTAAAACTAAAAATGCCTTTGAAAGAATCTAGCATAATTCTTGGCACAGAGAGGTTGATTTATAAATATGATTGACTAAATCTGTGACACGCAATTCAAGTAAGCAAAGCTGTTTGCATTGTTTTTGTTATCGGGATATTTCACGTTATCTGAATATTTCACTTCAGTTTCTAGATCTAAAAGCTACTAGTATTGTTCTTTAGTCCTAAAGTAACTGAATTGTCTATAAGTCAATTTTAGGACATTTTTCTAATGACATTTTGTGCTTGTCTTATCTTTACAGGGCGTCTTTACGTTCAAATCATTGACTTGACCACAGCAATTCACTCTGAGTAAATATGTTCTTCGTTTGGAGTTGATCTCTGTTAACAGTGATGTGTTATGCCTTATCACCAGCTTTATTAAGCCCCTGCTACTGTTGTGGTGAACTGCTTTGCCCAGGTGTGATTCAGTCCAACCCTTTTGGGCTGCAGAAGAACAGAAGGGATGTCAAATAGTTAAAGCATCTAGCCTGCACAGAAATGGTGCTTCTGACAGTTCTTCGGACAAAACTCATGGCAGTTCTGTTAGGAGGATTCCCTTGGGCCTCAGGAGTCCAGCTCCAGGCAGGCTCTCCACCGCCAGTAGCTGCGGCCCGAGACGCACAGCAAGGAGCAGATCCTGGAGCTGCTGGTGCTGGAGCAGCTCATGACCATCCTGCCCACGGAGCTCCCGGCCTGGGTGTGGGGGCAGCATCCAGTGTATAGGGAGGAGGCTGTTACTGGACTGGGGGCTTGTTGAGGAAGCTGGACCATCCAGGAGGAAGGTGAGATAAGGAAGAAACAATCTATCGCCAGAGGCAGGTATTCTCTCCAGAGAGAGAGCAGAGACTTGAAGTTTCCTCTCAAGTGTAGTGAGAGGAAATGGCTAAGATGCATTGGCCAGAGTTGTGTTCCCCTCCCTGTCCATTTATTCCCTGTCCTTGTAGGTCAAAGGAAACGCTGCTTTCTGTCCTCCTCTTCTGTTCCCCGATTAATACTGGGATCTAAGCTCTAGAACCCTAGCAGATATCCCCCTGGTCAAATTTCTCTAATTGTCCCTGGGTCCTTTGTCCTCCTATGGGGACAGGAAGGGCAAACGAGGGCCCTAAGGGCAAATGGCTTGCCTGGCAGCAGCATTAAGACTCACGGGGCGGGGAGGGCAGGGCAGCTCCAGCCAGAAACAGGGCAGCTCAGTTCTGAATCTACTGAGGAGAAAGAGGAGGTCCTACTGGGGAAAAGATCAGAAATGTCTTTTGCATTTTTCCAAATGAACCTCATCACTAAACCTTTTGCCTACCTTTCACTTGATGTCTTGTTTCATTTTTACCTTGTCCCTCTAAGCACATTGTTTTAACCTTGATTGTCATTCTCCCTTCACTACTTTGCACCGACGTTGTTGGAAATCCTGCTTCTATTGAATGGTTGTTTCTCCATTCTAACTGAATACTGCCAGCTTCCCTGGGCCTGACCTTTTATGCCAAAGGCAGGACAGCATTTTTCTACATTGAAGCCAATAGAAAATGACTCAAAGGCTACATACAATAGAAAAGTTATTAAATGTGCATTCTCAAAGACTTTGTGTAGAAAACAAAACTTATTTAGTATTTCTGTGTGCTCATTGGACAAGCACACATATATGCCCAAATTGTAATCATACTGAACATCCCAACTGACACTACTTTTAAATTTAGTATTACATTATGGACATATTTCCCAAGAGTTACATGTAATGTATACATATGGCTGACATAAGTTCCATTGTACAGATATCAAATTATTTTTCATTTTTACTTTAATCAGGTCTTTATTAAAAATTAGCTGTCCAGAATGATTTGACATTTATGGAACAAATAAACTGAAGCTTATGCAGCAGGCTTCTTGTCTTACATGGTGGGTTTCTCTTCTGCACACTTCTCAGCTGCTGGTCTCCTATATTTATGACATGAGTCTAGGCATTTGACAGCTTTCTTGCTCCTGGTATAAAAAGAAGTATAAACTCCTCTAATTCCTTTCCTCCTCCTGAAATCAATCATTTTCCCAAGGACCCCAGATTCTGTTTAGTGAGAAATGGTATTTTAAAACCAAAAGTAAGGTGCTAGGAATGCTCATGTTGTTATTGGACATTGTTCCTAGGCCTTTCAGTGCTCAGAGCTAGGAAGAATTTTAAGATAAAGTATGTATTGTGAATTCATACTGACAGTTCGAGTTCAAATTCAGGGCCTTAATCTTTCATCTGCATCTCCTTTTAGATACTTCTCAAAGACACCGGGAATGATGGAGTATCAAATACTCATCTGTTTTATCCCACAGTATCTCAGTGGCCTCAAAAAAAATGTTAGCATTACCATCAAATATGGTTTTTATAAACAGCTTAATGGTGGTGCCTGATTTTTCCATTCTTTTGTCCTTAAGTTCTATATCATTGGGTATATACAAAAAAATTACTCTTCAAAGGACATTGGAAATAAATTCTCTTTTGTGTGGTTATGTCATCAGCAGGTACACATTTAAATTCAGTTTGTTTCATTTCTGTTTCACTGTTTAGGGATTGCTTTTTTTATTTTATTTTTTATTTAAAAATTTTTTTTTCATTTTTTAAATTATGTGAAATACAAAATTTTATACATGAAATCTATAAAATGTTTTCAAGGAAATTCTCCTTTTCCTCCTCCTGTTCCCTCTCTCATGTAGGTAACCTTTTTTGCTCTTTACTTTAATGGTTTATCCTTTTATTATTTATTTATTATAGGCACATGTGTACATGCACACCCTTCCCTTTTAAAAATAACACACTATAGGGGCGCCTAGTGGCTCAGTCAGTTAAGCATCTGACTTTAGCTCAGGTCATGATCTCACAGTTTGTGAGTTCAAACCCTGCATCGGGCTCTGTGCTGACAGCTCAGCCTGGACCCTGCTTCGGATTCTGTGTCTCCCTCTCTCTCTGCCTCTCCTCCGCTTGCTCTTTCTCTCAAAAATGAATAAACATTAAAATTTTTTTTAAATAATAAAAAAATTAAAGTAACACACTATAGTTTATGTCATAAACTCAATACACATCTGTCTTACATGAAACATTTTTTTTTCTTCCCTCTAGCATGTAGTTTGAATGAGACTTGTTCAGTGAGCAAGTAACTGAGTAAGGTATGTGTGAGTGAGGGAATTAGGCTGAAATTTTCAATCTCTTCTTTCAGGTGATTTGGTCAAAATGGAAAATGAGAAGGTGTTTCCAAAGCAGAAGAAATCTGAAGAAATAACATGCCAACAGGGACACACTGCTAGATTTGATGGCAATATTCTTAAGTGCCTGAATTATGTAGAAGTCCCAAAATACCAGAGAACCCTAGAAATAGATCTATGATTGCATAAGTGATGAATGTGGAATGAGTTTCAGAGCTTCATCCTTATCCAGCATCTGAGATACACAGGAGAAATGCCGTGAAGATGAGAAATGTGGAAAAGCTTTTAGTCTGAGAGTGCTGGCTTCATTGAAGATAAGAGAATTCCCACTGAATTAGACCCACAAATATGGAGAATATGGAAAAGCTCTCAGTGCAGACACTGGACTAGTTCATCATAGAGAACCCATGCTGGAGAGAGACCCTATAATAAAAGTGACAAGTATGGTAAAGCCTTGGACGGTCAGCCCTTAACCAGGACCAGAGACTTCACACCAAGGAGAGGTGTTACCATCTTAACGAGTGTGGGAAAGGTTACAGTCAGAACACAGAGATTTTTCACTATCAGAGTCTGTGTTGGAGAGAAACTCTTCGTTTAATCGATGTAGTAAGAATTTTCCTGGATATTTCATTCCTTATTAAATACCAGACAACTCGAGAGTGTGAGAAGTTGATAAATGTGAATGGAAAAGCCTGTGAACAGTAGCATCTCATCTAACATTAAAAATTTTAGTGGAGCCTGGGTGGCTCAGTCAGTTAAGTGTCTATTTCAGCTCAGGTCATGATCTTGGGGTTGTGATATCAAGGCCCATGTCAGGCTCTACACTCGGCATGGAGCCTGCTTAAGATTCTCTTGCCCATCTGCCCTGCTTGCGCTCACTCGCTCTCTGTAAACAAAACAGAACAAACTCTTAAAGTGTTCAGCATGTGAAATCAGCAAGGCAGAATTTCTTCATACCAGACCTCTGGGTGGTCTTTGATGGGAACTGGCCTTTCAGAATGTCCCTCAAAACCTTGTCAGATTCAACAGAACAAGCCATTTACTTTTCCTTAACCGTCTCCTCAAGCAAGGTGCCTGGGTGGTTCAGTCAGTTGAAGTCCAGCTTCAGCTCAGGTCATGATCTCGCAGCTCGTGAATTTGAGCCCTGTGTCCAGCTCTGTGCTGACAACTCAGAGCCTGGATCCTGCTTCAGATTCTGTGTCTCTCTGTCTGCCCCTCCCCAACTTGCACTCTTTCTCAAAAATAAACATTGAAAAAAAAATTTTTTTTAAGTCTCCTCAAGGAGCTACATTATTTTAGTGATTCAAAGGGCTGCTTATGGACCACCAGTTCAGATTTCCAGATGTTTTAATTAGTTCTTAAATACAGTTCTCACAAAAGCTTGGACTGTTAAATTATTTTAGTGAAAATTTAAGTTATGTATAAAATACAAATAGGAATGTTATTAGATGATTAATTATTTTAAATGCTGCAGTTATGATTTGCCAAGTCAAAAAACTTGTTCAGCATTTTTAGTAATGACATGGTGAGTTCTTGTGCCTTCCGTTCCTATCTAGGGTATGATGTGTGACATGTAGCCCCCAGTTAAGACTCCAGACAAGAAAGATGCATCTTTATTTATTTTTTAAAGTTTATTTTTTTTTATTTTGAGAGAAAGAGTGTGCACACATGAGCAGGGAAGTGGCAAGAGAGGATCCCAAGCAGGCTCCACAGTCAGCAGGGAGCCCAGATTGAACTCACGAACCATGAGATCATGACCTGAGCTGAAACCAAGAGTTTGGACACTCAACCGACTGAGCCACCCAGGAGCCCCAGGTGCATCTTTTTTTCAAAAAGAGGTGTATTGATTTGTATTAGGAAAACAGAAAAGACCCAAGTTAGTGTTCAAGGGAGAATAAGCAAACTCAAATGCCCAGGAAAGGCAGGTAAAAATAAAGTAAAAATAAACAAAAACAAAAACCATTATTTTACATTGCATTAAGTTCAGGGAAATTGTTAGGATTCTCTTTATTTTGAATTCTACAGGAGAAAGATGATCAGGTTAATTATTCATTGCGACCACCATAAACAATGATCTTTTCCTACTCTTGAGTATAGTACAGTTGACCCTTGGACAACATGCGGTTAGGGGTACTGATCCCCTACACAAAAATCTCAGTATTACTTGACCCCCAAACACTTAATCATCAAGAGCCTACTACTGACCAGAAGACTTGCTGATAACCTGAAGAGTTGAACACATATTTTGTATGTTATATGCATCACATACTGTATACAAAGAAAATGGTTTTTTTTTTCAGTTTAAAAAAATTTTTTAAAAGTAATCCCTACCCCCAGTGTAGAGCTCAAACTCAGGACTCCAAGATCAAGAGTCACACTACGTGTGAAAATTTGTGGAAAAAAGCTGAGGTTCTGAATGATGTTACCTTCCTCTAGATTTACTTTTGCTTCTACAGGCACTTAAGAGTATAGTTGGGAGCACCTGGGTGGTTCAGTGGGTTAAGCATCCAACTCTTGATTTTGGCTCAGGTCATGATCTCACAGTTTGTGAGTTCAAGCCCCACATCAGACTCTGGGCTGACTGTGCGGAGCCTGCTTGGGGTTCTCTGTCTCCCTCCCTCCCTGCTTCACCTCTGCTCATGCTTTCTCAAAGTAAATAAACTTAAACAAGCAAACAAAAAAACGAAACAGTGGCTTAGAATAACCATCCCATGAGATTTTGGGCCAGGAATTTGGTGAGGTCTCAGGTGGAAGTTTCTTCCATTTGGTGTGGCATCTTACAGTGGCACTTGGTGGTGTTTATCTGGCAGCTGGGTTTGCTGGAAAATCCAGGCTGCACTGCCATGCCCAGTGCCTTGGGGCGAGAACAGCGAGAAGGACGGTCTTGGGGCCTCCTTATGTGATCTTTGCAGTAGGGCCGTCGGACTCTTTCTGTGGTGGCTCAGGACTCCAGGAGCAATTGTTCCAAAAAACAGTGAAAGCTGCTGCTGTCCTTAAGAGCTCAGGCTGGGAAATTAAAACAGCATCAGTTTTGCTGTATTTTATTTGAGCTGTCCTCAAGCCCACTCAAGACTCAAGAGGAAATGACATAGACTCTACAGCTAAACAGGAAAAGCATGGAAAAATTTGTAGTCATCTTTAATTTTCCAAAATACCCTTATCCACCCAGATATAAAGCCTGGGGAAAAAATAATAAAGTTCTTTTTGGATTCTCTATATAATTGTTTAATTTTTTTCTCCTTTCTTGCCTCCTTTTTAACATCCCTAAAGACACCCAGCATGACTCTGAGCTAATCAAGTGTATCTGTGCTCATATTTTATGTACAAAGTAACAAAGTGATCTGACATTACAGTTTCACCATTTGAGTGAATTTTTCTCTTTTCATTTTAGAAGTAGTTAGAAGGCTTATCAAAATATCACAGGAGACGGCATTTTTTAAATGTTGGAATCACCTGGTTTATAAATTGTCCAAATGTTAGTAATAAACTAACGTCTATTCTGTGCCCCTACATCCCTGGGTTTCCCGCGTGTACGAGACAGGAACTCTGCTCCTCGGCTTCCCGTGTCTTGCCCCTCGACGCGCAGGTGCTTTCTCCTGGCACTTGCACCGGTGACGAGACTCGCAGCGCGCAGGTCGTGCCTGGGACTGGCACCCACGCGGCGGAGCCTACAGAATCGGACGAAGTCACAGAAGGGAAGACGACGGACCAAGACGTCCCACGAGCAGAGACGCCAAGTCCCCAACAAAACACTGGCAAGTTGACGCTAAAAATCTATAAAAAGAATTACACACATTACAAAGTGGCACCAATTCCAGGTGTGCCAGGCCTCGCTCACCGTGGGGCGGGGCAGCGGTGACGGCGGGCGGGACCGGCAGGGCCGAGACCTGCAACATCAGCCAGCTCGCCGGCCACCTGCCGCGACCCGTGGGCCTCCGGCTGTAGCGGAAGTGCGCTCGCGCCCACCGGGCCAACTCTCGCAACCTCGTGGGGCAGCGCGGGATCCGCCCGGCGAGTGCCCGCCCCTTCCTGAGGCTGGAGCGGAAGTGCGCGCGCTCCCGTCCGGCTCGCTTCCGGTCTTTGTGGGGCGCTGTGGGCTCTTCGGGCTCCCGTCGGTTTGGACCGTTTGACCCGTGGTCTCCCCGGGAGGGACCCGGCTGCCGGCCTCGGGAGCTGCAGGTGAGCGCGCTGCTGCTCTCCCCTGCCCTTCCCCGCCGGCCCGAGAAGCCGCAGGGGCGGGGGGCAGCCTTCGGGAGCGGCGTCCGCCGCCCTTTCACCTGCTGCGGGGCTGCCGCGCCGGTTTCGTGGTTTCCGCCACACGCCTGCCCGTTAAAAGAGGCCGTCTCAGTGTTTATTACTTGTTTGCTCTGAACGTTGGTTGTGTTCCATTTGGTCGTCCTTTATTCTAGGGCTAAATGGAAGTGTTGCCTTTGTGAAGTCCTTAAACCCTTAGCACCTTTTACTGAATCTTTCTCTTTAATGTGTTAAGTCTTTCGTATTCAGTTTCCGTGAGTGTCGTGAATTATCCTGGGGGTGGCTTGCAAAGCGCAGAAGTAAATTGTTAGAATTTGCAGTTTTCGCTTATGGTGTAGCTTGTGTTAAAAGCGACGGCTTCTCCCTCAGGTCCACCCTTGCTGGAAGCACCGCTAGAGCTTCTGCACGGCCGCGATGGCGTCGGCCTGGGCTGCGCCGGCCCACGAGGAACAGGGTGCGCTTCTGGAAGTAAAGGTGGAGGAGGAGGAGGGGTACAGGAATACCACCAGACGGGATCAGAACCTGCAGAAGAACAACACCCACAGCAGGGAGGTCTTCCGACAGTACTTCAGACACTTCTGTTACCAGGAGACGCCTGGACCCCGCGAGGCGCTGCGACGGCTCCGCGAGCTGTGCCGCCAGTGGCTGAGCCCAGAAACACACACCAAGGAGCAGATCCTGGAGCTGCTGGTGCTGGAGCAGTTCCTGACCATCCTGCCCGAGGAGCTCCAGGCCTGGGTGCGGGGACAGCACCCGGAGAGCGGGGACGAGGTGGTGACCGTGCTGGAGGATCTGGAACGGGAGCTGGACGAGCCTGGAGAGCAGGTGAGAAAATGAGAGATGGTTTGTGATTGAGATAAGGTAAGTTACGGATTTGTAGGCCAGAGCAAAGGACAGCATTATTCCACCAAGTCATGGAAATTTGGTTAATGTAGACCTAACTTATTTATATCTTTTTTATGGGAGGATCCTGTATTTCTGTAATGAGCTTATGGTTTCTAGTTGATGAAATGCTACTCAGAAACATTAGAAACAAGATTTATTTCATTATTATTTTTTAAATTTACATCCAAGTTAGCATATAGTGCAACGATGATTTCAGGAGTAGACTCCTTAGTGCCCCTTACCCATTTAGCCCCTCCCCCCTCCCACAACCCCTCCCATAACCCTCAGTTTGTTCTCCATATTTATGAGTTTCTTCTGTTTTGTCTCCCTCCCTGTTGTTATATTATTTTTGCTTCCCTTCCCTTATATTCATCTGTTTTGTATCTTAAATTCCTCATATGAGTGAAGTCATATGATGCTTGTCTTTCTGTGAGTAATTTCGCTTAGCATAATACCCTCCAGTTCCATCCACGTAGTTGCAAATGTCAAGATTTCATTCTTTTTGATTGCCGAGTGATACTCCATTGTGTATACACACACACACACACACACACACACACACACACACACACATACATATATACCATATCTTCTTTATCCATTCATCTGTTGATGGACATCCGGGCTCTTTCCATACTTTGGCTATTGTCGATAGTGCTGCTATAAACATGGGGGTGCATGTGTCCCTTCGAAACAGCCCACCTGTATCCCTTGGGTAAATACCTAGTAGTGCAATGCTGGGTCGTAGCATTTTAATTTTTTGAGGAACCTCCATACCGTTTTCCAGAGTGGCTGCACCAGCTTGCATTCCCACCAGCGGCGCAAAAGGGTTCCTCTTTCTCCACATCCTTGCCAACATCTGTTGTTGCCTGACTAGCATTACTGTTACTGTTAGCCATTCTGACAGGTGTCAGGTGGTATCTCATTGTGGTTTTGGTTTGTAGTTCCCTGATGATGAGTGATGTTGAGCATTTTTTCACGTGTCAGGCATCTGGATGTCTTCTTTAGAAATAAGATTTCTAAGAGAAAATGTTAAGTGAGCATAACGGGGTGCGCAGCAGTCTCTTGGAAGGGACATCGCTTCTGTTGCAGGATACAAGTAATTAAGAAATAAGGTCTTGCAGGTATATGCACTGCTCTGCATCCGTTAAAGGATTAAAAGATGGAGAAATCAAGGTCACCATCTTGGAGGAATGTGAGGTCAGAGCAGAGAGGAAGGTTCAGAGAGCAGGGACGAGATTCCTGGAGTAGTAGAGCCCAGTTAGGTCCGACACATGGGTAGTGAGTAGAAGGGTTGAGAACAGAGTCCAGGACCTTGAGTATCACCTGTGGAGTGTAGAGTCTGTTCTGTAGGACACAAGCTTCTAATCTTTTCTCTTTAAGTGAGCTTCTCTAACGCCAGGATCTAACCAAATTATGTAGAATTCTGTTCTGTTTTGTTCCAACATTGATAAAAGACAGCGGTTCTCAACCAGTGGCAATTTTCTGCCCTAAAGGGCATTTGGTGATGTCTTGGCACATTTTTGGTTGTCATAGTGGGGGGAGGTGCTACTGGCATCGAGCGGCTAAAGGGTAAGGATGTTTTGGAATATCTTATAACGTATAGGATGGCGTCTTATAACAAGGATTTTTCTGACCCAACATGTCAATAGAATCAAGACTCAGAAGTCTTGGTATGAAGAGTATAAAACAGGGAAGTAATAAAACAAGAAGTGCAACTCAGCATTGGCAAGGGGGAGGAACATGTGGCAGAGTTTGAAGATCGGAGTTTGAAGTAGAGTCAAGACAGTGAGGCTATGAAGGATGAGGCATGTCTTAGGTAAATATTAATTGGAAACGATGATAGATTAGATGGATAAAAAAGGGAAAACTCTCTACGGAGCAATCTATTCTAGGCTAAGCGCGGGGGATTTCAAGCTTGAGAGACTAGTGTAATTGAGGTGCTCCTAACAGAGTTCAAGGCTATCGGGGATGGTGGATTGGGGGAAAGTTCATTCGTTCAGAAGACGTTTATTGAACGTTTAATACGCACCAGGCACCATTCTAGGCACTGGAAACGCAGCAGTGCACAAAGCACAGAAGTTGCCTCTGTCTTGTAAACAGATTCTAGTCTAATGAGAGTAGTAACCAGGTGGTGCCAGGTGGAGATAAATCCTATATGAAAACAGCAATGAAGCGGAAAAAAGGTATACAGTGAATGAAGCAGAGACTGTGGGATTTTTGACAGACTGGTGAGGGAAGGCCTTCCAGATGGGGTGACATTTAGAGCAGAGATCAGGCTGTGCAGTCACCTAGGCTGAGGATATTCAGCCAGAGGAAATAGTGGGCAGGTGAGAATGTGCTTATCGTGGTAGAGATGCAGGAGATGAAATCAGGTAGTTAGAACGAGATCAAATCATAGGGGCACTTACAGGCCATTGTAAGGACTTTGGATCTTATTCTGAGATGGAAAGTCATTGGAGGGTTTTGAACAGAAGAGAGGTTTAATCTGACCTAAATGTTTTTTATTTATTTTTATTTTTTAATGTTTGTTTATTTTTGAGAGAAAGAGCATGAGGAGGACGAGGGCAGAGGGAGAGGGAGACACAGAATCCGAAGCAGGCTCCAGGCTCCCAGGTGTCGGCACAGAGCCCGACGCGGGGCTCGAACCCACGAACCGTGAGATTATGACCCTGAGCCAAAGTCGGACGCTTAACCGACTGAGCCACCCAGGCGCCCTATGACCTAAATTTTAAAAATAATCACTCCAGCCGCTCTGTTGGAAGAGTCCTAGATTAGGGTTCGTGGTGGGAGTGCAGGAGGCCCAGGGTCAAAGGTCGAAGCAGGGAAGCCCGGTCAACACTAATCCAGGCAGGAGGTACCAGTGGCTTGAACTGTGACAGTAGCAGTGGAAGCAGCGAGATGCAGTTGGATCTTGAGGGCATTTGTTTGAACATCGCATCGTGTCACATGGGTTTGTCATTCAAGGAGATGATAAAGGCGGGGAAAGGAGAAGGTTTGGAGTAGGGGCGGGAATCTAGAGTTACTAGGTTTTGGACGTGTTGAATTGTAGATTCCTCTTAGAACCCAATTGGAAAAGTTGGGCAAGCAACTCCACTCAGCAGAGGGATGTGTGCTGGAAATAACAAAATTGGAGCTTGTCATAATATGGCTGATATTTAAAGCTGTGGGACAAAAGGATCGACAGGACAGTGGAAAATGAGAGGGAGTGGCCAGGGAGATGGGAAGAGAACCAGAAGAAAGAATGGCACTCCCAAGTGCGGGCAGAAGTAATTTGGTTTTAAACATGTTGTCTTTGTACTGCCCTTTCCCTCGAAGCATGCTGGGGGTGGCTGATGGAATTTCATCCTGATTTCTGAGGCCTCACCAGAGATCCAGGGACAGAAGGAAGGCACAGCTCACTGTACTGGCCTTTTTCTCCTTCCAAATTGAGGTCTGAAAACCTTTTTCTGTCTGCCTCTGAGAGCATCCTACTGACTTTGGCTCTTACTCTGGGGTCAGAAATTACAGAACGAAGCTGTGTTGGAAGTAGAGGCAGCGTGTGGTGATTTCTTACTCCCAGAATGTAGCTGTTGCAGGATTGGGGGGTAACTTGAGGGTCTGTTGTATGCCAGTGCCCCCGCAATGTGCCTCATGCACAGTCTGAGTTATGCACGATCTGAGAAACCACCCAGGGACATGGAGCTCCTGAACCAAGAAGCAACAAAGTGTGGCCCCCAGATCGCTGCCTTTCATACCACGCTGGGGAAATACGATTTATTTTTAAATACAAGAGGGAGTGATTCCGTGGAGGAGTGGAAGCCAGAGTGAGTGAGTTTAGGGAGCAGAGGTCAGAGGTGCAGGAAGGGATGGGGTTGAAGGCAAGAGTTGAGGTTACAAGGTACGGGCCTTGATGAAGCAAAGGCCTCTTCCTCTAAGTGGAAGGGAGTAAGTGTGTGGGGGGTGATGAAGAAAAGAGTGGGTGATCTCTGATGTGACCATGACCTTGGACAAGGAGAGAACAAGGTCATCTCCTGGAAGGAAGTGGGGGAGGAGCCTCAGAAGAGTAGAGACTGTAGGGAACAGCTTCCTCCTCCCATCCCCTGTCTTTCCTCCCTCTTTCTCCTTTGTTCCCTCTGCCTTTTTGCCTCGTTTCTCCATCATTTCTCTTCACTTAGCCCATCCTTTTTTTCTTTTTCTCTTCTGTTAATTTCCCCCAAGTTCTTTTCTTGTGCTCGTTACTTCCCTTTACCTTCTCTTCCTTCTCTCCTTCCTATTTTCTTCCTCTCGCATTTCCACTTTGAGCATAAGACAAAGACATGACGGTGGCACAGCCAGCATTTTTTAGCGGTTCAGAACAGAAGGGCGGGGTTCCTGGAGGAGGTGGCTTGTATACAGGCTTTGAAGAATGAGGCGCGTTACAGCAGGCTGATGTCTGGAAAGAAGTGCAGGTGCCGGAGAGCCGGGTGTCACTGCCCCGGATCGGATCCTATACCGTTGTTTCCTGTTGGCAGGATGAATGTGTCCACCGTGTCCCTGTCCACAGTGAGCAACAGGACACGCTCTTGCAGGAGACGGCCCTTGTGGGAACAGGATGGGAGCCCGGCATGTCCCTCCCATCCGGGGTTGCCCGGCTGAAGTATGAATCTCCAGGACCTGGAGCCCAGCCGGAGGAGCAAGGTAAGGAAGACAGAGCAGCTTGGGAGGAAGGGAAGACAGGCAGGCACAGGACCTGGGGCCTCTTTAGTTCCGTGTACCGTTTCTCCTCGTCCCAGTCAGGACAGCCTCTTGTGCACGGACTTTCAGCTGGTTCGGTTTGTCACACTTCAACTCTCATTTTCTCTTCATGTTAATATTTTGTTCTCCACTCCTGCAGTATTTTATGAGATCACTTAATTGAGTCCTTCTGATAGTTACTTCCCTTCATACTGACTTCCCTGCTATTTCTGGCCTTTATCCTGTCAGATGGTGCTACTGTCCTCCTGCCTTCAGTAACCAGGTTTTGGCCCAGGATGTCTGCAGTTTTCAGATGGTTCAGGAGAAAGCATATATGTGTGTACTCTTAGGAAAAGGAGGAACAACAGAGCAAATGTGGCGGAATGTTAAGTTGGTGAATGTGCGAAAGACCCCACATTCCTTATCTCTGTGTTCTCTACATTTAATTTTTAAAAATAGGTAAAAATTCATATAGTTCAAAGATAAAAACTTAAAGTTACCCAGTGACAAGTTTTCCTTCCACTCATTCCCTCTGCCATCTGGTCTTCTCCTTGCCCTGAGATGAGTTGTCACTGTTATGTTTCTTGTATGTGCTTCCCTAGAGATCTTTTTATATGTATACGTTTTTCCACATTCAAGCACATACATTTTCTTCTCTTTATTACTAAGATGGTAAAGGTTTGCGTTTTTTAAAAAAACTTTTTATTTTATTTATTTATTTATTTATTTGTTTATTTATTTATTTATTTTAATGTTTATTTTTTGAGACAATGCGAGAGACAGAGTGCAAGCAGCAGAGGGGCAGACAGAGGGAGACACAGAATCTGAAGTGGGCTCCAGGCTCTGAGCTGTCAGCACAGAGCCCGACATGGGGCTCAAACTCAACGGACAGTGAGATTGTGACCTGAGCCGAAGTCGGATGCTTAACCGACTAAGCCACCCAGGCGCCCCTAAAAAAAATTTTAAATAGAGCATGCATGCACGCACATGAGTGGGGGAAGGGCAGCAGGGGAGACAGTCCCAAGCAGGCTCTACACTCAGAGCAAAGCCCGACTCTGGACTCTATCTTACAACCGTGAGATCATGACCTGAGCCGAAATCAAGAGTCAGACGGACGCCACCCAGGCGCCCCATATTTTTTATTTCCTAACAGCACCTTAATATTAAAATGTATGGATGGGAGTGCCTGGGTGGCTTAGTCAGTTGAACATCCGACTTCGGCTCGGGTCATGATCTTACGGTTTGTGGGTTTGAGCCCTGCGTCAGGCTCTGTGCTGACAGTTTGCTCAGAGCCTGTAGCCTGCTTCAGATTCTGTGTCTCCTCTCTTTCTCTCTGCCCCTCCCCGGCTCATGCTCTGTCTCTCTCTGTCTCTCAAAAATAAATGTTAAAAAAAATTTTAATGTATGGATGAACCACACAATTAACTTGTCCATTCCCCAGTTGTCCCCAGTGATTTGCTCTAACAGGTAGTGCTGTGGTGAGTGTGTGTGAGTACTTCAGTATAAATT
The DNA here is from genome assembly GCF_027475565.1 of Acinonyx jubatus. Classification (NCBI taxonomy): domain Eukaryota; kingdom Metazoa; phylum Chordata; class Mammalia; order Carnivora; family Felidae; genus Acinonyx; species Acinonyx jubatus. The sequence continues at coordinate 147,809,007 of NC_069385.1, read as the reverse complement.
CCCATGTGTGGAATTACTAGCCCCAAGATTAAATACAGTTGTCATTTTGATGGATATTGGCAATTTGGTCTGTATGAAGCCCGGGTCAGTTTACACTCCCACTGGCGATGTGTGATACCCATTTCATGAACAGTGTTCTACTGATGGACGGAGGTGATGGGTGCAAATTGTACCTCAATACTCAAGTTTGCTTTTCCCTTATTTTGAGGTGGGCATCTTTAAGAGCTGTTGTATTTCCTTTCCTGGAAACAATTTTTCCTTTGCCCAGTTTTTATTGGATTATTGGTCTTTTCCATAACAATTTTTGGAGTGTTTTATGTATTAGGTCTGTTCTATGTTTCAATACCATTGTACCGTCCTGCAGAAACTCTGGGTTCTTAATATGTTTTTCACCTGAATAATGAGTGTCTGATGAGGTGAGCATGTTGTCTAATGAGGTGGAAACTAGTAACTGTGATCCATTGCAGTTTCAGGTGTTGAGACTGGAAATAAGTACAGGAACTTAACTCTGAAGCAAGAAGTGTCTGAAGAAGCAGCACCGCAGGGGAATATGTGTAGCGGATTTGAAAGTGACATGTCCCAGTCGGCTAGGTGCAGAGAAGCGGACGGATCCGAAGCAGAAACAGAAGAGTCTTCTGGACACTCCAGGGAAGGTGAACAGTCTGCGGGTGATGAGAACAGACTCCGTCTGACTGAACAGCAGAGGGTCTGTCCAGGAGAAAAACCTCATGAGTGCGAGGAGTGTGGAAAAGCCTTCAGTCAGCACTCGAACCTCTTAGAACATCAGAGGGTCCACACTGGAGACAGGCCCTACAAATGTGAGGAATGTGGGAAAACTTTCCGTGGGAGAACCGTGCTGATTCGGCACAAAATAATACACACCGGAGAGAAACCGTATAAATGTAATGAGTGTGGCAAAGCCTTTGGCCGCTGGTCAGCTCTTAACCAACATCAGAGGCTCCACACAGGAGAGAAACACTACCACTGTAACGAATGCGGCAAAGCCTTTAGCCAGAAAGCGGGCCTCTTTCACCATCTCAAGATCCACACGAGAGACAAACCATACCATTGTGCTCAGTGCAATAAAAGTTTTAGTCGGCGTTCAATACTCACTCAACACCAAGGAGTTCACACTGGGGCAAAGCCCTATGAGTGCAGCGAGTGCGGGAAAGCCTTCGTTTATAACTCCTCCCTGGTTTCCCACCAGGAGATCCACCACAAAGAAAAGTGCCATCAGTGTAAGGAGTGTGGGAAATCCTTCAGTCAGAGTGGCCTTGTTCAGCATCAGAGAATCCACACTGGAGAGAAACCTTACAAGTGTGACGTATGTGCAAAAGCATTTATTCAGAGGACAAGCCTCGTAGAACATCAGCGAGTTCACACTGGAGAGAGACCTTACAAGTGTGATAAGTGTGAGAAGGCCTTCACTCAGAGATCGGTTCTCACGGAACACCAGAGAACCCACACCGGAGAGAGGCCGTACAAGTGTGACGACTGTGGGAACGCCTTCCGAGGCATCACCAGCCTCATTCAGCATCACAGGATCCACACTGGGGAGAAACCCTACCGATGTGACCAGTGCGGCAAAGCCTTCAGACAGAGGTCAGATCTTAGCAAACACCAGAGAATCCATAGTAGAGGTGCTCCCTCTAATGAGTGTGGGGAGTCGTTCAGGCAGCCCTCACCTCATAGGCAGCAGCGGACTGTCCACGAAGGGGAGGAGTCTGTTTCTGGGATGACCACGGGGACGCTGTGTCCCAGAGTACAGGCTGGAGAGGAATACTAGCTTGGGAGTGATTCCAACGGCAGTCACCGTTGCTACAAGGACACCTCAGACGTCTTGTAAAGGGTTCGCCGTGTGCCGTGCGTGACATCAGCTGGTGTGTAGGACAAAGAGCGTAACACGAAAGTCCTCTTCTCGCCAGTTTACGGTGGAGCCTGGGGTCCGTCAGGTCATGTGTGAGCTTAGATCAGACTGCAGGACGGCAGAAGTGATCTGAGCCGCGTGTCCGTGAGGTGGCGGGTGGCGGCCAGTGCTGTCTGTTCTGAAGGACGGATCACCAATGCCTGAGCGGGTCAGCCAAGATTGTATTGAAGATCGGGGTTCAGTGGGCAGATTTGGAAGGCGGGGTGGAAACCAGGGTAAAGCCCACATAGGGGGAGGCGAGGACGCTCGGGGCTTGTGGCGCCAGTGGCAGCCTGAGGTGGGGCATCTGTTCAGGTGGGCGGTGGCGGAGATACCCTGGGAACGGCTTGGGCCGGGCTGGGAGGGCGCGGACGGTGCCTCTTACAAAAGGCACAAAGCACTTTTCTTAATTCCTAAGATCTGCCTGTAAATTAAAATCCTTCTCTGTTTTAAAAGTGAGAGTACGCCTGCTTCTGGAGAGGGTGACCTAGCTACAGTGTCACAGGGAGGGGCCGGCAGTAGGTCTCTGACTTGTCCTGTCCCTTGCTCTCGTGGTTCTCTCCTTCAGTGCACGTCAGAGTCCCCTGTGGAGTTTGGTTAAGATGCCTGCGACCCCCTCACATCCTGCTTCGTGAAGTCTGGGGCGGGGGCCGAGAATCCCCATTGTCCAAGCTCCACGGTCACCTGATTCTAAAATTCAAGGAACACTGCATTGAATCGCAGCTGCCTTCATGGTCGCCTGTGAGGTGGGGAAGCGTCAACACGGGCCACTAAACACAGGCCACTGCAGATTCTTAGCGTGGGGAAAGCTCTGAAGGACAGGAGTGAACAGGGAAATTAGACAGCCATCCAGCATCAGGGGCTTCGGGATGGCCTTTCCACCTCTTCCAACTTAAGTCTTAGGAAATCGGAGACTGACCTACATTGTGAGGCACCCAGGGGTCACCAGAGCACAAGGCTGTGTGTTAGGGGAGAGTGCTGGTGTTCTGGTTTGCTCCTAACCTGTTTTTTCCCAGCTTATGTTCTGAATTCCCTAATAGTTGCTCTTCAAAACTGGTTTACAATTTTTTGGTTTGTATACCTTCTTGAGCACGTAAAAGAGCCAAAGATTAGTGACTCTATCCCTTGAGGCTTGTGCAAAAACATCAACCAAAAGCTAGTTGACCGGACTCCCGTATCACTGAGTAAGCAGTTCTGTTGTAGATGAGGGCCTGTGACTCAGTCGTGGACAACAGGCACGCACACGTGGCTCCTGCTCAGTTTATCTTTTCTTCTTTTTCTTTTAATGTTCATTTATTTGGAGAGGGAGTGAGAGAGAGGACTCTGCACTGACAGTGCTGAGCCCAAGGAGGGGCTTGAATCCACAGCCCTGGGATCATGACCTGAGCTGAAATCCAGAGTCAGATGCTTAACTGACTGAGTCACCCAGGCACCCGGTTTATGTTTTTATTTACAGAGATTATTTTTAATCTTCATTGACATGTCCTCTGATATCCTTCCCTTTGTACCTCACCAGGTACAGCAACAGGCCCTACAACTTCTGGGACTGCCCCCACCCCCCCTCCCCCAGATCATCCCACACAACTCCGGGATCCTCTTCTCCCCACACCTCTAGCTCCTTAGTGGGCCTGAAGTGGTGAGACACACAAGGGACAGGGGAGAAACGAGGGTAGTTAGCGTCTTTACTCCTAACTGCCGTTCTGTCCAGCTGCCATGTCTATCCTATTTCCTCCCCACTACTGTATGTACTCTGCCCCCCTTTCCCGACGGCCCCTATCTCTTGCCCCTGTGTCCATCACCCTATCCCGAACATAGTATCATCACTGGTTGGAACCAGAAGTCCCTGGAGAAATTGATATGTTCTAGCTTCTAAGCTTTAAGTGTGAGCACATTTTCATAATATAATAATAATAATAGTACTATAATTTAGGTACATTGTCAGATTTGCTTTTGGGATTGCAATTTCTGTGACTAAGGGAAAACATCTTGAGTTCACAATAGAGGAAAGCAAATGAACATTTGAAAAACAGCTCACTCTCAGGTTGAGGACCCTTGAGGTGTTATATCCTAAGACCAACATTGGAGCTGCACACAGACGGTGTTGAGGCAGCTGGGGTTGGGTACCTCCTTTTTTACCTCCAGAAAACTGAGTTTGTTTCCCTGAGTGAGGCTGGGGGCTCTCAGCCGGGTGTGTTCCTATTCTCTTCCCAGCTTCCCCTGCCATGCGTCTCTCACTCTTGCAAGCTCTTTGATGGAGGGGACGTCGCTTAGAGATGAGAACCCAAATGAGAATGTCCTTCAGATGCTGTCCATGCTTGTCACCTTGCCTGATTTCAGACATGTTATCCGGACTGAAGTTACTCTTCATAGTAACCTCAAACCTCTAATCTTACTGCTCACTGGAACACGACTCTTAATTTAAACTTGCCTTTGGCTCTCAGTGCTGTTATCTGTGGGTTCCGCCCTTCATCTGCTGTTAAATATATCCGCTCAGGGCAGACATGTTCCTCCATTTGCCTCTAACACCTTTATTTGCTTAATATGAATGAACCCTAGACAAAGATCCAGAATAGTGGGATATGCCTATCATATAGGATACAGTTCATAACTTGGTTAAAAATAAAGGGGGAGGTTTTGTTCTGGTTGTTTCTTATGCTTAAATGTAGTTGCACTACCAAGAAAAGGTGAGTGACCTGGCGTTTCCAGGTAGACATCAAAGGGGCTCAAACTATCCAGGATAAGAAAATAGAGTAGAATAATTGGAGCTAAATGGGCAACACAGGAGAAGACCCTGAGGGGCAAGTGGAGGATGTGACCGAGGTTAGACATGGAATTGGGGAGTGCAGTGCACAGAGAATGCCTCACAGTGAAGTCCACAGTACGTTGTTCTGAATAAAAGGTAGATGTAGAACAGTGACAGGCTCCAGGCTCGTTTGAATAGCTTATCTTCGCAGATTTTGAAACCATCAACAACAGGTGGCAGGATGGAAAGGAAAAAGGACACTGAAGCAAGTCCAAGGTAGAAATGTCAGTCCAGAGTAGTGACATAACAGCCAGCTGGAGCAATTGGTGCAACACTCAAAATGATGAATCGCGAAGCGGTGGCTTGGGAATAACATTAAGGATAAGAGTGAGATTGACTGGCTTCTCTTTTCTGGTTGATTCAAGGTAAACAAGATACCTAGTGTTTAAGACAAAAAGCTCCTGTAGGGTTTTGGGGAGAATCAAATTGCTAAAGCAGTGAAAAGTGAAGGAGGCTCAGGATGAAAAGTAACATGACAAACAGGAGCTCCAGGGGGTGTAATAGGGGTTGCAAAGGGAAGAAAGATGGGCCTCTTCCAAAAGAAACCTCAGTTGTAGGAACAGGCTCCTGGAATTTTGGGTAGGAGATAAAGCTAATGCGGAAACAGTGAGACTGAGCAGGGCTCCAAATTGAGAAATGTCCGCTGTGTGTTGAGGGCAGAGGTGGAGAGCACGAAGCTACCAGAACGTGGAGCAGCTCCACTCCCGTACCCTGAATGGAAGTAGCCTCTTGTTACATCCCATAGATGATCTGTTCCAGAACTCTTACAGTCAGAGTCCTTATTGGCCATCTTTTGGAGTCAAGAAAAGGATTTGTTAGTAACATGTAACATCAACAGCTTATTAAGGGCCAGGCATTACTAACGTGCTTTACATGGTTGTATTTTTAGCTGTGAATTGGAGGAGTTGAAGCTGCCTCAGGTCACAAGGTTGGAATGTGGTGGGGCCAAGATTTGAAGGCCAGTGGCCCAGTTCCAGAGCCCATGCTTCCTTGTCTAGTTCAGTTGAAGGAACCCTGTGTTGCAGTCATAATCAAGTAATTATCTGGAAAATCTGTCACTATCCTGGAAGATACTTCAGAAACCCCAGAGTCCTGGGTCCAAACACCCAAGGCTAATAATACCACCACCACCCTCTCTGCATACCAACTCTTGGATGAGGTTTGGTCAGCATAACATGAGCCCTAATTCTTGTTGCCTCACAAGGAGGGTGCCCACAGGAGACATTTCCGCTAAAAATGGGCTCTTTAGAGAAAGGGATCCCCCTCCTGGCTTAGAGCTGAAATTCACTCTGACAGAATAGGAGATTTTTGGCAGTCTCCACTGATGCACATCAGAAAGCTATCCCGTTTTGCATCTACCCAGTAGCCCAAATGGATCTCTTCTATGTAGCCAATACCACTTCTGGGATGAAAGAAACCATCATTATTATACAAAGTAGTCCTTTCAGGTGCCTGTCCTGTCCCCACAGCCCAGAAGTTGAGCAGCAAGTGCTTGTTCAGCTTGGTGATGATCACGTGATAACCTTTATTTTCAACGTCCATCCTTTCGCACTGAAAAGTTCTGTCGCGGCTGCTCTAGCACTTCCTTTTGCTGGCATTTCTGCACATCCTGCCATTCCAAATACTGGGTATAACTGGCAAGGAGTCCTTGCACATTTTTTACACACGTATTTCTGTAAATAGAGGGACAGTATATACGTATGGATATATTTTGTAAAAATGTGTTGTGTATGTTTTATACATACAATAAGATTTTGACAAAGCCAACCGTGATGAGTATTTTCAGCTTCTCAGCTGATCAGCTCCTTAGCTCACGTAAGACCACCGTTGAAAGCCGGGAGTTTTCCCTTGATTTCATGGAAACCATGGATTCTCACCCATGGCTCTGAACGCCCATCAGCCCATCAGTCAAGGCTCGTCTTCCACCCGTCTCAGTTGAAGGTGGTCTTTGGGTAGGTCTTTAGCCTAAAAGGCCTGGTCCTGGATGTCCCAAGGGCTTTCTAAGTGAAGGTTACTAGTAACCAGTAACCTAACTGTAGTAGTTAGGTAACTGTACTAGAAGGTAACTAGTACCTAGTAACAACCAAGGGTTAGGTGTTTATTGGTTCCTCTCTAAGCCTGATACGCATATTTTACTTTTTGAGCTAGTGCTTCGGTGTGCCTACTTCACTGGGATACTTAGGAGCAGGTATCTCATCATCTCATACCCGCTAAAAGTGGCAGCTTACAGTTTACTGTAAATTCCAGCTGAGTGAGTTTGGGCAAGCGGTTTACTAGCCTTGTGTCTCACTTTCCCCTTGGGGAACATGGCGATAGTACCACCATCTCCTGGGGCAGTTAGGTGGGCTGAGTGGGTTACACGCGGAGCACTTGGACGGCGCTTAGCGCCTCTGAGGTGCTGTACGGCCGTTTGCGGTGTTCGGTCACCGGGAGCGCCCGCCGCAGAGGTCACCTGTCCCCGCGCGCAGTTCCCCCAGGACTGGTGCCAGGTGCGCCACCCAGTCCCGCAGTCGTCGTCCTCCGTGGGGACAGGCCTCCCCGAGCGGCAGGGGGAGTCCTCCCCCTGGTTACCGGAGATGACGCAGCCCAGGTTCGCGCCCTTTGTCTTCGGGGGTGGGGGAAGGCGGCTCTGGCTCGGTCGTGCGGCGGGAGGTGGGCCCCGACGGGATGCTCTGCGGGGCGGGGACTCGGCCAGGCAACCACCGAGAGGAGAAGGCCTCCAGATTCCTAGAGGAGACCGGTGGCGCCGCGGCCGGGGCCCGCAGCTGACCGGGAAGCGCGCGCTCCGCCGGCCTCGGCGCGCACCTGTATCGGGAGAGGGCGGGTTGGTACCCCTGCGCGCGCCAGGCTGGCTCTGCCTCTGACCCGGCATCTGGGACTGCGGGGGCGGGGGACGGGGGGGGGCTTCGGTCAGACTTCAGGGTTCCAGGGGAAGTCGAGGATGGCCTCCGAGTTTTGAATTGTATTAGGATACCTTGGCTGTGGGACGGTGGGAGTGGCTGGGGAGGTGATCTGACTCACGACTAGAAGCCACTTCCCGGTTTTGTGATTTAGCAAACGATTTGATCCCTCTGTGCCACAGTATCATTCAGCTGTCAGTGGAATTATAATAGTGTCTACTTAAATGAGTAAATTTGTAGTCACTTTTAAATAAATATTAGCTGTTATTATTTTCTCATTTCTCATGTTATCCTCTTATCATTTACTTGGGATTCTCTGGGAAGAACCGAAGGGAAGAGCGCCATGGTCTTTCAAGCTTTATTAACTAATATTTAGGAAGTAAAAGATTTTAGCATAGGATGCTAGCTAATGATTTGCAAAGCCACTCCCACTCTTCGAATGTATTTAGCTTCCTAACAAAGTTCCTTTTTCTTTCAGTGCATTGTCTGAGTAGTGAGTTCTTGCGTAAAAAAAGAGCTTAACAAAGGTTAGAGGTTTTGTTAACAATGTTATTTTGTGTCCCAGGAAGAAGACCGACTACAAGGAAATACTTCTGAAAAACCAGCGTGAACCTCAAGCTGGAGTGAATCTTCTCCTGAGTGCTCTCATTCCAGAATGGCGTTCCTCCTGTGGGAAGGTCCCTAACGTGACTGATGGCCGAGGGAGAGGGCTGGCTGTGCCTGGGACCACGCTGACAAAGAAGTCACGGATATTCCTTCAGACCTTTAAGTTGCTACTACCCAAGATAGCTGCCTGCCCCCCACCCCGGGGCTGCCAGACGACTCAGAGAACTTTACTTGCAGGTGCTGAGATCAGAAACAGACCAAGGAGCAGGTGCTGAAGTAGGTCCTGACACCTCCCTAGGGAGCTGCACAGTTAGGCAGGGATAATACCCAGAATGTGGAGAAGAGGCATCACTTGTGCTAGAGAAGTTGGAGACAGCTTGGAGGGAAAGCCATCAGGTGGAAAGGGTCGGGATAATCGCTTGTGTTATGGCTTGACTAGTGAAAGCCCTCTGGAATGGCACAGAAAGCAGTAAAGCTGAACTGTAGGATCCACCATATGTCTCTGAAGTGAAAACCCAGCGCCTCCCTCGGGGCTTTAATTCCCCCTGGTATTTGTGCACACCGGGAAGCTTCCGATGTTGGGTTGTTGTTTGGGTGTTTTTACTGAGTGTTTAACTTCAAATTCAGTTTTCCAAGACCAGCTTCATCCTATTGGCTCTAGGGTCCAGGCTAAAGGAGAGAACAAGATATGGCAGAGAAAGTACTTCGGAATCCGAGGCTTCACATGCAGCCTGTTAAGACCCAATTTTAGTTTGACTTTCATCATTATTGCCTTTTGAAACAGAAATCCAGTGAGAAAGGGTGTCTGCAGAGAGAAGAGATCCTTGAAAAGAAGCTTCTTGGGTCTCTCATTAGTTCATGTCCTTTCCCTTGAAAACTTGCCCCTGTGTCCTTGTTGTCTGCCCATTTCTTTAGGTGGAAACTCGGCTATATTTGTGAGCAGTTTTGTTGTTTGGTTTGACCTGTTCAGCTACTTTACTTCAAAGTGCTGCTTTCTTATGTTTTAGTCCTGGACATTACTGGAAAAATTATTTTTCCCGACTTTAGTTCTTCCATATCAAAATAGTATGGAATTTGGAAACATTTTCCCATATCAAAACAGTGTGCATTTTATAACTGAAACCTGGCTATTGCCTCAAGTTAACTTTTGTCATATCCCACTATTCATTGATTCACTCAACCGATATTTGTAGAGCATTTATTTGTCTGTAGTAGTGGCCTAGGTACATTTCAGTTGGTATAAATGATCCTTTTGAGTAGTCCTAACAAATTAAAATTTCTCTTGATTTCATTATATTCTATTTTTTATCTCTGGATCCAAACTGGTCTCTTCGTAAGTTTTTTGATTGTACCTTCCTGGTTCTTTGTCACATTTTGTGGGAAAGTCCTCCTTGCTCTTCCGAACTTTCTGCCCAGCTGTCTCTTCTCACTCCACGTGCAACCGCACATGCCTTTTTGGGCACTTTGCCAACCCGAGATGACCGTTTAGACACCTAAAGGCGTGTGCTTTAAGTCAGGCTGGGTTCTACCTTTGTTACCGCTCTTCATTTTTCGTCTCATTCATTGTCTCAGCAGAGGAGACAACTGACATTTGAGTTGTCTGTGCGTTTCTTAGATGGCTGCCCTAAGAACAGAACTAGGGACTGGTCTCCAACTCCGCAGCTGTGAAATGCTGTGGTGGGATCTCCCTAGAACCGCAGCATCTCTGCGCTAAGTGTAGTAGCAGCTTCAGCAACTGGTGAGCCCCGACTCAGCATCAGGGAACACAGGCGCCGCAGAGGACCTCCTTGAGGGCGACAGGTTTGGAAAGGCTTTTCTTCGCAGCGGGTCCCTCCTTTCCTGCCGGGGGACCCACCACAAGGAAAAGCGCTCCGCGTTAGGAGTGTGGGCATGCTTTCATGTACCGTGGCCTTATTTTACATCAGAGAACCCGCACAAACGAGAGCCCGCATAGATGTGGGGACTGAGGAGGCCTTCATTCAGCACGGGACCTCAACGAACTGTACGTGAAGGAAATGGGAACACCGTGGCCCAGAAGTCAGGACCGACTGCACCAGAGAGTCTACGCAGGAGGGAGATCTTGTCAGCGGGATGAACGCGGGCATGCGTTGCATGGAACCACCAGCTTTATCATTCAGCAGTGGAGAATTCGCACCGAAGAGAAACCCAGACAGTGTGAGGAGTATGGAAGTCTTCCGGGTGGTTCCACCTTGGTAAACATCAGTGAATGCGTATGAGAGAGGTTGTTATAAATGGCAGGATCACAGGAAGCTGTATGGGCAGAGACCAAATCTCAACAACAGAATCTCCACAGTATTGAAAAATTAATTTAACGTAAGCGCACAGGTTCCATTCCCCATGGAATGGCTATTCTTAATTGCCCAATTTGGCCAATAAAAACATTCAGTGGATGCCTCAGGTCAAGAAAAGGAAAGGTCAGAGTTCTTTCTCGCTATCTAGAGGAGTCTGCAGATGTGAGCAGCCAGGAATTTTGAAATGAGCTGCTCACCTGCATGTCAGGACTTGGGACACTATCTCCTGCGTGACAGTGCACACTGGGGACATGTTTCTCCCAGGTCTGCCCTCCTCAGAGCTTCATTCAACAAGAGCAGATTACTGTCTGCTGTGGTCATTTTATTTTACTTGTTTATGGGCTGAATAGGTTTGTGTCTGTACCCCAGGACACACAAATCACATTCATAAAGTTTCATACATGTGATGAAGAACCACGTCATTAATTTGTTGGATGCTCCCCTAAATTTGGGACTGCTTCTGTGTTCTCCAGCATAAGGCCATGCAAGTATCCTTCAGAGTATATATTTTCCAGCTTTGGTTTAATTGTTGTTGTTGTTTTTAAGATAGTGAAATTGAGAAATTATGATTAAGATATTTCCCCTTATAGATAATACATTATATAATGTGAAGGCTAATACTTTATGTAACTTGCTTATTATCCTTTTCAGTTCGGAAACAAACTAAAAGGGGAAAAGATGTTTAGAAGCTTTTCAGCAAGTTGTTAATATAGCCCAATCTCTATGAGAGAGAATGAGGCTTATGTATTTTATACTAGGTTACTAAACACAGGAATACTTAGGAATATAGGAATTTAGGAATTCCTAAATATAGGAATAAATATAGATTTTAAAACTTTGCAATGATTATTTCAGAATTCTGAGGGTATTTGCTGTACATCCCTATTTTTTTTTTTTTTTGCATAGGTATTACAGTCCATTTAGAAGATGGACTGCATTCTATAAAAGGTCTTTTTAGCATCTATAGAAATCACATTTTTTAAAAATTATTTTTTAACTTCATTATTATATTATGTGCAAGGATTTTCTAATATTGAACCAACATTGCATTCCTGCAATAAGTCCTGCTTAGTCATGGTGTATTCTTTTCTTAATGTGTTAATGAGTTTGACTGCTAATATTTTACTTACTCCATTTTATTCAATGTTTATATGAAATTGGTCTGTAATTTTTTTTGTACTATATTTTTCAGGTTTAGGTTTCAACATTTTATAAATTTTTAAAAACTGTTTTATTTATTTTTGAGAGAGAGAGAGAGACGGAGTGCAAGCAGGGGAGGGGCAGAGAGAAAGGGGAAGAATTCAAAGCAGGCTGTAGCCTCCCAGCTGTCAGCACAGAGCCGGACGCGGGGCTTGAACCCACAAGCCATGAGATCGTGACCTGAGCTGAAGCCAGATGCTTAACCAAGGGAGCCACCCAGGCACCCCTAGGTTTCAACATTTTAACTGCATTTTAAAAGTAATTACAGGGGCGCCTGGGTGGCGCAGTCGGTTAAGCGTCCGACTCCAGCCAGGTCACGATCTCGCGGTCCGTGAGTTCCAACCCCGCGTCAGGCTCTGGGCTGATGGCTCAGAGCCTGGAGCCTGTTTCCGATTCTGTGTCTCCCTCTCTCTCTCTGCCCCTCCCCCGTTCATGCTCTGTCTCTCTCTGTCCCAAAAATAAATAAACGTTAAAAGTAATTACATTTTTGTTCATTGTTAATACTCTAGAACAATTTATAGAGCATTGGAATTAGCTAGTCTCTGGAGTTTGAATTCTGATGTAAAACCATCTGGGCTGAGTGCTTTTCTGTGGGGCAGTTCCTTGGTAACCTTCTCTGTTTCTTCTATTAAAAAATAGTCTGTTTGGAGGGCACCTGGGCGGCTCAGTCAGCTGGGCATCTGACTTCAGCTCAGGTCATGATCTTGTGGTTCGTGGGTTTGAGCCCCACATCAGGCTCTGTGGCACAGAGCCTGCAGCCTGCTTTAGATCCTGTGTCTCCCTCTCTTTCTGCCCTCCCCCAGTCGTTCTCTGGGTCTCTCTCTCAAAAATGAATAAATGTTAAAAATAAATAAATAAAAAGCCCTTTTGGGCTTTCTATTTATAATGGGGGTCAATTTTGGTGATCTAATATTTGCCTAGAAAATTAACCATTTCATCTATATTTTAAAATTTATTTGCCTCGAATCTGCAATATAATCAGTTATGACTTTTTAAATAGCTTTATTGAGGGAAACTGATGTACAGTAAACTGCAAAGGTATACAGTTGCACATATGTTTTAACATGTACACACCCGTGAAATGATCACCACAATCAATATAACGAACAGATCACCCAAAAAAGTTGCCTTGTGTGTTTTGGTAATTCCTCCCTTGCACGCTTCCCTGCACCCTGCCGTCATCTCCAGACAATCTCTGCTAGAAATTCCTATAAATTATTATAAATTTGCATTTTTTAGAATTATGTATGGATGGAATACAGTATGTTCCTTCCTTTTTTAGGCTTCTTTCATTCAGCATAATTATTTTGATATTCATCCATGTTGTTGCGTATATCAATAATCCATTCTTTTTATTGTTGAGTATTTCATTGTATGGATACACCAGTTTGTTTATACAGTTACCCTTTGATGGACATTTGGGTTATTTCCATTTGGGGGCTCCTAAAATGAAGTTGGTATAAACATTTGTGTACAAGTCTTTGTATACACATATGCTTTCATTTGTTTTCAGTAAATACCTAGGAGTGGGATGGTTGGATCTACGTGATGAGAATATTTTTAACTTTTAAAGAAACTCAAATTGTTTTCTAGTGTCTGTCCTCTTTCACACCCGTACCAGCAGCGCACGAGCTTTCCTTCACTACACATTCTTCTAATACTCGGTAAGGTCGGTCTTTCATTTCACACGTTCTAATAGGTGTGCAGTAGTACCTTATTGTAATTGTGATTTGCATTTCCTAATGACTAAAGATATTGAGCATCTTTTCATGGGAGCATTTGTCGTTCCTATAAAGCCTTTTCCTGAAGTATCTGTTCAAGTTTTTGCCCATTTTTCCCCTTCTCTAAGAAGTACCATTTTGTCAGTCAGCTTGGATAGGCGTATTGTGCAGGGTCAGCCGTTTGTTAAATGCAAAAGCGAGGTAGAAAAATATGACCTTCTAACCTCTAGGGAACTTACTAATTGGGAACACAGAACTTTGTACCCCAAGAATACCTATGGAGCTACCGCCATCACATAGAAATGACCAACTACCCCTCACTCCATACATCCCTTAATGATACAGTTTTCTTCGCTGGTCTGTAGGTATGGAAGAAATCCATGATCTGGAGCCCTGATAGTTTATTCATAGTTTCATTCTACTGGGGCACCTGGGTGGCTCAATCAGTTGAACATCTGACTCTTGATTTCAGCTCAGGTCATGATCTCACGGTTTGTGGGATCGAGCCCCACGTTGGGCTCTGCACGGAGCACATAGCCTTCTTGGGAATCTCTCTTTCCTCTCTCTCTGCCCCCCCCCCCCCCCCGCTTATGCACTCTCTGTCTCTGTCTCTCTCTCAAAATAAATAAACTTTAAAAAATAGTTTCATTCCACTGCTTTTACCCTACAAAGGCAATGCTGTCAGCCATAACAGAAGAGGTAGAGTGGTGACACATCATTAGACTTCATGCTAAAAATGAAGTAACTTAGGGGCGCCTAGGTGGCTCAGTCGAAGTGCCTTACTATTGGTTTCAGCTCAAGTCATGATCTTATGGTTCATGAGTTTGAGCCCTGCATTGGGCTCTGTGCTGACAGCAAGGAACCTGCTTGGGATTCTCTCTCTCCCTCTCTCTCTGCCCCTCCCCCACTCTCTCAAATAAACTTAAAACAATTTTTTTTTTAATGAGGTAACTTAGATTTAATATGGACTACTAGAATCTGAAAGGTCAGGAAAAAGGGGCTGCTTGGACTGCTTCAGTGGAGTTGCCACGAGATGTGGGTGGGAAAAGACCCTATGAAGGTCTTTTATGAGTGTTTTCAAATGTCTTCTCAACCAGAGTGATTTTGTCCCCTGGGAGTCATTTGACCATATCAAGAGACTTGTTTCACAGCTGGCAGGAAGGTGGGGGGTCAGTGTTGGGGGAGGTGAGTTAGTGGTTGGGAGGGGAGAGGAAGGAGATACTGGAATCTAGTGGGTGGAGGTCGGGGATACTGCTGATCGTACAATGCACAGAACAGCCCCTCACAACAAAATTATTCAGCCCAACATGTAAATAGTGCTGAAGTTGAGAAATTTGTTGAAAAGAAGAAAACTGGCAAGAAATGGAAGTAGGAAACACATGTTTTCTTGGTTTAAATTCTGGAACGTTTCTGAGCTTGCTTGCTTTTTTTTTTTTTTTTAATGTTTATTTTATTTTTGCGAGAGAGAGCAGGGGAGAGGGGCAGAGAGACAGGAACACAGAGGATTCAAAGCTGACTCTGCGAAGATAGCAGAGAGCCCAATGTGGGGCTGGAACTCACTAACCTGAGATCATGACCTAAGCCAAAGTCAGATGCTTAACTGATTGAGCCACCCAGACACCCCAAGACTAGCTTTTTAAATGTACTACCTGATTCCTTAGGCTGTATTCTCTCAACCAGGAAATGAAACGCTGAAATCGTCATCCTTTGACTCATGTCCCCACCAGTATTGAATTTAATACCCTACAAAGTTTTTCTGTGGGAAGTTTGTTTTCTCAGCAGGGTATATTAACAGAAAGAAGGGGGGAGAAAGGAGAAAGAACCAGGAGGAGGAAGAAGAATCAACAGGGCTGCCCACTCATATTTCCTACGAGCAAGGCACTTCTTTTGGATCTTGCATGTTCATTGGCTGGTCCCTGATCAAAGGCAGGACAGATAAGTAGCAGGCCGGTAGGGGTAAGGCGCTATTTTTATCTAGCAAGTACTCACAAAGCACTTACTTGCTAAAGGACCATATAGAACAAGCCTGGTCAAGCGGGCAAACAACCCTATAAGGAAAGCGTCTGAACCTTACAGACGGAGTTGAGCCCCCACAGTCCGCGGGAGGAAGGGGTGCAGAGCGCCAGCTTCGGCAGGGAAAGGGAGGGCGAGCCTGGAGAACCGCACCCCGTGGCCCGCTAGGCCCAGCCAGCCGCTCCCTACAACGTCCTCAGGACAACCATCGAGTTAGGGACCTTCATGCCATCCTAGAGCGGCCCGGAAGCGCATCCGGCCGACGCAAAGCGCGGCGGCTCCCGCGGTGGCCGGATGTGCGCTACGGGAGCTCTTCTCGGTTGCCGTCTTCTGCAGGTAGGGCTGGGAGCCCCGGGAGGACGCGGAGTTGGGGGTCGGGCCCGGGGAGGCCTCCATCGTCCTTCCCTCCTGGCCCCTCCCCGACGGCCCCGCGCTGAAGCCGGCCCGGGGCGGGACCGCGCGTGGTGGCTGGGGAGCCGCGGCAGGGCCTTTGGGAGGCTTCGGCCACGGGTGGAGGGTCCGGGCCCCGCTCCGTGGCCTGCGGGACTCAGGGGTCACCTCAGGGAGGCCTGTCCTACGTGCATCCCGACTGCTCTTCATACAGCTCCTACTGCTTCATGTCCTCTATAACCCGCTCTTCGTTTTCGTCTGTTGCTTATTGCCTCACAGCCAACTCACTCCCACCCCGACATGGGTCTGAGCTCCCGACGGCAGAGATTCGTGTCTGTTTTTAACTCGTGAGTAAGAAATGTAAATTGCCCAGAACCGTGCCTGGCGGGAGTTAACAACTGTACGTGTCGACTGTTACTGTTTTGTTCAGGCAGCATCTGGGGCGCCTAAAACAGGCCTGGGACATAGTAGGAACTCAGTGTTTCTGGAATGAATGAATGAATGAATGAATGAGGTTCTTGCCAGAACCTTATGACAAAGAAAGGAAACAAATTTTCTGTGATCAGTTAAGCTGTGTCAGTAAATGCTTCTGAGTAGGGCACTGAGCTGGACGCTGGAGGTAGAGATTCTTAGCAGAGAGAGGCTTTTAGGGCAACAGGGAAAAAAGGAGAGCTAATTGTATGTATGTATGTATAACATAAATAGCAAAGAACCACATGGCTAGCAGTGACAGAAAGTGCTAATGTAATCATTTTTGCCTCTCACCAGTAGGCACTCTGGGTTGTTTTATTATACTAATTTTTACCCAGCATCCAATTTCAGCATCACAAACATCAGTGGCCAGATGACTTGAGGTTACATTGGATTTTTCAGGGAATACAGAGCTAAAAAACACAGCACTCTGTTCCCTGGAAATAATGCAGCTAGAAATTAAAATGTGAAATGAAAAGGAAAATGGAGTGTTTGTGATCTCATTGAGAATGCTTTAGCTCACATGCTTCACTCTTAGGTTGTTTTTGTTTGCTGGGAATTTTTGCTGGTTGGTTGTTTCGGGTTTTGTAGGAGTCGTTGGGACTTACTTGGATATCAGATCTGGGATATTTGCTATTGGACTTGGAATGAGACAAATGGGATTAACAATTTTCTGTTTTCTGACATTTTAGCTACTCCGTTTTCATGTTCTTCACATTTTTAGTGTTACTAGCAAAAGATGGAATTCAACATACTTAGAGTCCTTAATCACTTAACACATCTTTTGGGGAAGGTACAAAACATTATACAGGATTATTGCTAGGACATAACCTTTTCTGTTAACAGAAATCCAGTCACTCTGAGGCATCCACTGAATAACTTGAGGGTTTAAAAGATATATGTACCAACTAAATTGTACATATTCAAATAAGGAAGCATAATTTAGCCGAATAATCAGTCATTAATATCATTTAAAATTTACATCTCCAAAAATGTATATATTTGGGGGCCTGGATAGCAACGTGTTTTACTTTCTAACTCTGTATGGGTAAAACCTCCCCTAGAAGATGGCTTTTGGGGCAGAAGACATAATCCTTGTTGGTGCCCCTTGTAGTCTTGTTTATTTGGTGTGTCTTAAGTCTGACTGTACATGCATATCTACCTCATATGGAGCACCCTTTGTGGATTTTCTTTTTAGATTCATTTGTTGCCTTTTGGTTTTACGGTGACAAAACTTTGCATGTGTAACTATTTTTTAAAAATTCTATTTCCGGGGCGCCTGGGTGGCTCAGTCGGTTAAGCGGCCGACTTCGGCTCAGGTCATGATCTTGAGGTCCGTGAGTTCAAACCCTGCATCGGGCTCTGTGCTGACAGCTCAGAGCCTGGAGCCTGCTTCTGTTTCTGTGTTTCCCTCTCTCTCTGCCCCTCCCCCATTCACGCTCTGTCTCTCTCTGCCTTTCACAAATGAATACATGTTAAAAAAAATTTTTTTAATTCTATTTCCCTCAAAATGCATGCCTATGTAGGTATAGGCCAGCACTCACAATGACAGCTTTTAACTCTTGCCCTGCTTTTACTCCTTGAAGCGCAGCCATCTTGCTCATTTAGTAACTATCTGCCTTTTTCACCCCCCTTCCCCCCCCTTTTTCCCCTTTATTCCCTCCTCCATCTAGTTTTCCTAAATGATAGTCCTCCCTGCAATCTACAGCTACTTTCTTCCTTTCAGTTAATTGGCCAAAGTAGTGAAAGGCATATGAATTTTGGAGTTAGAGACCTATGTTTAAGTAAAAAACTTTAGTTTCTTCCTTTTTTCTTGCATATGTCACTGAACTATTCTGAACTTCAGTTTCCTCATTTGTAAACAGATTATAATACCTAAATTGGCCACTTGTAGGAATTAAAGCATCAATATAAGCATCATAAATGTAAGCCCAGCACAGTACCTGGCATACAGAGGATAGTCACTAAATACTAGTACTTGTCTCTTCACCTACTTTCCTCCCCATTAGATGTCTAGTAGCACCCAACCTTTACCAATGACCATTTCTTTACATGCTTATCTAAAGGCCATTTAAGTCAAATCCATCTTTGGCTCCCTACTGTCTAAAATAACCCAAACTTTCCAGATTCCCCTTTTAAGTAGGTTGGATTACGCCCTCCCCCCTCTTTTTAAAGTTTATTTATTCATTTTTGAGAGAGAGAGAGAGAGAGCACACATGAGCCGGGGAGGGGCAGAGAGAGAGGGAGACAGAGAATCCCAAGCAGGCTCTGAGCTGTCAGTGCAGAATCCAACATGGGGCTCAAACTCCCCAAACCGCAAGATCATGCCCTGAGCCGAATTCGGCCACTTAACCGACTGAGCCACTCAGGTGCCCCAGATTACAGCCCCTTTAAGTGCTCTTTTAGGAACTAGAAATTCCTCCCACATAATAGAGCGTATCCAGTGTTAGATAGAGATGTTTCTTAAAAACACTGGCATATCCCAGTGTAATCTCTGTCAAAACACTAACAGCATTTTCCACAGAGCTAGAATAAATAGTTCTAAAATTTGTATGGAATCACAAAGGATGCTGAAAAGCCATAACAAACTTGAAAAAAAAAAAAAGCTGGAGGCGTCACAATTCTGGACTTCAAGTTATATAAACAAAGCTATAGTAATCAAAACAGTATGGTACTGGCACAAAAATAGACACATAGACCAATAGAACAGAATAGAAAATCTAGAAATGAAGCCACAACTATATGGTCAATTAATCTTTAACAAAGCAGGAAAGACTATCCAATGGGAAAAAGTCTATTCAACAAATAGTGCTGGGAACACTGGATGCAACATGCAAAAGAATGAAACCAGACCACTTTCTTACATCATACACAAAAATAAATTCAAAATGGATTAAAGACCTGGGGCTCCTGGATGGCTCGGTTGAGTGTCCAACTTCATCTCAGGTCATGATCTCATGGTTTGTGAGTTTGAGCCACATGTCAGGCTCTGTGCTGACAGTTCAGAGCCTGGAGCCTGCTTTGGGTTTGGTGTCTCCCTCTTTCTTCTGCTCCCTCACTTGTACTCTCTCTCTCTCTCTCTCTCTCTCAAAA
Source organism: Acinonyx jubatus (assembly GCF_027475565.1). Taxonomy (NCBI): domain Eukaryota; kingdom Metazoa; phylum Chordata; class Mammalia; order Carnivora; family Felidae; genus Acinonyx; species Acinonyx jubatus. The sequence goes on along the minus strand of NC_069385.1, from coordinate 147,789,592 downwards.
ATAAATTAAAAAAAAAATTTTTTTTTAATTAAAAAAATGGATTAAAGACCTAAAATGTGAGACAGGAAACCATCAGAATCCTAGAAGAGAACACAGGCAGTAATCTCTTTAACATAAGCTGTAGCAACTTCTTTCTAGATATGTTTCGTGAGGCAAGGGAAACAAAAGCAAAAATAAACTATGGACACTTAAAAGAAAAAGCTTCTGCACGGCAAAGCAAACAGTCAATGAAACTAAAAGGGAACCTATGGAATGGGTTAATATATTTGCAAATGACATATCTGATAAAGGGTTAGTATCCAAAATACATAGAGAACTTTTAAAACCCAACACCCAAAAAATAAATAAGCCAGTTTAAAAAATGGGCAGAAGACATGAGTAGGGAAAAAAAAAAAAAAGGTGCCTGGGTGGCTCAGTTGGTTAAGCGTCTAACTCTTGATCTTAGCTCAGGTCTTGATTTCAGCGTCATGAGTTCAAGACCTGCCTTGGGCTTTACACTGGGCATGGAGCCTACTTTAAAGAAAAAGTGGGGTGGGGAGACATGAATAGACATTTATCCAAAGAAGACATACAGATGACCAACAGACACATGAAAAGATGTTCATCGTTCCTTACCATCAGGGAAATGAAAATCAAAACTACAGTGAGCTATCACCTCACATCTGTCAGAATGGCTAAAATCAACAACACAAGAAACAACAGATGTTGGCAACAATGTGGAGAAAAGGGAACCCTCTTGCACTGCTGGTGGGAATGCAAACTGGTGCAGCCACTCTGAAAAACAGTATGGAGGTTCCTCAAAAAGTTAAAAATAGAACTACCTGTACCATGCAGCAATTTGCTGGAAGGTATTTATCCAAAGAATATAAAAATGCTAATTCAAAGGGATACATGCACCCTGATGTTTATAGCAGCATTATATACAGTAGTCAAATTTTGGAAATAGCCCAAGTGTCCATCGACTGAAGAATGGATAAAGATGTAGTATGTGTATGTATGTGTGTGTGTGTATGTGTGTGTGTGTATATATATATATATATATATTACTCAACCATAAAAAAAGAATGAAGTCTTGCCATTTGCAATGATGGATGGAGCTAGAGAGGATTATACTAAGTGAAATAAGTCAGAGAAAGACAAATATATGATTTCACTCATGTGGAATTTTTTTTTTAAATTTTTTTTTCAACGTTTTTTATTTATTTTTGGGACAGAGAGAGACAGAGCATGAGCGGGGAAGGGGCAGAGAGAGAGGGAGACACAGAATCGGAAACAGGCTCCAGGCTCCGAGCCATCAGCCCAGAGCCTGACGCGGGGCTGGAACTCACGGACCGCGAGATCGTGACCTGGCTGAAGTCGGACGCTTAACCGACTGCGCCACCCAGGTGCCCCTCACTCATGTGGAATTTAAGAAACAAAACAAACGAGCAAAGAGAGAAAAGAGGCAAACCAAGAAAAAGACTCAACTGTAGAAAACAAACTGATGGTCACCAGAGGGGAGCTGGGTGGGGGGGGGATGGGCTAAATGGGTGATGGGGATTAAGGAGGGCACTTTGTTGTGGTGAGCACTGGGTGTTGTATGGAAATGTTGAATCATAATATTGTACACCTAAAACTAATATTACACTGTGTTAACCAACTGGAATTTAAATAAAAACTTTCAAAAAAAAAAAAGGACATTGGCAGATCCCTATAGGTTAATCACAGAACAGACTCTTAGGGTTTTGGAGCAAAGCCATGCCATTCTTTTCAAATAGTTATTCTCTTTCTGAGAAACAGCTATTGGCTTGCTACTGGACCTTACTAGAGAATAAATGTTTGGCCACAGACCACTAAGTTGTCATGTAACCTGATCTGTTCATCATGAATTGGATGTTATCTGATATACCAAGCCTTAAAATTGGGCACGCACAGCAGCTTCATTATTAAATGGAAGTTGTATACATATGGTCAAGCCTGAGCAGTCTTGTGGACAAATGTAAGTTGCATGAGGAAGTGACCCAAGTACTCAAGACCTTTACTCTTGTTGCATTACTTCTCTATTTCCCTGAACCTATAGCCTCATGAGGAGTTCTCTATGACCAGTTGAAGGAGTAAGAAAACAACTTGGGCCTGGTTTACGGATGAATCTGCATGACATCTACAAAAGTAGACCATTGCAGCACTATAGGCCTGCTCTGGGATGGACAGTCTAGAACAGTGATAAAAGGAAGTCCCCCAGGAGACCTGACTTCAAGCAGTGCCCCTGGTTGTTTATTTTGTTTAGGAGAGAGATGGCCAGAAGTAGGAGTCTAACAATTTTGGTTTGTAGTTCTTGGTTTGGCTGAAATGTTCAAGGAACCATTAGAAGGAGGTCTGGGGAAAACTGAATAGACCTCTCCAAATGAGCAAGAACATGAAGTTACACATGTACCATTAAGTGTTTCACCAAAGGGTGACCTCAGCAGAGGATTTTAATAATTGGGTGGGTAGGGTGACCTGTGTCATAGTTGTCAGCCTCTTTCCGTAGATACTCCTGTCGTTGCTTAATGGGATCCTGAACAAAGTGGCCATGGATGCAGGGATTGAGTTTACGCATGGGCTCACTTCCACTCACCAAGGCCAACCTTGTTAGAGCCGCTGCTGAGTAATCTATGTGTCAACAACAGAAACCAACACTAAACTCTCAGGATGCATCATTTCTCGGTGTGATCAGCCAGCTACTAAAGTACACTCAACTGCTTCCACCATGAAAGGGAAGTGTTTTGTTCACACTGGAATAGACACTTACTCTGGATATGGATTTGCCTTCCTGGCCTGCAGTGCTTCTGCCGAAGCTGCCTTCTGTGCACTTACAGAATGTCTTATCCACCATCATGGTATTCCACACAGTGTCACTTTTCTTTTTTTTTCTTTTTTAATTTTTTTTAAATGTTTGTTTATTTTTGAGAGAGAGACAGAGTGTGAGTGGGGGAGGAGCAGAGAGAGAGGGAGACACAGAATCTGAAGCAGAATCCAGGCTCTGAGCTATCAGCACAGAGCCCGATTCAGGGCTTGAACTCATGAACTGCGAGATCGTGACCTGAGCTGAAGCCAGATGCTTACCGACTGAGCCACCCAGGTGCCCCACACAGCGTCACTTCTGACCTGGGAACCCATTTCATAGCAAGTGAAGTGGACACTGGGACTGTGTTCATGGATCTCCCTGGTCTTACCATAGTCCTCATCATCCTGAAGCACGTGGCTTGATAAAACAGTAAAATGGCATCTTAAAGCCTCAATTATGGCTCAGCTAAGTGGGCATGCTTTGCAGAATTGGTATTGTTTTCCAGGATGCGATATATGCTCTAAATCAACGTCTAATATATGATTCTATTTCTCCCATAGGGAGGGTCAAAAAGTCCAGAAATCAAGGGGTGGAAATAGAAGATACTTCACTCACTCTACCCCTACCAGAAATGCACTAGCAAAATTTTTATTTCTGATACTGACCTTAGTTTCTGCTGGTCTAGGGAGGAATGCTCGCCAAGACGACACCACCTGGCACCACAAGGATTCCATTGACTGGAAGTTGAGACTGATAGCTGGCCACTTTGGGCTCCACAATGCCCCTGAATCAACAAAGTTTCACTAGACTGGCTGGGGTGACTGATCACCCCAAGGGGAAAGTGGGTTGGTACTAGACAATGAGGAATAAGGAGGAATCCAGGAGTTTCTGGGCATATTTTAGTGCTATACGACCTGTGGTTAACGTCGGTGGATGACTATGACAACCCAGCACAGGCCTCAGTCTCATTGGGAATGAAGGCTTGGGTCACTCCACGAGGCAGAGAACCACAAGCAGCTGAGGTGATTGCTGGGTCAATGGGAACATGGAATGGATAGTGAAAGAACGTTGTTACAAATAACAGTTAAGACCATGTGACTAGTTGCAAAAAAAAGCACAGTGGTAGTTATGACTTTCTTGTTTTGCTATGAATGTTTATGTGTATCAACCAGATTTTTTGTTGTCTCTCCTTATCATTTAACATAACATCTGTTGCTGGTAACATGTCGATATAAAGTTAACTTTATACCTCAGTATTTGGGTTATGGGTTTCAAAAGGAGTGAATCAGGTAGGAGATGAATGAACATCAGCAAAGACAAAAAAAAAAAAAAAGTAGGGGAGGGGTAAGGAGAGGGAGAGGGACTTTGTATTGTTTCTTGAGGACAGAGTGTGGTGATGGTTCTATGAGGATTCCAGTATCGTTTAGACGGAAGTGCAGTTTTGTAACTGTCTTTATTAGGCGACTAAGTATGGTTAAGGAAATGGGTATTGGTACCACGTTGACAGGGGTGGATTTTGATGGCTTATGTTGTGTCAGCTTGGCCAAGCTAAACTACACTCCCCAGAATCCTCTTTCGAGTATGTTGCAATTAGGATGGGCTGCAAAGATGGTCCCTTGAGAGTTACCGGGCAGGCAGGAGGCCGCAGCCACTAGGTGGCACCCAGGTGCTGTTGCTAAGCCGCTGGCTCACCAGCGTCTCAGGTACCTGGATCTTACTTCTGCTTGACTCCTGACCCAGCCCTGTGTGTTCAACTCCACACAGGCTCACTTTCCACAGGATACCTTTGTCACAAATGTCAAACGAACAGACACAGGTATTTGCTGGCTTGTGATCTTCCCTTCCTGACTACCTGCTTGTGGGCTTTGGAGCCTCATGAAGGCTATTTAGCCAGCCCCCCAAAAGCATAAGCCTGTTGATAGATACACAGATGGTAGTTAGGTAGACAGATATCCTCTGTTCTCTGGTTGAACCCTGACTGGTACGGGGAAAGTAAGACTCTCTGAACCCAGAGTCTTTGGCCCACGTTCCTTATAAGGTGTTCTTTTTCTTTTCTGGTCATTAAAATTTCTTTCTTTGAACATTCAAACCTGGGTTCTTTTTCAGTTTCTTTGTTTCACTTCTACAGCAGGCAAAGTTTTACCAGTGATTTTCAAAAATGAGTGTAAGCAAATCACCTGGGATCCTGTTAAATGTAGATTCAGTATCTGTAGGTCTGGATCTGAATTTTTAGTAAGTTCCTAGGTGACACTTGTATTACCTTTATTCATTTTCTACTGCCATCTTAACAGATTACCACAAACTCAGTGGTTTAAAACAACCTAAATTTATTATCTCAGAAGTCCCAGTTAACCCAGCTGGTTTCTCTACTCCAGGTTTCACAAGGGCCAGAATCAAGGTGTCAGCCAGTTGGGTTCTTCCTGGTAGGCACCTGGAAAGAATCTGATTCCAAGTTCATTGGTGGACTTCAATTCGGAACTGGGTTCCCCAAATCCTGATAGAAGAAAGCAAAGAAGATCTGAATGAATGGAGACACACTGTGTTCATGGATTAAAAGACACAACACAGTAGGGATCTGTTCTCCCTACACTGATAATAAATCAGGTTTGATACAGATCCTATCAAATCTTAGCAAGGAGTTTTCGTAGATACAGATAAGCTTCTTCTAAAATTTATATGGAAAGCCAAGGGATCTGGGAAAAACTAAAATATGAAAAAGAATAAAGTAGGAGGAGTCAATGAGCCTGATGTAAGCTTACCATCCACAGTGGTGCAAACAGAGTTCAGTGCTGTGGACCACAGGTCCACACGGAAATGCCCAACTGATTCTTTGCAAAGGTGCAGAAGCAATTCAGGGGAGAAAGGATAGCCTTTTCAGAAAATGGTGCTGGCACAAATGGATGTCCATAGATCAAACAGAACAAAAACAGCCTAAATCTCACACCCTATACAAAAATCAGCTCAAAATGAATCATGGATGAAAATATAAGACCAAAGCCTATAAACCTTTTAGAAGAAAGCATAGGAAATAATCAGGACCTAGATTTAGGCAAAGATTCTTAGAATTGGTATCAAAAGCATGGTGATTAAAGGAACAGTTAATAATTTTTTCTTCACCAAAATTTGAAAGGGTTGTTCTGTGACTCTTTCCACCATCTTGGAGCCTGTGGATTCAGGACTCCTGAAACGACAAATATGTCTGGAAGGCTGTGGTCCAAAGCCATTTTTGCTGGCTATAAGTGGGGTCTCCGGAACCAGAGGGAGCACACAGCTCTTCTTAAAATTGAAGGTGTTTATGCTTCAGTACTGAATTCTGTCTAGGCAAGAGATGTGCTTATGTGTACAAAGCAAAAAACACCACGGTGATTCCTGGTGGCAAACAGAATAAAACCAGGGTAATCTGGGTAAAAGTAACTTGTGCTTAGAGAAACAGTGGCATGTGACAAATTCCAAAGCAGCCTTCCTCCTAAGGCCACGGGCCACAAAACCTGTGTGATGCTGTACCTCTCACGGATTTAAAGTAACTAAAAGTGAGAGCACCTGGGTGGCTCAGTCGGTTGGGCATCCAACTGTGGCTTAGGTCACGATCTCACAGTTTGTGAGTTCGAGCTCCTTGTTGGGCTCTGTGCTGACAGCTCAGAGCCTGGAGCTTGCTTCAGATTCTGTGTCTCCTTCTCTTTCTGCCCCTCCCCTGCTCAAACTCTCTCTCTCTCTCTCCTCTCTCTCTCTCTCTCTCTCTCTCTCTCTCTCTCAAAAATAAATAAATAAAAATACTACAGTTGACTCTTGAACAATGTGGGGCTTGGGAAAGCAACCCCTGTCCAGTTGAAAATCTGCACATAACTTTTGACTCCCCCAAAACTTAATTACTAATAGCTTGTTGCCCAGAAGACAAAAATAAAGTCAATTAACATGTATTTTTTGCTATATATAATTATATACTATTTTCTTACATTAAATAGAGAAAAGAAAATGTTACTAATAGTAAGGAAAAGAAAATACACTGACAGTACTGTATTTATCGAAAAAAATCTGCAAATAAGTGGACCTGTGCAGTTCAAACCACTGTTGTTCAAGGGTCACTGTTCTTCTGTAATGCTGACTTGCAAAAATTTTTCTCACAAAATTTGACTATCATGAGGGGAAAAAAAGGACAGTCTACAAAGTGTGCTTCAGAAAAGTGATAGGGTTGACTGGGTGGCTTAGTTGAGTGTCTGACTCTTGATTTCGGCTCAGGTCATGATCCCAGGGTCGTGGGATCAAGCCCCGTGTTGGACTACGTGCTGAGCATGGTGCCTGCTATGTCCCTCTCCCCTGCTCACACTCTCTCTAAAATTAAAAAAAAATTTTTTTTTTTTTTAATATTAAGGAAAGTAGATAGCCTCATGAATTAACTTCATGGCTAAAATTCTCATCGTGAATAATTAAGGAGATGGTACCACATTGATGACATGGAAATTAATATTTAAGACCAAGACGGTCCCACATTAATAATGGAATTTTGAAGCCTAACTAATACTTGCTTTAAATATTTGGTATGAATCTACCGACCTAAAGGAAGTTTGAACTTAGGAGGCGTAGGTCGTGACTCGGTCTATCCTTTTCGGTGGAGTGGGATATGGGCAGGATAGTGTCTGTAGCTTTAGAGAGCACTGGGCCGAAGAGAACGAAAAGGTGAGAATCAAGATGGTGAGCATTAGAGAATTTATCATTTTATTTTGATTTGATTAATTTTCATACAGTCCGCATAGAACTATTTTCTCTGCAAAGAGTAGTGATATTAAAGAATGGAATCCCAAGAGTGGCACACATTCACAGTGATTTAATGATGAAGAGCCTGTTTGAGGTATTCACATGAAAATTCCTAGTCTGGTCAAGAAATCGGATTCCTTCTATCACAGTAACCCCACACGCACCCCACTGCCAATCCTCTGGCAAAAAATGCACTAGATTAACTCAGAGTCTAGAGCCTCCGAATTAGACACAAGCTCCACCAGATTTCATGAGAAGTTCCTCACAAATCTAGTTGGTATTGTGATGCAGATCTACAAAGGTCATTTCAGTGTTAAATTTAATGTTTATTAGCACCTGTGTTTAAGGCACACTGGGAGGCATAAGATGTCACAAATCTGACTGTGGAGGACCCATTATGTGGAAAATGAACAGTCACAGCAGCAGCCTCCACATCAGAGCCATCTCGCCACGAGACGTCATCAAGTGCTGGCTGGAGGTGGTCAGCCAGTCTGGAGGCCCATTTCAGTCCAGTAGGTGAGAACAATCATTTCATGTCCTACCTCTGCCAGACAACTCTCCCAGAGCCTCCTATCAAACAAGCTGTTTCCCAGCCACCTTCTAGAATGTAGAAGACAATGCAACCCTCCAGACTTGGCCTTCTAACACAAGATGGCATGTAGCGGTCAGTAAAGCCTCAGCCCAGCTCTGTGAGGAATGAACAAATCTGGCATGTATGACGTGGCTCACTGTGATAGAACTTTCTTTCCAACATGGCTCCTCCGGTGTTGAACAAGGTATGAAGTTCGGGTGAAGCCTTTCCCACATGTGTCACACTGATAGGGTTTCTCACCAGTGTGGATTTTCTGATGTTCGATAAGGCTTCTACTCCGAGTGAAACTCCTGTCACACTCGTTACATGGGTAAGATGCGGAAGCCTCAACGTTTTCCCACCGGCTTTCCACCCTCCCCTGACTCTCCCAGGTCTCTGCACATTCACGATCCTGCACATTTTTATCGCCGTGGATCCTCTGGTGTCTGAGGAGATGTGAATTCCGCCTAAAAGCTTTGCCACACATGTTGCACTGGTACGGCTTCTCCCCTGTGTGGATTTTGTGATGTTCAAGGAGGCTGCAACTCTGGCTGAAGGTTTTCCCACACTCCTCACACTCGTAGGGCTTCTCCCCAGTGTGGGTTCTCTGGTGTTTGATGAGGTTTGAGCTGTGACTGAACACCTTGCCACACTCCTCACACTCATAGGGTTTCTCCCCAGTGTGGACTCTCTGATGGATGACGAGGGCAGAGCTCCCGATGAAGGTCTTGCCACAGTCTTCACATTCATAGGGTTTCTCCCCGGTGTGGATTCTCCTGTGTTTAGTCAGGCCTGAACTCTGAGCAAAACTCTTCCCACATTCATGACAGTAGTGCCGCCTACTTCCTGTGGCAGTGTTCTGCTTTCTCGGGAACCTGCCCTCCTGTTCGCCAGCTTCGGTGCCTTCAGGAATCTGGGCAGTGTCTTCACGCAGGGGGCGTGGTATTCCCCCAGCCTCTTGTACTGGCTGGACCTCGTCCACAGGCAGGGCCCGGATCTCGGCCTCTGTTTCACCACCTGAAAGAACAAGTGGCCACACGTGGTCAGTGATGCCCTGCCACGCAGGAAAGCTGTGACGACAGTTCCACATACGCGGGGATGAGGGTTTCCGTACAAGAACGAGGATGGGGACGAAGGGGAGAACGGGTGCTGGGGAGGAAGGAGACTGAGAACGGGCCTGGGGTCATTGGAAGCAGGGTGATGGGGGGTGGAGGAGGGTGGGAAGGCCCGTGCTGGGGACACTCGCAGAGGCTCGAAGTCCTGAGGACGAAGGCAGGGCCCTGCACTGGGGTTGGACTCGAGGAGGGCGGGCAGATGGCAGCGGTAAGCAGGCACGCGTGAGGACTTGGAAGTGTTCCGTGCGACACAAGGAGAGCAGGCACGTAGAAAGCGATCGTCAGTCTGGGACGGTCCTTGGCTCTTATCCCAGACGAACACAGGGGCCCCGACACGACGGGCTTCGGTGCTGACAGATCTGAGCCAGAGCTCCTGCGGCACCATGGTCGAGCTGCTCGACTCAGACGGGTCAGGCTGTCCCGTGTGTCCTGCACCCCGATCTCTAGCTCACTTCTCGCTCTCGCCCTACAGTCCCACGGCCCATTTCCTGAGGACACCCCAGCTCTCGTCCTGTGTCGGAACTAGCAACAGAGAGGGGACCAACGGTGACAGCCCTACTATGAGCCAGGACTGTGCTTGGGGCTCTACCTGCCGTGTCCCACTTAACCCGGCCAGGACGCGGCAGGAAAGGGAAGGGAGCCGGGCCGGGAGGGTTAAAGATCGGGTCACGCACGTGGTTAGTAGCTGGGTTCAGAAACGGTGGCTCTGAACGCAGACAGAATTCAGACAGCGTCTTACAGCCCAGTAGGTTCTAACCGACAAAGGAAGCCACGAAAGCCTACGACAAACCAGCCCCGTCAGTCTTACCCGGGGAGGTCAGGCCGCCGGGGTTCTCCCGCCCTTCATCTCCGTGGAAGCTCCCCCGAGAGGAATCGAGCTGCGCCCAGCCAGAGGAGGAAGCCAGGGCCACGTCTTCCGTTTTCAGCAAGCCCTGAAACGGCACACGGGCCTCCTAGTTCCTCTTACCCAGAGTCCCTCCCGGAGCCGGGTGCTGCGCAGAGGGGCTCAGGCGGTGAGGGGACAGTCCCTGAAGGCTCCGCAGACCAAGCCAGCGCGGCACCTAACGCTACTTCTCCCGGTCTTAAGTGACGGCTTCATCAACAAAACCACTGCGGAAGTAGAGTGACAGCACGTGAGGACAGGTGTCTCCACACCAGTGCTCCAGACACCGCTGTCTCCACACAAATACGCCGGACGCCCGTGTCTCCACACAAATACTCCGGACGCCCGCGTCTCCACACAAATAAGCCGGACACCCTGGTTGCCACGCAAATAATCCGGACACCAGGGTAGAAGGTAAAGAGATTTGGAAAACGAAGGCCACGCCACTGCAAGGACCGGAACTGACCCCCGCTAGTGATGTGGCTGATTTGTATTAACAGTTATTCAGATACACTGAAACGTGGGTCTGAAGTGAGGAAAGTCAGGGAAGCCAGTGGACACCACAGAGCCTCCAGGGCGTGAAGGACCGGGTAAGAAGTTCAATCCAGTTTAAGTACAGACTGTTGCGGTCGTGTGACTAGTTGAGACACGTGGGCATGCCGTATCCGTCCCGGCAAGCTTAGGGACCACGTGGTTACCCCCCGGTAACAGGGCAGGAAAGCAAAAGAAAACCTTCGGGACAAAAGCACCGTCGCAACAAAAGCTTCAGTTTGCTTTTGCAGGATCACCCTTACTGATGAAGAAGATCCCACTGAAGAAGGGGCTGGCCAAGGACACGGAGTAGGGGTCTGGGAAACAGCACCCAAGCTAGTCATGAAATAGGACGAGGCTCCCAACTAGGCACCAGGAAGTCAGACAGCGACAGACGACACTAGCATACACGAGAAAGTTGACATCCCATCTGGCGTTTGGCTGGAGGATGTAGACGGGGAGGGGGCGACCCTCCCAGGATGCACCCCGGTAGCGAAGGGCAGGGAGGGGCTCCGGCTCACCTGGGGCTCTGGGGGCAGCCTGGCCGCCACCACTGCGTCTCCTCTGCAGCGCCCTCCCGGGGCAAGCCCAGGACCCTGGAGAACTAGGAAGGAAAGAAGCTCTGGATGAGACGTCCCTGGCACTCAGCCTCCCTGGCCTTCGGAATCCAAGCTCAAACACTGGGCCTGGAACTTCGTACAGCGTGTGCCTTCCCAAAGGCCCGATCCCTACCCGCTCCAGTCCCGGGGCCTAGAGACCTGTGCTGTGCTCTGCCGACACACAAAATGTATGCAAAAACGGCAGGATCCTTGGAAGGGATGGTGAGTTTAAACCACATAAAACAAGCTTTTCATCTGAAGATGCTCTGGGTTTTGCTTGCGAAGGGGAGAAAAGTAAGATTTCGGTTCAAATGCCTTTAGGGGCCAGTAAGGGCTTTCTGCTTTGGTTTGGAAGAACTAGAGTCAAAATAAAGCTGGAACCAGAAGGCAGAAATGGGCATCTGCTTGTACAGAACTTGCTCAGCGTCCAGAAGAACCCGCGGTCTCCCTGGAGGAGGCAAACTTTACATGGGGCACAAAATAGCTGGTTTAGCTAGAGCCCGTGTTGGAAGTCAGGACTGCGTGTTGGCCGGCGTCTCAGTGCTGTGTGTCTTGGGACACGTTCAGGGCACGTGAGAAGACACCGCAGGACATACAGCCAGTCCTGTGGAGTAAATCCTGCTATTTTCATAAGAGACCCAGGGTTGAGACATTTATACTCTAATCCGCGGTAGTCCTGTAGTCTGTGGGATTTCCGACGGGCTTTACAGAGTCTGTTCGTTTTCTTCTTGGCACTTACCACTACTGGAAGCTGTACTGTCGTGTGCATGTGCTGTCTTCCCCACTCGAATGTAAACCCCAGTGCCACCAGGAAGGACTCTGTCTCACCAGCGGCCGGTCCTCAGCACCAACCACACTGGCTACCACGTAGGAGGCATAATTACGTGTTAAATGAATGGGGAACCGATTCTTTCCAAACCACCGTTTGAAATTTCCCTTTCAGTCTCAAAGTAGAGTCCGTCGGTGATGGCCAAATAACGTGGCGGTCAGCGCCCCTATCAGATGATCGTCAGTGAAGCTGGACGAAGTCTGCAGGTTCACGCGCCCAGAAGAGAACACTCACCTGTGCCTGGTAAGGCCCGTGATCCCAGAGATTCATGCTTGAGCAGAGCCCTCACCGGCTGGAACTGGGCACTCCGTGATCCGCGGGAAGGTGTCAGTGCTGCCATCTCGCAACAGACAAGCTCTTGGCCCTGGTCACCACCTGGGACCTAGGGGTTATTCATTCCTTTTCATTATTTGTCAGACATTTCTGGAGCACTTCCCATGTGCCTCACAGTTTCCAGGGGCACGAAAAAGATTAACTCAGGTAACACAGACAACAACCTTGGGGTGGGTACCGTTACCGTGATCGTTTCACCGATGAGGAAGCGAAGGCACACAGAGTGTAAGTTTTCCCAAGGTCACCCAGGTAATAAGTGGCGGTGCTAGGATGGGCGCTCAGGCAAGGGGACCCCAGAGCCCGTGCTCTTTGCCATTACCAGGTGCTCCCACGTTGTATACGTTGTGCTTTTACAAAGACTTTTGGGAACCGGTGCTGGCTCTCAAAATACTCCTATCTTATCTGACAAGTGAGGGTAATAATTTCTCGTTTATAGGGTTTTGTTACTGGTTTTGAGAACCAAGAAAGATCACAGAATGTGAAATCACCTAACGCAGGACACACGGTCTATCCCCACTAAAAGGTGGCTTTCATGCATTTATGGGCAAATTGCACTTGTCAAGTTACTTTCTCACGTGCGGCGCAGAACTCCCCACATCTTCCGTAATGACTGAGGAGGCTGAAGCTAAGAGACTTGAAACGCCTTCACTGTGAAGGGCTCGCGGGCAGTGGGCCCCAGTGCAGACCCGGATCTCCTGGTCAGTGGTTAGGAGGCTCTGGCTGCAGGCCCCTGAAGGAACATTAACTGGTGCACAGAGGACACCACCTTAGAACAGACTGGCAAAGCAAGAAGAGGTGGGGAGATCAACCTGTTTTCCACCAGGGGTGTTCTCTAGCCTGGGGTCCTTGGACTCCTCCCATGTGGTCCATGAACTTGGAATAGGAAAGGAGTAGTTTTATTGTTACCAGCCTCTGAGGGAACGTGGCCTTTCCTTCTATTAGAAATTGAAGCAGCGATCGTGTGGCATAAGCCACCGCACTTCGCCACCAATAGAAATTGCAGATGTTTTGGGGCGCCTGGGTGGCCCAGTTCGAGCCCCGCATCGGGCTCTGTTCTGACACCTTAGAGCCTGGATGGAGGCTGCTTTGGATTCTGTGTCTCCCTCTCTCTCTCTCTGCCCCTTCCCCGCTCATGCTCTGTCTCTCTCAAAAATAAACACTTAAAATTTTTTAAAAAGAAAAATTGCAGATGTTTTCACACCACATTACGGCACAACGAACAGTGTCAAAGTCACTCATGCTTCTAACGACTTTGAAACTGCACCCGGGCTATTGGGCCTGTGCCCAGGTCTTACTGATTAGTGCAACAATTTTAAAAAGCGCACGCATAACGTTGTCACTCATTTGTTTAATGCATTGCTGGCTGTATTTCAACATAATCGAGTTCTTCTGTGATCCTTCATGTATCTAAAACTTCTGTTACGAGGAGGGGCCCAGGGACTCCACCCGAGTGGCAGAGAGAGAGAGAGAGAGAGAGAGAAGTTCGGATGTTGACGGCACGCCCCGCCCTCGGCCCCAAGACTTGGGTTAGAAACCGGGCTCGGGGCCTCTACCTGCGGTGTCCGCGCCTCCAGCTGTCTCTGCAGGTGCTCCAGGAGCACCACCACCTCGTCCCCGCTCTCCGGGTGCTGTCCCCGCACCCAGGCCTGGAGCTCCGCGGGCAGGATGGTCAGGAACTGCTCCAGCACCAGCAGCTCCAGGATCTGCTCCTTGGTGTGTATATCCGGGCTCAGCCACTGGCGGCACAGCTCGCGGAGCCGGCGCAGCGCCTCGCGGGGCCCCTCGGCCTCAGGGTAGCGGAAGCCCCGGAAGCGCCGGCGCGAGTCTTCAGGACCCCGATGGGGGCTGGCCTCCCGCACGGGGGCAGAGGCCTCTCCGGCTTCCGTCGTCGCCACCAGAGGCCCCATGTGGTTCTCTGTGGGCTGGGCGTCCCAGGCTGTGCTCTCCGCCGATTCTCCCGCCATCCTGGATCTGGCTCTAGTGGGCCGACGTGCTCCTGCAGGAGGATCCTGCCGGTGGAAAATCACTATTAACCAGTGACAGTGCTGGCAGCCCCCTCGCTCAGGCCCGGGGGCCCAGACATTGCCAGGGGGCAGCTGCGGTTTCTTCTAGCTCCATCCTCTGCAGCACCTGAAACCATAATCCCACAACAGGCTCCTAGGGATCCTAGGGGGTGGGCCTGAAGCCCCCCACCCCCCATCTCAAGACTAGTCAGGAAAGAAACAGTGACTGCTCAGATCATCCCATTTGCAGCCTCCTCTGTGGGTGGCCTAGTTCTAAGACCCCAAGGAGTCCTGCCCAGGTCCCAGGATTTGAATATGATGATGTAGCTCGTAGCTCTCATGCCTGGAGTGAGCACAAGGAACTGAATTCCACCAACTTCCACGAGCTTGTAAGCAGATCCCGCCCCAGAACCGCCCTACCAACACCCTGAATTTGGCCTTGGAAGACTGTAAGATGAGGAGTCTGCTGAGCCTGCCTGGCTTCTGACCTACGGGATGGGGAATATCTGGTCATTTTAAGCAGATAGATTGTGTAGATTGTCACGCAGCAGCGGAAAGTGAATACCAGCTCCTTTTCTGCCATTAAGGCTGCACATTTGGGGGAAGAGATTAGGAAAAGGCAGGCCCTGAATCAAAAGCAACAGGACTGGATTTAAGCCCTGGACACCTGCCAGTGGGGCTCCCAGTTCTCTCTGATGTTAGTCTTGCCCAAACAACAGGCATAAAACTGACCCAAATTCAGCTGAAAGTAGGGCTTCCCTAGGCCCCTCCCAGCTTTGGGCTGGAGATCTTTAGTGTCTGTGAGAAACATCAAAGCAGTGGAAACCACCACCGTGTGCTGCAGAGTGGCTGCACCTCGTCCTTAGCAATCCTCACCCTGCCATTCTTCCTCCCCTTCAAGCTGAACTTCTTGAAAGGAAACATCCAGACTCCGACTGCAGTACCGGCCTCCCGCTGGCCTTCGGCACACTGTCAGCAGCAAGCCACCAGCGGTGACCACTGAGAGCTCCTGCGCCAGAGGTGCACCCCCAGCTGGCCTTTTCCACGGCTGCTTCTCAAGAAGCTGATGCTGCTGTCCACTTCCGGAAACAGTCTTGTCCCCGATCCCGGGCCCCACTCCTGCTTTTCTCCTTCCCATTTCTTTCCAGCCCCCATTTACAGCCTGGTCAGGTGAACTCTCCCGCCAGACAGCCGGGCTCATGATCTTGGCTCCACTGCTTCCTTACTGAGTGGCCGTGGCAAAGTAGTCCACATCTCTGCCTCACCTCCCCCACCGTACCAGGGATATTGTGAGCATTAGGTATGTGCATACAGTTCTTATGACACTGCCTGGCTGGTGGTAAATAGCACGTAAATGTCAGCTACTAGCATATAGTTCACTGGCCTTTCTCCATTCTGTTCTTCACCCTTTCCTTTCTCTACATTCTTCCCCAGGACTGTCTTTAACCACCTGCAAGATTTTAACTCTCACTTCTAGGCTAAAGACTCCTAATCCCTATTCTGAACTTCCTCCCAGGCAGTTCTGGCTGGAAATCCTACAAATAAACCCAATTCAGACCATGCTGGTTTTCTTCCCCCTACTCTGCTCCTTCCCCAGTCTGGCATTCTCTAGACACAGCAGCACCACCTGCCAGGTTTTCCCTCATCTATTCTACCCTTGGGATGTCTCCAGAGCTGTCCCTGCCTGTGTGCTCTTGCCCTTGTCCTGGCCCAGGCCCTCAGCACTGTCTCTAGCCTTTTCTGCTTTCAATGCCTCTCTTCCTCCCCACCTCCCCCCCCAAGGGACCTCTTCTAAAATACATACTTAATCAAGTCCCTCCTCTGCCATTCCTTTTTTTTTTTTTTTTTTTTTTTTTTATGTTTGTTTATTCTTGAGAGAGAGGGAGAGAGAGAATCCCAAGCAGGCTCCGGGCTCTGAGCTGTCAGCATAGAGCCTGATATGGGGCTCAAACTCATGAACAGTGAGATCATGACCTAAGCCAAAGTCGGACACTTAACCGACTGAGCCACCCAGGTGCCCCTTTCCGCTGCCATTCTTACCCAAGTAAAGCACTTGTTTCTTCTCACACCCACTACTCATCCTCTGTCCCCATGAATTGGTAAATAAACTCTGGTCCTGCAGGCTGAGAACGGCTAAATGCACCCAGCCAAGGAGCCAGTGGGGCTCAGGTAGGGCTCACCATCCAAGGCCCTCAGATGGTGTCCAGTCAACGGAGGCATCGGCTTTTCAGTGGGCACAAAGTTTGCCCAAATCTGTAGGAGGCCAGCTGCTGCCCTGACAGCTTAACGTAGTATTTGTTTCCAGGATGTCACATCTCTGCAGGCCAGCCACGCCAGCTCTGAAGCTGGAATGCCCCCTGCCTAGCACCTTTTCCACCCTCTTAGGCAGAATGAGGTCTCCTCCCCTGACACTTCCTACCTTCCTCAGGAAAACCAAACAAGAGAGCTTATGGAAAGCACACCGGAGTACTCAAATTCGTATGAAAAACAACAGTCCTTGTGCATCTTTGTTCTCTATTTAACATTCTGCCAAACCTGATGGACTGTGAGCCTCCTGCCAACAGCTCTGTCTTTAGCTTACCCATGTTTGTATTCCTAGGTCCTGACACGTAGTAAGTGAACCGATGAATGAATGCAAAAGCATTAGAGACGAAGGGTGCCTGCTTGGCTCAGTCAGTACACCATTTGACTTTTGACCTTGGGGTTGTGAGTTCAAGCCCCCCCCAAGTTGGGTGAGGAGCCTACTTAAAAAAAAAAAAAGCACTAGGTAATTAGTTATTTCTGTAAACCATGGATTCTCCACTTGGACACCACTGACATTTTGGTGGGATTAACTGTGTGTCTGGGAGGCTGGGGGTGCTTCCCAGTAGAGTAGGATGTTCGGCAACCCCCCCCTCCTCTACCCACTAAATGCCAGTAGGTCCGTCCACCCCCAGTTATGACAATCGAAAAAATGTCTCCAGACATTGCTGAATTTTACCTTGGGAGCTAAAGGGCCATAGTTTAGAAACCCTGCATTCACAGAATGTGCTTAGTCTCAGTTTGGGAGTAACTTGGGACCAGAGGAGGACTCCCCTGGCAGGTGAGTCAGGGCAAAGCTGCCCCCAGGGAACAGAGGCAGGCACTGTAGGGACCCAGGTGTCCCTTAGTTGGACACCAGCAGCAGAAGGGTGTGCAAACAGGCTGGGGGTCTGTGTCCTCTGCAGACAATCCCAAGGAGGGGCCAAGGGAAGGGTGAGCACTGCTCTGACACTGGGGAGTGTCAGATGTCAGGAGGGTCACAGGAGAGCCACCTCACAGGACAGCAGGCATTAACCGTAACTAGTGCCAGCACCAGGCTGCGTAAACTCCCACTCCTCATGGTTAGAACACGGGCATGAGGGTCACATCCCACCCCTGCCACTCGTTTGCCGAGTGACGCTGGACATGTTGCCTATTAACTTCTCGGTACCTCGGTCTCCCTGTCTCTAAAAGGGAGATAACAAAAGGGTCTACTTCGTGCAGTTACACACGTGGTCTCTGTAGAGCACTTAAGAACGCTGTCTGATACACAGAAGCATTTATTGGAATAAATGGAAGAGGATGGGATTATGGATCCGTCCC
This sequence comes from Acinonyx jubatus, assembly GCF_027475565.1. NCBI lineage: Eukaryota > Metazoa > Chordata > Mammalia > Carnivora > Felidae > Acinonyx > Acinonyx jubatus. The sequence goes on along the minus strand of NC_069385.1, from coordinate 147,771,567 downwards.
CTGCGATTTGAGCACAGACAGGTTAGAAAACTCTTCCGCCACCTTTCCTCCACTACCCCCGCCCCATGAGTCCACTGATCCAGGAAAGGGAGAAGGGAAGGGTGGAAGGGAGAGCCCTATCGGGCTCTGCACTGACAGTGCGGGGCCTGCTTGGAATTCTCTCTCTTCTCTCTGCCCCTCCCCTGCTCGCTCTCCTAAAACAAATAAACATCAAAAAAAAAAAAAAAGAGAGAGAGAGAGAGAGGAGGAGGGAAAGAAAGATGTCATAGATTAAAAAGGACTGAATAGACAAATCAGCCACATGCAAACGGTAAATTGTATTTGGACCCTGTAGGGGAAAAAAATAAAACCAGCTGTAAAAAGGTCGTTTTAGGAGTGCCTGGCTGGCTCAGTCAGTAGAGCATGCAACTCTTGACCCTGGGGTTGTGAGTTTGAGCCCCACGTTAGGTGTAGAGATTACTTAAAAATAAAATCTTAGGGACGCCTGGGTGGCTCAGTCGGTTGAGCATCCAACTTCGGCTCAGGTCATGATCTCACAGTTCATGAGTTCCAGCCCCGAGTTGGGCTCTGTGCTGACAGCTCAGAGCCTGGAGCCTGCTTCAGATTCTGTGCCTCCCTCTCTCTTCCCCTCCCCTGCTCATGCTCTGTCTCTCAAAAATAAACAATAAAAAAATAAAAATAAGAAAATAAAATCGTAAAAGACATATTTCAAACAATCAGGAAAATTTGAATACAATATTAAGGAATTACCGGCAATTTTGTTGAGTGTGATAATGCTATGATTACATTAAAAATCCTATTTGTTAGAAATTAACATTGAAGTACTGTAGTTGTATTTATGGGTGAACAGAGATGATCGCTGGAATTTTCCTTAAAGTACTGAAAGAAAGAGGGAAACAAGGGAAGGAAGGATGGGGGGGGGGGGCAAGGGAAAGAAAGAGAGAGAAAGGAGGGGATAGAGGTATGAAAGAAAATGGCCAAAACAGGGGCTCCTGGGTGGTTCAATTGGTTAAGCTTCCGACTCTTGTTCTTGGCTCACGTCAAGATCCACGGTTTGTTTAAGTTTGAGCTCCCTGTCGGGCTGTGCACTGATGGTGCAGAGCCTGGTTGGGATTCTCTCTCTCCCTTTCTGCCCCTCCCCTGCTCACACTCTGTCAAAATAAACTTAAAAAAAAGAAAATGGACATAGATAGTAGTTGTTAAAGCTCAGTGATGGGCATACTGGGGTTCATGGTAGTGTTCTCTCTACATTGATCTAGGTTAGATATTCCCCCACCCCCCATTTAAAAATTAACATCCTACCTTCCTTTTTCCCTTCCTGAGCAATACAGTCTAGAAGCATTTAGGTGGGGTCACACGAGGTGAGAGGGCCTCGGCCAGCCACCTGGGAGCCCAAGTGGTGTGAGGAGGGCGTCCCCAGAGCTAGGGGGAGGCACGTGTGACAGGAAGATTAGCACTGATTCATCACTACCATCAATCTCACATTCCCCATCCAGGTTTCACCACCGGTGGTATTCGGGGTCTAAGCCCAAATGAACAGAGTGAGAAGGCAGTGGATTGGGGGACCTGCTATAAACAGGAAGTGATCAAATAAGTAAATATCTTGAAGATAAGGAGAGCAGAATTTCTCATTATCATAGAAGAGAGTTACAAATATGGAAAAAAATCTAGTGTAAGTCCTGTTATTAGGACTGGAGTTAAAGGTGTTGGGGTATGAACTCAGTTTCCCAAACTAATAGTAACAAGGAAACCTACAAGTAGAGACACTAAGTTACAGACAAATACATCAGGCTAGCACGTAGGGCTCTCCTGGAGGCTTGCAAACTGGAAGATCTGCAGCTCGGGGACAGGACCCGTGACCTCTAACACTGGGGTCCGAAACCTTCACTGTCAAACCATTCCTGCTCCTAGTGAATCCAGGCGCCCCGAGGAAGGGGCACTCCCAAATTTTAAAGCCTTGGGGGAGTCTCAGCATCACAACACACAACACATACCAGCTTGGGTCTTTGCTTAGGGACAGGCTCTTCTTGAGAGTATTTTATTTTCCTTTCTAAAATAGAGAAATCGTTCATCACGAAGAAAACTGACAGATGGCCCTAAAACTTAAACGTAAGAAAAGCCAAGATCACTCATGAAAGAGAACAGGCCGTCATAATGAGAAGTAACAATAGCAATGATAACAGCAAATCTTTGAATCGTTCTTACTCTGTGCCTGGTGCGTGTTACGCATCTTAACTCGCTGAAGCCTCACAACAACCCCACGACTTAGGTGATATCATTTTCCCCGGTTTACAAAGCAGTCAGGTGAGGCACAGAGAGGTCAAGGGACCGGCCAAAAGCCACAAAGCCAATACGTGGGGTATGAATCGAACCAGACGGCCCGACCGCACAGAGACTTAGGACCCGGGCACTGACCTTGTCTTCGAATGGAGCGCGACCTGGCCCCCATCGTCGCGGCGGGTGTGTGTGCGTGCGTGCATGTGTGTGTGTGTGTGTGTGTGTGTGTGTGTGACCCGGAGTCCCGATTGCACACACTGCGAGGCTGCGGCACCTACCCGGAGGCGGGCGCTGCCTCCCCGGGGTCCCCTCGCGGGAGGAGGCGGCTCCTCGGCAACCCCAACCGGACCGGGGGAGCCGGCTCGCCGCACCCCAACAGTTCCGAAAGTAGCGCCCCCGGGGCGGGGCGGGGCTGCGGCTGCGGCTGCGCGAAGGACTTTTGGGCCTCTCTAGCCGCCGCCGGCCGCCACTCGGTGGTCCCAGCCACCAGAGCTCCCCGCGCCTGACGTCCGCGTGCGCTGCGTGGTCCCCGCCACCTGCGACCCTGGCGCGTGGCTGTCAGCGTGCACTCGGTGGTCCTGGCCGCCTGTGCTCCTGGAAGTAGTCTCCTCACTGGTCCCCCTTCGTCTCAGATGCTTCCCATCCTGCGACCACAGCCACAGTAACACGTGCTCCCATCACCTAACTTCTGCTGAGGGACCAGTACAAGTCCCATCCTGCGCCATCCAGCAGTGGTCACACACAGTCCTGTCGTGCTTCTCCTCCTGCTTCTCCCCGTGCTCCTCCCCTGGTCCTCGTCCGATGCTCTCCGCGCTCCTCTCTGATCCTCCTCTGATGCTCCTCCCCGGATCCTCCTCCGATGCTCTCCGCGCTCCTCCCTGATTCTCCCCGGATGCTCCCCGCGCTACGCCAGCTCTCCTATGCCTTCTGGGCCGCCTATTCGGCTTAGTACGGATGTCTGTGTTCTAAGTACACAGCGGTCACTACAGCCTGGTCGATTTACAAACATTTATTTCATTTCGGCTACACATCAGCTTTATGTAGTCACTAGTTCACGTGTCCGCGTCTCCTCCTCGACTCCGAGAATCCAGACGACGGTCAAGAGTCAATCAATCACCCCCACAACCACCATCTCCTGTGGTGCGGCCAACACCGAGAGAGCCACGGGTGGCGAGCGCTGGAACTGGCGGAACTGCTGCGTACCCGAGGCCGCCCAAACGGGAGGGCTGGCGGGGCTCGCGGGAGCCGGAGCTGGGCGGCGGGGTGGCCACCGAGACGCAGCGACCTGCGGGGTCCTAGAGAGGACAGGAAAGCTCCTGGAAGACAGCGGGGCTCAGGCGGCTGACGAACTTCCGGCCTTCACGGCCGCTTGGTTGCCAGGGCGCCGCTACCCGCCGCGGCCCTGGAGCTTCCCTGGACCCGAGGTGAGTTTCGGATCCCTCGCCCCACGCCCCTCGCCCCGGGCTCCCGGAAGACGGTCCCGCCCCGTCGGGCGGTGGGAGAGACTCCCGCAGGGGGCGGGGAAGAGGCGCTCGGCGGCGGGTCCTGCTCCCCGGGAAAGGCCGGACTCCCCGGTACCCGCCCCCTGTGCGTCTCCAGTGTTAGCATTATTGCATCTGTTTTTTCTCTAAATATTTCGAAAGACCTCACAAGCGTCATGACTTGTCATTCCTAGTTTAAAAATTGAGGTTTTATGGAAGCAAATCACTAACGCACCTGACTAGATGTAGGAGCATTCCCTAAAATCACCTAACACCTAGTCCCTAGTCGTCCTACGGATGTCTTTTCCAACTGATGTGCACCAACTAGGATCCAGCTAAAGACTATTCATTGCAGGCAGTTGTCTTTTAACATTTAAAAACGAGTCCTGCCTTTCCCCTCGCTTCTCCCCGTCCATTGAAGGGAGGAGTTGACAGACCTCCAGGAGGAGAGCACCGTCGTTTCTGGATTTACCTGCGGTTCCTCTACTCGTCGTTGCAGTTGGTCGTGCTTTGGGTTGTATTTTACAACACAAGTGGTTTACAGTTTTTTTGATCTCTCTGTTGCTAATGCGCTGAAGCTAATAAGAAAAATGCTCTTTTATGCTTTTTCCTCCCGTGTTTTTAGTTCAGCTAAGGAACAGGAGGACGCATGTGTTTGCTGCCTGGCACATCATTGACACTTAGTATCTGTGAGTTCTTTAGTGGGTTATAGGTAATTCTAGGAGCTGACTATTAGGGGTGGCTGAGTAGGTTGAGCGTCCGACTCTTGATTGCTGCTCAGGTCATGATCTCATGGTTTGTGGAATCGAGCCCCAAGTCGGGCTCTGTGCTGACAGTGTGGAGTCTGCTTGGGATTCTACCCCCACTCACTCTCTGTCTGTCTGTCTGTCTCTCTCTCTCTCTCTCAAAATAAGTAAATAAACTTAAAAAAAGAAAGAAAGAAACTGAATACTGGATTTAGGATGAGCTCACCTACTTCCTCCAGGAGTCTGCCTGAACACACCTCCAAAATCATGCCTTGTATTTCACCAAATTGTAATTCTCTCCCCTTGAGCTCTAAACTCTGTAAACCCAGCTCTTAGCACAGCTCCATAAACATCTGTCCAAAGACAAGCATTTTTGTACAGTAAAAATTAAGCTGTTTTGCCCTTCAGTTGTATTTTTCAGAGTTAAATAAACTTGAAGAATACATTATTCAGGTGGAAGTCTTTCTGGATCCCCTGCGACGGCCTCCCTCCCCACTCTTCTTTCACCTCTGGGCTTTTCGGCTTGCACTTTGGCTCCACCGTCATTCCTTAAGCTCATTCGCCATCCAGTAGCAGAGCTTCTTAAAACATGAATCCGGTCTCTTCACTTCCCTTCGTAAAAGCCTACTGTGACTTTTGCGCTTCAAATGAAGGGCCATGCTCCTGGCCCTGCACGATCTGGCTTGTCTTGCCGGCCTAATTCTTTGCCACTCTTCACTCTTCTGTCTGTATCCGCTCCAGCCTTTCATGTGTGTGACCACATGGGCCTTGAACGGTGTCACGTGCTCTTCCTGACCCCCATCTCTGCTTTTTGCGTGGCTCACTTCCTTTTTGCTGTTAAGGGCTCAGCTTACACGTTTACCTCCCACCCACCTGTCTTAACAGGTCCTCCATTTATTTGGTAACTCAGTGGTTGGTTTTCCTCACAGTACTTCCCACAACTGTCACTGTATCATTTGCCTCCTCACTTTTACCATTGTTGCTCTTACTTTTGTCTTTCATAAGCCCCAGTAAAACAGGGGCGGGCTCTGTCTTCTTGACGATTGTATCTCTGGTGCCTCGCTGAGTGGCCTGATGCATTGTAGGTGCTCAGGGAACGTTTACGGAGTAAAATGAGTGAGGAAATGGCAACATCGATCTAGCACACAGGAATCGACATCAGAAGAAATCAAATAGGAAAACTTTGAAACTTTGAGTGTGTAACAAAAACGGCACCAAATCTGTCCACTATATTTTAGAAATGCAAGTTGTCAAAACTCAATTTCTTGCAGTTGTAGGACAGAAGTTCCTGGTAAAACTGAGGTCCCCCTTTCCTTGCTGGCTGCCAGCAGGACACTGGTCTCAGCTTCCTTTACACGTGGCCCCTTCCTCCAGCGACCAGCCAGCAAATGTGCATCAAATCCTCCTCATGCTTCAAATCTCTGACTTCCTCATCTGCTACCAGCCAGAGAATAGTCTGCATTTAAAGAGATCACGTAAGGGAGCACCAGGGCGGCCCAGAGGGTTGAGTGTCTAACTCTTGATTTTGGCTCAGGTCATGATCCCCACCCCACCCTCCGTTGGGCTACACATGGAGCCTGCTTGAGATTCTCTCTCCCTGTGTCCCCTCCCCTACGCATGCTCTCTCTCTCTCTTTCTGTCTCTAAAATAAAATTTAAAAATTTTTAAAAAGTCATAGAAGTAGTGTAGCCCCACCCAGAGATCTATCTTCCTATCATAAGGTCCACTAATTAGTAACCTTAATTATGTTGCTGCGTGAACTGGAGAGACTCCCTGGCCCTGAGGCTTTCACGTAGTAATCCCAAAGATGTCACCAAAGGGTCTTGGTCACATAAAGAATTCAATGACGGGGGCATCTGGAGACTGCCTCAGATTCTGTGTCACCCTCTCTCTCTGCCCTCCCCCACTTGTGCTCGCTCTCTCTCTCTCAAAAATAAGTAAACATTAAAAAAAATTTTTTTAACTCATTACATTTGGTTCATCAGATGTGTATCAGCTACCTGCTTCCTCCTAGGAAATCAGATGACACCAAATTGTACTTAATTGAATCAGGGCACTTAATTGAATAAATCAGGTAAGTAAAACATTGAAGAAAGTTCCATCCATAATTTTATGGCAAATGTAGACTTGTTCATCTTCTAGGCATTTTGTCATAAGAGGTGTTTGGGATCTGTAGCAAGTTGGGATGTGATCGGGAGTGGAGAGAGACCTGGGAGCACCAGATAATGCTGACAGATCCCTGGAGGGGGTGGGGGGGGAGCTTGGGGAGAAGGGAAAGAGGGTGTTTCCCGTCCTTCTTCCCTTCCCGTTCCTTGCCACGTCTTGATGAAATGAAAAGGGAAAATTCATTTCTTGGTCCACAAACCTCCATGAGTAAAGACAGGTTCAGGGCGGCATGAGAGCAGGAGGTAAGATCTCCCCCGGCAGCTGTGGGGAGAACAGACAGAGGCTGCCCGCCTGTGGCTTTGGGTGTGTGGAGGATTTGCCTGTGCTGCTCCGGGGTTCTTGGCAGCATTAAGCATAATCACAGAACAGTTGTTGCCTGTAAATGTAACCCCGTGGTAAGCCACACTTTTAACAATCATGAAGTTAAATGCAAATGCATAGTTAGGACTTCTCAGACTTACAGTCTTCTTGGACTGAAGACTCAAAAAACCTGATACTCGGTACTGCAGTAAAGAGTAAAAACAATGCAGTTGGCCGTGGACATTGGCAAAGCATAAGCTCCAGTCTCTGTGACTCTCCCGTTTTCTCAACACCATAACGTTCTTCATGTAGATATCACACGAGCGTCTGTCTCCCCCACCGTAAGCGCCATAAAGGCAAGGACCAAGTCTGTTTCCTCTCACCGCTCTGACCTGAGCACTATGCCAGGCATCTGGTCAGCACATGTATTTGAATGAATGGGATAAATGCATTTTCCCGCAATAAAGTACAACTGGAAAACTTGTAAATTCTCTCAGACATTGATAATTCTATTTTTTAATGTTTATTTTGGAGAGAGAGAGAGGCACAAGTAGGGGATGGGCGAAGAGAGAGGGAGACACAGAATCCGAAGCGGGCTCCAGGCTGTGAGCTGTCAGCACAGAGCCCGACACGGGGCTCGAACTCACAAACTGCAAGATCAGGACCTGAGCCGAAGTCGGACGTTTAACTGAGCCCCCCAGGCACCCCAGTAATTCTGTTAACACTGGGCTGAGGCCATGTATAAAACTCAAATGCTACCATTAAAGTAAACTGTCAGTGTAACCACCATTCGGCCTCCCAGCTTACAGTCCACAACCCTGCAACATATTCTCACGATTTCCTTCCTGAATCTTCCTCAGTATTTCTAAACACAGATCTAATGCTGTGACAGTGACATGAAAGCCTCACTGCCCCTCCGTTTTCCTTAGGATAGAGTCTAAACATCTCAGCCTGGAGTTCAAGGCTGTTTTCTGTTCCCACCTTACCTCTTCCCACACGTTTTCTGCCCACACCCTGTAATCTGTAGTCCAGCCACCAGCACCCACACTGGTCCCTAGATCTTCTGTGCCCTGTAACCTTAGAGAGCTTTGGTCCTGTTGGGTCTCCTCCCATCACCCTTTCTTTGCCTGACAAATTCCTGTTTGTTATTTTAGGCCTAATTCAAATGCATTTGCCCGTAAGCCACATGTTTTCACTGCTCCATACCCAGTCAGAATGATCTTTTCCTACTCTTTGCTTTCTGGATATTTGGTTAAATCCTCTGTTATAGCACTCATCACTTGATTTTTTTTTCACATTTATTTATTTTTGAGAGACAGAGCGTGAGCAGGGGAGGGGCAGAGAGGGAGGGAATCACAGAATCAGAAGCAGGTTCCAGGCTCTGAGCTGTCAGCACAGAGCCTGATGCGGGGCTCGAACCCACGAGTCATGAGATTGTGACCTGAGCCGAAGTTGGACGCTTACCCGACTGAGCCACCCCGGTGCCCCCATCATTTGATTTTACAGCTAGTCTTGTGTGTCCTGTTCTTTACCTGATGCTACTGTGTATTGACTGTCTAGCAGGTTTTTAAATCACTATTTATTTTTGTTTGTTTTCTCGCAATAAGAATTTCAAATGATACAAAAATCAGGAAAAGTAGAGAGTATTCTGTGTAAAGTAGATTTCCCTTATTCTTGTTCTGCACCTGCCTGGTTCCCTCCCCAGTGGCCAAGGCCGTGTCTCAGTTTTTCATGGCCATAATAACATGGTGTAACAACTGTAAAACTTGGCGGCCTGCAGCAACACACATTTATTTAGCACAAGAATCTGTGGGGTGCAGCTGATTGGGCAGGGCTTACCCGCGTATCTGCAGCGAGCTGGGGGGCCACCGAGCGGCTCGGCAGACGCGTCCAGGCTCACACGTCTGGGGGCCAGCTGCCTGTCAGCTGAGCCGGGAGTGTCCATGTGCCTCTGTCATGGGGGGGGGGGGCAGTGGGTCCTCCTCCTCACGGTCGTGGAGAGCAAGCCCGGGGGGCTGTGTCACACAAGTTCTTCCCAAACCTTTGTTTGTGTCGCATTTGCTGATGGCACAGTGGCCAGGTCCAGTCACGTGGTTGAGCACAGACTCCCAGTGGGAAGGCACTGGAAAGAGTGAGGAGGCCGGGCGGTTATGTGCCACGTGCTTTTCTCCAGATTCTGGACACAGGTAAGTAAAAGCCTAGATGTACTTTCATGAACATAAACGGTAGCACGATGCTCGTTGTTCCCGTGCTTTACTTTTTCACTTCCATGAATACATAATGTTTTATCGTCAGGTGTGTGCTCTTCAAGAAGAGCAGGCCAGGGAGCCTTGAATCCGCTTCCCTTGCCCGGGCTGGGGCGAGCCTTCTGAGCGGGATGGCTTCGGCGGAGGAGCAGCCCGGACTTAGAGCCGTGAAGGTGGAGGAGGACCGTGTCTGGGACCAGGAGACCTTCCTTCGAGAGAGCGGCATTTCTACTCAGGAGGCCTCCCGCCAACTTTTCAGGCACTTTTGTTACCAAGAGTCCCCCGGGCCCCGCGAGGCGCTCCGCCGGCTCCGCGAGCTGTGCCGCCAGTGGCTGCGGCCCGAGACGCACAGCAAGGAGCAGATCCTGGAGCTGCTGGTGCTGGAGCAGTTCCTGACCGTCCTGCCCGCCGAGCTCCAGGCCTGGGTGCGGGGACAGCACCCGGAGAGCGCGGACGAGGTGGTGACGGCGCTGGAGGGTCTGGAGAGGGAGTTCAGTGAGCCTGAGAATCAGGTGAGAGTAGGAAGATGGGCTCCCAGACGCCGCGTACCCAGTGACCCGGGCCAGCTGGCTGCAGCCAGTTCTCAGTTTCTGTGTAACAAACTACCCCCAAGCGTGATGGCTTAAACAACCCCAGCACTACCTCACGGACCCTGTGCGTCAGGACCTAGGGAGCTGCTTAGGAGGGTCTCTCACGGGGTTGCAGTGAAGATTTGTTTTCTTAACTTGGATTGTCTTTTTACCAGTCCTCTGAGGCTGGGGTGATCTAACCCACTCTCCTGAGGTGGAGAGGGAAACTGAGGCATAGAGCAACAGGGCCTTACAGTGAGTCAGGGCCACAGGCCCCCCATTAATCCCGCCACCCAGAACGCAGACACGGTGAGGCGAGGTGTAGCACCGGGGTCGCTGGAGTGGGTGGCCGCAGGGCTGGGGCCTATTCCAGCCCCGTGCACAGGGGAGCCCCCTTCCGGCTTGCCTGGGGCTGGTGGATCCACTTCTGAGACTGCTCCCCCCGTGGGTGCTGGTGGGCGCCCCAGTTCCTCACTGGTGTTGGCCGGAGGGCTTAGTTCTTTGCCGCGTGGGTTTCTGCCTCGGCTGAGTGTCCTCACGCATCAGCTGTCTTCCCTGAGAGAGAGAGACAGACAGACACACAGGGAGAAAAGGAGCATGAGGATAGAGCCACAGTGCTTTGTATGATTTAGTCTCAGCAGAAGTTGTAGACCATTGCTTCTGAGTCACTAAGTACAGCTCACACTCAAGGGGAGGAAATCAGGCAGGAGTAGGGATTGAACTCTGGGCCTGTCCCCATGCCATCCCTCTACACAATGTTTCGGACGGTTCCTTCTATAGTATATTAGCCTGGGCTCCCGTGTCCCTCTCTTATGAACCCAAATATACCTACCTGCCTCCAGGCCCCAGACGATGCCCCTGGCCATTCAGAAGTGCTGTCAGAGGATGGGGTGCATGTGAAGGCCAAGCAGGAATCAAGAGCCATCCAGCTTCAGGCCACGGTGACACAGCTCCAATGTGAATCTCTTGGTCCCCAAAAATTTGGGGAACAAGGTAAGGACTTTGATGGGTCCACCTGGGATCTCTGGTGGCCCTGTGTAGGGTAGCAGTTAAGACCGTGGACTCTGGGGTCAGAGTGCCTGTGTTGTAACTTAAGCACGGCCACTTAGCAGCTCTGTGACATTGGGCAGGCCAGGTGGCCACCCGGCACCTTTGGTTGATGCATCCATGGGATGGAAATAAATCATCACAGTCCCAGAGTCGTTTGGGGATTTGCTGAGTTAATGTGTGTGAAAGAGGTGGAACCGTGCCGGCTTACGCACCTCCTTCCGGGAGCCTCGCCCTCTCCGGGGCCCCTGCAGCCATCGCAGCAGTGCCCCTGACCCCGCCCCGGTCTCAGGTTCCTCCGGAGCCCTTGTCTTCCTCACTCGGCCAGTTCTGTGCTCTTAGAACGCGTGTGCTTGGACAGGATCTTCCGATGCCCCGTCCCGTGGCTGTGCTGCCCCTAAAGGACAAAGACGTGACGTTGTCCGTGCACTTACCGTTCCAGGTGCCGACGTTGTACCAGAAAGCCAGGAGTCGGCCGCGCGGCAAGAAGTTTTGAAGGACATGGAACGTTTTGGAAATAGCCGACTCCAAAGAGACGCTCCCCTGGACTCTCAGTGCCGGGAAGCTTGGAAGCGGGAGAGCAGGGCGGGAAAGCCGAGGGGACGCGCCGCCGGAGAGCGACCGCACAGGTGCAGCGAGTGCGGGAAAGGCTTCGCTCAGAGCTCGGTCCTCACTCAGCACCAGAGAACCCACACCGGGGAGAAGCCCTACGAGTGCGACGAGTGCGGGAGAGCCTTCAGCCAGCGCTCCGGCCTGGTGGAGCATCAGCGGAGCCACACCGGGGAGAAGCCCTACGGGTGCGACGAGTGCGGGAGGGCCTTCAGCGCCAGCAACGGCCTCATCAGACACAGGAGGATCCACACGGGGGAGAAGCCCTACGTGTGCGGCGAGTGCGGGAGAGCCTTCCGCCTGAGCTCGTACCTCGTTCAGCACCAGAGGATCCACACCGGGGAGAAGCACTTCCGCTGTGGCGAGTGCGGGAAGGCCTTCAGCCAGAACGCGGGGCTCTTCCAGCATCTCCGCGTCCACACGGGGGAGAAGCCCTTCCAGTGCGGCCAGTGCGGCAGGCGCTTTAGCCGGCGGACCCTGCTCGGCAAGCACCAGAGGAGCCACACTGGGGAGAGACCGTATACGTGTGACGAGTGCGGGAAGGCCTTCGGCCACCACTGCAACCTCATCAGGCATTTTAGAACCCATACCATTGCCAAACCGGACTCATTCCCCGGACCCCCAGACTCCTAGATGGGGCCGTCTTGGAGAGTCGGCTTTGCACGTGGCTCATTTGGTTTTGGCCAAGTTTACGGTGCTCCGGAACGAGTAGCTCGTCTGCAGACTAGGTGCCGGGGTCTCCTGGTGAACGGCCGTGGTTGTGGGCGGTTCCGGGCACCCCCCTTCTTCCCTATCCTTTGGTTCGGTTCTAATGATTTCCCTCAAAGGAGACCGAAATCACCTGGAAATAACTTGCTGCGGAGGGGCTGTTCATGGGTGATACTGAACACTGAACAACTCTGAAAAACTGGTTTCTGTGTATGTGTATACGTTTTAAAGATTGGGTAAATCCAGGAGCGCCGGGGGCCTCAGTATACTCTTTAAAGATTAGGTGAATCCAGGGGTGCCTGGGTGGCTCAGTCGGTTAAGCATCCGACTTCGGCTCAGGTCATGATCTCATGGTCTGTGAGATCAAGCCCCGTGTCGGGTTCTGCGCTGTCAGCTCAGAGCCTGGAGCCTGCTTCGGATCCTGTGTCTCCCTCTCTCTCGGTTCCTCCCCCACTCATGTTCTGTCTCTCTCTGTCTCTCAAAAAATGAATAAACATTAAAAAAAATTTAAAGATTGGGTAAATTCAAAGAATATTAAGACGAGGTGCTTCCCACCCACCCCACCCCACCCCACCCCACCCCCCGTAAAAGTTACATTTTATACACACCTAAGGGTTGGGAATGAGAATCAGTGCCATGGTCTCCCCGAGGAATGTGGTGGACGACCATCAGAGGGGGTGGTGTACTCTCTAAGCAGCGTTGTCCGTGGCGTGAAACGTGTGGTCCTGACAGCTTAGAGCGCTGTGTGCCGGGATGTATCTAAGTGCAGGTTGTTACCATATTTCAGGTTTCCAGTTTTGTTGTAAATAATGAGGGGACACTTGAACGCTTGCTCGGTGCACTCTTTCACTTGCAGCCTCTCGGTCAGCATTCTTCCCCTGCTTCTGCCTTTTGGAGGTCGGTCGGCGACGTTGAGTGAGTGCCCTTGCAAGAATCATGGAGGGGGCTCTGTGGAGGAGGGGGGCCGCTGACCTGGGGCGGCCTGCTGCTTAACTGGAGAGACCAGCACGCACAGACCGTCTGCTGTCAGAGTTCAGCACGGGCTCTGGCACCAGACAGCGTGGGTTCCAGTCCTGCCCTCTGTTTGTGAGCCGTGCGACCTTGGGTAACTCACTCTAGACCCTGCGCTACAGTCTCCCCACCTATAACAGGGTGCTAACGGCGCCCTTCGCACGGGGCACATGAGACTAAGTTAACACGGGCGCCTGAGTGGCTCTGTCGGTTAAGCGTCCGACTTTGGCTCAGGTCATGATCTCACGGTTCGTGAGTTCAAGCCCCGTGTCGGGCTCTGGGCTGACAGCTCAGAGCCTGGAGCCTGCTTCTGATTCTGTGTCTCCCTCTGTCTGCCCCTCTGCTGCTTGCACTCTGTCTCTCACATTGTCTCAAAAGTAAATAAACAAAAAAAAAAAAACTAAGTTAACACAAACTTTGAAACACTTAAGCCAGCTCTCAAAAACTGTGCACTGTGATTTAGAAAAGAAACGATACCATCTAATGAATATAGGTGGCATTGTGAGCATGCTGGGACTCCCTAGGATATTAAATGCCCCTGCGGACATTCTCATTATACTTGTCTCCACAGTCAAAATCTGAGGCAGAATTTCTAAAATGAGGAAGTAAAAGTTCAGCTTTAAAGTATGCTGTGCTAAACCTTTGTTTTTGAAGTTTATTATTAAAAAATTAGAATGTGTGTGTGTGTGTGTGGTTTCCCTTATAGCTCTTACAGTTCAGGGAGGGGGGGTGGCTCTTTAAGTTTCCTTGACTGTTTCATTTGTGAGTAGAACAATTGGCTAAATTCAGATTATCCTAGAATAATGCTTATCAAATTTTAGAGTATCTACAAATCGCCTGGGATCTTAAAGTACAGACTCTAATTCCAAAGGTCGGAGCGGAGCCCAGCAATCTGCATTTTCAGCGCGCTCCTGGCGCTGCTGCTGGTTCCTGGAGCACCAAGGCCACGCGGCCCTTCGGAAATGCGAAGGGGCGCCAGGCCGGTGCGGTATCCCTCCCGCCCCCTCCGTCCTGCAGCCTCCGTGGTCGGCAGCGTGTAGTCCCCAGAGCTGTGCTCCCGCCCAAGAGGGCGGAGGGGGAGGCGGTGTCTGGCACAGGCAAATCCAGCCCGACCTTCACGCCGGGAGTCTGAAAGACGCCCTCCATGTTCGCCTAGAGTAAGCTGCGGTCCTCGTCCTTCGTGCCTGAGCTGTGCCTGAGCTCCGGGGGTGAAGGCCCAGGGGCTGCCCCGCGCCCACGAGCACACCGCAGGCCTGCCGGCCCTCACCCCCGGCCCTCCCGGGGACCCTGGGCATCCAGGACCCAGGGGCCAGGTCCCCGCTGAGGTGTCTGTACCTGCCGCTCCCACATACCGCCCTGAACTGGAGCCTGCCCCTCTGGGGTCCCCACCCCAGGGCTCCGCACGTTCCCGTCTCCTTCCCTCCTTCCCTTCTCCATTCGGGAAGGCAAAGAAAAGCCCACAGAGGAGAAAGCAGCCACAGGAAGCCAGAGGGGCAAAGGAGAAAAGCAGGGGGTGGGGGAGAGGAGGCCTTCTGAGGGGTGCAGGGGGAGAGTCTGGAAGAAAGGCCTCATTAAGGGCGAGCCTGCAGCAGGGAGAAAATGGAAGGGAGAATCTGGGAATGTTTTCATTTTATTTTCCAGGTTCTGTTTCAATAATCTGGTCTAAGTGTTGCCCAGTAAACTGGGGAGACTCTGGGCCCTGGAGTCTCGACCCAGCCTGTCCCAAAGATGTTTATTTTAAACAGGAGGTTTTCGGTCTGATCAGAAGAATTCAAGGACACAGCAAATGAGTGACACAAGGGGGAAAGTTTATTTAAAAAGTACGCTCTTGAGGGGCGCCTGGGGGGCTCAGTTGGTTTAGCGTCCAACTTGAGCTCGGGTCATGACCTCGCAGTTCATGAGTTGGAGACCCACATCGGGCTCTGTGCTGACAGCTCGGAGCCTGCTTAAGATTCTCTCTCTCTCTCTCTCTCTCTCTCTCTGCCCCCACCCCCACCCCGTGCATGCTCTGTGTCCCTAGGGCTTGTGTTTTTTATTGACAGTTGTTAAGGGGGTGGAATATCCATTATTTGGAGCAGGCATTTCTTGGAAGCAGGATTTTTTGGTTGTTTGTTTGTTTTGGGCCTTTTCTTCATTATTTGGTCAGGGGTTTCTGGCCTACCTTGTCAGTAATCTTGGGCCTGTGCTTTGTTCTGGAATGCTGCCAGGACATGTCTCTGACCCTCTCCATAGCTGGCCCTGACTTCCCCTTTGCTAACCTCCAGGTATTCCTAAACAACTGCTACTCTAAGTTTCATTAATATTTGTGGAAAAAACATGGGGTGCCTGGGTGGCTCAGTTGGTTGAGTGTCCGACTTCAGCTCAGGTCATGAGCTCACGGTTCATGAGTTTGAGCCCCGTGTCGGGCTCTGTGCTAACAGCTCAGAGCCTGGAACCTGCTTCAGATTCTGTGTCTCCTTCTCTCTCTGCTCCTCCTCCGTTTGCGCTCTCTCAAAAATAAATAAACATTAAAAAATTTTTTTAAATATATTTGTGGAAAAAACATTTAAGGACCCAATTTCCAAATATCCCCCTTTTATTAAAACAAATCTAATCATAAGATAGCATTATAATTTATGAATCTATTAATTACTTATTTTCCATTTTCCAGTTAGAACATGGCCCGTTTTATCCAAAGATACCAAATGCTACGGCAACAAACAAACTAAGCGAAGCCCAGAGTGTCTCTATGAGTGTTGGTTCCTCACGAAAGTTGAGGCTTTACTGACTGACCCAAATGGCTTCCTAGTTTCTGATCGCTTAGTCTTCTAGCTGGTTTTCTGTAATGCTGCGCACAAGACACTAGTCCAGACATGTCGAAAAGAACTCCACTTGGGACATCTGAGACTCTGGTTTTCCTTACATTTTCCCGTTAGTAAGGACTTGCAGGTATAGGTTCATATGTATTGTCCGTAAAGCCTGCCAGAGTTCCCTGGGGGTGGGAGGTGGTTTTCCAGGAGTTTTGGAACACAGTTCTCTGTTCCTTTTAGTTTTATTTTTTTATTTTATTAAAAATTTTTTTAACATTTATTTTTGAGGGAGAGACAGAGTGCACGCGGAGGAGGAGCAGAGAGAGAGGGAGACACAGAATCGGAAGCAGGCTCCAGGCTCTGAGCTGTCAGCACAGAGCCTGAGGCGGGGCTCGAACCCACAAACTGTGAGATCGTTCCCACAAACTGTGAGATCGTTACCTGAGCCGAAGTCCGATGCTCAACGCACTGAGCCACCCAGGTGCCCCTAATTTGTTTTATTTTTAGACTAAGGCTTGAATAAGATCTAAGGATATTAAACGGGGTAGATAGGGTGCTGCCTGTGAATGTCACTTCTAAACAGCTGTAATACACTCTCATGTGTCTCAGTTTCTCCCAGCAAGGCCTAAGGCCGTCTAGGGGGCTCAGAGCACTGGACAATCAGTCCTTATGGATGCGTCCCCGGATAAACCAATCATGAATTACCTTACGAGACAGGAAATTCCTATGGGAGAGCTAAATCTCAAGGAATTCCTCAGATACTCCCGCTAGGCTTTCAGTCACCTGAAAGCACCATTTGGCCAGAAGAAGCAAGTGTCCCTTCATCTGAGCTGTGATTCAGTCTCTCACTTTTCTAACCAGAAAATTTTATTCGAGCCTTATATTAATAACATCAATTAGTATAATGCTAAATTAAGACAACCAACCATAAACTTCCTCCTCTAGGTTATCCCCACTTAGAGAACATTACCTGTAACCTTTGACCGCTCAAATAACAAGCCCATCAACTCAAATTGAGGAGGTCTGGAGAGCGGGAGAACACACCAGATACACCTTGGAGGGGCCGCGAAGTCAGGGGTATAAAGGGCCCGTGCTGGTACCCGCTGTGCTTTCTCGAGTACTCCCGCGGTTTTCAGGTAAGTTGCTCTGAGCTCCTACCGGCTACACCAAGAAATGTTGGGCGCAGAATGAACAAACCTTTTAGAATTTCTTTACAAAAGGAAGAGTTTTTAATTGGAGCCCAAGTTAGGACAGCTGCCAGGGATACACAATCTTCAAAAAGGGCTCTGGTAAGGGAGTGTTTGGTGTTGCGGTGTATACGTTTTTACATAAAAAGTTGCAAGTCATCGGGGAGCTTATGGAACTGTTTTAGTATCTGCAGGGCAGCATGGCTTTAAACTTACTGCAACCAGGGATGGTGATTCCTTTTTCTTTTGTGTTCAGAATGCTTTTTGGTAACTTTCACCAGGCAGAGGTACAATGTGTGTTCAGGGCAGAAAGAGAGCCCCTGCTTTGAGGTTTTGCCCAGGTGTTCTGCCTTTGGCAAATGTTAAAGTATAGCTTCCCTGGGAGTCCAGGAGCAGGGCCCACAAACATGAGAAGCTGAAAATTTCCTTTATCATGGGAGGTGAGGGAGTCCCTCGGTGCAATCTGGGAAGAGGGTACGCCTCCAGCGAAGGGATGAGGTGGAGCAAAGGCCCTGAGGGATGGAATGAAGATAGCTTTCCATTGGGTTTGTGTAATGATCCTCACCTTCCCGCAGAAGGGGCGGCCGTGGGCATTCACCACGGGCCTTTATAACTGCGTAAACGGAGCCCCGCATCGGCTTCATGTTGTACTTGATTGAGGTTCATATTTGAGGCTGACTGACGCCCCCATCTAGTGTCTCCTATTAAGTGCCTGGAAACTTTGTGCACCTGGAAAGTCGCTTTTTCCTTCCTCATCTAGAAGGAGTAGGTGGTGCCTCACACACAGGTATCAGTGTCATTGCTGGGAGACTCGCAGCGTCCGGAGCCCACAGCCGTCGCGCGCACGGGAGAACACGGCGCTGAGCGTGGGGACAGGTCCGACGGCCGGCGAGCGGTAGGTAGGGGACGGGGAGAAGATGGGTGGGGGCGGGGAGGGGACGGGCGGGGCAGGTGGGGGACTGCGGGGCGCTGGGGTCCGGCGGCAGGCGCAGAGAAGTACGCTAGTTTGTCAGCACAGCGCAGGTGTTCGTTACTCTGCAGCTGTGTGCCCGCGGACGCGCTCCTCCCGTCTCTGTGCCGCTGTGGAAAGGCTGAAGGCTGGGGCGGGAGGGCGCATCTCAGGAGGCAAGGCAACAGGTGAGAAACCCATTCCTGCGGCAGGTGAGAAGTGGGACGGGGCCGGGAACTGGAAGGCTAGGGCCAGCCTGGCTTCCTACGGGAGGCCCGCTTTGGGGGAGTGGGGAGTGGGGCACTTCTTACTCCTCCCCTGGCCGCCCGCGAGGAGGCCAAAGAGCGGACACAGCCTCCGAGCAGCCTAGAGAGGCAGCGGAAGTGGCCGGGCGTGCGCCGGAAGGGGGTCCGCGCGGCCTCGCCTGCCCGGCTCCGGAGCCTCGGTGGTAGCCCCGCCGCGGCCGGGTGAGCGCGGGCCTCGGCCCCGGGTGACGGCACGGAGCGCTAGGGTGCGCGCCCGCGGGCCGCGTGGGCATGACGCGGTGCCTCCCTGGGCTCCGAGCCGTGTCTGGGAGGAGCGCTAATCCCCTCAGGCGGCCGGGCCGGACTTTCGTCCCTACGGCCCTCCTAGAGCGGAGGGCGCGCGTTGCGGGCTGCTCCCCGTGGGCTGGCGTGGAGGTCGTGTCCCGTGGTCGCTGCTGGGGACGACATCGGCGGCCGGACTCGCGCATGGCCGAGAGTGACGAGCGGCTCCCCGCGCATGTGCCGGCGCGCTTGCCGTTCGCGTCTACCGCTTGAGGTTTTCCTCGAGGGTGTCCCAGCCCATGTCTGTGAGTGCTGCTACTTAATGTGGCGGCGTATGTTTACACGGTGTAATATTGTGTGTGTGTGTGTGTGTGTGTGCGCGCGCGCATGTGTGCGCATGCTGTGTACCTACCAGACGTACATGTGCGTGGTCACTGCGCTCGGGCGTCCTCACTGCTTTATAGAACACACCTCCTTTATCACGCACTTCGGTATGTGATCTCCTTCAATTAAACGATGATGGTAAAAGTGTACTTTATTCCTACGCACCCATGCTTCCAGCTTTGTGTTTTGGATACTGACCCTTTACGGGATATGTCGTTTGTAAATCTCTTCATTCATTGTTTTGTCTCTTAGATGGTTTCCTTTGCTGCACAGGAGCCTTTTATCTCCACGTGCTCCCAGTAGTTTATTTTTGCTTTAGTTTCCCTTGCCTCGGTAGACACATCGAGAAATATTTTGCTGCCACCAAGGTTGAGAAATTACTGCCTATGCTCTTAACCTAGGATTCTTATGGTTTCAGATCATATATTTACGTCCTTAACTTATCTTGGGGGCATATTTTCATCTGTGGTGAACAAAGGTCGTCTGGTTTTATTCTTTTGCATGGAGCTGTCCAGTCCCAACACCATTTGTGAGGAGACTTTTTTCCATTGTATATTTTTGCCTCCTTTGTCGAAGCTTAATTGACCATATAATTTTGGATTTCTTTCCTGGATCTCTATTCTGTTCCAGTGCTTTATATGTCTGTTTTTGTGCTGGCACCATACTGTTTCAATTAGTACAGTTAGGGAGAATAGCTTGAAATCTGGGATCCTGACACCTCCAGGTTTGTTTTTTCAACGTTTTGGCTATATGGGGTCTTCTGTGGTTCCTATACAAATTTTAGGATTATTTGTTCTGGTTCTGTGAAAAATGCTGTTGGTGTTTTCACAGTGGTTGCATTAAGTCGGTATATTGCACTGGGTAATATAGATCTTTTAAGAGTAATTGTTCTCCCGCTCCAGGAACGCTCATGTTTTATTTATTTTTGAGAGAACACGTGTGTGCAAGCAGGGGAGGGGCAGAGAGGGAGGGAGACACAGAATCAGAAGCAGGATCCAGGATCCCAGCTGTCAGTCCAGTGCCAGATGTGGGGCTCCAACCCACAAACCATGAGATCATGACTTGAGCTGGTGCTTAACTGAGCTGCCCAGGCTTCTGGGGAGCATGGACTGTTTGACTGTTTGTGTCATTGTCAGTTTATTTCACCAGTGTTCTTATAGTTTTCAAAGTACAGCTCTTTTACCTCCTTGGTTAAGTTTGTTCCCAGGTATTTGATTGTTTTGGTGTAATTGTAAATAGGGTTGTTCTAATTTCCTTCTACTGCTACTTCATTATAAGTGTATTGATTTTTGTTTTCTGCAACCTTACTGAATTCATTTATCAGTTCTAGTTTTCTGGTGGTGTCTTTAGGATTTACTCCATGTAGTGTCATGTCATCTGCAAATAGTGAAAGTTTTCCTTTTTCCTTACCAATTTGGATGCCTTTTATTTCTTTTTCTGGTCTGATTGCTGCCGCTAGCACTTTGAATGCTATGGTGAAAAAAGTGGTGAGAGTGGGCATCTTTGTCTTGTTTCTGATCTGAGGAGAAAAGCTTCCCCCCCCCCCCCCACCCCGTTGAGTTTGATGTTAGCTGTGGCTTTTTCATATATAGCCTCTATTATGTTGAGGTATGTTCCCTCTAAACCTTCTTTGTTGAGGGTTTACACTATGGATGTCGTACTTTGCCAAATGCTTCTTCATCTATTGAAATGGGTCATATGGTTTTTACCCTTTGTCTTGTTGATGTGAGGTAGCATGTTGATTTGCAAATGTCAAACCACATTTGCATCTGAGGAATAAATCCCACTTCATTGTGATGCATACTTTCTAAAATATATTCTTGGAATCAAATTTGCTAATATTTTGAAGATTTTTGTGTCTGTGCTCATCTGAGATATTGGCCTGTAGTTTTTCTTTTTTGGTTAGTGGTGTCTTTGTCTGGTTTTGGTATCTGGGTAATGCTGGCCTCATAGAATGAATTTGGAAGCTTTCCTTCCTCTTTTTTTTTTTTTTTTTTGCAATTGTTTGGAAGAGTAGATGTTAACGCTTCTTTAAATGTTTGGTAGAATTCACCTGTGAAACCATGAGGCCCTTGACTTTTTTTTCTTGGGAGCTGATTACCAGCAATGAAATTTGAGTCTGTAATCATTCTGTTCAAATTTTCTATTTCTTCTTGATACAGCTTTGGGATGTTACATGTTTTTAGGAGTTCATGCATTTCTTCTAGGTTGTCCAACTTGGCATGTAATTTTTCATCATATTCTCTTAATCCTTTGTATTACTGTGGTATCGGGTGTCAGCTATCTTTTTTCTGATTGTGTTTGAGTCATTTTAGGAGTCTGGTTTAAGGTTTATCGATTTTTGTTGATCATTTCAAAGAAACCATCTCCTGGTTTCATTGATCTGGTTTTTTTTTTTATAGTTTTAATTTTTTTTTTTTTATTAAGTAGTCTTCATGTTCAGTGCAGAGCCCAACACAGGGCCTGAACTCACAACCCTGAGATCAGTCCCTGAGCTGAGATCGAGTCAGATGCCTAGCCCACTGACCCACCTAGGTGCCCCTGCTGTAATCTTTCTTACCTTTCTTCTACTGATGTTGGAATTGGCTTTTTTTTTTTTTTTCTTCTTCTGGCTCCCTTAGGTGTAAGGTTAAATGGTTTTTGAGATTTTACTTTTTGTTGTAGGCTTGTATTACTATAAACAAACCGCTTGTGCATTTCAAAGATTTTTGTCCTAAATGTTTTAATTTTCATTTGTTTCCATGCTTTTAAAAAAAATTTCCTCCATGATTGCTTGTGTGACCCATTCATTGTTTAGTAGCATGTTATTTAACCTTCTTTTATAGGTGTTCTTTCCAGATTTTTTTCATGGTTGATTTCTAGTTCCTCAGCATTGTGATGGGGGTGCAGGAAATGCATAGTATGACTTTGGTCTATTTGAATTTGTTGAAATTTGTGATCTATTTCGAATAGTGTTCTGTGTGCACTTGAGAATAAGTGCATTCTGCTGTTTTAGGATGGAATGCTGTAAATGTATTTGTTAGATCCATCTGATCCAATGTGTCGTTCAAAGCCACTTTTTCCTTGATGTTCTGTTTGGATGATCCATTCGTGTATAGGGAGTAATAAAGGTCCCCTATTAGTATATTACTATGGCTACTTCCTTTATGTTTGTTACTAGCTTCTCTGTTTTGGTGATTATGATTATATAGTGTCCTTTCTTCTTGTAACAATCTGTATTTTAACACCTATCCCTTTCAGTTAGTGTTGTTGTATTTGGGGGGTAAATACCCCATAGTGCAATCCTTGAATCATAGGGCAATTCTGTTTTTAATATTTTGAGGAACCACTGTGCTTGTTTTTCATAATGGCTGCACCAACTTGCATCCCCAGCAACAGCGCAAGAGGGTTCCTTTTTCTCCACTTCGGCAAGGACACTTATTTTTTGTGTTAATTTCTTGTTAATTTTAACCATTTTGAAAGGTGTTAGGTGATACCCCATTGTACTTTTGATTTACATTTCCCTGATGGTGAGTTATGTTGAGCCTCTTCATGTTACTGTTGACCATCTCGATGTCTTTTTTGGAGAAATGCCTGTTCATGCCTTCGGTTTCTGTTTCATGGTGTTTGTTTTGGTCTTCTGCTTATTAGAGTATTTGTTGGTCTTGTTGTAGAAGTTCTTTATATATTTTGGATAGGTCATTTGCAAATATCTTCTCCAATTTAGTAGGTTGCCTTTAAGTTTTGTTTTCTTTGCTGTGCCAAAGCTTTTAATTTTGATGTAGTCCCAGTAGTTTGTTTTTGCTTTTATTTCCCTTGCTCTGGAGAACAATGCTGCTATGGTCAGTGTCCGAGAAATTACTGCCTGTGTGCTCCTTTAAGATTTTTAGGGTTTTAGGTCTCATGTTTAGGTCTTTAATCCATTTTTGAGTTTATTTTTGTGTATGGTCCTCCAGGGGCACCTGGCTGGCTCAGTTGGTAGAGTATATGGCTCTTGATTGTGAGTTTGAGCTCCACGTTGGGTGTAGAGGTTACTTTGAAATAAAATCATGGGGCACCTGGGTGGCTCAGCTGGTTGAGTACCCTAATCTTTAAAAAAAATTTTTTTTAATTTTATTTTTTGAGAGGCAGAGACAGAGCACATGTGGGGGAGGGGCAGAGAGAGAGGGAGACACAGAATCCAAAGCAGGCTCCAGGCTCTGAGCTGTCAGCAGAGCCAGATGCGGGGCCTGAACTCACAAACCATGAGATCATGACCCGAGCTGAAGTCGGATGCTCAACTGACTGAGCCACCCAGGCACCCCAAGTACCCTACTCTTGATTTAGGCTCAGGTTAGGACTCCACAGTTGTGGGATCAAGCCCCACATTGGGTTCTGCACTAAGAAAACCTTTAAAAATATTTTAAGTAACGTCTACACCCAACATGGGGCTTGAACTCACAACTCCAAGATCAAGAGCAATACGCTCTATCAACCTAAGCCAGCCAGGCATCCCCAAAATAAAATATAAATTTTTTAAAAATTAAAAAAATTAAATCCAACTTAGCATATATCACAACAGTGATTTCAGGAGTAGATTCCTTAGATTGCTTTAGCTATTTGAGGTCTTTTATTTAGAAAATCTTAGGTTTTTTTTCTAGTTCTGGAAAATGCTATTCATATTTTGGTAAGGATTGCATGAAATCTATAGATTGCTTTGGATATTTATAGGTGTTTTAACAGTATTTGTTCTTCCAACCCATGAGCATGGAATATCTTCCATTTGTGTAGTCTTCAATTTCTTTCATTAGTGTTCTATAATTTGCAGAGTACAGGTCATTCACTTCCTTGGTTAAGTTTGTTACCTACGTATTATTTTTGGTGCAACTGTAAATAGGACTATTTCTTTCTGCTGGCTCATTGTAAGTGTATAGAAATGCAGTAGATTTCTGTGTATTGATTTTTGTATATTGCTTCCTTACATATTATCAGTTCTAGTAGGTTTTGGTGGAGTCTTTAGGGTTTTCGATACATAGTGTCATGTCCTGTGCAAACAGTGAGTGTTTTACTAATTCCTTACCAATATGGATACCATGGATACCTCTTATTTATGTCATCTAGTTGTTCTGGCTAGGACTTCTCAGTGCTATTTTGAATAAAAGGGGTGATAGCAGACCTCCTTGTCTTGCTCCTGATCTGAGGAGAAAAGCTCTGTTTTTCACATTATGTTGGCTATGGATTTTTCATATAAGGCCTTAATTATGCTGATATATTCCCTCTAGACCTGCTTTGCAGAGGGTTATCATGAATCAGCCAATGTACTTTGTCAAATGCTTTTTCTACATCTATTGAAACAGTCACCTGGTTTTTATCCTTTCTTTTATTGTGATGTATCACATTGTTTTGTGAATACTTAACCACACTTGCATCCTGGGAATTAATCCTGCTTGATAGTAGTGTATGATTTTTTAAAATCTGTTGGATTCAGTTTGCTAATATTTTCTTGAGGATTTTTGTGTCTGTGTTCATCAGATATTGGCCCTTAGTTCTTTTTTTTTTTTTTTTTTTTTTTGTGGTGTCTTTATCTGGTTTTGGCATCAGGATAATGCTGGCCTCATAAAATTAATTTGGAAGTTTTCTTCCTATCCAATTTTTGGAATATTTTGGGAAGAGTGGGTATTAATTCTTCTTTAAATGTCTGGTGGAATTTTCCTGTGAAGAACTTTCCTATGAAGTTGTGTGGCCCTGGACTTTTGTTTTTTGGGAGTTTTTTGATTACTTATTCAATTTCATTTCTGGTGACTGGTCTGTTCAAATTTTCTATTCTTTTGCTTTGGGAGGCTAGGTTTCTAGGAATTTGTCCATTTCTTCTAAGTTGTCCAGTTTATCGGCACATATGTTTTCCCCAACTGATTTCAACAGGGGCTTTATGTCAGCTTTACTCCTAATTTCTTTTCCTGATGGTGCTGTCGTTACCTGATTTGCTTCATATTTCATCATTTTTCTCAGTTTTCAAAGGCACTGCTTCACTTCCAGTTTTTCCTCTGTAGCACTCTTCTTCAGCATGCTCACCCGGCCCTTCTCTCCTATGCACCATCTGATCCAGTTTTATACTAAAGCTGAGGTCTTCAGCCTCTTATCACCTAAGGTTTTAAGATCATCTGTACATCATGAGCCCCGCCTTAAATTTTCAATTGTAGATTCAGCATCAGTCTTTGGATATTATGGCATTGCCTGAATTAAAAAAAAAAAAACAAAACAAAAATAAAACCTCCACAAAGAATTAAAGAGACACAATTTCCTTCTTTCAATGCACAAATTAATCCAAGTTATTTCCCACATGTTTCACACCAAAATTAGTCATAGAAAAAGGTGTAGCACTCAGTCAATACAATTTTTTAAATTACTTCTTTGAAACTTTACATAGGTCATAGATAAGACTTTTTAAAATGTTAATTTCATTACATCAGGTTTGCTTTGGAAGGGTACAATCTGATATATACCTGTGATTTTATCTTGTTAATACTAGCATGCACATTTTATCTGCCTTAATCTGATAGATTAGCATTGTTCTCCAAGTAGAAATGTGCAACATATCTCCGAAAATCCAAGAGGTCTAGAGAGGTATCTGGGTTACAGGCTCTGTGTAGCTGCCATGCATTGTTCATGGCTACATCAATTATGTAGCTCACTAAAATTGAGTACCATTTTTTGCTTCTTATTCTCACCCTGTATTTGGAAATGATTTCATCCATTTTAGCTACACCTTCCTTGCATTCATCATACAACTTGACTATAGACGGTTGAGCTATCTGATGGATCTCCTCATCATCGGCACAACAACTTAGCTCACTGGTCGGTTCTATGCCTACGGCATTGGAGCACAGACTGATGATGCCATCTCCATGCCAACGACACAAAATTATCTCCTCATTTTCTTCGACTTGGAAATCGAAATACCCCTTCTTCATTTTTTTCATATGTTCTACATTCATAAGGGGACATTTTTCAGTCCTGTTCTCACGAATTGTTCCTGTTGCCCTCACTCCTTTCTTCTTCAAGGCTGACACCAATTTGACACTTGTAAAGAAGCTATCAAAACACAGGTGATAGGGATATTGGCCTCTCTCTAAAAGGACATCAGCAAAATGCATCACTAGATTTCCACCTAAACCAAGGTTAAGATCCTTATCCACCATCACAGATGATTCTTCTTGATGGGGCTCAAACCAAACCAGATAACCCTGTGTGGTTGTGCCACACCAAATTTTATAGCCAATTCTAATAGGTTTCCCATTCAGGAATTGGTCACTATCAAAGCATTCACACATTGTCTTATCAAAATAATAGTGTTCTTCAAGGGGAGCATAGAGGAGGAAATTTCTATTCATTTGCTTTATGAGAGGCCTCAACTTTGTAAACTTATCTTTTTGATCTAGGTGGTTGTTATCTGCAAAATGTAGGTATGAGAAAATCAATTCAAATCTGTCCCTTCTAATTGCATCCTTGACTAGGTTCTGATCGGTATCAGAGATTTCCCAATACATTCCCCTTCTGGGACGCCTCACAAATCCACTCAAAAGCAAGATCCCAAACAGACACCTTATTTCCTGAACTGTGACTTCCAAGTTGACATTTTTCTGAGATGCATAATTATTGGTTTCATTGACAATCAAGCTGAATGTTTCGTCATCAAAAAATAATTCAAAGAGTTCTACTGGGTTCAACTTTTCACTTTTGAGATTCAAAAGTCCAGAATCCAGTGCTGACCAGCTTGGAAAGTTGGGTTTAAGATCTCTTTTGGTCCAATTCTTCTCTGGGACGTTTGATATCTTTAGCCTTTTTGGAGCAGGGTGGGCCTCAGGCTTGTTCTCTTCTTCTACATCTGAGTCACCAGAAAATGCAAGGCCTTGGAGCAGTTCACTCACTCGAGCTTTGTCCTTTTTTCTCCCTTTTCGGGTAATGTCTCCTGCAGCATATTCCAAGGAGGAGATGTGCATTCGGGCCCACAAGTCACCTGGGTGACGGTCCTTCAGGGTGTTCATATGTACAACTGTCCTGTCAGTACAGATTGAGGTACCAGGTGGCTGGAGCATACAATCTCTGGAAATGAAAAAATTACCATATTATAAAAATCCTTAGTCTTCCTCACCATGACATCATGAATCTGGTGACACCTAAGTATTCTTCTGCAAAGACTACCCCCTTCTCACTCCTAGGACTTTGGCCAGACCTAACACTGGGGGCCTCCCTCCCAGTCGCTGTTGAGTCTGAAACAAGGAACTGGGCAGCTGAGGGCAGTGCCTCCCCCATCTTCAGGAGCGAGTGGCAAACATCCCATGTTCCTTTGGGCCCAAGTTGAATCACCCCAGCCTCTACAGTGGGAGATGGGCCGAGTCCTCTGCTTCAGGGCTTCCCTGTCCAGTTGAGCTTCTGTCAGTAACGAAGCTGAGGTTTTCCAGAATCCTTTTACTCCTGTAGCTCTATCAATTGACTCTAAACCTGGACCAGGAAGGGGGTTATTTACTGGGCTTCTTCACACCTCTCACAGGATTTCTGAACACAGAAGGATCTACATTCATCTGGTGGACACTCTGCTCTGGGGAGAAACTCAAACTTCCTGCCTTTGAACTGATTTTTATGGGGTTACAAGGAAGCAAGCTAAAGTTACCAAGATGAAACCAACAGGACATTAAACAGTCTAGTTCTAAAAGACTGAAGGGCAAAAAGCAGTGAAGGGAATAGAAATCACACTACATGTATTGACTCATTTGCTTAAAGCCTTTATCATCCGAGGTGTCTCCAGTGTGCTTGTCTGGCCCATTCAACACACCATCCTAGGGTTCCCAAATACTCTCAACTGCAGGGACCCTCCTCGGCCCTGTTGTCATGCTCAATCGCTACCCTTGCATCTCACCAACTCCTCCCTTCCCTCCCTACTTGTGGACCTCATGATCCATCACAGCAGCCCCTCTCAGGCCAGGATCATCCAGTGGAGACCCTGGCTGGTTCTTCTCAATCCACACCCCAGAGCGAGCAGGGCCGCAGATATCCCATGAGGGACACTGACGCTCCTTCCCTCTTGCCCCTTTATCCCCTTTCCCCACACTCCACATCTTGGTATCCGCAAACAGAGCCTTGTTTCCTACTCCAAAGAGGACCATTGCTCAGGCAGAAACCTGCTCATTGAGACGGTCTGCCTTCCATGGATCCTGTAACTCCTCCCAGTCTTCTCCAACCCTGTCTGGGCACAGGCACATTCACGTCTCTGTCTGCTTCCTCTCCATCTCCTCTGCATCTAGCAAATTCCTGCCTGGTGCCCGAGTCTTGTTTCAGAGGTCAGTGCTCTGGGACGCCGCCTCCAGCATCCCAGGTCTCGGCCGGGTGCCTCTCCATACCCACAGCACAGGCACATGTCCCGCTGCACTGTGGTTCTGTCTGCTCCGCTGTGCCCTCCTATGACCCACTGCAGGTGGGGGTTCTCTGTGACACAGGCCTCTGAATACAAGTGGTGAAATGCTTCCTGAATGAGTGGAAGAAAAAAATATCTAAGTTGGAAACTTCTAAAGATGTGCCTGGAAAATGGTCTTGTCAACCAAACTCTCTTGACCTCTCCTGTCAGTTCATCCTGGATTCTCCAAACCAAGTTCTTGATGCATACCTCTGTCTAGTTCACCTTGACCTGTGACACCCAGAGAAAGCTTCCCTAATTATCCGCTTCATGACAGTGGCAGAGTCGGGGACTTTCCTGCCAATGCTGCTTGCCCTCTTCCCTTTAGCCAGTCAGAGACCCCGTTCTGGGGGCAGCAGTGCGTCCAGGTAAAGGCATGAATTGGTCTAAGCCAGGCATAGTAATGCCATTCCCCTTTCCTTGGTACCCCCCGTCCCCAGCCTCTCTTACAGCCAGAGGTGGTCACAGAAGTCCGTTTCTGCCTGTGAGGAACGGGGGAGGGCAGGGGGAGACCTCTCCTTTCGTGGTGCCAGGAACAAACAAGGGCAAAGGTGCCCTCCTACCTCCTTTCTGTACTCGAGCTGCAGGGACCGTCATGGTCCTCGGTCAGAAACCAACACACTAAGGATGGTAGAACAAGAGACCAAGAGCCTGGATCCTTCGGTTTGAGAACTGAGTAATGACAGATGCTGGAAGGGTGGGAACCCTCTACTGAGCCGAGTACAGGTGGGGTGTTCTTCTCAGAAGTCAAGTCGGCAATACTGAGCTAACTTTAGTAAAACACACACTACGACTCGGAGTTCTGTTCCTAGGTGTTTGTCCCAAAGAAGTTCTCGCACAGGGGGCACGTAGAGGCTGTTCCGTGCAGCAGTGTCCCTGCTGACGGGGACCTGGAAGTAGCTGGGTGACCATCTCTGGGGAAGCTGACAGGCCATAGATGTACGTTACAGATAGTATGTGGCAGCTGTAGGTAAAGGAGTAGATGTGTGCAGATAGCTCCTAAAACGTTATGCTGAGTGACAGAATATTCACAATACTATTTAAGTAGTTTAAAACATTTACATCAAAGTGCATATTTTTGACAAACAAATATTGACAATGGGTACACATTATGGCCCTAAATGGTAGAAGGAAAGGAGAGTTAGTAGTGGGGGGGAAAAGTGGGAAAGAAAGTGTGTGTGTGTGGCTGGGCAGGGGTAATGGTGGGGAGATGCTGAGTCAGTTTCTGTTCACTGAAGTTAAATGTCTGACAGGCACAATATATTCCTATTTTGCAGTTAGAATGGTCACAAAACGTGTCTGGTAGAGCTTGGTTCGGACCTCAAAAGCTTTATGAAAAATTTCACTTCTCTTAAGCTTTAAGACATTTCCATTTTCACTAAGATTTAGCCCCATTTCCCTGAGATGAGCAAGTGTCCCCCCACCCCAGGCTTCAAGCTAATTGTCCCATGATGTTTTCTTCCTCCTCTGTGCTCATCTCAGAGGAGCCAATGGCCTCACCCAAATCCAACCCGCTGCCTTTGATCAGGTCCTTCCCTCTCTGCTTTAGGAGTATCTGTGCTACATCTCCCTCCCTTCCCTTTCCCCTTTCCTCCACATCCAAGGCTTATTAAGTACCTACTACTATCTTTAATTTCCGCTTCATCAGCCACTTTCCTGGTAGTTCTTGTTCAGGACTCTCCCAGTGCTCTCCGTTTCTTCACTGCCATGATAGCCCTCACTCTTGTCTGAATTCTCTTCCTTTTCTGGCTTTTCTTCTCTGTAGCTCCACCAAGACAGAAGGGAACCCAGGGAAAAGTGGCCAGGCAGGGTAAACAGAGTCAGGATAGGATTCCTGGGGGCAACTGTGTACCAACCGAAGGTTTTGTATAATGAGGATACTGACCGGTCCCGTTCCTGGCCCGGGGCCTCCTGCCATTCCTGAAGTGAGAGTAGTTCTCTTCCTGTATCCTTCCAGGGAAGCAGCTTTGACCAACTAGGTTCTCTGGTCATTCCAATTTGTTCTTACAGCTGCAGGATCAGTTCCACTTAACATGGACACTCACCTGTTGGGTGCTCCTGAGGCCTCAGCACCTTGTTGTATTTCTTCAAAAGTTTCTTGCTTTGCATTAAACAATCCATCTTTACTTACAGCTTCTTCAGCTAAAATAAGAATATAAATGTCATCATCTGCATTTTTCCCCCTCAATTCAATATCCAGAGGGAATAGGATTTTCAAATTAAAATAATCATCAGGTGCCCCAGAAGTGCCATCACAGCCAGTCCTACAAAGTGTAGCACAGCATGGGAAGCTCCCCAGGGCCAGGTCAGAGTTAATGATGGGAAGGGGAGCAGCCCAAGGCTGTCACTACTTACCAGATGGAAGTCTGTAACCTTCTGAGCTGAGTTTCCATAGAGGAGCTCTCTCCCCTCTGAGCCAGACTCAGAAGTAGCCATTCTGGGAAATTGGCAAAGGACAGCCTCTTGGGGTCTTCACTGTGGTAAGGACAGGGGTCCAGTTGTGAAGGGTGGTGGCTTCCACACTGTAGACCAGTGGTGCCAAGACAGGGACCATCCTTGCCTCTCTCCTGGGCTGTGAGGGTCGGCAGCAGTCCAGAGGGTTCTCTGGCTGGGAGGTCCCTTGTTCTGATCTCTGCCTTCACATTATAAGGACACCAGTCACCAGCCCTGGGGCCCTCCCAGATCCTGTACAACCTCATCTTCACTTGCTTATACCCACAGAGTGTCTTTCAAAATCAGACCACACTCATAGGTACCTACAGTTAGGGACGCAGATCTTTCAGGGGGACACAGTTCAACCCACACCGTCAGTTACATTGAAAATCCTGTAAGTTTTACTTCCTATACAATTCTTTTCATAAGAGTAAATTAAGAACAGAAGACTCTGGGTTCAACAGGATCAGGAACCAGTTAGAATCCGCAGTAAGGGACCAAGTGAGGAGAGGACTCCACAGGCACATGTTTTGAGAAAACTGAGGTAGCAACACAGGACTTAAATTTTAACTGAATGACTAGGAAAATGATTGAACCACCGTGAGATCAAGGAAAAAAAGGGTCATCTGTGGTAATGTGAAGTTTTGCTAAGGACAGAATTCCCATTACCATCGTAACTGTGAGGTCTGTGCAGGAACACCAAGAATATAAAGGAGTGTGAGGAGGAACCTCCCAAAATAAAGCATCAGGCCCTGAGCCTCAAAGGAGTGGAGGCACAGTCTGCGACCAAGCATCTCCCTGCCCTTCCTCCCTCCCTCCCTCCAGACGTGGATGTGCCGCCTCCACACGGTACAGAATGAGGCAACAGCCGGTCATTGAAACGAGCCCCTGCGCGAGGCACGCATGGTCTGCTCTTGTCACAAGGGGAACGCAGGGGGCTGGTGCCGCCCCAGAAGCTCCCACAGGTGAGGACTGCTACCCACGTGCCCGTGAGCTGGGAGGAGACAGGAGTCCCGCGTGAGACCTGACAGCCTTGACGAGCGCCTTTTGTGGGGGCCCGGCCTGCACACCTTCTGTATAGTGAACATCCCCCATCGCCGTGTCCACTTTGCCAGGGAGCCTACCATTCTAAAACTTCAGGGCCTGCCATCCACACAACGGACTGCTTATGAACTGGTCAAGTGCTTTACGGTGATGCACTTGTACATATCAGAGGAGGGAGAAGCTAGTGCTAAAGGAGAAATTAAGCTGAGAACAGATACAAGGCCAGGGGGAAACGGGAAAGTAGAAAAGAGGAAGAATTGTGGTGACAGGGAAATAAAGACACCCCCCCCCCCCCCGCCAGACACAAATACAAGTGACATAAGACGTGAGGTAAAAATGTTAGGAATGTGCCACATAGGAGCTGATTCCAGAACGACCGACAATAAGTGGGGCACCTGGGGGGGGGGGGGGCTCAGCCAGTTAAGCGTCCGACTCTTGATCTTGGTGTGGGTCATAGGATCCAGCCCCGGGTCGGGCTCTGTGCTGGGCCTGGAGCCTGCTTGAAATCGTCCCTCTCCCCGACACTTACACGCTCTCTCACATAAAAGTAAGCTACACTACCCATGAAACTAATGTAACATTGCATGTTAACTACGCTGGAGGTAAAATTAAAATAAATAAAAAATTTCAAAGGCATGTAAAGTCAGGGGCACCTGGCTGGCTCAGTTGATAGAGTATGTGACTCTTAATCTCAAGGTCATGAGTTCAGAGCCTACTTAAAATAAAGGCACATAAAGCCAAACAGACCTTTGTTGATTGACTGCTTAATCAATGACCCATTAATTAACATGCCCAGGTCCCACCGTTGGCAGATAGCAGAGCTGGAATTCAGACCTCCACCTATCCTTCTTCTTGTCTTTCTGGAATGTTTTCCTCCTGTCCTGGAGCCTGGGGCCAGAATGCTTCTCTCATCTGAAGGATGCCAGGAATGAAAGTAGGTTGTGGGCTGCACGTGGCTCTCCCAGACCCTCCGTTCACATCACCTTTAGGCCATCGTGCTGTCTGGTCTTGACCCTGATGGACAATCCTAAGGCCTTGGCTGCTGGGGCAACCACACCACTGAGGCAGGCACAACTCTAGCCTGCTCAGTTGAGAGAGTGAAGGAAACCAGTTTGGAGGCTAAGGCCTAAACCACTGCCCTTTAATGAAGGCAGGGATCACACCATTCAAATGCCGATATATTGTACCACAATGTGAAACCCTTGACCACTATCTCCTCCTCACTGCTCTGCTGCCTCAGCATCTAAGTTCAAGATAACAGAAAATTGGATTCCTTGGATAATGCAAGAGGCAATTTTGCAAATCACCCTGAGCTAAGAAGAGGCACCAGAATACTACAAAATCAGTTACTGCCTAATGAGATTCTGTGGGTATTTAAGGTTCACACCTGAATACTGACAGTAAGAAGAGGTGTGTCTAAAAATTCTCAGAGGAGGCACAGTTCCCTCTTTCAACCATCTGACCATCGTTTGGGTGCACGGGAGGGAAGGAAGGGTGGAATTTTCTGCTAAAGACAGCTAAGAACTATGCGAGTATGGGGGCTATGTCATCTGACAATGAGGCCATAGAATTGGCAGGCAGAAAACAGGACACAGGCAAGAAAGAACTGAAGGCCACGAACCAGTCCTATGTGGCCCCCAAAGGAATGAAGAGACAAACTCAGCAGAAGCCAGAACACTCATCAGCATCAGCTATTAACTGAGCTTCGACTATATGCACAGCAGTGGGCCTGGAGCAAAGGAGGTACAAGCTAAGGAGTTTGCTCTCGGTGGGTTGGGTTTACAGACTGACCAGAGAAAGAGAATGTAGACAAACTGGGTTTGCTGGCAAAAGAACGGAGTTAGACTGCTGGGAAGATGGCACTCACCTCCTTTCTCGGACACAACTACCTAACACTCATCATAGTGTAAATGCCCCAGAAAGCAACCCGAAGGCTGGCAGAACAGAGCCACAACTCAATGTAAAGAAGAGGACA
Organism: Acinonyx jubatus; assembly: GCF_027475565.1. Lineage (NCBI taxonomy): Eukaryota > Metazoa > Chordata > Mammalia > Carnivora > Felidae > Acinonyx > Acinonyx jubatus. Next base: position 147,737,710 of record NC_069385.1, on the reverse strand, counting down.
CATGGAAGAAGGTAGAAAGGGTGAAGATACAGTGAGGAGCTAATACCCACAGGACTCTCCCCGGGGTGGGTGCATCTGCAGGCACAGGGAGGGTAGACAGACAATCACAGGGTTGCCCATGTGGGAAGATGAAGCCTCATAACATTTGGCTTTGAAAACCAGAGGGGCCGAATTTCAAGATTCTTACAACCAGCAGAACTTAAAATCTGGAATTTTAAAAATCACCAGGCTTGGGGCACTTAAGTGGCTCAATCGGTTGGTTCATCATCCAACTTCAGCTTGGGTCATGATCTCATGGTTTGTGGGTTCAAGTCCTGCGTCAAGCTCTCTGCTGTCAGTGCTGAGCCGGTTTGTGATCCTCTGTCTCCATCTCTCTCTCTGCCCCTGCCCCACTCGTATCCCTGCCTTCTCTCTTTCAGAAATAAACATTTAAGAAAAAAATCACCGGACTCCGCTCTGGGAAAGAATGGAGGCCAAGAGAAAACTAAGTCCCTGCCCTTAAAGAGACGACACAACAGCCCATGGAGATTCAGCATAGAAGCAGCAGTTGGAAAAACACCTGGGGCCTATGGGAGGCAGAGTTCTTTGCTAAGCTCAGAGCATGTCTGCAGGGACAGAACCCTGGAAGACCACCCCCCCAGGGACAAAGGAGCCAGCAGGTGCCATTTCTCTCCCCCAGCCCCCAGGATAGACACATGGAGACCTGCGGGAGCTAGTGCAGCAGTAACAGTCACTACCTAACTTACTTACACCTCACCCTGCACTTTGGGGGATCTGACCCCTCCAACCAGGCCTGCCCCAGCACTGTGGGTACCCTCCCCAGAGGACCGTCGAAAACCTTGCTAACACCACCTCTCCCCAACTCGCAGATGTGATGGATCCGCCTCTTCCAACCCAGCTGGCCTCAGTCCCCATTCACAGAGGGCTGTGCAGAAAACCTTAAAGCTGCACCTTGGGGATCCACCCCTCCACTACACTTGTGGCCAGAGCGCATCCAAACCGGGGCCACAGGCATGGCAGCATGCAAGCAGCCCAAATGAGCCACCGCCACTCCAGAGTGACTCCTGCTCCAGGGAGAGGAGAAGAGAGTCCTACGTACCACTCCAGGTATAGCCCCAGCAGTGGGCCGGGGGCAGAGAGCTGGTCTGGTCTGGTTGCAGGTCCCACCACCAACGAAAAGTTTCTCAGGTGACAACACAGGGAAAGTGCCCAACAGTCTCCTGCTACTGCATCTCTGGCAAACACCTGGTCTGACTCCATTCGTGCTCGATGCAGTCGCAAGCTGCTTCACTAACACCACAGGGATCCCAGAAGGAGTAGGGAGAGAAAAGAGGGAAGAAAATTTACTTGAAGAAATAATAGCTGCAGACTTCCTAAATGCAGGGAAGGAAAAAGAAATCCAGATCCAGGAGGCAAGAGATCCGCCCCAAAAACTCAACCAAGGAGGTCCACATCAAGACACATGATAAATAAAACGGCAAAAGGTCACGATAAGGAGAGTTTTAAAAGCAAGAGGGTCAGCTGGGAAGATGGCACAGGAGACGGACCTTACGCTCGCCACGCCCCACATGAACAACTAGAGAATATCCACATCAGTGTATATAACCTGGAAGTTACCTGAAGACTGACAGAACAAACTCACAACTAAAGACCAAGAAGAGAGCACGCTGAAGAAGGCAGGAAGGGCAAGGATGCGGTCTGAGAGAGAAACAGACCAGACCATGGCCGTCCGTGGTGGGGAGGGAGCTGGTGGCAAGATGATGGGCAAAATCAGGCCTTCACACAGGGAGTCCACAAAAGAGAGAGCAAATTCCCATAACATCTGCCTCTGAAAGTGAGAGGGGCCAAATTTCTTGAGTTCTTATAACCAGTGGGACTCACATCCTAGAATTTTAAAAATTGGCGGGCTCAGTTCTGGGAGAGCCCGAAGGTATTAAGACGAGTCCCCACCCTTAGCGTGACAAACAGCCCGTGCAGGTACAGCGTGGAACGAACAGTCTGAAAAATGGCAGGGGCAGACAGGAGAGTGGTTTGCTCAACTCGGAACATGGCATGGAGAGACAGGGGTCATAGGGAGACCCTCCAGGAACAAAGGAGCTGGCAGGTGTCACTTATATCCCTCACCCCAGCATAAAAAGCAGCCACCTGAGGAACCAGCTCAGCTCCAACACTCTAAACATGACTTCCTTCCACCAAGCCCCCAGCCCTGCACATGGTCAGAGCTGCCCTTTCTAGTCCTCCTCAGATTAGTCTCTGCACCCAGGGCCTCGGCCCGCAGAAGAGCTGCACAAACCCTGCCAACACATCTCCTGACAGTGCACTTTGTAGGACCTCAGTTCCGGCAGCGACCAGGGCAGGTCACCTTTCACAAGTGACCTTTCACACCCCTTATTAAAACACACCCCACTCCCACTAGGGACTAAACACTGCACAGAAGAGGCAAAGAGAAGCTCTGCAGACAACTGGCTCACGGAAAAACAGGCCAAGATGCAAAAGCAGAACACACACAAGAGACATAGAAAACACTCCCTGGAGCACCAGGCCTAGGAACGGGACACTGCAGGGCAGGGCACTACAGGACCTCTTCTTCACAAGGCTCTTATCCTTAGGAGCAAGAGAAGTAGCTAACTTTCCTATCACACAGAAACACAGAGAACTGGAAAAAATGAGGAGAGAGAGAAATACGTCCCGAACAAAAGAACAAGACCAATCCACAGCAAGAGACCTAAGTGAAATGGATATAAGTAATATGCCTGATAGAGATTTTAATAATCCTAAAGATACTCACTGAACTTGAAAAAAAAAAGTGGAGGACATCAGTGAGACCCTTAACAGAATGGCAAAAAAGAACCAATCAGAGATCAAGAACACAATTCATGAAATTAAAAATACACTTGAAGGACAAATAATCCAGTGAAGAAATGGGCAAAAGACACGAATAGACACTTCTCCAAGGAAGACATCCAGATGGCCAACCGACACAGGAAAAAATGCTCTACGTCACTCATCATCAGGGAAATACAAATCAAAACCACAATGAGATACCACCGCACACCTGTCAGAATGGCTAACATTAACAACTCAGGCAACAACAGATGTTGGTGAGGATGCGGAGAAAGAGGAACCCTTTTGCACTGCTGGTGGGAATGCAAGCTGGTGCAGCCACTCTGGAAAACAGTATGGAGGTTCCTCAAAAAATTAAAAATAGAACTACCCTACAACTCAGCAATTGCACTACTACGTATTTATACAAGGGATACAAATGTGCTGTTTCGAAGGGACACAGGCACCCCAATGTTTATAGCAGCGATGTCGACAATAGCCAAAGTATGGAAAGAGCCCAAATGTTCGACAGATGAACGGATAAAGATGATGTGGTATATATAATGCAGTATTACCCAGCAATCAAAAAGAATGAAATCTTGCCATTTGCAATAACATGGATAGAACTAGAGGATATTATGCTAAGCGAAATTAGAGAAAGACAAATACCATATTGACTTCACTCATGTGGAATTTAAGATACAGATGAACATAAGGGAAGGGAAGCAACGTAATATAAAAACAGGGAGGGGGACAAAACATAAGAGACTCAAATATAGAGAACAAACAGGGTTGTTGGAGGGGTTGTGGGAGGGGAGATGGGCTAAATGGGTAAGGGGCACTAAGGAATCTACTCCTGAAATCATTGTTGCACTTCAAGCTAACTAACTTGGATGTAAATTTAAAATTAATTAATTTTTAAAAAATAAGCACATTGTGAAGAAAAAAACACACTTGAAGGAATAAATAGCAGGCTAGTCGAAAAAGAGGAATGAATTAACAAACTGTAAGACAGAATAATGGGAAGTAACCAAACTGAGAAACGGAGAAGCAAATTATGCAAATTAAGAATCCTTAAGGAATTCAGTGGTTCTACCAAGCCTAACATTCATATTATAGGGATCTCAGAAGAAGAGATAGAAAGGAGGGAGGGCTGCCTGGGTGGTTCAGTCAGTTGAGAATCCAACTCTTGATTGCAGCTCAGGTCATGATCTCATGGTATGCAGGCCTGAGCCCCTTGTGGGGCTCCATGCTGACAGTGGGGAACCTACTTGGGATTCTCTGTCTCTGCCCCTCCCTCTCCCCTGCTCATGCTCTCTTAAATAAGTAAACGTTTAAAAAAAGGAGGGGGGGGAGAAAATTGACTTGAAAAATAACTGAGGGGTGTCTCAGTCAGCTGACCACCCAACTCTTGATTTCGGCTTGGATCATGATCTCATGGTCGTGGGATCAAGCCCTGCATTGAGCTCCATGCTGGGCATGGAGCCTGCTTGGGATTCTTTCTCTCCCTATCCCTCTGCCCCTCCCCAACTCGTTCTCTCTCTCAAAAAAAAAAAAAAAAATGCTGAAAACATCTCTAATTTGGAGAAGGAAACATACCCAGATAGATTCAGGAGGCACAGAGATCCTCCCAAGAATTTAACTCAAGGAGGTCGACACCAAGACACATAGTAATTAAAACGGCAAAAAGTAAAAAAAATTAAAAAGGCAAAAAGTAGTGACAAAGAAAAAAATCTTAAAAGCATCAAGAGAAGAGAGTTGCATACAAGGGAAACCTGATAAGGCTATCAGATTTTTCAGCAGAAATTTGCAGGCCAGAAGGGAGTGGCCTGATATTCAAAGTGCTGAATGGGAAAAATCTGCAGCCAAGAAAACTCTATCCAGTGAGGCTATCATTCAGAATAGAAGGATAGATATAGAGTTTCTCACAAACAAAAACTAAAGGAGTCCATGACCACTAAAAAAGTCCTGTAAGAAGTATTAAAAGGGATTCTTTGAGTGGAAAGGAAAGACCATAAGAGTATAAAAAGTAAAAAAAAAAAAAAAAGAAAAAAGAAAATAAGTAAAAACGAGTATATCTGTAAAAATCAGTCAAGAAAGAGATTAGTAAAATATGACACCATATACCTAAAACTTGAATGGTGGGAGGGGGAGAGGAATAAAGAATGAGTTCAAAACTAAGTGACCATCATCTTTAAATGCAGACTGCTATATGCAGAAGAGGTTATACACAAACCTAATGGTAACCACAAATCAAAGCCAGTCACAGATATGCAAAGAATAAAAGAAATCCAAATATACAAGAAAGAAAGCCAACAAGCCATGAAAGAGGGCAAGAGGAGAAAGGACGAAGAAAATCTATAGAAACAATCACAAAAAAGTAAAAAATGGCAATAAATACTTGTCTATCAATAATTATGTTGAATGTAAACGGACTAAACAAATCCAATCAAAAGACATAAGGTGACATAGTAGATAAAAAAACAAGACCCATCTGTATGCTGCCTGTAAGCGCCTACTAAAGGCGGCTGCAGATTGAAATTGAGGGGATGGAGGAACACTTACGAATAAAGCCAGAGTAGCAATGCTTATATCGGACAAACTAGACTTTAAAACAAAGACTGTAAAAAGAGACAAAGAAGAGCACTATATAGTCAGGGCAAAATCCAACAAGAAGATATAACAATTGTAAGTATTTATGCACGCAACATGGCAGCATCCAAATACATAAAACAGTTAATAACAAACATAAAGGAAATAAATGACAGTAATAATAGTGGGAGGGGGTTAACACCCTTTGTGCATTAATGCACTGATCATCCAAACACAAAATCATCAAGGAAAAACTGGCTTTGATGGACCAGATGGATTTAACAGATATATTCAGAACATTCCATCCTAAAACGCCAGAATACACATTCTTTCTTTTTTTTAATGTTTATTTACTTTTGAGAGAGAGAGAGAGTGAGTTAGAGAGCAAGCAGGGGAGGGGCAGGGAGAGAGGGAGATAGAATCCCAAGCAGGCTTCAGGCTGCCAGCAAAGAACCCGATGCAGGGCTTGAACTCACAAACCGTGAGATCATGACCTGAGCCAAAACCAAGAGTTGAATGCTTAACCGACTGAGCCACCCAGGCGCAACACACATTCTTTTCAATTACACACAGAACATTATTCCAGAATAGATTACATATTAGGCCACAAAACAAATCTCAAAAGATGCAAAAAGATCAAAGTCATACCATGCATCTTTTCTAACAACAATACTATATTACTAGAAATCAGGGCACCTGGGTGGCTCAGTTGGCTAAGCACCTGATTCTTGACCTCAGTTCAGGTCTTAATCTGAGGGTTGTGAGTTTGAGCCCTGCACTGGGCTCCATGCTGGAAGTGAAGCCTAAAGAAAGAAAACAAAAGGGGCGCCTGGGTGGCTCAGTCGGTTGAGCATCCGACTCTGGCTCAGGTCATGATCTCGCAGTCTCTGAGTTCAAGCCCCGCATCGGGCTCTGTGCTGACAGCTCAGAGCCTGGAGTCTGCTTCAGATTCTGTGCCTCCCTCTCTCTCTGCCCCTCCCCCGCTCATGCTCGCTCTCTCTCTCTCTCTCTGTCAAAAATAAATATTAAAAAAAATTTTTTTTTAAAAAGAAAGAAAATAAAATTAAATGAAGGAAGGAAGGAAAACAAGAAATCAACCACAAGAAAGAATCTGGAAAGACCACAAATAACATGGGGGTTAAATAACATACTACTAAACAATGAATGGGTCAACCAGGAAACAAAAGAAATCAACAAGTACATGGAAACAAACGAAAATGACAATACAACAGTCCAAAACCTTGGGGATGCAATAAAAGTGATTCTAAGGGGAAGTTTATAGCAATACAGGTCTACCTCAAGAAGCGAGAAAAATCTCAAACTACCTAACCTTACACCTGAATGAGTTAGAAAAAGAACAAACAAAACCCAAAACCACCAGAAGAAAGTAAATAATAAAGATTAGAGCAGAAATAAATGATATACAAACTAAAAACACAATAGAACAGATCTGAGGGGCACCTGGGTGGCTCAGTCAGTTAAGCATCTGACTTCAGCTCAGGTCATGATCTCACAGTTCATGGGTTTGAGCCTTGTGTCAGGCAGGCTCTGTGCTGACAGCTCAGAGTCTGGAGCCGGCTTCAGATTCTGTGTCTCCCTCTCTCTCTCTCTGCCTCCCCCATCCATACTCTGGCTCTCACTCTCAAAAATAAACATTAAAAAACAAAACAAAAACAGATCAATGAAACCAGGAGCTGGTTCTTTGAAAAGATCAACCAGATTCATAAACCTCTAGTCAGATTCATTAAAAACAAAAACAGACTCAAAATCACAAATGAAAGAGTATAAATAACAATCAACACCACTGAAACACAAACCAAATAGAATATTATGAAAAGCTGTATGCCAACAAATTAGACAACCTAGAAGAAATGGATAAATTCATAGAAACAAAGAAACTACCAAAGCAGAATCAGGAAGAAACAGATAGTTTGAACAGACTAATTACCAACAAGAAGATTAAATTAGCAATCAAGAAACTCCCAACAAACAAAGTCCAGGACCAGATGGCTTCACAGGCAAATTCTACCAAATATTTAAAGAAGAGTTAGCACCTATTCTTCTCAAATGATTCCAAAAAGTAGAAGAGGTAGAAAGGCTCCCAAATTAGTTCTATGAGGCCAGCATTACCCTGATTAAAAAAAAAAAAAAAAAAAAAAAAAAGATAAAGACACTACCAAAAAAGAACTACAGGCCAATATCTCTGATGAACAGATGCAAAAATCCTCAACAAAATATTAGCAAACCTAAGCCAACAATACATTAAAAACATCATTCACCACAATAAAGTGGGATTTATTCCAAGGATGCAATAGTGATTTGATTCAATATTTGCAAATCCATCAATGTGATATAGCAATAAAAGGATAAAAACCATATGATCATTTCTTTCTGTTTTTAGTTTATGTATTTATTTGAGAGAGACAGAGCATGAGTGGGGAAGGGGCAGAGAGGGAGAGAGAATCTCAAGCAAGCTCCACACTGACAACACACAGAGCTCTGTGCGGGGCTCAAACTCACAAAACCGTGAGATCGTGATCTGAGCCGAAACCCAGAGTTGGACACTTAACTGTGTCACCCAGGTGACCCCATACAATCATTTCAATAGAAACTAAAAAAAGAAAAAATATTTGGCAAAGTACAATATCTATTCATGATACAAACACTCAACGAAGAAGGTTTAGAGGAAACAAACCTCAACATAATAAGGGCAATATATGAAAAACCCACAGCTAATATCAGTCTCAAAGGGGAAAAACTGAGAGCTTTTCTCCTAAGGTGAGGAACAAGACAAGGATGTCCACTCTCACAACTTTTATTCAACATAGTACTGGAAGTCCTAGCCATAGCAATCAGAGAAGGAGGAGGAATAAAGGACATCCAAACTGGTAAGGAAGCAGGAAAACTTTCACTATTTGCAGATGATATGATACTATGTAGAGAAAACCCAAAAGACTCAACCAAGAAACTACTACAATTAATAATTCAGTAAGGTCACAGGTTACAAAATCAATGTACACAAATCCACTGTATTTCTATATAATGACGAAACAGCAGAAAGAGAAATTAAGAAAAGAATCCCATTTACAATTCCACCAAAGTAATGAAATATCTCGGAATAAACTTAACCAAGGAGGCTGTAAAACACTGAGGAAAGAAACTGAAGATGACACAAATGAAAGACTCACGGATTGGAAGTACAGATATAATTAAAATGTGCATATTATCCAAAGCAATTTACAGCAGCATTTTTTACAGAACTAGAACAAACAATCCTACAAAATTGTATGAAACCACAAAAGATCCGCAAATAGCCAAAGCAATCTTGAAAAAGGAAAAAACAAAGCTGAAGGTATTACAATTCCAGATTTCAAGTTATATTACAAAGCAGTAATAATCAGGGAGCCTGGGTGGTTCAGCCGGTCGAGTGTTTGACTCTTGATTTAGGCTTAGGTCATAATTTTCCAGTTGGTGGGACTGAGCCCTGCGTCAGGCTCCATGCTGACAGCATGCAGCCTGCTTGGGATTCTCTCTCCCTCTCTCTCTGTACCTTCCCCACTTGCACTCCCTCACTCTCAAAATAAATAAATAAACTTAAAAAAAAAAAAACACCAAACCAGCAGTAATCAAAACAGTATGATATTGGCACAAAAACAGACATAGATCAATGGAATAGAGTAGAAAGCCCAGAAATAAACCCATGATTATATGGTCAATTCATCTTTGACAAAGGAATCAGGAATATGCAATGGGAGAAACAGTCTTCTCAACAAATGGTGGTGGGAAAACCAGACAGCTCCATGTGAAAGAATTAACTGCACCACTTTCTTACACCATACACAAAAATAAACCCCAAATAAATTAAGGACCTAAATTTGAGACATGAAACCATAAAATTCTAGACAAGAGCACAGGCAGTAATTTCTCTGACATGGCTGTAGCAAAATCTTTCTACATAGGTCTCTTGAGGCAAGGAAAATAAAAGCAAGATAAACTATTGGGACTATATGGAGATAAAGCTGCACAGCAAAGGAAATAACAAAACTAAAAGACAACCTGCTGAATGGGAGAGGACATTTGTAAATAGCATGTCCAATAACGGATTAAAATCCAAAAAATACAAAGAACTTAAACAACTCAACACCAACAAATAATCCAATAAATGGGTAGAAAACACGAACAGACATTTCTCCAAAGAAGATATGCACATGGCCAACAGACACATGAAACGATGCTTAACATCACTTATCGTCAGGAAATGCAAATCAAAACTACAATGAGGTATCTCCTTACACCTGTGAAAATAGCTAAACTCAAAAACATAAGAAACAACTAGTGTTGGTGAAAATATGGACAAAAAGGAATCCTCCCACATTGTTGGTGGCAAATGCACTGGTACAGGCACTGTGGAAAACAGTATGGCGGTTCCTTAAAAAATAAAAAATAGAACTACCCTATGATCCAGTAATCGCACTACTGAGTATTTACCCAAAGAATATGAAAACACTCATTCAAAAGGATATATGCACCCCTCTGTTTATAGCAGCATTGTCTACAATAGCCAAACTATGGAAACAGCCCAAGTGTCCACTGATAGATGAATGGATAAAGATGTGGCACGCATATAGAAGTATACACACACACACACACACGAATGGAGTCACACCAACACACACAGACACACACAGGAATATTACTCAGTCATAAAAAGGATGAAATCTTGCCATTTGCAGTGACATGGATGGAGCTAGATAGTGTTATGCTAAGCAAAATAAGACAGAGAAAGACAAATACCATATGACTTCATTCATGTGGAATAGAAGAAACAAAACAAAGGGAAAAAAAGAGAAAAACCAAAAAAGACTCTTAACTACATAAACTCTTAACTACATAGAAAAACCAAAAAAGACTCTTAATTACATAGACTCTTAACTACATAGAAAAACAAAAAAAGACTTTTAACTACATAGAACAGGGTGGCTCAGTCAGTTAAGTGTCCGACTCTTGATTTCAGCTCAGGTTATGATCTCAGGGTTTGTGGGATTGATCCCTGCATAGGGCTCCATGCTGACAGGATGGAACCTGTTTGGGATTCTCTGTCCTCTGCCCCTTTCCCCGCTTGAGCTCTCGCTTGCTTGCTCTCTCTCTGAAAATAAAACATTAAAAAAAAAAAAAAAACCACTACATAGAACAACAGACGTTTACCAGAGGGCAGGTGGGTGGGGGAATGGGTGAAATCAGTGACCAGGATTAAGAGTAACATTTACCGTGGTGAGCACTAATACACAAAATTGTTGAATCACTGTATTATATACCTCAAACTGATATAAGACTGTATGTTAACTACACTGGAATTAAAAGAAAAGAAAAAAAAGAACTAGGTTACAGCTGCAGCTGTGTGACCTTGGGCCTGTCAGTCTTGCTAAGCCTCCCACTCCTTATCTGTGCCATGGGGAAAACATAGTCCACTTTACAGGGCTGGTGAAGATCAAATGAATGAACACAAAAGCTCTTTGTAAAACTGCAAGACCCCCCTGAGGTCATGTATTATTAATTTTCAGATCAGCTTAATACCAGCTACACAAAACTAAATGAAGAAGACATGATCATTCTAACCCAGAATTTATCCAAGACTGTAGCATCACTTTTTTTTGCTCCAGACACAATGGATCACCATAGCATCTTTTCGCTGGTGTTGTTTCGTATCTAGAGGAACTAATAAAGCTTGCTGGAAAAACAGGCTTGTCCCTGATGCACTGTTGCGACCTTACCCCAACTTCCCCCAACAACACATACATGCCAAACCCTTCAACTAAAAAAGCACAATGTGAAACAGGTCTGCTGACAGAGAAGGGGCTATATTGAGAAGGGGAGGATGGGAAAGAAAATGGAAAGGAGCAAACATAAAATGCAGTGAGGAAAGAAAACAAAGACAATGGAAAATCTGAGATAGCAAAGGTCAAATCAGACTTTGTGTTTGCTTCTTATCATCCTCCTCAGGTGGAAGAGCATTAGGGTTAAGCCCGAGAAAGAGGCAGAGGGATGTTTTCACATATGGGAAAGTTCAATACAGACACCACACTGATCTGCTGCTGTGCATCCCTGCTCAAGACAGAACAGGAGGATGCAGGCTTCAGGTGCGGTCTATCGGGTGATACCTCAAGGTCCCTTCTACTTCACCACCAACATGCAAACACTCAACAATGTGTCTGACACTAAGACTATCACAACTGAGCATTGAGAGACTGGGAAAAATACAGTACTCATGAGTTTTCATTTAATTCTAGTGTCCCATGACAGATGAGAATACCACACACACACACTCACACACACACACACACACTACAATTGCTGTAAATCATATTTTTGATTTAAAAAAAAAAGGCTGGGGCGCCTCAGTGCCTCAGTTGGTTGAATGTCCAACTTCAGCTCAGGTCATGAGATGTTTGTGGGTTCGTGCCCCGCATAGGGCTCTGTGCTGACAGCTCAGAGCCTGGAGCCTGCTTGGGATTCTGTCTCCCTCTCTCTGCCCCTCCCCCACCCTGTCAAAAATAAAACATTATAAAAAAATTTTTTTAAAAAGGCTTCTATGGCACCCAACTTTTTAATGACAGTCCAAACTTTAATGCCACAAAACGTTCCCACGTGACTTCCCCATTTCTCCCACACACTCTTTTGCAAACAAACCCTACCCTCCAGCCACACTGGTTAACTTACTATCCCTTGAAAATCCCAGCACAGGAGGAAGAAACACCACTAGTCTGGGAAATTGGTCTAAGTCATGTACTGTCAGGTAACCTGGAGAAATGTGCTGGGTTTATAACTGATAGGTAGGCCTTTAGCTAGAGTCTTTAAATATTCGGAAGGAGCTAAAAGGATATATATTAAAAAAAAAAAAAAAAAAGTCTTTGAAAATGACAAAGCATGCTTCCGGAAGGCCCAGAGAGCGTTCTCATCTGGATAACACCTACCACAGCAGTGGTGCCTCCCTCTGGGGACACAGAAAACCACAAGAGGCCACTGTCCTGCCCACAATGTGGCTGGGGTCCGGTTTGTGAGCCATGTCATGCTGTTTTTAAGCATTCACTTACACGAAAGAATCTTACATCCTATGATCACTGTTACCTATTTGTCAATTACCATCCTCACCATTCTGACAACTGCCCACCTCTGTTCATTACCCCTCTCTCCTCTCCAGTTAAAACAAAATTGCTTTCAGAAGGTGTATATTCATCATCTCATAGGTAAGTAGGAATGTCTGCTCACTGTGGGGCTCCCCACTACCTCTCAACTTCTTCAGATAAACAAACTATTCTGGGGCTTCACGCAATGCTGGTTTTTCACAGCTGCAGAAATATGACAGAACCATCAGCCAAGTAAGCAGGGAAGTATCAAGTCCTATTCATGCTACATGATATGAGTAAACACCATAAGTAATATGAGCCGTATACATTTCATCTCCCTCTAGTGATTTATTATATGAACCGTTTATTCATTCTACACTTACTGTCAAAATATCAGTATTCACAGATCACCAACGTAGCGAATTTGGTAAACCATGGTAAACCGTGACTGGGGTAAACCACGAACCCTCTGAAATCATATGCATAATTTTGCATGTACCTACATTTTCCAGGGAAGAGAGTCAAGTTTTCAATAACTTCCGGGGAAAAACTAGTAGCACCCCTCATGAGAAGGTTAAAAAACACTGCACTGTGGAATTCTAAGGTCTCTTCTTTGAACTTTCTGTGTACTTCTGTCTGTTATCAATCCATCTGCAGACCTCAAACACTGTGCCAGATGCCTGCACAGAGCTCAACAATAAGCAACAGCTGGGATGGTTTCCTGGAGGCGAAGCCTGGGTATGGAAGGTGGGGGGACCCTGCACACAGAAGAATGCGCTTCAACGGAGAACAGAGAGAACCTGTTTAAGCCCACAGCTGCATTTAAAATGACTCCAGGTTAGACGCAGGGAGGATACTGAAGACAATGTTATTGTGGGGAAAAAGGTAAATTTGTGGAAAGCTGCCAAGTAAATACTGAAAACACCCACAAGTGTAGAATTAGACATGTAGAGCAAAGGTAAGTAGCAGAGAGACCTCCGGTCAGAAGGTCAGGTGACTTGAATTCTAGATGTTGCTCTGCCTCTGATGACCCTGGGCAAGTCATTAAACAGCCTGACTTTTGGTTTTCCCAACTATTGGGAGGGGAATTGGACAAGATCTCAGGATCCTAACATTTTACAATTCCAAATGTTTTTAGAAGCTTGCTTAGATACAGGGTAGGGAAAAAATATAGACAGATAGATACACACACACACATATATAGACATAGATATAGACATAGATATATACCCACCTATATGTAAAAACTGAAAGACACAGATAAACAAGCGCCTGTCAGTGTCTGCTCCCAATTTCCGTACTACACACGCACTGGCACTCACCACTCACTTCTCCGGGGTTCTCTTGGCAGAGCTCTGGAGGTTCACACTTCAAGGCAGTTACCCTGGGCAGGAGCTGGAGGCTCTGACATTCTGAAGAGGCTCCCTGATACTCTGTCACCAGCGAGTGCATGTCCTGTCCCCGAGTATAGACAGAAGCCTGGGGATAAAAGATTTACCTTGAAAATGCATCCTGGTGGGAACAGGACTGAACAGCAGTTAGGGACATCTTCAAGGAAATACCAGACAAGCCCCATTTAACCTTTCAAAGCAGCAGTAAATAAGAGAGTAGCAGACCAAGATGTCCACCCGCTTGGTAAAGAGGGACTGCACACCTACGGAGACTCGGAATGTGTTCTACGTGCTGGGGATACGCGGCAAACGAGGACAGTGCGGACCAAGCATGCCCGCCCAGAAAGAAAACCAAACAAACCCAGGTGGATGCTCACACTGGCGGATGGAGACTATCACAGGACAGCTCCCACAGGCTACTTAGGGGACTACCAAGGGGAAAGTGGTAACTTTAGGAAACAGACATCTGACAGACACCACCTTAAGCTCATCAGTAATGCAACAACCCATCCCCATGTGCCTCCCTGATGTGATGCACTAAGGCAAACATATCTTCTGTGGCGTTCTAGGCAAAAGGAACAAGACGGACCTTATCAAGAGAAAATGTAAGACAAATATCAATGTCGTGGCAGACAAGGAAAGACCAAGTGGGGGACCTCGGTGGCTCAGTTGGTTAAGCGACCCACTCTTCATTTCAGCTCAGGTCATGACCTCACAGTTCGTGAGTTCCAGCCCTGCATTGGGCTCTGGGCTGACAATGCAGAGCCTGCTTGGGATTCTCTCCTTCCCTCTCAGCCCCTCTCCTGCTTACACACACACTCTCTCTCTCAAAATAAATAAACTTTAAAAAAACAAAAAAAAGAGACGAAGTCACTGTTCCAGATTCAAGGAGGCTAAAGAGGCAATTAAATGCAACATAGGTTGCTGGACTGTATCCTGGATCGGAGTAAAACTGCCACAGAGAACACTACGGAGGTGACCTGGCAGAACGCGAACAAGGACTACCGTGTAGATGATAGTCCATAATAATTTTAATTTCCCAAAACTTGATCTTTGTATTCCAGTTATACAAAAGAACGCCCTCATTCATCAGAAATACACACTGAACACTGAAGTGTTCAGAGATAAAGAAGTGTAGTATCTGCAAATAACTCTCAAATGGTCGAAAAAATACTGCATGAGTGTGTAAGTGTGTGTGACACGCAGAGAGAGAGGAAAGGGGGTGGCTTGCACAAGAGCAGGCACATCATGACACAGTGTCAACAACTAGGGAGTCGGGGTGAGCAGCAGACAGTTCTCTGTACTACTTTCCCAGATACTTCTGTAAGTTATAAATTATTTTTAAAAATTAAAAAAAAAGTTAAAAATTAATAGACAAACGTTCCCCACTTCTCCTCCCATGCCACCGTACACATCCTCTTCCAACCTGCTGTCCTGTGTCTTTCTCCAGATCCTCCAGCGCCGTCACCACCTCGTCCCCGCTCTCCGGGTGGTGCTCCCGCACCCGGGCCTGGAGCTCGGCGGGCAGGACGGTCAGGAACTGCTCCAGCACCAGCAGCTCCAGGATCTGCTCCTTGCTGTGCGTCTCGGGCCGCAGCCACCGGCGGCAGAGTTCGTGGAGCTGGGCCAGAGCCTGGCGGGGCCCAGTCACATCCCGGTAGGAGAAATGCCGGAAGCGCAGGCGGCACAGCTCCTGGGCGTGGCAGCTGCTTTCCCAAGAGCTGCACACCTGCTCCCAGGGGGAGTCCTCCTCCTTCACTGTCACACGGCTGTCTGCACCTTCAGGTGCGGGGCCTGGCACAGCTTCATCCATGGTGAGCCTAAAGACTTAAAGGAAAAGGTTCACTTAGCCCAGGTTCACACTTCAGAATGTTTTCCAAACGAACGTCTGAGGCATACGAATGGATCAGTAACAGCACAAAAACAGACATTCAGATCTGTGGAACAGAAGAGACAACCCAGAAACGGACCCACAAACCTCTGGCCAACTTATCTTTGACAAAGAATATCCAATGGAATAAAGACAGCCTCTTCAGCAAGTGGCACTGGGAAAACTGAAGGGTGACACGCAGAAGAATGAACCTGGACCACTTTCTTACACCAGACACAAAAATAAATTCAAAATGGAGGAAAGACCTAAACGTAGGACAGGAAGCCATCAAAATCCTAGAGAAGAAAGCAGGCAAAAACCTCTTTGACCTTGGCCGCAGCAACTTCTTACTCCACACATCTCTGGAAGCAAGGGAAACAAAAGCAAAAATGAACTACTGGGACCTCATCAAAATAAAAAGCTTCTGCACAGCGAAGGAAACAATCAGCAAAACTAAAAGGCCACCGACAGAATGGGAGAAGATATTTGCAAATGACGTATCAGATAAAGCGTTAGTATCCAAAATCTATAAAGAACTTATCAAAGTTAACACCCTGAAAAACAAATAATCCAGTGAAGAAATGGGCAAAAGACATGAACACACACTTTTCCAAAGAAGACATCCAGATGGCCGACACATGAAAAAATGCTCCACATCACTCGTCATCAAGGAAATACAGATCAAAACCACAATGAGATATCACCTCACACCTGTCAGAATGGCTAAAATTAACAACTCAGGCAACAGGTGTTGGCAAGGATGCAGAGAAAGGGCAACCCTTTTGCACTGCTGATGGGAATGCAAACTTGTGCAGCCACTCTGGAAAACAGTATGGAGGTTCCTCAAAAAATTAAAAATAGTACTACCCTACGACCCAGCAATTGCACCACTAGGTATTTATCCAAAGGATATTAAAATGCTGATTTGAAGGAGCACACCCACCCCGATGTTTATAGCAGTGTTATCGACAATAGCCAAATTATGGAAAGAGCCCAGATGTCCATCAACTGATGAATGGATAAAGAATACAATGGAGTATTATTACTTGGCGATCAAAAAGAATGAAATCTTGCCATTTGCAAGATTGGACTGAAGGGTATTATGCTAAGTGAAATTAGAGAAAGACAGGTATCATATGATTTCACTCATGTCGAATTTAAGAGACAAAACAGATGAACACAGGGGAAGGGAAGCAAAAGTTAATATAAAAACAGGGAGCGGGACAAAACATAAGAAACTCTGTTTTTTAAATTTTTTTTTTCCCAACGTTTATTTATTTTTGGGACAGAGAGAGACAGAGCATGAACGGGGGAGAGGCAGAGAGAGAGAGGGAGACACAGAATCGGAAACAGGCTCCAGGCTCTGAGCCATCAGCCCAGAGCCTGACGCGGGGCTCGAACTCACGGACCGTGAGATCGTGACCTGGCTGAAGTCGGACGCTTAACCGACTGCGCCACCCAGGTGCCCCAAGAAACTGTTTTTTAAATGTTATTTTTTAAAATTTACATCCAAGTTAGTTAGCATAAACATAAGAAACTCTTAAATACAGAGAACAGGGTTGCTGGAGGGGTTTTGGGTGGGGGGATGGGCTAAATGCACAAGGGGCATTAAGGAGGACACTTATTGGGATGAGCACTGGGTGTTATATGTAGGAGATGAATTACTGGATTCCATTTCTGAAATTATTACTGCACTATATGCTAACTACCTTGGATGTAAACTTAAAAAAAATAAAAATAATTTTAAAAATGGATCAGTAAATTCGAAGAGCTTCAAAATTCTATGAAACATACTTGTATTTTTGTCCCCACTGTAAGTCATGCTCAGAAACTGAGCCTGCTTGCCTATACTACCAGTGAAGTTAATGAGAAGTATATCTTGAACCCTGAGGGGGGGTTGATCCAGGAGGTAAGGGATGTGAGGGAAGCAGAGTAAACAAGAAGATGCTTGAGCAGCCTACACTCCAGCTGGAGAGAAGAGAATTTCATCCGTGGAGGAATCCTAACATACTCTCTCATCTGTGTACTTCCCACAGAATATTCCACCTTAAATGCAGGGGAGGTAGACTGTTTACAAAGTCTCCTGTCCTCTAAAACTTCGTATGATGAGATTCTGTCACTTCTGTCATCAAAAGGTGGAGTCTACTTGTCCTTCCCTTGAATCTATGCCGGCCTGTGACTTGCTTTGGCCAAGAGAATACGGGAATAATCGTTCTGCAAGAGGAAGTGCTTACAGCTCTTGGCACACTGCCGCGAGACTGCCATGCATAGGTCATGTGGATTGGAACCCAGGTGCCCCCAACTAAAGCCCAGCGGGGGCCTTGTTCCCAGCTGATTCACCACCTGAGTGCAACCACAGGTAAGTCCAGCCCTAGAAGTGCCCAGTCAACCCACAAAATCAATGAAAAGTAATAAGCTGAGGTGGTTTTGAGCCACTAACTTTGGTGTTTTAATTTTTAATTTTTTTAATGTTAAGAATAGACCATTGAAACACATGTTTCAAGTTCTTCTCTCTCTCCTTACTTTCTCCTTGTATGATCTCATTAATCACAATTTCAGTTCTATTCCAGGAACACTCAAATCTCTGGCTGACTCCACCTGCCTTTTACATTCCAGACTCACGTCTTGAAATGACAGTAGGATGCCTCCAGCTTCCAGCCTCTCCTGGGTCGTAATTTCAGCACATCCCAAACTGAAATCAAAGTGCCCTCAAAGCTGAACTCACTGTTTCCCCCCATATTTCCATTGGCATCACCACCATCCTCCATGCATTCAGGCTTAAAACCAGCCCCTGTACAATATTATTCTGAGTCCAGTCAATTCTTCCTCCAAAACGCCTCTAACAGCGATTACTTCCCTTTTATTCCCCTATTACCATTTACATGGCAATAAAATTTGCAATACAGTAATTTTCTGTGTGGTATCCCTGCCCCACAGTCCACTCTATTATGGGTTAATATTTCCTAAAGTACAGTTGGGACCTTGTTCAACGCATCTCCCCCACCAAAGAGTTTCAACTGCTCCTTCTGAACTAAATTCACACTCCCCAGGACCTGCCCTTCCCTGGGCTTTTACTGGTTTGTCTGTCACTGGATAGACATCTGTTAACCCCGGAATGAAAGACAACCCGGGCCCCCTAGACAGCCCTCGCCTTCGCAAACTCCGCATCCCTGCCACGCTGACTGCTCAATTTCTATCCGCCCGCTTTCTCCTTCGCGGCCAGGACTGCCCTTCCAGGAGGGCCGATTTCCCAAGTCCCAGCGCAAACACCTCCCTGAACCTCAAGTCCACACAGGGAAAACCGCAGAGCGAGCCCGACCAGCCACGCCCACCCGGTTCCCCTTCGCCGGACGCCGGAGGACAGGGGCTCCCGTCCACACGGTCCAGCGCCCACCTGGTGCCCGGTCCGCGCGGCGGGTGCAGAATGCACCGAGGGCTCCCGCAGCCCAGCACACGCCCCCACCCACCCCCCCGAGGTGGCCTCAGGCACCCCGGAGGCACTCGGCTGCCGCTCAATACGTACTCGTCCGACTACCGGTCAGTCCACCAAAAGCCCAAGCACCGCACTCAACGAAGACGTCACGGTCTCGCGAGCGCCAGCCTCCCAGCAACCCCGAGGCCGAGTCTCCACAGCTCTTTCTTCCGCCCCACGGGCAGTCGAGTCTCGGCTTTTCTAGGATCGCGGTCCCGGCCTCTCTAGGATGGCGGCCGCGCTTCTCTCTGGTGCGCCGGGAGGACCCCGTCGCTCCTTCCGCCCCGCGCAGGCGCGTCCCGACGCCCCGCGCCCACCCTCCTCCTCTCTGTAAATCTTTCCAATTAAAAACAAGACGGCAAAGGCAAAACTGAGACTGTTTAGGATCTTCTCAGGCTGCTGGTTAGACAGATAAGTGAACAATTACAAAATAAGAAGCACAAGTTCTTAAAATTTAAGTATGCAGATTATAGAAACTCAAGTTGCATAGAGACTGTAAAATGAAAAGTGCACCATCTCTAAGGTCAACCATTGTTAATATTTTGTGTGTGTGTTTTCCCAGGACGCCACCAGCCACATAGTAGCACTCAATAAATATTTATTGAGTGAATATGGACCTATAGGATCACCATAGGATTTTGCACCTCAGCTTTTTCTGTTAAGGTAGCGGGGAGATCATGGGGCGCCTGGGTGGCTCAGTCGGTTAAGCGGCCGACTTCGGCTCAGGTCATGATCTCGCGGTCCGTGAGTTCAAGCCCCGCGTCGGGCTCTGTGCTGACAGCTCAGAGCCTGGAGCCTGGTTCAGATTCTGTGTCTCCCTCTCTCTCTGACCTTCCCCTATTCATGCTCTGTCTCTCTCTGTCTCAAAAATAAATAAACGTTAAAAAAATTTAAAAAAAAAAAAAGGTAGCTGGGAGATCTTTCCGTACCAGCTTATTAACAGCTAAATAATATTCCATTGTATGGATGCACCATAATTTACCTAACTATCCCTGTTTTATGTGTACATGTATACACGTGTGTGTGTGTGTGTGTGTGTGTGTGTGTATACAGTAAGTAATGGTGCAGAGAGCATTCAGTATCTTTACATGCTTATAATCCCAGGTTAAATGCTACACATTGGAATTGATCTGTTAAAGAGCATGTGCTTTTAAAATTTTATATACAGATCCCCTGGTTAATTTTTAAGGGCACTGCTGTTTAAAGTAAAAGAAAAATCTAACAGAAAAATCCAGAAAAATGTGAACACGGCTGTTTACAAAATCAGAATTATAACTGACCAATTAACATATAAAAAGATGTTCAACTTTGACAGCAAAAATATTTGGTAAAACCACTTAAAAGGTACCAGCTTGGCAAATCAAAAGAGTAATTCCCAGGGTTGATGTGGGTATGAAAAATGTGGGCATTTTCACAGACTGCTAACACGAGGTGTAGGTTAGTATAACCTTTCTGGAGGACCAGCTGGCAAATGAATCAAAAGCCTTAGAAAATGTGCCTATCAGGTGCTTGGATAGCTCAGTGGGTTAAGCATCTCTTGATCTCAGCTCAGGTCTTGATCTGAGGGTGTCATTTCAAGCCCTGCATTGGGCTCTGTGCTGGGCATGAAGTCTACTTAAGAAAGAGGGGTAGGGGCGGGTTGGGGGTGGGGTGGGAAGGGAAGAGAAAGACAGAAAAGAAAAAAAGAAAAGATGCTTACCCCTTTGCCTCATTAAGTCCAGTTACAGGAATTGAACGAAGAAAAATAATTGTACAAGTGAGCAAAGCTGTATGTACAAGGATGTTCACTGAAATACTGTTTACGGTGACAGAATTATTAACTAAATGACTCACAATGGGAACATATATCATAGAATATTGTGCCACCTATATTAAAAGTTATCTTCCATGAAGACTTTTGGTTATCTGTTTGTTTTAATCAGGGATGTTTTTGTTCGTTTGTGGGCAAGGTTCAGAAACCCAGTCAAACTAACTTAAAAGAAACCTTTAACAGAAGGAAACAAGGGTATTCCCTGGACTCCAGGACCAGCTGGGAGCACAGTGGACCTCAGAAGCTGAGAGCCAGACCTGCTTCTCCTGTCTCCTGTCTCTATTTGTTTCTATTTAGTTTTTATGTGATCATAAAAATGGTTCGAGCTCTAGATTAGTTTCTTATCCAAATGCCTAACAGAGACCAACCAGAATCTGATCCAGTATCAAACTTCTGGGGGTATCCAAATGACCACACCTGGCTTACAGGTCCCCTCTTGGTCCAATCCTCAGTGGTCAGAGAAGGATCACGTGGCAAGCTGCCAACTCAGGATTATGGCAGATCTGGACTAGAATGGACTGGGAAGATAAGCAAATTGATTGTACTTTTCTTTTACAAATAAAAATTGTTTATGATATTAAGTCCAGTGAGAAAAGTTAAGTGTTTCTATGCTTCAGTATCTCAAAATACATTATTAAGAGATTATATCTGGACCATGAACAGGATGATTTGCTTTCTTTATATTTTTCACAGTTTTTACAATTTATGTGAATTTCTATCATAAGTAAACATGAGTTAATTTATTAAGAATTTATGAAGATACAACATGGACAATTATGATATATTAAAAATCGAGCAGAGGGGCGCCTGGGTGGCTCAGTGGGTTGAGCGTCCAACTCTTGATTTCGGCTCAGGTCGTAACCTCATGGTTGATGAGTTCAAGCTCCACATCAGTCACCATGCTGACAGCACGGAGCCTGCTTGGGATTCTTTCACTCTGTCTCAAAATAAATAAACTTAAAAAAATACAAAAATTAAATTGAGCAGAAACTATCAATACTAATCACAATTAGTTTGTACATATATATACACACACACACACACACTGAATAGTGATTATTTTGATAGGTGAAAGGGTGATTTATTTTTCCCTTTCCTATTATTTCATGATAGTTTTATAACAGCACATTTATTAATAACATTATGTTTTTTAAACCAGAAAGTGAGCAGGAAATGAAGACACACAAGGACTTTCATTCCACTACTGTTTGAGTATTACAGGATACTATCCCAACAGAAATGCTGATCGGTAGAATTTGTTTTTCAGATTTGTTTTAGAGAGCTGTAATACAGCTCATACTTTCTGGGTTCCTGCAGTCTAAACAGACTTCCAACTTTGCTTTAAGAGTGTCTAAGATGTGTTACATTGTGGGGTGCCTGGGTGGTTCAGTGGGTAAGCGTCCAACTTCAGCTCATGCCATGATCTCATGGTTTGTGAGTTTGAGCCCCGCATGAGGCTCTGTGCTGACAGCTCAGAGCCTGGAGCCTGCTTCGGATTCTGTGTCTCCCTCTCTGTTTCTCCCCCACTTGCTCTCTCTCTCAAAAATAAATAAACATTAAAAAAAATTTTTAAAGATGTGTTGCATTGTAAGTAAAACTTTCATCAATACCTGTTATAACATCTGCCCTTTGTTCAATGTTTCTGTATTTAATTTTTTAAAATTTTTAAACGTTTATTTCATTTTTGAGAGCATGCGTGTGAATCAGGGAAGGGCAGAGAGAGAGAGGGGGAGACAGAGGATACCAAACAGGCTCCATGTTGACAGCAGAGAGCCCAATATGGGGCTCGAACCCACGAATCGTTTGATCATCACCTGAGCTGAAGTCAGACACTTAACCGACTGAGCCACCCAGGCGCCCAGTGTTTCTGTAATTTTCAAGAATAGATGAGGAAAGCAGATTATTAAAAGATACCTGTATTGGGCACCTGGGTGGCTCAGTCAGTTGAGCGTCCAACTCTTGGTCTCAGCTTGGGTCATGATCCCAAGGTCATGGGATGAAGCCCTGGTTCGGCTCCATGCTCAGTGTGGGATTTTCTCTCTCTTCCTCTGCCCCTCTCCCCAGCTTGCTCTCTAAAACAAATCTGAAAAACAAATAAAAAATAAAATCTACCTGTATTCTACATTCGTGTCTAGGCGGTTATGGGTGTGCCCCGGGGGTACCTATGAGAACACCATTTTTCCCCTGGGACCGTGAGAGGAATGAGCTCATTTCAGATGCCAGTGAATTTAGAACCTTTATAAATTTATACTGCGTGTACTATAGTATCACCAGAAAAAAACGCAGAAGTAAAATTTCCAGATATTTAAGGGTAGATCATTCTTCATACTTCATACATTCTTGTCATTGTCACTGCTTTTTCATGGGAATAATGACGACATTCTGTTCTTTCCTTCTTAAACTGAACAGAATCAAACAGACTTAAACCAGGACATGGAGCTGAGTGCTTACGTACTAACCTCAGCACAGCCCTCAAAACACACAGGGGAACATCCCTGATATCAACTCAATTTTACCCATAAAGGCAGAGAAAAAGACTTCCTGAGGGATGGCATAGGACTGTGTTTCCATGAAATACCAAAGTGCCTGAAAAGTTGCACTGTTTTTAGGGCGCCTGGGTAGCTTGGTCAGTTGGGCATCCAACTTGGGCTCAGGTCATGATCTCACAGCTCATGGGTTTGAGCCCCGCATCAGGCTCTGTGCTGCCAGCTCAGAGCCTGGAGCCTGCTTCAGATTCTGTGTCTCCCTGTCTCTCTGCTCCTCCCCTGCTCACACTGTGTCACTCTCTCTCTCTCAAAAATAAACATTAAGGGGTGCCTGGGTGGCTCAGTCGGTTAAGTGGCCAACTTCTGCTCAGGTCACGATCTTGCGGTCTGAGAGTTCGAGCCCCGTGTCAGGCTCTGTGCTGATCGCTCACTGCCTGGAGCCTGCTTCTGTTTCTGTGTCTCCCTCTCTCTCTGCCCCTCACCCATTCGCACGTTGTCTCTTTCTGCCTTTCAAAAATGAATGTTAAAAAAATAAAAATAAACATTAAAAAAAAATTTCTTTAATAAAAAAAAGTTGCACTGCTTTGGGGTCCCTGTGTGGCTCAGTCAGTTAAGCGTCTGACTCTTGGTCAGTTCAGGTCAGTCTCATGGTTCATGAGCTCAAGCCCCATGTCCGGCTCTGCACTGCTTGGGATTCTCTCTGCCCCTCCTCTGCACATGCTCTCTCTCTCTCAAAATATAAATTTTTAAAACGTTGCACTGCTTCTTCTACAGATTCTGTCCTCCCCCAGGACATTGCTCTCAGTCGGCCTGCATACAGCCGGATGCAGGACGAAAGGGAGTGGGTCAAAGACTGCCAAGTGCCTGTTCCGGCCTTCACGCTACCCTTTCTTCTTAGTGACAGAAGGCTGATTTTCAGCTGGGCACCCTGCAACCCAGAACAAGACACTCTTTCCTAAGTTTTGGCGTGCGACATATGTACTTACAGGACGCTTTTTGCAGAAGGCTGGCTTAACTGCGAGGGATCTGTTGTCCCACCTGTCTGCATCTTGCATGTGATGACTAGAGCTTCAGCACCACCAAGGACCATGTGACCACCTCAAGGGCTGATGGTGTGCACTAGCATGTTGGAACAGAAAAGCAGAGGGAGGGTCCCTAGCGGTGTCATGGAACCACTTTATCAGTCTTGGACTGCTTATCTTCAGATTATTCTGAGAGAAAAACAAGCTTTCATGAAATCACTCCTACTTTTTTCCCGTAATCTATATGCAGCTGAACTAGATAGATCCTCAGCCACACACAAGGCCTCGCTCCTGTGGCAGACTAAGAAGTCTTTCCCAGACACTACACCCTAAGCAGCTACTGCCGATCAGCAAGCAGTGATGATGCTTCATGAGTGGACTCCCTGAAGCTTACTGTTCTTATCATTTCCGTGACATTTTGGTATTCACAGTACAAAGATCATGATCTCCTCCCAGCTGACTTTATTGTTTGCTTCCAAAGAATTCCAGAACAAGCAACATTTTAAAACTGCATTATCAGGGCGCCTGGGTGGCTCAGTCGGTTAAGCGCAAGACTTCAGCTCAGGTCACGATCTCATGGTTTGTGTGTTTGAGCCCCATGTCGGGCTCTCTGCTGACAGCTCAGAGCCTGGAGCCTGCTTTGCATTCTCTGTTTCCCTCTCTCTCTGCCCCTCCCCTGCTCACGCGCTGTCTCTCTCTCAAAAACAAACATTAAAAAAAATTTTTTTAACTGCATCATCAGTATTAAAGGAAAACAGTCTAATTTCTTTCCCCATTTCCTAAACAGTGTCTATGGAGGACCCACTTTCCTGACACTGAAGTTTGTATCAAGACAGTTACTACCTGGATTCACTCAGCACTGTTCATTCACATGACTTATAAAATCTCTCCCACAGTTTAACCTGGATTTCTAACCTGAATGAGTGAAGTATTGTAGCAAGACTAGGGGTGGGAAATGGTAAAATTAGATCATCTTTGCTTTCTAAAATGCTTCTGCAGATGGTGGGGGGGGGGGATGCCAGTAGGGGGTGATTAGTAAAACCACTGGGGGAAAATGTCCACCATTAAACCCGCACTTTAAGACACCTTTAAGAGTGGTATATTTCCAAATGTCATTAGCTTTATTTTACAGGCATTGTTACTGCACCAGATGTAAAATTATCAACCTGCTCTTGTTCCGTTTAAGCCTATAAATCTGTGGATATGTGACTTGCTGCTGACTTCAAAGCCCTAACTCAATCATGAGGCTCTCTACTACCTAGAGATGCACAATCAAGCATTTACCATGTTAAAGGCTCAGAGAAGTCCTGCAGTAAAGAATGCTCTTGTTCCCATGGTACCCTCTAGGGTCAGATCTCTATGGGCCAAGGCTGAGCACAAGTGGATGCGCACAGCCTCCCGTGTGGCCCCCCACCCCCCCGAGTTCTGTGAGGCTAGAATTGGCCGCAGTGACTCTTCCTGACGTGCTGTTTGCTTGTCGACATCCTGTCTGTGATGGTCTCCGCAGACAGGACGCCCCGTCAAGCCATACTGTCTTTGTGGTGATATCTCTGATGCTGAAAAAGCCCCGACCTCTGCCTGAAGGCTTCTCCGCATTTGTTACACTCATAGGGTTTTTCTTCCTTGTGGATCCTCACGTGCTGAGCCAGGTGGGAGTTTAGGCGGAAGGCTTTCTGGCAAATGTCACACTTGAACGGCTTCTCTCCGGTGTGAATCCTATGGTGTCGAATGAGGTCTGAAGTCAGACTGAAGGCTTTCCCACACTCATTACAGCGATGGCTTCCGGAGTGGCTGTGGGTCCTCTGGTGGTGGGTGAGGAGAAGGGCCTGGCTGAAGGTTTTCCCACACTGCTGGCACTCACAGGGCTCCTCCTGACTGTGGATTCTCTGGTGCCGGTTGAGGTGGGAGCTGCGTCGGAAGGTCTTCCCACAGTGGATGCACAGGTAAGGCTTCTCTCCAGTGTGGATCCGGAGGTGTTCCAAGAGGCCTGTGTTCTGGCTAAAGACCTTCCCGCACTCTTTGCACTGGTAAGGCTTCTCGCCAAGATGGATTTTCTGGTGTCTGACAAGGTGTGAACTCCTCTGAAAGGCTTTCCCACACTCCTGACACTGATGACCTTTCTCTCGAGGGCGGGTTTTCTGACATCCAGTAAGACCAGTACTGTGACACGCCGCAGACTCACAGAGCTTCCCTCGCGTGTGCGCGCCTTCGTGTGTGACCAGGTCTGAGTGGTGGGTGAAGCCCTCCCCACATTCTGAGCATTTATACTCGGGCTTCTCCTTGGGCTCGACCCGCTGCCTTTCCAAGTGAGATTCCTCAGAACGAGGCTCTACGAGTTCAGATACTTTCCTGGCTGATTCCACTCCTCCACAAGAGTCTGTCTCTGCAAATACCTTCCCGTTCTCAACCCTGGTCTTCTCACCTGAAACATTAAACATATATCACCAATTACTTGGTTTTTGATGCTTTGGGAAAGGAACTTGCATTTAGGAGGAATAAATTTAAATTTTTTTTTTAATGTTTATTCATTTTTGAGACAGAGAGAGACAGAGCATGAATGGGGGAAGGTCAGAGAGAGAGGGAGACACAGAATCTGAAACAGGCTCCAGGCTCTGAGCTGGCAGCACAGAGCCCGACGCAGGGCTCGAACTCACGGACCACGAGATCATGACCTGAGCCGAAGTCGGATGCCCAACGGACGGAGCCACCCAGGCGCCCGTAGGAGGAATAAATTTAAAGCAAGCCGTGTATGCTGGTAGAAATGCTGTGGTTGTGTGTGTCTGCACAGGACATACGTGCAAGGGGACACAAGAAACTGTTAACGGTGGCTGCTCGGGGGAGGATGGGGATTGTGGTAGGAGGCAGCTTATTCCCATTGGTTTGAACTTTATATGTGATATACACAGCACATAGTTAGCAAACAAGGAAACAGTCTTAAAAGGCCTGCCTATACGTTCTTCAAAATGGTTTGTCAGCTGGAGTATAAAAAAATGAGGTCAAGGCACCTGGGTGGCTCAGTTGGTTGAGCGTCCAGGTCATGATCTCTCAGTTCATGAGTTTGAACCCCGCATCGAGCTTTGTGCTGACAGCTCAGAGCCTGGAACCTGCTTCAGATTCTGGGTCTCCCTCTCTCCACCCCTCCCTGCTCACGGTCTCTCTCCCTCCCCCCCTCTCTCTCAAAAATAAATAAACATTTAAAAAAAATTTTTTTTAAAGTGAGGTCAACTGAGGACCTTGGGGCTCATAAGGGAAAGCACCGGAAATGAAGAAACGTGGACACAGTGCCCACTGTATCACTGTTTAGCTGTGTAATCTTAAAAAGGTGATTTAAACCCTCTGGGCTCAGTGTCCTCCAGTGAATCAAAACCACTGGACCACAAGACCTTGAGGGTGACATGAAGTTGACAAAAGTGTCTTGGACTTTCCCGATACCCTTGGACAGCAGCAGCTGCCTTCCTGTGCAGTTCAACAAGACAGGGGACCTCGGTGCTAGGATAATTAGCTCAGGTTTCTGGTACGTGAAAGACCGTAAGCAGTGTCTGCCGATAACACCTAAGCTCAGGCCCGCAGGCACAGGCGGGTGAAGAGGACAGGAGTGAGAACAAAGATGGCAGGAGCCGTTGTAAGCAGCAGGAATAAGCAGCCAATGCGAGTTTGTCAGTGTGGGCCACAGAAAGCAGCGGGCAGTGTAAGGTGAGAGCATGCGAGGGTCAGTGTGATGTGGACGACTGGTAAGGAGCCGCCAGAGACCGCGGGTCCCGTGTGGGGCAGGAAGATTCAGCGGGACAAGCCACTTTGCGTGTGTAGGCCCTCTGCCGGAGGGAGGCCGCCCACAGGGGAGGGAGGGGTTATAGGAAGACAGGAGCGATCCTTTACCAGCCACGATATAACGACATAAGCACTAAAAAGAGGGGAGTGTCTTGAAACCAGAAAATAACTTGAACTTTGAGTGTAAAATAGCATTTTCAACAGACCCAGAGGGCAAGGAACAGCGTCAAGGATCTACTGTGACTGCATTTACTTGTCGCATTTCAAATAGTGCCCATCATGGATGACAGGGCCTAAATTCATTTCTGCAAGGCTGTTCACAAAAGTCAGGCCCCTCTCTTTCAGCTACTTTGCTCGGCAAATTTCCATTAGGCGGGCCTTTGAACAGACTCAGAAATCGAACAGGGGAGGTGGAAAGAAGGTAAAAGAAGGTTTAGAATCACAATCAGCCATTCGGCAAACATTTACTGAGGGTCTGTTCGACCCAGGAGCCATAGCAGACTCAGGAAACAAAACCATGTCCTGCCCTTTTCTGGCAGGAGAAAAAAAGACATGGTCAAATGGGAGAAATCTTGGAGCTCTAGGAGCACAGGTCCTTTTCCACAGAAAAGTCGTCCAGGTTTGGGGGACCTTGGGAAGGTTGAGAAAGGGAGGTCTAAGGCCCTGAAGGATGAGTACGAATTAGGGAAAGCGAGGACAAATTACTCCAGACAGAAGAAACGTGGCAAGAGAAACTCAGAGGAGACAAACAGCAAGGAGCAAGTGGGAAACAGAATGTAGCTCAGCATGAAGGGGACCCACGGTGTGATAGGGTCACAGGGGGAAGGACAGTCCTGATTTGTCCAGGACTCAGGGGACATGCAGTGTGATGGGGCCACGGGGGGACGGACCATCCTCATTCGTCCAGGACTAAGGGGACCCATGGTGTGATGGGACCACAGGGGGATGGACCGTCCTGATTCATCTGGACTAAGGGGACCCGTGGTGTGAGGGGGCCACAGGGGAACGGACTCAGGGGTTTCCCAGGACATGGAACCGTCAGTGCTAAAAGTCTCAAGCAAACTGGTAAAGTCAAGCTCATAGACGTGAGGCTGAGAAGGCAACAGACACCACCGCCAGGGAGGCCTCTCTCACTGCCTGCTGGAAGTCACTGCAGGTGGTAGGTTTCTTCTTGGTTTTATTTCTTCCTCTTGATCATGGAATTTTTCAAATGATAAAAAAAACATATGTAGAAAGAATAGCATAACTCAGCTCACTGAAGGGTTTTAGGGACGGGAACAGCATTAATGAATCTAACAGTGTAAATGATGGAGAAGGAGCAGGAGGTAAGAATCCCAGCGAAGCACTGAGATGACACAAGTACCAGGAAGCAGGACTGTAAGGCCGGACAGAGGGGGAGAAACGTAAGCAACAGAAACAAGAAAGGCGGATTTCAACGACGAAGACAACACAGCAGAGTAAAAACTAACCTAGGTGACATTTGGAAATAAAAGTGATAATTATACAGTAATTTGAAGGAGACAAGAAAAAAATGAGCAATGGAGCACGGGCTGGGTGAGAAACCAGCCATCCTTTCTTTATTCACCCCTGCAGTGAAGGAGGGAAGGAGAAGGCCAGGGCAGAAGTCCTGTTTCGGCTGAACACAAACACCATGGAAAGGATGGGGGGAAATGTGGGTGGACGAGAGTCCTCCAGTCCTGACTGTGGCAGCGACTGCATCACGGACTGTCTTCCTGCCTGAGGAGACAAACGGACCAAACTCTCAGAGTGAACTCCACCACGTGGACACTACACCTCGACAGAGCCACCTCAAGACAAACACGACAGCGGGGCCTCGGAAGGGACGCCGATGCCCACCTCTCGCCCGCCCCGAGACGCAGCTGCTGCTTACCCTGGTCTCCTTCAGGCTCCAGAACTTCACGCTCCGGCTGGGTGCGCTGCCCCCGCACTGCTTCCACCGGGGCTGCCGCCCCCGCCAGCATCATCTGCTCTTCAGCCTGGCCTGGGTCCTAGGGACATGCGGGGACATGCAGGGACAGTTAGGAACCTGTGGGCTGAGGAGGAAAGTGCTGTTCAGAGAGACACTCCCACGTGAGAAGAAGAAGGAGAAAGCCCAGGGGACAAAGAAGAGGCTGGGGAAGCAGCACGGCCGGTCCCTCCCAGGGGACAGCAGGTGACGCCGTGGGACGAGCCAATGGCTCTGAGCACCGGACAGGAAAGAACCCGAACAGGAGCTCCGCAGGCCCTCCCCGGGTGCCCAGCTCATGCCCTCGCCTCCGGCCCCAGGTCCCAACTCCTGCTTTCCCGCAAAAGGGCACATCTGGTCCTCACCGCCTGCTTTCCTGCGTCTCCAAGCTCTGGCTGCAAATCCTCCAGAACAACCACCACCTCGTCCCCGCTCTCCGGATGGTGCTCCCGCACCCGAGCCTGGAGCTCGGCGGGCAGGATGGTCAGGAACTGCTCCAGCACCAGCAGCTCCAGGATCTGCTCCTTGCTGTGCGTCTCGGGCCGCAGCCACTGGCGGCACAGCTCACGGAGTCGGCGCAGTGCCTCCCGGGGCCCTGTGGTCTCCTCATAGCGCAACTGCCTGAACTGTTTGCACAACGGTTCCTGCCCCAGGCCTGTGCCGTCTCCCGGCAGCCGGACTGCCTGTTCCCCAGTAGAGTGGGGATCCCCCTTCATGGTCCGAAGCACCTCCTTCTTCAGATTCAGAGGAGCTGGGGAACGGGCACCGAGCGGTGCTGTCGCCATCCCCAGTGTCAGCGTGTTTGCTCTCTCTGCTTCAGAAAACTTCCTTTTGATGGTCTCCTCCTGAAAATGTAAAACCAAGAATCACGGAAACAGTAACAGTAGTAGGAACAATAATAACAACAGCAACACGCCTTGGTTGGGCTTATACATTTGCAATAATCGCTATCAAATTTTCTTTCTCTGAAACAACCATTCCTAAAAATGGAACACACATACAGAATGAGAAAACTCTGTTCTACAGAAGATTGCCGGCTGACAGAGCAGGAATAACACATCTGAAAAATCACCATTTTGCAGCTTGATGAAATAACCAACTGAATCAAGGACCACATGGGCAAAGGCACTGGGCAAAAGAACTGGGTAAAAGGGCATTCTCACGGTCTCAAAGAATCATCATGCTAACTGTGTATTAATTACAAAGGGAAATAAATGGAGATGTCTGGCAGCCACAAACCTAATCAAATGATCAAGACTGGCAACAACAACAGACAACTACTGATCTTCTGCCTTATCACTTATGCAGCATTTTCACTAAATATTCAACATGAATCTAATAATGAGGAGACTTTCTGATAAATCCCAAAGGAATCTTATCTACAACAGACACGGACTCCTCAAAACAGTCGATTTCACATAAATAAAAAGTATTGTTCTGGACTACACAGACATCTATATGAATTGTGAAAAATGGCTCCTGGGTTTAAAAAGAGCTATAAAACCCAGTTAGGCTCCAAATACAGCTTGCTGTTATATAGTCCAGGATGTGTGCGTGGTAAGTCCCAGCTAATACCTACATATATGTTTTTTTCTTTTGGTCAAAAAATGGACCTAAGATACAAAAAGTCAAATCCAGAGCACCTGGGTGGCTCAGTCGGTTAAGTGTCCGACTTTGGCTTAGGTCATGATTCCCCAGTCCGAGGGTTCGAGCCCCACTTCTCGCTCTGTGCTGACAGCTCAGAGCCTGGAGCCTGCTTCGGATTCTGTGTCTCCTTCTCTCTCTGCCCCTCCCCCACTTGAATTCGGTCTCTTTCTCTCTCAAAAAAAAAGAAATTAAAATTTTCTTATGACTAGTGAACTTTCAGTTCCTCAGACTTTCAACGCTCTCCTGTTCCTGGGTCCTCCCACGTCTTACCCCTTCCTGGAACACTCCTCATCGTCCAATTTTCTCATTTGTAAGCCAGCACAACTGTTGCATGTACTCTTTTAAATTTTTTAATGTTTTATTTATTTTGGGGACAGACAGAGACAGAGCATGAGCAGAGGAGGGGCAGAGAGAGAGGGAGACAGAATCCGAAGCAGGCTCCAGCCCCTGAGCTGTCAGCATAGAGCCCGACGCGGGGCTTGAACTTACGAACCGCGAGATCATGACCTGAGCCGGTCAGACGCTTAGCCGGCTGAGCCACCCAGGCGCCCCATAACTGTTGTATGTACTTTACGAAAGTTATGCATCTAATCCTCACACAACTGCATCAAGACACGAGTGCAAATTTCACTGTACAGAGCAAGGTACCGGGACACGGACAGCTAAATAACTGACACAAGGTCCCACAGCTCAAGCTCAGATCTTTCCTTCAGTAGCTCTTGCAGCCGCAGGCCAAACCCTTGGGCTGATCGTTGCCTTCTTTCTCACAATGCACATCTGCTCCAACAGCAGCGCCTGCTGGCTCCACCTTCCAGGTAGGTCAGCAATCTGGCCGCTACTGACCACTTTTCTGGTTCAAGAGCCCCTCGGGTCTCATCTCATCGTGACTCCCCAACTACAGATGACCCCCCAAACCTCCACACCACCCCGCACACTGAGCCCCGCCCACGGTGGCCTGGGGGCCTGGCTACTCCTCCGGTGCGTCAAGCAGGCGGTTCCCTCTGCCTGAAAGCTCGTCCCCCAAAGGCCACATCGGTCTCACCATGTCCTTCAGGTTTCTGCTCCAGTACCAGCCTCCGAGGCTTACCTTCGATAGGGATTTAGTACTGCGCTCAGGGGACGACGCCTGTGCAGCCGACGCTGTGCCCAGTTCGGCGGACATCTCCCGCCCGGCTCCTTCGTCGCCGAGCGTTTCCCTGCACCCGGGGCCCCACTGCCCCCCAGTCTCGGCCGCGGGCCCTCCCAAGCCCCAGCACTGACGCAACGCACCCGACAGCTGACGAGCAGGCGCAGCCACGCTCCCTCCGGCACCGTCTGCGCTACGCGCCGAGCGCCAACACCGCTCCCCAGCGCGACGTCGCTTCCGCTCTAGGCACGCGGAGGACCGCGGCTCGATGGTGGCCGGCTCAACCCGCCCAACCGCGGTGTGCAGGTGCGCGCGCGGGCTTTTCTCTTTTTTAAGCCGGACTTAATTTCCTTCAAATAAAAACAGGCTAGCCCAGTTCAGTGTTTCCCTGACGAGCCGTCGTTTCCACTTTGCTGCTTCATAAATTAAACACGGTCACATACTTTTCCATTTCTCCCCGATTTAAACAGTCGTTAAACACAATGGCAAAAAAAAAAAAAAAAAAAAAAGGTCAACGCATGGGGTTTTCCCCCTTTTTTCATAGTAGCAAAGATCTGAAGATTAAATTGAACAATGAAAGTGTATTTGAACTGGAATATTTAAGGTAATGAAATTTAAGTCTATTACTGTAAAAGGATAATCTACAATACTTTGCAATGAATGTAGGTTTCAGGGGAAAAAGCATTAGATATCACTTTACCAAAAATTCTACAGAAGAATACAGAATATTCCCTCTTGTTCATTTTACCAAAAACTGTATTTACAGTCTTTGAATGAGATAAGTCCTTTTAAAAATCTAAACAAACGTCTGATTAATTAATAGTTTTGAAAAAGCATTAAATATACTAATCATTGTTTTATGACAGGTAATTTATTCAGTGTCTTCAGCATTGAAATGATCAGAACAAAAGAAAAAAAAAACACCTTTCATTGTGACAAGGAGAGTTACCCTTTCCTCCTTGGGTGCCAGAAGCTTGGAAGTATCTTTTAAAGTAGCAATGAAACATGTTCACTTTAAAACTTCCTAAGGCAAACAAATCCAATGAATGCAAATATTTTACTAATTAGAACTTAACATTTTTTCTTGAACAGAAAACTCATGTCTGATTTTCTCTCTTTCTAAAGAAGGGCTTATATATTTTACACCAATTATATAAGGGATAACTATAAAATTTAATTTAAAAAGGAAGTAAATAGGAGTGCCTGGGTGGCTCAGTCACTTGAGAGCCCAGCTCTTGATTTCAGCTCAGATCATGATCTCACGGTTTGTGGGATCAAGTCCCATGTCACGCTCTGTGCTGGCAGCATGGAGCCTACTTGTGATTCTCTCTCTCCCTCTGTCTCTCTGCCCCTCCCCCTCTCATATTCTCTCAATAAACAAACAAACAAATAAAAGTTTTAAAAAAGGAAGTAAAGATCTTAATTCATTTACTGCCCCTTTCAAACTCCCTGCGATGACTGGCTTCTTAAATGTCACTCATAGTATCAAGCTCAGATTATTGGTATTGTATTGAATATCCCATGAAAACCAAAACCAGTAATGCAGGTTAACAAAGTATTTTTACAAAATTCAAGGTGCGCATTTTTAATTTAAGTAGTCTGTATCTTTTGGAAGGGGTAGATGTAGATGAGAATAAATAAAAATGCTATTTTTACCAGGATAGTCTACATGTTGCTAATAACAAAAATCAATTTTCATACTTGAGATTTTCATTTTCCAGAATTATCCTTAGTTTTGTTTTTTTTATATTTTTTTAATGTTACTATTTGTTTTTGAGACAGACAGAGACAGAGCATGAGCAGGGGAGGGGCGGGGGGGGGGGACAGAGAATCTGAAGCAGGCTCCAGGCTGTGAGCTGTCAGCACAGAGCCCGACGTGGGGCTCGAACTCATGGACCGCGAGATCGTGACCTGAGCTGAAGTCGGACGCCCAACCAACTGAGCCACCCAGGCACCCCCAGAATTATCCTTATTTTTGTAAACAAAATGGTGGTCTGTATGTTTTCATCAGGTCCATTCTTAAGATATTCAAAATAAAAGTTTCCTTTTCTATATGATCACTAGAGGCACAATTGCATTACAAGTCATGCTACCATGCTATAGCATAAGATTAGCAGTTATCTTTTTGTAATGATGCTTTCTGCATTTCTCTCTGCTTCCACCCATATGGCAAGATATTACTATTCTGAAATTTTTAAAGTTTATTTATTTATTTTGGGAGAGGGAGAGTGCAAGCAGGGAGAGAGAGGGAGAGAAGGAGAATCCCAAGCAGGTTCTGTGCTGCCAACGAGGAGCCTGACACAGGGCTTGCTAAAATCAAGAGTCAGATGTTTAACCAACTGAGCCACCGAGGTGCCCCATCATTATTCTGAATTTTAAATAGAAAATTATGTGACCAGTGAGTGGTACAAACAACCAAAAACCTACAAATGAGTCCAATAAATTTAATTCATAGTTTAATATTAGGAAATCTATAATTCTTTTCAACGTGTATTTATTTTTGAGAGACAGAGAGAGAGCGCGCATGCTCAAGAGAGAGAGTCGGGGAGAGGCAGAGAGAGAGGGAGACAGAGGAATCAAAGCTGGCTCCGCACTGATAACTAAGAGACTGACACAGGGTTTGAAGCCATGAACCTCGAGATTGTGACCTGTGCCAAAGTTGGACACTTAACAGACTGAGCCACCCAGGCGCCTGGAGATCTATAACTTTAAACCATCTTATTAATACGCAAATAAAGAAAAATCCTATGATCCCTAAATGCTAATAAGTCATTTAATAAAATTTGACATGCATTTCTGATTAAAAGGGGAAACTCCTAATAAAATAGGAATAGATGGATACTACCTTTATATGCCAAAACCATATACATCTCAAAAAAAAAAAAAAAAAAACCCTCCTCCAAGACTGACTGTGAAATCTTACAAGGATTCTCATAAAAATGCCCCTGAATTTGTTAAGAATAAAAAGACAGCTATTTGCCAAATTAATAATTTCTTACTCCCTAAGTTGCTTATAGCTATAGGTAGAAAATATCTCCTCATGTGCTAAAGAAGAAGGAGAAGGTGAAGAAAAGGAGAAAATCTACCGCGAAATCCTCATTAGAACCCCTTATTCCAGTGGAGGCATTTTTACATCTCGTGAAACACTATTTCACATAATCCCCCAAAGTCATAAAATAATGGCTCACGGTAAAATTAACGATGTCTCACAAAATTTATGGATTGTAATTAAACAGCAGTAGCCAATCTAATTTGCTTTCTTGGGCTGTTTCTCAGTACTGAATAAAACTAAGTGTAGGGGTGCCTGGATGGCTCAATCGGGTGAGCATCTGACTCTTGATTTCAGCTCAGGTCATGATCCCAGGGTCATGGGATTGATCCCCAAGTTGGACTTCAGGTTGATCTGGAGCCCGCTTAAGATTCTCCCTCTCCGGGGTGCCTGGGTGGCTCAGTCAGTTAAGCGTCGGACTTCGGCTCAGGTCATGTTCTCACGGTTCGTGGTTCCAGCCCCGCATTGGGCTCTGTGCTGACAGCTCAGAGCCTGGAGCCTGCTTCAGATTCTCTGTCTCCCTGTCTCTCTGCCCCTCCCCTGTTCATGCTCTCTCTCTGTCTCAAAAAAATAAATAAACGTTAAAAAAAATAAAAAAAAGAAAGATTCTCCCTCTCTCTCCCTCTGCCCCTCTCCCCTTACTCTCTCTCTTAAATAAAGTAATAAATAAATAAATAATAATAAAAAAAATAAAAACCCTCAGTGTAACTCTGGTGGTTAATTCAAGCTATTTGATCTGTTCAACTGGCTCCTTGAGTAGAGTTTAGTAAACAATGATTCGGATGGTTTTTGAAGCCTAAATATGACACAAATTTTTTGTTGTTCTGTTTTTCTTCTATTCCACAACCCATAACCATGTACTCTGGGCAACACTACTTAAAAAGGAAAAAAAGTTCTACTGCCTTTTATTAGCTCCCCTGAGACGACATGATCTGTAATCAAATTATAAATCTCACAGTCTTGTTTTAAGGCAGATATATTGGCAGGACCCTAATAACAACATTAACCAGCAAGTCAATCCTACTGATGGCATGGAATACTGTCATGGGATCTCTGCTGTGAGCATTGCACTGTGTGTTGCATTGTGCGTATTTTATCATTTTGGCAAAACCCTCTAATTCTGCCTTGCCTTCTCAGAAGGCACAGCTCCTCAGCTGCATCTTTCTGCCAAGTGAAAAAGACAAAGATATTTAATTGGCTAGTATTAGGGAATCTTTGGGCCTTAAAAACAATATGATCAAGTGTTTTCCAGAAAAGCTATTCAGAAGGCAGACAAGAGGGGAAATATTTCCAAGACATGTGAGAGAGAGATAATTTATTATTTGAAGAATTCTTATGATTAATAAGAAAAGACCAACAAGCCAGTAGGAAAATGGACAAAGCCTATGTGAGTACTTTACACACACACACCAAAAAAATTATAGGACTCGTATATATACGTATACATACATGTGTATATATATATATATATATATATATATATATATGAAAAGATGCTCAACTTTGCTCTTAAATGAACATAAAAAAATAAAATGCCACTTTTCACCCATCAGATTGGCAAAGATCAAAAGGTTTAGAAGTACGATATTGTTGATGATATAGGTGTGAGAACTGGTAAATTTTATTTGGAAAGCAATGTTGCAATCCTATTAAAATGTAAAAACACATAGAACTTACACGTGACATTCTTAAACTTTTCCTGAACACCCCTTTAAAAATTTTTTTTTTTAATGTTTATTTATTTTTGAGAGAGAGAGTGAGACAGAGCGTGAGTGGGGGAGGGCCAGAGAGAGGGAGACAGAATCGGAAGCAGGCTCCAGGCTCTGAGCTGTCAGCACAGAGCCCAACGCGGGGCTGGAACCACGAACCGTGAGAACACGACCTGAGCCGAAGTCCGACGCCCAACCGACTGAGTCACCCAGGTGCCCCTCCTGACCACTCCTTCAAAAATGTCCCCCAATTACTGTCTCTAGTCCTTTATTTTCTTCACAGCATACTGCAATTAATACATATTGTCTGTTAGTTTTTTAAAGGCCTGTCTCCTCCAGTAGAATGTAAAATTCTGTGATGGCAAAGATCAAACTTAATTTGCTCTCTGGTTTACAGCCAGCACCTGGCATAGTCCCTAGTATATAAAAAGCACCTATTAGGGGCACCTGCGTGGCTCAGACGGTTAGGCATCTAACTCTTGGTTTCAGCTCAGGTCATGATCTCAAAAGTTTATGAGTTCAAGCCTTGCATCAGGCTCTGCACTGACAGCACAAAGCCTGCATGGGATTGTCTCTGCCCCGCCCCAGTGCTCTCTCTCAAAATAAATAAGTAACTTAAAAAGAGAAGACACTATACACATTTAAAAAAAGAAAAGCACTTAATAAATATTTTCCTTTTGATCCAAGAACTCTACTTCTAGGTGGCCATATCCACAAAGATTTTCACTATGATACTGTGTAATTGCAAAATATAGGAAACATCTTAAACATCCAATAAAATATGGTCCTTTCATTCAATATATTATAAAGTCATTAATTAAAAAGAATAAGGTAGATTTATATGCACTGATTACAACATCTCCAAGATATATTAAGTGAAAAATGCAAGGTGTAAGTCCATGCATGTAATGCTGTATGGTTTGTTTCTAAAAATAGAAATATACATATGTAACACTGGTTTTTAGTAGTGTTGCCCAACCCTCTTTGGGGAAATTCTCAAGGTAGTGTGGTCCGGCGTCAATGTCATCTACTAGGATGAAAGTGCCCTTCCACATCACACTGCCTGTGAGATTCTAGAACCCCTTCACCTTCAGTTCTGTGGGGTTTAGTAGGGTCTTGAGCCTTGAAAAGGGAGTTTACTCTTTTTTTCTTCTCCTTCTCCTCGCTTCTACTTCCCCTTCTTCTTAAGAGATAGCGCATGAGCCAGGGAGAGGGGCAGACAGAGAGGGAGAGAGAATCCCAAGTCTGACATGGGGCTGACATGGGGCCCAAGTCCTGGGATCATGACCTGAGCTGAAATCAAGAGGTGGAGCGGATGCTAACTGAACTAACTGAACCACCCAGGTGCGCCACAGGGCCCCCTTTTCAAATGAGGTAGTTTGCCTAGTGATGAAATGAAATCTTAAAATTCAGGCAGATGTCACTGGATAAAAACAAAGGTTTATGATAGACCATGAGTGGAGCTCACTCTAAAGTCTTCTCCAGTACTGGTGCTAGCTAGTCAACTCTGTTGTCCATGAGGTCCTTCCTGATCTGATCTCCTTTTCATGAGCTCCACCAACTGCATTCTTCTTTATACCTGCTCATTTCTTTCCTTGTCCTCTTAGTCTAAGGTGGCAGCTAATCCACTCTTTGGAAGACCCAAGCACCATGGACCTTCATCTTTTCTTCTTTATATCTATTTTATGAATAAACCCTATGTCCCCTCCAATCAGGTATTCCCCAATATTCAAAACCAACCTTCAGCAAAATTTTGACTTGAAAGCACATGTATTGGTTTTTACAAATCATTCACAACTATATTTGGCATTTTTTTGGTTGCCTATCTGCCTTCCAGTTCTTCCCCATGTATGTAGCCTATAAACTGACTATACCTACAGCTCCAGGAGTGGGCCTATTTCCATGGCAACAGTACATTTTTTTGAGAGTGGGCATGTAACTTAAGCTAATCCAATTAGGGTGAATCTCAGGATTCTTATTTGGAATGCCATGACAGAAATGTTCTTTCTTCAGAGGTGGACCAGGAAGTATATAATCAAATCCAGAACCTTTGGCAGCCTTTTTGTTATTTAAGGGAAACTAGCCTAAGGAGGAAGATGACCCATGATGGAGAAGAAAGCCAAAGTCGCATAAAGCCACACAGGACACCCATTCTCCCGGAGGACTTTGCAATTTCATGAGCCAGTAAATCTTTACTTTTTAACACCAGCTGTTAATTGCAACCAGAAGTCTACATTCAATTGAATCCTCTCTTCTTTCTGGGGTTCTTCTGGTCTTCCTTGGGACAAATGAAGGGCTCCATAAGGCCCTTCAAGAGAGAGAGAAATCAGAGCAACAGGAAAAATAACCTTCAGGTTAATGTCTCCAGCCTTTATCCTGAAATATGCTTGCATAGACACAGAACTTATGAACAGACATAAAAGACCTCAAAAAGATTTCTTTGGGGAGAAGAATTAGCGACTAGGGTGAAAGACCTTTTATTAACTTCTACTATAGCATTTGAATATTTTTTAAACTATGTGCACGTATTAAGTTAAAAATAAATACAGATCTCAGCAGCTTTTTCTTGAAGGACTTTCTTTTTTTTTTAATTTTTTTTTCAACGTTTTTTTTTTGGGGGGGACAGAGAGAGACAGAGCATGAACGGGGGAGGGGCAGAGAGAGAGGGAGACACAGAATCGGAAACAGGTTCCAGGCTCCAAGCCATCAGCCCAGAGCCTGACGCGGGGCTCGAACTCACGGACCGCGAGATCGTGACCTGGCTGAAGTCGGGCGCTTAACCGACTGCGCCACCCAGGCGCCCCTTGAAGGACTTTCTAACATCATAGATACAGTAGTACCGTTAAGTCTTTTCATATTGTTTTGATTACATAAAATTGTTGTTAAAGTCCCACTGTACAACACAAGGTCCTTACTTGTCATCTTTCCCTCTTGTCTTTCTGTACACCATCTCTCGGAAACTGGCTAGCATCTTATTCTCTCTCTTTCGTCTTTCTTCTTGGTTAAAGGATGCAAGAGCTCTCTTCTCATCAGCACTGTAGATCTGGTTCTCTTTACGCAGTCGTACAGCCTCCATTCTACGATGCCTGCTACCACTCATGACATAACCTGAGCATTCAAATGAAGCAATCTCTTCACTTGTCAGCCCAATTTCACCTCTTCGTGGGATTCGCTTTCCAGCTTTCACATACTCAGCCATTGCTGCACCTTCACCTGGGAGCAGAGCATGGCCATAGTTCAAAGGTTTCTCATCTTGAGAGACATGTATTACAGGTGCTTCTGGGCCTATTAGATCCATGGTATCTGTAATCTTTGACTGCTCAATCCAGGTATCTTCTGGCAACTCCCCTTCTGAATCTTTAAAGCTTGAGTCACTGGATTCTTTGTCTTCTTATTCTTCTTTTTCTTGGTTCTTTTTGCCCTGTGTTTCTTCTTCTTTTCCTTCTTCTTGGCTTTTTTGGCCCTCTTTTTATCATCAGAACTAGAATTAATGTCGGAGTCTGAATTACTCTATTATCAGAATGTTTCCTATGTTTTGTTTTAGACTTTTTTCTTTTCTTCTTGCTTTTTGAACGACTGGTATTCCCGTTTTCTTCGGAGCTGGAATCTGAACTGCTGGTCTCCTGACTCTTTACCGCTTCATCCTCCACTGGGGTATGTTCATCAGAATCCGGCTCAGGAAACTTTGGAGAGAGCCCCCACACCTCAGGAGCTCCCAGCTCCCCAATCCTCTCTCTCTCTTTCAGCCACCTCTGACGATAGCTCTCCTCCTTCTCCTTCTCATACTCTTTGGCCCACTGCAGGTCGCCCGCATAGTGGTGATGGAAGCGGCATCCGCCAGAGTGGACGGAAGAGGACGAGAACGCGTAGTTGCGGGGCCCCGAAGGCTGTGCCCGCGACTCAGATCGGCCCAGCGGACTCGGGTAGCTAACGCCCGACACCCCCCACGAAGGCCTGAGGCCCTCGAGGTCGCGGGAGTGAGAGCGGGAGCGGCCTCCACAAGGGAAGCGTCTGGCCAGCGCGGACGGCGGGCTCCCCACAGAGCTGCGTCGCCGCCTCCGAGAGCCGGCGGCGTCCTCGGGATAGCGGGACTGGGACACCGGGGCCATGAGCCACGCCTCCACCGACAACCAAACGCCCAACGCCCAGCAGTGGCCACGGAGACTGCATACGGCCGGCACTTCCCGCCCACGCAGGCGCCACAGCAACGGTGTCCACGCAGGCGCGTCAGCAACGGTGCCCGCAAGGCTTCCGCTTCCGGTGGGTTGGTAGGCGAAGGCGTGGCGCGCGGGCTAGGGCGGAAGGCGTCAGGCCGTAAGGTTTCCCTGGGGCATTTGGTGGCGATGCGCCGCTCCTCTCGTGGTTCCGATTTGCCTGCGCTGCCCTTGGCCCTCGGGGACACAAATAGAGGAATTTGCGCCAGTGACCCTTATACTGTTCAAACGTCTGCTACTCCTCTTGGGTATTCGCCTTTAACCATCTTGATACCCTTCAAGTCTCCATGCTCCCCTCGGTCCTCTTTATCGTCACCCCTTGGTGGGAGCCCCTTACTTCCCGTGCTCCTTTTGTTGATCCCTTAGAAAGGAGCCTGTCCACCAGTTTCATGGCGAAGCACGTTTATAGACTTCAAAACCCCACTTGTTCCTACTGGAAGCAAGCACCAGAACTTTTGGAATCAAAAAGTTTAAGCTCAGCCTCTGAGCCAAGTGAAGACCAGAGGCATGATTTTAATTCTTAAAATTCACAGACGTTTCTACCCCTGAAATGCAGGGAAGCATTCAACCCAGTCTTGTAGATGTCTCCTAATTTGGTTAATTTCTTCAGGAATTTTGTGGTTGGGAACCAGTTTATGCATACACTGTGTTCACTGTCTGAAATGGCTAGCATTTCATGCAAGATCATTTCCCTCTTAGCTTAAAATGTACATAGGCATTACCATCACCTTGGTTGTCTGTAGTTAAGTTGACCTCAGTTATTTAACAGACTTGGAAAGTGACAGAAAAACTAAATCAGAATTTAGGTATAAGTGCTTTCCTGATGCTAAGACTCTAAATGAGGTGGGAAATTAAATCGAATAAGATAAAATTAGATTTTTATATATTTATCAGCAAGATGCATGGAAGTTGGCAAACTGCAAACTCTCAAACTTGATATCAGTATTCCCATCGCCTATCACTTCCTGTGCAGATATACTAGGTATCTCCATGCCAGCACGAAGGCATTGACCCCGTGCCGCTTCATCTGTGAGACGACTGCAGGAATAGGACTATATCCTGGAAAGCCCTTCCAAGCTAGCTGCTGACTCCTTCCTCCTGGCTGTCTACGTGAAAAAGTTCAGACACTGGGCTCCTACCCTGGAGTATTACAGTGGCTACAAGACCTCTGATCTTCACCCCTTGATCAACCAGTTGAACATCCTGCTGATTTTGTGCCCTTGCAATAAGCTGGAGACTCTGCATTCCAAGTATTTTCACCAGATCTTCTTTGAAGTCACCAAAATCTCTCCCTTGGACGTTTTGAAGCTGAAGGAGATTTTGAACTATGCTAATTCTGAGGCTGAGAATTCACTCCGGCAGCAGCCAACAGGGCCAGGCAGGCATTTAAATAGGCTATATTTATTCTATCATTGAATTTGTCTTTTGATCACTTTTCTCCATTTTTATTCTGTTTGTCTTCCCAAACTGATAAAATTGTAAATACTTACGTTTTTTAGTGAAAGACAATAAAGTATTATAGTATTTGATTAGAAACTGAATAAAAGTTAATTTTGTTAAAATATATAATTAAATACATTTTTGTAACACAGGTCTTCTAACAGGAAGAATAAATTTTTTAAAATATTTTTAATGTTTATTTTTGAGAGAGAGAGAGAGAGGGAGACAGAGTGTGAGCAGGGGCGGGGCAGAGAGAGGGAGACACAGAATCTGAAGCAGGCTCCAGGCTGCAAGCTATCAGCACAGAGTGTGATGCAGGACTCGAACCCACGAACTGTGTGATCATGCCCCGAGCCGAAGTTGGATGTTTAACTGACTGAGCTACCCAGGCGCCCCCCAAAACTTTTAACACTTACTTATTTTTGAGAGACAGAGAGAGAGCATGAGCAGAGGAGGGACTGAGAGAGAGAGAGAGAGACAGAATCCAAAGGAGGCGCCAGGCTGTCAGCACAGAGCCTGACACGGGGCTTAAATTCTCTAACTGTGAGATCATGACCTGATCTGAAGTTGGACACTTAACTGACTGAGCCACCCAGGCACCCTAAGAGTAAAAAAATTTTCTTTGAGGAATAATATTTTGCTAAATTACAGTTCTACCATTGTAGAGTGAAAGCAGCTATAGAAAATATGTAAATGAAC
The DNA here is from genome assembly GCF_027475565.1 of Acinonyx jubatus. Classification (NCBI taxonomy): domain Eukaryota; kingdom Metazoa; phylum Chordata; class Mammalia; order Carnivora; family Felidae; genus Acinonyx; species Acinonyx jubatus. The sequence goes on along the minus strand of NC_069385.1, from coordinate 147,693,502 downwards.
ATGAATGTGTTCTAATAAAACTTATAGACACTGAAATTTGAATTTCTTTAATTTTCACATATCACAAACTTTTATTCTTCTTCTGATTTTTCCCCTATAATTTAAAAATATAAAATTTCTTGCTAAGGCCATACAAAAACAGGCAGGGGAACACTTTGGTCTGTAGGCAGTAGTTTGTTGACCTCTGATTTAGTAGAGAAAGCAGTGGTGTAAAAAATATGACAATAGGAATAAAAATAAATGCCTACCATAACTTTTCGTGGTGAGAGTCTCTTATTTTCTGAATTTTACTTATAGATGAGCAAATATCCATTCAGATAGAGCACAGAAATGTATTGAAAGATCTTTCTCAAAATTTTTTTACATAAATTTCCCCCAAATATTAAAAAAAACTTTCAAACCTACAGAAAAGTTAAACACCGGCATATCCTTTACCTAGATTCACTAATTGTTAAGATTGTGTTTCTTACTCACTGAAAGTTAGACATTATGATGCTTCACCCGTAAATACTCCACTAATCAATGTCTAAGAAGGACATTCTCCTTCACAACCACAATGCCATCATTATTCTAAAGAACTTTAATATTATCATTAAATATTAGGTAGTGTTATCTAATATGCAGGATATGTTCAAAATTCCTCAATTGTTCCAATAATGTCTTTAAATTTTTTTGATGTTTATTTATTTTTGACAGAAAGAGAGCCAACAGAGCACAAATGGGGGAGGGCACAGAGTCTGAGACACAGAATCCAAAGCAGGCTCCAGCCCCACTGTGGGGCTTCAACCCACAAACCGGGAGATCATAACCTGAGCCGAAGTGAGATGCTTAACCGACCAAGCCACCCAGGCACCCCTCAATAACGTCTTTAAAATGGGATTAAAATTCAGTCAAGTTTCCTTAAATGCATTTGATTGTGATTACTTATTAGTCTGTTTAATCTAGAATAGTTTCTCTACCTACACTTCTACATCCACTTTTTAAATATTACTTGACACAGTTTTGCTGAGTCCAGGGTGATTGTTGTTGTAAAATGTCCGACAGTTTGAATTTATCTGATAATGTCCTCATGATTAGATTTAGGGTAATTCTGTTTGGCAGATCACAGGGGTGGAATATAATTCTTATGGTATCTCAGCAGTAACCATATAACATTAGTTTGTCACAATCTATACTTATTACTAAGAAATTCCTAACACACAAGTTATATAGAACCCTGAGGACAAGCTGGAATTAAACATCCCTCCAAATTACATTTGCTTATGGCCTTTACAAATATGTGGGTCACCTTTACTCACCAAGCAACAAAAGCAGTCGTTCACTAATGACACTTACGTGACCTGACAGTCCCCTCCAGCTGCTCATATTTGCACTTCCACACAGTGCTCTGATTTACATTTTACAGTGTTTTTACAGGAGTTATCTCATGGATATGCTCCAGATTACTGAAATGTATGTTGGGAAGAGGAAACAAACACTTGTATTATGACTACAACCTATGCTTCTTACCCTGATAAAGGCAGGAGCAATGGGACTAAATGAAGAACAGCTGACCCTTGAACAACATGGGTTTGAACTGCAGGGGTCCGCTCGTACACGGCTTTTTTAAGAGCTGACAGCAAAAGGCATAAGGCATTTTATGCCTATTTCAAATGCGCACCCCAGTCTACACAGGAACCAATGTAAGACTGGAGAAGCGGTTGCACCTGCCGCCCTTGAGTACCAGGGGCCCCGGGGTGAGCAGCTGCCAGACCCTAGGACTGGGCAGGGGGGGAGGTAGCTGAGTGTGCCCACCGGGTAATCATGCCCAGGCCAGGAGATTAATAGAAGAGATAGACTGAGGAATTAAAACTCAGGAAGGTACTACCATGATATTTTTCCACTTAAAAAACATCTACCAAACTTACATTCTGAGTAGAAAGCAGACTCACTGACATCTCAGTCCAGCAAGATAACTGCTGTGACTTCTGGCTTAAAATCTAGCCTCCTTTGGCTCTAAGGAATTCAGGGCTTCCTACCGTTTTAGGGTAGGCCTAGCTGATTACAGGTTAGCCATTACCCTAAGAGCTTTACATAAAAAACCTCACCCACTGCTCACATCCCTATCTACTATTACTATCCTCAGTTATAGATTCAGAAAGTCAGGCACAGAGAGGTAATATAGTTAACTGCGGTCATTCAGCTAGTAAACGGCAAATAAAGCCAGGATTAGGAGCCCAGGTAATGTGGCTTGAGAGTGTGTAGCTTTCACTGTGCTAGAGTGTGAATGGGAACTGGAAGGAACAAGAAGAGAGCGACAGGAGTGAACAGGGTCCCCTGGCCAAAGACACGGGAGTGGCTGGAAGCAGGGAGCAGCACAAGCCTGGCTGCCCGAGGGGAGGCCACAGAAAATGTCAAGTGGTAACTGGTGGGGGCCGTTGGGGATCTCGGGTTGCTTTTGCAGGAAGGATCCCAGTGGCGCTGGTGGCGGTTCACGCGGACAAGGTGTTAAGGATGCATGGAAGTGAGGACGAAGTCAGAGGCGGGGAGGGCCTTCCCGCCGGCGGGCCTCGCAGGAGAGGCGGAGCTGGTCAGGCGCAGGTGCAGCCGCTGCTCTCCCAGCCTGGCCCAGTGACGTCCGCGGCCGCGGGGGAAGGCCTCAGGCCAGAACTCTGAGGGCCCAGCGGGCCCGCGTTCGCTGCAACGTGAGACGTCGGCTTCAGCCAAGCATGAGCCACAGCCCCCCGTCCTCTCTCGCGGTCTCGCCGGCGGCGGCCCGAGAGCCGAAGGGTTAACGGGCCGCCACCAAGAGACGCGTCCTAGAGGGCCCAGGAAGTGGCTCGGCCCGGCTTCCGGCCCCGCGCTCCGGCTCTCCCGTGCCGAGGGCGCCCGCGGATTCCGGCCGGCGGTGTGGAGACTGGCTGCGGGGCCCGGGGCGGGCGCGGAGGACGGCTCCGGCCGCGGGAGGCCGAGGGAGCGACTTACGCACCAGAGGAACCGCCCCGAGAGGCGCAGCCGTCCGCCAGCGCCAGGTCCGGGATGGCCGGGGAGTCGAAGGCGAGCGCGACCTTGGATGCCGGCACTGCAGAGGAGCGGCCGGGGTTGCTGACGGGCATCCTGACCGTGAAGGTGGAGGAGGAGGAGGAGGACGTCCCCACGGCCGCGCCCGGCAGCCCGGGCCCCGGCCCCGAGCGCTCGCGCCGGCGCTTCCGGGGCTTCCGCTACCCTGAGGCCGAGGGGCCCCGCGAGGCGCTGCGCCGGCTCCGCGAGCTGTGCCGCCAGTGGCTGAGCCCGGATATACACACCAAGGAGCAGATCCTGGAGCTGCTGGTGCTGGAGCAGTTCCTGACCATCCTGCCCGCGGAGCTCCAGGCCTGGGTGCGGGGACAGCACCCGGAGAGCGGGGACGAGGTGGTGGTGCTCCTGGAGCACCTGCAGAGACAGCTGGAGGCGCGGACACCGCAGGTAGAGGTCCCGAGCCCGGTTTCTAACCCAAGTCTTGGGGCCGAGGGCGGGGCGTGCCGTCAACATCCGAACTTCTCTCTCTCTCTCTCTCTCTCTCTCTCTCTCTCTCTGCCACTCGGGTGGAGTCCCTGGGCCCCTCCTCGTAACAGAAGTTTTAGATACATGAAGGATCACAGAAGAACTCGATTATGTTGAAATACAGCCAGCAATGCATTAAACAAATGAGTGACAACGTTATGCGTGCGCTTTTTAAAATTGTTGCACTAATCAGTAAGACCTGGGCACAGGCCCAATAGCCCGGGTGCAGTTTCAAAGTCGTTAGAAGCATGAGTGACTTTGACACTGTTCGTTGTGCCGTAATGTGGTGTGAAAACATCTGCAATTTTTCTTTTTAAAAAATTTTAAGTGTTTATTTTTGAGAGAGACAGAGCATGAGCGGGGAAGGGGCAGAGAGAGAGAGAGGGAGACACAGAATCCAAAGCAGCCTCCATCCAGGCTCTAAGGTGTCAGAACAGAGCCCGATGCGGGGCTCGAACTGGGCCACCCAGGCGCCCCAAAACATCTGCAATTTCTATTGGTGGCAAAGTGCGGTGGCTTATGCCATACGATCGCTGCTTCAATTTCTAATAGAAGGAAAGGCCACGTTCCCTCAGAGGCTGGTAACAATAAAACTACTCCTTTCCTATTCCAAGTTCATGGACCACATGGGAGGAGTCCAAGGACCCCAGGCTAGAGAACACCCCTGGTGGAAAACAGGTTGATCTCCCCACCTCTTCTTGCTTTGCCAGTCTGTTCTAAGGTGGTGTCCTCTGTGCACCAGTTAATGTTCCTTCAGGGGCCTGCAGCCAGAGCCTCCTAACCACTGACCAGGAGATCCGGGTCTGCACTGGGGCCCACTGCCCGGGAGCCCTTCACAGTGAAGGCGTTTCAAGTCTCTTAGCTTCAGCCTCCTCAGTCATTACGGAAGATGTGGGGAGTTCTGCGCTGCACGTGAGAAAGTAACTTGACAAGTGCAATTTGCCCATAAATGCATGGAAGCCACCTTTTTTTTTTTTTTAATTTTTTTTTCAACGTTTATTTATTTTTGGGACAGAGAGAGACAGAGCATGAACGGGGGAGGGGCAGAGAGAGAGGGAGACACAGAATCGGAAACAGGCTCCAGGCTCCGAGCCATCAGCCCAGAGCCCGACGCGGAGCTCAAACTCACGGACCGCGAGATCGTGACCTGGAAGCCACCTTTTAGTGGGGATAGACCGTGTGTCCTGCGTTAGGTGATTTCACATTCTGTGATCTTTCTTGGTTCTCAAAACCAATAACAAAACCCTATAAACGAGAAATTATTACCCTCACTTGTCAGATAAGATAGGAGTATTTTGAGAGCCAGCACCGGTTCCCAAAAGTCTTTGTAAAAGCACAACGTATACAACGTGGGAGCACCTGGTAATGGCAAAGAGCACGGGCTCTGGGGTCCCTCTGCCTGAGCGCCCGTCCTAGCACCGCCACTTATTACCTGGGTGACCTTGGGAAAACTTACACTCTGTGTGCCTTCGCTTCCTCATCGGTGGAACGATCACGGTAACGGTACCCACCCCAAGGTTGTTGTCTGTGTTACCTGAGTTAATCTTTTTCGTGCCCCTGGAAACTGTGAGGCACATGGGAAGTGCTCCAGAAATGTCTGACAAATAATGAAAAGGAATGAATAACCCCTAGGTCCCAGGTGGTGACCAGGGCCAAGAGCTTGTCTGTTGCGAGATGGCAGCACTGACACCTTCCCGCGGATCACGGAGTGCCCAGTTCCAGCCGGTGAGGGCTCTGCTCAAGCATGAATCTCTGGGATCACGGGCCTTACCAGGCACAGGTGAGTGTTCTCTTCTGGGCGCGTGAACCTGCAGACTTCGTCCAGCTTCACTGACGATCATCTGATAGGGGCGCTGACCGCCACGTTATTTGGCCATCACTGACGGACTCTACTTTGAGACTGAAAGGGAAATTTCAAACGGTGGTTTGGAAAGAATCGGTTCCCCATTCATTTAACACGTAATTATGCCTCCTACGTGGTAGCCAGTGTGGTTGGTGCTGAGGACCGGCCGCTGGTGAGACAGAGTCCTTCCTGGTGGCACTGGGGTTTACATTCGAGTGGGGAAGACAGCACATGCACACGACAGTACAGCTTCCAGTAGTGGTAAGTGCCAAGAAGAAAACGAACAGACTCTGTAAAGCCCGTCGGAAATCCCACAGACTACAGGACTACCGCGGATTAGAGTATAAATGTCTCAACCCTGGGTCTCTTATGAAAATAGCAGGATTTACTCCACAGGACTGGCTGTATGTCCTGCGGTGTCTTCTCACGTGCCCTGAACGTGTCCCAAGACACACAGCACTGAGACGCCGGCCAACACGCAGTCCTGACTTCCAACACAGGCTCTAGCTAAACCAGCTGTTTTGTGCCCCATGTAAAGTTTGCCTCCTCCAGGGAGACCGCGGGTTCTTCTGGACGCTGAGCAAGTTCTGTACAAGCAGATGCCCATTTCTGCCTTCTGGTTCCAGCTTTATTTTGACTCTAGTTCTTCCAAACCAAAGCAGAAAGCCCTTACTGTCCCCTAAAGGCATTTGAACCGAAATCTTACTTTTCTCCCCTTCGCAAGCAAAACCCAGAGCATCTTCAGATGAAAAGCTTGTTTTATGTGGTTTAAACTCACCATCCCTTCCAAGGATCCTGCCGTTTTTGCATACATTTTGTGTGTCGGCAGAGCACAGCACAGGTCTCTAGGCCCCGGGACTGGAGCGGGTAGGGATCGGGCCTTTGGGAAGGCACACGCTGTACGAAGTTCCAGGCCCAGTGTTTGAGCTTGGATTCCGAAGGCCAGGGAGGCTGAGTGCCAGGGACGTCTCATCCAGAGCTTCTTTCCTTCCTAGTTCTCCAGGGTCCTGGGCTTGCCCCGGGAGGGCGCTGCAGAGGAGACGCAGTGGTGGCGGCCAGGCTGCCCCCAGAGCCCCAGGTGAGCCGGAGCCCCTCCCTGCCCTTCGCTACCGGGGTGCATCCTGGGAGGGTCGCCCCCTCCCCGTCTACATCCTCCAGCCAAACGCCAGATGGGATGTCAACTTTCTCGTGTATGCTAGTGTCGTCTGTCGCTGTCTGACTTCCTGGTGCCTAGTTGGGAGCCTCGTCCTATTTCATGACTAGCTTGGGTGCTGTTTCCCAGACCCCTACTCCGTGTCCTTGGCCAGCCCCTTCTTCAGTGGGATCTTCTTCATCAGTAAGGGTGATCCTGCAAAAGCAAACTGAAGCTTTTGTTGCGACGGTGCTTTTGTCCCGAAGGTTTTCTTTTGCTTTCCTGCCCTGTTACCGGGGGGTAACCACGTGGTCCCTAAGCTTGCCGGGACGGATACGGCATGCCCACGTGTCTCAACTAGTCACACGACCGCAACAGTCTGTACTTAAACTGGATTGAACTTCTTACCCGGTCCTTCACGCCCTGGAGGCTCTGTGGTGTCCACTGGCTTCCCTGACTTTCCTCACTTCAGACCCACGTTTCAGTGTATCTGAATAACTGTTAATACAAATCAGCCACATCACTAGCGGGGGTCAGTTCCGGTCCTTGCAGTGGCGTGGCCTTCGTTTTCCAAATCTCTTTACCTTCTACCCTGGTGTCCGGATTATTTGCGTGGCAACCAGGGTGTCCGGCTTATTTGTGTGGAGACGCGGGCGTCCGGAGTATTTGTGTGGAGACACGGGCGTCCGGCGTATTTGTTTGGAGACAGTGGTGTCTGGAGCACTGGTGTGGAGACACCTGTCCTCACGTGCTGTCACTCTACTTCCGCAGTGGTTTTGTTGATGAAGCCGTCACTTAAGACCGGGAGAAGTAGCGTTAGGTGCCGCGCTGGCTTGGTCTGCGGAGCCTTCAGGGACTGTCCCCTCACCGCCTGAGCCCCTCTGCGCAGCACCCGGCTCCGGGAGGGACTCTGGGTAAGAGGAACTAGGAGGCCCGTGTGCCGTTTCAGGGCTTGCTGAAAACGGAAGACGTGGCCCTGGCTTCCTCCTCTGGCTGGGCGCAGCTCGATTCCTCTCGGGGGAGCTTCCACGGAGATGAAGGGCGGGAGAACCCCGGCGGCCTGACCTCCCCGGGTAAGACTGACGGGGCTGGTTTGTCGTAGGCTTTCGTGGCTTCCTTTGTCGGTTAGAACCTACTGGGCTGTAAGACGCTGTCTGAATTCTGTCTGCGTTCAGAGCCACCGTTTCTGAACCCAGCTACTAACCACGTGCGTGACCCGATCTTTAACCCTCCCGGCCCGGCTCCCTTCCCTTTCCTGCCGCGTCCTGGCCGGGTTAAGTGGGACACGGCAGGTAGAGCCCCAAGCACAGTCCTGGCTCATAGTAGGGCTGTCACCGTTGGTCCCCTCTCTGTTGCTAGTTCCGACACAGGACGAGAGCTGGGGTGTCCTCAGGAAATGGGCCGTGGGACTGTAGGGCGAGAGCGAGAAGTGAGCTAGAGATCGGGGTGCAGGACACACGGGACAGCCTGACCCGTCTGAGTCGAGCAGCTCGACCATGGTGCCGCAGGAGCTCTGGCTCAGATCTGTCAGCACCGAAGCCCGTCGTGTCGGGGCCCCTGTCTTCGTCTGGGATAAGAGCCAAGGACCGTCCCAGACTGACGATCGCTTTCTACGTGCCTGCTCTCCTTGTGTCGCACGGAACACTTCCAAGTCCTCACGCGTGCCTGCTTACCGCTGCCATCTGCCCGCCCTCCTCGAGTCCAACCCCAGTGCAGGGCCCTGCCTTCGTCCTCAGGACTTCGAGCCTCTGCGAGTGTCCCCAGCACGGGCCTTCCCACCCTCCTCCACCCCCCATCACCCTGCTTCCAATGACCCCAGGCCCGTTCTCAGTCTCCTTCCTCCCCAGCACCCGTTCTCCCCTTCGTCCCCATCCTCGTTCTTGTACGGAAACCCTCATCCCCGCGTATGTGGAACTGTCGTCACAGCTTTCCTGCGTGGCAGGGCATCACTGACCACGTGTGGCCACTTGTTCTTTCAGGTGGTGAAACAGAGGCCGAGATCCGGGCCCTGCCTGTGGACGAGGTCCGGCCAGTACAAGAGGCTGGGGGAATACCACGCCCCCTGCGTGAAGACACTGCCCAGATTCCTGAAGGCACCGAAGCTGGCGAACAGGAGGGCAGGTTCCCGAGAAAGCAGAACACTGCCACAGGAAGTAGGCGGCACTACTGTCATGAATGTGGGAAGAGTTTTGCTCAGAGTTCAGGCCTGACTAAACACAGGAGAATCCACACCGGGGAGAAACCCTATGAATGTGAAGACTGTGGCAAGACCTTCATCGGGAGCTCTGCCCTCGTCATCCATCAGAGAGTCCACACTGGGGAGAAACCCTATGAGTGTGAGGAGTGTGGCAAGGTGTTCAGTCACAGCTCAAACCTCATCAAACACCAGAGAACCCACACTGGGGAGAAGCCCTACGAGTGTGAGGAGTGTGGGAAAACCTTCAGCCAGAGTTGCAGCCTCCTTGAACATCACAAAATCCACACAGGGGAGAAGCCGTACCAGTGCAACATGTGTGGCAAAGCTTTTAGGCGGAATTCACATCTCCTCAGACACCAGAGGATCCACGGCGATAAAAATGTGCAGGATCGTGAATGTGCAGAGACCTGGGAGAGTCAGGGGAGGGTGGAAAGCCGGTGGGAAAACGTTGAGGCTTCCGCATCTTACCCATGTAACGAGTGTGACAGGAGTTTCACTCGGAGTAGAAGCCTTATCGAACATCAGAAAATCCACACTGGTGAGAAACCCTATCAGTGTGACACATGTGGGAAAGGCTTCACCCGAACTTCATACCTTGTTCAACACCGGAGGAGCCATGTTGGAAAGAAAGTTCTATCACAGTGAGCCACGTCATACATGCCAGATTTGTTCATTCCTCACAGAGCTGGGCTGAGGCTTTACTGACCGCTACATGCCATCTTGTGTTAGAAGGCCGAGTCTGGAGGGTTGCATTGTCTTCTACATTCTAGAAGGTGGCTGGGAAACAGCTTGTTTGATAGGAGGCTCTGGGAGAGTTGTCTGGCAGAGGTAGGACATGAAATGATTGTTCTCACCTACTGGACTGAAATGGGCCTCCAGACTGGCTGACCACCTCCAGCCAGCACTTGATGACGTCTCGTGGCGAGATGGCTCTGATGTGGGGGCTGCTGCTCTGACCATTTTGCCTATAACGAATGTTTCACCATTTGGTCAGATCTGTGCCATATTATACTCCCCACTGTGCCTTGTGTGTAGGTGCTATAAACATGTATTTAGTACACCAGTGAGGTGACCTCCATAACTCTGAAAATCTGATGTGGTCTAGATTTCTGAGGACTTTCTAAGGCTATTTGTGTTTGTGTCTAATTCTCTGAGGTTCTAGATTCTGGGTCAGTCTAATGTATTTATTACCAAATACATAGGGTTGTCAGATCTGGGGTGGGAGAATCCATATTTCTTCACCAGCATAGTACTTGTAAGAATGCCTTAAGCAGCTTCTAATTAGATTTGTGAGATTGCTCCATCCATGTAACTCCATTCTTTGGTCCATATTATATTTGTTCACATTAATTTTGCTCCTTTTATGGGATAAACCTTTCACGTTCTGGTAAATAAATGAATTGATCAAGTCAGATCAAAATGATGATGAATTTTGATAGAAATCCTGTGATGTTGAACAGCTTGTTTCTCACCTCTTAGTTATCTTGGGCCTAACAAAGTGCTAAGACAGCACCTGTATGCCTCTCTCCCAATTCAGAGCCAAGTTGCACCACAGCTTATACCAGCTAAGCTTCCTCCAAGTTAGAGGAGTCATGCCAGATATTTATAACAAATTTCACTCATGTTTTCAGAACTGGTGTGTTGGTTGGGGATAGGAAGATAGGGTCAGAGGCAGCCAATGAGGATGGGAACCCAAGTGTAGACAGAGAAAATGTATCTGTTCAGAATCACATTGGGAATCCTACTCCGCAATATCCAAAGTATCAACATGTGAAGCCACAATAAGAATTTTGTGATATCTCTTGTTTTCACCCAAATCACCTTCTACAGAGTTCTTCAAAGACTTAACATCTTCCTGATGCCACCAGCATCCGGCTTTTCCAAGCTGTGCCAAAAATGGTTTCCATTTCTCATGGATCTCAGACCATGTTTTGTTGAGTCACCAACATGGTATTCTCTGGGTTCGTGCTCTGAAGCACCGCAAACTGACTAGAGATGCTGCAGACCGTGGGGCTCTCCCTGTATCACTTCTCTGAAGTCTTTCATTGTCTTCATTTCTGCTCATTGGAGTCTAATTTAGAACTTCTGTAGCTTTCCAAAATTCTATGGACTTTCTCCATTTAATCTGTTTTAGCCTTTTAAAATTTCCTTAAATTAACCTTTTGTTACTTTTGCAAAGCTAGCCATTTCCTTGTCTCTATTTTTTCTAAATTTTTCCTAATAGCCTTGATCTTAAACACTGTTCATTTTCCTTTGGTATTTATTTATGTCATGGAGATAAATGTGTGTGAAAGCTTTTGACAAACTAGACAGCGTACATGTGTAAGTCATAGAGATTGACAAGGGACCACTGTGCCTCCTTTCGTTCTTTCCCCTCCTTCCCAGCCTAAAATATTTTTCTGTGGAAGAGGACATATTGTAGAAAAATACTTTCAAGTGCCTACTGTGTCCAATAATAAATAAAGCACATGCATACATACATGCATACCTAGGCTTAGGGTTTCAGTATACTAAAGTTGATAAGACATGTACATAAATTAGTGCCATGAGAAATGCCTTGTGAATGGTGAGCTGAAGGGTGTGGAATCTCAGGAAAAGGTTTCTTCTGGCTGTGAGCTGTTATTATCACATGGATAGGGTAATGTTTGACAGAGCTAGAAAGACTGAGTTTGTCAGATTTAGTAAATAGGGCAAGTTTAAAGTAGGTACATTGTAGGGGTCTTCACTGCCAGAGCAAGGAGCTTAACTTTTATTCAGTTAAGTACCAGAGAGCCACTGACGTGATCAAGATATTATCTGTCTGGCAGTATTGTGTAATTTCAACTGAAAAAATTACCTTGTTGATAGTCTTTTGGACACCTTGCTTTGTATAAAGCAAAGGTATGTTTATAAAGTGAATTATAAAGTGGCTTCAACACTAGCCTATTGAAAAAAGGTGGTCAAAAAATTATTTATAGATGAAATTAGATCCAGTAAAATACGTTGCTTAGTTAAGCTATAACCAATATTTAAAGTAGAATAAAATGCTACTTTTTGTGCTTTTTAAAATTGTTTTTATGAATTTTAGTGTCGACTGGTCAGCCATTCTACTTAATTCCTCCATCTGCTGCAATGCAGTCTTCCATTTTCTTTTTTCTCCCTTTGCATGAGTTAAGGGGCTGGTTAAGACATATTTTTTTCCGCTTGGGTAGAATGAATAGTTATTATGAAAAGAGCTTTTGATGAATAGCCCTCCTGGACATGTTCTTAATTTTGGTAAAGAAGCATATAACCCTATGAAATATTATTTCTCTGCTTTCTCCTTTAGAAGGAAAAAAGGTGCAGCTTACCCACGGGGTTGTGAGGATCACCTATACAAACAAGTGCTCGGAGGTTGTAGTTCCGGGTGGTTCCATAGGAGACTTTGAACTCACCTGTTCCCACACATTGAGTCCAGCTACAAGGGAACAATTTCCTCTTAAAAAACAAAGGCTGGCTTAGTGACAACTACACATGGGCAAACCAGAAGAAAAACATGTTGAAGCACATAGAAGAGTCTGGGACGGAATCCCCTCATAAAGCCCACTCCTGGCACAGTGACGTACAACTGGGAAGGAACTCAAAACCTGGAGCTTCTTTGTGAGGAGCACTGGGCTCAAACTCACATTAGGCATAACAACTTTTAAGACATACACTTGAGAGACAACTCCCCAAAACATACATCTGAAAACCGACGGGCCTGTGTTCCAAGACCCACAAGACTAAAGTGATCTGAGAAACTGCTCTTCTAGGACTCACGTGCTCAGACTCACCCATCCAAGGGCCCAGAGGCAGCTGATAGCACCCAGATTGAAAGTGAAGGAGACTCACTTGCTTATATTAAAACATTGGCCACAGGGGCAATCATCTAACTCGATACATATCTAGGAGCCTGCTGGAACATTCCAGAGAGGGAAACAGGCACCATCTTTGTATTCTTCCTTAACTGTGCTTCAGAGCACAGTATCTCTCATAAGGGAGCTTTTACATGCATCTGGTATCCTGATTTTTGTGGCTGCCACTCAGGGGATTCCTTTGGATCACCTGTCTCTGGACGCCAGGGAGCTTACATTCCTGGTCTCATGGGACTGTAATATTTGGTGTCACCCAAAAAGGAGCTCATACCCAGTCTGGTGCCCCAATTTGTATGGCTACAAGAAAAGAAGAAAGAAACAGAGGAACCACAAAAACAGCCAGAAAACAATAAAATGGCAATAAGCATATACCTATCCATAATTACCTTAAGTCCATGTAAACGGACTAAATTCTCCAATCAAAAGACATAGAGTGGCTGAACAGATAAAAAGACAATACCTATCTGTATACTGACTACAAGATACTCACTATAGATGTAAGGACACACAAAACTGAAAGTTAAGGGATGGAAAAACATTTCATGCAAATGGAAATCAAAAGAAAGTTGGAGTAGTTATACTTCTAGCAGATAAAATAGACTTTACAACAAAGACTAATAAGAGATAAAGAGGGGCATTACATAATGATAAAAGGGTCAGTCCAACAAGAAGATGTAACACTAAATATTTAGGCAACCAGCATAGGAGCACCGAAGTATATAAAGCAAATATTAACAGGAATAAAGGGAGAAATAGTAGTGCAATAATAGTAGGGACTTAGATTGATGGACAGATCATCCAGAAAGAAAATAAGGAAACACCGACCTGATAGGAAATGTTAGACCAGACAGAGTTAACAGATATTTACAGAACATTCCATCCTAAGGCAACAGAGTACACATTCTTCTGAAGAACACATGGAACATTTTCCAAGATAGATCATATGTCACAAAACAAGTCTTAACAAATTTAAAATGACTGAATCATGTATCTTCCAACCACACTAGTATGAAATTAATTACATGAATAAAACTGAAAAATTCATTAATCTGTGGAGATTAAACAACATGCTACTGAACAACTAATGGGTCAAGGAAGAAATCAAAGGAAATATCAAAAGATAGTTGAAACAAATGAAAATAGAAATGTAACATACTATAATTGAGGTAATGCAGCAAAAAGCAGTTCCAAGAAGTTCATAGTGATAAGTGCCTACCTGAAAAAACAAAAAGTGTCAAACAATCTAACTTTACACATCAAGAAACTAGAAAAAGAACAAATGAAGCCCAAAGTCAGTAGAGGAAAATAATAAAGATTACAGCAGAAATAAATGAAATAGAGACTAAAAAGATAGAAAGAAAATCAATGAAACTAAAAGCTCTTTCTTTGAAAAGATAAACTTGACAAACATTTGGTTACACTTACCCAAAAAGAGAGAGAGGACTCAAAAAATCAGAAAATGAAAGAGATGTTACAACTGATACCACAGATATACAAAGGATCCTAAGATACTGCTATGAACAGTTATACGCCAACAACTTGGACAACCTAGAAGGAACGGGTAAATTCCTAGAAACATATAACCTACCAAGACTGAATCCTGATGAAATAGAAAATCTGAACAGAACAGTTACTATGAAGGAGATTGAGTCAGTAATCAAAAACTTCCCAACAAACTAAAAGTCCAAGGCCAGATGGCTTTACTGGGGAATTCTACCAAATATTCAAAGAAGAATAACAATCTTAAATTCTTTCAGAAAAGAAAAGGGGAAGGAACTTGACACTCCTTTTATGAAGTCAGCATTACCCTAACATCAAAACCAGACAAAGATGGCATAATAAAAGAAAATCACAGGCCAATATCCCTATTGACTATAAATGCAAAAATCCTCAAACAAAATATAAGCAAGCCAAATTCGACAATACATAAACAGAATTGTATATGTGATCAAGTGGCATTTATTCCAGGGATGCATGGATGGTTCAACATCTGCAAATTAGTTAACGTGATACGTCACCACGTGACATAACAAAATGAAGGAGCAAAATCATATGATCATCTCAATAGATGCAGAAAAAACAGCTGACAAAATTTAACATGTTTTACGATAAAAACTCTCAAGGTGGGTGTAAAGGGAATTTAACATAATGAATTCCATATATGAAAAGCCCACAGCAAACCTCATACTCAAAAGTGAAAAGCTGGAAGCTTTCCCTCTAAGATCAGGAACAAGACAAGACTGCCCACTCACCACTTTTATTCAACATAGTATTGAAAGTCCTAGCCAGAACAATTAGGTATGAAAAAGGGGAAAAAAAGGCATCCAAATTGGAAACGAAGAAGTGAAACTGTCATGATTTACAGATAATACATGGATATACATAGAAAGCACTATACATTTAAAAAACATTTTTTTAATGTTTTATTTATTCTTTTTTTTATTATTTAAAAAAAAATTTTTTTTCAACTTTTATTTATTTTTTGGGGACAGAGAGAGACAGAGCATGAACGGGGGAGGGGCAGAGAGAGAGAGGGAGACACAGAATCGGAAACAGGCTCCAGGCTCTGAGCCATCAGCCCAGAGCCTGACGCGGGGCTCGAACTCCCGGACCGCGAGATCGTGACCTGGCTGAAGTTGGACGCTTAACCGACTGCGCCACCCAGGCGACCCTGTTTTATTTATTCTTGAGGGAGAGACAGAGCATGAGCGGGGACGGGGCACAGAGAGAAGGAGACACAGAATCCGAAGCAGGCTCCAGGATCTGAGCTGTCATCACAGAGCCTGACGCGGGGCTCGAACCCACGAACCGTGAGATCATGACCTGAGCCAAAGTCAGATGCTCAACCAATTGAGCCACACAGGCACCCCAGCACTATACATTTCTATGTATATATGATATACATAGAAAACGCTAAAGACTACACACACATATACACATATATACACATACACACACACAAAACTGAAATAAATTACAGGATGCAGAATCAATACACAAAAATCTATTGTGTTTCTATACACTAATAACTATCAGAGAAATTAAGAGAACAATCTTACAATTACAGCAAAAAGATTTACATACCCAGGAATAAACTTAAGGAAGTAAAAGATCTATATTCTGAAAACTATAAGACATTAGTGAAAAAAAAATTGAAGAAGGTACAAATAAATGGAAAGATATCCAATGTTAATAAATTAGAAGATTTAATCTTGTTAAAATGTCCACACTACCCGAAGCGATCTACAGATTCAATGAAATCCCTATTAAAATTCCAATGGCAGTGGAACTTAAGCAGCTCAGTTGTTAAGAATCCAACTTCACCTCAGGTCATGAACTTATGGTTGGTGAGTTCGAGCCCCACGTTGGGCTCTGTGCTGACAACTCAGCTTTGGATTCTGTGTCTCCCTCTTTCTCTGACCCTCCCCCCACCCCAAGAATAAATATTTAAAAAAATTTTTTTTAAATTCCAATAGCATTTTTCACAGAAATAAACAATTTAAAAATTTGTATGGAACCATCAAAGACCCTGAATAGTCAAAGCCATCTTGAAAAAAGAACAAAGCTGGAGTCATCATGCTCCCTGCCTTCTAACTATATTACAAAACTGTAGTAATTAAGAGTAAGGCATTGGTGTAAAAACAGGCATGTACATCAATGAAACAAAATAGTCCAGAAATAAGCCCACACATATACGGTCAATTAGGACAAAGGGGCCAAGAATATACAATGAGGAAAGGTCAGTCTCTTCAATAAATGGTGTTGGGAAAATTGGATGGTTACATGCAAAATAATGAATCTGGATCACTATCTTGTACCATATACAAAAATTAACTCAAAGTGGATTAAAGATTTGAATGTGAGACTTGAAACATAAATTCCTTAAAGGAAACACAGGCAGTAATCTCATTGATGTAGGTCTTGAATCTTTTTTGAATCTCACACCAAAGCAACAGCAACAAAAGTAAACAAGCGGGGCTGCATCAAACTAAAAAGCTTCTGCTCAGCAAAGGAGACCACCAACAAAATGAAAAGGCAACCTATGGAATGGAAGAAGGTATCTGCAGATAACATATCTGATAAAGGTCTAATATCCAAAATACATAAATAACTCATACTAGTCAATAGCAAAACAAAGAAAACCCATCAACAATCCAACTACTAAAAGATCTGAATAGCCATTTTTTCCAAAGAAGACACAGATGGTCAACAGGCACACGAAAAGATGCTCTACATCATTCATCATCATGGAAATGCAAATCAAAACCATAATGAGATATCCCCTCACACCTGTCTGAATGGCTATTATCAAAAAAGACAAATTAATGCTGGCAAGGATGTGGAGAAAAGAGAACCCTCATGCACTGTTTGTGGGAATGTAAATCAGTGCAACCACTATGGAGACAGTATGGAGGTTCCTCAAAAAATTAAAGATCTAACTACCATATAATCCAGCAATTCCACGTCAGTATGTATTAAAGCAAACAACAACAAAAGACAAACCCAAAAACGACAAATGCCACTTAAAAATATATATGTACTTCCATGTTCACTACAACACTATTTGTGATAGTCAAGGTATGGAAACAATATAAGTGTCCACTTATGGATGAATGGGTAATGAAACTGTAGTATATATACACGATGGGATATGACATGACAGTGATTTAGAAGGACTCTCTATCTCCCCACTCCTCTTGGTTTAGCAACCCGTCTCTGTTGGTATCACATCCTGCTGTTAGGCAGCATTAATTGGTGGCTGATTGCTCTATTCTTTTCAGCAATGCCTTTTGCCATCAATTATTTAAGTGTGATCCAATTAAATTTGCAGCCCTTTGTAGGGATACTTTTTGAGGCCAATATGTGTAAGGTTTCTTTCTGAGCCCAAGAGGACTCTCCTTACTTGTCTTTTTCCCTGGTTTTCCTTGGTAAACTAGCCAGCCTAAGAATTATCATTTAGCTTTCATGGTTAGCTTACTTTAAATTGCTTACTACCAAAATCGACATTGTTTTGGAGAGTACCTTTAGGCTTGACCTTTCCCATAATCTGTTCCAACTATAGTCCATTCCATTGGGGAGAGCCTCAAAGCCCTCTGCTCTTATACCCACCCCCTCCCCAGGTCAAAATCTCTGAGTCCCTGCTCCAGAATTGAGGACAGGGACAGTGACCTACTCCTCTCAGTGACACTTCTGCATTATGATTAGGGTGTTGGGCCAGGCAGTAGCCTCTAGTCTTCCCAGCATGGAACCTCTGTCCTATGCGTGGAACTTGTGTGAGGGCTTTCTGGGCTCCAGTATTCTTAGCCTGCCGTGTCTGAAGTAGAGCCTCTGCCCTATGAATGGGGCCCCGGTGGAGGAAAAAGCTCGACTTAATTGGTTTCACTTACCTGGAATTTAGTCTCTGAAAAATAAAACTTTGATGTCTTGTCCCTCTTAGGGTGGTACCTTAGCCTTTGCTTGGTACCCCCATCTTCTTGGACATATCCACCCAGATTGGAGTTTCCCTCATGCTGAGCCAGTGGATAGGGATAGGATAGAAAGTAGTTCATGGCACAAGTGCCATAGATTGTGTTGGGGCACCTGGGTGGCTCAATCAATTAAGCATCCAACTCGGTTTGGGCTCAGGTCATGAACTCACGGTTTGTGAGTTCAAGCCCCACATTGGGCTCTGTGCTGACAGTGTAGAGCCTGCTAAGGATTCTCTCTCCCTCTCTCTGCCCCTCCCCTGCTCACTCTCTCTGTCGCTCCCTTAAAAATAAGTAAACTTTAAAAAGAAAAAGTGCCATAGATTGTGTTCTTACCAAAATTTAGTAGATTTTCTTGAATAAATGTTTCCTCATTTGCTGTATGCTCTTAGGACAATTTCCAGAGACCGTATGAGGTAGTTTTCACAAGTTATGATTGTTTCACCCTGAGTGGGTCCAGGAGCCCCTCATGCTGCCAATTCAGAAGTTATTTTAAGATTTAAATTTGTAACTATTTATTCCTAGTTTAATAATGGGTATTAAGGGGCGCCTGGGTGGCTCAGTCGGTTAAGCGGTGGACTTCGGCTCAGGTCATGATCTCACGGTCCGTGAGTTCAAGCCTCACGTCGGGCTCTGTGCTGACAGCTCAGAGCCTGGAGCCTGTTTCGGATTCTGTGTCTCCCTCTCTCTGACCCTCCCCCGTTCATGCTCTGTCTCTCTCTGTCTCAAAAATAAATGTTAAAAAAAAATTTTTTTTTAATGGGTATTAAATCTCTGTCAGTCATAGCCCATCCTTCTTTTAATATGTTGTGGGTCTTTTTGGCTAGTATTTACTTAGGATTACTAAATTAATATTTATGAGTAAATTTCAGTGGCAGTTTTCTCTCTGCTAGCGTTGACAGGTCTTAATATCAATGTAATACTTACTGTATAAAGAGAACTTGGCTTAAACTTACACAGTGAGGTATGTCAATTACTTCTCAAGAACACTGAAAACAAAACCCCAATTTGGAATAACTTCCTTTTCTTTCTCTATGCTCCATAAAAGTTTACATAAAACCAGCTTCATGTTCCTTAGAATGTTTACAGGTTTTCCTGTGTAATTCAGTGAACCTGGTGCTGTCTTAGGGGTAGAACTGTGATGGGTTTTGTGTTTGTTCTGTTATTGGTCTATGGCAGAGACTGCTCACTGTGCACCCAGTGTCCACTTTCCCTTTCCTCCTCACGCCCATGATCCTGATTTTATCTAGACGCAGTGCCACTACAGGACATTTTGCAGTCTCCCTAGCAGCCAGCTGTGGCCCAGAGACTGCGTTTAAGTCCGTGGGGCACTTATGGAAGTGCCCTGTGGCACTTGCTGAGAGGTGCCCACAGGGAGTTGACTCAGCTAGGCTGGGCGTTTATTTTTCCTTCTGCTTTTCTTACTCCTTTACTCTTATACCGCAGATGTGACTGCTGGAGATCTAGCAGCCTCACTGGATCTCTAAGTTGATCTTGAGAAACGTCACCAGACAACATGGTGGTTTAACAGAAAAAGATGAGCCTATATGCCTGAAAACAAAACATATGCAGATATCTTGACATAGATACTTAGATAGATAGATAGGTAGGTAGACAGATCGATCAATCTCCTATATGATATACGGGAGCTGCCATAGCAGTCCCAAACTGTCTGTCTCTATACTTCTTTTACAAAAAAGATAAATGAAATTTTATTTAAGCTGCTATTACTTAGATTATTTTATCATATTCAGTCAAACTTAATTCTAAGAAATATGCAATCTCTTTAAACTTTCTATCTTTTCAGGAGTGAATTTTAGTAATTTAAAATTTTATAGAAAATCACCATATGTTAACATGGCCAACCGACACAAGTATATGATAAAGTATAAGAAAAGAAAATTTAAATAGCTGAGCTGAAAAGAAAGAACAGGAGATTTTCCAGGTGCCAGAAACAAGGAGGGAACTTGCAGGTACCATGCAAGGCTGTGGAATGGTGCTACGGGAACTTTCAGAGCTACTGTACCTGGACGCCGGCCATCAGTAAGGCAGTGAATGAGCTATTTCTGAATAACACATTCCCTCAAACCTCAGTGGCTTGAAACAGCATTTATTGTATTTCACCATTTCTGTAGTTCAGTAACTCAAGAATACATTAAGTGGGTAATTCTAGCTCAGGGTCTTGCGTGAGGTTGCAGGCAAGGTATCAGCCACGGCTGCTGTCATCCTTGACTGGGACTGGAGGATTCCTAGCCGGCACGGCGGGCCAGCAGCAGGGCTCAGTGCTACCTGGGCCTCTCCACCCAGCTCACTTCCCCCAGGCAACCACCGAGAGGCAGTTGGATGCCCCCACCACAGTCTAGTTGTGAGAAGCCAGTGGCTACACTCAGCTCACACATAATGTCCGGTTCCTGGTTCTGAGTGTGAGGCGCCTGGAAGTAACCACTCTGACCTAACATGGAAAGAGCTGCACAGACTGAAAAGTCAGTAACGCTTCCTGGATCAGAAGAGAGGGCAGGATACAGCAAACTGCCCAGACTGGAGACAATCAGATGAATCCAGGGAGGGAAGGTCTAGGAAGCAGAAACCTAAGTGTAAAAACCAGTGTGACACCAGTGTGGGGGCAGGAAAACTTGAATTTAAAAAAAAAATTTTTTTTTTACATTTATTTACTTTTAAGAGACAGACACAGCACAAGTGGGGGAGGGGCAGAGAGACAGAGACACAGAATCCGAAGCAGGCTCCAGGCTCTGAGCTGTCAGCGCAGAGCGCAACGCGGGGCTCGAACTCACAGACCATGAGATCATGACCGGAGCCAAAGTAGGACGCTTAACCGACTGAGCCACCCAGGCGCTCCTGGAATACCTGAATATTAACGGTGGAATTGCTGGAGCTCAATGAAGGCAACTCTGAGAGTTAAAACCTCCAGGGAGGCCTGGAGTTAAGGCCTCCGGTCATAGCGATGCCTGCACAACACTATGTGTTCTACCTCCAGGAGCTCAACCAGGTTCCCACAGTAAATACTGGAGAAAAATCCCCTTTTGCTTCCAGCTGGAGGAGAGGAAAGGAACTAATTTTAAATAAACAGAGCACTCTGTTCCTTTTAATCAGGCCTGCTTTCAGGGGAGACTAGTTAACTAGAGCCTAACCTTCTGGGGTATTATCAGATCCTAACTGGGTTGGGGGAAGAGAAATACCCAATTTAACTCGCTCTAGCCTTCCTTGTGGGAGAAGGGAAATAACAGCTCTAACTACCGCATCTCATCTAAGAGGAGAACACTGAGAGATACCTGTGAAGTTCAGTCCAGACAGACTCACTGAGACCTAATCAAAGGACTTTAACATTAAAAAGCCAAATTTGGGGTGCCTGCGTGGCTTAGTCGGTTGAGCAACCGACTTCGGCTCAGGTCATGATCTCACAGTTCGTGGGTTCGAGCCCCGCGTCGGGCTCTGTGCTGACAGCTCAGAGTCTGGAGCCTGCTTCGGATTCTGTGTCTCCCTCTCACTCTGCCCCTCCCCCACTCATGCTCTGTCTCTCTCTGTCTCAGAAATAAACAAACATTAAACAAAATTTAAAAAAATAAATAAATAAATAAAAATAAAAAGCCAAATTCAACTGAGTAAATTTTAAAGATCTTGGTGGCTTCAGCAATTCATGAATTGCGCAGCATCGCACCCATCAGATGGAAGCATGGAGAGGAGCTGTAAAAATGAAGGACTTGAAGGAAGAAAGGTCTGGGAACAAGGGAGCTACTCTGGGCAGAAAAAGCAGGTTGGTTATTGAACGGTCACTTTCCTTTAGGGGATGACGGGCATCTACCAGGCATATTTACCTAACTAGTGCTGACCAGGTGATTCCTGATTGACTAGTTTATTTGATATTCCATTTCCAGGAGAGCCGGAACTGTATTTAAGTTACATCTCAGTTTGGTGACATGGGACTTAGCATAAGTGACTGCATTTGGGGCCTGTTTTGTTTTTAATAACAGAATGCTTCCCACACATCACAACCACATTGCTCGAGGCCATTTTATAGCACTTCCTGGGGCGCCTGTGTGGCTCAGTTGGCTAAGCGTCCAACTTCAGCTCAGGCCATGATCTCGCGGTTCATGGGTTTGAGCCCCGCGTTGGGCTCTGTGCTGACAGCTCAGAGCCTGGAGCCTGCTTTGGATTCTGTGTCTCCAGTCTCTCTCTGCCCTTCCCCTGCTCACGTGCTCTCTTTCAAAATTAAGCATTAAAAAAACATATATATATACATTTACAGCACTTCCTTTTTACTCAGTACATCTTGTCTAGCTTTCAACAAAAAAATTACAAGGCATACCAAACAGCAAAAAACACAGTTTGAAAAGGCAAGCAAGCATCAGAACAAGACACGGCAGGAATTTTGGAGTGGTCAGACCACAAATTTAAAATAACTATGATAAATATGCTAAGGGCTCTAACAGATAAAGCAGACAGTGTGCAAGAACAGATAGGCAATGTCAGCAGAGAGATGGAAATCCTAGGAAAGAACCCGAAAGTGCTAGAGATGAAAAACACCGTTAACAAAAATGAAGAGTGCTTTTGATGGGCTTCTTAGAAAACTGGGCACATGTGAGGAAAAAAAAAAATCTCTGAACCAGAGGATAAATTCAGTTCAAACTCAAGGAGAATGGGATTAGACTCTACCTCTGGAAGGAAGGGGTGTCAGGGAATTTGTGGATACATGTTAAAACAGAACAAAAAGAGACAAAAAGAAACTAGAAATGAGACTCCCTACAAGAAGCAAGAACAACTGTGCTGCTGACTTAAGAGGACTTGTCTCCTGAGCCTCTGGATGGAAGTTTAAAGCCCAAGAAGGAAGTTTAAAGCCCATTAGAGAAGAGGGGAGGTGAGAAAGTGTAATCACAATTCACAGTACCTCCGCTTTTCAGGAATATGAAATTCCAAAAATTAATATATTCAGAAATCAGTATCTATGGTCTTGGGTCCAGGAAACCCTCGAGTTATTTAGCAGAAGTAAATACAGAACAAGCCCGTAGCAACAATTCCATAACCTCCAACACAGGGTGCTGCCACAGATCAAAAGAATCCCTCCTGGGGATGAGCAATGGCAGAAAATACAAACCAGAGTAAGCATTTACCCTGGAAAAAGGCTGTAGAAATGAATAGCAGAGTCTGCTCCCTAAGAGCTTCAGATAACATGATAATCTGAAGGAAATGGTAAAATGTATTTTACCAGGAGGCAGTTCTGAAAAAGAATCATATAAAACATCAGGAAACGAAATATAAAGGCATTGAGATGAAAATCACATATAGTAAACAGCACATTAAATACAGCTCATGGAGAATACGTAAACTATATGACTGATCTGAAGACATATATCACAGAGAGATCAGCAAGACACAATGGGAAGGAGGAACCTGGAAGACAGTGGGAGAACGCCCAATGCATACACGTAACGGGAGAGCCAGGAGGAGGTATTTCCTGAGAGAGAATTTGGATGGAGATGTTGACTGAGAATTGCCCGACTTGATGGAAGCCATAAATCTCAAGTTGGAAGAAGCACTTCAGAGTGCTGAAAGAGAAAAACTGTAAGCCTTCTACGCAGACTGAGTGAATGAGGGCTCTGTCACTGCAAATACATGGAAACCAACATTCAAGGGGGAGAGTGGAAAGAAAACATGTTCACACAAAGCCGAAGGGAACTCACCACCGCTAAACCACCAAAAGACATGCTTCAGTGAGAAGAGAAATGAATCTCCAAGGAAGCCTCAGTGAGTAAAATCAACTTGTTAAAACACACACATGAAAACCTAATTAGTCATTGACTATCAGAAACCCAGTAACAACTAATTATAATGACAAGGTCAATTTGGGGTCAAGTATAACTAGAAAACTAATCCACAGTGGTGTGGGCTGCTGGAGCAGGTCCACAGGAGGTATTCAGGTGTTGCGTAATATCACGGAGAAGGGCACAGATAGAGATCAGTTTCATAATCTCACAAGTCAGGTGGGCATATTAAAATTTTATGCGTAACCAGTAAAAATAAAGACTAAAAATGTGAAATTTTCAAACATGTAAATGGGGGAAAAAAGAAGAAAATACAAACTGAGCAGCATAAAACAGGAACTGAGAAAATTCTTTTAAAAATCATGGAAAACAGAAAAGACAAAATTGGGTGGTAGAAATAAACTGACAATCAGAATAGACAAAATCGGATTACACTGAGGAGTTAAAAGACAAGATTGAACACAGGAAATTTTATAGAGTTACTAAAATCAATTAAAATAAAAACTCTAGTTAGTAGGAAAACATATGTAGTAAAAGTATAAAAATAGGAAAGCAAGAAATTATAAAATCAGGATTCAAGATGATGTTCCTTTAATTGGGAAATTGAGGTACGGGATGAGGGGTACCAAGTGACCAGATAACACAGGTGTTTTTCAAGGTCTTAACTTCTGTTTTGTTTGTGTTTAATGGCATGTTAATGAGTGCTAAGTACTAAAGTAACTACCTAAGTTACCAAACTAATAAAGTAGTTAGTCATTCGTGGACCATGACTCCTATCAAGCATTATAATTAATCTAATTCTGTACACAGGTTATTCGAAGGAAATAATTTTTTTAAAAAGGATGGGAAAAAGTAAAAATAAAAAGGATGGGAAAGAGATACTGGGCTAATATTCTCTGAAAGACTTTGGACCAGGGCACCTGGGTAGCTCAGTTGGTTGAGCATTCAACTTTGGCTCAGGTCATGATGGAGTCCCACATTGGGCTCTCTACTGTCAGTGTGCAGCCTGCTTGGGATTCTCTCTCTTTCCCTCTCTCTCTGCCCCACCCCCACTCATGCACACGCGCACACGCACTCTCTCACTCTCTCAAAGGTAAATATTAAAACATGATTTTGGACCAGCTGCATTAGTATCAGCAATATAAGCTTATTAGAGATAAGCTGTCTCTCTCCCTCCATCCCCCCTACCCCCCCCCAACAAAGGGGTCATGCTGGCTGCATCTTGCTCTGTGCTCATGTGACCCCTTTTGCTCATGTGACCCAGAGCTCATGTGACAGAGCAAGATGCAGCCAGCAGACAAGCCAAAAGGAGGCTCAGAAGGGACGGCACCCTGCAAGCATCCCCATCCTGAACTTCCAGCCTCCCCCCCCACCTCGCCGCATAGTGATGGCAGCCCCAGCCAACTGCGACAGGTACACGCGAGCGGGGGACAAAAGAGGTCGGGATGGGAGCATTCCTAGATGGATTCAGTTGACAGACTGTCGCAGATTTATGTTCCACACGAACTAAATGCTGAACCGCATGTGCGGGAAACGAGGAATTGTACTCCAGACACAAGTCTTTACTTTTTTCTCAGCTCCCTGATGCAAATATTGATCTACTTAAAAAAAAAAAAAAAAAAAAAAGTTTATTTTTGAAAGAGAGAGAACCACAGCGTGAACAGGGGAGGGGCAGAGAGAGGGAGATGCAGAATCTGAAGCAGGCTCCAGGCTCAGAGGTGTCAGCACAGAGCCCAACTCAGGGCTCAAACTCACAGACCACAAACGAGATCATGACCTGAGCCAAAGTCAGATGCTCAACCGATTGAGCCACCCAGGTGCCCCTTATTTTTTTTTTTAATGTTTTTATTTATTTTGAGAGACAGAGCAGGAGAGGGGCAGAGAGAGGAGAGACAGAATCTCAAGCAGGCCCTTCACTGTCAGCACAGAGCCCGTTGTGGGATTCAAACCCATGAACCGTGAGATCATGACCTGAGCCAACATCAGACACTCAACTGACTGAGCCACCCAGGCGCCCCAGTATTGATCTACTTTTAAACCCATGTGACAGCAGTCTGTAATACATCTTTTTTTTTAAATTGAGGTAAAAGAAAAAGTCCCACAAAAACCTTAACTTACAAGGAAGTCTCTCACTGCTGTCCAACCCTCCTTTTCTGTATCATGTTCGCATTTAGTAATCACGTCACCTTCTCCTTATCTGACGTGTACTTTATGGACCCCAGTGTCCTTCCGTACCACTGCCGTCTGCTGCTCCTCAGAACAGTCCTGCAAAGGGGCGGGAACAGGCCCTGAGGGCCTGGGCGCAGTCACAGATGCCAGTGGTTCTGTGCCCTGGCCTTCACCCGGCCAGTGCACCCATCCCCACTGCCATGAGGGCAGCCCTCGATCGGTGAGTGCCGGCACACGAAGTAAGTTTTGTTCAAGAGGCCCTTCCTCCAAATTAGGCTAAAGCTGGACTGAGACCACATCCTGCTCGGCCCTTTCCTTCTCCATGTCCCGTTTCCCCTGCTGTTACTTCTCCGAGTGACCCCCCCCACCCCGGAACCTGAATCCCTGCCCAGGCTCCGCTTCTCAAAAATCCAATCCAGGAGACTTATCCAAGGCCCCACCTTCCAGGATCCACTGAGACTCCATCCCAGGGGCCCTGGCTCCTGGTCCTCAACCTCCCCGCTGCACCACGTGGTTTGCAGACATAACAAGCGATGGGGACAGGCTACTTTCATAGTTGAATTTTTGAGTCTGAACTCACACAAGACCGCAGACTCTATGACAACTGACATAATCAGCAGGAGCGAATCCTCAGACCATGTCTGTATTTCATGCTAACATTTCTACCAAATGATCCCAGGGCCTACCTTCAAGCCTACTATGATGTGGAAACTCACCTTGGGCTTCTCAGAAGTAGAACCTTCCATGACAGAGTGAGGGAAATGGCTCAAGCTGGTGCTTCGTGGAATCTGCATTAGGTAGTTTCTCTCCCTGTGATGGGAAACTGTTCGTAAGAGTTTTGCCTTAAAATCCAACTTCCCAAGAAACAAGAAGAAAGGAGAGGGAGACTCGGACTGAGAAGGGGCTCAGTCAGAAGAGCCACTTAAGGATCTCAGTCTGACCGACCTCTACATTGTAAGTCTTCCTCCAGCTCCCCCAGAGGAAGTGGAGAAGGTGTCCATAGACAGAATGCGCCCCGAGTCATAACCGTGGAAGCTGGTGCTGAGGACACGGGGGTCACTACTGTGCTCCACTTCTGTCTGAAATTCTCCCTTGGAGGTAAAGGATAGAATCCCCAATTCCAGGGCCGGCTGCCCTGGCCAACTGAGGGCACGGCTCTTGTGCCTGGGGGACGTCCGTTCTAGCGGATCGAAGGAGAGAGATGGGGCTGCAGCCTCGGTGGAGAAATCATAAGAGGGAATAAGGGAGCCGCGAGCCTCGGGTCTGTTCCGCCCTGACCAGGGGAGCCTCGTCTCCCCACAAGGACACGTCCCCGGGAAGGCAGCTCCCTGGAAGGAAGACACTCAAGGCCACACAGCTGTCCTCTGAGCCGCTGCCGAACCACTGCACCAGCTGTGGAACCGCAGGAAAACCCCAACATGTTCAGGGGGGGAGTCTTTCTCCGGACCGAGCCAAGCGACAGAAAAGAAGGACTCAGGAGATCTAAGAGGGTTGTTTTAACAGCACGTTACATGGCTCATGATCCAATTCCCTGGCAGGACCCTGGACTCGGGATACAAGTGACCTGTGGTGCTGACGATGGACAGGCACGAAGGGGGTTCCGGGTGACCAGAGACTAGCACAACACCCCAACAGACTGAGGATAAAGTCTGAAGCCAGGGGTTTAACGACATGATGTTGGATGTCAACACTAGGGAACCCAATTAAGAGCATGTGAAAACTACCGTTTTCAGGAGCTCAAATTATTCCACAATAAAGGTCCAGGTTTTCAACCTTGACTCCAAGCCTGGACTTGAGTCTTCCCGTCTGCATCCATACAAGGGACAAGGACAGTGCAGTGTCCCCGCCCCTCGCGGGTAGGTAGACCCTGCACACGGTGGCCCCTGTTCCAAGGGCACAATGAGCTCATCAGGGGAAGCGGTGGGGTGGACAAGGAGTGGGCGCAGAGGAACTGGCCCTGGGAACACTGAAGACCCACGTATCATAAAACATCAGCAGGGCTCTATGTGACCTTATGGAATTAAACAGGGACGCACGTGTTTCAGGCATATTGGCCTGGCAGCGCCATTTATTCCATTACTAAGAAGGTTCAGCAGCTGCCATCTGAGTAAACAAGAAGGGTGAGTACAGGGTGAAGCAGGGTGGGCAGGGGGAGAGCCAGGGCACGGAAGCAGCAGTGCAAACACCCAAAGCTTCCTCTTCGGATTTGCCCAGACCACGGCTCAGCGTCTGCTCCAAAACGCGAGGAGGGGGCGAGAAGACGACGCTTCCTGGCCTTCCCGTCCCCGGGGGCCGGGCCCGTGACCAGGGACAGGCGCGCCCCAGAGTCACCGCGGCCCGGCGGCCGCGTGAGTCTTCTGGTGGCGGATGAGGTTGCACTGGCGGGTGAAGTCCTTTCCGCAGCGGGCGCAGCGGTGCGGCCGCTCCCCCGTGTGGCTGCGCTCGTGCTCCAGGAGGAAGGAGCGCCGGCCGTAGCTCTTCCCGCACTGGGCGCAGCGGTGCGGCCGCTCCGGCCGGTGGCTGCGCTGGTGCTGGATGAGGCCGGCGCTCTGGCTGAAGGCCTTCCCGCACTCCCGGCAGCGGTACCGCCGGTGCGCGTCGTGGATGCCGCGGTGATTGAACAGCCCCGAGCTGCGGCTGAACGCCTTCCCGCACTCGCCGCACGCGTAGGGCCTCTCGCCCGTGTGCACCCTGCGGTGGCGGGTGAGGCCCGAATTCTGGGCAAAGGTCTTGCCGCACTCGTCACATGTGTGCCATCCCCGCCCCGGGGGGCCGCCCCGGCGCCCCTCTGCCCAGCCCTGTCCAGGCCCGGGCCCCCCGCGTGCCTCCTCCCAGGTCTGTGCGGAAAGGACTTCCCCGCGGGACTCCGCTATCTTAGGACAGTCTTTCCTCGGCACCACTTCTCTGTCCTCAGCCATGCTCGTTCCATCTGAAACACAAGAGACCAGGCAAGCGTCACCTGCTCCGACCCCACGGGAGGGTCCCTGTGCGCATGAAACCGCAGACCGCTTCCACCTGGTGTGATCCCAGGTCACAGAGCAGAGAGGAGCTTGGAAACAGAAGGGCCAGTGCGGAAGCCTTCCTCCAAGTGACCGGGAAGGCTGCCCTCCGGCAGAATGTGGCTCAGTCCTTCCTGACAGGGCAGGGGCCTGGAGAGGATTCCTTAGGCTTCTTCATGGGGAGGGCAGCTCAACGTCAGGGTGCCTTCTCCTAGTTTTCCCCTAGAACCCCTCCCCGATTTGGGTGCAGAGCCTCAAAGAGACCATGTACTCATTCATTCCTTTTGGAACAAGTGCTCCCACTCTTCTGGGGGCATCGGACAGTAAGTACTACAACCGTCAGATCCGCGACATCCCAGGTGTGTCCCAGCACGTCCCAGGTATGACCTGGCCTGTCCCAGTGGGCTCCAGCACAAGGCCCTTACTGGCTCCACACTCTGCCTGGAAAGCTCTAGGCTCGGACAACAGCTAGAGTTGGCTCAGTTCCCACCTTCTTGGTTCCTGTACTCAGGGCTGCGGTTGGCCTGCCACACCCATGGCGCCCTCGATGCCCCCGACTCGCTCCAGTCCCGGCCTGGTGTACAGCACTGACCACCGTCTGACACGCTGCATCGCCACCCCGTCTGTGTGCTATGTGTTTCCCCCATCCCACAGTCTAATCTCCATGACAGTGGGATCTTTTTGTTTTATTCCTTGGGTCACGGCTGGCACATGGCAGTTATTCAATAAATATTTGTTGAATGAATAAAAAACAAAGGACTGAAACCGAGCCTGCTGCTGTGGCCTCAAATGACCGGCCCAGGCATGGGCACAGGAGGCACACGGCACCCGATGGAACTGGCCCACACTGGACACTTGTCCAACCAACCCAATCGGACTTGAAGGAATTGAAGGCAGGAATGGAGACACACAGACCCAAACTGTCTAGACAGCAGAGCACAGCCCAGTGGAATCTTCAGGATGTCTCAGGTTCCCTGGGCATGACTGCTGGGGGAAGCCATCGAGACTACGAGACAGCCAACTGACCCATGAGCTGGATCTGGACAATCGAAAGCTCCTCACCCCCTCCCCTGAACTTGAAACGTGAGCTCTAGCTGCCTGCCCCGCTCCCAAAAGCTGCCCCAAGGACAGTGACTACCTGGACAGCACGCATGACTGCAGTCAGGTAAAGCCTCTACATAAACTTGTAAAATGTGTGGGCGGGTGCCGAGATCTACGCATTTTGCCATGCCCAGGACAAGCCTCCTTTGCTTATTAAA
Source organism: Acinonyx jubatus (assembly GCF_027475565.1). Taxonomy (NCBI): domain Eukaryota; kingdom Metazoa; phylum Chordata; class Mammalia; order Carnivora; family Felidae; genus Acinonyx; species Acinonyx jubatus. The sequence continues at coordinate 147,663,267 of NC_069385.1, read as the reverse complement.
ACTGCCACCTACCCCCTTTCTCTGGTCTCTTCCTGCCCCCCACATAAGGCACAGCCTCGGGTGACACCTGGGAAGCTCCCAAGGACCTTGTGAACCAACAGATTTCCACCCTGCAACCCAGAAAAGTCTCAGGAAAACACCCACCAACCCCCGTCCTTTTGCCAAAACATCCGGCTTTTTCTCTCCCATCTAACTGTACTGTCGCTCACGCACCAGAACAGGCGCCTTGTAGGGCTCCTCTGTTGTCAGACCACGGTTCTCCTGCTCCTTTTAGCTGGGGGAGGACAACAGGTGTGGAAAACAGGAATGTGTCTGCAGAGAAGAAATGGACCACAAATGGGATCAGTACTGCCCTCCTGCCCAAACTTCATAATTATAGTTGAGATATACAAGGAAACCGGGTAGAATGAAAGCAAAGACATTTCTCACCTTTTTCATAATTAGCACTTACACAGCCCTCCATGACTTACAAGGCACTGTCACATGTGGTATCACCCTAACGCACCTCTTTATTTGGGGTTATTATACCACCTCTTTAACAAACTGCATGACAAAAGGTAGACCTGTAGCTAGACAGACTCTACACATACATAGAAAAAGTCTGGAAAATACACAACAATTTAACAAGTGTGGCTACTCCTGGGGAATAAAATTCGGAGAACTTTCATGTTTTACTATATACAAACTCCTATATTATTTGGATTTTTTACTATCAGCATGAATTCTGAAAGAAAAGCAAACTCAGTACTATACAGTAACCTTAAATGCAGCTTAATTTAAAAAGATTGAAGAGCTGGACGTTGGTTTTTGGTCCTTGTAATCTCAAACACTTACTATGTTGCTTAACAAAACTGGCTTTTCCTACATGTACAACATATACCTGCGCTGACAGTCCTAGAAGAGAACTTTTTGATTTGTAGATGTCCTCTGTGTATTCTCCTATGGCCATGGCAAATGCTTAATGAATGACTGGATGAAGGGATGGATGGAGGAGAGGATGGAAGGATGGGTGGAGGGAGAAAGGGAGGGAGGGAGGGAGGGAGGGAAGGAAGGAAGGAAGGAAGGAAGGAAGGAAGGAAGGAAGGAAGGAAAGAAAGGAAGGATAAAGGGGTGGATGGAAGGAAGGGAGGGAGAAAGGAAAGAAGAGGGGATGGATGGATGGGAGGAAGGAGGGGTGGAAGAAAGGATGGATAGATGAAGGGATGGATGCAGGAATGGATGGATGAATGAGAGGATGGATGGATGGATAGATGGATGGGAGGATGGGAGAGAGGGATGAAGGGTAAGAGAGATGGATGGAGGAATGGATGGATGAGAGGATGGAAGGATGGGTGGAAGGAGAGAGGGAGGGAGGGAGGGAGGGAGGGAGGGAGGGAAGGAAGGAAGGAAGGATGGATAAAGGGGTGGATGGAAGGAAGGGAAGGAGAAAGGAAGGAAGAGGGGATGGATGGATGGGAGGAAGGAGGGGTGGAAGGAAGGATGGATAGACGAAGGGATGGATGGATGGATGAATGAGAGGATGGATGGATGGATAGATGGATGGGAGAGAGGGATGAAGGAATGGTTGGATGAGAGGATGGACTTACTCAGATGTGCTTCCTGAAGTAGAAGAAAGGGAAACATGCCTGGAAAATAAAAGGCCAAGTTCACGGAGAGGAGGAAGAAACAAAGGAATTGACTGGGAAGATGCTCATAAAAGAGGAAAATGAAATCAGAGGAATTTAATCTGATGAGGTCACGGAGCCAGAGGAAGGTCTGCAGAGCACATTTACTAAGGAAAAAAGAATCTTTTAAAATGAAGAGATATGTTCCAAGTGGCAGAAATCCATGATAACTGCATGACTGCTAGGGTAGACGAAATAGAGGCAGGAAGCAGAGAGGCAAGAGAAGTTGTGGCTTTGATGAAGTGAAAATGCAAACAGCAGACGCCACTGCAGACTGACTGTTAGAAAGTTAACAAATAGTCCGGCAGAGGCTACGCTGTCCTGGTGAGAAATCAGGCAGAAGCGGAGCCAGCTGTGACAGGGAGAGCGAGAACAGGACGACAGCTGGCACAGCCCCAAGCGCCCAGGCCTGCACCCGCCACTGAATGACACACCAGGAGATGCCAGACTGATTCCACTGGATTCCCCCGTCCAGTCTGCCACCCACTGTGCGTTCCCCACCCCTTCCTCACCCCTTTATACTGCAAACGTTACCCCAAATGGGCAAGGGGGACCTGGAAGAACAGCTACCACATTCTAAGCAAAATGCCTGCCAAGTGCTTTTCATCAGTTGTCTGTTCTGTGCTCGCAACTACCTTCTATGGTACATACTTGTTAGACTGAATTGTGTTGTCTCCCTCCCCCTAGAGTCACATGTTGAAGCCCTAACTATATTTAAAAATGGGGCCGTTTAGGAAATTAATTAGGGTAATTAAGAGTGGGGTCCTAAATGGGGCGCCTGGGTGGCTCAGTCGGTGAAGCGTCGGACTTCAGCTCAGGTCATGATCTCACGGTTCGTGGGTTCGAGCCCCGCGTCAGGCACCGTGCTGACAGCTCGGGGCCTGGAGCCTGCTTCAGATTCTGTGTCTTCCTCTCTCTCTCTCTGCCCCTCCCCTGCTCACACTCTGTCAATCTCTCTCTCAAAAAGTAGATAAACATTAAAAAAAAAAAATTAAAAAAAAAAAAAAAAGAGTGGGGCCCTAATCTGATAGGACTAATGTCCTTATAAGAGGTAACAGCATCAGAACTTTCTTTCTCTCTTCCAACAGGAACGTATACACAGAAAGGCATGTGTGAGAACAAAGCGAGAAGGTGGCCGTCAACAACCCAGGAAGGCAGGTCTCACCAGAAACCAAGCCTGCTCGTATCTTGATCTTGGAGATCCAGCCTCAAGAACTGTGATCAAATGAATTTGTTTCAGCCACCCAGTGTGTGTCATTCTATTACGACAGCCCAAGCAAACTAAGGCAATGCTATTATCAACCCCATTTTGGAGATGAGGGAACTGAGACCAAATGGTTAAATAAACCTGCCCACGTACAAGCAGCTTCTAAAACGCAAAGCCATGATTTGAATGCATCATACCCATTCTCTAAAGCTGCCCTCCACGGTGATTCCTGGAAGTTTTCCTAAGGTACCACGTGCCAGAATACCAGAGAGATGACAGGATAGTTCACAGGGGAAGCCTGAACGCAGGGAAGGGGACAAAGTGAGGACGCTGGGCCCTCAGCAGCTGTAGTGCTGACCTTACCTGGTAAAGGGACTTCTGAGCCCCTGGTTCCCCAGGTCTGGACTTTTCATTTGTTTTTGCTTGACAAGAGGGGATGTGTTCAACACCAAAAAAGTCCTATCCCTCACCTGTCTCTCCAGTAGGGCGGGACTCTTGGGCAGTGTCACGAGGGAGCTGGGGCTCCTCGGGCTGGGACTGAAGGCTCAGTGAGGTCTGCTCGCCTAGAGGCACCGTCTCTCTAGAGCAGACTTCTCGTCCCTGTCCGTAGGCTACCATCTGGAAACAGAGAGGTGACATTTGACTTCTGAAGAAGTTAACTGTCTAAAGAAACCCTTCCCAGAAAGCAGCAGGAAGCAGAGTCAGGGTCAGAATCAGTCAAGGGGATACAAAACAAGGGATCCAAGGGTCCTTGATGACACACATACACTTCTTCCCTGCAAATCTCCCTTCCTACCTCAAGTTGTGGCTCATCGAGCTCCTTCTCCAGATCCTCCAGCAGAATCACAGCCTCTTCCCCACTCTCTGGACAGTGCTCCTGCACCCAGGCCTGGAGCTCCTTGGGCAGGATGGTCAGGAACTGCTCCAGCACCAGCAGCTCCAGGATCTGCTCCTTCGTGCTCGCATGAGGCCTCAACCACTGGCGGCACAGCTCACGGAGCTGGGTGAGGGCCTCCCTGGGTCCAGGAGTTTCCTGGTAACACAGCTGTCGAAAGCGCGTTCGGAAGACTTCCCTCGCCAGGGGACTGCTACGTTTCAGTCTGGATTCCTGCATCTGGAGGCGACTTTCCGTCTCCACCTTCACGGTCAGTTCTTCCCAAGCCTCAGGACCATGTACATCCATGGGCAAAACCTCCTTTGAGTCTGTATTCATCCTGACTTTGAATAGTTTACAAAGCACCCTCCAGCTGGAGTCGTGTTTTAGAAGCACCTTGAGAGGTTCCCTCTTGAGCAGTAAAAATCACTGTTTATATAGAAGAATGACAACAGCTAGAGATGGGCACTGATACCATAAGCAACTGTCATAGACCCCAAGCCTCTTCACTGAAAGTAAAGTCATTTGGTGACCAAAGGATGGGAATAATGGAAAACATAAGGTCATAATGTGCAAAAATCACAGGCTTTCAAGTTACCCAGAACTGGATTCTATTATGGTTCTAACATTTACCAATTTACTGATTGACTTTCAGCCAATTTCTTATCGTCCTTCAATCTCAGTTTCTCAATGTAAAGAAATAGCAATAAAGATACCTTACAGAGCTCATGGAGAAAACAGGGACGACACAATTCACTCGGAATTGTTAAAAAGTTCAGACTCGTTTTTTCAAAGTCAAATCAGAGAAAGAATAGATGAAAATACTGCTCTTATCTTTGATAAATGAATGAGCTAACTCTCATTGGACTCTTTGCTAGAGTTTCAAAACTTAATCTTGAAAACAACCATTCCATTTCAGGTTGTTGTCCTTTGAGCTAAATTCATTGAAAACTTTATTAAACTGAGAGTAACAGCGCTGCGCTGCAGTCCACAACATGCTTTCGGATGCGAGACCACATTTAAGGCTCACGTCACCCTTTAAGGTTTGGTGACAACCACGATTTGAGGTTGCCTAAGGTCAAACCCTCTGTGAGGACAGTCCTCAGGAGCACAGAGGCCCTGGGGGAAGCGGTCTGCTCCCAGCCAGGCTGCGCCTCTCAGTCACCTGGAAGTGCCGCCCCGCAGCTGAGTTCCAGCTGGACAGCCGCGGCGGGGGGAGAGGGAAGGTGGGGAGGGGAAGGAAGACGGGGGGGGGGGGGGGGGGGGGTGGACAGGACGTCCAGGGAATGGAATCCTGGGTGGATGGAGATCCGGGGAGGGACGGGGATCTGGGGTGGAGGGGGATCCAGATGTGAATCGGGACGGCTGCGGAGCCAGGGTGTATGGAAACCCGGGGTGTATGGGGATCCCCGGACGGAGGGGAATCCGGAGACGGAGGAGGATCTAGGAACAGATGCGGATCTCGGGACGGAGGGGTATGCGGGTACGGATGCGGATCCGGGGTTCGGGCAGGAGGGAGGCAGGGCTCCCAACGCTCCAGGGCGCGAGGATCGCGAGGCTAAGGGAAGCGGAAGGGCAACGGGCACGTTCTGCGCCTGAAAGCCAGTCCGCTCTAAGCCCCTTCACCGGCTTCAGAACCGAAAGGAGAGGGTGTGACATCTTACACCCGTGCGTGCCTCCCCCGCCCTCGAGGCCGGCCGCCCAGGCCGTTCCCGCCGAGTCCAGCCTGCGGCCGTCATCCCAGTGGCGGCCCTCGAGCCTCGCGGCCTTCCCAGGCCCTGCCCGCGCGACGTCCCCTCCCCGGGCGGAGGCCCGCCTTCCGCAACCCGCCACCCTCCCCCAGCCACGCCCGCCCGGGTTCCCGGCGCCGACTCACGGGAGCTGGACGCTGCAGGGAGACGGAGAGCGCCGACGCGACGTCTGCGGGAGCGCGCCGGCCGGAACAATGCGCCGCACCGAGGGGGCTGCCGGCCGCGGGGGGCGCTCGGGGCCGAGGCACTTCCGGGCCGCTCTAGGATCCCGCGTCTCGCCGTCCGCCGCCCGCCGCCAGCCTCCCCGCGGCTCACGTGGTTGGCGCTGCGGCCGCAGGTGCGCCCCGCGCAGGTTTTAAACTGAAGCGCAGGAATCCTAGGTCATTAATTTGACGACACTTATTTTTAAAACTTTTTTTTTTAAAGAATATATTACCTGTAGTTTTTAAAAAACCTCAGCAACGCCAAAATTAACCAAGTAAAAGGTGAAATCCCATACTGTCACTAAGGTCCCCCTACCCTGAGATCGCCGCTGTCATGGTTCGCTGGGGATTTGCGTGTATACTTCCGATCTTTCTCACGCGCAGCTGCATAGACAAGCATTAAGCTATTTTACATTTAGGTTTTTTTTTTTTTATCACTTATTTTAACGTTTTCACTTCAGGTATCTTAGACCTCTTTACTGGTCGTGTAGGTCCGACTCATTTGGTGGCTGAGTACATCAAGCACAGAGACTGCAATTTATTTGTCCAGGCCCCTATACATTGATAGACTTTCCTTCTTCCTTCCTCCCTTCCTTCCTTCCTTCCTACCTTTTTTCCCTCTGCTTTCCTTCTTCCTTCCTCCTTTCCTTCCTTCCTTTTGATTTTTGCTACAAAGGTTTTTTTGGATTTTTAGTGGTAATACAAAATCTGTCCAAAATAAATTGGCTTTATTTGTACAAAAGAGTATAATTATTAGTACTAGTCATCCATCAATTTTATCATGCCAACCAGAATGATAGTATTGCATAAATTAGGTTTTGTTTTTAACAGAACCTCATTATTTAATAAATATTTTTAATGTTTATTTTAGAGAGAGAGACAGCATGTGTGCCAGCCTGGGGGGGGGGGGCAGCGAGAGGGGGACAGAGAAGATGAGGCAGGCTCTGTACTGACAGCAGAGAACCTGAGGTGGGGCTCGAACTCATGAACCTTGAGATCATGACCTGAGCAGAAGTCAGACACTTAGCCACCCAGGCACCCCCAAAACCTCACTGTTTATTCTAATTACAGCAGTAGGAAAGTATCTTGAATGTTAATGTAAATTCTGTGATGCGTTTTAACTCCAAAACTATAGCTCTATATATTTCTTCGGTTGGTTTCCTCAACCTAGCCATCTAAGGTCATTAAATAAACACAAGCTTCATCCTTTATTTTGACTTTTTCTGAATATCCAATAAGTCTGTTATCATTAAGAGCAGCAGCATGAAGCAAATCTGCTCAAAATCCTGATCACTCTCTTCAACACACCTCACTTCCAGAGCCCTCAGTACAAACTTTTCCAACAAACTATATAATGGCCACAAATTCCCAGCTTCCCTTTAACTGGAATACAGTTCAAATACGTTATTCTTGGGGCACGTGGGTGGCTCAGCGGGTTAAGCATCAGACTCTTGATTTCAGCTTAGGTCATGATTTCACAGTTCATGGGATTGAGCCCCTTGACCATGAAGCACCACAGAGCCTGCTTGAGATGCTATCTCCCTCTTCCTCTGTCCCCTTCCTGCTCATGCTCTCTCTCTCTCTCAAAATAAATAAACATTTTTAAAAAAACCCACGATTCAGCTCAAACAAGAAGAAATGCTGACTACAAGAACATTGAGCGTTACCTGAATTTGGAAACAGGTATATTGGGATATTATTGACTCTTCTGTGGGTTATGTCATAAGCTTTAAAAAAAAAAATGAAGGAGGAGGAGGGAGAAGAACAAGAAGAAGATGGAGAAGAGGATTTGGAGAACTGTTAACAAAGAGATTGAGGGAACTAGCTGGTATGAGGATTAAAATGTATCAAGTATAACAATATTGATGTCCCATATGAACCTTCCCTAACCCAAGATAGTTATGTATGTGGGCAAGTAAGTATGTGGGCAAGCTCATCTGCTCTATGGATGTCACCAATCAATTCTGAACCCTGGGTATGATGTAACATTCCATTTGGAACAGCCAGTCACTTGTTGATTACATTGGACTCTCTCTATAATGGAGAGAACAAAACTGCTTCAAAGCGATACATTTTTTTTGGATTTCCATTGGCTTTCCATGCCCACCATCTTGGTATTGACTTGATGAAAGCTCTGCTCACACCAGCCCTAACTTAGTTGGGCATTGAAATGAAGTGTTTTCCCCCCAGTCTACTTTCTAAGTTTATTTATTAATTTCTGAGTGGGGGGGGGGGGCAGAGAGAGAGAGAGAGAGAGAGAGAGAGAGAGAGAGAATCCCAAGCAGGATCCTAGCTGTCAGCATAGAGGCTGATGTGGGGCTCGAACTCATGAACCGGGAGATCATGACCTGAACCCAAACCAAGAATCAGGCACCTAACCCACTGAGCCACCCAGAGGCACCCCACCCCCAGATCTGTACTTTCAGCTAGGTTCTTGTGAATCCTTCTTTCCTGTCCTTTAATGCTACCTTGGGCAGACCCCACAGCTTTCTGGTCAATTTTAAGTATTAAAGATCCTATCCAGAGGTGTCTGGCTGGCTCAGTAGGTAGAGCATGTGACTCTTGATTTGGGGGTTGTGAGTTTGAGCCCCACCTTGGGTGTAGAGATTACTTAAAAATAAAATATTAAACAAAAATAAAGATCCCATTCAATTTATTTTTTTTAATTTTAATGTTTATTTTTGAGAAAGAAAGAGAGAGAGTGCGAGCAGGGGAGGGGCAGAGAGAGGGAGACACAGAATCTGAAGCAGTCTTCAGGCTCTGAGCTGTCAGCACAGAGCCCCACGCAGGGCTTGAACTCACAAACCCGAAGATCATGACCTGAGCCAAAGTCAGACGCTTAATCAACTGAGCCACCCAAGTGCCCCCCATTCAATTTATTTTTAGCTTGAAAATTTATTATCTTTGAATATGTTACATAGCAACAGATTCAAAATACGAGAAGTATAAAAGGGCAAATGTTGAAAAGTCTCCCTCTGGAGGGCACTTGCGATGAGCACTGAGTGTTATAGGTAAGTGATGAATAACTAAATTCTACTCCTGAAACTAATATTATAATATATGTTAACTAACTAGAACTTAAATAAAAATGTGAAACATTAAAAAAAAATCTCCCTGTGATTTTTTTCTTCTGTTGAGTTTGATAATGATATTGTACATCCATAGGAAAATGTTCTTGTATTTTAGAGATGGGTACCGAAGTATTCAAAGGTGTTATGTGTAATGATGTGTATAATTTACTTCGACATACTTCAGCAGAGGAAGAAAAAGCAAATATGGCAAAATGAACAATTATAAATGTAGGTGCGTATATGGTGTTCATTATATATAACACATAAATCCTTGGGAGTAACTGTTTCCGAATTCAGATTTTCTGAAGACTGTGTTTGCCCCAGATGACCGATGGCTTAGGACGAAACACCTTCAGCGGTTTCTCCTTCGCTCAGTAAGGGCAGGCAGGTGTCCAGCCTCAGAGCCAGGGTCACCACGGCCGCCCAGTCCCGTGGGGGCCTGGGCCTCCGGACGCACAGAGCCCAGAAGTAAACGCGGCCCCGTCCGGGAGGTGGGCGCAGCGGTGGGCTCCCGCCGACCAGGCAGAGACACACTGCCCCCTCAACCCCCGGCCAGCGCCCCCACCACACACACACACACACACACACACACACACACACACACACACACCAGGCGTTCTGCCCGTCCCCCCGCGTGCAGCCCTCCACATCACTGTGGACAAAGCCCATCCCATGGGTCCTGTGGCCAGAACCCCAGCCGCAGGGGGAGGGGGTGCCCATCGAGATGCTAGAGGCTCGGCAGGTGAGAACCAGCCTCCAAACGCAGCTGACACCGCCCCGCCGGGTGTACAGCCGCGCCCCCTGCTGGACGGAGGCCGCCCCCCTCCCCGCCCCGTCTCTGCTTGTCTGTCTCTGTCTCAAAATAAATAAAAATCGAAACAAAATAAAAAAAAAAAACTACAACTCTCTAACAATATCTAAAAATGATGCCACCCCAAATCTTCACCAAATTTTTTACCTTCGCAAAGCTGATAGGCAAAAAATGGTATATTATTGTAGTGTCAACTAGCATTTTAATTATGAAAAAAATGAGACATTAATATTCATGTGCATTTCCTTCTGTGAACTTTCTGTTTACACCCTTTCCCTTTTTCCTACTTGTGCTCGTTTTTATCTTGACTCGTATAATCATCATATACTAAGGAAATTAGACCTTTGTGATAATTTGTAATATTTCCATTCTACTTTCTTTATGGGGGCTTTAGTTTACAGCAATTTTTAATTTTTTAGTTAAATTTACTAATTTTATATGTTTTCTGTGATAAGAAAGGCCTTCTTTGTGCGATGACTATAACAGAAAATTCTCATGTAGTTTTTTTTCTAGTACTTTCACAGTTTTACTTTTTTCCTACTTAAATTTTGAACCACCTGGAAATGATCCAGTTGTAAGACGTGAGGTGCGGACTACACTCTACTTTTTTTTTTCTTCAGATTTTTACACAGATGTCCCAGTACCATTTCTTGAATGATTTATCTTTTCTCTAGTAACCTGAAATGACATTTTTATCAAATGCTTAAATATTAATATTGCCTACTTCTGGATTTTCTATCCTGTTTATACTACAGTACTTTGTTCCTTGTAGCTTGCAATATGTTTTAAAATCCCAGAGGCTTGCGTTTTCCTTGTTACTCTTTTCTGAATTTTCCTGGCTATTAATGCTTGTTTACTTTCACATAAACTTGAGAAGCAATTACCTAGTTTGAAAACAAAATTCTATGTTAATTTTTATTGGCATTATATTAAATACCTAGACTCACGTGTAGAGAAATTGACTTTCCTCTTTCTCCATATCTTTGGTCAGTCAACAATATATGAAGCTTTTTCTTTTAATGTTTATTTATTTTGAGAGAGACAGAGCAGGAGACGGACAGAAAGAGAGAGAGAAACAGAGAGAATTCCATTGTGGGGCTCGAGCCCAAGAGCTGAGATCATGACCTGAGGTGAGATCAGAGTCTGACGTTCAACCGACTGAGCCACCCAGGCCCCTTGAAATCTACTTTTTAAGTGGCGATAATCAATAACCCTCCAGTTTGCCCTGCCGAAGGCAATTCCCTCTCCCACCGGACGTGTGTGACAGCGACTTCAAGCCGGACCCCAGGCCACCTGGTCCTCCGCCTGTCTCCGCCTCCACCTGCGCTCCAGCCTCTGCTTGGCCCAAACCCCCTCCGGCGCGTGTCCTGAGCGGACGTCCTGAGTAGGCGCCACCGGCGGGAGCAGCGCCGCAAGGGTCACAAACCAGGACCCGGGTGCACGCTGCGGCCTTGGCGTCCGGTCTCCGCATGCGCGGCGCTGACTCAGCCTCAGGGAGCGACAACGTCGTCTCGGAGCCCTGAGCTGCGTCCTCGAGTGGGGGGGTGGGGGGTGGTCCCTGGCCGGGGACTCCCGGACCCCCAACCCCGGCCTGCCAGCGCTCCATCAGGGTTGCCAGACGAAAGTGCACTAAGTGGGCCACTCATCGGAAACAGGCCCACCTGCGGCAGGGGTGGAAAGGGGCTTCTTGCCTCCCGCCACGCCCGGCCCCGCTGCCCTCTGATGACAGTGCTCTGTCCCCAGAGAATCCTACCGGAAACAGGCACCGACCAGCTCCCGCCACTCCCTCCGTCCTCCAGGCTCCTCGGAGCCCTGCTCCAGGGACTCAGATCCCAACAAAGGCCATTCCTCCCCCACCCCCACCCCCCTTGTTGGAACGCATTGCTCGTTCCTCTGGGGTCTCCCGTCGCTGCATTGATTCGATAAACGGATTTTGTCGTTTTACAGGTTTGTCCCTGATGGTTTGGGCGGATGTCTTTCGCGCCACATTAGCTCGCCCTGTGGGTCCTAGGACATGGCACAGTAGGGGTTGGAGACACTAAACCAGGCAAAGCCGCGAAGGTTCAGGATAAACCTTCATCATGCTGATGTTGGAAGGATGGGAGAGACGTGGGTCCTGGGGGGAAAAGATGGGCACCAAGAAACCAGGTCTCAGCCGCGTTTTGAAACAAAACAGAAGTAGCTGTGGCACAAATTAGGTTTGCCCGCAGGTCTTGAGAACGCGCGTTACTGGGCCCCAGCCCCGGGGTTTGTATTTCTAGCAGCTTTCCCGGGGATGACGATGCTATTGCTTGGGGGGAGACGCACTGGAAACCACAACAATGCCAGGTGAGTGCTTTGAATCCGGTGATCCGATCCAGACCTCTGACCTAGACCTCTAAAAACTTCATTCTAATAAAACAATCAAAGGAGTTCTACCCTCAAACCACACAAAGGTTCAACCTCATCAATCCCTAAATTCCATTAAATCTTAAATATTTAGTCCACTTGATAAACGGCCCGTGGGTACCTGCAAATTCTGTGATAAACCAAGGCCACCAAGCATATGAGAGCTCCAGATCCCTAAACATTTCCTTCTCACTGTGTGTGGTTGTGTCTCCATTTAGATGATGTGATAATGCTTGTTGAAATAACAACCCTCCCCCCCGCCCCCCTTATAGGGCTGCACAAGCCTGAGTGGTCTGGTCTGCTTTCCACTTTGCCGGTGGTGAGTGTAGATCAGTACAACCCCCGTGGAGGAAAAATAGCAGTATCTCACAAATGCACACACCGTGCAGCCCAGCACAGCCTTGCTAGACATTTACACACGGATGCAGATACACACACGTGCAAAATGGTGTATCTATTCAGATACAGATACAGGACTGCTTTTTACAGGCATCATCATACTGTCTTGCGCCACGTTCTTTTTCATTCAATGATATATCTTGACAACTTAATATTACACATGCATACTTTGCTTCTGGAAGGATACACGAGGGCTAATAGCATCCTACTGGTGGGGACGGTAAATGGTGACAAAACTCGCTGTATAGCTTTTTATACTTTTTGTATCATGTGGCTGTAGAACTTCTCAAAAATGGAAATAATAGGGGGGCCCAGCTGGCTCAGTGGGTAGAGCATACAGCCCTGAGGTTGTGAGTTCAAGCCCCACCTTGTGCATAGAGTTTCCTTAAGTTAATTAATTAAAAATATAAAAATAAAGAAAAAGCATGTGTCGGGAAAAATGGAAATAATTAAATGAATAAATATGTTATCCCTTCCCCCAAGTTCTGCCAATATGGAAGTCACAGTGGAAACTACACAAGACTAACATTTTCCTTTGCTCCCCTCAGGAGGAAATCTTTAGCCCTAACTGGGAATGTGACTTTTAGCTTGGTCATACCTCTAAGAATTCATATCCCTCCTTGTCAAAGACAGGAATCCTTAGGAAGTAACGGTTGCTTTTAAAGTTAGTATAAACAACAGATGAAAACTGCAGTAGAGATAACATTAGTTTGAAAGTGCCTTAAATAAGCCGCGAGGTCCAGTGCTACAGTGTTACTCGGCAGACAATCGTATCAGTTCCTCTTTGTTAGGCAACATGTTTCTCTGGTGCTCAATTATTCAGTCGTTTCCTTAGTGGGGAATCCTTTCTAAGCAGAACTTGTCAGGGAATGCAAATTCGGTGGGGGGCTGAAACGTGAATCCACTAACTCAATTGACAAAGTGGGTTCCAGCAGGAGCAGAGCTACTGAAAAGGCAGGGAAGGAGGGGTGGGGCGGGATTAGAGGGAACTACTCCACTGGGTGGAGAGTAAGGAATTAACTCAGCAAAAGAGAACACTTACGCATCGCTTGGGAAGGGCGACACTACCGGAAGGAAAGCCAGCCGACGAGGATGGGATTCGAACCCACGCGTGCAGAGCACAATGGATTAGCAGTCCATCGCCTTAACCACTCGGCCACCTCGTCGCACGGGAGCCCAGGCTGTTCTATTTCTTCCTCCCCGCTGCACTCCAGGATTTCCCCCAATGCGTCCGGTCGCCCTTCCCTGGCTTGCTCGCCACACCCGGTCCGAGTCAAGTGTCTGAAAGGACACAGACCCCACGGCCCCGGCGCGGGGGGGCAAACACCCGCCAGCAGGTGGAACCAGGCCTGGGCGCTGACCTACAAGGGCGAGAATGGGCTTCGGAAAGAAGCGGGCAGGCGAGAGCGTGCGGGGAGGTCCCTGCGGGAGGCGCGTGCGGGGAGGCCCATCCGGCTCGGCACCAGGTGCGCTCACCTGTCGCGGTCCGTCCTGCAGGGCGGGGTGCAGGTGTGGCTCCGTCCCGAGCATCTCTGACTGCGGCCCCCACTTCTCATCTGCAACCCCCCCCCTCCTCCCGCACTCTTGAGGGTCTGGTGCTTACTTAGTGCAGAGCTTTGGGGGAAGATGCGCTTTTTCCGCCAAAATGTTGGCGCTTCTTTCCCCCCTGTGCAATCTCTTAGCTCTGTTCTCAGCTGTGTTGCGGGGAGTGGTTTTCTCTCCCCCGCGGTCTCCGAATTTCAGAATCCCTCCGGTCAGCACGAAACTACCCCCTGGGCTACCGCATCCACGCCGCTAAATGGGACCGTCGTTCCCGTTCCTCTGCGGGGACACTCGCTCTTCAGAGAGTCAAGGGCAACCCCATTCCCACCAGCAACTTCAGAACGATTCCCAGGGGAGGGGGGAGCGGCATGGACACCACCCTCCCTCAGCTGGAGGGCCGGGAATCGTGTGTGCGTTCTGATCATCCCCGTCCAGCAGTGCCGGAGTAAGCAAACAGTAACTGTAGTTAAATGCAGGATGAAATGCTCTACATTTAATTCAAACTCTGAGCACCAGAGTCAAGATACCTAGAAAGGATATTTTCAATTAATTAAACCTCTTGGGTTGATAATCCTAGTTTTTTTTTTTTAATCATAAGGTTTTGATGAATATGAGTTAATATCAATAAAATGCTTAGAAAATTATCTTGCAAACAGTAATTGTTGTGTAAGTCTTTGACACTGTAAGTTGTTTTCGGACTAATAAATAAACTAATAATTAATTACATGAAATTGTATTCAACAAGAAAAAGAAAACCCGGTAGGAAAAAAAAAATTTAAAAACCCCACCATGGGGGCGCCTGGGTGGCACAGTCGGTTAAGCGTCCGACTTCAGCCAGGTCAGGATCTCGCGGTCGGTGAGTTCCAGCCCCGCGTCGGGCTCTGGGCTGATGGCTCAGAGCCTGGAGCCTGTTTCCGATTCTGTGTCTCCCTCTCTCTCTCTGCCCCTCGCCCACTCATGCTCTGTCTCTCTCTGTCCCCAAAATAAATAAACGTTGAAAAAAAATTTAAAAAAAATAAATAAAAACCCCACCAGGTATGGTCAATGCACAGAAGACAATCAGACGGTTAATGAACATAACTGAAGTGCACCAGCTAACTTGTACATGGGGATAGGAAACTTAAAACCTCATTCTCCCTCCCCTACTCCCACTTCAGATTTCTGAAATACTGCCCATGCAGGTGTTAACGGGCCCAGCCACCCTGAAGGACAATTGCATCCTATTAAAATTTACAAAGTTCATACCCTTCCTTAACCCAACAGTCAGCCCACTAGTAGAGAATTCTGCTAGAGAAATACCAACACTAGTGTGAAAAAATACACACACACACACACACACACATTACATACATTTTAGTGGAGGGCTACTTCTGATAGTTAAATATTAGAGACTGCCCAATGCCTAACAAATGGAATAATTTTATGATCAAGCATAACATTGGAGGAGTCTGTGGTCATTAATAAGAACAACACAGAGCTACATGTAGTAACTGACAAATATTTTCCCAATTACTTTTTCTTAAGGCAAATTGTAGAACCGTATGTATAGCATTTTTGTATTGTTTTGGTACTGTGTTTCATTTTAGGTGATAAAATGAGTTTAGATATTTATTATTATTTTTAAAAGGGGGTTTTATTTAATTTTTAAAAATTTACTTATTTTGACAGAGAGGACTCACAAGCACATGCATGAGCGGGGAAGGGGCAAAGAGAGAGAGAGAATCCCAGGCAGGCTCCACTGTGCCAGCACAGAGCCCCATGTGGGGCTTGAACTCATGAACTGAACCTTGAGATCATAACCTGAGCTGAAGCAAAGAGTTGGATGCTTAACCTACTGAGCCACCCAGGTGTCCCCAGATATTTATTATTTTTTAAAGTAATCTCTACACCCAACGTGGGGCTCTACCTTACAACCTGGAAATCAAGAGTCACACGGTCTACTGACTGGGCCAGCCAAGCATCCCTGGTTTAGATATTTAATATCAGTGAGGGCCATTCAGCTACAGCATCAATTTTATCAAGGTCCCAAACTTCGACTTTCCACGTTACCCTCACAGAAGTATTTACACCTACACCTACGTATCTATTAAGCATCACACAACAATTGTGCATTTCTTTTTAATGAGTTAGCTGAAGAGTTTTTAACATATCCCAATATTTTCAAAATTTATTTGGCATTTATTTTTTATATACTGGGCACGAACCTTTTGCCATTTCTGAAAAGTCTCTGATATGAAAATTAAAAAAAAAAAAGTCCTGAAGGATGTATGTCAATTGTTAACAGCTGAGTTTTTCAACGTTCTTTATTAAAGGTTTTTCAAGATTTCACTTTTTCTTTAACCATATGTTACTTAACAATTTCATTATTTTAAAGAAGGATCCACACCCAACCTGGGGCTTGAACTCACAACCCTGAGATCAAGAGCCGGATGCTCTACTCGCTGGGCCACCGAGGCACTCCAGTGGTTTCATTTTAAAAGGTAAAGATAAATTTAAACGAAGTATTTAAAGGCTGAAGCATGGTGAAGAGCGCCAAATGCTGCTCGGAAATGAAGATACAAAGAAATGGCCACTAGGTTTACCAACGATCTTTATATATGATAGGAAGGAGTTTAATCTTAACATCTTACAGATCAAGCTGGTGGACGCCACTTGTAAGAGGTCGGGTCCTATAGACGTCTTCAGGACAGTGGGAAACAGCCTTCTCACTATATTTGGTAGCACAGTGAATTGTGCTCCTGCCTGGGCTGTCTTCCCACCAGATTCCTAAACCCATTTCTTGTTTCTCACCCAACCACAGAGGATGGGGCTCCACTTCCCCATCTCTTCTCAGTTGCAGTTTTCATTTCCTCAGGGGGAGCATTTGATCTTCGGGAAGGTATTTGATCACTACCTGCTCTCAAACAGGGTCCGAGTGGGATTTCCACCAGGCACCCTGCGTTAACCCTGTGTCTCCACCCTTTTCCCCCATAACCATCCTTCAGATGGTCTCAGCTCCTCTGTGCCTGTTATTCTGGTTTTTCTCTCCTTCCCTACGTGTGTAGATAACAATCACTGAGCAGTGTGGGGACTCACGGTTCAAGCTTGGGACGTGTGTTTGATGGTGATCCTGTTTAATTAATATTGTGTAGTTGCAGGAGGAGGAGAGACTGCTACAAATCCACCGAAAGAACTCGGACTCCGAGCGTGATGAAATCACAGCACCTGACGTCTACGCCTCTGTTCTCTCAACAACTATTTAACAAATGTCCTTTCTCTTCCCGTGCACAGCATACACTGTCAGGGGGAAGAGAGACGTTTAAACAAAGAACACACGTAAGTACATGACCACAAATTTTGTTAGGCGACAGGAAAAATGTACAGAGTGGCATGAGAACAATCACACGGGGGAGTTCACGTTCACTGGGAGAGTAGGGAATGTGGCTCTGAACAGATACCCTTTAGGTGCGTAGGTGACATTTAGTATAAAATTAGGGCAGTGTCGGGACAGGCAGGGGCACGTGAAGTGAGGGGTATTCCGGGCAGAGTGAGAGGTGTGTGTAGGGGAGGGGGGTCGTGGTCAGGAAGCTTGGGAGAAGGCCAGTGTGAGCCAGACCCAGTAAGCAGTGGAGACAGTGGGGAAAGCAAGCCCACTGGGGACAGTGTGGCCAATTCACACAGGCATTGACTATGTTCAGGATTTGAAATTTTACCCCAACTACAATGGGAAAGTATTGAAGCCTCACAAGCAGAGGATGAATACAGTCTGTTTAATATTTCTGAAAGACCACATCCAAGATATATTTATATATCCAAGATACACCTGCAGCTGACTCAGATGCACACTGGCAGGGCCTGCAGGGCGACCACTCCGGGTTTGATGCTGAGAGCTTTCCCCTTTGAGCTCCCCTTTGAGTTCCTCCTCCCTGGGGCGCCCTCAGCCCCAGGCAAACCCTGGGCAAAGGGCAAAGAGTTTGCTGACGAATTTAGCTTTTTAGAAGACTGTAAAAATTATCAGATTTATATCCAAAATGAGTGGTTGACTCCCTAGTCAAGATTTTAATTACCAAGGGTAAAGATTCTGGAACGTGTGTGTGCGTGTGTGTGTGTGTGTGTGTGTGTGTGATGTATCTAATTCACCAGGAGATTGTTTGATTCTTGGTTTGTTTTCCAGCTTTAATGACTCTGTTCTTTCTTTTTTTTTAATGTCTATTTATTTTTGAGAGACAGAGACATGGCACGAGTGGGGGAGGGGCAGAGAGAGAGGGAGACACAGAATCTGAAGCGGGGTCCAGGCTCCAAGCTGTGAGCACAAAGCCCGAAGTGGGGGAAGTGGGGCTCGAACTCACGGACAGGGAGATCATGACCCAAACCGAAGTCAGACACTCAACCGACTGAGCCACCCAGGCACCCCTGATTCTGTTCTTTCTTTTGACAATTTATTTAAATACTGCACAATTGTATGTGTTTAATTTATTCAAAAGAATAGGGAAAATGTTTAAGAAAACTTCCAATCTCACAAAAGCTTTGATAACCAATTTGTTTGAATCCATATTAACTGGAATAAAGACACTCTTGTATTTGTAGATGTCTTCTTAGCTAGGGTGGCAGGTTGGTCTTGAAACCTGAAGATCCAAGTACAAGCTTCTGAGAAGAAAGTGTGTTTTGACAGAAAAAGGACCCAGGCTAAATGTAAAGAGTAAATGAAGTCCAGGGAGAGGAGACTTTAAGGAGGCAATTGCAAGGTATTCAATGACAGCAGGGAAATGGAGGGAGATATCACACATCACTATGAGCATGAACATCTAGGTGACTCTGTTCCTGAAGAATATTGCAGATTATGTTCAAATTAATAAAATCAGTATTTAACATTGATCCCTTACATTTGTTTCAAAAACTTTTTAACATTTATTCATTTTTTAGAGAAAGAGTGTGAGTGAGGGAGGGGCAGAGAGAGAGGGACACACACAGAATCTGAAGCAGGCTTCAGGCTCTGAGCTGTCAGCCCAGAATCCCACTCTGGGCTCAAACTCACGAACTGTGAGATGAAGACCTGAGCTGAAGTCAGAGGCTTAGCTGACTGAGCCACCCAGGTGCCCTTAACTTTGATCCTTTAAAAGGAAATGGTCCTGCCGATGATGTAAGCAAACCTCTATCTACCAACTTTGGGCAATGGAATTGTGCACCTGATTCTAGGGGAGCCTGAGTGGCTCAGTTGGTTGAACTCACGACTTCGCTCAGATTATGATCTCACATTGTGGGTTTCAGCCCCAAGTGGGGCTCTGTGCTGACAGCGTGGAGCCTGCTTTGGATTCTCCATCTCCTTCTCTGTCTCAAAAATAAGTAAACATTGAAAAAGTAAATAGGGGCATGTGGGTGGCTCAGTCCGTTGAGCATCTGACTCTTGGCTTTGGCTCAGGTCATGATCTCAGGGTTTGAGCCAGTGTGGGGCTCGGGGCTGACAGCTCAGAACCTGGAACCTGCTTCGGATTCTGTGTCTCCCCCTCTCTCTGCTCCTTCCCCACTCACGCTTTTTCTCTCTCACAACTTTATAAATGAATAAATAAATAAATAAATAATTTAAAAAGGCCATTCTAAGAAAATAATCACACTGATCAAAATAAAAAAGAATAAAACAAAGACATCTGAAGAAGCCACTTTCCCCCCTACTAGACATGCTCACTAAATACGCAGTGCTGATATTTAAAAGTCCCACCTCTCTTCTCTTACACATTGGAATCTTTATGGATAAAATAAATAATGATACCTGGATTTTCCTTACAGTACAGGAGGAAAATGGTATAGACAGAGGGGGTTGGGAGGGAGAGGGCGGGAGAGGCATTTGGAGGCTTTATAGGTTTCCTGGTTTTGTTTTGTGTGTAAAAATTTCTATAATAAACGTAGGGGTGCGGCTGACCCGGTCATGAGAGCAAGCGACTCTTGATTTAGGGGTTCTGAGTTCGAGCCCCACGTTGGGGGTACAGTTTACTAATTAAAAAAAAAAAGGAAAAAAACTTTAACATTTTCCGTAATAAAATATTTTGACCACAAGGCAAAATACGCCAGATGCGGTCCCCGCACACGAGGCACTAGACTCCGGAGGGGACACCGGATGAGCGGGGACACACGGACGAGCTGGGGTGGGGAAGCTTCGTCTCCCCGTTGGCGTTAATTCCCGCGCACGACCGAGCCCAGCACGTGGGACGCGGGCGCGCCGGCGCAGGTGCACGGAAGTGCTCGCCCCCCGCGGGCCGCGCCTCTGCCCCGCGACCACCAGGTGCCGCCTCAGAGCCCCAGCTCCGCGCCTTCCCGGGAAAGCGCAGAGGCCGCGGGAGCGCGAACTGCGGGCGGTGCCGCCAAACCCGCTCCCCCGGGCAGGCGGGGGGGGGGGGGGGGGTCTCCCCGCAGGCTGCCGAAGCCCCGCACCGCCGCGTGGTGACGACCCCCCAGCATCCCTCCCTAACCCCAGGCCGCAGGGCCGCCCGCCAGGTGTGCGCCCTTCCCCGGGTCCCTCCGCTCGGCCAGGGGTGCGCCCCCCCCACCTCCCCCCGCTCCCCGGGTTCCTCCCCCACCAGGTGTGCGCCCTCCCCCGGGTCCCTCCGCGCGGCCAGGGGTGCGCCCCCCCCACCTCCCCCCGCTCCCCGGGTTCCTCCCCCACCAGGTGTGCGCCCTCCCCCGGGTCCCTCCGCGCAGCCAGAGGTGCGCCCTCCCCCCGCCCCCCGGGTTCCTCCCCCAACCTCCCAGGTTCCTCCCCCGACCAAGTGTGCGCCCTTCCCCGGGTCCCTCAGCGCGGCCAGGGGTGCGCCCTCCCCACCTCCCCCCGCCCCCCGGGTTCCTCCCCCACCAGGTGTGAGCCCTCCCCCGGGTCCGTCCCCGCCGCTTCCCAGACTGACAGCCGCCTGCGAGTTTGAGAGGCTGGTGGGGGGCGGGGCTCGCGGCCGCAAAATCGCTCCGAGAGCAGAAGCGCCTCTCGTCCAAGCGGAAAGCCACGGATGGGGGTCGCTAGCGCACAGGGCAGGCCCGCCTCGCTCTCGGGGCTCCGCCTGGGGAGGTCGCCCTGCCCCCCTCCCCTCCCCCCGCCGAAACTTCCCCACGTGCTGACGACCTGGGGTGGGGGGCGGCCACAGGGCCCGAAGCCCGGACGAAAACCGGGTGCATGCCCGGTTCCGCGCTGGGGGCGCAGGGCCGGCAACCTGCTGGATGCGAGAAAAGATTTGCAAATCACATGTCTGATGGGGACCAATACCCCCAATACCCGCAGGCTTCATTTTACCGCACGTCACAGACACTGCCTTTCTCCCCCCAAAGTGAAGGTGGTGACAACCGAGCATCCAGCGGGCTGTTGGCGCCATGTTTTCAACATTGGCTCACTTCGTTTTGGTAATTCTCACAACGTTTTCAACCTTTTGATTTCATCCTGTTCAGTATTATTTGGTATGGTGATCTGTGGTCAGTGGTTACAGCGTGTGGAAAGCTCAGATGATGGTTAGCACATTTTAACAACAGAGGATCTTTAAATTAAGGCATCTATGTGGTTTTTGTAGACACAATGCTATTGCACACTTAATAATAGTGTAAACACAACTTTTATACGACTGGGAAACGAAAACATTCATTTGACTCACTTTACTGCAGTGGTCCGGAACTAAAGCTGCAGTGTCTCTGGGGTATGTGCCTGGGTATAAAGAACCCATGCAACTCGATTGAAAAAGAAAAAGAAAAACACATCCAAACTGATTCTAAAAATTTAAAAACGGGCAGAGGATCTGAATAGACATTTACCCAAAGATGTAAAGATGGCAAACAGGTACATAAAAAAAGTGCTCAACAGGGGCGCCTGGGTGGCTCAGTCGGTTGAGCGGCTGAGTTTGGCTCAGGTCATGATCTCGAGGTTCCTGAGTTCAAGCCCGGCGTTGGGCTCTGTGCTGACAGCTCGGAGGCTGGAGCCTGTTTCGGATTCTGTGTCTCCCTCTCTCTGACCCTCCCCCATTCATGCTCTGTCTCTCTCTGTCTCAAAAATAAATAAACGTTAAAAAAAAAAAAAGTGCTCAACATCATTCACCATCAGGGAAATGTAAATCCAAACCACCCTTGTTAGGATAGTTATTATCAAAAAGACAAGAGATAACAAGGGTCTGGCAGAACGTGGAGGAAAGGGATCCCTTGTTCACTGTTGGTGGGAATGTAAATTGGAATGGCTGCTATGGAAAACAGCATAGAGGTTCCTCAACAAAATAAAAATAGAACTACCACATATCCAGAAATCCCACTTTCAAAGGCAAAGAAATCACGAGCTCAGAAAGAGATCTGCACCCACATGCTCATGGCTGCATTACACACAGTAGCGAAGACACGGGCACAACCACAGTGTCCATCAGGGGATGGTTGTTTGAGGAAACTGGTATATAAATACAATGGAATACTGTTTAGCCATAAAAAAGAATGACATCTGGTCATTTGCCTGGATGGACACTGAAGGCATTATGCTAAGTGAAATACGCCAGACACAGAAAGACAAATACCATATGATCTCACTGATATGTGGAATCTAAAGAACAACGAACCAAACTCAGACACAGAGAACAGACTGGTGGTCACCGGAGGCGGGAGGCGAGAGGGGGTGAAATGGGTGAAGGTGGTCAGAAGATACAAACTTGCAGTTATAAAATAAATAAGGGAGGAGGCTGTAATGTATCCCATGGTGACTATGGCTAATGATACTGTATTGCACATTTGAGAGTTGCTGAGAGATCTTAAATGTTTTCATTCAATGAAAAAAATTGTAACTATACATGGTGATGGATGTTAACTACACTTACTGTGGTGATTGCTTCAGGATGTATACAAATACCAAATTATTATATTGTAGACCTGAAACTTATATATGCCAATTATATCTCAACTTTTTAAAAGTTGAGCTTATGGCAATTCACATTTGAGTGGCGTCTGAAGGCCTGACACCACCTTTGATAACTTTTGATGCTCCTCCAGATGTTCTTTTTTTTTAACGTTTATTTATATTTAAGACAGACAGAGACAGAGCATGAACAGGGGAGGGGCAGAGAGAGAGGGAGACAGAATCTGAAACGGGCTCCAGGCTCTGAGCTGTCAGCACGGAGCCCGACGCGGGGCTCGAACTCATGGACTGGACTGTGAGATCATGACCTGAGCCGAAGTCAGACGCTTAACCGACTGAGCCGCCCAGGCGCCCCCAGATGTCAATTGTTTTAAGAACACATTGTATTTGCAAGGATAGGGGAACATGGAGATCATATTATCGGCCTGTAACAGAAGTGATTTCTATTCCCTACAGAAGTGAGATGTAAAAACTACAAAAAGAGACAGGGGAGGGGCATCTGGGTGGTTTAGTTGGTTGAGCACCCGACTCTTGACTTTGGTTCAGGTCACGATCTCAGTTTGTGAGACGGAGCCCTGCATCAGGCTCTGTGCTGACAGCATGGGGCCTGCTTGGGATTCTCTCACTCTCTCTCTCTCTCTCTGCCCCTCCCCCACCCGAGATATCTCTCTCTCTCTCTCTCTCTTTCTCTAAGTAATAAACTTTAAAAAGAGAGAGAGAAACAGGAGAAACATTCTCAATGACCAGGGAAGTGTGAAGAGTCTTAGTTTTGGAGGATCAAAGGGTGTAGAGCAGAAAAGTGACATAATGACAAATTAGAAGACCAAACACCCTAAGGGAGACTTATATTCTTACCATAGTTGGGCCAGTTTTTCATTATTGAAAGGGAACTATGTTGCCTATAAACACTGTAAAGCCAGTAGGAAGTCAGGAGCAGTGGTCTGAGACATGCCGCAAATCTCTGAATGAAATAAAATAAAAATAAAATAATTCTTCCCAATAAAGCACTTTTCATCTTGGAAGAATGCCCATTTTGCATCTGCTAAACATTTTTTTGCATCGTTTTCCTTTACATGGTTGGCACAGGGTCGGCACTTAACAAAGGCTTGAGGAAGGAGGGAGGGCGTTTTGTTTTGATCTCTTCCAGCTCTAAACCTGCATTATTTAATGCTTATATCTAGTGAGGTGAATGGCCGCTGGAAGAATTTCAGTGTCTGTGAGGTAAGTGGTGTGTGAGTTCATCTTAAAGGAGTCCTGAGTCTGAAAGAAGCTTGCTAATCATCCAGTGGAAAATGTAGATGCTACGAGAAAACACTTCAGTGCAAACTGGCCTCTGTTGGAAAGAAGAAATCCAATGAGAAAACCTTCCTTACATGAGAAGTTTCGAGTGTCTGGTAGAGTTGTCGAAACAACCCAGAATATACAGACTAGTACTGTCACCAAGTGCGTTCCAGCCTTTCCTCTACTGAGACATCTGTCACTTACCTCCCTCCTTCCACAAGGTGGCCTGGCTTATCACATACTCTGTACACTCCTCCAATAAAAGCCAAGACTTGATATTCACTCTTTGGGTTTGTTCTGGTGTGGGTATGGTTTTTATTTCAACCTTCACTTAGAAAAAATTATAGGAACAACATGAGTGCTATATCCCTTTTACTGAGATTTGCCTATTATTAATGCTTGACACTTGGTTTTCTCCTCCACGTGTACCTGACTGCTGTCATTCGCTAACCCACTAAACTTCCTAAAGATGTGTTGTGGTACCAAGAACCTTCATCCCTGAACACTTTAACATGCACATTCTAAAAACAGAGACATTCTGCCTTTGGGGCCACAAAACAATGCCTGACTCAAACTGAACACTGATACAATACTATTATTGAATGAATGGTCCATGTTTCCATTATGCCAACTGTCCCAATAATGTTCTTCACATAAATTTTATTCCAGTCTAGGATCCGACCTAGGCTCACACATTGAGCTCACATTACATTTCTTAATCTCCTTTAATCTAAAACAATTCCCCAATGTTTGTCTCTCAAACATAGATATTTTTGAAGAACACAGGGCAGTTGGTCTGTTGAACACTCTGCCCCAAACTTGGGTTTGCCTAATGTTTCCTCACAACTAGATTCAGGTTATGCATTTTTTTTTTTTTGCCAAAAATACCACAGAAGTGATGTGTCCTCAGTGAAGCAATGGTATCAGAAGCCATATATCAGTTCCTCCCATTACTAGCTGTTGTTGGATTACTTAAGGTGTTGTTTACCAGATTTCTCCCACAGCAAAGGTATCACTTTCCCCTGAATTATGTTTTTGAATTTAGGCCTATAGCTCCTCAGGCAGGATGGTCAAGAACACTTAATATACCAGGAGCTCCAGGATCAGCGCCTGGTCGTGTCTCCAGCCTCAGCCAATGGTAACGAACTCAGAGCTGATCAAGGCCCAGAAGCCTCCTTTCCTTCCTTCCTTCAATATTTATGGAGCAACGAATACATGTCAGGTACTGCTTGAAGTGCAGAGATAGGCTGAGAATAAAACAGAGTCCTGCTCTCAGCCCTTCTTAGCTCCAGAAGTCCTGGCGGGCTCCCTCTGCTGGGCCTCATCGCGGGCTCTCCTGAGATGCAAGAGTAACCAGTAACAGAAAAAACCAACACAGACTTTGATAAGAACCCAACTCTGGTCCTCCGTGTCTGTTTAGAATATTTGTATTCCTGTCTACGGTTGTTCTCAAGTCAAGATGGACAAAACCTGATGTATTTCTTGGAGAGAAAGGGGTAGAGTGTATGTGGGTTGAAAGCCAGTTCACAATAACAGCTGTTATCAACGACAAAGATGCTATTCAGAGATACATTCAAAACCATTATAAACCAGTCAGGATGGACTTCCAAAATCATGTTCAAGAAGGCAGGGAAGAGAAACCACAGAATTGCAACACAGGGAACAAGAAAAAAAATAGCAGACTTAAGCCTTAAAATACCAATAATGACATTAAGTAGAAAACGCTTCAGTTCAATCCACCAACCCTAAGACAACAGTTGGGGGAATAAAGTAAAAACCCGTCACCCAAACATGTGCCATCTGTAAGAAACGCTCTTCAAATTTAATGATATAGGTAAATGGAAAGTAAAAGGTTGGGAAAAGACACATGATGCAAACATCAAAGAAAAGGAGAAGCAGGATTGTTCTCTTGCTGGCTGTCTAGATTTAAGAAAGTGTTGAAGACAACGTTAATAATGCAGATTAAACTTTAAAATGTGTCACATCTGTAGCTGTTCCATTACGGAGAGCACAAAAAAATGAGAAAATACCCTCCAGTATTTGAAAACTATTATGAGGTTCAGCACAGAAGTCCCTCATGTCATTGCCCGAGGGACACAGGTAGTTCCGAAAGAGGTTTTCAGTTGTGTAAATATAACTTGTAGGAGGGCGAAAATGCTGGAATGAAAAGTTTGATTTTCCCTCTTCCCTTCTGTCCTCGGTTGTAAGCTCAAGGAGCGTGCTCACAATGAGAAGAGTATGCCCTTGGCTTTGGTCAGAATGTGCCCCCACCCCTGATTTTGAGCTACTGGAGGCCAACACACTATGCTCTCCACGTCACTCAGACTATAGCACATCCTTGGGGTGCCTGGGTGGCTCAGTGGGTTGAGCAGCGTCCAACTTCGGCTCAGGTCATGATCTCATGGTTTGTGAGTTCAAGTCCCACATTGGGCTCTGTGCTGTCACCTGCGGAGCCTGGAGCCTGCTTCAGATCCTCTGCCCCCTTCTCTCTTTGCCCCTCCCCTGCTCGTGCTCTCCCTCAAAAATGAAGAAACATTAAAAAAAAAAAACAACTATATAACACATCCTTTCTTCATCAGGAAATGCTAATTATAAGGGTGGAGATCAGGAAGGGTCTGCAGGCCACCCACTTGTGGCTAAGGGCGTGGTTAGGGAGGGAAGGAAACAAGACAACTTACCTCGCACATTCCACACATTCCAAACTTGGACATTGTAGTGTCCCGGGGCCGGCTGGTACTCAGAGTAGTAATTTCAACGCAGGGCTAGGCTAAAGCTAGTGAGGAATTAGAATGGGTTGAAAACACACTACATGAAAACATATGAATTCAGTAGAAAATATAATTTTTTTTATAGCTTCCCTTGTGGACTTTTCATCCTATTAACTGATACTTAGTTGCATTTAATAAAGGTAATCACATGTAAATTGCTTATTGACGTTTATCTTTCTAAATTCTCAACTTTTCCAGCATTTATGACCTTTATAAAAACTTATTTTTTAAGTACATTTATTTATTATTATTTTAAATTTTTTTGTTTGTTTTTTAATGTTTATTTTTGAGAGAGAGACAGAGACAGAGACAGACACAGAGCATGAGCAGGCAAGGGGTAGACAAAGAAGGAGACACAGAATCTGAAGCAGGCCCCAGGCTCTGAGCTGTCAGCACAGAGACCGATGCGAGGCTTGAACCCACTAACTGTGAGATACTGACCTGAGCTGAAGTTGGACACCTAACCGACTGAGCCACCCAGGTGCCCCAAGTTTGTTTATTTTTGAGAGAGAGACAGAGTGTAAGAGGGGAGGGGCAGAGAGAGGAGGCACAGAATCCGTAGCAGGCTCCAGGCTCTGAGCTGTCAGCACAGAGCCCAACATGGGGTTCAAACTCATGAATGGTGAGATCACCACCTGAGCCAAAGTTGGATGCTCAACCAAAGTTGAGCCACCGCAGCGCTCCTAGAAAAACTTTCCAATGTGGCATCTCTGGTTTTCTTTAAGTAATGAAGGTCAAGAAACATTTTATCTCAGTTAAGAAAAGGAGTCGTGGATTCTCCCCACAGTTTTTACCTCACGCCTGGGCGGGGTGTCGGGGTGCAGCGGATTCTCTGGTGCTGGGTGGGGGCCCCCAGGGGGATTCCCCGCACTCACTCGGCCGGCCGGGCTCAGCTCCCTGTGGCCCCTCAGGTGCTGGAGCAGCGTGGCTCTCTGCCTGTAGGCCTTCCCACACTCCTCACACGCATAGGGCTTCTCCTCCGAGTGGACTCTCTTATGTTTCTTGAGATCTGACTTCCAACTGAAGGCGCGCCCACATTCCGGGCACTGAAAAGGCTTCTCTCCCGTGTGGATTCTGACATGGTGACTAAGACCCGTCTTCTGACTGAAGGCTTTGCCACACTCTTTACACTGATAGGGCTTTACCTTGTTGTGAATCGCCTGGTGTTCGATAAGATGCTCGCCCCTGGTGAAGGCCTTCCCACACTCAGGGCACTGGTAGGTTTTATCCCCAGTGTGGATTCTTGTATGGTTCCGCAGGCCGGTCGACCGAGTGAAGGTCTTCCCACACTCACCACACTTGTGTGTTCCTGGCTCAGGGGGGTTCCCGTGCTTCCCTCCCAACCTGTGCTTATTAAGGCCCGAGCGTTGGCTGAAGGCTTCGCCACACTCACCACATTTATAGGGCTTCTCCCCAGTGTGGCTTCTTTGATGTATGACCAGGGTTGAGCTCACGCTAAAGGTTTTGCCACACTCAGCACACTCATAGGGTTTCTCCCCCGAGTGGATTCTGTGATGTATTATGAGTTCTGAGGTCCGGCTAAAGGCGCGTCCACACACAGGACATTCAAAAGGTTTCTCTCCAGTATGGATTCTCTGGTGTTGGTTAAGTCCTGCATACTGAGTGAACGCTTTTCCACACACTTTGCATTCATAGGGTTTTTCTTCACTGTGAATTCGCTGATGCTCAATCAGATGTGAACGTTGCCGGAAGGTTTTCCCACACTCGTTACATTCATAAGGCTTCTCCTTGTGGAATCGCTGATGTTCAGTTAGGTCTGAACTATGGCAGAAGGCTTTTCCACAGTCTGTACATTCAAAAGGTTTCTCTCCAGTGTGGACACTTTGATGCTTTGTAAGAACTGATCTCCGACTAAAACACCGGCCACATTTACTACATCGATATGGCTTTTCTCCAGTGTGGCTTCTGAGATGTTGGAGGAGGCCTGCTTTCTGACTGAAACCTTTGCCACACTCTTGACAGTGATAAGGCTTTTCCTTGCCACGAAGCTCCTGGTGCTGGCTTAGCTCTGACTGTCTGATGAAGGCCTCTCCACGCTCTGTGTGTGAGCATGGTGTCTCCCCGCTGTGGGTCCTCCTGTGCGTGTGAAGGCCTCTTGTCCAGGTGAAGGTTTTCCTGCATTCTTCACAGGGAGAGACTTTTCTGCCTGGGGCAACCCCGTCCTGCCTTTCCAAAGTTCCACTGGGCTCCCTGTCCCCTGTGTATTTGGCATGCTGAGACGAAGTTCCATCCTGTCCATCAGGCCCCTTCCCACAAGGCTCTGTTTCTTCACAGAGTTCCTGCTTCACGTCTAACATCACGTTGTCAGTCCTCACTCCACCATCTGGAACAACAGACCACACAACTTGAGGAGAAAAGATAACTCAAAAGCAATGTAAGAGATAGACAGCTGGAAAGGTTAGTCTTGATTTTAGGTTGATGTTAACAGAAGATATCGCATCATCTCTTATGTTAGTCGTGGTACAGGTGCAGAAGCGAGAAAGAACAAAGCATGGCTGAGTTACCAGCAGCGTGTGGCAAAGGTGACAGGCTGTCACTTCTGTAGTGACATAAGACTGTAAGTCCCATCTTGCTGATGGACTCTCCACTAACACCCTTCCTTGCTGGCTTGCTGGCTTTGATGAAGAGAGCCACCACCACCATACAGAGAAGCCATGTGGCAAGAGTGGCCTTGGCCAGCAGCCAGCAAGGGACAGAGATAGAGAAGTCCCTGTCCGACAGAGAAGTGAGTCCTGCCGGCATCGATGTAAGGCTGGAAATAGATCCTTCCCCAGTCACAACTCAGATGAGACCTCAGCCCTAGCACCTTGACTACAACCTTGTAAGAGACCCAGAAGCACGGGGCCAGCTGAGCCAACCCAGACTCTTGACCCACAGGCATTGTGAGATAAAACGTGTATGGTTTTAAGCCACTAACTTTGTGGTACCCTTGTTAAGCAGTAGTTGATAACTATGTACAACTAGCACAAAAACACAAAGCTTCCTCAGTGTAAGAATTACTACAACTGAAAAGAAAAGAGTGGAGGGGCACCTGGCTGGCTCAGTTGGAAGAGCACAAGACCCTTGATCTCAGGGTTGAGGTCAAGACCCATGTTGGATGTAGAGGTTACTTAAAAATAAAGTCCAAAAAATAAAAATAAAAAAAAAGTAAACCACACGTTTAAAAGCATATATACGCACATGCACACACACATATGTATCTATGCACATATGAATGTTTGTACTTATGTTCATATATTCATATATTTATATGTGTATAGAGGACACGTAGAACAAAAAACATAAACAAATTATGTTAAAGTCAAACATAATTGTCCTAACAGCCATATCAATAAATGCAAATGGCTTAACTCATTAAAAAACACTAGATTTGCTCACAGAGCAAAACTGAACTCTATTTTATATATATTTGTATGTGTGTGTGTGTGTGTATTTATTTTTTAAGTTTATTTATTTTTGAGACAAAGAGAGAGAGAGAGTGAGAGAGAGAGCTGGGGAGAGGCAGAGAGAGAGGGAGACACAAAATTTGAAGCAGGCTCCAGGCTCTGAGCTGTCAGCACAGAGCCCAACACGGGGCTCAAACCCACAAACCACGAGATCATGACCTAAGTCAAAGTCAGACACTTAGCCAACTGAGCCACCCAAGTGCCCCTATTTATTTTTATCTTTTTAAGTTTATTTATTTGAGAGAGACAGAGACAGTGGGGGGGGGGGCGCAGAGAGAAAGAGAGAGAGAGAGAATCCCAAGCAGGCTTTCTGCTGTCAGTGCAGAGCCCGATGTGGGGGCTCCATCCCACAAACCATGTATCATGTATCATGATCTGAGCCGAAACCAAGAGTTGGAAGCTTAAAGGACAGAGTCACCCAGGCACCCCTATTTTATTCGTTTTGAGAGAGAGAGCGTGCACAGGGAGGGGAAGACAGAGAGGTACAGAGAGAGAGTCCCAAGTAGGCTCCCCACTGTCAGTACAGAACCTGATGGGGGGATCAAACTCACAAACCAGCAGATCATGGCCTGAGCCGAAATTAAGAGTCAGACGCTTAACTGACTGAGCCCCCCAGGCTCCCCTCAACTCTATGTGTATAGTCAAGAGACACATATACAGCAAAATATGTGAATAAGGATAAATTAAGCAAATGCAAATAAAACGAAAGAAAGAATCAAGATTTTGAAAGGGGAGATGCAGGCCAAAAGCATGAAATGAGACAAAGAAGAGCACTTAAAAATGCTAAAATAAAGAATACAATTTGCAATGCAGATGTAACACATATGAATAACTATACAGAAAATAACAGAGTGGCAACTTTCCTAAAGCAGAAACTATAGGTGATATAAAAAAACAGACAGGGGCACCTGGCAGGCTTAGCCGGTAGAGCATGCAACACTTGATCTCAGGGTTATGAGTTCGAGCCCCATGTTGGATGTAGAGATTACTTAAATATAAAATCTTAAAAGAAGCACATGGGTGGTTCAGTCAGTTAAGCATCTGACTTTGGCTCAGGTCATGATCTTGTGGTCCATGAGTTCGAGCCCTGTGTTGAACTCTGTGCTGATGGCTCAGACCCTGGAGCCTGCTTTGGATTCTGTGTCTCCCTCTCTCTGTGCCCCTCCCCTGTTCATGCTCTGTCTCTCTCTCTGTCAAAAATAAACATTTAAAAAAAATTTAAAAAAAAATTTTTTTTAATGTTTATTTATTTTTGAGACAGAGAGAGAAGAGGATGAATGGGGGAGGGACAGAGAGAGAGGGAGACACAGAATCGGAAGTAGGCTCCAGGCTCTGAGCCATCAGCCCAGAGCCCGACGTGGGGCTCGAACTCACGGACTGCGAGATTGTGACCTGAGCTGAATTGGACGCTTAACCGACTGAGCCACCCAGGCGCCCCCCAAAAAAATACAAAAATAAATAAAAAAGATTCTGTCTCCCTCTCTCTCTGTCCTTCCCCTGCTCGCTCGCTCTCTCTCTCAAAAGTAAATAAACAAACATTTGAAAGAAAAAACAACTGTTATTTCAAAGGCAAAATATAAACACACATTTCAGATTTTATAGAAAATAACAATGAGAACACTACATTTCAGAACATTTGGAATTCATCTAGAGCACTGTTCAATGAAATATTCATGCCACCAAATATTTATATTAGTAAATAGGAGAATGAAAATATATAAATCAACCCACATCAAAAGTTAGAAAACAACAACAACAAAGACAACTAAATAAACCAAGACAGCCTGCTCACTCATGCACTTTATTGGCTTTTCTCCCTTTAGTGTCTCCATTCCCACTCCTGTGCTTCTTGGGATCACCTGATACTGTCACAACCTTAAGTAAATAAGTGAGCGAGTGAATGAATAAACCAACCAACCAGCCAGCCAGCCAGCCAGCCAAAGGAGAACATAAGAAATGAATTAAAAAAAATAAATGCAGACACCAAATACAATTGAGAAAAGTAATGGAACATTGTAATGGTAAAACAATTGAATACATCAATATAAATTCATGCGTGTTAGGAAAAAATATGTATTATGTAGCTCTGCCCATGAAATGTCCTAGAAGCAGTGTTACCCACATGATTAAAGAACACTCCTCACACCCAGATCTTATTCTCCATTTAAAAAACCAAGGCTCCTTCAGCAATGGTTGACAGCAGATCCGGGTACAGGGAAGATACAAGGTGAGCCTGAAACAATTTATTTTGTTCAAAAAGTAAAAGCAAGCATTCAAAATTAACAGAGCCAAAATTAACAGAGATGGGAGCAAGACTGAAGACATCCACATAAGCCAAAGATGTGTGGAAGAAAGGGTGGACTGACATGTGGTGGGTTGAAACACGCTGACTCAATACAAATGCCTATGTCCATAATGATACCCACACAGGAAAAAACCCTAAAATCTCATGTCACCATTTAAGGTGCCTAATAAACCACTTCCTGAATTTGAAAACTGGTCAATAAAAGGGGGAAACTAAGCATCAATCATGACTGCCTAGAAGGAAGTGACCAGACATATCGGATGAAGGAAAGCTTTACTATGAAGAATGCCAGTTAATAACAGAGAAGGAATGAAAGAATTACAAATTCATCCTGTAACTCTTAATAAAATGGTTGACCCAAACAAGGTTTATCAAACATTTGTCATTTGTTGACGGGGACCTGGCTATTCGCAAAGTGGCAAGGCAACACCTCACAGTTAGCTATGAGGGCGAAAACCAGCTATTTCCTGTCATCATGCTAAGCCGGTGATTTAGATAGCGGATCACCCAGGTATTAATGTCTCTTATTACCTAATATTAATTCTAGCCCAAAATGTTTACCTCAAATCCTTCAAGCCTTTAGATGCAACTGCCAATTTATAGCAAATACAAGGTACGTGGGCAGCAAAGTAAATGATACAATGAGGAAGCAATTAAAAAACTCCAGACGCTGGGAAACTGGCCTGGGCTCATCAAAAAGTCTGGGTTATGGGGAAAAAATGGGAGTGGGATTGTTTTCATGTAGCAAAGAATTAAGAGGCATGAACAACCCCGGATTCTACCCAGAGTTGGACAAATCAGCTTTAAATACATTTTCGAAAAAAACTGAGCCAATCTGAATTTGAACTGAATTTAGGTAACATGAAGATGTACTGATGGGGGAAAGGAAAGATCATTAGCTGAACAAAATAGATCAGAAAATAGCAGAGTATGAGCTCTCTTTGGTAAAAGGTATGTGTGTGTATGCACATGCGTGTACACATACCCGCATATAAATACACATGCACATAAAAAGCTACACAGCTATAGAATAAAAAGTCATCAGTTGTAATAATCTCTGGGTGATAGAACATGGTGCTTTGTTTTCTTATTTTGCTACTATGTACTTTCTAACTTTGTACAATGCATATATACTTCTCTGGTAATAATAAAAGGTAACTTTCAAAACAGTTAATATAGTTTTACAGGGTTAATATCCTATCAGTATCAACTGAAAAATATAGGCATCAAAATTCTTTAAATAACATTTCTACTAGACCATATGCAGAAAATTCAAAGATAGATATACATATTTTTTAATGTTTATTTAAGAGAGAGACAGAGCATGAGCAGGGGAGGGGCAGAGAGGGAGACACAGAATCCAAGGCAGGCTCCAGGCTCTGAGTGATCAGCATAGAGCCTGATGTGGGGCTTGAACTCACAAACCACGAGATCATGACCTAACCTGAAGTCGGATGTTTAAGCAACTGAGCCACCCAGGTGCCCTGCAAATACGGATATTTAAAACCAACCATACCACTGAGGCTGTTCTGATATGACTTACTGCCTTTTAATCATTATTACCTAAAATGTTGCCTTCATCATGTTCTTTAATAACCCTCACCACAAGGAATGAACATGTCATACTCCACACAAAAAAATTCAACTCAGAGTTCATTTCCATCCAAACTCCCTAGGGAAAGTTTGCCTCACCTCCTTCCTCTGATGGTTGGGGCTCAGGTCCTTTGCCCTTGAACTGGATTGCTGGGGGCTGAACCCATGTGTATGAAGATTCTTCATCGAGCGTCTGAAGGGTCACTCTCTGCAAAAGGATTTCCTGTTCCAGAACACAGGCTGAAACCTGGAGACAAGCAGTAGTGATTAAGCCCTAAGGACACTGAAAATTTAAGAGACTAAACTGGTTTGGAAGGACTCCTTGAGGAATCCACAAGAAATATCCCCTGAGACACTAGGAAAAAGAAAATTGAAAACAGGGCCTTATTTACCTTCTGGGGCACTGAGAAATAGCTAGAAAAGTAAGCAAAGCAAAATCCGATCAAGACTTGTTTCTGTCATTTCACTATTGCCTGTGTGTCCCTGGCCAAGTTACACAACCTCTCTGACCTTAGTTTCCATGTGTGCAAACTGGGAATGATTTCACCTCCTTCTTTGTGGCTGAGAGTTGAGAGACCTCTAAAGTAAGGAGCATGATGCTCCTCGTAGTGTCTGAAAGATAAAATGTCTTCCTTATCTTTACTCACCATCTCTGCTTCTGCAGTTCCCTCCCTCTCCCTCTGCTCAGGGCTGGCTTAGCAAGACGCTCAGTCCCCTGCTGAATTCTGGTTCTGCCCTTGCTCCCTCAGAGCTCCACAACTGAGGAAGTTTTGTTCCCAGTCACCCACAACCATATCAGACCAGTGCCTTCCTACTTGTACATTTCTTTTTCCGTCCAGATCCTCCAGCGCCGTCACCACCTCGTCCCCGCTCTCCGGATGGTGCTCCCGCACCCAGGCCTGGAGCTCCGCGGGCAGGACGGTCAGGAACTGCTCCAGCACCAGCAGCTCCAGGATCTGCTCCTTGCTGTGCGTCTCGGGCCGCAGCCACTGGCGGCACAGCTCACGGAGTCGGCGCAGTGCCTCCCTGGGTCCAGGCGTCTCCTGGTAGCAAAAGTGTCTGAAGCGCTGTCT
Organism: Acinonyx jubatus; assembly: GCF_027475565.1. Classification (NCBI taxonomy): domain Eukaryota; kingdom Metazoa; phylum Chordata; class Mammalia; order Carnivora; family Felidae; genus Acinonyx; species Acinonyx jubatus. The sequence continues at coordinate 147,628,034 of NC_069385.1, read as the reverse complement.
GAAGATCTCCCAGGCAGGGGGCTGGTTGTCCGGCACCTGACTCCTGGCGTTGTCCTCCTCCGGCTCCACCTTCACCACCGCAGGACCCTGCTGACCCCATTCAGGGTGGAACTGGCCGGCAGACTTTCTTGGGTCCACAGCCATCCTGCCTGGCTTCTGCTGGCGCGTCACCTGGAGGCTGCTGAGGGCGCTCTAGGGCACAGAACTAAATAGGGGGTAAACGGCAGATCCTGTGAAGAACCACGCAAGACCTGTGACCACAGTAACTATTTTTATTCATTCGGTAAATCCACAAAAATGCACTAATAGAGGCCGAGCCTGTGCAGAAAGCATTGCAGGCATTCGAACTGCGTCAGTGCACAGAGCCCTGGCATCCTGGAGCGTCCACTCCACGCGGGGCAGTCAGCAATCACAACTACCAGCGGAACCCCGCGCGTAGGGTGGTGTCGCGTCACTGGAGGAGGGGCGCGCGGGCCGAGGAAGCCTCCGAATCCGGCGCCCGGCCTCAGGGAACACTTCCAAGCCTCGTGAGGTGGCACAGGGTCGTCCGTCCGCGCGCACATGCGCCCACCCAGAGGGAGAGAAGCGCTGAGGAACCGCGGTCACGACAGCAGTGACCTTCGTTCGTGCTGGCTTGGCAACGACGAGCGCGGAGCCCTACTCCCTGCTCGCATCGAGGGGCTCCCACTCCGGGTCGCCCTCGCGGCTCAGCTCGTCGGGGATCCGCAGGGCCGCTCCCGCCTGGGTCCGAGCCCGAACCCTGGACCCCAAGGCGAGGGACACACTAGGCCGCTCAACCAGCTCCGCCGCAGCGGGCGGGGCCCAGCCCCCGGCTCCCGGAAGCGGCCGCCGGGCTCCCGGAAGCGCCCCGCCCGCTGCTCCTGGAGGCCACGCCCCCTGGCGCGCGCGGCCGCGTCCCACTTCCGGCGTCTCCCGGAATACACGCAACAGGATCAGGAAAGCACAACATGCCGTCAACAAAATGAAGTCGTTTTCGTTGAGGTACACTTCTATTTAAGTTGCCTTAAATATTAGAAAATAAAAATAACCCAGTGTTTGGGATAAGAATGCTTACTTTCTAGGAACATCCTGTATAGACGAGGGAAAATAATTTGTTGAGCCTAAAGCCCATTTGTCTGGTAAAAACAGGTTATCCTTGCTGTGTGGTAATTTACTAAAAACAAATGACAACAACAAAAACTTGACCTCACTGTGTATGTGAATAGATGCTCTAATCAGCTGATACAGCCTTGGGAGGGCGGTAACATCGGTCCAACCCACTCCAACCCATCTAAGGGTGACCTTGCTTCAAGCCTACGCACTCCTTGCTTGCTGACCTAAGTCCTTTGGCCGTAGCAGAAATAACCAACTTCCCTTGAGATTTGCGGACCATTTGCCTTGAGGAGTGAAGGACCAGACCGGATTGGAAAACGGCGCGAGTCTGTTCAGGGTCACGTCCACCTGTGACTACCCGCCAGGCCACCTGTTCCTCCCGCATGCAGCTCCCTCCCTTACCCCGCGTGTCTTCCCCTTTAATGCCTCCAGCTCCCCGGGGGGCAGGGAAGCCGGTCCACCCCCAGCAGCTCCAGGATCCAGGATCCAGGATCCAGGATCCGCTCGTCTCTTCGGTATGCAGCATGCACGTCTGGCTTCGGCCACTGACGGCGGTTCCTGGAGCCCGTTAGGTCTTCGCGGGGCCCAGAGGCCTCCTCCGCAGAAGCGCCGGAAATGCAAGAGTGCGGACAGGACGCACCTTCCTAGGCAGTGTCGACAGCTCCCCAAAATGTTCTCTTCCCGGTTCACTACGTGCAAACCCTCCTGCTCTCAGGGAGTGTGGACGACAGGAGTCAGGGTTACACCAAATTTTAGACAACTCGGGCTGTGAAGGCTCCAGACAAAACTCACTGGACTCGGGGCAGAGTCGGAGTCAGGGTGAAGGCTCTTCTGGACTCTGGGGGTGGGGGGAGGGGATCAGAACGTATTGTAAACACAACAAAATGACCCGGGCAGCGGAGAACTTGGATAAGCCTGTTAACACGACAGCGGTGATAAGCCGACCCGAACAATTTAGGGACACATTGCACCCAGGCTGCGGAGGCAGGTCTTTGCGGCGCTCACAGCCCCCGGGGCTACAAGTAATGCCACGCTCGCCCGGGCGTGAGCGGCGTGAGCGCCCGCCCCCGGGGCCGGCTGGGCAGGCCAAGCAGAGGGTCGCCCCACGCCCCTCACCTCGCCTCCAGCCCCAGCCCTCTGTCCGATCCCCTCTCCGCGCCCCGCCGCACCGCGAGCCCACGCCGACGCGCAACTAGATGCCGTCGAGTGGTCCGCGGAACTGGATCCCGAGAGGCTACTTCCGGGTTTGCATAGGTACCGGGAGGTCCGGGCGTCTCTATGGCTTGCGCTCTCGGGCCGGTGTGGTCACGACACCCCCGCCCGCCTCCGGCTCTCGGAGCCGCCTGGCCGCTCGCCACCTGCCTCCCCACGTACCCAGTCTGTGCGGGAGGGTAGGCTTGTGCTCTTCCCGTGGCCCCAGCACCGAGACGGCTTGCTGCCCGGCCATGCTCTGCCCCTCCGCGGGACGGGAGCACCGCGCACAACCCGACTGCACTGCATGGCGCCGTCGGGAGAATCGCGTGGGACGCCGGCGGCGTTGACTGCGCCCTGCGCCTCTGCTGTGGTGGCTTCACGCTCCCACGGCGCGGCTGCTGTCGCGAAGCGACCTGGTATATGGGGTTCACTTCTGGGATCGGTTGACTTGAGCAGAGACCTCCCTTCCCATTCTCGCACGGCCGGGTGGGCCTTGGCTAATCAGCCAAAGGCCCTAAAAGTTAAAAACATCCCCAAGAAGGCATTTTTGCCTCAAAACTGTAACGTGGAGATCCTGCCTGAGTTCCCACCCTGGCAGCCTGCTTTGCAGGTCGTAGACTTAGCAACTCGCGCAATTGCCTGAGCTGATTCCTGACAAAAACACATGTTCATACTCTATTTCTCTGGAGTACCTGAACTGATAAAATTCATCCTTAAAGTCCTACCCATGCCCTTGCCCATTTTCTTTGTATACTTTCCCAGTTCTTCCAGGCAGGATTGTTTTCTTGATTTGTGTTCATTCGTCTTTCCCATTAGATTGTAAATTCATCAAATTTGAATCCATGTTTTACTTAGTAGTAAAGTACTACTTGTAGCAGTACATACCCTTAAAATACACGACATATACGTGTGCAATGACCACTCTTTAAACAAGTAACATATTGAGAAATGTGTGTTGTCCACGTCCCTGTGCAGAGAGCTCTTCTGTCTACTTGTGAATATGTTTGGCCACAAAGGTCAAATTACTGACATTTACAGTACCTATTTATTACTTTCACTTAAGCTAAATCAAGCAATAATCCTATTTTTAGGGGTGCCTGGGTGGCTCAGTCTGTTTAGCCACCTACTCTTCGTTTAGGCTCAGGTCATGATCTCACAGTTCATGGGATCCACCACAGAGTCTGGCTCTGTGCTGATGGTAGATGATAGGATTCTCTCTCTCCCTCTCTCTACCCCTCCCTGATCTCTCAAAAATAAACTTAAAAAGAAGAAGAAGAAGAAGAAGAACCCTGGGGTGCCTGGGCGGCTCAGTCAGTTGACCGTCACACTCTTGATTTTGGCTCAGGTCATGATCTTGCGGTTCGTGGGTTTGAGCCCTGCATTGGGCTCTGTGCTGACAGTGCGGAGTCTGCTCCTGTCTCTCTGCCCTCCCCAACTTGCTCGCATGCTCTCTCTCTCAATAAATAAATTTAAAATAAATAAATAATCCTAGTTTTAAAATTTCCTCAACTTCTGGTCACCCCCCCCCCTTTTTTTTTTTTTTGCAAACAACCAGTCAAAAAGATCAAACTTCACATTGTTTCTATTTTCTCTGCCATTAAACATAAACCTCTTCTTAAGTTGTCATTCTCTAGATAAGCAAATTCTTGTCTCCAGGGCCCAGATGCATCATAAGCTAGAGGGTGATGATGCCAATGAACTAGAAAGCATATCAAGAGAGATCTGGCCCAATGATGCCAGGTCTTAATTTTTCAAAATAAGATGGAAATCCAGGCTTTTACATAAAATCTCTAACATTTTAAAGTTGGCAGCTAATTCAATTCTTAAAAACAACGAAAGGGCTACAAAAATGTCTGCCAAATGTACCTGAACCTTTGGCTACCAGTTTTCATCTCTGGCATAATTCCTACTGCCAGAAAGCTCAGTGCATCAGCACATTTCATGGGAGAACTCATTGAATTGGCTGAAAATTCCTCAAATGTACAGGTATTGTGTGAAAGCCTAGATTTTCAATTTTGAGGTGTCTAACTTCAGGGAGATTTAATGTCTCCACTTCTCTCTTATTTTTAAAATATTTATTGACTGTTCCCGCTGCCCTGTAGACTTCAACCTCTCAAGTATTTCCTATCTAGACCTTGAAACAGAGCAAAACAATAGAAGTACTTTGATGGCAGTAAGTATGAACAATTAGCACCTCCAACGTTTTCTTGGCATTTATTCATACCATCCCCATACAAATATTAATATAGTGAAATACCCAATTTATATATACTCTCTATAAGCTTTCTAATTTCTTTTTTTAAATCTTTTTTAATGTTTATTTGTGAGAGAGACAGAGAGCGAACAGGGGAGGGGCAGAGAGAGAGGGAGATACAGAATCTGAAGCAGGCTCCAGGCTCCAAGCTGTCAGCACAGAGCCCGACTCGGGGCACAAACCCATGAACTGTGAGATCATGTCCTGAGCTGAAGTCAGATGCTTAACTGACTGAGCCACCCAGGTGCCCCATAAACTTTCTAATTTCTTAAGTCCTGGTAGTGAAAAGTATATTTCATTGAAAGTAGAAGAGGACACCAGTGCTTCTCAGGCTGTTTATTTCAAGGCTGAAAAAATAAACTAATGCATAATGAGAACATCAGCGTCCAGATGATTACAGTGGACAGTGACTTCAGCTTGAAACATCTACTATTTTTTAGCATAAGAAAGTCAGAAGGGGGAGGTCCACCTGGCTTGCTCAGTTGGTTAAGCCTCTGACTCTGGTTTCAACTCAGGTCATGATCTCATGGTTGGTGAGTTCGAGCCCCACATTGGTCTCTGTGCTGACAGCCCAGAGCCTGCTTGGGATTCTCTCTGTCTCTCGGCTCCTCCCCCACTCTCTCTTTCACTCAAAATAAACAAACAAAAAAAAAAAGTCAGGAGGATGCAGGAGAAGGATTAGAGGCTCTGGCACCTGATGTCCCTTCAGTCCCACTACAATATGTGAGCACATCCACCTGGAGTGCTGGATGGCCAAAGGTAATTCTGGGACTTTTCCCCCAGAGATAAACTGGAAGAGAAATGTGTATCACTGAGATTTAAAAAGGAAAAAAGAGGATGTATGAATGAAGTGCGGAGTTGAGGATGCAAATATACATTGTAACTCCTTCCTAAAAACTGCCTTTCCCCTAAGCTGACAAAGTGCACGGCAAGGTGTAAAATTTCATGAGCTGCTTTGATGTGTTTGAGCCTCACAGGGACCCTTAGGCCTAAATGGGCTCTCCTGCTCTGGCCGGATCTGCTTCCCACCTAGCAGGAAATGCTCCCCACCCGGCTGGTTCGACATTAGACTAGCTGCCCTCCACCTCAGCCTCAACCTACCAGGTTTCACCTCCTCACCTGTGCACAACGTTATTCAAACACGCCAGTCACATCCTCCCAAGAAATCGGGGCCACCTTGTCCTCTTGTTACTGCAAAGCCTGCATCCCAAAGTCCCAGTTTGTTCCTCGTGCTCCCCTGTGGCCCTGGATGTCATGCTGAGAGTGTACCTCCGTCCGGCACCAGGTGTCACCTGTTTGTCCATCCTCAGAACAAGAGGGCAGGTGGCCCCCCACCCCTGGCACCAATAGGGTGAAGGGGAGATGAACAAAAGGGCAAATTACCTCACTGAGCAGTCATTTGAAAACCTCTCCCTAGTTCACCCCTCATGTATGTAACTTTAAAAACAGCATCACATCCCCATGCAGCCTGCTAAGTTCTCTGCAGGGAACACACATGACATCTTTGTGGTCCTCTGCCCACAACACACGAGTCTCTGGGTCGTTGGGATAGTCAGGGTATGTGATGACAGTGACTTCAGGAAGCAGAAGGGCAGACGGACCACAAGGGAGGAGACTGGAGGAGCAGGAGGCAGGGCAGCATTCCCTGCAGAGCCAGGCAGGATGCGAGCAGTCTGTTCCCCTGATGTCGCCAGATCTTTCAACCGGATGTGTGACATCAGACTGTCTCACGGCCTAGAATAACAATGGAATGGACACACCACATCCTGACGTCCCGAACTTACCACACAGCGATAGGGTCTGTATTCAGCATAGCTTTCTAGAGTGGTTCAGTAAGGCCTGATGCGTGATTAAAGGCTTTCTTACAGTTAGGACACAAACGCAGACTTCTGCCCTCTGTGGATCCCCTGATGATGAACAAGGCTTGACCTCTGAATGAAGGCTCGTCCACACTCCTCACACTGATGGGGCTTCTCCCCATTGTGGATCCTCAGGTGTGGAGTAAGGCTGGTGCCCCCTCGGGAAGCTCTCCCCCATTCCTTACACAGGTAGGGTCTCTCTCCTGTGTGGCTTCTCTGATGCTCCGTGAGTCCCGACCCCTGACTGAAGGCCCTCCCACATCCATGACATCTGAAGGGCTTCTCTGGTGTGGACCCTCAGATGTCCAATAAGGTGTGAGCTTTGCCTAAATGATTTACTGCACTCTTTACACCCAGAGGGTCTCTTCCCAGTATGGATTCTCTGATGACGAACCAGGCCTGGGTCTTGACTGAAGGCCTTCCCCCATTCATTATACCGATATCGTTTTATTTTATTATGAACTTCCTGGTGTGAAAGAAGGGCTGATTTATAACTGACAGCATTCCCACACTGGTTACATTGATAGGGTTTTTCCTGAGTATGGATTCTCCAGGGGCAAACCACCCCTGAGCTCTGAGCAAAGGCCTTCCCACACTCCTTACATTTGTATTGTTTTACTCTTATGGGGTCGACCTTTTGCTGTCCTGATTTGCCCTCACATTGAGGTTTCTCCACATCTTGCATCCTAGAAAACATCCAATGTGCTCCTTTCCGCGGAACTTGGCTTTGGAGCAAATTCACCACTCATAGTCCTGATTCAGCCTTCTGCTGGAAGAGCAAGTCAATGATTTAAATGCCACATGTCCCATATAAAGGGTTTTGATGAAAGATTAGGATAGATAATCAAGAGCCATCATCCTAATGGTTTTTGACACTCACTGCACCTATGAGTCACAGAGAATGAAGATAAATAAATAAAGGCCCTCAGGGCCCTGGCCCAGATCTAAACTCAAAATGGCGGAATGAAATGAAAATTCCCCAAGAATCTTCCAAAAGTCCCCACCAAACACACCTTCCAGTATTTACCCCTGGTATAGTCGTCCCACACAGGATCTGGGCTGGCCCGTGACCCACTTTATTCAACAGAATGTGGTGCAAGTAACGCTGTGTCAGCTCAGGGACGAAGACTTTACCACCATGCGTCTGCGTCCTTGAGATCCTGAGCTGCCCTGTAAGAAGGTCAGTCACCCTCTAGAGAGATGGCGGGAGAGCCCATGAGAACCTGAGGCCATCACAGTGTCTCTAGAGGCCTAGTTTTCTGCCTCCTGATAAGGCAGGAGACAAGGGAGCAAGGTATTTTGGGCAGCACAGCCCAGGAGGGCCCTGGATAACACAAACTGGTATCACGTGCAACAGAAGACACCCTGAGAAGTGTGGGAGACAATTCATGGTCGTTCCTTTCAGCCACTACGTTTTGGGGGTGGTTTGGTACACAGAAATAGACAGCTGAAATGCCAATCCATCAGCCAGTTTTTGGTGATGCTCACGGCAACACCATGAATTGGGTAATAGATTTAGGAACTGAAACCTAAAAATTAAGTGAGTGGCCTAGGATCACATGGCAGGTGAGTGGTAAAGTCTGGCCTGGAACACAGGTCTTCTACAGGAATCCAAAGCCTGTGCCCTTTGTTTTTACGATGAAGGAATAGATACTCCTGGGAAAAACTTCAACAGTACAAAAGGCATAAAAGTAAAATGTCCAAATCCTCACTTGTCTTTCTGCATCACCCTGCGTGCTCCCTGCACTCACTCCGCAGGCAACCACCGCAGCCTCGCTGCCCTGTGATGGATCTACCATGGCGATTCAGTGCCTGTCATTTGCGCCTGCACTTACGGAAAGTTTTTCTCCCAGGAATTCCACACAAGTGTCATAGACTTTTATATAAAGACACCCACTGGTGCACTGTGCGTAATAAAAACACTACAAACAGCTTAGATGTATATCAGCAGAAGACTAGTAAATTAATTATATGTATGCAACACAAAACTAAAGACCTATTAAATGAATAAAGGAGTTCTATTGGTAAGAGTAGTATTATTTAGGGGCACCTGGGCGGCTCGGCCAGTTGAACGTTGGACTTCGGCTCAGGTCATGATCTCACGGTTTTGTGAGTTTGAGCCCCACATATCGGGCTCTCTGCTGTCAGCACAGAGCCTGCTTTGGATCCCGTCTCCCTCTCTCTCTGCCCCTCCCCTGCCTATGCTCTCTCTTTCAAAAAAGACAAATAGACTTTTTAAAAAGTTGGTGAGCATACTAAAAAAATAAAATAAAGTAAAATGTACCCAGGATTTGTCTTAATCAAGGAGGCATGGGAAGGACTATCATGAAGAAGTTTCCATCTCCACAGATCCCTAGGCACAGCAGGTGTGGCACCTCGTGCAGGCCACGTAGGAAGGCAGGAGGCAGGAGAGGGGAGAGTGTGGCCTAGAGCTTTACTAGAGTTTTCCAGAGAAGGAATAGGCAAGGTAGGGTAGGTTGCTGAATGAACTCAGGATCGCATAGTTTGAATGATTCTACTGGGATGTTCTGCGGTTATTCACCACCTTGCCCCGGGGGGGATTTACAGCAGGAGAAGTAGGGGACTGGTGTGCGAGAGTCTGATAAAGGAGCCTGATAAAGGAGCCGGCTGGGGAGCGGACTCTGGATTATCTGGTTCAAATATGAAAAGGGTACTTGCAGGGAGTTCTCCACTGTCTCTAGGAATCAGCTAGCTCTCCCAGGGGCACCAGGATCAAGGTCCTAAATGCCAGAACATCAAGAATATAGAAAATAAGAAAATACAGTCCATACAGGATAATACCATTTGACCTGGGGGGCCTGGGTGGCTCAGTGGGTTAAATGTCCGACTTTCGCTCAGGTCATGATCTCATAGTCAATGGGTTCGAGCCCCACAGAACTCTGTGCTGACAGCTCAGAGCCTGGAGCCTGCTTTGGATTCTGTGTCTCCCTCTCTCTCTGCCCCACTTCTGCTCACGCTCTGTCTCTCTTTCCCCGTCCCTCAAAAATAAATAAACATTAAAATAACAATAACAAAAATAATCCCACTTGACCTAAAAGAGGGACAGGGGCTTGAGAGGCATGGAAAGATTTTAGAAATACGTATATATTAGAGAATGTTGGAATGGAACTTTTATTTTCATTATATGTCCTTCTCTACTACAATTTTTGAAATATAAACTATTGTTCTATAATAATAGCCCTCTTAATAATTAATTTAAAAATATAATACTAGAATCTATTGTAGTAAATGTATGTTAGATTTGGGCATCTATCTTTTTAATGTTCATTTATTTTTGAGAGAGAGCTAGCAGGGGAGGGGCAGAGAGAAGGAGACACAGAATCTGGAGCAGGCTCCAGGCTCTGAGCTGTCAGCACAGAGCCCGATGCGGGGCTCGAACCCACTAACAGTGAGATGGTGACCTGATCCAAAGTCAGATGCTCAACCGTGAGCCACCCAGGCGCCCGATGGGCATCTATATTTTTAAATAGTTCCTTGGTGATTGGATTCATAGAATTGAAAAGTGCTATCTTAAGCAGAACATAATAAAATGAAATGAAATGAAATGAAATGAAATGAAATGAAATAAAATGAAATAAAATAAAATGAAATAAAATAAAATGAAATGAAATGAAATAAAATAAATAAAAATAAATAAATAAATAAAATAAAATAAAATAAATACAAAACCAAAATTCAACAATTTTGAGTATCTTAATTCAAAATTAAATCAGCTCTGGATATGCTCACTTTGTAAATAACCTTTTGGTGTTAAATTTATTCTACCCCCAGACACCACTTTTCTTGCCAAAAATACAGCTCCCAGGCGGATGCGATCTACTCAGTGCTTCAAAACCTCCACCGGGATTCACATTTTGAGGCTTTGTTCTCTTGCACAAGCCTGTGCTCCCAAGGATGACACTTTGGCTGGACGGTCAGGGCTGATCTGCAAGGCTCACAGGTGCCACGTCCTTGTTTGTAGAGCTTGGCTTCAACCTAAGGACATACAGGTAGAGCTGGGTTTACAAGACCATCACAGATATCGGGCAATAGCTAAAACCTCAAAATTTGATTAAAAAAAATCTGCTACGGGGGCGCGTGGCTGCTCAATGGAGCCCGCGATCTCGGGTTCGAAGTTCAAACTCCTCGCTGGTTGTAGAGATTACTAAAAAATAACATGTTGTAAACAATTCCTATGGATACAGGAAGCAGAATAACGAGATCTGTGTCATAATCAATTCACACAAAGCACATAAGCAGCAGAGTTTCAAAGAGAAAACAAAAGGACAACGCTTTAGCCCAGCAACAAGGGCCGGAAATCCCCTCGCTTACACAGGCCCCCTCTCTTTGCTGGCAGACCCTTGGTGTCTAATCAAGGAACGATGGATTAACCTTTCCCCACCTGTTGTGTGCTATCTCCAAACTCTCCAACACGGTCACCACCTGCTTCCGCTCCGGGTGCTGTCCCCGCACCCAGGCCTGGAGCTCGGCGGGCAGGATGGTCATGAGCTGCTCCAGCACCAGCAGCTCCAGGATCTGCTCCTTGCTGTGCGTCTCGGGCCGCAGCCACTGGCCCAGGCATCTCCTGGTAACGGAAGAGCCTGAAGCGCTGGTGTAAGACCTCCTGATAAAGGTGCACCTGCCCTAGCCATCCAGGCTTCTGCTCCCAGGAAGGGTCCTTCTCTTCCTCCACCTTCGGTACACTCAGAGCCTCCTGTTCCTCCGCGGTGTGGACCTCAGGAGTATGTGTCTATTTCTGGGCTCTCTATTCCATTCTGTTCATCTATTTGTGTATTGTTTTTGCCAATATCATGTGTCTTGATTTCTGTAGATTTATAACTGGTCTTGAAGTTAGGAAGTGTCAGTCGTCTGTTTCCTTCAATGCTGAGTTAGCTATTCTGGGTCTGTGGCCTCTCCCTATAGACTTTAGAATCAATTTGTTGGAGGGGCGCCTGGATGGCTTAGTTGGTTAAGTGTCCGACTCTTGATTTCAGCTCAGGTCATGATCTCATGGTCATGGGATGTAGCCCCGTATTGGGCTTTGTGCTGATAGCGTGGAGCCTGCTTGGGATTCTCTCTCTCCCTCTCTCTCTGCCCCTGCCCCGCTCATGCTTGCTCTCTCTCTCTCTCTCTCAAAAAAAATAAATAAACATTAAAAAACCCAATTTGTTGGTATCTACAAAAGAACTAACTGGGATTTTACTGGGATTACATTGTATCTATAATTTAATTGGGAGGAATGACAATCATGACAACAGAGTACATGAAATATCTCCTACTGTATTTAGATCTTTGATTTCTTTCATCAGAGTTTTATAGTTTTCCTCATGGAGATCTTGTACACATTTTGTTAGATTTATACCAAATTATGTATTTATCTTTTTGGTGCTAAGGTAAATGTTAATTTCAAAATCCTGTTGTTCATTGCTGTTATATAAGAAAGCAATTGACTTTTCTGTATTAAGCTGAATCCTGCAACCTTGCTATAATCACTTATTAGGTCCAGGAAGGGTTTTTATTTTTATTTTTGTATTCTTTAGGATATTCTACAGAGACAATCGTGTTATGGCAAACAGCCAGTTTTATTTCTTCCTTCCCAAACTACATTACTTTCATTTCTTTTTCTCATTTGTTGCGTTACATAAGTCTTCCAGTATGGTGTTAAGTGGGAATGGTGAGAAGGGACATCTTTATCCTCTTCCTCATCTAAATAGGAAAGCATTTGTTTTTGTTTTTTTTTTTACCATTAAATATAATGTTAGCTGTAGGTTTTTGTAGATGTTCTTTATTAAGTTGAGGAAGTTCCCTCTCTATCCCTAGTTTGCTGAGAGTTTTTATTATAAATGTGTTTGATTTTGTCAGATGCTTTTTCTGCATCTGTTGATATGATTATATGACATTTCTTCTTTAGCCTATTGATGAGACAATTACATTAACTGATTTTCAAATAGTGAACCAGATTTGCATACCAAGAATAAATTTCACTTGGATATAGTATACAGTTCTTTCTATACATTGTTGGAATCAATTTACTAATATTCTAATAAAGATTTATCAATCTATCTATGAAAGATATATTGGTCTGCAGTCTTCCCATCTTGTAATAACTTTGTCTGATTTTGGTATTGGGATAATACTGGCCTCATAAAATAAATTAGGAAGTATTCCTCTATGCTTTCATCGTCTTTAAGAGATAGTACAGCATTGGGGTGCCTGGATAGCTCAGTTGGTTAAGCGTCCCGCTCTTGATTTCAGCTGAGGTCATGATCTCACAGTTTATGTGTTTGAGCCTTGCATTGCGCTCTGTGCTAACAGTGAAGAGCCTGCTTGGAATTTCTCTCTCCCTCTCTCTGCCCCTCCCCTGCTCGCTCTCTTTCTAAAATAAATAAATGTAAAAAAAATGATATAGTGCAGCAGTCACATAATTTTTATTTAAATATTTGGTAGAACTCACCAGTGAACCTATCTGTACCTGGTACTTTGGGAAGATTAATTATTGTCTTAATTTCTTTAATAGATATAAGCCAACTCAGATTGTCCATTTCTCCTTGTGTGAGTTTTGGTAATTGTGTTTGTGATTTTGTGACTTGTAATAAAAACCATATATTTGGTCTTCCTCCCCATTCAGTGCTGAGAGTGACAATGAGATCTTTTGTTATGTTAATAGGGTGAATTTTATGAAGCCCCTCAGGGTGGGGGCTTGGTTGTCAGAGGGGACAACCGTGTGATTAGAAGGTTGGAACTTTAAGTACCCCCCCCCCCCAGCAAGGGGTGGCTGGAGATTGAGTTCAATCACCAATGGAAAATGATTTAATCAATCGTGTCTATGTAATGAAGCTTCCACAAAAACCCAAAAGAAGGGGGTTAGGAGAGCTTCCTGGTGGGTGAACACAGATTTGGGAAGAGTGGTATGCTCAGAGAGGGTATGGGAGTCCTGCACCATTCTTCAATACCTTACCCTGTGCATCTGTTCCTGAATTCTATCCTTTTCTAATAAACCAGTATTCTAGTAAGTAAACTGGTTCCCTGAGTTTTGGAGCCATTTTAGCAAATTAATCAAACCAAAGGATGGGGTCATTGGTCCCTCCCATCTAAAGTTCGTTGTCTGAAGCTCAGGTAACAACCTAGGACTTGTGATTGGCATCTTAGGTGGGGAGAGGGGGCAGTCTTGCAGGACTGAGCCCTTAACAGAGAAAATCTGATGCCATCTCCAGGTAGATAGTATCAGAATTGAGTTGAATTGCATGCCACCCACCTGATATCTGAGAACTGCTTGGTGGTGTGGGAAAAAAAGACCCACACATTGTAATTGAAATCAGAATTGTAGTGTCCTTCAAAAAATTGGTACGATTCATCTAGGTGAAAAAATTGAGGGCATAGAGTTGTTCATAATATTCCTTTTTTTAATATCTATAGAATCCACAGTGATATTAAAATTTGTGTCTTCTCTCTCTCTTTTCCTTAGCTAACCTGGCTAGAAGTTTATCAGTTTTATTGATCTTAAAAAAAAAAAAAACAGCTTTTGGTTTCACTGATTTTTTTCTATTGATTTCCTGTTTTCAGCTTCACTTATATCTGCTCCAATTTTTATTTATTTTTCTTCTGCTCATTTTGGACTTAATTTGCTCTTCTTCTAATTTCCTAAAATGGAAGCTTACATTTTTGATTTTAGACATTTTTTCTATTCTAATACATACATTCAGTGGTATAAATTTTCCTCTAAACAATGTTTCTGCTTCATCCCACAAATTTTGAGAAGTATTCATTTAGTTCAAAACATTTTTATATTTCTCTTGAGACTTCTTTGACCCATGTTTTATTTAGAAGTATGTTGTTTAACTTCCAAATATTTTGGGATTTTCCACTTATCTTTCTGTTACTGATTTCTTTTAAATCCATTGTGGTCTGAGAGCATACTTAGTATAATTTGTATTGTTTTAAGTTTGTTAAGGTGTATTTTATGGCCATCGGAATGTGGCCAATATTGGTGAATGTTCCATGGGTGCTTGAGAGAAATGAGTATTCTGCTGTTGTTGGATAAAGTATTCTACAGATGTCAACTACAACCAAACTGAATGACACTGTTATTCAATCCGACTATGTCCTTACTCGTTTTGTGCCTATTGGATTTTTCCATTACTGAAAAAGGGATGTTAAGGCCTCCAAATCTACGAGTGGATTCATCTATTTCTCCTTGCATTTGTACCAGTTTTTGCCTTATGTATTTTGACATTCTATTGCTTGGTGCATATACATAAAATATTGTAATGTCTTCATGGAAAACTGACTCCTTTGTCATTATGTAATGTCCCTCTTTATCCCCAGTAAATTTTCTTGCTCTAAAGCTAGCTTTGTCTAAGATTAATATAGTTACTACAACTTCCTTTTTAATGTTTTTATTATTTTGGTAATTTGCATCCAAGTTAGTTAGCATATAGGGCTATAATGATTTCAGGAGTAGATTCCAGTGATTCATCCCCTATGTATAACACCCTGTGCTCATCCCGACAGGTGTCCTCCCTAATGCTCCTTGCCCATTTAGCCCATCCCCCCCCCACAACCCGTCCAGCAACCCTCAGTTTGTTCTCTGTATTTAAGAGTCTCTTATGTTTTGTCCCCCTCCCTGTTTTTATATTATTTTTGCTTCCCTTCCCTTATGTTCATCTGCTTTGTGTCTTAAATTCCTGATATGCATGAAGTCATATGAGATCTGTCTTTCTCTGAGTGGCTAATTTCACTTAGCATAATACCCTTTAGTTCCATTCACACCTTTCTTTCTTTTTTTTTTAAGTTTATTTTATTTTGAGAGAGAGAAAGAGAAAACACAAGTGGGGGAGGGGTAGAGAGAGAATCCCAAGCAGGCTCAGGGCTTCAATCTCACGAATCGAATCATGAGATCATGACCTGAGCCAAATCAAGAGTGGGATGCTTAACTGAGTGAGCCACCCAAGCACCTCTACTCTACCTTTTTTGTTTTTGTTTTATTATTTTTGAGAGACAGAGAGAGACAGAGTGTGAGCAGGGGAGGGGCAGGAAGAGAGGGAGACACAGAATCCGAAGCAGGCTCCAGGCTCTGAGCTGTCAGCACAGAACCAGACATGGGGCTCAAACCCACAAGCCAGCTGTAAGATCATGACCTGAGCCAAAGTTGGATGCTTAACTGACTGAGCCCCCAGGCACCCCTCCACCTTTCTTATGATGAGTGTTAGCTTGGTGTATCTTTGTTCATCTCTTTAATCTGTGTCTTTACATTTAAAGAGTGGTTCTTGTAGAGAACTTAAAGTTGGGTCTTGATTTATTCTTTTAATTAGAAAAAAAATTTTTTAATGTTAATTTATTTTTGACAGAGAGAGAGAGAGACAGAGCATGAGTGGGGGAGGGACGGAGAGAGAGGGAGACTCAGAATCTGAAGCAGGCTCCAGGCTGTCAACACAGAGCCCTATGTGAGTCTCGCACTCACGAACCGTGAGATCATGACCTAAGCCAAAGTCAGATGCTTAACCGACTGAGCCACCCAGGCACCCCTTTTCTCTTTGTTTTTAATTCACTGTCTTTCTCTCTTTTTTTTAATGATCTAGGAGGTTCCCCCCACCCACCTTTTTTTTTTAATTTAAATTTTATTTAACCAGCCTTGTCTTTTAATTGGTATATTTAGACCGCTGATGTTTAAAGTGATTATTGAAGGGCACCTAGCTGGCTCAGTTGGAGGAACATGTGTCTCTTGATCTCAGAGTCATGAGTTCAAGCCCCACATTGGGTGTAGAGATTACTTAAAAATAAATAAAACTTTAAAAAAATGAAGTGATTATTGGTGCCCCTGGGTGGCTCAGTTGGTTAAGTGTCCAACTTCCGTTCAGGTCCTGATCTCAGTTTGTGATCAGCCTGCATTGGGCTCTGCGCTGACAGCTCAGAGCCTAGAGCCTGGTTCCAGTTCTGTGTCTCCCTCTCTCTCTGCCCCTCCCTCACTCACACTCTGTCTCTTTGAAAAATGAGTAAATGTTAAAAAATTTTTTTAAATGAAGTGATTATCGATATAGTTCAGTTAATACCTATAATTTTTGTTACTGTTTTCTATTCATGGCTCTTGTTTTTTTTTTTTTCTTCTTCCACTCTTTCTGCCTTCTGAGGCTTTAATTGAGCATTTTATCTGATTTCATTCCTCTCCCTTAGCATATGAATTATACTTTGCCTTTTGCCTCAAAGTTCTTATTCTTTTCCCTCCTTTTAATTCTTTTCTCCTTGCCTTTCAGTTTGGCAAGTTTCTATCGGTGACATTTCTTCAACCTCTCTGGTTCTTTGGCCTCGTCCAGTCTATTGATGAATCCTTCAAAGCATTCTTCATTTGTTAGGGTGTTTATTATTATTTCCTTTTCATTAATTCTTAAAGTTTCCATCTGTTTACATTACCAGTCTGTTCTTGCATGTTGTTTACTTTTCCCATTAGAGCCTTTAGCATATTAATCATAGTTCTTTTAAATTCCTGGTCTGGTAATTCCAACATCTCTGCTGAATCTAAGTTTAGTTTTGATTACTGCTACCTTACTTTAAATTTTAAATTATTATTATTATTATTATTTAGTAATCTCTATAATGGAGGGCTCAAACTCATGACCCTGAGATCAAGAGTCATATGCATTATCGATTGAGCCAGTCAGGTGCCCCTGCTTTTTACCTTTTAGTGTGCCTTCTTTTGTTGTTGTTTTTTGAAAACCAGACATAATAAATTAGGTAAAAAGAACTGAGGTAAATAGGTCTTTAGATAAATAGTGCGGGATTTTATGTGTTTGTAGGTAGAATTTGGGTATTTATTGTTTGCTATAGCTGTAGGTATCAGAGCTAAAGTTTGGTCTGGTGTCTGTGTTTTTGCCTTACCTTTTGCTTCTGGGTTTCCCTCTGGACTTCTTAAATAGAACTAAGCTGTGCAATTGTTCCAATCGTTTCCCTTGTTATATAGGATCCCTATTAATGTGGCGATAGGGTGAGGGGAGAGCAGCATTCTAGAGTCCTGAGATTAGGTTTCAGTCTTTCAAGGAGTCTGTGGCCTTGGACTGTGATATTCACAAGTGCTTCTCAGTTTTTGTTCCCTTTCCGTCCTTACATGAGACAGGAAGGACAGAACAGGCTGGGGCTTGCTCTTCCCCTGTATGGGAAGGTAAGACCAGGCCTGGGTATTCCCTTCCCCTACATGGAATGAATAGATTTTAATATTTTTTATCGGGATATAATTCACAGGACATAAAATTCATCCTCTTAATGTGTAATATTCAGTGATTTTTAGTGTATTTACAAATTTGAGAAACCATCATCACTATCTAATTCTAGAACATTTTCATCACCCCAAAATAAATCCACACCATTAGTAGTGTCTAATGATTGTCCAGTCTATTGATGAGTCCTTCAAAGCATTCTTCATTTGTTATGGTGTTTTTTTATTATTTCCTTTTCATTAATTTTTAAAGTTTCCATCTCTGTTTACATTACCAGTCACTTCCCATACCTCTCATCCCTGGCAACCATGAATCTACTTTCTATCTCTGTGGATTTTCCTATTTGGGACATTTTGTAAAATGGAATCATACACTCTGTGGCCTTTTTTTTGTCTTCCTTCATTTGGTGTAATGTTTTCAAGGTTCATCCATGTTACAGCATGTATAAATACTTCATTCCTTGTTATGGTTGAATAATGTACCATTGTATGATTATAGCACAATTGTTTATTCATTTATTAATCAACAGAAATGGACTGTTTCTACTTTTTGGTTATTATGAGTAGTTCTACTGTGAACATTTATGTACAGTTTTTTTTTAATTTATTTTTTAAAATTTACATCCAAATTAGTTAGCATATAGTGCAACAATGATTTCAGGAGTACATTACTTAGTGCCCCTTCCCCATTTAGCCCATCCCCCCTCCCACAACCCCTCCAGCGACCCTCAGTTCTCCATATTTATGAGTCTTGTCTGTTTTGTCTCCCTCCCTGTTTTTATATTGTTTCCCTTCCCTTATGGTCATCTGTTTTGTCTCTTAAAGTCCTCATATGAATGAAGTGATATGATTTTTGTCTTTCTCTGACTAATTTCACTTAGCATAATACCCTCCAGTTCCATCCACGTAGTTGCAAATGGCAAGATTTCATTCTTTTTGATTGCCGAGTAATACCCCATTGCGTATATATACCACATCTTCTTTATCCATTCATCCATCGATGGACATTTGGGCTCTTTCCATACTTTGGCTATTGTTGCTACTGGTGCTATAAACATTGGGGTGCATATGCTCCTTCGAAACAGCACACCTGTATCCCATGGATAAATACCTAGTAGTGCAATTGCTGGGTCGTAGGGTAGTTCTATTTTTAGTTTTTTGAGGAACCTCCATACTGTTTTCCAGAGTGGCTGCACCAGCTTGCATTCCCATATGTACAGTTTTTTTTTTTAATGTTTTTATTTATTTTTGAGTCAGAGAGAGACAGAGTGTGAGCAGGGGAGGGGCAGAGAGAGAGGGAGACACAGAATCTGAAGCAGGCTCCAGGCTCTGAGCTGTCAGCACAGAGCCCGACTCGGGGCTCAAACTCACAGACTGTGAGATCATGACCTGAGCTGAAGTCAGACACTTAACCGACTGAGCCACTCAGGCGCTCCCATATGTAGTTTTTATTTGAACATCTGTTTTCAAACTTTAAAAAAAATATGTAACTAGGAGGGGAATTGCTGGGTTATATGGTAACTCTATGTTTAACTTTCTGAGGAACTTCTAAACGATTTTCCAAGGTGGCTACACCATTTTATATTTTCACCAGCAATGCAGGAGGATTCTAATTTCTCTACATCCCTGTGAACACCTGTTCCTATCTTTATTATAGCTACCTTACTGGGTGTGAAGTGGTATCTCATGGCTTTGATTTGAATTTTCCTAATGTAGAATGACGTGCATCTTTTCATTGACTTATTGTCCATTTGCATATCTTCTTGGAAGAAATACCTATTCAAAGCCTTTGGCCATTTTTAAATTGGGTTGTCAGTCTTTTTGTTGCTGAGTTGTAAGTGTTCTTTATGTATCCTGGGTACTAGACCCTTATCAGATATATGACTTGCCAATATTTTCTTCTGTTCCATGGGAGGTCTTTTCACTTTGTTGATAGTGTTCTTTGAAGCAAAAAAGGTTTATAATTTGATGAAGTCCAATTTCTCTATTTTTAATTTTGTTTCTTGAGTTTCTGGTGTTACTGAAGAAATCACTGCCTTAATCCAAGGTCATATTTACACCAGATTTCTTCTAAATGTTTTAAAGTTTTAGCTCTCACCTTTACATCTTTGATCCATTTTAACTTAAAATTTTAAGCGTTTTAAAAATTGATTTTTGAGAGGGTTAGGGTGAGCAGAGACAGGACAATCCCGAGCAGGCACAGAGCCCAATGTGGGGCTCAAACTCATGAACCAGGAGATTGTGACCTGAGCCAAAATCGACAGTCAGAGGCTTAACCAACTGAGCCACCCAGGTGTCCCTCCCAGATGTGTTTCTACTATCAATTGCTTCTCTTGGATTTTGTGTCATTTGTCTTCTCATGTTCCTAATTTTTAAAATTTGTTTTTGCAAAATTGCTTATAGAAATAGTTTCAGACCTAAGAGAATATTACATTCTTATAGAGACGACCTCCCAGTACCTGTGGGCACTGGCATTATGGAATCACTTAAATCCACTGTAGAGATTAGGATCCAAAGCAGAGCAGTGGCCCCTGTGAGAGCCTATGTGTGGTTCGTGTACTTTTAGAGGACAGTCTTTGGGGTCCCACACACCAGAGTGAGGGCATTTACCTGCACTACCTCCTACGTTGGCAGTCTCCAGAATCTAACTTTGGTGACTTTTTTTTCTGTGACCCTATCAAGAGTTTGACTCACCCTCTCAGGTACCCTTTCCAGAATCAGAAGATGCCCAAAGAAAGGATCATCTCCTTAAATATACATACTCTTTCACTCTAATCTTTTATTCTCAAATTAGCTCTTTAATGTGTTTGGATAGATTTTTTTAAAAGCATTTTGCCCAGCGTCCCCACTTCTCAGTGGGAGAACTGGTCTATAGGACTCTGTCCACCATTACCCCAAGCAGAATTCCGGGTGCATGTTCTTGCAGTCTGAATAGCTATTAAGTGATTTCTGTTCCAACTCCTATTTTAACATTCTAACCTAAGAGAACATTTACATATCACTAATTTGATTACTCTTCAAAAAGAAGAATATACCACAGGTAATATTTCCCAAGAAACTATGGACTTGGAGGTTAGAACTGACCTGCTGTAACTCTCAGAGGCAGGCAGTTTATCTCATTCTGTAAATTTAAATCAGACAACTCCAGGATGTCACTCAGCAATTTACGTCTATGTCCTTTCTACAATGTGGCTGAGAAAATACTGCTTTCGTAAGTCCCCGGTCTTCAGGAGCAGCTGGGTGGAGGAAGAGGGAAGTGCCTGTAAGAAAAGTCTTTCATCTGGGACTCAGCCTGGTGTGGCTGAAGAATGCTCCGGGCTGACAGGCAGACTGTGCCGAGAATGTTCCTTTTTTCTCAAACAGCCAAACTTCTGGGAGGCACTAACTTATAGCCCACATTCACTTGTTCAAAAATAACTGTTCCAGCCGCATCCTCTCATCTCTGTTAAGGTCGCTCTGTTCTTCCACGCCAAAACCCTTGGGTGATTCTTGCCTCTTCTTTCGATCTTATCCATGAGCAAAATCCTTGTGGCATGGTCTTCAATGTGTAACCAGGATCCATCACTTCTCACCACCTCTGCTGAGCACCTATGTCCAAGGCACTGTAAGTTCCTGCCTAGATTACCTCATTGGTTCCTAACTGTTCTCTTAGCTCCCACTCCTGTCCCTTTATATGCTTCACAAGGCAGCTAGAGGAATCCTTTCAAAGCCTAAGACCGATTACGCCACATCTTTGCTTAAAATCCAGCCATAAGCTTTCCATTTCACTCAGGGTAAAACCCAAAGGTCATTTCTATAGGCCATCCCCCTTCACCTGTGTCCTCCTCTCTTCTTGCTGTCTCACCGGCCGTGCTGTTTCTCCAGTATGTCAGCACCTTTGCACCTGCTACACTCCCTTTCTGGGATGTTCTTAGAAAAGTATTTTGTTTCGCCTTTACACACAGCATGGTCTGGTATGTAGCTTTTAGGATCACACTGCAGTTTAAGTAGCAGTATCAGTTTGCATCACCAGACCCTGAGAAGTCAGGCATTATTTTTGAAGTTGAGGTTTCTTTATTTCTGCCTTGGAGATCTGCCTCACCCCACGGCGCCACCAGATGAGAAAGTACCTGCATCGTTTGGAAGTCTGCAGCTCCCAAAACCCATGTGGGACAGGTGGCATCACCATCAGGTTAAGATACCAGATAGATCTGTTAGTTCACACGGAAAAAGAACAATTACGTGCTAGTGCAATTTACACTGTGCATAACCTGTGGGCCAGCAGTTTCATTCCTGTGTATGCTCCTCAGAAAAACACTCCCAAAGGTGTTCAGAGCAAAGCTGGTGAACACCCTAAATGGCTTTCACTTAGTCATTAGAGCAAATGACTTAAGTAACCACCTCACAGCAGAGGATTCAACCTGCCCAGTGAATTGTTATTCATAATTCATTGGCTTCAAAAAGCAGAAGGGCATAGAATGAGATAGAACACAACGATTTACGGGTGACTGGAAGGAACTGGGAGAAATGGGACTGGGATGGGGGGGGGGTAGAGATAAAATAAAATGTATAAAAACATAAGGCCACACACAGACCAATGATTATGATATTCCATGAAGTGAGTTCACAACGAATCCACACTGAATAATAACCACTCTCATTTGTGGACAGGCCTGGGAAGGCGGGAGATCCAATGACAAACTGTGACAGCTCCCTCTTCAGGCTGACTTGCTATCAACCCACAAGCAGAACCCTTCACTGAGCACATGCTCAAGCCTTCTCCGTATGGGTCACTATTCCTTCCATATATTAGACACACAAAGTGAACAAGGTAAATTTGGTCTGTTGTTTAGCAAATCATAAGTTCACATGGTCCACCCATGTGTCTTCATCTACTTTTTCTGCCCAAAGGCATAGGAAATTCTGTGAAACCATTTACCAAACCATAGATATCTGCAGCATTTCCCAGATACTAACACTCTAAAAATAAAAGGGAGTAAGTCTGGTAGAAATGCGTCAAAGGAATTAATGTCAAAATCATTCTTAGAAAAACTATTTTAATTAGCATCATGAATTCCAAGCCAAAAACAAATGTAGTAATGTTTCAATCATCAAAGGTTGAAAGACTTTCCCCCCATTCTCTACCTTTACTACAGAAAATGGAAGCTAACTGTGCCAAAGAAAGTTAAATACCAATAGAGATCTGTCACAGATGTTTTAATTCACTTTTCCCCATGAAGTGACCTGACAAAGTCTCTAATAAACACTTGTCTTAATTCCATAAAATGGTCAAATGATTGTATGCAGTTGGATTTTTAAAGTTTGTATTTATTTAATAATCTCTAGGCCCAATATGGGGCTCAAACTCATGACCCTGAGATCCAGAGTTGCATGCTCTTCCTACTTAACTGTGATGCTTGACGTTGAAAAAGTCCTGTACTATACCTTTACCATACATTTGACGATTGAAGTTTATTTTTGTTGCGTATCCTTTGATGTCTGAAGAAAGGAGTTCATACCCGCCCCAGGCAGAAGACTTCTCTCCAGTACAGACTGGTGTTTGGTAAGATTTGAACTTTGACTGAAGGCTTTCCCGTATCACTTACACTCAAAGAGGAATCTCTGATCCACTGTAAGAACTGAGCTAACGCGGAAAGGTCCCCAGAGCAGTCACACATACAGGGCTTTGCTCCAGGGTGTATTTACTGATGGAGAAGACTGATCTTAGTGAAGGCCTTGCCACATCTTTCCATTTATGGGTTTTCTGGCAAGAAGCACTGCTTCCAGATGAAGACCTTCCACCTACGCACTCGCGTCCAAGATGAATTTGCTTCTGTTTGATGAGAGCTGAGCTCACACGAACATTTACAGCACTGAAGATGTCCTCACGGGTCCTCTGACACCTGACAAGACCCTCCCAGTATCCGCAGGCTTTGCCACATTCTTTACTCTCGTGGGACTCTTCTTTAGGCGGCTTCTCTGCTGTGCAGTGCCACGGGACCTGGGTTTACACTGAAGGTCCTTCCGGGCTGAGAATCCTCATAGGGTTTCCTCAAGTCTGCTGGGGCTCAGTCAGGACTGCTGGTGCTTCAGGGCTTGTTTTCTCAGGGAGAGGCATTTCTGGAGCACTCACGTTAGACTGAGCAGCAGATGCTTTTATCACAGCTGAAGCTGAGAGTGTGCGCAAGGTGAAGGGAGAATTTCCCACTCCCAGGGCACTGACAGAAGTGAACTTCAGGGCAGGTTCTCCCAAGTGTCTTTACCAGAGTGATACTTATCAGATACTTATCAGGAGACTTCTCCCTTTATCAGAGTGATACTGTCCTTGGCTTGAAGCAGTGCAAGCTGTGATTCCTCAAAGGGGCTCCTCCCTCACTTGGCTGAACTATTCAGAAGCCCCTGGACTTGTGGAGGCCCTGGGGAATGTTCCCATTTAGTCCTCTGTGCTAGACTTCCGCAAAACTCTGCAGGGAGATAGACTCCTTGTCCAAGGCCAGGAGTCACCCTCTGAAAGAACAGGTTGATCATGAAATAGGCACCCTTTCCTTAGAGGGGGAAAAGGAGTCAAATGTAACAAATGAGAGCAGCCTAGGAGAGAAATCACCCAGAATAGGGCTTTTCATATGCGAAAGTCCTAAGTAAGACTGTACACGTGTTTTTCATTAATTTCTGCTCTTTCCCTTTGCTTTCTTTGGGCTATTTTCCTGTGCTTTTTTAAAAGTGCTCAAATATGGATGTTTAAGAGCACTTTTTTCAGCCTTTCTTCTCTTCTAAGTATAGCACCTATATATTTTTAAAAATTTTTTAATGTTTTTATTTATTTTTGAGAGAGAGAGAGAGACAGAGCATGAGCAGGGGAGGAGCAGAGAGAGCCAGAGACACAGAATCTGAAACAAGCTCCAGGATCTGAGCTGTCAGCACAGAGCCCGACGCGGGGCTCGAACTCATGGACCGCGAGATCATGACCTGAGCTGAAGTCGGACGCTTAATGGACTGAGCCACCCAGGCGCCCCTAGCATCTATATTTTTAAATGAAATAATTTACCAAAGGAGCTTGAAAAGGTACCTGGAACAGAGAAGGTCCCAGTAAGTGGAAGTTACTACTACTAGTAGTATTCTCACTAACATAAAATAGAAGTAAAACAGAAGGAAGGGACTAGGGAGGAGACGCAACACTTCTTCAAGTCGCCTGTGAACGTAACCACACATAAAGGAGCAGACTAAAGAGGCCATCACATCAGCAAAGCATTTTACTATCTATCTGGAGAGATTACAAAAATCTCAAAGCTGGAAGGGATGTCAAAATATTTGACATGTCTCCTTTATTTTTAAGGATATAGAAACTGAGGCTCAGCTAGGTGGCATTAGTCTAGCCTAATATGGTTACTTAGAGGTAAAAACAGATTGGAACCAAGGGCTCTCGAATCTCACCTTGAAAGTTTTTACCAGCATAACACACTGGCTCCTTGAGGCCCACGACGGCATAAGAACAACCTGCATGCTGAAACTTTCACGTTACAGCTTAGTAGTTAAGAGAACAGGTCGTCACCTTACACTCCTGGTTTCAATCCCCGGCTTGACCATTGCCTGGCCAAATGACCAAGTTATTTAATGTCTCTGCTCCTCAACTTCTGCAGCTGTAAAATGGTAGTGGTATGTATCTCATACCACTGTTTGTTATTGACAAATACACACATAAGGCACTCAGAAAAAGCCCCGACATAGAAAGCATTCCATAAACATTGGCCCTCTCGATGGTAGATTTTATCAATTTTTTTTGGTTCCTCATTGCCATCTTTGTAAGGATTATTTTCCCCCACCCTATCGTTAAGCTTGGCTATTTGACCTGCTTTGGCTAATGAAACATAAATGCAAATGATATATGCTCTCCTGTAAAAGCCACTGTGTGTTCCCGCCACCGTTTTTCTTTTACTCCTCAAGCCTGGGTCCTGGAGTGGAGAGAACGTGTTGCAGATCTGCAAGTGAGCCACAGCTGACATACAACATAAGCAAGACTAAGTCCTGTACCGTGAGCAACAGATTTAGGGTGGTAGCTGGGGGTGGGGGGAGGTGCTGGTTACATAACAAAAGTCTAGTTGATAATTACACTAAGTCAACTTGTACACTCTCATACCATTTCGTGCACCAGCTGCCAGGTGTTGGTGGTCAGTTAACACAGACAAAATGAAAGTCAGAGGTGCACCTGGGTGGCTCAGCCAGTTGAGCGTCCAACTCTTGGTTTTGGCTCAGGTCACGATCTCAGGGTCCATAGGTTCGAGCCCCGCATCGGGTTCCGTGCTGAGACAGAGGAGCCTGCTTGGGATTCTTTCTCTCTCTCCCTCTCCCTGCCCCTCCTGTGTTCTCTCTCTCTCAAAATTAACAAATAAACATTAAAAAAAAAAAAAAAAAGTAACAGCTAAGCCTTGAATCCCTGCTACGGCATTAACAAGATGCTCAACACGAGAAAGTGCTGGCGCCTGCAGTGTTCCATTCTTACTCATCTGACAGCGTCAGGCAAGGGGCAGGAGAATCAGCATGGCTGTGGGGACTGTCTCACTGCCAAGAGAGCACTCCTGGGGGCCGGGGGAGAGCCGGGAGTGGAAAAGTACGGAATACAGAGTTAGAGTGGGGAAAAGTGTGCTCAAGTTTCCTCTACCCCAGCGAGAGAGTCTTGGCAGAGTTGCTTGGGCAAGGTCCCCAATACCAGGCCTCCAGGTGGAGGTGTGGCCTGCAGCACGAGGATGCCTACAAGCCCTGCCATCCTTGACTGCAACACAGAGACTGCACACGGTGGCTGTGCCTGGGAGTCCAGTGTGGGAGGGTGGCTCTGCCCCACGAGGGGCAAACAAGCTGGACTCCTCGGGTAAGACGATTTGCTCCACAGAATACCTAAATGTAATGTAAAGTTACAATCATTAGGAAAATGTGGTACCGACCCAAGGAAATACGAATAAACCAATGGAACGTAACAGAGGAACCAGAAACAGACCTATGCATCTAGGACAATTGATATATGCACAATTGATATATGCAAATGAGCCCTGTACAGCAGTGGGAAAAGACAGTCTTTCCTGTAAGTAATGCAGGATCAGCTGGATATCCATATGGGAAAAGAATGAAATCTGACCCTCACTCATACACAAAAATCAGTTTCAGCCGAGTCACTACACTGTCCGCCTGAAACGAATGTAACACTGTACGTTAACTACAATGAAGTAAAAAATTTTTAAGTTTATTTATTTTGAGAGACAGACGGTGGGGGGGGGGGCAGGGGAGGGGCAGAGAGAGAGAGAGGGAGAGAGAGAATCTCAAGCAGGCTCCACACTGTCACATGCGGGGCTCGAACTCACGACCACAAGATCACAACCTGAGCCGGTATCAGGAGTCAGATGCTTAACCGACTGGGCCACCCAGGTGCCCCCAGACACATACTTTTAAACATGCTTTTCCCAAAGTCCCTTCCTTTATCCCTTTTCCTGGGGCCGAAGAACTCACCCTTCCTCTAAGATTTCACCCTCCTGACGCCTTTTCAATGGTTCCACGAGTGGTTCTTACACCTTCGGTGCAAAGCAGCCTGTACAAACCCAGTGGCTTTCTCGCCGTATTTACTGTTTTCTCTCTGCACCTTTCTCCCCAAGTAGACTGGGAGGCCCCTGAAGACTGGGGTGCTTTTTCCAGTTACCTTTGTATTCCTAGACCTGGCGCAAGGCCCAAGCCACAGCAGGTGACCATCAACACTGTACTTTGAGCTCACAAGGAATAACCATGTTACACGGACCCTGCCCTCCTACCGCTACATTCTTCAGTAGAAGAAATGCGTTTCTCCAGAATGTCTGCCCCCTTCAAAGTCTTCAAGACACGCACCACTTACTGCTTAGGACTCAGGTGCGCTGGTTTCGGGTGGGGTATGGCATCACTTCAGTGCTGACCTCAGAAGAGTATTCTCCACCCAGAAGAGTCTGTCTGCAAACCTCCATCCTAGGGACAAACCGAGACAGCTGGGGCCAAAGAAGTCAATGCTAAAAACACTGACGATAACAGAACAGAAATGGCATGGCAGGGAACTCTCTCTGGGACAGAGCAAGGAGAAACCAGTCTTCCTCAACTGTCAAAAGGCAGAAAGAAGCAGGACAAAGGAATTCACACCTCGACCCAATGTCGCAGACAATTTCCTGGTGTTTTGTTGAGGCCCTTCATTCCTGCCTGTAAGTATGTACCTTACTCTCTCCAGCACACCCCATGCCTCGGTGAGGTTCTGTCTCCTCAGTGTGCGCTCCAAAACCGGGACCTTTTCTGCCTTCAGCCCCCACGTCCATACTGAAACTTACCTGGGCAGAGTGGTAAGCACGCCTTCAATACCAGACTTCACGCTGTGTGTTTCCACATGCAACCCTGACCTCAGTGCCTGACCGCACAAGTCGGCTCAAAGCTTCATGGAGTCCAGTGTGTCTGTGGGCTGTCTTGCCTCAGATGCTCATGAGAAATCATGGAAACTATGTATCTCTTTACAACACAGAGTCCTACTGCAGACCAAATCAATCTGCAATTTCTATCACTTTGGTGTTCATCTTGAACCTCGTGTGGTTTAGTTTCAGGGTTCACAAGAATTTCCTGGCCTGCCATCCAGGGGTCAGAAATCACTATTAATATACAAAAATAGTAACAAAGTAATTTTTAAGTCCAGATCTCTTCCATGAGCTTCATACATGCATGTGTAACTTTTGGGTGTAGGTCTGGGGATGGGATTAGAAAGTTAGGGTACATTCTGATGAACAGTTCCACTGGGATTTCCAGATATGACAAAGACATTTTCCAGAATGAACTCATTAACTTTGTACCACTTCCCAAATCTGAGCTCTCCCGGTTGATATGAGGCATCGAACTTCAAGGAGTCACTCAAATAGATCCTTGAAAGTCATCCTAAAACCAATGCCATCCTCAACTCAACAACAGTTCCCAAGCTTGCCCAGTCTCATACCTCTTGAGTCTGCAAATCCCTCACCACACTTGAGAAACACCAAATCCAAGGGATCGGAGCACCTGACACTTTTAGAGAGGCTTTTTGTTTTTGTTTGTTTTGGTTCAGGAAGCTCAGTCAAGTTTAGGGATTTACTGGCTCAGGAAGTCAAGAGTCCTGGGGTTTTGCCAACTAAGTAAGAATGACCCTGACAAAGTATCTATTAGATTTCTACCTAAAACAAAGGCAGTCTACCCTCTGCCAAGGAGGTTACTAACCCATCGAATCACCCCTGAGAGCATGGAGGTACAGAAAGGAAGACCAATCAGTTCCTATTTCCAGATACAATGAGGATATGTGGTTCCTGTTCCACCAATCAACACTACTTCCAATTTCAAACTTAATAGGTTTTACCTATAATACAACAACGACAACAACAACAGAAGGTTTGCACATGAGGAAAATAAAAATATTTGAAATACTGAAATCTGCTCTTACTAAACCAAAACAAACTACATTACGGTATACATGTATTTAAAGGGCCTTACCTTGGGAGTTGTGAAAGCGCATTCTCAGAAGTCGACGTGATTTCAGAGCTTTAACTAGTCATTCTGGAGCACTTTTCACGGACTTCTCACTTCTTCAATATTCTACAGCACCAGGTATCAATTAAAACATCAACTTCTTCCATGCCCTTCTCTTAGTGTTAACTCCTGATACAAAAAAAAAGGCCTTTGGAATATCTTCGCCACATAAATCAATGATGACACTTTCCTTTGGCGTGTATTTTCTGGTGCTTAGTAAGATTAGAACTCCCACGGAAAGCTTTCCCACACGCGTCACACTCGTACGGTTTCTCTCCAGTATGGATTCTCTGGTGATGAATTAGGGTTGAGATCTGGCTGAAGGCTTTCCTGCATTCTCCACACGCGTACGGCTTTTCTCCAGAGTGAATCCTCTGGTGGTTAACTAGGGCGGAGTTCACATAGAAGGCCTTCCCACACTCCTTGCACTCGTACGGCTTCTCTCCTGTGTGGATTCTCTGATGTTTGATGAGGGCGGAGCTCACGCTGAAGGCTTTCCCACACTCGTCACACTCATAGGGCTTTTCACCAGAGTGGATTCTCTGATGTTTGATAAGGTCTGAGCTCACACTAAATGCTTTGCCACACTCATTACATTCATACGGTTTCTCCCCATTGTGGATTCTCTGATGTATGATCAGGTGTGCCCTCACACTGAAGCCTTTCCTACACTCATTACAGGTATAGGGCTTCTCGCCAGTGTGGATTCTCTCATGCACAGTGAGGGTGGAGCGCACGCTGAAGGCTTTTCCGCAGTGACCACACTCGTAGGGCTTCTCGCCAGTGTGGATTCTCCGATGTCGAACGAGGCCTGAGCTCTGGGCAAACTTCTTCCCGCATTCACTACAGGTATACCGCCTCCCTTCCGTGGGCCTGTCCTCCCGCCTTTGAACCTGGTTCACGTACTGAGAGGTTTTCTCGCGCTCAGAAACCTGTAATGTACTCCCATTCCGTAAGCTGGCAACCTGCTGGTGTGGGTCCATCCTTACAGAATTCTTCCCTTCAGAATAGACACCTTATTCGTGCCTCTAGCCTGGACTTCTGAAACAATAACACATAGAGGTTTCAGTGTAATTTATTCCTTGTTGCTAAAGCAATAGGATGTGACACAGACTTAACTAGAAGCCTCAAACATGCTTGACAAACCCAGGACACACCAATCAAATGTCTGTAAAGTAACATATCACAAAACTATTAGAACGAACACCTGACTCAAACGTCTATTTAAAAATTACCCTGTATAATGGTATCTACAGCACAGAATCTGGAATATAAGTGACTACAAAATAATACTTAGTTCCTACTTAAAAAGACTTTTCACTTCTTTAATTAAGTCGGGAAACAAGACAGGAATCGAAGAGATTTGTAGATAGTGGAGCAGATGAAGGACTATACAGATACAGAAGGGAAAAGAACCAGAACTTCAACTGATAACAAGTTTGGAAAAGTGACAGCAGCCTCACTGACAACTGGGTTTTTACGACTCACACAGAAGTCCACACTACTTGGCTGGAAGAGAAACATGGGGATAAAAGCTCTGGCCGTTGCTACCACCACCGCTGCTGCCGCTGATGTTGCTGTGACAGCACCTTAGCAACAGGGATGCTTCGTATCCCGTGCAAGTGTGACAGAACGGACCCCTCCCCTCTGCAAAGAATGGGGCTCCTTCAGACTCACGTGTGGACAGCGTGGTGCCCTCTCTTATCTTCTGGGAAGAAAACTTGATAAAACTTTTGCTGCAAACTTAAACTACACAAATTATCTCTTCTCTGCCTCTTTCCACTTTACAAATTGTTTTACGTCTCAACAATAATAAACTGATGATGTGTACCCTTGATGAGATGAGAATGGCACTTAACCTCTGGGGTCATCCTCCCCCAAACCTATAACCTCAGTATAGTAATGAGAAAAAATCAGTCAATTCCCAACTGAGTGGCATTCTGCCAAAAAACTCCTCAAAGCTGTCAAGGTCATTGAGGCACCTGGGTGGCTCAGTCATTTAAGTGTCAGTCAGTTAAGCATGAAGTATATGGGGACTCTCTGTACTATCTTCATAATCTTTCTGTAACTCTAAATGTCCAGAGTGCACAGAAACTATTCTGAAAATTTTACTTAAAAATCTGTCTATGCAGGGCATCTGGCTGGCTCAGTCAGAAGAGCATGGGACTCCTGATCTTCAGGTTGTGAGTTCGAGTCCCATATTGGTTGTATAGATTACTTAAAATAAACTTTAAAAATGTGTTTATGTATCACAAAGAAATAGAAAGATATTTCATGCTCATGGATTGGAAGAATAAATATTTTTAAAATGTCTACTTACTCAAAGCAATCTTCATATTTAATGCAATCCCTACCAAAATACCAATATCATTGTCCACAGAACTAGTATAAACAATCCTAAAATTTGTGTGGATCCACAAAAGACCCCGAATAGCCAAAGCAATCTTGAAAAGCAAAGCAAAGCTGGAAGCATCACAATTCTGGACTTCAAGTTATATTACAAAGCTGTAGTGATCAAGAAAGTAGACACACAGATCCATGGAGCAGAATAGAAATCCCAGAAATGAACCCACAACTATATGATCAATTAATCTTCAACAAAGCAGGAAAAAATATTCAGTGGAAAAAAGAATGTTTCTTCAACAAATGCTTGGGAAAACTGCACAGCAACATGCAAAAAAAAAAAAAAAAAGAAACTGGACCACTTTCTGACACCATACACCAGAATAAATTCAAAATGGATTAAAGACCTCAATGTGAGACAGGAAATGGTTAAAATCCTAGTAAAGAAAATAAGCAGTAACCTCTTTGACATCAGCCATAGCAATTTCTTCCTAGGTATGTCTCCGGAGGCAAGGGAAACAAAGGCAAAACTATAGGGGCTTATAGTTCCTATAGAACTACTGGGACCTCATCAAAATAAAAAGCTTCTGCACAGCAAAGGAAACAATCAGCAAAACTAAAAGGCAGCCGATGGAATGGGAGAAGATATTTCCAAATGACATATCAGATAAGGGGTTAGTATCCTAAGTATATAAAGAACTTAAACTCAACATCCAAAAAACAAATAATCCAATTAAAAAATGGGCAGAGGGGCGCGTGGGTGGCTCAGTAGGTTACGCCTCCAACTTCAGCTCAGGTCATGATCTCTCAGTTTGTGAGTTCAAGCCCCACGTCTGGCTCTGTGCTGACAACTCAGAGCCTGGATCCTTCTTCGGATTCTGTGTCTCCATTCCCCTCTGCCCCTCCCCTGCTCATGCTCTGTCTCTCTCAAAAGATAAACATTAAAAAAAATTTTTTTTTAAATGGGCAGAAAACATGAACAGACACTTCTCCAAAGAAGATATACAGATGGCAAACAGACACATGAAAAGATGCTCAACACCACTCATCATCAGGGAAATACAAATCAAAACCATGATGAGGGAGCCTGGGTGGCTCAGTCGGTTAAGCATCTGATTTCAACTCAGGTCATGATCTCGTGGTCTGTGGGTTTGAGCCCCACATCACGCTCTGTGCTGAGAGCTCGGAGCCTGGAGCCTGCCTTTGATTCTGTGTCTCTGTCACTCTCTGCCCTTCCCCTGATCACACTCTGTGTCTCTCTCAAAAAAAGAAACATTATGGGGCGCCTGGTGGCTCAGTGGATTAAGCATCCGACTTCGGCTCAGGTCATGATCTCGCGGTCCATGGGTTCGAGCCCCGCATAGGGCTCTGTGCTGACCGCTCAGAGCCTGGAGCCTGTTTCAGATTCTGTGTCTCCCTCTTTCTCTGACCCTCCCCTGTTCATGCTCTCTCTCTGTCTCAAAAATAAGTAAATGTTAAAAAAATTTTTTATTAAAATAAAAAATAAAAAAACAAAACATTAAAACAAACCACCATGATGAAATACCACTTCTGACCTGTCAGAATGGCTATAATTAATAAGACAAGAAACAGCAGGTGTTGGTGAAGATGTGGAGAAAGAGGAACCCTCATGCACTGCTGGTGGGAATGCAAACTGGTGCAGCCACTCTGGAAAACAGTGTCTAGGTTCCTCAAAAAGTTAAAAATAGAACTACCTTAGACCCAGCAACTACACTACTACGTATTTATCCAGAGTACAAAAATACGAATTCAAAAGGATACATGCACCCCTACATTTATTGCAGCATTATTGACAATTGCCAGGATATGGAAGCAGCCCAACTGTCAATGATGTGGATGGAACTAGAGTGTATTACGCTAAGCAAAATAAGACAGAGAAAGACAAATACCATACGATTTCACGCCTATGTGGAATTTAAGAAACAAATGAACAAAGGGGAAAACAAAGAGAGACAAATCAAAAAACTGATTCTTAATTACAGAGAAGGAACCGATAGTTACCAGATGAAAGGGAGTGGGAGGATGGGCTAAATAGGTGATGGGGATAAAGGAGCGCATTTGTCATGATGAGCACACAGAATACTGTATAGAACTGTCGAGTCATTGTATTATACATCTGAAACTATTGTAACACTGTATGTTAATTAACTTGAATTTAAAAACTTAAAAGTTTGGGACGCCTGGGTGGCTCAGTTGAGCGTCCGACTTCGGGTCGGGTCATGATCTCATGGTTCGTGTGTTTGAGCCCCACATCCGGCTCTATGCTGACAGCTCAGAGCCTGGAGCCTGCTTCCGATTCTGTGTCTCCCTCTCTCTGCCTCTCCCCCACTTGTGCTCTGTCTCTCTCTCTCTCTCTCAAAAATAAATAAGCATTAAAAAAAATTTTTTTAAGTATGCCTATGTTTTTGACTAGATAATATACAATTGAAAAGTCAGGACGCCTAGGTGGCTCAGTGGTTAAGCATCTGACTGTGGCTCAGGTCATGATCTCATGGTTCATGCCCCTCTCTCTCAAAGAAAAAAAAAAAAAGAGAAATCAAAATCCTCTGAAAAGATATATAGAGGGGCACTTGGATGGCTCAGTCCGTTAAGTGTCCAACTTTGGCTCAGGTCATGATCTCGTGGTTCACAAGTTTGACCCTCTTAGGGTTCTCTGCTGTTAGCAGGAAGCCCACTTGGGATCCTCTGTACCTGCCTCTCTGCGCCACCCCCACTCTTGTGTGCTCTCTCCCAAAAAATAAACAAACATTAAAGAAAAAAAAAACGACATATAGAAACAAATCTTGTTTCCATTCCACCCTGATCCCCCTCGGTTTACCACTTCCATAGGTAATTTTTATTAGTTTCTTGTATCTTTGAATGTTTCTTCATACAAACGTGTCTTTTCTGAACCTCTGATTTCCTTGTTCCTGTTGTGGGGTGGGGTGTGGAAGTTTCCTTGCTCCTGTTGTGGGGTGGGGTGTGGAAGTTCCCCACGAGTCAGGCACAGGCCCACTGGCACATGGACACTACCCTCCATGGCTGGGCTGAATCATTTCTCAGTGATGCTCTATCACGTTTCTCTGAACAGTCGCTCCTTAGCAACAGTGAAAAAGGCTCACTCAGGGCAGGGGTCACATGCACATGAACTCCTGCCCAGAACCCAGGAAACATGGTTACCCACGGAAGCCTGTGGCCTAAGCTGCTCAGCTCTTATTAAGAAAATATGAAGAATCCCTCGTCCTACCCAAACCCCTTTAGGTCTGCAGCTCGCTCAAACTGGAAATGATCCTATCCTGCCGCTGCCTCAATGGGCTTCCTCATACCGGATAGCTACGGGTATGTACAAAATACCTTTCTGGGCTGTAATCAGATACCTCTGGGTTAACACCTTTAACTTTGAAGAAATCTGTGAGAAGAAGGACATGTGCCCTCATCTTTTAAGCAGAAGAGTCTGAGAGGGAGCAGAAAAATGCAATATACAATAGTAAAAGAGGGGCGCCTAAGGGGCTCAGTCGGTTAAGCATCCGACTTCGGCTCAGGTCATGATCTCAGTTTATGAGTTCGAGCCCCGCATCGGGTTCTATGCTGACAGCTCAGAACCTGGAGCCTGCTTCAGATTCTGTGTCATCCTCTCTCTCTCTCTCTGTCCCCTACCCCTCCCATGCTCTGCTGGCTCCCAAAAATAAATAAAAATGTAAAATAGCAAAAGAAAGGAATCTTCATGAGTAGCTCATTTAGCTTTTTTCTTTGAGGCAAAAAGATCTCAGGAACATCTCAATAAAACTGCCAGGTGTCCCTGAGTGTCGCGCGCGCGCGCGCGCGCACACACACACACACACACACACACACACACACACACGAAGTAGGGGAGGATACAGGGGCCAGGACGGGGCGGTCCCCTCCCCCAGAGTCTCTGTTATTCCGCAAGCCTGAGCGGCAGGAGGGGGAAGGGGAGGGGCAGGGCAAGGGAGCAAAGGAAGAGCGGCAGGGGCGCGAGAAAGCAGGCGGAGGCCAGGGTGGTGGTCAGCCGAGACCAGGGAGCGAGCAGGCCCCCAGCTCGAAACCAGACCCCACACCTGCACTTCCGAGGTGAGTACGGCGCCGGAAGGGGCGGAGCCGTCGACTTCCGCAGATCCCTGCTGCCCTCGCTTTGCGGCCGCTCTAGGGCCCCGGAGGCTTCTTCCCCAGTGGTCCCTGAGCTGGCCAACAAACAAGGTTTTTACTTCAAACCAGGTATTTTGCACCTTTTATCGCCTTTAATTCCGCAAATAAAACGTTATGCTCCTCCTCTCATGTGTAAGAAAACTGAAAAGCAGATAAATTTTTTGGTTGGACAACTAATAAAGCAGACGAGTCAGAGAAAGACAAATACCACATATGATTTCACCCACATGTGGAATTCAGGAAACAAAACAGATGAACACAGGGGAAGGGAAGGGAAAAGAAAGTAAGATAGGGGCGCTTGGGTGTTTTCGTCGGTTAACCATCCAACTCTTGTTTTCGGGTCAGCTCATGATCTCCTGGTTTGTGGGGTTGAGGCTGGCAACTGGTTCTGCAGTGACAGCATGGAGCTTGTTTGGAATTCTCTCTCTCCCTCTGCTGCTCTCCTGCCCATGCTGTCTCTCTCTCTCTCACTCTCAAAATAAACAAAAAAGCCCCCCAAACTTAAAAAGATAGGATAAAAACTGAGAGGGAGACAAACCACGAGAGACTATTTTTTAATTTTTTAATGTTTATTTTTGAGAGAGACAGAGAACAAGCGGGGGAGGGGCAGAGAGAGAGAGAGAGAGAGAGAGAGAATCTGAAGCAAGCTCCAGGCTCTGAGCTGTCAGCACAGAGCCAGATGTGGGGCTCAAACCCACACTGTGAGATCATAACCTGAGCTGAAGTCAGACACCTAACCAACTGAGCGAACCAGGCTCCCCCTTGAGAGACTCTTAAATACTGAGAACTGAGGGTTGCTAGAGGGGTTTGGGGAGGAGGGGATAGGCTAAATGGGTGATGGGCATTAAGGAGGACACTTGTGATGAGCACTGGGTTGCATGTAAGTGATGAATCAGTAAATTCTACTCCTGAAACCAATACTATACTATATGTTAGCTAACTTCAACTTAAATAAAATCTTAAAAAAAGTAAAATAAGCAAATAAATAAAAAGCAGAAAACTTAAAAAAAAAAAAGGAGACAGATGAAATTTGAACCCAGATCGATTACAGTCCTAAAATCCCTCCACTTTGCACTCAGAAACTACTTCTTAATTTGTAAATTTAATACTATTCCAATAAAAAATACCAACTTTTTTGTAAATAGATTTTAACGTTCACATAGACAAGTAAGTAAACAAGCAAGACTCCCTGGTACAACTCTGAAAAGGAGGGCAATGAAGGAGCACTTTTCCTAAGTGATCATAAACATATTACAAAGCCTCAGTGAGGCAGTGTGATAGTGGTGAGACAGACAAATGGCACAGAATAGAAAGTCCAGAAATAGATGCAATCAGAGGGAGAAATTTAGCATAGAAAAAAGGTACTATTATCAGTAAGAAAAAGACAAGTAGACTCCTCAATAAATGTATGGTGAGAACTAGGTAATCATCTGGAAAAATGTTAAATTGGATTCCTTCCTCAGTCTATATACAGGTCAATATTCCAAATAAATCAAAGTTTTATTTATTTATTTTAAAACATTTTTAAAATTTTTTTAATGTTTATTTATTTTTGACAGAGAAAGAGAGAGAGAGAGAGAGAGACCAAGCATAAGCAGGGGAGGGGCAGAGAGGGAGACACAGAATCCGAAGCAGGTTCCAGGCTCTGAGCTGTCAGCACAGAGCCCAACGTGGGGCTTGAACTCAAAGACTGCGACATCATGACCTGAGCCGAAGTTGGATGCTCAAACGACTGAGCCACCTGGGCGCCCCTAAATCAAAGTTTCAAATGTTATAAATGAAAACTATAAACGTACCAGAGGAAAATGTGGGAGAAGTCTTTAATAACCTCAGAATAGGAAGGCCTTTCTAATTATAAGCCCAAATCCAGAGGCTATAAATGAAAAGATTGATAAATTTGAAATCAATACAAAGAATCAAAATTCCTGCAAGGTAAAATAACAAAACCACCTTAAGCAGAGTCAAAGACACATAAAAAAACAGAATACAGCTTGTCTCAGACAACAGGCAGCAAAGACAGAATTCTTTATCAATAACATACTGTGGAAATGGAAGCTGCGCCGGGTGCCCTCTTGTTCTACCCTCACTTTGAAGCAGATTCTGCTGAGGGTTCATAACAGCACACCTACATTGATACGTTATATTAACTTAAAAAAAAGAGTCTTCTCAGGTGCCTTATTGTAGAATCTTCAGAAAACTACAGAATGTCAAAGTTTAATACTTACAACCCTCTCGTGGGATAAAGGGTTCCTATAGTTGAGATTTTAATGGTGCGTTCCTGGGTAGGAGTTGGAGACTGATTCTCCCTCCCTTGGCTCCCAGGGCTCATATTTCTTGCTAGATTACTTCTTGACTGTGCAAGAGCTGGGACCTGAAAAAAAAAATTAAACACATGAAATTATGAATGTATCACTGTATAAACAAATGAATCATTAGAGCAGACCAGTTAAGAGAGGTATGGAGAAAAATAATGACAATATCTAGATACTTTTGTTATCAGGTACCGTTCATGTAATCATGATAACAATTCTAGGCAGGTGCTTTTGTCATCCTCATTTACATATGAGGAAATAGAGGCACAGAGAGATTAAGTGATTTGGCCACATCACAGGTTTAGACCTACAGGCCCCCAAAATGGAAAAAAACATCCCTAAGAGACTAAACGTTTACGATGACTTAATAAATACTTCTCCCTTCCCTTCCTGCTGTCTGGTTTCATCCAACTCAGCCACTTTCTCATTGATCCGCGCCCCCGCCGTCCCACGCCACGCCCGTCCCTCTCCCAGATCTGGCACTCCTTAGGCCTAAAGGTCAGGAACTGGCCTCAGCCAGTGTCAACTGAGCTGGAGCCGGCCCAGAACAGGGAGTTTTCTAGTAACAGAATTCTTGAAAGCAGAGAAAACAGCTCCTCTGATGCTGCCACGCATTAGAGTCTGCGATTCAGTAAGCTTCCTCTTACGGGTCTCCTCTTCGTTGCCCTTCTTTTGTAAAAGAAACACTATCTTACTCAAAGAAAAAGCAAAGACTGCCATATCTGTCACACTAACTAGTGAGGGGCGGGAGAAAAAACGCAGTGTCAAGCAAGTGGCTGATCTGCTAGGTCGCGTGTCCGATCCCAGCCTGGGCAGCCGGTGGGGCCGGTGACCCGACTCGCCCCTGCCGCAGGGCACTGCAGGCCAGGCAGGAACAGCGCCGCAGGCCGCGCGGGTGGGAAAGCGGCTGCCGAGAGCCGGGCACCGGCCCCACGGGCCAAGCTGCAGCCCAAGTGTATCCGCACGCACCAGGAAACGTCCCGGGCACCCGGGTGGAAGAGGAAGCCTGCCCCAAGTGCGTATTTCCAGTCCTCCGCAGTTTCCCCATCTGTTCGGAAAGGCGGGCCGAGGGTCGGCTGGGGGCTACACCACAGCTACCAGGGGTGCACGTGGTCACGGCGGCTCCATAAATCTCGGGAGGCCGTGGGAAAGACCGGGCCGCACTCGGGCGTCGGGTCCGCGGCCGGAGGGGCGGCCGGCCAGCCTCCCCCGTGCTTCCCTCGGACGCAGGACTCGCGTCTGCAGGTAAGCCCGAGCAGGTAATCGCTGCCACCGCCGCCCGCGGGCCGGAAGTCCCGGCACTTCCGGGGCGGCCCGCGCGACACTTCCGGGCGGGTCCTCCACCAGCCCAATCCTGGAGCGCCGCCGCCCCGGGTGGTCCGCGGAGGCCGATCCGAGACCCCTTCGCTCACAGAGGCGCTTTCCCTTTGCTGATTCTGTCCAGTGTAGAACGGACGACTCTGGAATCTTGGAATTTGAAGACACCGCGGCCGGGAAAGGCAGAATCTCCAGGGGGACCCTGAAGGATCCCCAAAACCGCCAGGCGGGAGTGCAGGTGCCCAGAGCTTTATCTTTGACGATCAGAAGGCCAGAGCCGCTCCTTGTGTTGAAGATTAGGGAACAGGCCCAGGAGGACGGGGCTTTCAAAACTTGACTGGGACACCAACTGGCCTTAATGGGAGAATTTAACCCAAGGCACCGAGTCAGTATACTTGTATGGACATACAAACTGATGAAAGGAGTAAGTTCTAGAATAAAACATTACAGTTGGAGGCTCAAAGTACGGATCCACCCCCTGGCGGGGTTACAATTAAGAACACACAAGAACAAGGGTCAGACCTGAGCGCATAACCAGTCAGAAAAGAAATGGGCAAAGCATCAGGAAGCCAGGATTCTCTTCTACCTGCACCACAAACCTTAAAGGGCGACCCATTGGTCGCCGGGCCTTTGTGGACCTCCGTTTGCAGAATGGGTTGGGAAATGATCTCAAAAGTCACTTCCAAGCCTAGCATTCTATAGACTATGAATAATTAAACACAACAGAGCAATGCAGTGATTTCTTTGGTTAACTACACATTGAAACCGATTTTCTAACTCGAGTTGATACTTTTTAAACCTGTTTAAGTGCCATTGAGCTACTTAATGATGATGAGAAAGATGAATGTTCTTAAAAGGTTTTTTAAAACTAATTTAGGAAATCACATTTTTTTCTACATATTTGCCTTCTTAGGTGAGAGTAAAACTCTGTTAAAAACTTAAGTGGGTATGTTTTACTTGGCAAACTCTGACTGCATTCTGGCTTGATTTCCTTGGACTAGTTAATCCTGCCTAGCTGCTGCCAAAGGAACTGTTGAAGGTTATGTGTTGTCTCCAAAGCTACGTCTTTTGTATGTTACCGGCCCCCTGCGAAAGGGATAGCGC
Organism: Acinonyx jubatus; assembly: GCF_027475565.1. Lineage (NCBI taxonomy): Eukaryota > Metazoa > Chordata > Mammalia > Carnivora > Felidae > Acinonyx > Acinonyx jubatus. The sequence continues at coordinate 147,587,645 of NC_069385.1, read as the reverse complement.
CCTAAGTATTATCTTTGATTCTATAAAACGAAACCAGACTGTAGTCCTGTAACACCTGGTACTTGGTATAACGAGGGAGGCAGATCTGACCCTGAAAGCAACCTTAGAACATCATCATCAACCATTTTATGGTTTACCATCACCCTGATGTGTATATTGCTGTGAACTCCAAACATTAAGGCTTTTTCTTTTCTAATCTTACATACTCTAAAATATATATAACAGGGTTCTTTTAAACCTTGCCATAGCTAATTTTTCTAATTGCAATGCTAGTATTCCTATCTCTTCTTTCTCCCATATACCTTAACTATGTCCAGCCCAGGGCTTCTCAACTTTGGCCCAATTAAACATATGAAGCCAGGTAATTTTTGTTGTCGTGGGGGCTGTGTGTGCATGCAAGGTGTTTACAGTATCCTTAACCTCTATCTGCCAGATGCCAGTGGCATCCCACCTGTGCACCGATGATAGCACCAAAGCTATCTCCAGACATTGCCAATTTTCTCCAGTTGAAAACCACTGGTTTAACGTCAGATACAAAAGTCTATTCTGCAGCACTTTTGCAACAATAACTTTAACACAGTAATCTTTAGAGTTTACTATTCCTATTTTCTTCCTTAAAGAATAAATTTGGCCAAATGGAGAGCTTCTTATTTCAGTTTTCACATATATTACCCTGAAGTTGGATTTTTTAGTCTTAGGTACAGGCAATTATAGAACTCCATAAATAATCCACACAACGATTCAACAAGCATTTATTAAACACCTACTGTGTGCTCAGCACTGTACTAGGCACTAGGGGGTGCAGAGATACAAATGTAAAAGTTATTATTCCTGCCCTCAAGGAGCTTACAATTTAATTTTGAAAATAAATACAAATGTGAAACTACAATACAGAGAGCTAGAAAATAATTACAAAGCAACATATTAGTAAGTGCATGGACCACAGTACAAACTCAAAGGGTAAGTGCTGAGGCAGCACAGAACAAGGGAGGTCTCAGTGTGAGGTGAAGTCAGGGAGAGCCCACTCGAAGATATAAAGAAGCTAGGCTTTGAAGATATGGATGCGTAAGAAGTGGGGCCAAGAAAAAAACCCAGTCCAAACAAAAGAAATTGCATGAGAAAGGCACGGAGGCAAGGGCTTGTAAGACAGCAGTGGAAGGCCACGGAAGTTTGAACAAGAAGAGTCAAGGTGAATATGCCAGAGAATTAGGCTGAGGCAGGTGAAACATGAAGGGCAAACCATGGAGAACCTGGAACACCACTGCTGGGACGGCAATCATCTGCTGAGTGTTTCTGACCGAAACTGAATTTTGAGGAGGATCAGCTTAGAAGCGTTACTGAAGGGGGTCTTGAAAGCAAGGACACTAGAAAGAAAGAATTACAACAGCTGGGGCCTCATATGGCACGGCTCTGCAGAAGGCTGCAGGGGATGGCAGAAATGTAAAAGATCCAGCCTCAAGGAGAAAACGGAGAACTGGAAGGACTCAGCAAGATGTGAGACACGTACCGTGAAGAGCAGAAAAAGACTAAAGGACAACTCCAAGACAGGGCAGGGCGCCTGAGGAGCTCAGGACACGATCTCAGGGTCACGAGTTTGAGCCCTACCCTGAGCATGGAGCCTGCTTTAAAAAATAAAAATAAAAAAAGAAATATGAAGGGCAGGGAGTCTATTCGAGGTAAATAAGCTAAGCAATAATGCCTATTTAAAAGGAAAATGTAGGCTGGGGGACAAGAGTGAGGAGTTCTGTTCCCAAATATCAAATTATGTAGGTAACTGACCCATAGGGTGGGAAATAATTAAAGTACTGAAATACAGAAGGTAAGTGTAAATAATCAAAACATAAATAGAAGCAAATACAGAAAAAATACTGGATAAAACCAAGACATGGAGATTATTTTCAGTGGAGAAAAAAGACCAATAAAGAAAAGCTAAAAATTAGGAGGAAAATGATCAAAAAAGATCCCACAAGCCAAAGAAAAGAATTCCTGAGACGCAGGGTCCCTACTCAACAGTGCGAAATATAGGTCAAGGACAAGGGGCGCCTGGGGTGGCTCAGTCAGTTAAGCGTCCAACTCTTGCTTTCGGCTCAGGTCATGATCTCAAGTTTCTTGAGTTTGAGGCCCACATTGGGCTCCCTGCTGACAGTGCACAGCCTGCTTGGGATTCTCTCTCTCTGCCCCTCTCCTGCTCATATGCTCGCTTTCTCTCTCTCTCAAAAACAAAACAAAACAAAACAAAACAGGACAAGAACTTAGAAAAGGCATTGATATTTGTCCATAGGACACTTCAGTGGCATGCTGAGTACATAAGCCAATAAGAAGTTTTAAGAATATATTAATGAGAAAATGGGGTTGAACAATGGATGACATGTTTGAAAGATCATGAATGACAAGAAAAACAGAATGGCAGCTGCATATGGGCAGTGAAGTGGAAGGTTTTCCACATTTTACGCTGTAGGTAAACTTAACTACTGTCATCCCAACAGACCATATGCCTGGCTGGGCGCATGGGTATTTTTCATTTCCCCCCACAATTCTACTTCCTTGGGGCAGTTTAGAGAAATGTACTCGAATCTGTACCTTATTGCTTTATCCTGCCAGTTAGTCTTTTAAACATGCTTTACTTGTACAATTTAGCTTTCTAATACTACAAAGCATCAAAAGTATCAGCATTTAAAGATACAATCATCAATCAAAATGACATTTTCAATCAACTGCACTACACAGTGCTGTACCACTATGCATTCCCTTCCCCAGTAGCTACCTATCTTATGGCCAGGGACACTGGATTTTCCAATGGCTGGCCAGGGCCAGTGTGCTCATTAGAGACAATACAGCACAGTGGTCAGCAGCACAGCCTCCAGAATCTGACACTGTTGGGCAGAGCCCCTGCTCTGTCATTTCCCAGCTACATGACCTTGGTCAACTCACTCACTTCTCTAAGCTTATTTCCTCATCTATAAAATGTAAGATATAATGTGTGTCATAACCATGAGAAACACTTAGCATAGAGCTTGGCACACAGTACATACTTAATAAATGTCAGCTATTACTATTTCGAGTCTCAGAACCAAGAGTAAAGCTAACTGCCGTGTATGGCAATCATCCACCACATTCTAGCACTGCCACTTGCTCAATGGAGTAAACCTTTGAAGCCTAAGACGCCTCTCCTAGGACTATGTTGGATGGCAGCAGAGTGACAGAAGAACCAGTTTATCATGCCAGGTCCTAAAATGAGAAGATCACGATGGGAGAAGGTATTGGTGAACAGTTCATTTCAGATCAAGAGCATAAAAATAGAATCTGCAGGATATAAAGGAATTTAGCACACATCACTCACAGTTAAGAGCTCAAAATAACGTCATAAAGATGGAGCAACCACATTCTGGTGCAGAGTGATTAGCAGAGACCAAGAATGGACTTCTATGTGTGCCCCAGATAAACAACAGCCTTTTCTACCTTCTTACACCATGTGGCTATTTCTGGATGCGGCTGAACCGGCTTCAATAGTTCCTTCAGGTCACAGTCTGTCCTTATTCTTTCCAGCAGAACACTGATCTTTCAGGGCACATCTTTCCTCTGAATTCTGCCAGATGCTTAGTAATTATGGATTTAATGCATAGCATGGCTGCACATTACTGTAGTAAAGAGACGTTAGCTGGTGTGCCTACAGTCATTTCAACACGTTACTCTAAGAGCCCTCACTGGACAAGTGCTCCCCTCAACCGCCTGGGAGACTGTGCACGTGTGCACGTATCTTCCCTCGGACAGTGACTCCATCCTGTAAGACCCGCATGTGGGCAGCACTGGCCTCAGGCAGAGTTCGTGTCTTACAGAGGGTACACAGAGAACAAGGATCTGGAGTCCAGATTTATTCCTGGTGTCTTGAAATTTCAAGTACAAGAGAATGGGGAACGGAATTCCCTTCAAGTGCAAGGGAATCTATAGTCCAAAAAAAAAAAAGAGAGTAAGAAAATAAAGGATAATGGAAAGCACCATTTTGAAAAAGTTAACCAAGGAGGGGTGCCTGGGTGGCTCAGTCGGCTAACTGTCTGACTTCTGATTTCAGCTCAGGTCATAATCATAGTTCAGGAGTTCAAGTCCTGCATTGGGCTCTGCATTGGCAGTGCTGAGCCTGCTTGGGATTCTCTCTCTCTCAAAATAAATAAACTTAAAAAAAAAAAAAATAGAAACAGTTAACCAAGGAAACCAAGCATGACCTATGACAGGTGGGTATCAATGGCTCAATGAAATAGGTATAACAACCTTGATGTTGTCAGTGGTCAGGGTGGGCCATAGCGGGATACAGAAGGGATTTTATAGGGAAGGAATTTATGATATAAAAGTTGGACCTTTACAATGAAAGATTTTACGACTGGTTTTTAAAAACACCAATCTTAAAATAACACGATTAGTAAGTGCTGTCCCTGTTCAGGTCAGTGTGAAGTTGTGTAAATTGGCCTGGCGTTTTCTTCAGAATGTGTAGCATATTCTTCGGCATAGGGTTAATGGAATCAATTCCCGTTTTGAAAGCTGACTTTGGAAAAAAAGCCAAGTGACTCAACTCCAAGCCTGGTGAACAAGTGGGTAATGGTCGAAAACGAGATACTATTCAAGACTAGAGTCTTCCAAATGTTGGGAGGAGTGGTAGTGCTACAGCAACAGCCCGGACCGCCAAATTTAAGGGGCAGACCATGCTCGGATGCACAGGTTCTGGTGTGCTGCTTAAAACAGCCTTGTTACTTTATACGATGTCCCTGGTATATGGAAAGCCTCAAAGGAGAAAGACAGTGCCCGGTAAGGAGTTACTATTGTGTTTCCGCTAGCTTACAGACGAATTCAGAACAGTGAGGAACCGTGGGGTGAGGTATTTGACAGATCACCGCTGTGCATTTATAAAGCTAATGGCAAGAGACAGATGGAGAATGAAGGGTGAGGTGCTAAGGCCATCTAAGGAAGGGGGACGAAGGCAATGACAGCAGTGACAGACCATCCAGTCAGGGGTTTGTGCAGACTGACAGGAACCTGAGAGGGCAGGACTGTAATGGGCCAGAAGGGATGAGTGCACGTTCTTTGTAAGGATTTTAGGTCTTCAAGCACCTGTCTCCCCTTTCGCCCACGCGATGCTATAACTGGAACAGTGTCCACACCTCTGTGCACCACGCATACAGTGGGAAGGTGGAAAAGAGAGCCGGAAGTCACCCAAAGGTACAACCACCCAAGCTCGAGAGCAGCCAGACTGAGTCTCCACTCACCTCCTTCTCTGCTTCACTCCCACAAACATCACTTCTTTTGCTGACACAGGTGCTGGGGGTGGGGGTGGTGGAGGACACGTATGGATGCTCAGTGACTCAGAGGAGTCAGTGAAGGTGATATATGAAGAAAAATGCTGGAGTGCTGTTAAAAATATAGCATTCTGAGTTTGCGGGGGAATACGGTTTTCCACTATCAGGAACGTTGGAATAAAATAACACGCACACTTAAGCATAAATACATTATGTGTCTGTAAAAATTTCCCTAGAACTAGGTTCTTAGAAAGCTAAATACAAATATAAGTCTCACAGGGAGGCTGCTTCAAACTCTAAAGTAGCTTCTCAGATCAGATCAGGATAACAAGTGCGCCTGCCGGGGAATCAGTGGGGGAAGGAGATCACAGGAGATGGGAAGAAGCAGAGGAACCGGGAGGAGCCTCTCTCACACCTACAGCTACTCACCCGAAAGACAAAATTAAGTGCCTCCACCACCAGCCACTTGCTCAGATGCTATTGTGTTTCTAAAGGATGCATTAGGCCACCAGGAGCTCCACTCCATCAGACACCTCCTAAGACAGTCAAGCTGATCCACCTGCATCAAGGAACCGGCCCAAACTACTGAAGAGCTATTCAAACTCTGCCACCGCTATCGATTCTGATCCTACGTTAAGGTTGTAGTGATGACAAAGTTTCTGGCTTTTTACTTGCACTGAAAGACCTCTCACCAGCATGTGGATTCTCTAATTCTGAATAATGCCCACACTAGGACTGTAGTTTTTTCCCTAAACTCCTGTGGATTCAGATTTTTCTCCACTGTGGATTCTCTGATGCCGAATGAGACTTGACCTCTGAATAAAGGCTTTCCCACACTCATTACATTGATAGGGCTTCTCCCCTGTGTGAATTCTCAGATGCTGTATGAGGCCAGTGTTCCCATTGAAGGCTTTCCCACATTCTTTACATTTATAGGGTCTTTCTCCAGTGTGGATTCTCTGATGTTCAATAAGGCCTGACTTCTGACTGAAGGCCCTCCCACACTCATTGCATTTGTAGGGTTTCTCCCCAGTGTGGCTTCTCTGATGGCCAATGAGGTGTGAGCTCCGCCTGAAGGTTTTCCCACACTCCTCACACTCATAGGGCTTCTCCCCTGTGTGGATTCTCTGATGTCCAATGAGGTGAGAGCTATGACTGAAAGCTTTCCCACACTCATTACATTCATAGGGTCTCTCCCCACTGTGGATTCTCTGGTGCAGAATGAGGCCTGCACTCTGACTGAAAGCCTTCCCACACTGATTGCACTGATATGGCTTCTCCCCAGTATGAATTCTCTGGTGCAGGATCAGGCCTGTGTTTTGACTGAAGGCTTTACCACACTCCTTACAGTGATAGCGTTTTACTTTGTTGTGGATATCCTGATGGGAAAGAAGGGCTGACCTATAACTGAAGGCTTTCCCACACACGTTACATTGATAGGGTTTCTCCCCAGTGTGGATTCTCCAGTGGCGAACAAGGCCTGAGCTCTGGGCAAAGCTCTTCCCACATTCGTCACATTTATGCCGTCTCTCCTGGGTGGGATTTCCCCGCTGCCTCTCTAATCTGCCCAGAAGATCTCGGGCTTCTCCACGCTCATGACCCCCGATAACATCCCCGTTGCATTTGGCAGCTGTCTCTCCATGTGGTTGGATTCCAGTAGATATTACCTGTTTCGAAGCTAATTCCCTGTTCTCACTCCTGGTCTCACCACCTGAAATTAAAATGTGATAAACATCAAGCCAATGCCACTTTCTATTCTCCATGTTAGAAAGGAATAGAATATAAGGGAAAAGGAAAACACACATGGAAGAACTACCAGCAATCACACAGCTTCCATCTGTCTCCAAGCTGCTATCATAATACAGGGAGATGAGAACAGGGCCAAGCAGAAGTACCACAAGCCAAATGGGGAAGAAGTGCCATGAACAAGGAGGGTTGTTGGGAGGCACGAAGGCAGGGAAGGGACCACCTGAGGGGCAGCTGGGGAGTGGGTAGGAATACAGACGTAGTGAATGACCTAACAGGACAGAAATGGGAAAAGCCCTGGCACTGACAGGGAGGAGCACGACAGGCCCGAAAGTCCCACAGGGCTGGGAGCAGAGGACTCCCACTGGCAGACCGAACAGTACCCACAGTAAGCCCTGGATCAGAGAATAAAAGTCCATGGGCCAGCACTGTTTCTCTCTGTTAGTTCCTGAGTTTAAACTTAAGAATGTCTTTCAGACAACTCACAGCTACCATCACATAACAAACAAACAAAAAAACCTTAAATGGTGACAATAACCAGAGCTCTCCTTACCCAGGGAGAACATGTTTCTGTAATTTTCTGGCCTGTCATCTCTATGCAGATCCTTCTGTGATGGATCAAGAAGCCACTCCTCTCGAATTAGGGACACAGCCATGTCTTCGATCTTCTCCAAAGTCTGAAACAAAACAAAATCCCCATGTGGGACTGGCACTGTTCCATGGCTCAAACCCAGACTGTCAGAGGTCCGCCAGTGCTGGGGAGGAGCAAGGGGTGGGAACACACTGTGTAAAGGGATGTAACTAAGCGGGGGACAGAGAGGAAAACGCACCAGATTTGGTGGGGGAAATCAAGAATCATGCAGAAACAGCTGGGGCAAGTTCCTGGTGAGTACTGCTACAGAGAGCCCGGGCACGTGGCAGATGCCACCGGTGCTGCGAAGCAGACCTAGAAGCAGTCCAACTCACCTGCAGCCCTGCTGTGAGAAGTGTGGCCGTCATCTCCTGGTTCCCAGGACTTCCTTTCTGGGAAGAGGCAGGACTCTCACAAGTAGAGATGGCTGAGAGGAGAAAGAAGCGAGGAGTGAGACCACCCTGTCCCACAGTTGCAGGAGCCAGCACTAACCCATCCCAAAGCTGTCTGCATTTCAGAAGATATGCACGTCAGAGATTTTGCACAAGAAGTGCTGAGCGGCCCCTGGCTGCCTCAGTACGTGGAGCATGTGGCTCCAGATCTCGGGGTCATGAGTTTGAGTATAGAGTATAGAGACTGCTTAAATAAACATTTAAAACATTAAAATGAAACATAAAATGAAATAATATAAAATATCAAAAACCAAATCAAATCAAATCTGGTATCTTGGGCTCTGGGCCCACACTAATGGCTGCCCACAGGACATCTGCACTTGGATTTCCCACTCAGCCTGAAATTCCGTGTCGAAAATAGAGTGCTGGTTTCCTAACAGGAACTGCTTTTCAATTTCTTCTCTCCCACCAAAACTACGTTCTATCCTTGTGCTTGTGTACAGCATTTCTTCAGGTCTTCATGTCTTGGCAAATGGAATATGAGAGCCAACAGAACCAATCTACCTCTATTAACTCTATTACCTTCCTGAAATGTCCACCATGACTGCCACTATCTGCTTCCCATAGGTAGCAGACAGTGCAACACCAATAAACAGACTACTGTGTTTTGGGTAATACGCTTTAGAACTTTAGACAAGAATTATATAACTAACTGAAACTGTTCCTATGTTTCTTCTTTAGGAATGTTAAAAACCCATTTATATAGAACGGCTATAAAACACATAAATGAAAAAAGAAACGCAGAGTAAATACAAGATGACACTAGAATGGTCTTGTTCTGCAAGAAGTTCTCAAAAAAACGATAGGGAAGTGTCAAAAGGACACAGGAGCCAGACTGAAGGGGGCCTCCTCTGAATAAATCTGAGACAATTTAAGCATCAAAATAAACACAATAATAAAATAAAGATAACTAAAGATACTTTATTTCTGGAATAAAGTAAGAATTTAGGAGTCCATACTGACATATAAAATAAAATGGGGAGGGAACACTCTTTATTACAAGTAAGTGTAGAAGGAATGACATAGTTAGAAAATCATCAGTTTGTAAGTCTTAGTAATCACCGATTCAATCAAGAAGCAACAATGAATATTAAAACTAGTATTTTAGCAACAAAAGTTTGATGTGGACCAAATACTTACACAGACTCAAGAGTACTTCCCCCACAAATTACTTATTTATCACAAAGGGAAAAATAGTAACCACAATGATTACCTTAGCAAAAATAAGCCTTTTTAAAAAAAAACGTGTATTTATTTTGAGAGAGAGAGAGAGAGAGAGAGAGTGTGCGCCAGCGGGAAAGCAGCAGAGAGGAGGAGAGAGAATCCCAGGCAGACTCTGCTGTCAGCGCAGAGCCCGATGAGGGACTCAAATTCATTAACTGTGAGATCATGACCTGAGCCGAGATCAAGAGTTGGACATTTAACCCACTGAGCCGCCAGGTGCCCCAAACCTAACCAAGAATAACCTTAACCAAGTCATCAAAGGTACCAACACCAATAACAGGACAATTTCCTGTTGTAATGCTGAGAAGGATACAACAGTACTTTTGGGGAGTTCCTGACACATATGCACAACTTGAATTGACTCGTAAGGAAACATCACACGAACCCAAATTTTACAGCTATTCTATAAAATAACCAACCTGTACTCTCAAAAATGTCAAGGTCATGAAGGGCAAAGAAAGGCCAAGAAACTATTTTGAATTAAAGGAGTCTATAGAGACAAAACAACTGACTGCAAAATGGAATCTTGGATTAGATTCTGGAAGATTACTGGGACAACTGACAAAACATGTATATGAACTATGGACCAGATTAGTACAGTATCAGCATTACACTTCCTAATTGTGATGCATTTATTGTGGCTATCAAAGAAAATGCTCTTGCTTGAAGAATTATATACTGAAATAATTATAAATAAAGTGGCATGATGATACCAGCAAAACCTCAAAACGCCTATGTTGTTAATACATTGAGGTAACATGGGTCGGTCAGTGGGCTGAATGTCCAACTCTTGATTTCAGCTCAGGTCATGATCCCAGGGTCATGGGATCAAGCCCCATGTCCAGGCTCGAGGTGTGGAGCTGGCCTGAGATTCTCTCTCTACTTCTCCCTCTGACCCTGCCCAGCTCATGCTCTCACATGTACATGCATTTGCTAGCACATCCTCCCCTCCCCACCACTTGTTAAGCACCCAACTCTGGTTTCTGGTTTTGGTTCACGTCATGATCCTGTTAGTGGGACCAAGTGAGATTCTCTCTCTCTGCCCCTCCCACCTCCCAACATGCACATGCTCTCTCCCTCTCTCTCTCTCTCTCTCTCAAAATACATATATAAACTTAAAAAAAAAAACAAAAAACATTGGGAAGGCACCTGGATGGCTCAGTTGGTTGAGCATCCAACCTCAGCTCAGGTCATGCTCTCACAGCTCATGAGTTTGAGTCCCATCTCAGGCTCTCTGCTGTCGGCTGCAGAGCCTGCTTCAGATCCTCTGTCCCCCTTTCTCTCTCTGCACCTCCCCTGCTCACTTTCTTTCTCTCAAGAATAAATACATTTAAAAATTAAATTAAATTAAAATTACAAAAAATATACTGGGATAACAGAAATGTGTGAATATATAAGAATCCCCAAATTCTTTGATTTGTTCTTGAACTTACCAATGGGACTGACAATCTATATTTGAAGCCTAGATAACACTTAAACTCAGATCTTAGGACTGGTCTGTACACAAAAATTCTAGTTCCTGGTTCTCCAGGAACTCAACAGGTACTTTCTTTTCTATTCCTCCCTCTCATCAATGAAATCTGGTTCCTTACCTTTCTCTTGTGACCCTTGGGACACCGGAGATTTGTGCTGCATTGCCATGGGTCGGAGCTGAGTATTTGGAAGCCCTGGTGTAGACTCTGAATGTACGACCTCCTCCCAGAGTCCATGTCCATGTGCACGGGCTGGGACCTGAAAACAACAGGGCAGCTGCATTAGAAGAAATTCCTTTGCGAGAGGAAGTGAACAACATAAAACAACCAAGAAGAGCTCATCTCTAGGGACACATGCTTGGGAAAGGAGGAAGCAGAATCTCACTTACTTCCTAGAGGCAGTAAGAACACAAATGTGTTGATTAGCGCAGAAAGGCATCATTTCTGATGCCCTTCCTACCATTTTGCACTCCCAAGGCATGGGAAGCCTGATAAACAGAAACTTGGAGCAGTTATTCAACAGAAAAAACTTTTGGTAACAAACCAGGAAACCTTAGTTCTGGTCTCAGATCTACCTTTAATTATGAGTGTCCAAAGTCACTGAAGTAATTCAAGCTCCCTGCATACCAGTTTCCCACTTGGCAAAGATCATTGCAAGGATGTTGAGGATAAAAAACGTACACATATCCTTTACAAAAATAAAAAGGACTCTACAAATATGAGCCATACTGCACTAGAACTATTTTTATCCTCACAAACAGAAATCGACACCCAGCATTCATTCCACTGCTGTGGTGCTGGTGTCTATCACCCAGCTTCCACACACCATGGGCACAGCATGCACATGTCCATCTACTTACTGGCCGTCCTAATATATCAATCTGTCTTTCTAAATCCTCCAGCAGGGTCACCACCTCCTCTCCGTTCTCTAGCTGATGTTCCTTAACCAGAGTCTGAAGCTCCTCAGGCAGGATGGTCAAGAACTGTTCTAGCACTAATAACTCCAAGATCTGCTCCTTGGTGTTCAAATCTGGCCTTAGCCACTGATGGCAGAGTGCGCGGAGTTGGATCAGAGCTTCTCGGGGTCCTAATGTCTCCTGGTAGCATAACTTCCTGAAGCGCAGACGGAATAACTCCTGGCCAGGAGGATTATTTTCATGCAGACTAGATTCCTGGTCCCAGCCATGATCTTCCTCTACCTTGACAATTACAAGGTCTTCTTCAGGAGCTTGGTCTGGTGGGGATGAGGCTGACAACTTTCTTGATTCTGCTGCCATTTAGGGCTGGAAAAACTCAGGAGGCTCGTTTCCACTACCTTCTCTATCTTCGTAAGAAGAACCTTCCAAAGGCCTCTTCTCTAAGGGCAATTCTTGGAGAAGAGAAATCGTCAAACAATATTAAAGCAAATCAAAGGTCATAGTCATTTACTAAGACATCTTAACAAGTTCCTACCACAACACAGACTTCAGGGCTTGGTCATTTAAGTGATCCTCTCCATGTTCCAGAAGTAACACCTTACCTCCTTAGCTTTCTGCCATGCCAAATCCATCTGAGGAATATTCCCTTCCTTCTGCTTCCTCTCCTTGGGGATGGGGAATATGGCAAAACAAAGTTAGGAAACCACGTAGACTGGGTCTAATTGAAGTTCTGCATTTAACCTCAGCTGGTCTTCACTGATGCTGATTTAACCTTCAGTATTTGCAACTCTAGCTATACTGTTTCTACACACTTCAACTCTCAACCTATCCCTTGTGCTCAACAGACCTTTCTTTCTTTCTTTTTCTTTCTTTCCTTCCTTCTTCTTTTTTTCTTCCTTTCCCTTCTTTCCTTCCTTCTTTCTTTCTTGACAGAGAGAGAGGAGTCGGGGAGGGGGAAGAGAGAGAGAGAGAGAGAGGGAGGAAGAGAAGCGGGGCTCATCCAAAGTGGGGCTCAAGCTCACCTGAAGCAGGGCTCAAGCTCACCCAATGTGGCACTCGAACTATGAGATCATGACCTGAACTTAAGGATTGAACCACCCAGGCACTCCAACAGACATACATTTCTACACAATCTAGCTCAAGCTATTGTCCAGAATTCCTAACACCAAAGTCTTCTCCACCTAATGTCCATTATCCTTCTGTGCTCTCCATCTTCCCTCCTATGTCAAAGCCAACTACTTCTCGCATGGACCTTATCTCACTCTACAACTCTTTGGAGCACTGGTTGCTACCTTTCCAGGAACCTAAATGCCCCATCTACACACACTAACAACCTCCAGAATGTTTTATAGATAGAATCATACAGTAGGTATCCTTCTGAGTCTGGCATCTTTCCCTTGACATAATACATATGAGGTCATCCATGTTGTGTGTACCAGTATTTTATTCCTTATGGAGATGTATGTTTATCTGTTCCCTAGTTGAGAGGTATCTCAACTCATTTTCAGTATTTGACGATTACAAATAAAGGCACGATGAACATTTGCATTTGAGGTTTGTGTAAACATGTTCTCATTTCACTTGGGTAAATATCTAAAGTAAAACTGATGGATCACATGGCAGGTGTATGTATAACTTTATAAGAAACTGTAAAACTTTTTTTTTTAATGTTTATTTATTTTTGAGAGAGCATGAGCAGGGGAGGGGTGAAGAGAGAGGGGAGGACAGAGGATCCAAACCAGGCTCCATGCTGACAGCAGAGTCCAAAACTGTTTTCTAAAGTGCCTATAACATTTTGCATTCCACTGGCTGTATGTGAGAACTGGTTCTCTCTATCCTAACAAGCAGCATTTGATATGGTTTTATTTTTAATTTTAGATATTCTAACAAGTATGTAATGGTATCTCATTATGGTTTAATTAATTATTTTTTAACCACTCCCTGATATCTCACTATGGTCTTTTTTTTTTTTTTAATGTTTATTTTTGAGAGAGAGAGAGAGCACACGCCACAGATTCTGAAGCAGGCTCCAGGCTCTGAGCTGTTAGCACAGAGCCTGATGTGGGGCTCGAACCCACGAACCACGAGATCATGACCTGAGCTGAAGTTGGTTGCTTAACTGACTGAGCCACCCAGATGCCTATTCACTATGGTCTAAATTTGCATCTTCCTTCTAATTCTGTAGAGCATCCTTTCACCTGTTTGTCTACCATCCATATTATCGTCTCTGGTGAAGTTATCCGCTCAAAACTTTTGCCTGTTTTAAAAATAAACTTCTTTATTATTGAGTTTTGAGAATTCCTTACCTATCTTGGACACCAAGACCATTATGATATATATGATGTGCAAATATTTCCTCCTCTTCATTCCTTTAACAGTGCCTTTCCAAGAACACAAATCCATATCTTTTCTGAAGTCTAATTTGTCATTTTTTTTCTTTTAGGGATTGTGCTTTTGGTGTCATACCTAAGAAATTTTTGCTTAACTCACAGTCGCAAAGATTTTCTCCTGTTTTCTTCTAAAACTTCTATAGTTTTAGGTTTTACCATAGGTCTATGATCCATCTTGACTTAATTTTTTTAAGTAATCTCCGCACCCAACCTGGGGCTTAAAATCATGACCCCGAGACCAAGAATCACACACTCCACCTACTGAGCCTGCCAGGCATCCCAAATTTTGAGTTAATTTTTGTACAGAATTTGAGTTGTGGATGGAGTTTAATTTTTTGGAACACAGCTACCAAATTGTTCCAGCACCTTCAAAAAGATTACCCCTTTACCGACTGAATTATCTTTACATCTTTGTCAAAAATCAATTGACCGCGTATGTGTGGGTTTATTTCTGTAATCTGTATTCTGGTCCATTGATCTATATGTTTACCCTTTTCCCCAAACAAAATTGTCTTGATTATTGCAGCTTTAAAATATTAAAACCAAATATTAAGAGTCCTGCAACTTGTTGCAATATTTTCAAAATTGTTTTGACTTTAAGTTTATTTATTTTGAGAGAGACAGAGACAGCGTGAGTGGGGTTGGGGCAGAGAGAGAGGGAGAGAGAATCCCAAGCAGGCTCCACACTGTCAGCAGAGAGCTTGATGCAGGGCTCGAACCCACCAAACTGTGAGATCGTGAGCTGAGCCAAAACCAAGAGTCAGACGCTTAACCCACTCAGCCACCCAGGAGCCTCTGTTTTTCTTTTTTTAAAAAAAAAATTTTTTTTTTCAACATTTATTTTTGGGACAGAGAGAGACAGAGCATGAACGAGGGAGGGGCAGAGAGAGAGGGAGACACAGAATCGGAAACAGGCTCCAGGCTCTCAGCCATCAGCCCAGAGCCTGATGCGGGGCTCGAACTCACGGACCACGAGATCGTGACCTGGCTGAAGTCGGACGCTTAACTGACTGCGCCACCCAGGCGCCCCTGTTTTTTCTAATTCCATGGTCTTTTGATACAAATTCCTACCAACCCTCTCTCCCGGAACTGGATTTGTGCTGGATCTATACAGCTCACTGACATTTTAATATCCATTCTATAAACACACTCTATCTCTCCATTTAAGTCTTCTCCAATTTCTTTCATTAGTGCCCCAAATACCTATCCTTAAAGGAACAGACAGAATATTTTCTCCTTTAAAATCTTTTCTTGGAGCACCTGGCTGCCTCAGGCAGAAAAACATAGAACTCTTGATCTCAGAGTCATGAGTTCAAGTGCCACGTTGGGTGTAGAGCTTACTTCAAATGAGTAATTTTCCTACAGTTATGTATTATTAGTTGCAAAGGAGTTTTGACTTCCTAACTTAATTGTATGTTCTCTATAAGTAAAGATCTGTATCTTTTACTTTATTGATAGAATCAAAGATCATTCAAGGGCTATTATTTGTAATATCTAACACGGAAGGTTATCTGTCTTTGTTTAAGAGCAAGATTTAGATACAAAACCTATAGATCTAAAGACTTTATTAAAGGGTCCTATTTCTTTGTGGGTATGTCTATGGCCTTTAGCTTTGGTAGCAGACATCACTTCTTGCCTGTACTTGCAGTGGTTAAGTGGTCTTCCTGCCTTTGGCTATTCTTTTCTCTCATTCATGTTCCCCACAGCTGCCTGTTGTGGGTTGAACTGTGTCCTCCCAAAAGACATGCTGAGGTCCTAACCTCTGATACCTGCGAATGTGACCTTATTTGGAAATAGGGTCTTTGCAGATGTAATTAAGTTAAGATAAGGTTATACTGGAGTAGAGTAAGCCCTTAATACAACATAACTGGTGTTCTTTTAGGAAAGTAAGAGACACAGAGACTGAGATATACAAAGAGAGAGCCATGTGAAGACACAGACAAAGAAGAGAGCTGTGAGGCCACAGACGCAGAGGTAAGGAGTTATGCAGCCACAAGCCAAGGAATGCCTGTAACAACCAGAAAGTCGGTGAACGTGGCTCTGCCAACATCTTTTTTTTTTTTTTAAGTTTTTTTTTTCTTCTGTTTATTTTATTTTTGAGAGAGAGGGCACAAGTTGGGAAGGGACAGAGAGGAGAGGGGACAGAGGATCCGAAGCAGGCTCTGCTCTGACAGCAGAGAGCGCAATGTGGGGCTTGAACCCATGAACCACGAAATCATGACCTGAGCCAAAGTCAGACGTTTAACCAACTTAGCGCCCCCAGGCGCCCCTGCCAACATCTTGACTTTGGACTTTTAGCCTCCATAACTATGAAAGAATAAATTTCTGCTGTGCTAAGCCACCCAGCTTGTGCTACTTTGTTATGTTACCCTATAAAATTAACACCTTTCTAGAAAGACTTTTAATAAATATGTAATATAACTCATCACTTTAAAATCTTTTGAAAGGGAACCCACCTCTTCAGCATGATATGCAATGGCCTTTATGGTATGTAAACCTGCTTACCTTTATCTACTATAAGCTCAGCTTCACATACCTATTCCAAATGTGGCTTTCTTTAAAAAAAAAAAAAAATTTTTTTTTTAATGTTTATTTTATTTATTTTTGAGAGACAGAGAGAGACCGCACAAGTGGGACAGGGCAGAGAGAGAGAGAGAGAGAGGGAGACCCAGAATATGAAGCAGGCTCCAGGCTCCGAGCTGTCAGCACAGAGCCCGACGCGGGGCTCGAACTCACGAGCCGTGAGATTATGACCTGAGCCAAAGTCGGACGCTCAACCAACTGAGCCACCCAGGCACCCCCAAATGTGGCTTTCTTTAAGCTCCACTCTATTACAGAGCTCTTTATTCTAGTTCAGTGGTTTTCAACCAGGCCAATTTTGCTCCCCTCTCCCAGGGACCCTTGGCAATCTCTGAAAACATTTCTGGTTGTTAAAACTGAAGGGAAGGGATGCTACTGGTATCCAGTAGGTAGAAGCCCACGATGCTACTAAACATCTTACAATGCATAACACAGACCCCCCAACAAAGGATGATCTGTCAATGCCAAGGTTCATAAACCCCGGTCTAGCTGAAACCATTCACTCTAACTTAAAAGTCTCAGCTTACCTACTATTTTTTTCATGAGATGTCTGTCACTCCCACTCTGACATGCCCCAACCCACAAGCAGATTAAGGTGCTCATTCTTGCCAAGATATTTTTCACATGGTCCAAATAGAGGATTGATCACATTGTGTAGGTACTGTAAATGTGTGCCCATGGCCACGGTTTTATTGCAAATGTTTGTTTGTGGCAGTCACCTTCTTCTCTGTCCCTCTTATAAAACAAGGAAGTTTTATTACATATTTGTATTCCAGAAAGATCACAAAGGCAGCACTACAGACAATGGAAAGGAGCATAAATGAAGGCAGTATATCCAAAACAGCTGGCAAGAGATGAACATGATAAAACCACACCTATAATCCTCAAAGAAAGAGGAGAGACAGGCCCTTAGGAGGAAAATCAGATTACATCTACTTCTTGATGTGAGTCTTGAAAGCAGTGCCTCTTTCAGGAGTTTTTTTTAGGGGGCAGGGGGAAGAATGGGGTAGGGGTAGTTCAGTCTCTACAATCAATTGAAAACACAGAGCTTTTCCATAGAAAAAAACCCCATAGGCACAAAAGTTTACATTCAATTTCAGCACAGTTCACAGACCTGATGCCCATGCAAGGACTCCAGGGCCATTAAGAACCTTACTTAGAGGGATGCCCGGCTGGCTCAGTGGGAAGGGTTTGCGACTCCTGGTCTCAGGGTGCTGAGTCTGAGCCCCATGTTGGGGAGTAAAGATTACTAAAGAATATATCAGGGCGCCTGGGTGGCTCAGTTGGTTAGGCAGCTGACTCTTGATTTCAGCTCCGGTCATGATCCCACAGTTTGTGAGTTCAAGCCCTGTGTCGGGCTCTGTGCTGACAGCACAGAACCTGCTTGGGATTCTGTCTCTGCCCCTCCCCAGATCGCGCACATTCTCTCCTTCTCTTTCTTAAAAAAAAAAAAAAAAAAAAAATTACATATACATATATATGTATATATACATATATACACACATATACACACACACACACACGTATGTATGTATATGTGTGTATGTACATATATAAACTTAAAAAAACAAAAAACCACCCTTAGAGAGCATGGACAGAAAAGGAAAAAAGTTGGAAAATTATCTTTAAAATTCGATATGTTTGAGGGGTGCCTGGGTGGCTCAGGCAGTTAAGTGTCTGACTTCGGCTCAGGTCGTGATCTCACGGATTGTGAGTTTGAGCCCTGTGGCAGGCTCTGTGATGACAGCTCAGAGCCTGGAGCCTGTTTTGGATTCTGTCTCCTTCACTCTCTGCCCCTCCCCCACTTGTGCTCTGTCTCTCAAAAATAAATAAATGTAAAAAAAATTTTTTTGTAATTAGGTAAGGATGAGAACAATAGTTTGGTGAGTAAACTACTAATACCAAGAACAGAGAAGTAAGAGATAGGGTTAAATATGGTGTCTAACATCAGAGAGTTTAATTCATGAAGATTTTTATAGAGAAGCAGGGGGATTTCCTGGCATAGTGAGGGTTGAAGGAAAAATGAATCTGGGCAAGAGGTTGAGATTTTGTGGAGAATTTGAGACAAGGCGTAATCATTTTTGTTTTGAACAGCGAGGATTAATATCCATGGTCTTAAAATAATTTTTATATTTATTTATTAATGTTTACTTATCTTTGAGAGACAGAGAGAGAGCGAGCGAGTGTGAGTGGGTGAGGGACAGAGAGAGGGAGACAGAATCCGAAGCAGGCTCCAGGCTCCAAGCTGCCAGCACAAAGCCCAATACGGGCTTGAACCCATGAACTGTGAGATCATGACCTGAGTGAAGTCGGGCGGTTAACCGACTGAGCCACCCAGGTGCCCCACATCTTAAAATAATTTTTAAAAATTTAGGAAAAGTCAATTAAGAGGCGCCTGGGTGGCTCAGTTGGTTTAAGCCTTGGACTTAACCACGTCATGATCTTGCAGTTTATGAGTTTGAGCCCCACATCAGGCTCTGTGCTGACAGCTTGGAGCCTAGACCCTGCTTTGGATTCTGTGTCTTCCTCTCTCTCTACCCCTCCCTGCTCGTGCTCTCCCTCTCTCTCTCAAAAACAAATAAACATTAAAAAAAAATTAAAAAGAACTTTATATTAAGATATTAAAGTAAATATAACATATTAACATCATAGTAAATAACACTTAATAAAGTCTCAATAGTGAAACCCAGACAAGTCATCTAATTATCAGGTCTGTTCATAATTTACACCAAATCAGCCAACCAGTCTTGTCCTTTCCCCACCCTGATTTTTTTTTTTTTAGTATCTAATTTTCCACTTTTTAGTCTCTTCCCTCTCCAATCAAGTTTTTGACAATTACAACCTATAACTGGACTTCAATATTTGGACTACAATATTAGTCTAGTATGTACCTGCCTCTCAGTTTCATGTAAGCACTTTAGGGGTGAAGGCTGCTTCTTACATCCTCTTTTAAGAATACCCGGTCGGGGAGCCTGGGTGGCTCAGTTGGTTGGGCGTCTGACTTCGGCTCAGGTCATGATCTCACGGTTTGTGGGTTCGAACCCCGTGTCGGACTCTGTGCTGCCAGCTCAGAGCCTGGAGCCTGCTTGGGATTCTGTGTCTCCCTCTCTCTCTGCCCCTCCCCCACTCATGCCTGGTCTCTCTCTGTCTCTCAAAAATAAAGTAAAACATTAAAAAAAAAGAATACCTGGTCAAGGGGTACCTGGGTGGCTCAGTCAAGCATCGGACTCTTGATTTTGGCTCAGGTTCACGGGTTTGAGCCTCACATGGGGCTCCACCTTGACAGTACAGAGCCTGCTTGGGATTCTCTCTCTGCCCCTTCCCCACTCTCTCTCAAAATAAAATGAACTTAAAAAAAAAAAAAAAAAAAAAAGAACACTTGCTCAAGTTTATTGATTCAGCAAGTTAAAATAGTCAACATGTACAGTCTCCTGATCTCAAATGCTACATAATCCTGCGAACTACTAAAGACACAACTCAGATTTAAAAGCATTATTCTCTTAATAGATGAAAAGGAATGCTTTTCTTCCTTCAAACTAATGAGGTCCACTTGGGGATGTTTGAGAACCGAAAACAAAACAAGAAAGAGATTGTCCAGGCCTTAAAGGTCAAGAGAAAAACAGGCGAAGCCAAAACTGTGCTTTACAGTTATCAAAGTGAGGAAGCCAGTTTGAACATCTGCTACATTTCACCCTTCACCACAAATTCAAAATACTTACGATTTGTTAAAACGACTCCTGCATAAATATACTTAACTGAACTAACCAAACAACAGGAATATGGGTTGTTTTGAGAGGTGGTAGCGGCGGTCTTACTGTTGCCTGACAAAAAAAACCACTCGTGAGTGCCCTGAGTTTTAGAAACGGGGCCCCTCCAAAAAGGGTTCCCAGGCATCTACTTTAGTCGGCCTTGAGGAACAAAGTCAGTACTCTGAGTAAGGGTGGATTCTCTATTACCCCAGAGATGTGACAAATGTGTCTTTTGTGCAGTTATCTCCACGCGCCACCGTGTTCTGCATACACTACGAACAGCAGATTGCCTTAACAGCAAACATCGGTTTCCAAGGATAATTCGGGGCTTCCAAAAACAAAGTACAGCTTGAAAAAAAAAGAAAAAAATTTTTTTTTTTGTATCGTGAAGGAAATGCAAAATTGCTGAGTAAAAACAATTCGGATCGTGGGAACAGTTGCATAAAAGATAACGTGGGGCCGGTTTCCCATTTTAAGAACAACAGCACCCCAAAAAGAGGAACGGGATGAAGAAAGCGAGAGTTTGGGGACGCGCCCCCTGCGGACCCTGATGCCCGGCCCTGGCCCCTCGGTCCCCGGTTCCCGCCGCGTCCGCGTCCCCCGCGGACCCTCAGGCCCGGCCCCGCCTGTCCCCGGTTCCCGCCGCGTCCGCGCCTCCTGCGGACCCTGAGGCCCGGCCCCGACCCGGTCTGTCCCGGTTCCCGCCGAGTCCGCGCCCCCTGCGGACCCTCAGGCCTGGCCCCGGCGGCGGCCTACTCTGGCCCACAAAGCCCTCCCCTCCCCCGCCCGGAGCCCGGCCCGTTACTCACCGCGAGTTCCGGGGGCGGCCCGGGGCGGGGAAGGGAGGCTGCAGAGGACGGACGAACGGACTCGCAGGAAGGGCGGGGGGCAAACCGGGGCGTGAGCTGTAGTCGGACGCGGGCCCGCCGGCCTCTAACTTCCAAACCCGCGAAGGCACAACCTCGACCGACGCGCATCTTGTCGGGAGGCACTTCCGGAGGCTCTCTAGGAACCTGGAGGTCTGGAAGCTCTATGGCCGGCCGGCTAGGGGGACCGGCGCCCCGCCCTCCGCAGGTCCCGGGCTCGTCCTCCGGTGCGCGCTTAGCGGTGCCCGGCGGGAGTGGGGACGTGGGTGCGAGCTCGGGCCCTGGCGGTGCTGGCGGCTGGGCGCGGAAAGACCCCCGCACTCGGCTGTCCTCCGAGTCTCCTGTACAGACTGCCGATCGTTTGAGGAATTCCTCCCCATCACGGTTCACAGCCTTTTGAATCCCCTATGGCGCTTAATAATAGTACACCTTGTACTGTTGTGTTCACACAACCATTGTAAGGGCGGCTGGGTGGCTCAGTCCGATGCGTGTCAGACTCTTGGTCCCGGCTGGGGTCATGATCCCAGGGCTGGGGGCATCGAGCCCCATGTCAAGCTTCACAACCGGCTCCGTGCTGAGTGTGGAGCCTGCTTAGGATTCTGTCTCCCTCTGCCCTTCTCCCCTACTCGTACTCTCTCTCTCGCTCTCGCTCGCTCTCTACTCTCAGAAAGAAAGAAAGAGAGAAGAGAGAGAAAGAAAGACCAACCATTTTGAGTGAGAATAAATTTCCTCTGAATCTTTGTATCTGTTCAGCCCTTTTCTATCTTACTGAATTGCAATCTCTTAAAGCCAGCTTTGTAGCTTAGCTTTTCAAATACCAAACCCGGGAGGGAAGCTTCACTAGTGGACTTTTGTTTTAATACCACAAATCTACGTTCCCATCTACATTCATTCTTTTCTTGACTGAGAGAAAGCCAATCTCACAGTAGATTAGTAGGGGCTTTATTCCAGTCTTTGTCTTACTGAGACACTATTTCAGATTCTTCTGAACAACTGCTTGCATGCTTATTAGCTTCCAGGGGTCCTATGCAAAAATGGAAAGAGTACACGTGCTTGCAAGCAGTGCTCCAAATCCTTGCCCTCTCAGGGTATCTACCATCTGTCCTTGTAAACGTTAAGATTCACTGACTTCCACATAGGTGTAAATCTTAATTTACACGTCGCCTTAATGCATTATGTGTCTATCATATTTGATCAGAAGTATTGCCTGCAGGCCTGTGTTTCACTGTTTTTCCGGTTCTTCCTGTTTTGGGATCTCCTTGAGGTCACTTGAGATTACAGAAGGCTGACATCAGTCACCTACTGCAGTGTTCGTGCACACTTTAATACCATTGTGTTAAAGATTTAGCTTTTCAGACTAACTAGGATTTGGGGGTGGGGGTTGAGGAAAATGTCTTATTTGTGTTGTTTAGGTGCCCCTCCTATTATGATTCCTTCAACATCTTTCCTAACTACCCACTTATTCTGAGTTCTCAGGTGCCCCTCCAATCTTCACCTTAACTTCCCCTCTTTAGCTGCTCCTACTGATACCCACCGCCAATGTCTCTATCCGGTCTCCAACCTGAACCAGAAAATATTCTGTCCACCCATCAGGACTAAATCTTAGTAGTTTTATTTGTTTTTAGGGTTTTTTTGTTTTCATCTAGTCATCACAATGAAACAAATAAGAATAAGCACTGAGAAGTTACAGTGTTTCTAGACTCCTTCAAAACACTTATTTTTGCTGTTTTATAGTTCTTGCCTCCCAGATGGGGTGGTGACTGGAAGTAACTGGCAACAGACTAGGAACTCTGCCCTTGGTTTTTGTTTTTGTTTTTAAGTTTATTTATTTATTTTGAGAGAAGGAGAGAGAGAGAGAGAGAGGGTGGGGCAGAGAGAAAGGGAGAGAGAGAGAGAATCCTAAGCAGGCTCCATGCCATCAGCGCAAAGCCCAACGTGGAGCTCAATCATGTTGAGATCGACTTGAGTTTAATCAAGAGTCAGCCGCTTAACTGACTGAGCCACCCAGGCGCTCCACATAGGTAGTTTAGAAGTAAAATAGTATCATGACCTAAGGAAAGATTTCTCGAAAGGCACTAATGATAACAGAAAATATTGCTAAATTTGACTTCATCAAAATTTAAACCTTCTGCTCAAGAAAAAGCACCATTAAGAAAGTGAGAAGAGAGGCTACAGCCTGGAAAACATGTGTAATACAGATTTCTGACAACTAGTATACAGAGTATGCAAAGGACACTCACAACTCAATCATAAGACAAACTAACATAAGTAGGTCAAAGATCTGAGCGGACACTGTACAAAAGAAGATATTTGAATGGCCAATGAGTACATGAAAAGGTACCCAACGTCATATAGGGAAATATAACAAAAATCACAACAAAACATTAAAACCACTACATATCCGTTAGAATGGCTAAAATTAAAATGTCTAACAGCACCAAGTACTGGTGAGGATATGAAGCGATTGGAACTGTTATTCAATGCTAGTGGGAATTAAAATGGTATGCTAATTTCAACAACTGGCAATTTTTAATGAAGTTAAATAATGCCTACATTCTGATCCAGTAATCTCACTTCTAGACATTTAGCTAAGACATATGAAAACACAAGTCCACAGCAGCTCTATTCATAATAGGTCCAAACTGGAAAAACCCAAATGTTCATCAATAGGAGAATAGAGAGTGAAATAGTGTAATGTTCATGCAATATATACTACTCAGAAATAAAAAGAAGCTACTAATAGATGAATAATGAGGATGAATCTTGAAAATATGTTGGTGGGGCACCTGGGCGGCTTAGTTGGTTAAGCGTTTGACTTTGGCTCAGGTCATGATCTCATGGTCCGTGAGTTCAAGCTCCCCAGTGGGCTCTGTGCTGACAGCTCAGAGCCTGGAGCCTGCTTCAGATTCTGTGTCTCCCTCTCTCTCTGCCCCTTCCCTATTTGCATGCTCTCTCTCTTTCTCAAAATAAATAAATAAACTTAAAAATAATTTATTATGTTGGGGGCGCCTGGCTGGCTCAGTTGGTAGAGCATGCAAGTCTCAATCTCAAGGGTTGTGAGTTCAAGCCTCACGTTGGGCATAGAGCCTACTTTAAAAAAAAAAAAAGTTAACAAAACTAAATAGTACGCTTAGTTTTATGGTGTGAAAAACACCAGGCCTCACTCCTCCATTCCCTACCAATATCTATTCCCTAGAGATATCCAGTTAACTCTTTCCTTTTACTTTTCATATTAACCTCTATATTTATAATGTACTAACACTGCTATTTCTTGATTTTTCACTTATAAATATTCTTTATTATGCATTAACTTCCTACTATGGAAAAAAAGCATTTAATTTTTTAAGTTTATTTATTTTGAGAGAGAGAGAGAGCGAGCAGAGGACAGGCAGAGAGAGAGAGAGGGAGAGAGACAATCCCAAGCAGGTTTCGTACTATAAGCAGAGCCCAGTGCAGGGCTTGAGATCTCACCACAAACGGTGAGATCACGACCTAAGCCCAAACCAAGAGTCAGATGCTTAACCAACTGAGCCATACCCTAAGAAAGCATTTCATGTTTTAGACCACTACTAGAACTAGCCACACCAGGGATTAGAGGACACATAAACTTCCTGAGTTGCTAAGTCCAACAACAACAGCAGCCCCACCAAGGCACAAAAGTGTTAGACTCCAGTTACTTGTACTTTCCCCACTTCTATAAGCAGGGGACAAATTTCTATTAATGTTACCAGATGGAGAAACATTTCCAAACTTAGCGTCAGCTGCTCGCTGCTGGAAAATCTGTGCTCAGAGGCAAGTGATTGTGGGAAAGGAAAGTTTACTTTAGTCAAGAAGCCGGTAACCTGGGTGGACTACCTCCCAGGTAGTAAAGAGGGTGTTACCTCGGTGGTAAAGAGGGTGGACAAATCTTTCAAAGACCATCTTCCCTGTCCAGGTGAGGCCAGAGAATTTTTTTTAAATGTTAATTTATTTTTGAGACAGAGAGACAGAGCATGAGCTGGGGAAGGGAAGAGAGAGAGAGAGAGAGAGAGAGAGAGAGAGAGAGAGAGACAGTCTGAAGCAGGGTCCAGGCTCTGAGCTGTCAGCACAGAGCCCGACGTGGGGCTCGAACCCACGACTCGTGAGATCATGCCCTGAGCCGAAGTCATACACTTAACAGACTGACCCTCCCAGGTGCCCCATAGTCCAGAGAATTTTGAAGGGGAAGGCATGGGAAAGGGAGGGGGCTACACACAGCAGAAGCAGGTGCCCAGGTGGTAGTCGTATGTGGACATGACCCTGAACAGACTCTCTGGCAAAGCCAAAGCTATTTTCCAATGCGGTCAGGCCATATCCTCTGGGAAAGTCCGGTCCTTCACTCCTCAAGGCCAGTGGTCTGCAAATCTCAAGGAAAGCAGGTTATTTCTGCCACACACACAGGAACTTAGGTCAGCAAGCAAGGAGTGCATAAAATTGAAGCAAATTCACCCTTGAGATCAGTTGGAGTGCTGTTACAATAACACTCCAAATATTTTCCACACCTGGAACCTCAAAGGTGTTCCCAGATTCTCCTCAGTTGCTCTGAATTTTAGTTTCAGAAGCATCACTTCATATGTAGTATATGGACTAGCATAGTAATTTTCTAAAATTTTGGTCTCAGGGTGCCTGGGTAGCTCAGTCAGTTAAGCCCCCAACTCTTGATTTCCGTTGAGGTCATGATCTCACAGGTCCCTGGGATCAAGTCCCACATCTGTGCTGTCAGTGCAGAGTGCTGAGCTGGTCAGCCTGCTTGGGATTCTCTCTCTCCCTCTCTCTCTGCCCCTCCCCCACTTGCTGTCTCTCTCGGGCTTTCTCTGTCTCTGCATGTGTGTGTCTCTGTGTGTGTGTGTCTCTCTCTCTCTCTCAGAATAAACTTAAAAAAATAACAAAATTTTGGTTTCATGATTCCTTTTATATTCTTAAAAACTAATGAGGACCCCAAAGAGCTTATTTTTATGTGGCTCATATCCATCAAGATTTGCTGTATTTGAAATTAAAACTGAGGAATTAGAAAATATTTGAAATAACAATAACATTTCCATTACATGCTAACTTTAATATATTTTATGGAATCTAAGAATATCTTCTAAAACAAAAAGTTAGTGAAAGGAGTGGAATTACTTCACATTTTTGCTAGTCTCTTTGAAGTCTGGTTTAATAGGTGGCTGGATTCTCACACTTGCTTCCTCACTCAGTATCACTGGAGAAGGTCAAACCTCAGGACCGACAATTGTAAAGGGCAAGAGTGGGTCATTCATTTAAGAACTGCATTTGGGGAAGTTTGGAGATGTTCCCTAGCTGGCTGCTGGGGCTTGCGTCCTCTGCCCACAGCTAGATACTCACTTTCTAAAACAACCGGAAAGGCTCTTACCAAGAGACTGAATGAAGCATAGCAAAACTTGAGATGATTCAGGACATTTACAATGGAACAAAGAGGAGGAAAAATAAAGATAGCATTCTCTAAAAGTGAAGTACACTGAAGCCCGCCACCCTAGAGGAAGGTTCCTGTTTTGGTAATTGTGTAGGTCCTTGGCCTGTCTGCCTGCTCTCTGCTCACTCACCCTACAGGAAGGCCGCCTGTAGCCTGCTCATGTGGGACCTAGATTGAGACTCTCCACCGGGATAAGACCAGCTGCAGAAGCAGCCTCCTCCCACTGCAATGGAAGTTCACACCACCTACAGTAACCAGCACGTGACTCACTCCCAGATACAAGCGATATCGCGATACCACGCGTCAGAAGACACCTAATGAACATCAAGAGCAGAGCATGAAGGAGAAGGGGCAGAGGTATCTGACGCCAGAGCACAGACAGACAACCCAGGGAACAGAAAAATGGATTAGCTGTAATGAGGCAGGGGAGGAAAAACTTTCTCTCTTCCCTTCTTGGTTCTTTGGTTGGCCTAATAAATCAACATGAGACAGTGTAACTGGAGGACAAAATTTTAGGGTTGTTCATACAGGAGCTCATAAAACTACAAGACTCAAAGAAGTGACCAAAGCTGACTAAACTTCTTTGTTTGCCTTTTGTTTTTTATTATATTTTAAAATATTAAAATAACAAAATATGATAAAAGTGAGAATCTACATGTATATAAAGCAAACACAAAAATATTAAGTAAGTAAATAAATAAATAAATAAAAGCTGACATTTCCTCTACCCCCAAATGCTACTACCTAGAATGTTGGGAAACAATTCTCCAAGGATTTCTCACATTTCTCTAAGTCTTCTGACAAATTTTCTTTCAGTTCAGCTTTTCAAAGATGTATCTCCTTTTGGAGCAGATTTATTTCCCAACAAGGATAATAAAGATTGTTAGAAATAACCCATCAACCGGATCAAAGGTGGGATGCAGAGACTCACAGCACAGTGAAGCAAGGCTTTAATCAATGTTCTTACAAGAGTGGATGTCTGATGGACAGGCACACTCGGGGCAGTTACAGCAGACAATTTATCTCCTAGTGTGCAAGTCCGTCCCCTGGTTCCTCATTGGCTGAGTACTACAGAGGTTACAGCCTTATCCTGACATCACCTATGCCCATGTAAGGCAAAAAGTAGTCTGATTGGAACACATGTGCATTCCCTGAGCTGACCAGAGACTTTCAGTCCCTCCTATTGACAGACATTTAGATTTTTTCCTTTCTTTCTACCATTAGCAATCCTATCTGCCTTACTGCCCTCTAGAATATCCCTCTCCTTACCCCATAATCACTGTGAGTCTCCCGAGTCCTCTCAAGTCCAGGAGTTGTCTCATTGTTTCCTATCATTCTAAACACTAGTCTGTTATTCTCATAACAGGTCTCTCTTCTCAGGGTTTTATTAATCTATTTATCACATTCTATTTTGTATTACTTGTTATTATTGCACATGCTCTTAACCAGAGTATAAGCTTCCTCATCTAATATTTATTCCGAGATCTCTCTCTCCCACTTCCGGTATGCAGTGGCCCTTAAAATATGCAGATGTGCCATACATTTCAGACAGGAAAAATGGTTTGAGTTGTTTCGTCAAGTGGCTAAATTTAGTCAATAGGATTCACCTTCTCTTTTCTTTTCTATTAATTCCTTTCCCTGAGATCTGTCCTTATTCACCCAGGTAATACTTCTCAAGAGCTCGCCTGTACCAGGTGCCAAGTTTGGTGAGACTGCTGAGATGAGCAGCTATAGGTCGCTCACAATGACCACAACCTTTTTCTATTCTTCATGGTTTTCTCTTACTCCAGTCTTGTCTTGCACTTTACTTTTATGGGAGAGCCAAAATAACTTCCAAGCTACCCTTCCAGGTTTTTGGCTGAGGTCCCCCCAACAGCCAATAAAAATGTTAACAGGAGAAAAAGACGTTTAGTAATGAAAGGGCGGACCTACGCCGTCCGACTCCATCTTGTTCTGTGTCCTCCACCTTGAATGCCTGTGTCCCCGACATGCCCCCTTTCCGGGAAAATCGCAGAAACCTCAGACCACGCCTCCTCCCCTTGAGTAACCTCCCGATCACCCGTTCAAACTTCCTGATCAAAACACGCCAGCGACCTGCGTAACAGGACTCCCACCCTTCCCCAGCCAATTGGCTGAGGCCACAGCCATTACCTCACCAACTGCCCCTAGACCCCTATAAAACCTTTGTGCTTTTGAAACTCCCTCTCTCTCCGGTATCTCACCGCTGCGTCGGTGCAGGTAGGGGACTGAGCTCGAGCTAGCTCGAATAAAGGCTCTTTGCTTTTGCATGGGACTCGGCTCCCTGGTGGTCTTTGGGGATCACGAATTCTGGGCATGACAGTAACAGGTATACCTCTTGTATACATGGGGAGACCCAGGAGAACGGCATCACTCCTTGAAATCGCGCACGTCACCACCTTAAATACAATGTCCACCTGTCGGCAAATGAAGATTATGGGGGCTTTCAGGTGAAGCACAGTAAAGATGGTTGAGATTGTTACCGTATTTGTTGTTACTTGGTCGACAAGAAGTTTCTAGAGTTTTAGAGTTCTTCCTTCTCTTCCTGGGGAGACACCCTTACAAATGGACATTCCCTTAAAAAATGCAAATGTTTCTTACAAAAGGGTAACTTTTACTTGTTTTTCTGAGCTCCTGTCCCTTTTTTGTTTCGTTTTGTTTTGTTTTTAAATAATCAGCCTAAAATAACCCTAACAGGCATATTTAAGGGGCGGCAAAATTTGCTCACCTTCTCGCTTCCTCCAGATGAGAGGTTGCGGGGATGGGGGGCAGAGGGCTGTCCCCACAGCCACTGTCGGGCCTCCTGAGCAATCCTGGAGGTTTGCCCAGGCCCGAGGCCCAGCGGCTTTCGGGGAACGTCCCTACCGCCGGGATATAGCCTTCGGGAACCCCCCCACACCCTCCTCCTCCGCCTGCACCTGGAGCCCCAGGGCTCTCTCTCGGGCCGGAACCCCAGTGTTTGTGCCGTCGAGGAAGAGCGGACCCGTTTTCCCGAGCTCTCGCGTTTGCGAGCCACTTCCGGTTGCCAGCGGCTCCGGAGCGGAGGGCGGCAAGGGGACGCGGGACCGCGGGCTGGTGCGGATCTCCGGCCCGGGCTGTGGCTGGGTGTTGGGGGGCGCCGTGCGGAGTGAGGTCGTGGTGAACAGGACGGGTATTAAAACACACCCGGGAGCAGCAGCAACGCAGGGAACGAACTGGGGCAGGGAGCGCCGAGCAGGATGCTGACCGCCTCCCTAGCGCTCGGGGACACGGCCCGCGGGCTCCCGGCTCCCGGCGTCCATGGAGACCACGCCGAGGGTCCCTGCACCCGGCGGTTCTCTTGTAGGACTCCCCTGCTGCACCTCGGTAGCAGCTCCCGGGCGACTTGTTCCCACAACTCCTGGTGCAGCGCCAGCCACTGCTGCTGCTCCGTTTTCGTTCTGTGCGCCATTTAGTCCTCATGGACCCTCCCTTGCTCACGCGGTCTCAAAATAAGTACATAAACATTAAAACAAAAATCACTGTGCCATAGTGGCACATTTTGGAGCAGCCTGCCCTTGTCCCCTGTGGAACACAGTA
The DNA here is from genome assembly GCF_027475565.1 of Acinonyx jubatus. Taxonomy (NCBI): domain Eukaryota; kingdom Metazoa; phylum Chordata; class Mammalia; order Carnivora; family Felidae; genus Acinonyx; species Acinonyx jubatus. Next base: position 147,557,308 of record NC_069385.1, on the reverse strand, counting down.
TGTGCTCAATAAATATTTGTTGATTATTAAACAAATCAATAATAGGTAAAAAGTCTTTGGCATCATAGAACTTACTCTCACAGAATTAAAGTGGTTTGGAACCTGGAGAATGGGAGGTACCCGAGAGCGAGAAGCTCTTGATGAGGCTGTCCAATAAATAGGAATATAATGTGATGCCCCCATGTAAAGTTTTCTAGTAACCACAGTAAAAAAAGACCGGTGAAACTAATTTCAGTAATATATTTTATTTAAACCAGTATACCCAAAATATTAACATCTAATAATATAAAAATTAACCAAATATCTTACATTTTCATACTAAAATCTTTGAAAGCTGTATTCCTATTTATTGCACATCTCAATTCAGGTATTATATTTTCATTGAAGATACTTGATCTATACTGAGATTATACAAAATTTAAAATGCTAAAAGTAGATTCACATATCCAAATATACTTTAAATATATCTAAAGGTTTTCCAATAACTGAATTATGTTTTAAAATTTAATTAAAATCAAATAAAATTAAGATTGCAGTTCCTTAGTTGCATAGCATATGCACTTGGTGGCTACTACAGCGGACAGTGAAGATCTCAATCAGAAAGTCTACTCATGGTAGGCCAGGGGGTAAAGGAGAGGGTAGCACCACACGTATGCCAGGGAGGGAAGTGTGCATTCTTAAATGCAGTGTAAGCTCTTTACGCAAGTCACACTGGAGGGCAGATTCCTCTGGTCCTCAACACTGAGGTATGGCTTTCTAACGCAGACTAATTCTTTAGCATGATTGCTGTTTAGATTTTAGGTTCTGCGGGAATCATTTTTTAGGGGTGGGAAAAGGGTCTAGCAATGCTGGTCACATGTACCATCTCTAAGTAGAATCTTACTGTGTCTGATTAAGAACAGTCCTGGAAATCAGATTATTTTCCTACAGATCAGCTGGTCTCAACTGGGGGCAATCTGACCCCTCAAGGGGGCATTTGCTCACCCACCTAAGTTTTTTTTTGCTTGTCACAAGTAGGGGGTGCTAGTAGCATCCTGTGGGTGGAAGCCAGGGAAAATCCTACAGTGCAGGGGACAGGGTACCACAGGGAACGGTCTTGCTGAAAATGTCAATACAAGCCTGAGAAACCTTGCTCTAGAGAATCTGGGGAAGAAAGACTGAGAACCTTAGTATAAGCAACTGTCTTGTGGGATCAGTAACGGGAGAGCAGCTTGTTTTGTTCAAGTATTTCAAACTTTCTAGTTGTGTTTTCATTATTGGACTTTCTGATTATAGATAATTTCATGCTCAGGAAGAGAATGGAGACCTGGTCGATAAATGGTATGCACTGTGCTCCTAAGACTCAATGTACCTTCGTATGGCTTGTATCGTACCACCCAGCCTCAAATGTGACCAATGCCGGTATTAGATTACTCGCCGCTCTCTTGTTCCTATCACCATCTCCTAGTTGATATTTGTTCTTTTCCCTACACCCTTGCTCCTTTTTATTCTCTTCCTTCCATCCCTCTCCCTGATCTTATTTCTCCCTTTTCACTGATGCCCATCCATTCCTCCTGGAACCCCACCTCCCCTGCACTTGTCCATTTCCTCCCCTCAAAGCTGCTGGCTCCTCATTCAAAATCCCCAGTTCACCACCACCCCCATCTGTGGCTGAGAGAGCTGCACCCCCCCCCCCACCTCCGTTTAGGGGCCTTGGACAATCACAGCTGTCTTGTCAGTTCACAAAAGCTTCAGACTACAATCCTCACCACTTTCAAAAAAACCAAAACCCATAAACAAAATAAAACACAATCATTCTCTCTCGAAAAAGATGGGAGGAGCAACGCACATGCTTCTGAGGTAACCGAGAACCTGGGCTCCTCTAGATCAGGTGCTGTGCACGGAGGGTGGCGGGTGGCTCCACAGGGACCCAGTGGTTCTGATTAGTGTCTAGCAGATAACTTCTCTTCTGCTAACTTTGGGCTTGAACACAGCTCTTCTTCCAACTGGTTGCACCCTCACCATCTTTCTCTTCAGGCTTCTGCACACTTACTGGGACAATGCATTTCTTCATGGTACCAGCAACTCAGATCTCTAACCTCACGCTCCTGTGCCTTATGCCTGGGTTATCCCAGGGTCTGCTGGCCTTTCTTCTCTTGCTGCAGCACTCTAGGCTGTCTCTGGCCCCTTACATTTGTCTCTCCTGGACTCTTATGGTCCCTCTGTCAGTATCAGGTGGTGGACACTGCAGTGGCAATTTGGAATCAACACCAAACCTAGAAAAGGGTAGCATGGTGTCAGTGCTCCAAACCAGTCTTCACTCAGCCTTTAAAGGTATCCAACTCTAAGACTAGGACAATTCTTTGTACTAACAGGTATTCACAACTATCTGAATAGAATGTTCTAGCATATAGAGGATAAAGGAAAACCAGTCTGTCATGTCTTTACCAATTTTAAGAGCCCTAATCTCATGCATGGCAGCCAGGATCATCTTTCTTCCCACTGCAGAAGCCTCTCTAATTTCAAGGTCAGGATCTGCCGGCAACTCCCGTGCACGTGTCTCAGCAAGACAAAAGGTAAAGGGGGAAGCTTCACTCAGTAAGCATTTAACTTTATTTTCAAAATAAGACATTTTTAATACTAGAGATTTAATGCTTTACTTTTCTCTTAGGACCATTAAAAAACCTTTTGTTTCAAATCCCTAAAATATTGCCCAGATAATTATTATAAAAACAAGTAGGAGTGTGAAGCTTGAGGTTTTAAAATTTTCTACCAAGTATGTTCAAAAGACGTAAAAGCCCAGTTTATCTTTGTGGAGCTACAGGGAATGGCCTAAGATTCATCTCCCAGTGGGAGTAGAGACCCAAAACTGACTGTGGTGGTTTAACTAGTCGAGCACAATACAAAAGCAAGGATGTCTGACTATTGTCTTCAGGAAGAGATTCGGTCACTGCCTGGTTGTTCTGGGAAGGCTATTCCTAAACCCAGTGGGCATGGCAGTTGAATGGTGTAACTCTGTCTGAATGCGCTGGGCCTCTGGCCACAATTTCTGTCATGTCATTAAAATTCTCAAATTAGGGATGTAAAACTGTTCCAAGTACATGAACTGCTAATATATTTCCAAGCCAGGAAGAAAAAAATTGATTATAATTTAGCCTTTTAATTTAGATTAGGTTACTGTATTTGCTTTAATAGTCTTCAATCCTCCAATTATAATATACTCTTTTGCTAAGGCTGAAAAGGTGCTATAAAGTTACTAAATTACTTTCTTAGGGTGTTTGCATTTTATCTGTTGCTGTTGCAGCCTCCTCAGGTATCTCTTTTACTACCTTCCTGAACTCAGAATCACAGGACGTCAAAGCTGGAAGATACCTTACCAGTGATTGATTAGGACAGCAATGTCCTTTAGAACTTTCTGCAGATAAAAATGGTCTATATCTGTGTTGTCCAATCCAGGTGCTACTAGCCACACGTGGCTGTTGAGTACTTAAAATGTCACTAACGAACAGGATTTTCGATTTTATTTCAGTTGATTTAAGTTTATACAGCCATGTGTGGGTGACTGGCTACTATATTGGACAATACAGTTCTAGACCGATCCCTCACATGTCCTTCAGTTTACAGTGACGGGAAACTCAGGAGTGATTTATCCACATTATAGATGCCTAATACACCATCACCCCCCTCCTTCCCAATAGCTCCTATTCATCGCTTAACTGCCTTCCTTTCCACTGGAATGTCTTCCTTAGCTTGCTATCTTTCCTGATGGTTTCCTCTTTTTCAGCAATGGCAAACAAATTCCACAAAATGATTGTACTCCCTACTTTAAGATAAAAATGAGATTAATATTTAGGCCATTCTAGCAGTAGTGGTGGAAAACAAATAGTATTGTTTTAGTTATTAATTTCAAAAGCAGCTTTAACTTAACACAATATATCTGGTAGGTTTCTGCTGTGTCATCTGCATGCTACGGAATGGGAAACGAAGGCAGAGAAAAACGTGAATGTTTAGGGGCACACAAGAGGCTCAGGTTGGTTGAGTGTGTGATTCTTGATTTCGGCTCAGGTCGTGATCTCATGGTTCATGAGTTCGAGTCCTACGTCGGGCTCTGCACTGACAGCACAGAACCTGCTTGGGAGTCTCTCTCTCTGCCCCTTCACACTTGTGTGCGCCTGCTTGGGATCTCTGTTTCTCTCAAAGTAAACAAATAAACTTAAAGTGAATGTTTGCCCAAAGTTGTACACTGAACGGTCAAGTAACAAGGAGAGCTGAGAAGTAGCATTCGCTGCCTTTCCACCAAGAAAATGGCTATTTTGGGCTGCAAGTCAGCAGTTATGTCAACAGACAAGGCTTTCTGAAATAACTCTTAACTCTTCCCAAGAAACTGAACTAATTTAGAAATAAAAGGAAACTTTCTCAGGTAGATTCTGTGGTGCCGGAGAAATGTTTAATGACTGAAGCTTTGCCTGCATTCAGGTTACTCAGTGTCTAAGGCGGATTCTCTGGGAACGAATGAGGCCTGAGGAGCTAAGAACGGTTCCTTCACCATCTTAGTAGAGCTTATTGGCTGTATGAATTCTCTGATGTCTGATAAGGGCCGAACTCACGCGGAAGGGCCTCCCGCACTCCTCACATTCATAGGGTTTTTCACCCGTGTGGATTCTCTGGTGCTGAATAAGACCTGTGCGCCCACTAAAATCTTTCCCGCATTCTTCGCATTTATAAGGTTTCACTCCAGTGTGTACTCTGTGATGTCCGAGGAGATGGGAGCGCTGAATGAAGGCCTTCCCACATTCGTCGCACTTGTAGGGTTTCTCTCCAGTGTGAGTCCTCCTGTGTTTGCTGAGGTCTGAGCTGTGACTGAAACTCTTCCCACAGTCCTCGCACGTGTAGTGCCTTCTTTCCCTCTGCGGCCACTCCACTCTGCCCTTGCTTTCAGTAGCATCTCTGGGCTCAGGAGGCAGAGGAATGTCTTTGTTAAGTCCGTCATTTACCTTGCCAAGGAACTGTGTGTCCTGGGGCATATCTTCCTTCTGGGACAACACTTCATTCTTAGTGCTGGTTTCATCACCTGTAACCAAACACAAAGGTGTCCTAATCTAAGTTTGAGAAAGAACACATGAACGCTCTAAATGTGTTATAAAAGTCACATACAATGCACAAACCAGAGATTTGGCACCATCAAATCATACCGACGATATAAGGAAGAAATTAAGAGGCGAGCGGGGAAGCCGGTGGCAGGGTTATTTGGGAAGAGATTAAGAAGAGAGAAGGCAGTGATGTGGATTGAAGGGTCACCTGGCAATCTCATGCACAGGCAGAGTGCTGAGCGGTAAATGAGGACTACGGATATGCTGGGGATAACGAAGACGGACAGACAGGGGGTCAGAGAACAGACGGGGAGGGAGCTGAGAGTTTGGGAGAAACACGTCAGGGCCTGAAACATAGGTGGTTAAGTGGGAGAAGATAGTGGGATTAGGGATCTGAACTGAATGTAGTGAGTAGGAACCATCAGAGAAAGGAACCGTATGAAGGATAATAATCAGTTAAAAGCAGGTTGAAAGCATGCAGGGCAGCATAAATAGAGGAAGTGACAATGGATGGTCTGGTGTGTGTCCACACTCTGATCTCCAGTGCCAGCCCTGAAACGTGATTTGCATCAGAATCACATGGATGGCTTCTTAAACCAGAATACTAGGCTTCCCACTCAGCTTTGATAAAGCTGGAGTAGAGCTCAAAAATTTGCATTTCTAACAAGTTTCCTGGTGGGAGAGATACTACGGGTTCAGGGACCACATTTTGAGAACCAACGGCGTAGGTATTTTTCAAGGTCCAACTCAAATACTCTCTCCTCCAGGAAGTCTTCCCTAAATCTCCCAAATTGGCTCTTTTCCCTCTTCCTGATCACTATGTCCTCAACCTCATGCTTTGCATACAATAGCACACAATAGCAAGTACTCAGTAAATATTTGAGTTGAACTTTGTAAGAAAATAGCTGTTTTGATGATTTGGAGGGGGTAGAAAGTGTCACCTATTCAGTCATGCTGTGACTACCATCTCAATGAACCTAGGAATCCTAACAGTGCAGCTGTCATTTAGTTAGTCCTCAGGGGCTCACTTGGCCTGAAGGAAGCAGCAGCAAGAGCTCCCAGGGCATCTCAGTGCCTGGGTAGGGCTGGAAACTCTGGCTCACATGGCTCACTGATGCCAAGCCACAAAGCCCACTCTTCACTGTCCTCACCGTGTCCCCCTTGCTCCCAATCGTCCTCAGATTTGTTCCTCCTGAAAAATCAGTTTTTAAAACCAGGCAGTAGACTTTCTCAAAGTTTGGATATTTGCTCGAAGATGATACTGTTTTGGAATGTAAATGCCATGTTATCCTTGGCTAGAAATTACAAGGACTAAATTAGAACCAGAGGATCAAGATTCCAGTCCTGGAACTGATCAATGTTTAAATTCTGGCAGGTGATAACTATTTTGGTTTCCTTCTCACCTCTGTGCCTTCTTTACCCATTGTTTGATCAGATGAGGGAAGATAGGATGAAGCATGTGTAAAAGTCTAACGTGTGACAGAAGTATTGCTAGGTTAGCAGGCTAAGAGTGATCAAGCAAATCATGGAAATCAGAGACACCTCCTACCATGAAAAGAAGTATTCTGAAACATCAGCATTAGCCTCAACAGCTTCTTTACATATAGCTGTCACCAGGGGCTGGCTTTCCCGGGGCTTACTGATGAATATTAACAACAACAAAAGACAGAGTTTGCCCTAAATAGTTCACCATCTTCAGTGTAATCTACCAGTCCTCAGGATAAGTCTCTCCCCCACAGCTTTGGGAGAAATCCAGAGAAAAATCTCATCAGGACTTCAAAAGTTTTTTTTGTCTTTTTTTTTTTAATACAAGGTCAGCTTTTTTTTGGTCAGCAACTGAAATTATAATCCTCTCCCTTAGATCTGCAACTGAACAATATAAAGAATATCGTATGGACATTGTCAAATGTGAGTTTTTTCATCTCATGGACCTCAGTCTACTTCTTGGTCAGCTGGAATTCAGGGTCTTGTTTATGTATCTCTACTAAGTGTTAGTCTCAGGCTAATACGATTCCAAGAGACCTTTTTTCAGAACGGACAAAATGAAAAATACTGGGTTCTGACATCTGCCAGGGCTGTCCTTCCAATGTTATTTTGGCATGTGTAATACCTAGAGTCCCTATCAGTTACAATTTGAGATTCACCCAGCCCTGCTGGTCACTGAGAGGAGATGTCCACAAAGCTCATTTGATCACCATGCGTACAGCTTGCTTGACAGTCTGGGGAGAAAGAACAAGGTTAAATGCTGAGTGAAACTGGAACAAACTGTCATTTCTTGCTAATGGAGAGTCAGTGCTGTAAGTTAATAGCATGCCCAGTACTTCAAAATGAAATACTTTAAAAATGTGTTACAAAGAGGGGCACCTGGGTGGCTCAGTCGGTTAAGTGTCCCACTTCAGCTCAGGTCACGATCTCACAGTTCATGGGTTCAAGCCCCACGTCGGGCTCTGTGCTGACAGCCTGGAGCCTGGAGCCTGCTTTGGATTCTGTGTCTCCCTCTCTGTCGACCCCTCTCCTGCTCACGCTCTGTTTCTCTCAAAAATAAATAAACATTAAAAAAAAGTCTCTCTGTTTAACAATAAATTATTTTTATTTAAAAAAAAAATTTTTTTTAACCTTTATTTATTTTTGAGACAGAGAGAGACAGAGCATTAACGGGGGAGGGGCAGAGAGCGAGGGAGACACAGAATGGGAAACAGGCTCCAGGCTCTGAGCCATCAGCCCAGAGCCGGACGCGGGGCTCGAACTCACAGACCGCGAGATCGTGACCTGAGCTGAAGTCGTACGCTTAACCGACTGAGCCACCCAGGCGCCCTATCAATAAATTATTTTTAAAAGATAGTGGCTTTTGGGTATGTTATTGTGATGACTTTTAACAACCATTCTGGACCAGCAGGCAGGAGGCCCAGCCTCTGACTATAATCTCAGCTCTGCCTATAACTCTGGAGACTCAGACAAGTCACAACCATCGTGGTGTATTTCTTCACCAGTAAAATGAGGATTTGGACCAGATGTTACATGCTTTTAATAAAGTTGAAAGACATGTCTTAAAATGTATTATGATTTCTGCAGGGTTTTTTTTGTTTTGTTTTGGTGGGTTTTGTTAGTTTTTTGCTTCTCAGTTCTGGGGAGTGTGGTGGTGGGGACACAGATAAAAATTGTATATGGCCCTTGGTGCTGTATCTTAGAAAAAAAAGTCCTACTTACACTGTTCAGTGCAGACAGAGAGGATTCTGTAAGAATTCTCAGACCTCATAGAATAGCTAGATTTCATAAAGCACCTTTCAGTAGATTATATTAAGGGAAGACAACTTCTATTTTCCCTTGACAAGTTATTTTGATAGTAGCACGTATGTAAGCCTCTACAATTTTTGGTTTAGGAACTGTATTTTTCTGAATTTATAACACGTAGAGTGAAAGTAGTCCAGAGATATCATTAAAAAAACAAAGAAAGACCGACCATCTAGAACTTAAAGTTTTGCAGACTATCCATCATAAGCAATAATTCTGTGTTCTATACTGAGAATTTAGCATGTGGACATGTTAAAATATTCTTGTGACCTATCTGTTAAATTTGTTTTGAAGATTTTAAAAAATGTTTTTTAATTTATTTTGAGAGAGAGAGAGAGGGAGGGAGGGAGGGAGAAAGGAGTGGGGGAGGGGCAGAGAGAGAAGGAGAGAATCCCAAGCAGGCTCCTTGCTGTCAGTGCAGAGCCCAACGCGGGGCTCAATCTCACCATGAGATCCTGACCTGAGCTGAAGTTGGATGCTTAACTGACTGAGCCACCCAGGCACACCAGTTCTTTTTTTTTTTTCCCCCCCTAATTTATTTACTTATTTAGGGGGAGAGAGAGAGGGAATCCCAAGCATGATCCATGCTGTCAGTTCAGAGCCTGACTCGGGCCTCGATCCCACGAACTGTGAAAGCATGACCTGAGATGAAATCCAGAGTCAGGGGCTTAACCCACAGAGCCACCCAGGTGCCCTCTTACCAGTTCTTATCTTGTGTCTCAGCACTGGCTACAGCTGGCTGAAGCTCCTGTTGTCCAGTGACGCCACCCTCTTCTGTGTCTCTTACTTTTCTGACAGTCCCTGATCTGTCTCCTTTACAGAATCCTCTTCCTCCACCCCAAATTCACATGGTGGCATGCCTCAAAAATTTACATGTGCCTCTCTTCTCTTCACTTGGTACGTTCTTCTTGGTCAATTTCATCTACAGCCATGTCTTCTACCATCTACTCAGGGGCAATTCCCAAATCTCTTTTCTCCTCCCACATCTTCCTCCTGTATCTAGAATCATATTTTAAATTGTACTGCCTACAGAATTGTATTTGGATGTTTCAGAGACAGCACATTCGTATGTATAAAAACCGAACCTACTCTAAATCTTCACACACAGATACATCCACCTTCTGATTTTTCTCTCACTCACTGACACCATTATCTGCCAGCTGCCCAAGTCGTGAACTTTGGTTTTATTATAACAGTCCCCCACCACCAATATCCAGTCAGATATGTTCACTAATAAATGAATAATATGGATCTCTTGAATTTCCTCCTTCCTCTCTCCAGCCTTAGTCTACCATGCTCTATATCTGAAAGTGGTCTCCCCTCACCCTGCCCTGTGTTTATATCTTTTCTCCTTACTATAGTTGTGCGCTCATTCACTTACAGGCTTTGGAAAATAGAGAAGAATATGTCACTTGTGATTTCATTAGCTTCAAATAATCTTTGACTACATTTGGAGATATCATTCCAATGTTTTCCTTTGTAACTTTAAAAAAAAAGTAGAATCACTGATAGTGATTTTTAAACACTCAAATCTGGGGTGCCTGGGTGGCTCAGTTGGTTAAGCATCCGACTTCAGCTCAGGTCATGATCTCACGGTTTGTGAGTCTGAGCCCCGCGTCAGGCTCTGTGCTGATAGCTTGGAGCCTGGAGCCTGCCTTGGATTCTGTGTCTCCTCTCTCTGCCCCTCCCCAACTGGTGCTCTATGTCTCTCAAAAAATAAATAAATGTAAAAAAAAAAATTAAAAATAAATAAATAAATAAAAACTCAAATCTGTGTCACCCACTTCTCTATTTAATGTAACAGACCTCCATCTCTGATAGGATGAAGTTCTGTTCCTTAGCATGGTATCCAGGAACTTTCACCATTGGCCTTGCATTTTTCCCTTCTACAAAATTCTCTTCATCAAAATCAAAAACACCTCACAGCAACTGTTGTTCTTAGAATGCTGCTTTCATGCTGCTTCCCCACCCCCCACACTGTTCTCTCTGCCTGGGATGCTTCCCTTCCCACCCATGTGACCATCTCAGCTCAAGCAAACCCACTCTGATACTCCTGCAGGCCAACCACAGGGACAGCTGTCCTGTTTTGGGCAGGTTATAGCATAATTGCTCACTTCTCTGTTTCTTGAAGAGGAGTCTCACCCTTGTATTCCTAACATCTAGCATGGCCCCTGGCATATCGCAGCTGCTCAACAACGTTTATAAAAGAAGAATGAACAGAAGAGGAAGTCTCGGTCTCACCTTCAAAGCTAACCAATATCCAACACTACACTCGAGAGCACTAAGAGACTCTTTTAAGTTACACATAATTGAATGCCATCTTTCCAGGTATCAGCTAGAAAGATCTTCACTTAAAATCATTTTTCAGATTAGACAAATCACCTGGCAGGGAGTCTAGAGAATGAGAAAACCATACTGGTAAAATTTATAGCAGCGAGAATGAATCCATAACAGACTGGAGTATAAATACTGCCCCAGGTGGGAAGAGGCTCTTGAGAAAGGACAGAGAGCATTGAAAAAAAAACAAAACAAAAAAAACAACAACAACTCCAGTGTTTGGGCAAAACTGGGATTTAAAGTTTGTTTACTTTTGGGTGCCAGGGAGGCTCAGTCGGTTGAGCGTCTCTTTTTTTTTAATTTTAATTTTTTTTTTAACGTTTATTTATTTTAGACACAGAGAGACAGAGCATGAACGGGGCAAGGGTCAGAGAGAGAGGGAGACACAGAATCAGAAGCAGGCTCCAGGTTCTGAGCTGTCAGTACAGAGCCTGATGCGGGGCTTGAACTCACGGACCGGAAGATCACGACCTGAGCCGAAGTCGGACGCTTAACCGACTGAGCCACCCAGGCACCCGGAGCGTCTGACTCTTGATTTCAGCTCAGGTCATGATCTCACGGTCCCTGGGTCTGAGCCGCACATTGGGCTCCATGCTGACAGTGCAGATCCTGCTTGGGATTCTGTCTCCTTCTCTCTCTGCTCCTCCCCCACTTGCTCAATGCTCCCTCTCTCAAAATGAATAAATAAACTTAAAAAAAAAAAGTAATTAAGGGCACCTGGGTGGCTCAGTCGGTTGAGTGTCCGACTTCGGCTCAGGTCATGATCTTGCGGTCCATGAGTTCGAGCCCCGCGTCAGGCTCTGTGCTGACGGCTCGGAGCCTAGAGCCTGCCTCAAATTCTGTGTCTGCCTCTCTCTCAGCCCCTCCCCCACTCATGCTCTGTCTCTGTCAAAAATAAATAAAAACATTAAAAATAAACATAGGAGGAAGAGATGCCAATAGTACACATGCACACAGAAAAGGCCACATAAAGACACAGCAAGTCTGTGAGTCAAGGAGGGAGGCCTCACCAGAAACCAGGCCCGCTGACACCTTGATCTTGGACTTCCAGAACGGTGAGAAAATAAATTTCTGTGTGTAAGTCACACAGAAATGGTGGTATTCTGTTTCAGGAGCCCTACTAGACTAATAGAGAGTGTCATACAAATTCTCCTGCTCAAAATGTAAATTTAAGAGAATTCAGAACTAGAATAACAACAGATATTTAACATAATATTTGTTATTAAAGCGTTTGTTTATTTTAAGAGAGAGAGAGAGAGAGCGAGCGTGAGCATGAGCAGGGGACAGGGGCAGAGAGAGAGAATCCCAAACAGGCTCTGAGCCCTGAGCAGTGCTTGATCCCATGAACTATGAGATCCTGACCTGAGCTAAAATCAAGAGTTGGACGCTTAACTGACCTAGCCACCCAGGTGCCCCAGAAATGTAAGGTGTTATTAACTTGAGTGAGTATTTAAATTCCATCCCCCATCCACTGGGCCAAGTAGCAGCTTTTAAGTCTAATGAAAAAGTAAATTTTCATAATTCTTTCCACGATAATAAGGCAACACTAGGAAGGGCGGTAAAATCTTCCAGAGTGAGGTGGAGGATAAACAGGAAAACTCGAAAAGGAGAAGATCAGAGTGAGAAAGTTCCTGTCCAACACAAGGAACCACATCTTCCCTCACATAAAGTCTTGCTCCTTACCATTCCTCTGGGGATCCCCAGATTCCTGCTCCTCGTGGATCCTCTCGGGATGGAGCCGGACAGTCAGTGACTCTTGGGGCCTTCCCAAGGGGGCCAACTTGTCCAAGAGCGTGTCCTGTCTTTCTGAATTGGCTGGGACCTGGAGACAATGAAACATTGACTGGGCTGGTAAAAGGCAGATTTTGTGAAAGAACTTAAAGACCTTTAGAGAAAAGATCAAAAGAAGCATTTGCCAGGGACAGGAACACAAAAGGGAAAAATTCTCATTCAATTGCAAATGGCAACAAATGACTAATCTCTGTACTTCAGGCCACTGGAGAGGGAAATTCTCACAAGGACCCGCAGAAGTGCAGGATCACAATCTTGGGATTTGGAAAGAATCTTAAAAATTATCTAGCCCAACTTCCACCAAACAGGGGCACTTCTCTAACTTCTTTGTCCAATATGATAGCCACAAGCACAACGTGCTTACTGAGCACTTGAAATGTAGTTAGCAGGAACTGAGATATGCAAAGGGTAAAATACACAATGAATTTTGAAAGTAATACAAAAAAGAATGTAAAATAGCTCATTTTTTATAGTATCTACATGATTACTTTGGGATAAGTATATTATTATTAAATATAAGATTACATATATGTAAAAGTGTATATATATGTGTGTGTATATACATACACACACACACACACATATATATGTATACACACACACACACATATATATACACGGTTTTTTAGTATTTATTTTTGAGAAAGAGACAGAGTGTGAGCCGGGGAGGGGCAGAGAGACGGAGACAGAATCTGAAGCAGGCTCCGATGCTCTAAGTCACCAACCAGGTTATTATGACCTGAGCCAAAGTCGGATGCTTAACTGACTGAGCCACCCGGCATCCCGCTTTGGGTTAAATATATTTAATTTCACTTGGTTTCATTTTTTAAAATGTAGCTACTAGAAAACTTTAACTACACATGTGGCTCACAGTATAATTCTATTGGACAGTGCTGTTCTGTAACATTCTTGACATCTACTTGAACCCACCTTAACTATTTTCCTATGAAAAGAGAGGGTTTTCTCATTTTTTAAAAAATTTTATTACCAGGTAGCCCATTTCTTAATAGTTAGCTGTGAATTTTGGAGACTTCTTTACCTCTGATACCTATTTGCCTTTCAAACTGATTCGGAATCCGTCCCCAGCGTCTTTACTGAACTACACTTGAGTTATTCGACATCGGCAGCCAGGTCCCTCCCTAAGCCTTGTTCTCCTCTAGGATAACATATGCAATACCTTCAGGTGTCCTTTCCCATGCCTTTTCTGCTTTGGCTCGGTCCATACACCCTCATCTCTCACAGCCTGGGCACTGTCCCCTTCCCACCTGGTTCTGAGGCTCATCCAGCTCTCTCTCCAGGTCCTCCAGCAAGCTCACCGCCTCCTCCCCAGTGTTTGGATGGTGCGCCTGCACCCACTGCTGCAGGTCCCTGGGAAGAATGCTCAGGAACTGCTCCAGCACCAGCAGGTCTAAAATCTGCTCCTTGGTGTGGCACTCCGGCCTCAGCCACCGGCGGCACAGCTCCCACAGCCGGGTGAGAGCCTCCCTGGGCCCGGGTGCATCCCGATAGCAGAGCCTCCTGAAGTGCTGCCGGAACACTTCCCTCTTGCGGGGGCTGTAGTTTTGTGGGCCGGGGTCCCGTCCCCGGTAACGGTCTTCTGCCTTCACTACCCCAAGTCCTCTTTGTCCCTCGGGTTCCAGGGCTGCGGCCATTCTGGGCTGTGCTGGAGGATAATCGTCTCTGGGGCGGATTCAAGGCCGGTCTCTGGGAAGCTTGTTTCGGAGAGAAAGTTGGAGGCGGAGAAACGACGGAAGGTGCAGCGAGCGCAAAGCCACGCTACCCCGGGCGGCCGGCGCCCTCGAAGGCTGCGCGGACGCGCACCGAGCGGGGCTGTCCTCTCTCCGGGGCAGCGGACGCTGCTTATGCAGCCCGGAGCCACAGGTGCTCACCTGCACGAAGGTCGCGCTGCTCACCGGGTTGCGTACAGGTTACCCGGGAGCACGCACGGCGGCTGCACAGACCGCCGCGAAACACACGCCGCTCGGGGCTCCACGGCTGTGGGGACCCGCCCGCCCCCGGCCCCTTCCCCGCACAGGACCCAGGAGCCAGGGCGGACTCACCTCGCCCGCGCACACGCACAGGGACCACCACCGCGATCTCCCGGAGGCACGGAACAAAGGCTGGAACCCGGCCGGCCGATGGCGTCGGCCACGGGCACTTCCGGCCGCTCTAGGCTCCCTTGCCTCTGTGGCGGCGGCCGCACCTCCCTGCCCGCCTTCCGGGGAGGACCTGGCGGACCAGCGGGCCCTGGGCGGGGCCCGCGGCGCGTCCTGCCAGTGCTTTTTAGGTTCACTTATTAAATACGTGGTATGAAAAAAACAATGCATTCACATCGTTCAGTATTTAAGAAGAGTGTTCTCCAGCATTTAGTTTGGCAGTGTTTTTCGGGACACGCGCACGGGTGGGTAGACGCATCCGCAGGTGCATGTTCCCCTCGCTTGTCTCCTCCTACCAACTAATACTGGAGATTGTTCATAAAGGGCTTCCTGCAGCCTCCGGCTTGCTTTTTTCTTTTCCTTTCCTTTCTTTTCTTTTCTTTTCTTTTCTTTTCTTTTCTTTTCTTTTCTTTTCTTTTCTTTTCTTTTCTTTTCTTTTCTCTTTTCCTCCTCTTTTTAGGCAATTGCATTGTACTCAATTGGTCGTATGTGCCGTCGTTTATTAATAATTACCCCGTTGATAGTCATGTAGGTTGTTTCCAATCTTTTCTTTTACAAACGCTGCTACAATAAGTTACTGTAAACATACTTCTGTCTCATGTGTAAGGTTATTTCCA
Source organism: Acinonyx jubatus (assembly GCF_027475565.1). NCBI lineage: Eukaryota > Metazoa > Chordata > Mammalia > Carnivora > Felidae > Acinonyx > Acinonyx jubatus. The sequence continues at coordinate 147,542,047 of NC_069385.1, read as the reverse complement.
TAGTATATATTCCTAGAAGTAGAATTAGTGGAGTATAGAGGAAGGGTATTCGTACTTTTGTAACTGGTAACATTACCAGTCATGAAACCTACTAGAGATGTTCTGGTTTACCTATATTTGGCCATATAATCTTGTAAAATATTTCGATGTTTGCTAATCTCTTGGGTTAGAAATGCATCATTGTTGGTTTTTTTTTTTCCCCCTCTTTCCCTTTCTTATACAAACCCTGATCATTCACCTACTATGCCTGGCACTGTTCTGGAAGCTGTAACTATAACAGAAGATAAGGCCCTTGCCTTCATGGATTTTATAATTTAGTGTGTGTGTGCTTGTACATATGAGGTAGGCAGGCAATAAAAAAAAAATGAGAAAAACGTATAGTGTATTAGATGGTGGATGTTACTGCCAAGCAGAAAATAAAGGAAATATGAAGTTTGGAGGGAGAAACAAGTAATGCAATTTTAAGTAGGGTGGACATGGAGGACCTCACTAGTACATTGGCATTTAAGCAAAGATTGAGGGAGATGGGTGAGTGTGTCATCAGGGTAAATTTGTTTCAGGGAGAGGATAGCAAATGCTCAGGCTGGAGTGGAGTGTGTTTGAAATATTCTAGGCACAGGGAGGAGGCTTATGTGTCCAAAACTAAGGGAAGAAAAGGGTGTTGGGAGTAGAGAGAGGGAGAGAAATGAGGGTCTTGGGTGAGTTCAAGGATCTTGCTTTTTACTCTTGGGAAGCCATTCAGAATTTCTGAGAAGAGGAGTAACATGTTCAGATACAGTTACCGAAAAGACTACCGTGTTAAAAATAAACTTGTAAGTGAAGGGGATTGGACGAGGGCAGAAGCAGGGAGATCCATTCAAAAGCTATTACTACCTTGGAGTGGGGATGGTTCTGAGCATGGCATAAAACCCTAAGGACATATAACTGAAAACTCATAAAGGAAAAGACGAATGTAACTGGCGATGTTAAAATTTGCAATTTCAAATGAAGAAAATAAAAACTAAGCCAGAGTAACATATGCCAGCCATCTAAAAGACACAGGACTGATTTTCCTAAAACACACAGACCTCTTACACACACACACACACACACACACACACACACACACACAGAAAAATATCAACAAGCCAATAGAAAAATTGGCAAACTTAAGTAGACATTTATAGAACACAAATATTAATAGACAATAATATGAAAAGGAGCTCAAGTTCACAAAGAATTTAAATTAAAACAATAACAAACTTTTCTTAAATTGTTCAAATTACTAAAGACAGAAAGATTAGTCATATTCAGTATTGGAAAGTATGTGAAAATATAGGCATTCTTACTTTGTATATTTTTGGAAAGCAAGACTTTTTAAAATTACTACGTCCATACCTCCTGATGCAGCAACTGAGTTTCTTGGAATTATTCATGTAGAAATATTTACACAAATGTTCAAATATACACTAAGAAACATTGTTTATTTGAAGTGGGAAACCCAAATGTCCACATTTGGGAATTTAAATTTTTATATGCCCAATCTTTTTAAAGGCTAAAAACTCAAAGATACCAAAGGCATATTGAGTAAAAAAAGTAAGTTACAAAACAGTATATAATACTATTTTTACAGAATAATTGTGTTCTGTGATTATCACTTCAGGTAAACTTACAGGGAACCTGATTTTATACATTATATATTTCTGTAAAATGTAAGTTTTTTATTAAAATTTTTTAAATTATATTTTATTAAACATTTTTTTAATGTTTATTTATTTTTGAGAGAATGAGAGAGACAGCGTGAGCAAGGGAGGGGCAGAGACAGAGGGAGACACAGAATCCGAAGCAGGGTCCAGGCTCTGAGCTGTCAGCACAGGACTCGAATTCATGAACTGGGAGATCATGACCTGAGCTGAAGTCAGAGGCTTAACTGACTGAGCCACCCAGGTGCCCCAAAATGTAACATTTTAACAAAAGATTTTATCTTTAAGTAATCTCTACACCCAACATGGGGCTTGAACTCATGACCCTGAGATCAAGAGTTGTAGCTCCACCAACAAAGCCAGGCAGGCATCCCTGTAAACTGTAACTTTCTACACAAACTTACTACTGCTGGCTTAACCAGGAAAGAATTATTTTAAAACATCATTTGTTCTTCACAACCTACAACTTTCCTGTTTGGGGAATGTCACCGATATCCCTTTTCTCTATGAAATTCTTTGGCTGGCAGGTCATCTGGTAAAAGGGTGTAATTCCTTTAAGATGAAGAACAGAGCCAATTTCCCTTTGCTTTGAAGGCAGATACAAGTGATGAAATACACCAGGGCGGGACATTTAGGAGATGCAGAAATGAGCAAATTCAAACTACAGAGGAAGCTCCACTATGCCCTGCTGCCCCCTTCAGTGAGTTTCTCCCTCCTTATCTAATGTATCAAATTCTCTCACTGGGTTCCAAACACAAACCCTGTTTCAGGTCCTGAACTTTTTTTTTTTAAACTTCTATCTTCCAAATTTACCACCGCACCTCCCCCGTCCCCCGAAAAAAAAAAACACCTCACAAAAACACTAGTAGATGGTTTTTTAAAAAATATTTTATTTATTATTTAATTAAATGTTTTTATTTAGTTTTGAGAGAAACAGAGAAAGCGAGCAGGGAGGGGCAGGGAGACAGAGGATCCGAAGCTGGCTCTGAGCTGACGGGAGAGAGCCCAATGCAGGGCTCGAACCCACGTACGGTGAGATCATGACCTGAGACAAAGTTGGATGCTTAACAACTGAGCCACCCAGGTGCCCCACAAGTACACTATTTCAAAATAACAGTATTTTATGGGTGTATATTTTCACTTGTTTTCATTATTTAAAAAGGGAGAAAATAAATGAACAAAATGATGTGGTAAAGAAAGAATTCTTGAGACATCTTCTGCACAAACGGGTGGTTTTATTATAGCACGGAGACTGGACCTGTGGGCAGGAAGAGCCACCCGGGGATTGTGAAGACAGACTGATTATCTACTTGGGAGTTCGGGGAGGTAAAGACAAAGGAAGTTTCCAAAGGGATTTTCATATATTAAAGAAGACTCAAAGGATCCAGCAGGTCAAGTTTTTCCCTCTAGTGAGAGGCATTAACGTTGAAACAGTAGGGAGTTCCTGGAGAAATGTTACACCCTGCCTGCCTCAACTATTTGTCAATGGCTGCAGGCTATAAGGAAATTTAATTTTATCTACGTTTCCTTTTTGCCTTTGTTCCTCACATTACTGAGCATTCAAGGAATTAGAAAAAGAAACCCCCAAGTAAAAGTTTAGAAAAATAAAAAGAATTAGAAAATAGAAAAAGTGACATTAATAGATCCAAAAATGAACTATTTGTAAGCAAGCCCATTAAAAACAAAAAACCTATAGTAAATCCAATTGAGAGAAAAAATTTAAAAATTGTAAATGACAAATAGCAGATGAAGAAGAAAGTATGCTATCAAAATTTTAAAAATCTTAATGATGGGGATTTTCTGGGAAAGAACCTTTAGTTCCAAAATTTATTCAAGAAGAAAAATCAGGGTGCCTGGGTAGCTGCTAGTTAAGCATCCGACTCTTGATTTCGACTCAGGTCATGATCTCACAGTTCTTGAGTTCAGGCCCTGAATCAGGCTCTGTGCTGACAGTGTGGAGCCTGCTTGGCATTCTCAGTCTGTCTCTCTCTCTCTCTCTCTCTCTCTCTCTCTCTCTCTGCCCCTCCCCCACTCATGTGCACGGCTCTCTCTCTCTCTCAAAATAAATAAACTTAAAAAAAAAAAAGTAGTGGAAAAATCTAGGAGCACCTTGTTGGCTCAGTCAGTGGAGCATATGACTCTTGATCTCAGTGATGCAGTTTTGAGCCCCACGGTGGGTGTAGGGATTACTTAAAAAAAAAAAAAAGTAGAAAAACCTAAATAAACCAATCCTAAAGGAAATAATTGAAAAAGCTACCAAAGAATCATCTCCAGAAAGGCTCAATTCTGTAATATTTTAATTTTTAAAAAGTATTTACCACATGTGTATGATGAATTCTAATGTTTTCATCTGGAATATACAGAGTAGAAAGGTGAGAATCACTCCCTTTTCATGACCTAAGTACACTTGATATTTTGTTATTTCCAATTTTTAATATTTTAAGACTGTTTTACATATTATATTTTAAAAATACTTGTATAGGCTGTTTAACATTTAAACATAATAAAAACTTTTCATTTTATTATAAGCCCTTCGTAAGAATAAATCATATCTACATACTGTTTAAGATAATAAATCGTACCTTACAGAAGAGTTGGGATGCTGACATGAGATACAAGATGCTGGACACAACTGGTGTTCCAACAAATAACAGCCATGATTGTCACAGTTTGCAAAGGACTTTTCATTTTGCCACATCATTTATTTAGTATAAAATGGGTACTGCTATCTCACAACGCACTTTTTCCTGTTTAGGAGGAATGGGCAAATCACCCGCTTCCCAGAGAGGCCAAGAATGTCTTCCTTCTCCTGGGGAGAGTCCTTCTGCTTGGCTGGCTTTGCTAAGAAGCCGTAGAACATGGCTTTTCCATAGGACACAGGTGTCCTGTGTCCCATCACCCAGAGGCCCACACAGGGTCCAGGTCGCGGTACAAACCACAGTGAGCTGAGATTGGGTACGGGTCTTTCATTATCAGGGATTTGACGTCCAAGGCATAGAAATGAAGGGTGGATTAATACTGAGGGCTTCAGCCTCCAGGTCTTCCACGTTTTCACTGCCTTTGCTTCCACTTCCTGTTTGCGGTTGGTTTTTCTTGTGTCTTTGACCTTTCTCTTTCCCTGTTCATCCCTGACCCTCCCTTATTCGTAGCTTTTTCTTCCCACTCTCCCATTTGGGCCTCATCCTCTCCCCACTCTCCCATTTGGGCCTCATTCCACGGCCTTGCCGTCCCTGTGGCTTCAGATCTTGAGCTTCTCTCCCTCAGCTGCACCTCTGCTTTGGGCCCTGAGCCTGTTCACTCCAACATTAGTGTTGACTCCCATCAGCATGCTGTTTTCATCTCACAGGAAGAACTAGTCTCCACAGGTCTGGTTAGAAGCCATCACAGTTGACTTTCAATAAGTACCTGTACATTCTGTCTAAGGAAAATTTTACCGTGGCTTTCCTCTTCCTTCGGGTGCTCAAGTATACATTTTAAAATTTATTTATTTAAGTAGGCTTCATGCCCAGCGCAGTGCCCAAGAAGGGGCTTGAACTCCCTACCCTGAGATCAAGACCTGAGCGGAGATCAGGAGTCAGATGTCTAACTGACTAAGCCACCCAGGTGCTCCTTAAATCTTTTATAGTAAATCTTCAAGCTTTTGTTAGCAGAAAGCCTTTTCTTCAGAGAAAATCTTCTTGGGGGCCAGCGCCTAAAGCTAAAGTGCAGTGTTTTGGTGGCAAGGTGGTCCTGAGAAGCCCGGAGAGCAGGGCAGGGCTCACACAGGTAGGGGGAGCAGGGGGTGGTCAGGGAGCACAGGTCGCTGTGTGGTAGTGGACTGTGTCCATCCGCAGTGGGTGATAATCTGCTCCAGTCAACTCCTGCCTCGTGGGAAGGTGGCATCTAGTATTGCCACATCATGCGTTTTTGTAAGAGAATCTGGAAAGTCAGATTCGATGTGAAATCTCCAGATTTTTAAAAGTTGAAATAATTTCATGTTATCACAAAACATATTATGTGGGAAAAACGCACATGCAGGCCAAATACAGCGCCCTGGCCTGTTTGACATCTCTGGTGGAAGATATGAAAGGTCACCGGATGTGTGTGATCAACCCTCCTGCTCCATCCCATGGAACCTTCCTACCCACCCAAACGTTTATCCCAAATTACAAAGTGGTTTTTGTATTTATGTTTTTAGTGTAGACAACCGATAGGCTGAGGTCTTTTATCAAGCTAACCAAAAATTCAGGATTTTTAAAAATGTAAATCAAGTAACTCTCAACTCACACTTCAGACAAGATCATCACTCCAACTCCAAAAAAACAGGGAGGAAAGGAGGCAGGGGAGGGAATAGCAGCATCTCTACCACCCTGGGGACATATCTAACGGATTATAGAGATCTCCTGAGCCCCTGCTTCGAGGAGGAAAGTCTGAGGATGTGGAACGAGCCCCTCCAAGATCCCAGGTCATCAGACGACATGCTTGTTTGGCAAGCTGTCAAGTGATTGCCTCTTTCAGCCTCCAGAAGTATTTTCAAATGACAGCGGAAACCGCAATGGTGATCACAGAATTCCCTACTTCTCCATCACGGAGACGTCCCTATCTGGCGTTCTGCAGGAAAGTGCGGATGGATAATTCTGCACCATTGCTGACATCACCAGGGCTTCTCTACAATGTGGATTCGCTGATGTACCAGGAGGTGCGAGCTCCGCCGGAAAGCTTTCCCGCACACGTCACACTCATAGGGCTTCTCCCCAGTGTGGATCCTTCGATGTCCCAGAAGATGGGAGCTATAACTGAACGCCTTCCCGCACACGTCACACTCATAGGGCCTCTCTCCACTGTGGATTCGCTGGTGCCCAACCAGGGCTGAGCTGTGACTGAAGGCCTTTCCACACTCATCACATTCATAGGGCTTCTCCCCACTGTGGATCCTGTGGTGATGGAAGAGGCCTGAGCTCTGGCTGAAGCTTTTCCCACACTCGCTGCACTGGTACGGCTTCTCCCCAGTGTGCACGCGCTGGTGCTGAATCAGGTGCGAGCTCAGACAGAAAGCCTTTCCACAGACGTGACACTGGTAGGGCTTCTCTCCCGTGTGGGTCCTCTGGTGCCGAACGAGGCCGGAGCTGTAGTGAAAGGCTTTCCCACACTCACCGCACTGGAAAGGTTTTTCTCCAGTGTGGGTCCTTTGATGCTGAACAAGGTGTGAACTGTAATAAAAGGCTTTTCCACACTCATCACACGGATACAGTTTTAATCGGTTATGTATTCTCTGATGGTCAATAAGTTGGGAACTCTGGATGAAGGTTTTGCCGCACACGTTACACGAATAGGGTCTGTCTCCAGTGTGGATTCTCTTATGTCTAATGAGGCTTGAGTTTTGAGTGAATCTTCTCCCACACTCGTCACACTTATATCTTCTCTCGGTTGAAGAATTTCTCCGATATCTCTTTGTCTGTCCTTCATGTTCTTGGGTTTCTTCACAATGAGGGACTTTTCCGTTGATTTGGCCGGGTGACTTTTTTGGAGACTCTGTATCTATGGTAATCTCCTGCTTTTGAATCGATCCTCCTTTCTCAATTCCGATGACGTCATCTGAAACAAAAGGAGAGATTTCAAACATCACTGAAACATACAGGAAGTAAAATTAAACACATCTACTACAAGTACACAGCTTAACTATACCAACACAATTGTTCCACACCATCTGAGGAAGACAGTGGGGGAAGGCAAAGGAAGAGGGACCAGCAGTGGCTGCACTGGCCAGGCATGGCTTGTGCAGACGGAGATGGCCAGTGGGGCGTAAGTCAACAACAGGAGAGGATCTGAGAGGACAGTGGGTTCCGAGGGAAGGCCAAAGTGGGGTCGAGATGGACGAAGGCACAGGGCTGTGAGAGGAGGAAAGCTGCCAGGGGGCCGGTGCTGATGTGGAGCTGAGAAGCAGCTCCATGCAGGAGGCCCTGAAGGCCCCTGGAGTACTGAAAAATGAGGGGTCAGAGCACAGAAAAGTATCCTATTTCCAAATACGCAGAACAAGCATGTCTGGACATATGGGGCACAATAGGATATTATCATGTGGGGACAGACAGAAACTGATGTGGCCCCAAAGACATGACTACTCTTCTTGCAAAGAAAAACCTGGGAGTCTGCCCTGATGAACATGGATGAAAAAATCCTCAAAAGATATTAGCCAACCGGATCCAACAATACATTAAAAAAAGTATTCACCATGACCAAGCGGGATTTATACCTGGGATGCAGGGCTGGTTCAATATCCTCAAAGCAATTAACGTGACTCATCACATCAATAAAAGAAAGGACAAGAACCATATGATCCTCTCAATACATGCAGAGAAAGCATTTGACAAAACACAGCATCCTTTCTGGATAAAAACCCTCAAGAAAGTAGGGATAGAAGGATCATACCTCGAGATCATAAAAACCATATATGAAGGACCCAACGTTAATATCATCCAAATGGGGAAAAACTGAGAGCTCTCCCCTAAGGTCAGGAACAAGACAGGGATGTCCACTCTCGCCACTGTTATTCAACATAGTATTGGGAGTCTTCGCCTCTGCAATCAGACAACACAAAGAAATAAAACGCATCCAAATCGGCCAGGAGGAGGTCAAACTTTCACTCTTCGCAGATGACATGATACTCTCTATGGAAAACCCAAAAGATTCCACCAAAAACTGCAAGAACTGATTCATGAATTCAGCAAAGTTGCAGAATATAAAATCAATGCACAGAAATCGGTTGCATTCCTATACATCGACAATGAAGTGACAGAAAGAGAAATCAAGGAATCGATCCCATTTACATTTGCACCAAAAACCATAAAATACCTAAGAATAAATCTAACCAAACAGGTGAAAAATCTATACACTGAAAACTATAGAAAGCTGATGAAAGAAATTGAAGAAGACACAAGGAAATGGAAAAAGATTCCATGCTCCTGGATAGGAAGAACAAATATTGTTAAAATGTCGACACTACCCAAAGCAATCTACATATTCAACATGATCCCTATCAAAGTAACACCAGCATTCTTCACAGAGCTAGAACAAATAATCCTAAAATTTGTATGGAACCAGAAAAGACCCCGAATAGCCAAAGCGATCTTGAAAAATAAAACCAAAGCAGGAAGCATCATAATCCCAGACTTCAAGCTCTACTACAAAGCTGTAATCATCAAGACAGGATGGTACTGGCACAAGAACAGACACTCAGATCAGTGGAATAGAATAGAGAACCCAGAAATGGACCCACAAATGTATGGGCAACTAATCTTTGACAAAGCAGGAAAGACTATCCAATGGAATAAAGACAGTCTCTTCAGCAAGTGGTGCTGGGAAAACTGGACAGCGACATGCAGAAGAATGAATCTGGACCACTTTCTTACACCATACACAAAAATAAACTCAAAGTGGATGAAAGACCTCAATGTAAGACAGGAAGCCATCAAAATCCTCGAGGAGAAAGCAGGCAAAACCTCTTGGATCTTGGCCACAGCAAATTCTTACTCGACATGTCTCCAGAGGCAAGAGAAACAAAAGCAAAAATGAACTATTGGGACCTCATCAAAATAAAAAGCTTCTGCACAGCGAAGGAAACAATCAGTAAAACTAAAAGGCAACCGACAGAATGGGAGAAGATATTTGCAAATGACATACCAGATAAAGAGTTAGTATACAAAATCTATAAAGAACTCATCAAACTCAACACCCAAAAAGCAAATAATCCAGTGAAGAAAAGGGCAAAAGACATGAATAGCCGCTTTTCCAAAGAAGACATCCAGATGGCCAACCGACACATGAAAAAATGCTCAACATCACTCATCATCAGGGAAATACAAATCAAAACCACAATGAGATACCACCTGACACCTGTCAGCATGGCTCACATTAACAACTCAGGCAACAACAGATGTTGGCGAGGATGCGGAGAAAGAATATCTTTTGCACTGTTGATCGGATTGTAAACTGGTGCAGCCACTCTGGAAAACAGTATAGAGGTTACTCAAAATATTAAAAATAGAACTATCCTAAGACCCAGCAATTGCACTACTAGGTATTCATCCAAGGGATACAGGTGTGCTGTTTCAAAGGGACACATGCATTCCAATGTTTACAGCAGCACTATCAACAACAGCCAAAGTATGGAAAGAGCCCAAATGTCCTTCGATGGATGAATGGATAAAGAAAATGTGGTATGTATATACAATGGAGTATTACTCGGCAATCAAAAAGAATGAAATCTTGCCATTGATGACTACGTGGATGGAACTGGAGGGTATTATGCTAAGTGAAATTAGTCAGAGAAAGACAAAATCATATGACTTCACTCATATGAGGACTTTAAGAGACAAATCAGATGAACATAAGGGAAGGGAAATAAAAATAATATAAAAACGGGAGGGGGACAAAACAAAAGAGACTCATAAATATGGAGAACAAACTGAGGGTTGCTGGAGGGGTTGTGGGGGGGGGGTGGGCTAAATGGGTAAGGGGCATTAAGGAACTTACTGAAATCATTGCTTCACTATATACTAACTAATTTGGATGTAAATTTAAAAAAAATAAAAAATGAAGTTAAATTAAAAAAAACAAAACAAAAAGAAAACCCAAAAACCTGGGAGTCTGTCAATCCTGAAGCTCCGCTCTGTGGGTCATTTGAGACGCCCCAGGTAAACAGTCACCAACACAGAGATGGGTCTTTTAACAGACCTAGACTCTCCCACCGTCCTGACCCAGGGAAGGCATGCTCCCATAACTGCCCTGCCTGTGTCTCCTACAGACGTGCCTCGAGCAGCATCCCAATGACCACACTCCTCCAGGGTGGGAGATGTGGCCACTTCCTCAGTGGTTGACAGTTTCTGGAAAACAGTGAGACTGTCCCACTCAAGGCAGATTCTCTGTGAAAGTAACCCCAGTTTAGGACCCAGAGTGAAGGGCAGACCTAACCCTAGGCAGAGGCACTGGCCAAATGTGCCCAAATGGGTCAGCTAAGGAGACTCTGGGAGCAGGGTGGGAAGGAGCCAAAGTCTAACAGTAGATGTGAGATCTCTCACTGGCCCCCTGCTGAGGAGGGTGACAGCCGTCATGGGGGTCAGGGCATCCACGTATGAAGGGCAAAAACCCAGAGATGAGGTGGAGCAGAGAAGCAAGCTGCCCAGAGTGATAGGAGCCTTTTCCCGGGCCTCCTTTTAGGACCAGGGCCTGCGATCATTACTCACCAGACCACCCTGCCACACGGGTGACAAAACAAAAATCTCATGTCACTGGTTATATGTGGTTATCGTAAAGTTTTGGGGCACTTTAAAACCTTATGTTACATCTACCTTAGATACATCTGTGTGCAGAATTCAAAGGAAAATTACACAAAGTACACATTTATGCAAGAACATGGTCTTTTAAAGCCATAAGCAAATATAAAATGTACTCTAGATGAGATCTAAAACATCACTGCACATATAATAGAACTGAAATTCATAGCAGCATGAGAAGAAAACTTATGGGTTATTATTAAAAAGCATAGCATAGGTGGGGCACCTGAGTGGCTCAGTCGGTTAAGCATCTAATTTCAGCTCAGGTCATGATCTCACAGTTCATGAGTTTGAGTCCTGCATCGGGCTCTGTGCTGACAGCTCAGAGCCTGGAACCTGCTTTGGATTCTGTGTCTCCCTCTCTCTCTGCCCCACCCCTGCTTACGTTCTCTTTCTGTCTCTCAAAAAAGAATAAACGCCAAAACAAAAAAAGAAGGAAAAGAAAAAGCATAGTACAGAAACATAATTTCTAACCCACTAAAAAAGGTTGGGGAAAATGGTGTGCTTTTTAGTCAGGACAACACAGCGACTTCACACTTCAGCTTCACATACATGGAGTGATAAAAATAAAAATTACTCTAAAACAAGTCTGTGCTAAAAAGACAAGACAAACATCTCTGTGGACCAGAAAGGGAACAAAACCACAGAATGGTAGCTACAATTGAAGCCGTGGGCCAGGTTCTAGCTCACAGCTCATGCCAGAGTCTGGGTGGGACACAGACACACACACAAGCACGTGGACAGCACGGCGACCAACAACCCTGTGGGGACACCTGCGATGACACTGATGGGCTGTGTTTCCCCGCATGGCACTGGAGCCCCGGTTCTGGGGTGGGAGTGGGGCACAGGTAATGAGAGAATTGCTAAGGAAGGGGAGAGCGTGAAGCAGATCGGAAGGAACTCAAAATGGACCCAGACATGAAAATTGCAAAACGTGAATGCAATGCTCGGAAAGATGATTAACAGAGTCATCACTTGGAACATGAATTCAACCCAGATGAAATTATTCTCATCGAAAGTCCTGAAAAGATTAAAGATCCCTAAAACAGATAACTGATGTCATAGTATCCCCATCACATAAACACAGAGTTAGGAAATAAAATCAGCAAAAATGGAACAAGAGTAGACAGTATAAAAACTGGATAGAGATTTTAAAAGTGGATAAACCAGAGTCCGAGAGAAGAAACTGGAACATAACAGGACTCCCCTGGGATGTACCACAGAGACAAAGACATAATATATGTGAAACAGCAGTTAAGCAAAATGAACAGATGATAAATAGGTCCTAACCAGTGTGTTCTGGGAGTTCCAGAAGAAAATACGTAAGGAATAAAACAAAAACAAAAACCCACATTATTTAAAGAACTGATAGCGGAGAATTTTCCAGAACTGAAGAAAAACAAGGGTCCTTAGAGCAACAGGGCATTTATGGGCAAAGGAAGATGAGTAAAAATAAAACCCTAACAGGACACACTTTTCAGTGACACTTCATCTTATACAGGTTAAGAGTAAATGTAAACACTACTAATAAGAAAAGATGGAATTCCTAAAAATGTTACAAAAGCATTCAGACTGACAGGAGCCTTTCACTAGCAAATTACAGCAGTTAGAAGAGTAGCTGCTGTACCAGCAGTACCTTCAAAACCTGAGGAAAAAACCCGTCATTCCGAATTTTACTCTAGCTAAACTGGGGTTAGAAAGGGAGGGCCAAACTAGGGTGTTTTCAGACAAGCAAAGACTAAGCCTACACACAAAGCGCCTGAAGTAGTTATTAAAGAACGAACTTCAGGAAGACCGAACCCACAGGAAAGGTGTACGAGGGAATGTTGCCTCGATAGCTGATACGTCAGGAAATCTCATAAACTTCCTATGAAAAAAACTGATTTCGCATTTTATTTTTAAAGTTGACTTTTGTTTATTTTGGAGATAGAGGGTGAGTGGCGGGAGGGGCAGAGAGAGAGGGAGGCAGATTCCCAAGCAGGCTTGATGTGGGGCTGGAACTCAGCAACCGTGAGATGATGACCCGAGTCGAAATCAAGACTTGGCCGTTTAACCGACTGAGCCACCCAGGTGCCCCTGATTTCACATTTTAAAACGACACTGGTTTTGGGGTGCCTGGGTGGCTCAGTCGGTTAAATGTCCGACTTCATTTCGGCTCAGGTCATGATCTCACGGTTCACGAGTTCAAGCCCTGTGTCAGGGCCGGCACTGACAGTGTGGAGCCTGCTGGAGATTCTCTCACTCTCTGCCCCTCCCCCACGCTCTCTCTTTCTCTCAAAATCAATAAGCAAACACTAAAAACAAGTCACGTGCTCTCAATGTATAATTAATCCCATGGGAGGTTTTCCAACGTGGTCTAAGGGATGTACACCGATACTGACTTTGTTGCTATCAGACTTCTTTACAGAAACTTAAAGACATGGTTTATTCAAGAAACTGTGCTCCTTAGCAGAACTTAGAATTCAGGTGGCTACAGCCATTTACTTTCCAGGAGCTGTGTGATCAGACGGCCCACACTATCCCAACATCTACAGTGGCTGTACTGAAGTGTGCAGTTTTGTATTGTTTTAAAAATTATTCTGACTTCACATGCCATTTGTAGATTGTACGTACCACACTTAGAGTTTAAATTACCAAATTTTGAAACTGCCCAAGGACTTAAAAGTTCTGAATATCGAACTTTAATTTCCCCACAGAATAAAACCTAAACTCATCTGTTGAGTATATAAGCCCTTCGTGATCCACTGGGTTCTTGACTTCAGCTGGCTACACATGTAAATCACCTGGAGGGTTGTAAAAAAAAAAAAAAGTCCATGCTCGGGCCTCACCGCAGTCCAACTGAAAGCCAATTTCTGAGGGTGGGGCCCAGGCACTTATATATTTTTAAAGTCATCCAGATGCACAGTGAAGGTTAAAAATGTCTCTGCCTACCTTTTCAGTTTCATTTCCTATACTTTCCATCTTCCTCATTTTTATACCCCAACAGTACTCAGGAATTAAGAACACGGGTCCTGGAGACAGACTATATTTAAATCACACATCTGCCATTTACTGGCATGATAGTCTGGTGTCATTTTAGGATACAAGCTGCTGGCCCTTCCTACCCAAAAGTCTCCAAGAGCAGCAGTGATCCGCAGGCCTGAATCATTAATCGTAATGATCAGCTTATATCTTCAAGAAAAGGACAGGCTCTGTTCAGTTTAGAAGAATTTGTTACACATATGGGTAAGATGCCCATTAATTGGCTAATACAATAAAGTTTTGACCTTCACACAGCAAGCTTCAGTTCTTTAGGAAAACCCTAGGCCAAACACCTTAATTTGGAAAACATGAATTTCATACACTCCTACCTATATGTAAGAAGTACCCTGCATCCTTTAAAAGTCTTCCCTCAGCATAACAAAGAAGACAACAACAGAGAAAGCGTAACTCATGTTGTGTAGACACTATTTCTAACAATGACACTCCATTTTCCCTTGGGAAGAGCGGGCGTCACTTCCACCCATCAGATGTACGAATGCTCCAACTCTGAACCCTGGATTCCTTGTTCCAGCCGGGAGAGGAGTGAGAGCAACTCCGTTGTCTTTCCAGCACCTCCCAGGGCTTTAGGACAAGTGACCTCTCTTCATCCCTCCCTTCCTTCCATCACCATTCAAAACTGTCCTACTTTTGGCCCTCACAATGTTGACTTAAGCTACAGCAAGTCTTCAAAGTGGTCTTTCTTCTCCTTCTCCAATCCGGCTAATGTCCAGCTTACGCAGCACCTGTTAGTTCCTAATCAAAAACCAAGAAAGAGAGCAAGCGGGCGAGGAATACACAATTTCTCAGGCTCTCACTTTGTTCTGACCACCTTGTTGGCACTGCTCCTCTCAGCCAAGGAGCGGATCTCTGATCCTGTGTTATCCCTCTGCTTGGACTTCATCGCTCACCTTTACTGAGCATTTCCTAGGGCTGGGATTCTCGCAGGACCCAGAGGTGGGTCTTACACACAGTAAAGTTAAAGATGTATGGACTCCTTACCTGGTCCCACACAGCCCTGTGTTCTGGCCCCTGACGGCCTTCTCTCTGCTCTTCTGTCTCTTCATGTTCCAGTCACTCTGGCCTTCTTTCAAACCCATTTCTTTCCCACTTGGTTTTGCACATGCTGTTAAGTCTGCCTTACTTTTCCGTCTATGACTAGTTTCTACTTTTAGGATTTAGCTCCCATATAACTTCCTCAAAAAGGCTTTCTCTACCTTCTTCCCCCATATGCAGTCTGTTATGGTACATTCATTTGTGTGTTTATTTAATGCCTCTGTCACCAGACTATTGTAAGATCCGTGAAAGCCAGAATCACGTCTGCTTTGTTCACTATACCTACCGCCTTGCATGGTGCCCAGCACGTAATAAGTATTCGACATGTATTTATTGAATGATGAATGATTCTAAGGTCTCCAGGGGAGCCATATGCCCCAAGTGTCAACACTAACCACAGTCCTGTTGGTGTTGAGGGTCCCGAGATTCACCCTTAAGCTGGATCTCCATGGGTTGAGGCTGTAGATATGTTGCTTCCTGAGCTGGATCCAGGGGCACCGATGTCTCAGAAAGCACTTCCTGTGCACAGGTCTGGGTTGAAACCTGAGAACAAGCAGGCTCGTCTGGGCATCTGAAGGGCCCACAGTGTGCATGATCCCAAGAGCCCACAAAGGATCAGCCTGACGCCCGCGCCCAACCATCCCCGCACTGAGCACAGGCCCTTTTTCTACCTGCTGGCCTGGTTCATCCAGTTCCTTCTCCAGATCCTCCAGCACAGCCACGGCCTGCTCCCCGCTCTCCGGGTGATGCTCCCGCACCCAGGCCTGGAGCTCCTCGGGCAGGATGGTCAGGAACTGCTCCAGCACCACCAAGTCCAACATCTGCTCCTTGGTGCGTATCTCAGGCCTTAACCACTCACAGCAGAACACCCAGAGCTGGCTCAAGGCCTCACGGGGCCCAGGGGTCTCCTTGTAGCAGAACTGTCGGAAGCGCTGGCGGAATACCTCCTGGTGGTTTGGGCTGCTCCACTGTGGGCCAGTCGCCTGAACCTTGGCAGGCCATTTTTTGTTGTTTACTCCGAAGAGTCCCTCTGACTCCTCAGGAGGCCGTGGAAGGAGTACTCCAGCCATTCCAGCTCCGATGGTCGGTGGGGGGGGCAACAAGTGTGTTACCTTTCAGGACACACTCCTGAGGTTACAAAAACCACTGTTAAGAAGACAGACACACATAGACACACATGCACACACACACACACACACGCTCATTGATTAAATACATGACTCACTAAGTCTAAAGTTTCTGTTCAGAAGAGAAAGAAGGCTCCACCCAAAATTAAAGAGAATTGAAAAAATGTTTAAAATAATTCAAACCTTTTTCCAAACATAAGGAATGTTTGTCAAACAGCATTTTTGATAATACTGAGAATATTGTTGGATCTCTGCTTTCCAAAAATAACGCCAAAATAATTGGTAATACCAAACTGAATTTATTGCTGTGAGTGCTAGCACTACCTTGGCAGAGTCTTAGTAAATCTCCCAGGGAGGAAGGCAAAGTCAGGATTTTTATGAGGTTTCGGGAATGTAAGGCACATCTCCTGAGGCAGGATAAAGACTGGGCAAGGATCATGACACGACAGTTTAGAGGTGGATACAACAAGGTGAAAGTTTTGAGTTGAGGGTTTCAAAAAGTCTGGATCTTTTCCATTGAAAGCTGAGAGTCTGATACTCATTTAAGTGGATTTTTTGAGGGGTCATTTCTTGAAGTAAATACTATTATTTGCGACTTTATCTTATAGGGCAAGAATTTCCTGGAATAGTAATGTCATGTTGATAAAGACAGTGGAATGAAAGTGTCACATCTAGTGAAGACAAATGAAAGTAAAATCACCTTAACGCAGGCAGTAGGCTGTGTGGGTGCAGATGGCTTGTTTTCCACGTGGTGGCAGGGCCTGTGCGTTTAAGCGAACGTGGACTAATTCACGGGCACGGTGGGCCGTGGTGAAGGACCTGGGCTTGAATCCTGTCGTGTTCTCCTATGCGTATGGCTTAATCTCTCTAAACCTGTATTTTGCCCTCTGTAAACACATCTTACCTTTTTTTTAACGTATTATTTTGGAATACTTCTAAAGAAAATTTCCCAAAATGGAACAGAAAAGTCCCTGCACCTTCACCCAGCTTCCCCTAGTTAACATCTTACACAACCACGGCCCGGTAACAACAGGACAACGTGGGTAGGGTGGTTTGGAGCGCGTGCGGCCGGCAGCAACTCGGAGCCTGGCCCCCGGTGAGTCCTCGGTGAGGGCCGCAGTCCCGGCGGTGAGCTGGTCCTCTCGGGAGCCCCGCCCCGCGCAGCCCCGCCCCGCTCTCTGGGCACAGGGCTCAGGCCCACAAGGAGGCCGTCTGTCGCCTGCCGAACACCTGCCCTACTGGGCATCCTTTACACCCCTCCCACCTCCCCCGCCCTAACGATGGATTTTGGGGGTTCTCCGTTGTAGGGATCATTCAGAATAAAGGACACAGGGACTTCTAGGAGTTGACACCTTCCGAAGAGGAAGATCCCGCGGGGAGCTGAGCAGCCGGACCGCAAACACCTTTCCCGTCACCCGGCCGCCCGGCCCCGCCGGCACCGCGTCCACGAGCAACCGCAGCGGTCCCCTCAGGCCAGGGTGGTCCTCACAGACCCTGCCGGGCAGGGGGACTCTTCCCTACCCCCCCCTTGCCGACCTGGGAGTCCCCGGTCGCGGTACGGCGCTCTCCGGACGCGAGTCTTAACCGGGCCGGGGGAAGGCGGCCGTGCCGCCGGCAGATGTGCGCCCGCGAATCCCACCCGGCCGGCGTCGCTTCCGGCGGCCCCCGACCGTCCGCGCACGCCTGCGGCGGCGGCGACCACTCCCGACGCTGAGGCGGGGAGCAGGAGAGCCGGGATGTTGCGGGGCCGGAACGTGAGGGGGCGGGGCGCCGGGACGTGAGGGGCGGGGCGCCGGGGCGCGAGGGGGCGGGACGTGAGGTGCCGGTGCATGAAGGGGCGGGGCGCCGGGAGGTGACGGAGTGGATCCTGGAGGCAGGACGCGGCCTTCTGGCACTTGCAGGGGCGGGGAGCCGGCAGCCCGCCCGGGAGGTTGGGGCCTGTGGGAATTTGCTTCGTGACCCTCCCGGTGTTAAGGGGATCGAGCGCCGCCGCCTCGCCCTCCCGGGAGCCTGCCTCCCCGGCCGCGTCCTCTGCTCTCCGAGCCGAGTGCTGTGAACGTTGACACACCTCCCAGGCAGACACTTGGCTCAGCAGCAGGACGGCCGTCGGAGGGGAAGCTGAGGGGCTTCCTCAGCGTGCGGAGCGCTGTGGTGCGTCTTGTTCGCGGCGTGGGGACCTGCTCGAGCCGCCCGGTGTGGCCTGCACGCGAGGGACTCCGCTCCGCGCTGGGTTCCCTACCGTGTGGCCGCGCTCGGTGCCGCACAGCCGGAGACCCCTGTGCTCGCGTTAAAGAGACGTGATTTCTGGACTTACTGTACGTACTGACATTTCAAGATAAAACCGCTACAGGGCCCTTTGAAGTGTGTTGGGTAGAACTGAATGCCCAGACGGTGTAGTGTTGCTGCGAGCTGCTCAGTACCAGTTATGTACCAGGAAGACAGGGTTACACGAGGGCTCTCGGCCTAAGCTTGGTCGGCCCAGTGCTCAACAGCTTCTGGTAGGGGGTCGGAATCCCGAGTTCTCCGACTATTAGTTAAACTAAACTCACTGCCTCTACACACCGGAGGTGATAGTACTTCATACCGCATTGCTTTTACAACTCTTAGTAACTTGACGTTTTTATACGGACTGCAGTAAAAATCGCTTAGGAACTGAATTTCTTACCTCTAGGTAAGAATCCTTACTGCCCTGTTCTAGGCAGTGAGCTCCTTGAGGCTATGCTCATTTTTGTGTTACTGAGCTTCTGCAGAAGGGGAGTTCATTTGTTCCAGGGGTTTTAACCCCTGGGTGACTGGTACAGAGAATGAATGACACAGACACTACAAAAGGGTTAAGAAAATCGGAATCCCAGGCAGAAAACAGGGTGCTGGAAAAATTTAACAGATGTTGGGCTGCAGCTAATACAAAAAGCTTCCACTTTGGAGGTTAAGTTGGTGGGTGGAGTGGGAGGCAGAGAAGCACCTAGGTGCTTTTGCTAAAGGACTAGCAGAGAACCTGCCTAAAAGGGAACAAATGAATAGGACTTCAGTGTTGAGCAGGCAAACATAGATGATCTGTGACAAAGCAGTCGCTCTTGTAAGAACTGAGATATATTGAAAACATGGTTATGACTGAACTGAAGACTGATGGCATTAACAGGGGGGCTGGTGTTGAGGGTATTCCAGAGCTTGAGATGTGTGAGAATGAGCACCTGCCCTGGTGGGGAAAGAGGTTAGAGAAGGAAAGCACATCTCCTCTGGCTTTCTCTCTCAGCAATTCTAAATCCTCTGTGCCTGAGCCAGTTGCTGCAAGACAGAGAACCGTTACCTGGGATTTGATTGCTTTTCTTTGATTTTGCTTTCTTCCTTTTAAATTCTGTTCTCTTTCTTATCCGGTACCCAGTCTGTCCTCACCAAAGACTTTCTCTTCCTAGGGCAGAAGTATTATTTCTGGAAGATTATCAGCATCTAGATGACAGGGATATATCTTAATCTTCCTTTTTATTATCTGCTGAGTTTGTATGCAAATGCTTAACAAATAGGTTTTTAGTTGGTTGGTTGATATTAAAGCCTGAAAAATTTGAGGACATTGTGGAGGGAAAAGGTAGGAAAAGCTATCTGTATAGCTTTACAAAAGCATTACCTAAGCCTGAGAACAAGATTTTATTTTGTGGTGTTGTAATGAAGTCTTATACAAAACTAGGGTATGTGACAATTGTATCTGGGAAATGTTAAGTTTTCTCTGCATTAGGAATTCTCCCAAAAGATTCAGAAGAATATTTCCGAACCACAGATCCATTCAAGATCATGATGGCTAAGGAGTTAAAGGGGTTAGTAACCTTGACCCCTAAGATACAGTCTCCAAAAGCCAACTAACCCCTATTAATAAAACAAGGGGGCCAGACTAGGGTGCAAGAATCCTGGCAACAATGGAGTAAGTCTATTGACCAGAACTTTTGCCAGTGTGCTAGGTAGTAATGTTAGTGGGAAATGAATGCCTGGGCCCCTGAGTCAACTCCAGGAACTTTGCTGTTAGTGGCTGTAGTTCAAGATACACATTAAGGAGCAGATTCTAAAGGTGCTGCTGCTTAAGTAGTTCTTGACCATCCTGTCCAAAGAGCTCCAAGCCTGTGTGCACAAGAAGCATCCACAGTGTGGAGGAAATGGGTGTACTAGGAAGTTTTAGGGAAGGAGTTTGACGTTCTAGACACTGGATAAGAAAAGAGCTATAATCTGGGTAGGACAGTTGAAGATGGTGGTGAGGGAACAAGGGTGCAAAACTGGAATGAGTAGATCATTACTGAGCTAAAACCTCTGTGGTTCCAAGTCTGTCTCTTACTCTTTGCTATCTGCTTTCCTGTACTTGGGCTTCAGGTTCCTGGGTCTGCTGTTCTGTGTCCCTTGGTTACACTACTTGTGATGTATTTTCTGAAGTTCTATTTCCAGTTCCCAGTGGGGTTCCCTCACAAGCTCAACTGGATCCAATTTTCTCCAGGTCCTACCTTATTGCCTTAGACAGGAAATGTCTTTTAAAGAGAATAGTGGACCACAAGTCTTAGAGTTTCCAACTCTGGCTTATGGAAAGCCAACTATGCCACGAATCTCAGAGATTCAGTGTGCTACCAGAAAGGGATAAGAGCAGAATTCACCTTTGGCCAGAGCATCTCTCCAGAGTACTTCTGACACCCATTTTTTATTTGTCTAAGGTGTAGTCAGGAAGTAAAACAATGGATACTTTTATTCTGGCCTGGGGTGGTCAGTGAAGGTTTCATGGGAGACATTGAACTTTAAATGGACAGTGGGTGGGCCTTAGAACAGGGAAGGAGAATCATCTAGGGAGCAAGAACTTAGAAAATTAGTGATCTGTGTGTGTCCTCCATAAAACTTACTAAAATGTAACTGAAACAACACTTAAGTAAACTCCTCAGCCTTAATGAGACTTATTGAATCAGCAGAGAATAGTAATAGCTTATTGAAATGTGGAAACTGGACTCTCTCACTGGCTTAATAACTTCTCACACTCCAGTGTTAAGGTATTTGTGACTCTGTTAAATGAGAAATGGAGACATGGATGCTTGAAATCCCTTGTGCTGACTTGAAATGTTGAGGATCTCCTGTATTTAGTACATTCCCAAATCACTGTAGATCTGGCTCTATCCCCCTTAGTAACAACTCTGACCATGGCTTGTTTCGGCACCATCTTCAGTACTGAATGAAACTTTCCCCTGGTTTTTATTTAACTGTTCATTCTTCTTTTCTCAGATTTCTATTGGAGCATATTATTATTTTAAAAATTTATTTATTGATTTTTTTAAATTTAAATTCAAGTTAGTTAACATACAGTGTAGTCTTGCCTTCAGGAATAGAAGTCAGTGATTCATCTCTTACATATGATACCCAATGCTCACCCCAAAAATGCCCTCCTTAATGCCCATCACCCATTTAACCCATCCCCCAACACTCTTCCTCCAGCAATCCTGTTTGTTCTCTGTATTTAAGAGTCTCTTATGGTTTGCCTCCTTCTGTTTTTATCTTATTTTTCCTTCCCTTCTCCTATGTTCATCTGTTGTGTTTCTCAGATTCCACGAGTGAAATCATGATATTTGTCTTTCTCTTATTTCGCATAGAATACCCTCTAGCTCCATCCACGCTGTTGCAAATGCAAGACTTCATTCTTTTTCATCGCCTGGTAGTATTCCATTGTGTATATATATACACCACATCTTCTTTATCCATTCATCAGTTGATGGGCATTTGGGCTCTTTCCATAATTTGGCTATTGTTGATAATGCTGCTATAAACATTGGGGTGCATGTTTCCCTCTGAACCAGCACTCCTGTATCCTTTGGATAAATAACTATAGTACAACTGCTGGGTCGTAGGGTAGTTCTAGTTTTAATCTTTTGAGGAACCTCCATTCTGTTTTCCAGGGTGGCTGCACCAGTTTGCATTCCCACCAATAGTGCAAAAGGGTTCCCCTTTCTCCACATCCTCACCAACACCTATTGTTTCCTGAGTTGTTAATTTTAGCCATTCTGATGGGTGTGAGGTGATATCTCATTTTTGTTTTGATTTGTATTTCCCTGATGATGGGTGATGTTGAGCATTTTTTCATGTGTCAGTTGGCCATCTGGATGTCTTCTTTGGGAAATTGTCTATTCATGTCTTCTGCCCATTTCCTCACTGGACTAGGTTTTTCGGGTGTTGAGTTTGGTAAGTTCTTTAAAGTTTATTTATTTTGAGAGAGAGAGAGAGAGAGAGAGAGCGAGAGAGAGCGCGCATGTGTGCGCTAGCATGAGTAAGGGAGGGACAGAGAGGGAGACAGAATCCCTAGCAGGCTCTACACTGTCAGTGTGGAGCCCAATGTGGCTCTTGAACTCATGAACCTTGAGATCATGACCTGAGCTGAAACCAAGAGCCAGATGCTTAACCAACTGAGCCACCTAGGTGACCCTATTGGAGCATGTTATTATCAATGGCTGTTGTCCCCACTTTTTCCAGTTCATGGTCTCTCCCTCCTCAGTCCCTCTAATAATGTTTCACTGATTCTTGGTGATGGATTTACTCTAACACTTCATAGCTCTCGTTAATTCTCTCCTATTTGTGTTCATTCAACTTCCAATTCCACATTTTCCTTTGATTCTCTTCTCATTCTTTTCTCATCCTTATAATGGGTAGAATAATCTAGTAAAGAAATAGGATTTGGGGTCAGAATATCTGGTACTGGGGTCTGTGACTTAGCAGATATTTTAGGGACAATGCACCAGCAGACAATGCTCTTTATTCTTTCTGTAAAGATTCCTAGTGTGGTCATTTCCTCTCCATGTTTATTGCTATGTAACAAATTACCCCAAAATGTACCATCTTAACACAAACCCCTGATTTCTGTGGGTCAGGAATTTGAAGGGGCTTAGCAGAATGTTCTGGTTCAGGGTATTCTCAAGAGGTGAGGATTCTCAAAGGGTATTCTCAAAAGGTGCCTAGATGGCTCAGTTGGTTGAGCGTCTGACTTTGGCTTAGGTCGTGATCTCATTGTTCGTGAGTCTGAGCCCTGCATGGGGCTCACTGCTGTCAGCATGGAGCCCGCTTTGGATCCTGGGATCCTCTGTCTCCCTCTCTCTTACCCACTCACCTTTTCTCTCAAAAATAAATAAACATTAAAAAAAAAAGAGGTAGCAGTCAAGATGTTGGCTGGGCTGCAGTTATCTGAAGAAATCTAAGGATTTGCTTTCAAGTTGCTTCCCTCACATGACTATTGGCAGGATGTCTCAGTTCTTTAACATGTGGACCTCTCCATGGGGTTGCCCGAGTGTCCTCACAGTATGGCAGCTGGTTTCTCCCAAAATGAGTGATCTAAGAGAAAGACCAAGGAGGCTGCAGTGCCTCCTATGATCTAGTTTCATACCGCCACTTCCACCATATTGTGATTTTTTGGACGTATGTCCCTAGATTCAGTCAAGACTCAAGGGGAGGGAAATTAGGCTCCATCTTTCAGATGGAGTTGTGCGAAAGAATTTGTGGTTATATTCTAAATCACTGCAGGTGAGTTTCTTAACCTCTATGAACTTCTGTTTCTTCACCTCTAAATGAGGGACGAAAATAAGATCTACCTTAGAGGAATGAATTATGAGGTGAAATGAAGATATCTTTCAAAAGTGCTTTATATATGGTATAACTCTTTAATGCTCTCATAATTTTACTGCCATTACTGCCAAAAATCTGTTGTTCTCATCTGTGTCCTGGATCTCTGCTGTGTGTTATCTCCCATAAACTGACCCGGTTACCTGTGCTTGATTTAGGTTAACCCATGGTACCCAGTCTGAGACATGATTAAATCATCCTTTGCTCTTTCCCTTAGGTGTCTCTCTCAGATAATAAGTTCTGTCTGTGCAATCTTTTTACTTTAGGTGACAGAAATAGTACCAATAAGAAGTTTGCTCTAAAGAAGCAAATATTTAGAGAAATACATCCACATAGGCAGTACCAGCTAAATAATCTGCAGGGCTAGTGCAAAATGAAAATGTGAGGCCCCTTGTTCAAAAAGCAGGAAAAACATATTGTTAAAGATATTAAATATAAAACCTTTTTGTCTTTCACCATCTGCTGTCTTGTAACTCACCAGTTGTGTTTTTTTTAATTTAATTTTATTTAAAGTAAACAAAAATTAAAATTTTGAGTTTTGCTGTTCACCTTAATATTGTACAATGTCAGTTTTATTTAGTTTTTAAATTTTCATTTCATTTCATCTCATTTCATTTTGGCTCCATGGCCAACATGGGGCTTAAACTCACTGACCCCAAGATTTAAGAGATGTGGGGCACCTAGCTGGTTCAGTCAGTAGAGCATGTGACTCTTGATCTCAGGGTCGTGGGTTTGAGCCCCACATTGGGGGTAGAGATTACTTAAAAAAAAGTCCCGTGCTCTACCAACAGAGCCAGCCAGGCCCCTCCACCCTCCACCCTCCACCCTCCACCCTCCACCCTCCACCCTCCACCCTCCACCCTCCACCCTCCACCCTCCACCCTCCACCCTCCACCCCGGTACAATGCCAGTTTTATTTTTTATTTTATTTTATTTTTTTAACGTTTATTAATTTTTGGGACAGAGAGAGACAGAGCATGAACGGGGGAGGGGCAGAGAGAGAGGGAGACACAGAATTGGAAACAGGCTCCAGAGCCCGACGCGGGGCTCGAACTCACAGACCGTGAGATCGTGACTTGAGCTGAAGTCGGAGGCTTAACCGACTGAGCCACCCAGGCACCCCACAATGCCAGTTTTAAATGCAAGTATAAAAGCATCTGGAATTATCAAATCGCACACAATTAATATCTTGTAGCTCCTATGTGCATATGTATTTCAGATCTGTAGTAACACCGTACAAAGGTGACTCCTCGCTTCCTTACAGGCACACATTCTACCAGAACTCTACCTTTAGCTTTGTTTGTTTATTTTATTTTTAAAATTTTTTTTAACGTTTATTTATTTCTGAGACACAGACAGGGCATGAATGGGGGAGGGTCAGAGAGAGAGAGACACAGAATCTGAAACAGGCTCCAGGCTCTGAGCTGTCAGCACAGAGCCCGACGCGGGGCTCGAACTCACGGACCGCGAGACCATGACCTGAGCCAAAGTCGGATGCTTAACCTACCGAGCCACCCAGGTGCCCCATTGTTTGTTTATTTTTGAGAGACACAGAGTGTGAGTGGGGGAGGGGCAGAGAGAGGAGGCACAGAATCTGAAGCAGGTTCCAGGCTCTGAGCTGTCAGCAAAGAGCCCAGTGTGGGGCTCAAAGTCACAAACCCTGAGATTATGACCTGAGCTGAAGTTGGAGGCTTAACTGACTGAGCCCTCCAGGGATCCCTCTACCTTTAGCTTTTGATGAGTAAGGAGGAAGAAAAAGAAAGGGTCATCGGGTTGCTCTCTTCCCTTTTGCTTCCTGCCATCATTTGTAGTAAGCGGCTGCCTAGCCCAGGGAAGTAACACAAATAAGAACGCGGTGGGGTTTCTTGTTCCTGTTTCTTAGACCCTGCCATTTGCCAGCATTCTGAATTATAAACAAATTATGGTTCCAGCAAGAAAGTATGGTCTCACCTGTCCGTCAGCACCCCAGCTACTCAGCTGCACATGTAACAGCTTACTTTGTAAATGTAGGGGCAAAGTTTCCCTCCTTCTACAGACGTTCTTTGGCTAGTCTAATAATTAAATTGACATAAGATAGACAAACAGGAGAAAAACTTAATTATTGTATGTAGGAATCCCAAAGATGAGACCCCTGGGCAATTGAGGTTTATGTGCCATCCCGAGTCAAGGAATGGGCCAGGGACCTGGGACTTCAAAGGGTAGGAGGGTAATTCACAGGGCACTAAGAGCAGATGTTGGTAATCAGACGTTTGCCGTGGCATGCAGTTAAGTCTTTCAGATGAAAAAGTTATGTCTGGTAATAGCTCCTTTTCTGGTACAGGCCCCCTATCTAAATTATCTTAGGTAGTTAATGGAGAGGTAAATGATTTTCCTGGTCTTCTAGGTCTTGATTGCCTTTGGCTCAAAAAAATCCACATGCCAAGTGGTCCACTTTGGGGCAGCCTATTCTGCTCCCCTTCGTAGTTACTTTGAATCTCACTAACTCCCATGAATCATGGGTCCACTGGAATTTTGTGTTCTTGGGGGATTACAAACGCTACACCTGAATGGGAAGGCAAGACATATGCTCTGCGTAGGTGTATGCATTATTGTTCTGCTTTACTTATAGAACATGAGTTCAAAGATAAAATTTAGAATCTCAAGACTGTGACAACATAGCATATGAAACCAAGCTAAGGACTTTCCGTAAGTAGGACCCTTCTGAGTGCTAGGGCCCTGTGTGACTGCATAGGTATCACACCTTTGAAGCAAGCACTGCATATCTAGGAGACTCCATGGGGAGACTTACAGGGAAGGCAGTTGTGAAGAAGTCTTCCAACATACAGGTGATAAATGTAGGAGAAATTTCTCCTGGAACACAGGACAAAAACCTTGTAACTATGCTGAGTGTGAGAAAGCCTTTATTCAGCTTTCCCCCCTTTCTGAACATCAGAGAACCCACTTGGGGAAGAAACTGTATCACTGCAGTAAGTGGGAGAAAACCTTTATTCAATGCTTTCATCTTGCTGGTCACTTGAAAATCCATGCTAGAGTGAAGCCCTATAAATGTAAAAAATGTAGGGCATGTGGGTGGCTCAGTCCGTTCAGCATTCAACTCTGGATTTTGGCTTAGGTCATGATCTCAAGGTTTGCGAGTTTGAGCCCTATGTTGGGCTTTGTGCTGACAGCGGAGGCCTGCTTGGGATTCTCTCTCTCTTTCTCTCTCTTTGCCCCTCCCCGATCACTCTCTCTCTCAAAAATAAATAAACTTAAAAAGAAATGTAAAGACGGGTGCCTGGGTAGTTCAGTTGGTTTCAGCTCAGGTCATCATCTCGCAGTTCATGAATTTGAGCCCCACGTTGGGCTCAGTACTGACAGCTCAGAGCCTGGAGCCTGCTTCAGATTCTGTGTCTCCTCTCTCTCTGCCCCTCCCCTGCTCATGCTCTGTCTCTCAAAAAAAAAAAATAATAATGTTAAAAAGAAATGTAAAGAATATGAGAAAGCTTCCAGTGCAAGCACTGGCCTTATTCAGTATTAGAGAAACCCTATGAATGTAATAAATGTGGGAGAGCTTTTCAGGTGAGTTCAGCTCTGGTAACGTCTCAGACTACCCCTGTGCATAAGAAGCTCTAATAATGGGCTATATATTCAGGCAATTTCATTAAGAATTCAGGTCTCTTTCAACAGATAATATGTTTGGAAAAGGACGCTACGGAAAGAAGCATGAGAAAAGCTTCAAGGTCTTTTCCTCTTGACATGGCAATTTTTCCCAATGTCAGACCCTTGTATGGAGATAAATAACTAGTAGTGCAATTGCTGGTAGTTCTATTTTTAATTTTTTGAGGAACTTCCATACTGTTTTCCAGAGTGACTGCGCCAATTTACATTCCCTCCAACAGTGCATGAGGATTCTCTTTTCTCCACATCCTCACCAACACTTACTATTTCTTGTCTTTTTTTTTTTTTCCTTGTCCTTTTGACACGAGTCATTCTCACTGGCATGAGGTAATATCCCATTGTGGTTTTGACTTGCAATTCTCTGATAATTTGTATCTCTTGGTCATCTGTATTTCTTCTTTGGAAAAATGTATGTTTACCTCCTCGGCCTGTGTTTTATTTTTTAAGGTAGGCTCTGTGCCCAATGTGGGGCTTGAACTTAAGACCCTGAGATCAACAGTCACATGCTCTACCAACTGAGTCAGCCAGGCACCCCATCTGCGTTTTAATATTTTCTCCCATTCTGTAGGTACAGAATTATGGGATGAAGTGGGCAAGGAAAGAGACAAATAGAGCGACAATCAAAGAGAGTTGGATTGAATAATGAGAGTAACAATGGGTGTCAAAAGTAGATGATGATGAAAATAAGCAGTAAGTTTGGGGATCGCAGTTGAAAGTGACAAAGAAAAATAATTTGTTTTATTTTTTTCTTTAAAGTTTATTTACTTATTGGCAGGGTGGGGGGAGCAGGTGCACACAAGCAGCGGAGGGGCAGAGAGAAAGTGACAGAGAATCCCCTCACTGACTGTGCAGAGCCCAATGCAGGGCTTGAACTCACAAACTGTGAGATCATGACCTGAGCCGAATTTGGACACTACCAACTGAGCCACCTAGGTGCCCTGAAAAATTTGTTTTTAATTGATGGTCAGGATAAATTCAAATGTACTAGAGGGAACAGGGCCAATAAGGAGATAATACTAAAAAGAGAAATCTAAGATATTTTAGAATCTTTTTTAACTAAAGACAGCAGGGACCAAGGGAAAAACCAAACAAACAGGGTTTGATGAGTCTGAAAGATGAGGCAGATGATGTAGCTGCCATTGCAGGGAACAGAAAAGAAGTACAAAATGGCTTCAAAGGATGTGGGAAATTCAGAAAAGGTCATTTTAATACAAACGAGTGAGTTCTGCTTTACAGAGCAAGTACTAAATGTACAGTAGAGGTTAGGCTATGATTACATATGATGAAAACATAAATAGCTTTAAGTAAAGATAAACTTTATGAGAGCAGCCTGAAAAGGTTGTTCAATGAGGTTAGGAATGCTGTACAGCTTCCTCACGAGTCAGATAATAGGGACGACAGCGTTATGTTATTCCGTATCACGTCCTCTGCTAGTGCTGCCCAAGCTGCAATGCTGTACTTGAGAGGACAGATATTCAGTTGGATTCAGCACCGTGTTTGTCTCAGGTGTTCCGAATGCTTTTCAACCTAGATAGCTGGCACCGCTTTCAGCCACCCTCTCTCAAGATGGATCCTGACGCTTACCTTGTTCATGAATAGCCTGGAAGTCTACATGTTTCTTGGCCTAGAATAGCTGGTGGCTTCTGTGCTGCCTGGTGAGGAAATTCTGAACACACTCCTAGTCCACCTGTCCTGGCTACAACCTGGAAACAATTAAGATATGGTTGGGTTTGTGAAAGACTCAATGAGTGAACCAGAATTAATACCTGATTATAAAGACACCTCAGGGAACAACTCTCTAGGCACAGAATAGAGAAAATTGCACACACAGTCTGTTCCACCTTCAAGAAGCCAGAGAAGATCAGGGGCCTGGGTGGCTCAGTTGGTTAAGAGTCCAACTTCGGCTCAGGTCATGATCTCCCCGGTTCGTGCATTTGAGTCCTCTTGTGGAGCTCTGTGCTGACCAGCCTGGAGCCTGCTTCGGATTCTGTGTCCCCACGCCCTACCCACTCGGGCTGTCTCGAAAAAATGAATAAACGTTGAAAGAAAGGAAGGAAGGAAGGAAGGGAGAAAGAAAGGAAGAAAGAAAAGAAAGAAGGAAAGAAAGAAACCAGGAAGAAAGAAAGAAAGAGAAAGAAAGAAAGAAAGAAAGAAAGAAAGAAAGAAAAAGAAAGAGAAAGAAAGAAAGAAAGAAAGAAAGAAAGAAAGAAAGAAAGAAAGAAAGAAATGAAAGAAAGAAATGAAAGAAGGAAGGAAAGGAAGAAAGAAACCAGAAAGGATCAAGGTAAGTAACGCAGGCACCAGTACATGTAGCCTGGTCGAGGGGGCCTGAAGCTCCGCAACGCTGCTCCCATGGCTGTACGGATGCTTGTCTCCCTGGCTGGCTATTCATTTATTTAATCACGCCTGCCGACCTGTTTCGTGGAGCTCTCTCTGCAAAGCCCCCACGGGATCGCCGCCTCCTCCCTGCTGTCTGGCTGATGCTCTAACACCCGGGCCTGGAGCTCCGCGGGCAGGATGGTCAGGCTCTGCTCCTCGGCGGGACATCCGCCACTGCCGCCAGAGGTCCTAGAGTTGGGGCGGAGGCCTCCCAGGGTGCAGGCGTCCCCAGGTAACAGAAACGCCCAAAGTCAGGAGCAGCAGTGGCTACGTCCTGGTTGTTGGGGGTTCTTCCGGCACAGCACACATTCTTGGCTCCAAGCGCGGTCCTGCTCTTTCAGGGTCGGGAGCCACGGCTGCAGCCACTACGGGCTGTCACCGAGTCAACACGTATTACGGCACAGGCTGGAGTATGTGGGAGACTGGCTTTGGGGGTGTTTTTCGGGCTACTCCTGAGGCAAGACGAGTCATTAACGTACACAAATGCGAAAGGCTGCTGAAGGCTTTACTGGGGTTAAAGCTGACCCATCATCTGGAAACCCACCGAGTGAAGCACGGAAATACGAATTCCGAAGGAAAACGGGCGATGCCGGTGAATTCTGACGTCAAACCTGTAATGCGGAGAGAACGTGAAGCTTGACGACAGACGGACTGAAATGAAAATAGCAAACCGAGCACGCTGGGCTCTTCCAGTTCAAGCAAATGCGCGGGTGAGACTTCAGGTCACGACCAGAAAACGACCACACCGAGCGCGGGTCTGAGTGCCCGTGAGGACACGCTCCAGGGCCGCCCCGGGAGCCGCAGCCTCGCACAGCCGGCGCCAGAGGGGAGGCGACACCGGCAGAGGGCGTCCTCGCTCCCTCCCGGGCCTGCCGGGGCGGCGCACCTGCTGCTCCCAAACCGGCGTCTTCCCGGCGCCGCCGCCTTCATCTCGGAACTCCGTTCCTAAACCTCGGCAGCAGCCGGAGAGACGTGAGACCCGGGCGCTGCGGACATCGGCCGGGGCCGCCGGGCCGGCCCTCGGGGAGCGCACCGGCCTCACAACCACCACACCATCCGGCCGGAAGCGGCGTAGCCACCGAGGGCGGAAGCCGCCGGCTTCCGGCCTCTCTGGGAGACGCTCCTCTCGGTGGTGGCTTCGTGCGGCCGGAGGAAACCTCGCGCGGCCCCGAGGGTCGCAGCCCCCCTCTCGGCCTCTCTGGGACACGTTCCTCTCGGTGGTGGCCTCGCGCGGCCCCGAGGGGCGGTGCCGCGAATTTGAGGGGCTTGTGGTCGTTGTCCTTCTGGAAGGTTGAAGATGCTCGCGCCCCTGTCCCCTACTTTAAAGCTTCGGGTGCCCGTCCCGTGGCCATACTGTCAGTCACGTGATCAAGGTTAGGGGCTGAGACCGAGCCCACGCAACGGCGCGTGTGTTTGCGCCCCGGTTCCCGCACGCCGGGAGCTTTGGGGCAGGACGCTCCCCGGCTCGGTTTCCTCCAGCCCGGAGCGGGGGAGAGGTACAGCGCTTGTCACGCCGTGGGCTGCGGTACGCAGCGCCTGCAGAAAAGAAACTCTGCGTTCAGTAGTCAAAACACCCCCAGTACAGGTATTGGGTTACTGAGATCCCATCAGGACATTTCTAATTCAAGGTAATTGAGAAACAAATGCTAAGTCATTTGTTATGAAGCCTATTTATTCGTGGAAGATTTTGTACATTAGATTATCATAATTCTACAAAGGACGTGTTTTGCTAGAGTTTTCACATAAAGACCTCATGCATGCAATGGGATGTTAAAGCCTTATATCGTTTTTATCCCATTAGGGAAAATGTGCCTCGTCAAGCAGGTAAAAGAAATCTAGCCAGATTTGCCTTAGTGTCCTGAAATTACTGGTGGAGTTCCTACTTGTTGGATTCTTGTCTCCACTCTGTGATGCCAACTCTCTCTACCCGGTCTTTTCTGGAGAGAAGAGCAGCCAGTGCGGATTCCCTCAGCCCTCTTCCACAATTGTCAGTAGCCGGAGACCCTCCTTGTGTCAAGAGAGCTGCCCAGAACTGCAGTCTTGGTACGTTCACCCCAGGGAGGTGCCCTGACAACCCCCCCCCCCCCACGCATATGGGGCAGGAAGATCCTAGGTATGTTACTGTCTCCTCCAAACTCAAGTTTCAGTTCAATTTGACCACCTTTCCCTACCCCAGCTCCTGCCCAATTTATTTCTCCTCTCCTGTCTTGTTTGAATCTCTGGATTCTGGCCTCTTGCCTTGGAGGCTCTCCTGGTTTACCTCCTGGCAAGACCTCTGGACACAGATTTTGGTCTACAGATTGTAATGCTACCATTGTGTAGGTCCTCTTGTTTGGCATGACTTTCTTTCCTTTTTTTTTATTGTTTATTTTTTATTTTGAGAGAGAAAAGCGCAAGTGGGGCAGGGGCAAAGAGGGAGAGAGAGAATACCAAGCAGGCTCCACACTGCCATCACAGAGCCCGACGTGGGGCTTGAACTCACAAACTGAGATGATGACCCAAGCCAAAACGAAGACTGTCTCCTAACCAACTGACCCACCCAGGTGCCCCTGGCATGACTAATTCAGTTTTGTTGTGCCTTTATTTAAAGGAATGTTCTGAAAGCGTTGTTGTGTATTGCTCAGGCTATTTCCACTTCAGGGCTTAGCCCACCTCCTCTTGTGGCGGATCATTAACTAGTGTTGATGATCAGCCTCTTTACCTGAATCTTCTCCCCTCCACGCAGTAATCACGGTTACTTCCCAACAGAGTCCCTTTTTCCTCCACCCCCACTGCCACAGACTAACCTACTTATCAGCCTCCAAATTCTGCCCTTCTGGTTTGACTTTTGCAGTCAGTGGGGGAAGAGGCAAATCCTGTTTCACAGAAAGCACACACACAGTAAAGATCATATGCAGGACAGCAAATCAGAGAACGAGAGAAAAGAGACACTGGTCTTTCAGTCATTTGTCTCACTCAATATTTTTTATTCAACGTTTTTCATGTTTTGCTCTTTCTTTAGCACTTCCATAAAAATTTAAGTTCTTTACATTATCAGGTTTTCCCTCTTGTGAATTCTTTGGTGTTGACGAAGGTGTGAACTCTGACTGAAGGCTCTCCCACACTCACTGCATTCATAGGGTTTCTCTCCAGTGTGGATTCTCAGGTGTCGAATGAGGTGTGAGCTCACTCTGAAGGTTTTCCCACATTCACTACATTCATAGGGTTTCTCTCTGGTGTGAATTCTCTGATGCAGGATGAGATGTGAGTTCAGGCTGAATGCTCGTCCACATTCTTTGCATTCGAAGGGTCTTTCCCCAGTGTGAATTCTCTGGTGCCTAATAAGATCTGAGCTGCCCCCAAAGCCTTTCCCACACTCATTACATTCATAGGGCCTCTCTCCAGTGTGGATTCTCTGATGCCTAATAAGCTTTGAGCTGTGTCTGAAAGCTTTCCCACATTCATTACACTGGTGGGTTTTCTCCCCACTAAAAATTGCTGCATGTTTAATAAGGTTTGGGCTTTTGAGAGATTTTCCATATTGGTGAATTTTTTCTCCAGCATAAATTCTTTGATGCTTAATAAAATCTGAATTCCATTTGAAACTTTGGTCATAGGTACTATGTTTATGAGATTTCTGGTGTGTAAATTCACTTGAATTCAGGTTTAAGCTTCTGTCACATCCATCATGGCTTATTTCACCTGTAAGTGTATTTTTGTGGGTAAGGATTTTACTAAAACTTCCATCCTGAGCAGATGATGGTCTCTGAGACCCCCCTGATTCTTTTTCCCATTGCCTCTTTAACCTGTCTGTAGACTTGCAGATGTCTTGAGGCTCAGCAGATCCTTCTGACACGAATTCTGAAATTCTTCCTGATAGAATTCTCTGTGATTCCATTTTTTCATAAATGTTCAACTTTGGCATGGATCCACTGTTTTCACTCTGATTATCTAAAATAACGCAAAGAGAAAGTGGTAAACATCTATTTGCTGAGTTGGAAGAAATACTCAACACTATTACATATTGGTACTTCACTTGGTTACTCTAAAAATTTGACTTTTCAGGGGGGCCTGGGTGGTTCAGTCGGTTGAGCATCTGACTCTTGGTTTTGGCTCAGGTCATGATCTCATGGTTGGTGAGTTTGAGCCCTCCATCGGGCTCTGTGCTGACAGCGCAGAGCCTACTTGGGATTCTCTCTCTCCGCCCTTCCCTCACTCGTGTGTGTGTGTGTGTGTGTGTGTGTGTGGTCTCTCTCTCAAAATAAATAAACTTAAAAAAATTAAAAATTCAGATGTGGCCTTTCAAATGAAAGGGTTGAAGGGCACAAGGGAGAAAAACTGGTAAAAGAAGGCAGAATGCATGCAGAGGGGAAAACCTCCATCCATCTATCCATCCACCCATTTCTTCATCTGCCATGGCTAACCAAATTCTGTAACCACTTTCTGCTACATATCTCCTGAATACATCCCCTTCTTTACATTTCTGCTACCATGTTCCTTATGACTACTTTTTATCTAGGGGATTGTCACAGCCTCCTGCTGTTTTGACTCTGAGCTGCTAATCACTTTGAATGTCCTCACCAGATTAGCTGTCCTTAAAACCCTGTCACCTCCTATACCTTACTCAGAAACTTTCACCCTCTTTCCTCCACAACTTACATGAATTCTTCCGCCTGGTTTCCAGAATCCATTTATGATCTAGTCCTCACAATTCCTGCCTGTGGCTCACAAATTTATACTGTGCTTACGACTCTGTATTATGCATCTTGTCTTTGTTGTTGGGTTTGTTTTGTCTAGAATATGCTATGATAGGAAAGGTGGTTAGGCAGTGCTGGTCTTAGCATGGGGGAAATGTTGTGATTTTGGATAGGATGGATGGAAATGTTTCCAGAACAAATGTGAAAGCAGAATTTAGGTATTTTTTAAAAAATGGACTGTAATTTACTCTTTATTTTTGAGACCACTCATACCTAAAGTGATACTGAATCCATGAACTTCTTAAACAGGTGAGTTTTAGGAGTGCCTGGGTGGCTCGGTCAGTTAAGCATCAGACTGTTGATCTCGGCTCAAGTCATGATTTCACAGTTTGTGAGTTCAAGTCCCGTGTCAGGCTCTGCCCTGACAGCGCGGAGCCTGCCTGGGATTCTGTCTCCCTCTCTCTCTACCTCTCCCCCGACTTGCTCTCTTTATCTCAAAAATAAATAAAAATAAACTTAAAAAAATTTTTAAACAGAGGAGTTTTAGAACGGTGATGAGTATTCCATGGAGGTGGTCACCAGAAATATGGCCCACTTCCTATAAAAACGTGAAAGCTTTGTAAGACCAAAAGTATAATAAAAAAGATAAGAGTGTGGATCTTGTATGCATCTGAATTATATTCCATTTCTGAGTATATCATTATGTATCTGCTTCTCTATCATTATATATGCTTCTCTACTAACATGTTTTATTTCTCTTGATGCGTTTCTTCCTCTTATTCTTTTGTTTCTTTACTCATTCTCTGACATTTTCTCATTCATTTTTTTCTTTAATTTACTCAGAAAAGTATCCTGTGTTTTGGAAATATTCTGGATAAAGTACAAATAGGAGAATGTTAATATGCTTGATAAGGAACCAAATTCTGGGTGGTGTGTGTGTGTGTGTGTGTGTGTGTGTTTAATTGGCCAATGGCATACAGGGAAAGAGTTCGGTACTTCTCATGGGGTAATAAAGGAAAAGACCACCTGTAGTGACTGAGACTATTCTGAGAAGGCAAATTCACAGCCCCACTCCTTCAGTGACATGAAATGTGTGTAATACTGCTCCTTACCATAGTCCAGCACAAGGGATGCTGAAGAATCATGAAGGGACTTGGGGTCCACTGGCTGAAACTGGGCACTGAGTGCCGGTCCAGGAGGCACCACCTTTCCCCTGAATATTTCTTGCCCATGTGCAAGGACTGGAACCTGAGAAAAATAAAGTATATTTGGGCTTGTGAGAGAATCTCTGTTGGAACTGAACATCTTCCAAACACAAAGAGAACCTCCCACAGGAATACAAAACTGCAGAAGGATGGATTAAGTACGACTCAACTGTGAAATGTGGCACAGCACCAGCTGGAGTGGAAAGGAGACATAAATGCTGAAGGAAGAGCCCCTGCAGGTTTCATTGGGGTGTTCAATCTCAGACCCTTTCCTCCCACTGTGTGATCCAGCTCTCTGGAGGCCTTAGATCTCCTGTCCCCGGCGTACCTGGACTACTGAGTCATCAGCGCCTCTCTCGAGATCTTCCAGTACTGTCACTGCCTCCTCCCCACTCTCTGGGCGGTGCTCTCTCACCCAGGCCTGGAGCTCGGCGGGCAGGATGGTCAGGAACTGCTCCAGCACCAGCAGCTCCAGGATCTGCTCCTTGCTGTGCGTCTCGGGCCGCAGCCACTGATGGCAGAGCTCCCGGAGCCGGCTCAGGGCCTCACGGGGTCCAGGGGAATCCTGGTAGCAGAACTGCCTGAAAAGCTGTCGGCAGAGCTCCTGCCTGAGGGCATCGCTTCTCTGGCAGCAAGTGTCCTGCCTCCAGACGAAATCTTCCTCTTCTATCTTCACGATCAGAAGTCCTGCATTCTCCTGAAGGTTCTGAGCTGTAGTTTTCTTTGGTTCTGTCGTCATCCTGGGATGAAATGTATTCCCAGAAAATCCACTTCTGCTTTGTGCGGCGTCCTATTTAGTTTTGAGAGCTCTTCTAAAATAAAAACAAAAGTATCTTTTTATTTATAAAATAGCTATTACTGTCTATGAAGATTAAAGATCACATCGCAGAAATTGTCATTTCCCATTATACAGAAGTGTACTGGGCATTTAGCATTGTACAACCACTGAAATACCTGCTCTGTGGAGTACAACAGTTCCCTGATTTCTACCTCACAGTAGCCAAAATTTAAATTTAAAAACAAAATACTTTAAAGTAGAAACAATAAACATAAAACTTATAACTTTAGGCTGATGCTACATGTTAACATGCCTCATGCAATTAGATTATATGTAAGTCAGAAAGACCAAAAAGGATCAGCACAGTACAATGACAAAGTGCTTCATGAAGTTGGGAGATTCAAGAGAGCCTAGTCGTTTGTAATGGATGGGAAAGCTTAATTCAGAAACTAACTTCTGAAGAATGGAAAGGATTTTGAAAGGATGTGGGAGAGAGAAAAATAGGAAATTACAAGCAAGGAAATGGCCTGAACAAGTGGCTAATGGTAGGATCACGGAAGCGGGAAAGCAAAAAGTTCAGCAAATTTGTATAAGGATATCACAGAGGCAAAGGCCCTCCTGTAGAAAGCCTCAAATGTCAAGATCTGGAATTCAGAATTTACTTTTTAGACACTGGGGAGCTAAGGGAGGCTTCTGAGCACAAAGACCTGAAAAATACTGTTTATGGAGATTAATTAATATGTTGTTCATTTCTGGGATAGACTGCAATATGGAAAGAGAAACAGAGGCCACACTTGTGCTCATACAAGTGTAAGGAAAATACAAGCTTGGAATGATAATTATCAATTCAAAATCTGGAACTAGGATTACGTATAAATCTGTTAAATAATAAGGGCAAATTTTTCTTTCTTTCTTTTTTTTAAGATTTTAAGTAACCTCTGCACTGAATGCAGGGCTTGAACTCATAAACCTGAGACCAAGAGTTGCATGCTCCATCGACTGAGCCAGCTGGGCACCCCAGGGCAACTTGTCTTGAGAGCCAGAGGTAACCATGTCTTTTATTTTTTAAATTTATGTTCGTTATTATTTTTTATTTCATTATATTTTCTTTAAATCCAAGTTAGTCAACAGGCTGTTTCAATCAATGTTAACTATTTCCTTCCCCAAAGGTCTCAAATAGGTTTGTTTTATCCCAACAGTTCCTTCTCTACCTTCCTAGTTCCTGGCTCTGTCCATATCTTGGACAATAAAACTAAATATAATAAGCCTGCATCATGACTTGCTTATCCATCTTCCATGAGTCTTGTTATTAAATACCAGTTCCTCAAGTCAGCACACGGGAATGGTCTCTGAACTGGGACTGGTTTCTGAACTGAAAAACTGAGTAACAGGAATTTAGCTGTGAAGCAATAGACTACGAGAGCAGAATGCAAATATCAATCTTTCAGATCCTCTACTAAACGTTTCACCAAGTTGACTGCTGATTATTGCACTGACATGTACTTTATCAAGAATCTGAACACAAGCAAAGCTGTGGGCTAGAAGTTGTACAGCAATGATTTCCAAGAAAGTCTGAGTTAGTTCCCAGCTGAGCTCATTGCCTAATCATCATGTGGGAACTTTGTTAGAAACAGATCCTGGGATGCTGTCTGGGTTAGTATGGGTATACCTGGAAAACCTGTATTCTGATGTACAGCCATAAGGAATTAAATGGTGTGTGAGTTTGCAAAACAATTGGAAAAAATGACAATAAACACACGTGGGTTAAAAACATTTACATAACTAGATGTGTTTTACATGACACACACTGAAATGATGAAAGATGTTGAAAACTGAAGTACTAAACAAGCTGTATGGGAGAGGCATCAAATATCCTAACGGTTTTAAGGCAGGGAGCCCATGTGTGTTTATGTGCAAAGGGTAGCAAATATTTCCTAGAGCTGGTGGGGCTTAAACTGGACAATAAAAGAAAAAAATTCAAAAGGAAGGGGCAGGAGAAAAGTTT
Organism: Acinonyx jubatus; assembly: GCF_027475565.1. NCBI lineage: Eukaryota > Metazoa > Chordata > Mammalia > Carnivora > Felidae > Acinonyx > Acinonyx jubatus. Next base: position 147,503,536 of record NC_069385.1, on the reverse strand, counting down.
AGGAAGTGGGAATGAACAGATTGATGGCGATCCCAGCTCACTCTCATATTTGGAGTGACTAAGATCTCTGCACCCTCTAATAAACAATTTGTCATCCCTGCTCTGAGCCCCTACAGTTCCTAACACAGAACACCTGTGAATACAACACTCATCACCTGGTATCATTTTTAGCTTTGGCTGTTTCTCTTCATCAACTGGCTGGAACTCCAGGAGGTTAAGGACCACGCGCTATTTTCTAAGTTCTCACATTTGTCGATGGAGGAAAAGCCTGAGAAGCCTCTAGACGGTCTCAGAAGAGAGAAGGAGTAACTGCCAGGAAAGTCGGAGCTCGGCGAGTAGCAGGCGCCTGCGTGTGCAGGAGCAGGACCTGGGCACTCGGCTGGAGGACGGGGCGTGGAGGGGGGGCTCGGCTGGAGGGCGTTGGAGCTAGGCTGGAGGACGAGGGGGACCAGCAGGGGCCGCGGGAGCAGGGCGGGGAGGGATTCTCGCCCGGATGCTGGCGGCTGTCCTGCCCCGGAGGTCCTACGGGACGGCCTCTGACGGTCCCCACTGCTTGCCGGACACACGGGAAACAACAAATATCCACAGTATGGATACACTTCACTAGGACGCGGGGCCGTCCCCGCTCTTCCTCCCGCGAGATGTCGGGGCGGGCTCCCGGGCAGCTCTTCCCGGCGGAAAGCTGCCATCCTGAGGCCGCCGCCGAGCTGGTCATTCCAGCCATTGACCCAGCCCCGCCCGCGGCGGTGACGTCACGCGCGGCGCGGGTAACCATGGAAACCACCTCCCCTCGGGAGGCAGGCGGGCGCAATGTCCTCCGAACGCCGACCCTGGTTCCCCCTCTCCTCGGGATTCCTCCGCGGTCCCGGCTCCAGGTCGCCGCGGGACTGCTGCAATCCCGAAGGGACAGTGGTAGCGACCGGGTGCTTGCAGGGGGCAAAGGGTCAGACCCTCGGGTCCTCAAAGCCGGACTCACCTCTCCTACAGGATGGTTCCGATCGGACACTTCCGGTGGGAGGACGGCGCTGCGCCGTCTCTCAAAGCTTCCGTCCTCGGGACGTTGAGTCTGCGCAGAAGGCGGCCTGGCTTTGGACTGCGACTCCCAGAAGCCCCGGAGTCTCCTCCGCGCTGAGTCCGTTTCCCTTGCGGCCTGGCGGAGGTCCGCGAGTTCTCAGAGCTCCGGGGTGGGGTCCTTGCACCCGTTTGTAGCGGGAAACGCGGCCCTGCTGCTCCCGCTGGCCTCGCGCGGACTTAAGTCGGGGGAAGTGGAACTGAAGCCCACGCACCAGGGGCGCCGCCCAGACTTCACGCTCGCGAAGCCTCCCTGGGCTTCAGGAGTACAGGTTTACAAACGGTGGCTGATGATAACCCTGGCTCACGCGGGGTGTGCATGCCCTGAAATGTGAACTTAAAAAAAAAGAAAAAAAATTATTTTGAGACAGAGTGCGAGTGGGGGAGGGGCAGAGAGGGAGACAGAATCCCAAGTAGGCCCCACGCTGATAGCGCAGAGCGCGAGGTGGAGCTCGAACTCAGGAACCATAAGATCATGCACGACTTGAGCGGAAATCAAGAGTTGGATGCCCAACTGACTGAGCCACCCAGGTGCCCCTAAGAAATGTGAACTTTCTTTTTTATTTTTAAAGTTTATTTATTATGAGAGCATGGGGGAGGGGCAGAAAGAGAGAGAGAGAGAGAGAGAGAATCCCAAAGAGGCTCTGCACTGTCAGCACACAGCTGGTTGTGGGGCTCGAACCCACGAACCGTGAGATAATGACGTGAACCATGAGATTATGACCTGAGCCGATTCTGACGCTTAACTGAGCCACCCAGGTGCCCCCAAAATGTGAACTTTCTTGAATCCCTGGGCCAAAGTGTGAGAACTAGAACTTTGATGGTAACTTACATTTACTGCTGCTGTTTCTCTTGTATCTCTTCTCATCTGTGGTGTTAACAAAAATTCAATCGAGTAGGTTTGAAGATCTAATCATCTTTATGAAGCCATTGTAAGCAGAGAGGAGCCTTGACCAGTGACAGAAAAATAGAAGGTTTTTGTCGGAAGGAGGGCGGGGCAAGGAAGTTATTAGCAAAAGAAAAAGCATTATCCCAAGGCAAGATCACCTTCACTTGGGAGGTGGGGGGGATGAGCAGGGGTCTAATCCTGCAGGTTATCTCTTCTTCTTTGGGGTGGGGGAAGGGAATGGAGAGAGCCCATGTGACAGATTATCTTATTAGTGCTGACCAGAAAATTCTTGATTGGTTTGCCTAAAATTTCACTTCTAGAGAGATTGCAATTGTAATGTAGTCCTGGTTTGCTGTCCTGGAGATAATTAACTCCATCTTGGGGCTGTGGTTTTCTTTTTAATACATTTTGTATTTATTCTCTTTCTTTTTGAAAACGTAGTTCTGTTAGATGAGTATGCATGGCCAAACTGGTTTAATTTTCGTTGTTTTTTAAAATCTAAAAGGCATCATGTCATCAGATAATCTTATGGTATTTGCTTTTTTCACTCCACAGGTTACTAAAGTTGATCCCTGTTGTTGAGTTGAAATTAATTTTCATTACTGTATAGCAGTCCAGTTGTGAATATAGCATTGCATCCATTCTCCTAAAAATGGGCTGATATACTATTCCCTCTCTTCTGGGTTATGGCGGTAAACCTCTTAAGTGTTCCTCTGTTTCTACCTGTGTTCCCACAGTCTATTACCTTTTTTTTTTTTTTTTTTTTAATGTTTGTTTTTGAGAGAGATGGAGACACAGAATCCAAAGCAGGATTTGCTGAGCTGTCAGCACAGAGCCCGACATGGGGCTCAAACCCATGAACCGTGAGATCATGACCTGAGCTGAAGTAGGACACTCAGCCATTGAGCTACCAAGGTGCCCCTATTCCTTTTCTTTTTTAAACGTTTTATTTATTTTTGAGAGAGAGAGAGTGCACTCGTGCTTGTGCGCAAGTTGGGGAGGGGTAGACGGGAACAGGGGATCCGAATCAGGTTCTGTGCTGACAGCAGAGAGCCCAACGCAGGACTGGAACTCCTGAACCGTGAGATAATTACCTGAGCAGAAGTCAGATGCTTAACCGGCTGAGCCACCCAGGTGCCCTACTCATAGTCTGTTCTTAATAGAGCAGTCATAGTGATACTATTGTAGCACAAGTTCTAGCTACTGAAGGGTAGCAGAACACACCTCCCCTTTGGTACATTGATTTCAAATATGCCCCTTTGGTATATTGATTAGTTTGAGCTGTAGGCTCTTAAAAAACAGCAAATGCGGAAAGAAGTTTTCTCCAGATTTCCCTTATCTGCCTACGGACAGATCCTCCAGAACAGACTTCATTGTCATAAACAACCGCCCTGGGAGTTTCATCAACCAGGGAAGATTGACTTGTATGGTCAGAAAGAAGTTGATACCTCACCCTGACAAACTTGTCACAAATGCTCATACTTCCCATCTATTCTAAGGGCTCCATTCATCTTTCCTAAAAGTCATTTACTCTCCCCTGAAAAGCTTACATATTCCATCCCCTTTCCCTGTTAAGATGAAAATTCTAATGTTGCTTTCTCGGTTCCTCCTTTTTCTCTTGGTATTTCCTATATACTCATGTTAATGAACTTCTATTTATTTTTCTTTTTAAATTGTCTTTTATTACAGGGGCTTCAACTAAGAACTTAGAATGGAAGAGGGAAAATTATTTTTCAACCCCTAAACTAGCCCTCAGCTGAAAACTTTTTAATAGCTCCCCATTTCAGTCAAGACAAAACCCAAAGTACTTAAAATGGCCTATAAGACCCCATATGACCTATACTCAAATCTATTACTCTCTGCCTTGCTCATTATGCTCTGTCATCTCTGGTGAACTTCTTTGCTCTTCCTCATTGATAACTTTCTGAAAAAGAAGCCACTAAATAGTTTCACTAGTAAATTCTATCAAGGAGTTAAAGACTAAATAATACCATTTCATCACCATCTATTGAAAATAGCAGAGGGAACACTTCCTAACTTTCTGTTATACCTAATACCCTAATACCAAAACCAGATAAAGACATTATAAGAAAAAAAAACCCACAGACTAAGATTTCTCATGAACATAGTTGCAAAAATCCTCAACAAAATATTAACAAATCCAATAGTATATAACAAGAACTCTATACAACAACCAAGTGGGATTTATTCCAGACATACAAGAGTGATTCAACATTTGAAAATCAATCAATATAATAAACAGGCTAAAGAAGCAAAATCATGATCATTTTGATGCAGAGAAAGCACTTCATAGAATTCACCCATTTGTGATACAAACTCTCAATAAACTAGTAGTAGATGGGAACTTCTCTACTTGATAAAGAACATCTACAAAAAATATCCCTCACACCCCATCCAGCAAACCACAGCTAATTCCATACTTATGAATGAGAAGCTGAATCTTTTCCTCTTAAGATTAGAAATGGACAAAGCTGTCCTCTCTCACTACTCCTTTTCCACACCACAGTGGAAGTCCTAACTAGGACAGTAAGATAAAAAAAAATAAAAGGTGTACAGAAAGGAAAAGAATAGGTCTATTCATGTATAACATAAACTTTCTATGTAGAAAACCCCAAAGACTCTAAAAAACAAAACAAAAGTCGCCTGGAGCATGCAATTACAGTAGTGTTGCAGGATACAAGATACACATCTGAAAGTCAGTTGCTTTCCTGGATACCAGGAATGAGAAATTGAAATTTGAAATTAGAACAAATTACCTTTTATTTTTTAAGTTTGTATACTTATTTTGAGAGAGATCATGAGTAGGTGGGTGAGGGGCAGAGAGAGGGAGAGAGAATGCCGAGCAGGGGAATTCAATGCAGTGCTCGATCCCATGAACTGGGAGTTCATGACTTGAGCTGTAATCAAGAGTCAGATGCTTAACCAAATGAGCCACCCAGGCTCCTTAAAAGAAATTGTCTTTTATAATGGCACCAAACCAAACAAAACAACAAAACAACACTTAAGTATAAACTTGACAAAATAGGTATAGGATTTGTATGCAGAAAATTATAAAACATTGATGAAATAATTCAAAGACCCAAACATACGGAGAGATTCTGTGTTAATGTATTGGAAGCCTCCATATTGTTAAGATGTCAATTCTTCCCACCTTGATCTGTTGATTCAACATAAATGAATCAAAAATCACAGCAAGCTATTTTGTAGATACAAACTAATTCTAATATTCATATGGGAAGGGAAAAACCTAGAATAACCAATACAATACTGAGAAAAGGACAAAGTTGGGGGATTCACACTATAATTTCAAGATTTGCTATACAACTTTAGTAGACAAGATGGCATGGAATTGGAAAAACAATAGACACATAGATCAGTGGAACAGAATAGAGGCCAGAAGTCAACTCAAACAAATACAGTCAGCTGATAATTTGACAAAGGTGTAAAGGCAATTCAATGGAGAAAGGATAACTCTTTCAGCAAATGGTGTTGGAACAATGAGATGTTTATATGCAAGAAAATCCTGTACCTTTCACAGACTTAAAATGGCTCATAGACCTAAATGTAAAATCCAAAATTATAAAAGTTCTAGAAGAAACCATGGAGGAATTCTACATGACCTTGAGTTTGGTGGTTATATTGTAGACACAACAACCCAAATTGTGATCCATGAAAAAAATAAATTGTAATTTATTAAATATAAAAATATTTTCTCTATGAAATACACAAGAATGAAAACATAAGCCACAGATTGGAAGAAAATATATTCAAACACATTTCTACAAAAAGACATATCCAAAATATGCAAGTAACTTTTAAGATTCAACAATAAGAAAACTAACAATTTAATTTAAAAAATGGCCAAAGTATATGAACAGATACTTCATCAAAGAAGATTTGCAGATGGAAAATCCATGTCTATGGATTGAAAAACATATGCGAAGATATTCAACATCGTTTGGCAGTAGGAAAATGCAAATCAAGGAAATACCACTACATTCATACATACGTATCAGTGACTAAAATTTTCAAAGTTTACAATAGCATGTTTATTTGAAAGTTGCTAAGAGAGTGGATCGTAAAACTTCTCATAAGAGGATTTGCACCTATGTCTGGTGATGGGTGTTAACTAGATTTATTGAGTGATCATTTTGCATTATATACAAATATAAAATCGTTATGTTGCACACTTGAAACAAATATGTTATATGTCAATTATACCTCAATAAAATCCCCCCAAAATTGACAATACCAATTGTTGGTGAGGATGCAGACCAACAGGAACTCTCATTGATTGCTGATGGGAATGCAAAAGGGTACAGGCACTTTGGAAGATGGTTTGGCAGTTCTTTACAAAGCTAGACATAGTCTTACCATACAATCCAGCAATCACACTCTCAGATATTTACCCAAATTTGAAAATATATATTTACTAAACAAAAACCTGCAGGTGAATATTTCTAGCAGCTTTTTATTAGTTGCCAAAAAGTGTAAGCAACTCAGGTGTCCTTCAATTGGTAAATAAATTAACAAATTGTGATACACCCATACACTGAAATATTATTCAGCAATAATGAACTATCAAATCACATGAAAACATGGATGAATCAAATACATATTGCCAAGTTAAAGAAGCCATTCCCAAAAGGATACAAACTGTATGATTCCATTTATATCACACTCTGGAAAAGACAGAACAAAGATAGTAAGCAGATCAGTAGTTGCTAGGGTTCTGGGGTCAAGGAAGGCTAAGGAAGTGAAGCACAGGGGATTTTTTATGGCAGTAAAATTATTCTGTATGCTACTGTACTGGTGAATACATGACACTATTTGTCAAACCCCACTGAACATTAGAAGATCCAAAAAAAAAATGAATCTCGATGTATGCAAATTAAAAACACTTATTAGGAGGTTGAAGGATCCCAAGATGGAATGCAGAATGTGACAAACTACCTAACCATATTATAAATGCATAGAACAACCTCCCTGTAGGGATACAGCTGAAAGATACTGATGTAAATAACATTGGAAATTAGTAGAGTCTGTAATGATAAATACAAAAGGAACTGTACTTAACAGTACTCTAGTTGGTCTCATGGGAGTCTGGCTTAACAGTTCTGAAACCATTACATATGTATGGTAGATTTGAATGATTAAATAAATGGATGGCAGTTGGTGGGAGGTAGGTATCTCACTGTTGGAGTAGGAGGTGACAGGCCAGGATAAAAAGGTAGAGTCAATATAAAGTTATGATTATCTTAACATAGATACACATGGTAATAGAGATAGATAAGTAAGTATATATGCTGAGGTTAGTATACACGTTTTCTTGCTCTGTCAGATGAGATGGCCTAGAAGCAATTACACTTCAGTAGCAACCAGCACACCTTGTGCCCAGATCTTGTTTTCTAACATGATTCTGTAATTGATAAATGGCTTATTCTAGGGCTGAGAGGAAATATATGAGTCCAGAGCATCTTGTGGTTTCAGAAATAAGTAGTTCAAAAACAAACACAAAACAAACAGTTAAAACCAAAATGATGAGTTACATCAAAGTTACTCAGGAGCCAAGTGAACTTCCAATGGCAAAACCTGCATAATTTTGAGCAAAAAGCTAAGTGGTTTTGGCTTATAAGCCAAAAGATAAATATCCATGAGCACATACTGATACAAACAAATGATTGGATAAATAAACAAATGGCAGAAGATAAGCAAATGTCTTGTGAAGAATAATTAATTTATGCAGATACTCTACCCTCTTTAAATGTGGTTGTGTGTAAAGACTTCTGCCCATAAGCACAGAAGGAAAAGGGAGGAAGAGTACCTTGACAGTGGAGAAACTTGACAAACACTACTTAAGCCATATGATCAAAGTTAATATCAACCGTGATATGTCATGTTGATACTATGTGCCCTTGAAAGAATGTGGTGAGGATGGCACTTTACCTCTGTGGTCTTCCTTCCAAAACACCATAGCTCCATTCTAATCATAAAAAAAAAAAAAAAACAAAAAAAACAAAACAAAAAACCCACATGATATAAATCCCAGTAGATGGACATTCTACAAAACACCTGTGTAGTACTCCTCAAAACTGTAAAAACAAGGAAAGTCTGAGAAACTGTCACAACCAAGAGGACCCTGAAGAGCCTAGTGTGGTATCCTGGATGGGGTCCTGAAACAATAAAAAATGTTATACAAAAACTCAGGGACCCTGAGTCAAGTATAGACTTTATTTAATAATAATGTGTTAGCATTGATTCATCAACTACAACAAATGTACCATACTCTGTAAGATGCTAGTAATAAGGGAATCTGATATACAGGAAGTCTTTGTAATTCTTCTGTAAATCTAAAACTATTCTGAAATTAAAAAGTTAAATAAAAAATGTGCTCTTTGTTTTAATATTCCTTTTTTCTTAAAGCAATTTTATTTCTCTCAAGACATTTGAGGTTTATATTTTCCATTGCCATCTCAAATTTTAAGCCTGGGGATTATTCATCATTACTTAAACAGGAATTCTATGAATAAATAAAATCCCATGTCAGTGATATCAGGAAGATTCTCATAGAAACTGTAACAAAGATTCAAGTTTGGAAAAGTCAAAGACTATGAAATGTCCTTACTCAGAAACAGCTAAATCATAGGAAGGACAATTATCAGCAATCTTTCCCCCAGATTTCAAATTAACAACCATCATTAGTGAGAGTTCCTATGGAAAAGGCCATGAAAGTGATTAGTATGAATAAATTGGTATAGTTTTGTGGAGTGCTATTTGATAATATATATTCAATTTGTCCATTGACCCAGCAATTACATTTGGGGGAAATTCCTGCAGATATATTTGAACATTTTAAACATATTGCATGTATAAGATAATTCATTGCAGCATTTATGACAAAAAATGGAAACAACCCAAAAGTCCATCAGTAAGGGACTGGTAAGTGACAGTCCATACAGTGGACTACTGTGGAGTGACTCCCTTTTTTAATTTTTAAATTTAAATTTTATTTTAATTAATTTATTTTTAAATTTACATCCAAGTTAGTTAGCATATAGTGCAAAAATGATTTCAGGAGTAGGTTCCTTAATGCCCCTTACCCAGTAACCCCGCACCCCTCCCACAACCCCTCCATCAACCCTGTTTTCATTCTATTTAAGAGTCTCATGTTTTGTCCCCTCCCTGTTTTTATATTATTTTTGCTTCCCTTCCCTTATGTTCATCTGTTTTGTATCTTAAATTCCTCATATGAGTGAAGTCATGATATTTGTCTTTCTCTTACTAATTTCGCTTAGCATCATACCCTTCAGTTCCATCCATGTAGTTGCACATGGCAAGATTTCATTCTTTTTGATTGCCAAGGAATGCTCCATAGTATATATTTGCCACTTCTTTATCCATTCGTCCACTGACGGACATTTAGGCTTTTTCCATACTTTGGCTATTGTTGATAGTGCTGCTGTGAACATTGGGGTGCATGTGCCCCTTTGAACAGCACACCTGTATCCCTTGGATAAATACCTGGTAGTGCAATTGCTGGGTCTTAGGGTAGTTCTATTTTAAATATTTTGCATAACCTCTATACTGTTTTCCAGAGTGGCTGCACCAGTTTACAATCCTATCAACAGTGCAAAAGATATTCTTTCTCCACATCCTCGCCAACATCTGTTGTTGCCTGAGTTGTTAATGTTAGCCATTCTGACAGGTGTGAGGTGGTATCTCATTGTGGTTTTGATTTGTATTTCCTTGATGATGAGTGATGTTGAACATTTTTTCATGTGTCTGTTAGCCACCGGATGTCTTCTTTGGAGAAGCGTGTATTCATGTCTTTTGCCCTTTTCTTCACTGGATTATTTGTTCTTTGGGTGTTGAGTTTGATGAGTTCTTTATAGATTTAGTATACTAAAACTTTATCTGGTATGTCATTTGCAAATATCTCCTCCCATTCTGTCGGTTGCCTTTTAGTTTTGCTGATTGTTTCCTTCGCTGTGCAGAAGTTTTTATTTTGATGAGGTCCCAGTAGTTCCTTTTTGCTTTTGTTTCCCTTGCCTCTGGAGACGTGTTGAGTAAGAATTTGCTGTGGGCAAGATCCAAGAGGTTTTTGCCTGCTTTCTCCTCGAGGATTTTGATGGCTTCCTGTCTTCCATTGAGGTCTTTCCTCCATTTTGAGTTTATTTTTGTGTATGGTGCAAGAAAGTGGTCCAGGTTCATTCTTCTGCATGTCGCTGTCCAGTTTTCCCAGCACCACTTGCTGAAGAGACTGTCTTTATTCCATTGGATAGTCTTTCCTGCTTTGTCAAAGATTAGTTGGCCATACGTTTGTGGGTCGATTTCTGGGTTCTTTATTCTGTTCCACTGATCTGAGGGTCTGTTCTTGTGCCAGTACCATACTGTCTCAATGATTACAGCTTTGTAATACTTCTTGAAGTCTGGTATTGTGATGCCTCCAGCTTTGGTTTTCTTTTTTAAGATTGCTTTGGCTCTTTGGGGGTCTTTTCTGGTTCCATACAAATTTTAGGATTGTTTGTCCTGGCTCTGTGAAGAATGCTGGTGCTATTTTGATAGAGATTGCATTGAATATGTAGATTGCTTTGTGTAGTATTGACATTTTAACAGTGTTTCTTCTTTGAATCCAGGAGGATGGAATATTTTTCCATTTTTTGGTGTCTTCTTCAATTTCTTTCATAAGCTTTCTATAATTTTAAGCATATAGATTATTCACCTCTTTGGTTAGGTTTATTCCTAGGTATTTTATGGTTTTGGTGCAGTTGTAAATGGGATCAATTCCTTGATTTCTCTTTCTGTTCCTTCATTATTGGTGCATAGGAATGCAACCACTTTCCCTGCATTGATTTTATATCCTGTGACTTTGCTAAATTCATGGATCAGTTCTAGAAGTTTTTTGGTGGAATCTTTTGGGTTTCCATATAGAGAGTCATGTCATCTGTGAAGAGTGAAAGTTTGACTTCCTCCTGGCCAATTTGGATGCCTTTTATTCCTTTGTGTTGTCTGATTGTTGAGGCTAACTAAGCCTTCCAATACTATGTTGAATAACAGTGGCGAGAGTGGACATACCTGTCATGTTCCTTCCCTCTCAGTTTTTCCCCACTGAGGATTGTATTAGCGTTGGGTCTTTCATATATGACTTTTTTGATCTCAAGGTATGATCCTTCTGTCCCTACTTTCTTGAGGGTTTTTATCAGAAAACGATGCTGTATTTTGTCAAATGCTTTTTCTGCAACTATTGAGAGGATCATGTGGTTCTTGTCCTTTCTTTTATTGATGTGATGTATCACATTGATTGATTTGTGGATATTGAACCAGCTCTGCATCCCAGGTGTAAATCTCACTTGGTCATGGTGAATAATTCTTTTAATGTATTGTTGGATCTGGTTGGCTAGTATCTTGTTGAGGATTTTTGCATCCATGTTCATCAGGGAAATTGGTCTGTAGTTCCCCTTCTTAATGGGGTTTGTCTGGTTTTGGGATCAAGGTAATGCTGGCCTTGTAGAATGAGTTTGGAAGTTTTCATTCCATTTCTATTTTTTGAACAGCTTCAAAAGAATTGGTGTTAACTCTTTAAACATTTGGTAGAATTCCCCTGGAAAGCGATCTGGCACTGGGATCTTATTTTTTGGGAGATTTTTTATTACTAATTCAATTTCTTTGCTGGTTATGGATCTGTTCAAATTTTCTATTTCTTCCTGTTTCAGTTTTGGTAGTTTATGTTTCTAAGAATTTGTCCATGTCTTCCAGATTGCCCACTTTATCAGCGTATAATTTCTCATAATATTCTCTTATCTGTTTTTATTTCTGCTGTGTTGGTTGTGATCTCTCTTCTTTCATTCTTGATTTTATTTATTTGGGTTCTTTCCTTTTTCTTTTTGATCAAACTGGCTAGTGGTTTATCAATTTTGTTAATTCTTTCAAAGAATCAGCTCTTGGTTTCATTGATCTGTTCTCCTTTTTTTTTTTTTTTTTGGTTTCGGTAGCATTAATTTCTGCTCTAATCTTTATTATTTTCTGCCTTCTGCTGGTTTTGGGTTTTATTTGCTGTTTTCTTCCATCTCTTTAAGGTGTATGGTTAGGTTGTGTATCTGAGACCTTCCTTCTTAGGAAGGCCTGGATTGCTATATACTTCCTTCTTATGACCACCTTTGCTGCGTCCCAGAGGTTTTGGGCTGTGGTGTAATCATTTTCATGGGCTTCCATGTAATTTTTAATTTCCTCTTTAACTTCTTGGTTAGCCCATTCATTATTTGGTATGATGTTCTTTAGTCTGGAAGTATTTATTATCTTTCCATTATTTTTTTCTTGTGGTTGGTTTCAAGTTTCATAGTGTTGTGGTCTGAAAATATGCACGGTATGATCTCGATCTTTTTGTACTTGTTGAGGGCTGATTTGTGTCCTGGTATGTGATCTATTATGGAGAACGTTCCATGTGCACTGGAGAAGAATGTGTATTCTACTACTTTAGGATGAAATGTTCTGAGTATATCTGTTAAGTCTATCTGGTCCAGTGTGTCATTCAAAGCCATTGTTTCCTTGTTGATTTTCTGTTTAGATTATATGTGCTTTGCTGTAATTGTAGGTGAAATCCCTTACTATTATGGTATTATTATCAATGAGTTTCTTTGTGTGTGTGATTAATTGATTTATATTTGGGTGCTACCATGTTTGGACCATAAATGTTTACAATTGTTACATCTTCTTGGTGGACAGACCCTTTATGATATAATGCCCTTCTTGATCTCTTGTTACAGTCTTTGTTTTAAAATCTAGGTTGTCTGCTATAAAAGTATGGCTACTCCGGCTTTCTGTTGGTGACCATTAGCATGATAGATGGTTCTCCACCCCCTTACTTTCAATCTGAAGGTGTCTTTAGGTCTAAAATCTGTCTCTTATAAACAGATATCAATGGATCTTGTTTTCTTATCCATTCTGTTACCCTATGTCTTTTGATTGGAGAGCTCAGTCCATTGATGTTTAGAGTGAGTACTGAAAGATATAAATTTATTGCCATGATGTTGCCTGTAGTGTTTGAGTTTCTGGGGGTGTTCTCTGGTCTTTTCTAGTCTTTGTTGCTTTTTTTTTTTCTGTCTTTTCTCCCCTCAGGGAGTCTCCCTTAAAATTTCTTGCAGGGCTGGTTCAGTGGTCACAAACTCCTTCAATTTTTGTTTGTCTGGGAAACTTTTTTTTTTCCCAATATATGAAATTTATTGTCAAATTGGTTTCCATACAACACCCAGTGTGTGGGAAACTTTTTATCACTCTTTATATTTTGCATGACAGCCTTGCTGGATAAAGAATTCTTGGCTGCATATTTTTCTGATTCAGCACATTGAATATATCCCACCACTTCTTTCTGGCCTGCCAAGTTTCTGTGGATAGGTCTGCTGCAAACCTGATCTGTCCTCCCTTGTAGGTTAGGGACTTTTTTTCCCTTGCTGCTTTCATGATTCTCTCCTTGCCTGAGTGTTTTGTGAATTTGACTATGATATGCCTTGTTGATGATTGGTTTTTGTCGAATCTGATGGGAGTCCTCTGTGCTTCCTGGATTTTGATGTCTGTGTCTTTCCCCAGGTTAGGAAAGTTTTATGCTATGATTTGCTCACATAACCCTTCTACCCCTGTTTCTGTCTCTAACTCTTCTGGGACCCCTATGATTCTGCTGTTCCTTTTTAATGAGTCACCGATTTCTCTAATTCTTTATTATTTATTCATTTGTTTGTTTGTTTTTATTTTTATTTTTAATTTATTTTATATTTTTTTCTAATTCTAAAATCGTCCTATTTTGCCTTAATCTCCCTCTTTTTTCTGCTTCATTATTCTCTGTAAGTTTGTCCTCTATATCTCTGATTCTCTGATCTGCCTTGTCCATCATTGCCACCGCTGCATCCATCCGTGATTGCAGATCAGTTATAGCATTTTAAATTTCATTCCTGCTATTTTTTACTTCTTTTATCTCTGCAGAAAGAGATTCTAATCTATTTTCAACTCTAGCTAGTATTCTTATTATCGTGATTCTAAATTCTGGTTCAGACATCTTGCTTGTATCTGTGTTGGTTAAATCCCTGGCTGTAGTTTCTTTGTGCTCTTGCTTTTGGGGTGAATTATTTCGTTTTGTCATTTTGAAGGGAGAAAAGGAATTAATGAGGTAGAAAAATTGAAATAAAAAAAAGAAAATTAAAAAAGTGTTAAAATTAAAAATTAAAACACGCACACACACACAAATCGAACAGATGATGGTAGATCCTAGATGTGTTTTCATCTGGGTGTTGAAAGTGGTTTGAGAGATTAGAGAAAATAAAGAGGGGGGGGGAAGACATAAAAAGGAAATCATTTGAGAATTTGAAAAAAATGAATACACTGAAGTAGACTAAAATGAGATGATGGGGGTAAAATAGAATTTGAAAAAATATATACAAAAGTAAAGAATTTAGAAGGAAAAAAATTAAAGAAATATATTTTTAATAAAAATTAAAAATTAATACGAATTTTTTCTTTTCCTGTATTTAAGAAAAAAAAAAGAAATGAAAAATAGAAAAAAGATAAAAAAAGAAAAAAGAAAAGAAAAAATAGAAATCATTTGAAAATTTGAAAAAGTGAATACACTGTAGTAGACTAAAATAAAGTGATGGAAGTAAAATACAATTTGAAAAAATTTACATAAAAGCAAAAAACATAGTAATAAAAATTAAATAAAAATATTTAATAGAGATTGAAAGTAGAAATGAAGTTTTTCTCTTTCTGCATTCAAGAAAAAGAAAAGAAAAAGAGAAAAAAGAAAAAGAAAAAAAGGAAATTGCTTGAAAATTTGTAAAGGTGAATACACAGAAGTAGACTAAAATAAAATGATGGAAGTAAAGTAGAATTTGAAAAAATTTACACAAAAGTAAAAAATATAGTAATGGAAATAAAATAAAAATATTTTTAATAAAAATGAATTTTTTCTCTTTATTCAAGAAAAAGAAAAGAATTGTAAAAGAGAAAAAGAAAAAAAAGAAAATTGAGTAGATAAACATGCTAACAGATTGAGGTAGGACTGAAATTGCTTCGTTTTACTCTATAAGTCAGTTCATGTAGGTCTTTATAGTCCATAAATTAAGCCGGTGGTGAGGTTTGTGTTCTTGAAGAGCGAAGTTGGCTCAGTTGGGCGGGGCTTAGTGTAACAGCTCCACTCTCCCCTAGGTGGCGCTGCTAGCCTACTGGGTTGGATTGCTATGGTGCTTGTAGATGCCTATACGCCTGCGCGGTAGCGGTGAACATGGCATCACTCACCTACCTGGTCTGTTCCCCAGGATCAGCAATCGCGCACCCGTCCTCAGTCTTCAGCCCTCGTCCACTCCCGCTTTTTCACTCTACGTAAACAGGCCCCAGGCAGTACCTCTCTCCTGAGTTTTGTCTCAGATGTGGCTGTTTTCCTCGGCCCGTATTTCCAAAGGACTGCGGCTTTGACCCGTTCCGCCCCTCTGCGGGAGGGTCTCATCGAGCAATGGCCGAATGAGCAATGGCCGAATGTCGGCTGCACCCAGGAACGCCCGCTGGACCCTCCTGCTGCCGGTGCCCTGAGACTGTGGCCAGGTGCCAGCCCGCCACAGAAAAATTTCCCGAGATAGTGTAGCAGCAGCGTTTCAGGGACTATGGAAAATCACAGCACACATCTGGCACCAGGCTTCACCCTTAACGACCTTGCCCCAGCACCAGCGAATGTGGCCACCTTCCAGGGTCTGCTGGGGCCAGGTGGCCTCAACATTTTCTACCAAATGTCCTTCCAGCAGTGGAACCACTTTTCCCCGTGTGGCCCAAGAACCTCCTGGACCCCATTCTGCTCCTGGGGATTCTTCCTTCCCACCAGAGCACCGCCAGGTATCTAGCCGCGGAGTTTCACACTCTGTGCCCCACCCTGTTTATAAAGTCTTGATGGAATTTAAACCCTTTCCTTTTCCTTTCTCCCTTTTTAGTTTAGTCCCTGCGGCTCTTTCCAATTTTCCACTTTCTCTCCAGGTGCCTTCCCATATTCTCCCCCGTGCCCCCCCCCCCCCACGTCCCGTCTCCATCCTCTCTCTGCCTGCAAAACCAGCTCCCCACCTGCTGCGGCTTCTTGCTCCCCAAGTTCACCTCTCCGCGCCATGTACCTGCTAAATTCTGTGGTTCAGGTTGTGCAGATTGTTGTGTTAATCCTCAAATCAGTTTTCTAGGTGTGCAGGATGGTTTAGTGTTGGTCTGGGTGTACTTCATGGATGCGAGACACGCAAAAAAACTTCCATGCTGTTCCACCATCTTGGCTCCCCCTTCACTTCTCATTTTTATCTACCAAATTTACTAAGGAAGAAAGAGTATGTTGGAGCTTCTATTTACTCAAATATTTTCTATTATCTGGCAATAAAATTCATTCCTCTGCTTCCATATATTTTAAAATTTTTTCTTTAACTGCCTAGTTGACCCATTTATTCTTTAGTAGGATGTTCTTTAACCTCCATGCATTTGCATGTTTTCCAATTTTTTTCTTGTGGTTGATTTCAAGTTTCATAGCGTTGTGTTCTGAAAATATGCATGGTATGATATCAATTCTTTTATATTTATTGAGGGCTGTTTTGTGACCCAGGATGTGATCTATCTTGGAGAATATTACATGTGCACTCGAGAATAATGTGTATTCTGCTGTTTTTGGATGAAAAGTTCTGAATATATCTGTCAAGTCCATCTGGTCCAGTATAACATTCAGGGCCTTTGTTTCTTTATTGATTTTATGCTTAGATGACCTGTCCATTTCTCTAAGTGAAGTATTAAAGTCACCTGCAATTACCATATTCTTATAAATAAGATTGCTTATGTTTGTGATTAATTGATTTGTATATTTGGGTGCATGCAAATTGGGGGCATAAGCATTTATAATTGTTAACTTTTCTTGATGGATAGACCCCATAATTATGATATAATGCCTTTCTTCATCTCTTGTTAGTTTCAAGTCTAATTTTCTGATATAAGTATGGCTACTCCAGCTTTCTTTTGACTTTCAGTAGCATGATAGATAGTTCTCCATCCCCTCACTTTCAATCTGAAGGTGTCCTCAGGTGTAAAATGAGTCTCTTATAGACAGCAAATACATGGGTCTTGGTTTTTTTTTTTTTAATCCATTCTGATACCCTATGTCTTTTGGTTGGAGCATTTAGTCCATTTACATTCAGTGTTATTGTTGAAAGGTATGGGTTTAGAGTCATTGTGTTATCTGTAGGTTTCATGCTTGTGGTGGTGTCTCTGATACTTTGTGGTCCTTGCAACATTTCAATAAATGTTTGAACTGCAACAAACGTTACAGTTATGATTTGAAACAATTGAAGTGCAGGCTCCTAGGTGAGTCAGTTGGTTAAGTGTCCAGCTGGCTCAGGTCAAGATCTTGCAGTTCATGGGTTCAAGCCCTGCATCAGGCTCTGTGGTGACAGCTCGGAGCCTGGAGCCTGCTTCGGATTCTGTGTCTCCCTCTCTCTCTGCCCCTCCCCTCCCTTGTACTCTATCTCTCTCTCAAAAATAAACATAAAAAAGAAAAAAATGATTAAGTATTTTATTTATTTTTCTTACTAACTTTAAAGAGATGTTTTGGATAGTATGACTTAATATATGGGACATATGGCATATGGACTCTAGGTGATAACACGGACACAGAAAACAATCTGTTACATAAGCTATGAGTTCCAAATCAAAGATCACAGAGGCATATGCTCTGAATTGCTGGTGTGGTTGCTTCTCCCATAGACACCTCTAAATAACAGCACAGACTTTAAGTTTAAAAATGGTTAATAGTCTTCCAGGCAATTCTCTGCAGACCGTCATGAAGGTTTATATAGATTTCAGAAGGATGATATAAATGCTGCTTTTCACACAAGGGATAAAGATAGGTTATAGGGAATTCATATGATACAATTACAAAATGTGACTAAATATAAAAAACATTAGGGTAAGAAATAACAACCCATCCCTCATTCCTCACAATCCCTCATGTGGACACTTCACCCATTCAGATTAGTTTATTCAGTACATTTACTCACTCACACACACCATGCTCCTTCTTACCTACAAGCCTTCCTTAATGGATTTGGCATATTCTCATTGTTTCTATGTAAAAATAAAATTGATTTCTATTTCTTTGCAACTAGGACCCAGACCAAGTGTGGCTTGTCTTGAACTTTACCTGACCTCTTACACCCTCATCAATATCTTTTCTCTTTAACCTCTCATTGCAGTTATGATTTAAAACCTTTATTATATAGTAATTTTATTCTCTACTGTTTTTTATGCACAACAATGTGGTTACATCCCTCCTGCCTACTCTATGAAGACAGGCCTGGGGGGGAGGTGCTACATTCTGCACTCCCCATGTATGTTTCCGTGTTGATCTGAGCCATCTGGAAGTTCTTAATGATGCAATTGAATCTTGATTTCATATTTTGACTGATTTTCAGGGACTTTATTGTCCGCATGTTTGCCAACAACAGTAATACCTTTGGGAGCTCAAATAGATAAATCCTGTGATTAGGTAACAAATTTAGGTCGTTGCCAACTTTAGTTAGGTATTTGATAACAGCTTTGTAACTGTGACTGGAATATCAATGATCTCATGAGGACTTGCCTCCTGTTTAATGCCTTTCAATCAGTACAAATTACTGGGAGAAGATTTTGGTCTGGCTCACAGCTTTCTTTAATGCCCCCTTTAGCTCATTGTTCCTTAGACTGTATATGAAGGGGTTCAACATAGGGACTACAACCATGAAGACCACTGATGCAGCTGAGTCTTTTTCAGTTGAATGGTTGGATGAGGGACTCATATAGACCCCTGTGATTGTTCCATAGAAAAGAATGACCAAGGCAAGATGAGATCCACAGGTGGAGAAAGCTTTGAGTTTTCCTTGGGTGGAAGGGATTTTCATCACAGCAGAGATGATGAGGCTGTAGGATGCCAGGATACACCCCGAAGGTACCGCAAAAATAAGCCCTACTGCAGCCAGAACTATGAACTGATTGAGACTGGTGTTGGAACAGGAGAGGGGGAGGAGAGAGTTGATATCACAGAAGAAATGGTGGATCATGTTATTAGAGCAGAAGTGCAGACGGGCGAGCATAAGGGTGTGCAAGAGGGGATTCAAAGTGGCAAGGATCCATGGCACAGCCACCAGAGAGGCACAAAGGCACTGGGTCATGATGGTGGAGTAACGCAAAGGATGACAGATGGCCACAAAACGGTCATATGCCATCACTGTGAGAAGGAAATTGTCCATGTTGGCAAACATTATACAGAAATACATCTGAGCCAGGCAGCCAGGATAGGAGATGGTCTGAGTCTGTGCCTGGATGTTCAGCAGCATCTTGGGAACTGTAGATGAAGGCAGGCAGAGGTCTACTGCAGACAGATTGGCAAGGAAGAAATACATGGGTGTGTGGAGGCGGTGGTCTGAGACAATAGCCAGCAAGATGAGCAAGTTTCCAAGCAGCCCTGTTAAGTAGAGGCACAGGAAAAGTGCAAAGAGGAGAGCCTGCCACTCTGGCCATCTTGAAAAGGCCAAGAGGAGAAATTCGGAGACACTGGTTTGGTTTCCTTGTTCCATTGCTTGGGTATCTCTGCATGAAGACCCAGAAGATGAAATATTTTTGACATCAAAAAAAATTTCCCTTTTTAGTTTTTGTCTACTCCCCTAGTCCCGTTTACTAAATATTTTCTCTTTAGGCCATCCTACCTCCTCTCTGGTAGTCTCGCCCAAGCTTCACTGATCATGGATATGTTCTTCCATTTTATCAGTTGACTTTTTATTTATCCTCCCTTGCCAGGTGCTGCCTGGCTGCCTGCTGTGTGTTGGAAAACATCGGTGAGTCTGACACACTAAGTAACTCTGTGTTGAACTTTGAGATTTAATGAGAAATATTTTCCAGATATTTATCCAACACCCTATGAACCATCCCTCTTGAAAACTAGTCAGGCATAAACACTTAGGATTTATAAGAAGAAGATAAACCATCTTATCTTTTTAAGATTCAAAAGAAAAATATGGTAACATGGTTAACAAGTGTAAAAAGTTAAGCCTCCTAAAAATAGTTTACATGAAGGCTATGAGCAACATAGGAAAATATTTACAAGTAACGTAAAAGTTCTATAACACATGTAGTATAACTACATAATATAAGTGGATAAAACTAAAAGATAACAGAGAAAAAGTTATGTCAAAATACAGGGCAGGTTTAAAAGAGTCCTTTTAATGGTTTTGTATTATTTTAACCATAGCTACAAAAAAAGGGGTTCGTGTTTGTAAGGTATCATGATTACTTTGGGTCCTGTTTGTCTTGGAGTTGTAGAACACACACCGTAATGGGAGGATTCCTGAAACTTGGATCAGGATGTGGACTAAAAATACTATCCTGGACACCAATTAAGAAGACAAACACTGGGGGGTTCCTGGATGGTTCAGTTGGTTGAGCATCCAGCTCTTGATTTTGGCTCAGGTCACGATCTCATAGTTTGTGAGATGGAGCCCCGTGTCACGCTCTGTGCTATGGCACAGAGTCCCACTTGGGAATCTCTTCTTCCTTTCTCTCTGCCCTTTCTCCCACCCCACACAGGTGTGCACATGCTCTCTCTCTCAAATTAAATAAATAAATAAATAAATAAATAAATAAATAAATAAGAAGACCAGCATTCACATACACAGATGAGATAGTTGCACAGAAATGGAGGGGCTCCCTGGGAGACAGAAAAGGTCTTGTAGTGTGTGGGCTCTGGTTGGCCCAGCTGGAACCAGACCCAATCATTTCAAGGCTGGGAAACTTAGCCACTGCAAATCTTAGTTTTCCCCTGTATAATAATAGCACCTGCCTTAGTCCTAAGAGGAAAATATATTGCCACCCAGGCCTATCTTGAGAAGCAAGATAAATCCCAAATACAAAACCTAACCTCACACCTAAAGGAACTAGAAGCAGAGCAGCAAAGAAACTCCAAAGCCAGCAGAAGAGAGAAATAATAAAGATTAGAGCAGAAATAAGCAATATAGAATCCACCTCCTCCCCCCAGTAGAACAGATCAGATTCTTTAAAAAAATTTTTTTAATGTGTATTTTTGAGAGAGAGAGATAGAATGCGAGCAGGGAAGGGGCAAAGAGGGAGACACAGAATTCAAAGCAGGCTCCAGCCTCGGGGCTGTCAGCACAGAGCCTGATGCGGGGCTCAAACCCACGAACCGTGAGATCATGACTTGAGCCAAAGTCGGACGCTTAACTGACTGAGCCATCCAGGCACCCTGCAGATCAATGATTCTAAGAACTGTTTTTTTTGAAAAAATAAACAAAATTGATAGACCCCTAGCCAGACTTCTCAAAAACAAAAGAGAGAGAACCCAAATAGATAAATTCACGAATGAAAGAGGAGAGATCACAGCCAACACCACAGAAAACACCACTATGAAAAATTCTATGCTAATAAACTGGACAACCTTGAAGAAATGGACAAATTCCTAGACTTCCACACACTATCAAAACTCAAATGGGAAGAAATAGAAACTTTGAACAAACGCATAATCAGTGAAGAAATTGAATCAGTTATCAAAAATCTCCCAACAAATAAGAGTCCCGGACCAGATGGCTTCCCAGGGGAATTCTACTAGACATTTAAAGCAGAGTTAATACCTATTCTTCTCAAGCTGTTCCAAAAAATAGAATCAGGACAGCCTCCGGACTTATTCTATGAAGCCGGCATTACCTTTATTCCCAAACCAGATAGAGAACCTACAAAAAAGGAGAATTACAGGTCAATATCCCTGATGAGCATGGATGCAAAAATTATCAACAAGATACTAGCAAATCGAATTCAACAGTGCATTAAAAGAATTATTGACCATGATCAAGTGGGATTCATTCCTCGGCTGCAGGGCTGGTTCAATATTCGCAAATCAATTGGTGTGATACATCACATTAATATAAGAAAGGATAAGAACCATATGATCCTGTCAATAGATGCAGAAAAAGCATTTGACAAAATTCAGCATCCTTTCTTAATAAAAACCCTCAAGAAAGTTGGGATAGAAAGAACATACCTTAACATCATAAAAGCCATATATGAAAAGCCATATATGAAAAGTTGTTCAATGGGGAAAAACTGAGAGCTTTCCCCCTGAGATCAGGACACAACAGGGATGTCCACTCTCACCGCTGCTGTTTAACATAGTGTTGGAAGTCCTAGCCTCAGCAATCAGACAACAAAATGTAATAAAAGGCATCTAAACTGGCAAAGAAGAAGTCAAACTCACTTTCCACAGATGACATGATACTCTACATGGAAAACCTGAAAGACTCCACCAAAAAACTGCTAGAACTGATACATAAACTCAGCGAAGTTGCAGGATACAAAATCAATGTACACAAATCGGTTGCATTTCTATACACCAATGATGAAGGAACAGAAAGAGAAATCAAGAAATCGATCCCATTCACAAATGCACCAAGAACCATAAACTACATAGTAATAAACCTAACAAAAACGTAAAAGGTCTGTATGCTTAAAACCATACAAAACTTATGAAGGAAATTGAAGAAGACAGGAAGAAATGGAAAAACATTCCAGTCTCATGGATTTGAAGAACAAATATTGTTAAAATGTCTATATTACCCTAAGCAATCTGCACATTCAATGAAATACCAATCAAGATTGCACCGACATTCTTCTCAGAGCTAGAACAAACAATCCCCAAATTTGTGTGGAACCACAAAAGACCCTGAATAGCCAAAGTAATGTTGAAGAAGAAAACCGAAGTGGAAGGCATCACAATCCCAGACGTTAGCCTCTACTACAAAGCTGTTATCAAGATAATATGGTATTGGCACAACAACAAGCAATAGAACAATGGAATAAAATAGAAAACACAGAATTGGACCCACAAATATATGGCCAACTCATCTTTGGCAAAGCAGGAAAGAGTAACCGATGGAAAAAAGTCTCTTTAGTAAACAGTGCCAGGAGAACTGGACAGCAGCATACAGAAGAATGAACCTGGACTGCTTTCTGACACCATACACACAGACTCAAAAGGGATGAAAGACCTAAATGTGAGACAGGAAACCATCAAAACCCTAGAGGAGAAAACAGGCAAAAACCTCTCTGACCTCAGCTGACACATCTATGAAGGCAAGGGAAACAAAAGCAGAAATGAATTATTGGGACCTTATCAAGATAAAAACTTCTGCACTGCAAAGGAAACAATCAACAAAACTGAAAGGCAACCGATGGAATAGGAGAAGATATTTGTAAATGATATATCAGATAAAGGGTTAGTATCCAAATTCTATAAAAACTAAACTCAACACCCGAAAAACAAGTAATCCAGTGAAGAAATGGGCAGAAGACATGAATAGACACTCCTCCAAAGAAGACATCCAGATGATCAACAGACACATGAAAAGATGTTCAATATTGCTCATCATCTGGGAAATACAAGCCAAAATCACATTTGGATACTACCTCACACCGGCCAGAGTGGCTAAAAGTAACAACTCAGGAAACAACAAATGTTGTCCTGGATGTGCAGAAATGGGAACCCTCTCGCAGTGTTGGTGGGAATGCAAACTGGTGCAGCTGCTCTGGGAAACATGTGGAAGTTCCTCAAAAAATTAAAAATAAGTTACCCTACCACCTAGCAAGAGCACTACTAGGAATTTATCCAAAGGATACAGGAGTACTGATGCAAAAGGGCACATGTACCCCAATGTTTATAGCAGTGCTATCAACAATAGCCAAATTATGGAAAGAGCCCAAATGTCCATCAACTGATGAATGGATAAAGGAGATGTGGTTTATATACAGAATGGAATACTACTTAGCAATGAGAAGGAATGAAATCCTGCCATTTGCAACAACATTGATGGAACTGGAGGGTATTACGCTCAGTGAAATAAGTCAGTCAAAGACAGATATCCTATGTTTTCACTCATATGTGGAACTTGAGAAACTTAACAGAAGACCATGGGGGAAGCGAAGGGGAAAAATAGTTTCAAACAGAGAGGGAGGCAAACTATAAGAGACTCTTAAATACAGAGAACAAAGTGAGGTTTGATTGGGGGTGGGGTAGAGGGGAAAATGGGTGATGGGCATTGAGGAGGGCACTTGTTGGGATGAGCACTGGGTGCTGTTATGTAAATGATAAATCATGGGAATTAACTCCTGAAGCCAAGAGCACACTGTATACACTGTATGTTAGCTAACTTGACAATAATATATATCAAAAAAAGGAACGAAAATAATAGCACCTGCCTTAACAGTTTTGTGAAACTGAAATGAGTTAATGTGTGCAAAACTCTCAGCAAGTAACGGTTACTCAATAAATGCAAACTGTTGGTGATCAGGCCAGAACTGGGTAGGTCAGGTTTCTTCCTTAGTCTCCACAGTGGCTGTTTTAAATTTTCCCTTCTTGAATGTCCAGCATGTGCCTTCACATCACTTCCCCTATTTTCACAGAGAAAATAGAACCAGGGTTTAATGGATGTGTCCAACTTTCTGCTATCAGTGCAAGAAACTTACCTGTGCCTCCACTCATCCTTCCTTCTTTCATTTCGTTGTGCCCCACTTCTCCAGAGCCTCAGCTGCTCCTTATTTTTAAAATAGGTAAACTCTACCACTAACGTGGGGCTCCAACCCACAACTCCAAGATCAAGAGTTGCATGCTCTTTGGACTGAGCCAGCCAGTCACCACCAGCTGCTCCTTTCTGTAACTTAAATGTTTTCCTGCTCTGTTGGATCTTGACTTTCAGCTGATGTCTCTCCTTCCTTTGGCTTCCCTTTCCAGATACATGTCTACCTCTGGCCATCCTCCTGATTCTCTCCCCACTGCCCAACCCCTCACAGACTTCATTTCCTCACACCCCCATGCCAATTTGCTGTTACCCCAGCCACTCCAATGAATTGCTATTTGGAGTCTTGAAAAACCCAATGTTCACTTCTAAGTCCTTATGTTTTTAGAATTCCTAGAATTATTCCCTTGAGAAACTCTTTTCCTTGGGTTTATTTTCAGATTTCCTCACATCTGTCTGGCCATTCCTTTTCAATTGCCTTTGCAAAATGCACTTCCTTTGACAGCCGGTTAAATGTTGACATTTCTCTGTTTTTTTGGTTTGTTCTTATTGTTGTTTTGTCTTATGCTTTCTTTCTTTTAATGTTTATTTATTTATTTGAGAAGAAGAGCACTAGTGGGGGTGAGGGGCAGAGAGAGAAGGGGACAGAGGATCTGAAGCAGGCTCCACTCTGGCAGCAGACAACTTGATGTGGGGCTTGAACTCACAAACCATGAGGTCATGACCCCAGCTTAACCACCTTAGCCACCCAGGTGCTCCTTATGCTTTCTTTTCTTTTCATCCTACACATGTTCCTGAATGATTCTATTCACTCCCATGGCTTTCATACTATCTGTATGCCAATCTCTCCTAAATTATTTCTCTAGACTCATTCCTGGTACTGTCTGGATGTTTCTACTTGGATGTCACAGACATCTTATGCTACTACTTCCCAAACTGTATCCATCACATTCTCCTCCCTGATCAAAGACCGTTCATCCCTCCATGTGCCCTTTATCAATGAACAGCACCACAATGTATCCAGTTGTTCAAGAAAAGAAAACTTGGGAGTCAGCCCAGACTACTCCCTCTCCTTTACCTCTTTACCTGCACATCCAGTCAATAATTAAACCCCAGTGATGTTATTTTTTGGGAGTCAGAATATTATTATTAAACAAATAGATTCTTAAAGTCTACCATGAAAAAAATAATAAAATTTATCACCATGAAAGCAACTGTTTTAGGCATTGAGAACAATGAATAAAAGAGACATGGTCTCTACCCTTGAGGAGCTTTAAATCAAAGCCAGAAACTTTCGAGTTATCCTTGACTCATCCAGTTCATGACCAAGCCCTGTTGATTCTGACTTTTCTCACACCCATACTGCTTTTCTTTGTTCCTGATTGTAATGACTATGTCAGACCCTCATCATGTCTTGTGTGGATACTTGCAATAACCCTCAAATTGGTCTTCCTTCCTACAGTTTTCCCCCTTTCAGTCCTCCTTCATACTTATTAAAGAATTATCACTCTAAAACAAGAATTTCCTCCTTCCCTTAAAAATTTCCAATGGTTTCAATTGCCTTTAACCCAAATTCCCAGTTATCATGGCACAGAAGTTTCTTCATTACCCCTTTCTTACCTGTCTAGTCTTATCTCTTGCTGTGACTAATTTCCCACCCTTAGAAGTTCCTGACACAACCGAAACTTTATGATTCTCTGGCTTTTCTCACTTTGAAATACTCTGACCACCATACCTAAAGCTTCTCTTAAGACATTCTCTACTGCATTGCCCTGAGGCCATATAGCATTTGAGAATACATACATAGATAGATACAAATATTTGTAATTTTTTTCTTGTTTTGCTTTCATGGCTCTTCCTTGCTTACAAATTATTTTGGAGAGCACATGGACTAATGAGAACATGGGGTAAGAATGAATCTTATTCATCTTTGCATAGGGAAACCCAGTTTTATGAACAACGATTTATATTTGCCTGTGAATACAAACTGATTTTTTAGGTGCGATGAACTGCATGCCAGAGGATGCAAGACAATTCCAACTGGGATTCTATTCTTGCTTCTACACCTAGCCCTGTTGTTCTGTATGTTAGCTGAAGCGGTGGAGAGTCTGGTGGAAGAAACAAGAAAATGGAGGAAATCTGTTGGACTACTTTTCCAGTGACCAAATAACAGAAGTGTGAAAGTGAGTAGAAAAGAAAGGCATTCTACACACTAATGCGAATGAGTCCTGGGTTCTCTGGATCCAAAGTGCCATGACTTTCTCCACTTTGCACATAAGTTTTCAAATGCCTCTCTCTCTGCCTTGACAGTTATTACTAGTGTATAGGTCTTTCATTTCTACCTAAAGAGAAACCCCAAAGAGAAAATGGCCCCTGTAATTTCTTCTCTTCTTCCACCAAAGTTTCTGCCCTGTCACTTCAGTAGCTTTGGAGGTGGTGGGGGAATGGCCAGGTGAAGTGACTTAGTTCTTGGACATAGGAGATAGAAAAATTTAGAACTGGGCTACTGCTACTTTATGCTATGTGGACTGAATAACAAAGGAAACCTGTTTGCAGAGAGGGAAGAATAAAGTAGATTTTCAGAAAAAGGGGGAGAGTCACATAGTACTTGCTCTACTTCAACTTTGACTTATTTCTTAATTGCTTTTACCATCTAAAAGGATGTCCCCTATTTATTTTCCCTTTCACCTTTGCACCTTCCATACCTAGCAATTCTTCCTAAACTCAGTTCTGAAGACACAGATTCCTGCTTTTTTGTTCCTACCTTGGGCCAAGTTCATACCCATTGGCATTTTGGTCCTCATTTATCCAACCCTTTGCAGGTACATATTTTTTTAGGATTCTTTCATTTTGACCCAAGCCTATTGTTAACTGTTATCCTAAGCTCTTTTATGATTCTGATAAAGAACTGATCTGAATATTGAAACATTCATTTATAGAAAATATACGAAAGAATATTCCAGAAAATAGATATTCTGGAGGGAGCAGAAAGAGCTTTTCAACAATATATAGGAGACATAAAGAAGGAGTTATGGGCATGTGAAAATATACTCTGGATGCATAACCATAGATTTTATTGATTTAATCCATGCATGAAGATGGGGCAGTGGTGATAATGTTGAAGACCCCATCCCTCCCCGCTTTGACAGGACCAAATGTTTTCACTCTTGGAAACATCATAAAACGATGAAAAGTACATGAAATCAGCTGAGTAAATTCTATAATTTTGTAAAAATAATACAATTTTCATAAAAATAGAGAAACTATGAAGACAAGGCTTACCACTATCAAAATGTTTCATAGTTTGCTAATCCTCATAACACCTCTAAAATATGGTCACATATCCTCATTATGTAGACACTGAGTGTTAGCAGAGCCAGTATCTGAGTTAATTGATTTGAAATCTAGTCAACTTTTCACTAAGCCACTACTAAATCTCAGATTTTACACCTTCACAGGGAGGGCATTCATTCATTCATTCATTCATTCATTCATTCATTCATTCCACAAATAGTATTAGTCCCTACTGTATGTTAGACAATGCTTGGTGACCTTGAGTAGAACCTGAACTTGTTTTACTTATCTAAATAAAGACATGTTTCCTCCATTTTTCTCATATCTGCTCACTTTCCACAACACTTACCAGATGCTCACATCAGGAATCTTCTGAGAAGAGACTTTAGCTTATAAGTCTCAAGGTGATGGGAAAAATTAAGGAAAAAAAAAAAAAAAGGAATGTTGTCCCTCCTCCGGGATGTACAAGGATGAGGGATGGGATGCTTCTTGGGGGAGGTGTATCTGGTGTGGTGAGGGCTGGAATGACCTCAGTACTCCCCAGCACTGGAGTTTACAGCTTCTTTGCATGTCTGGGAACCCAATCTTGCCAAGCTTTCTCAATTCGAGTAACAATTACTTTATCCCCTTTGTGGGTTTCCCAATTGCAACCCTAGGGATAATGTACCTGGCAGATAATCCTCCAGGGAGATTCAAGGAATTAAAAGATCTGGAAGTTGTTCACAGGCTCCCAGGGAGGGTTGTAACACACATCTCCTCCCCCTTCCAAGAGGCCCCCAAACATCAAATATCAAACATTACACCAATAACAAATAATCTTTTCTAGCGTGAGTTGACTTATTCTCTGAATATAGGATTTGTCTTCCCTGACTGTACTACTCTGTCAACAACACCACCTCTGGGCTTCCAAATGCTTGATTTATCAATGTTGCCTGAGATAAGAGGGTCCTTTTTTTGGCAAAGGAGGTGAGACAATGGGCACATGGTCATTTTTCATGTACCCTAACCCCACAAAGTGTTCAGCCTGATACGGCAGTGAAATGCCTCCTAAAGCCTCAGCTCATATGTCAGTTTGGGGATACCACCCAGAAGTTTTGGGATTCTAAACTCAAGGATGCTGTATGTGCATGGAAAAATGACCACGTGTGGTAGTGTGTCCCCAGTGCCAACCTATGTGTCTAGATGCCAAAGGGTGTGTAACTGTTAGCTTTTTCTTATTTATGTCACACTTGTGTGGGTCAGCAATTTGGGCTAGGCTCAGATGGGTATTCTTCTGGCTTTTTTTAGGCTCATTCTAATCCCTGCAGTTAGCTACTGGGTTCATTTAGGGCTTACTGTTCCAGAGTGTCCATAGCTGGTATGACTCCTATGTGCTTGATGTGATCTCTCATCCCCCAGAAGGATGGCTTGAGTTGTTCTATGGTGTAGGCAGAGAGAGGGGTGGGGGAGAGAGTAGAACCATGAAAAGCCTCTGAAGTCTAGGTTTAAAGTGGCACCATGTCACTTCTACTGCATTCTGTTGGCCAGTGCAAGCCATGAGACCAACATAGTTTCAAAGAATGGGGAAAGACTCTCCCTCTTGGTGGAGGAGAGCCACACTGCAAAAAGGCATAGATTCAGGGAGGAGTGCAAAACTGTGGGCAGTTTTGCAATCAACCAAGGGTGGAAGTACTATATCTATATCTATATATATCTGTATCTATATATCTATATCTATTTATCTATCTATCTATCTATCTATCTATCTATCTCTATATATATTTTAACATTCCTCCAAACGATATGCTTTTGGAATTTGTCTTTTTCATCCCTGTGCCTGTAGGTCAGCCAGATTTGATTCTAAGGAAGAGAATGTTTCCATCAGGGAACACAGGAGTGGTTTCAGTGCACTCGAAGCTATGACTACCTCATGGCCACTCTGGGCCCCTCATGCCAGTGGGCCAGCAAGCAAAGAAAGGGATTATTGTACTGGTGGAGGATGACTGACCTTGGTTATCACACAGATGATGATGTAGATCATGTGGATGCTGAGCATAAGGGAAGGAAGGAGTATGTCTGGTGCGCGGGGGGTGATGTGCAATCACAGCAACCCTGACCATACAAGACTGAGGCACGTAATGATGCAGATGCCTCAAGGATAAATGTCTGGACCACCCTTCCAGGCAAACAACACAGGCTAGCTAAATTGGCAGCTGAGGAGAAAGGAGATCTATTTTTGGCCAAAACCTTCTAAACAGCTCACAGCATTGAGATTGTAGCAGTTTTATTAAATCTCTCTCTCTCTCTTTTTTTTTTTTGTTTAGATTTTAAGTAATCTCTACACCCAACATGGGGCTCGAACCCACAACCCCAAGACCAAGAGTCACATGCTACACCAAGCAGCCAGCCTGGCACCCCACTAAATCTCTTGTATTGAGATTTTATAGAGATTGTGCTATCAGCCACCCTGTAGGGGACTCTGTGTTTGCTTGGACACAAAGGGATCTTAATGTTCCAGGAATCTCTTGAGCGCCACCTCAGACCACTGGGGTCTCTTGTTCTTCTTATTTCAACCACGGCTGAAGTAGTTAGTTCTGTGAGCTCTGTTTGTATTCGGTGCCACCTGCCAATCCCTCAGCTAGGGCTTCTGCTTGCGCTATAGCTTCTCTGATGCTCCGACTAAGTCACTGGTAGCGGATGAGGAGACAGCTTAGTGATCGTGGGGCAGGTAGTGCCCAGGGAGGGAAAATTTGGCCAATGGGGAAGGGGAGCTGATGGTAAATATTTCTCCTTGGGATGTCTCCTAGTGTGTACTTTAGGGGGATACGTGGCTGAGCACCCAGTTACACACACTGGTGGCAAACTTTATGACAAGCCCACTTTTCTTCCCTTTTCTGTTCCCCTTCTTTTACTACTGATGCTGTATCTGTATCACATTCTGCACTAAGTACTTATGCATAAACCTTTATTTTTATTATTTTATTATTTTATTTAATTTTTTTAATATTTATTTATTTTTGAGAGAGCAAGCGAGACAGAATGAGGGCAGGGAGGGGCAGAGAGGGAAGGAGACACAGAATCGGAAGCAGGCTCTGAGCCGCCAGCACAGAGCCTGAGGTGGGGCTCGAACTCACGAAGCGTGACATCCTGACCTGAGCTGAAGTTGGACGCTTAACCAACTGAGACACACAGGTGCTCCTATGATTATTTTGTTTAGAATTAAGTTAGTTAACATATAGTGTAGTAATGTTTTCATGAGTAGAATTTAGTGATTCATCACTTACATACAACACCCAGTGCTCATCCCAACAAGTCCCCTCCTTAATGCCCATCACCCATCTAGCCCATCCCCCCACCCACCTTCCACCAGCAACCCTCACTTTGTTCTCTGTATTTAAGAGTCTCTTATGGTTTGCACCCCTCTCTCTTTTTATCTTATTTTTCCTTCCTTCCCCTATGTTCATCTTAAATTCCACGTATGAGCGAAATCATAAATTTGTCTTTCTCCAAGTGACTTATTTCACTTAGTATAATACTCTCTAGTTCCACCCACAATGTTGCAAATGTCAAGATTTCATTCTCTTTGATGGTTGAGTAATTTTCCATTGTATATAGGAGTGCCTGGGTGGCTCAGTTGGTTAAGTGTCTGACTTCGGCTCAGGTCATGATCTCACAGCTTGGGGGTTTGAGCCCCGCATTAGGCTCTGTGCCGACAGCTTGGAGCCTGGAGTCTGTTTCGGATTCTGTGTGTGTGTGTGTGTGTCTCTCTCTCTGCCCCTCCCCTGCTTGCACTCTGTCTCTGTCTCTCAAAAATAAAATAAACATTATATATATATATATATATATATATATATATATATATGCACACCACATCTTCTTTATCCATTCATCAGTCGATGGACATTTGGGCTCTTTCCGTAATTTGGGATTGTTGACAGTGCTGTAAACATTGGGGTGCATGCGCCCCTTGGAATAAACATTTTTGTATCCTTTGGATAAATACTTACTAGTGCAACTGCTGGGTCATAGGCTAGTTCTATTTTTTTTAATTTTATTTTTTATTTTTTAAAATTTACATCCAAGTTAGTTAGCATCTAGTGCAACAATGATTTCAGAAATAGATTCCTTAGTGCCCCTTACCCATTTAGCCCCTCCCCCCTCTCACAACCCTTCCAGTAACCCTCAGTTTGTTCTCCATATTTATGAGTCTCTTCTGTTTTGTCCCCCTCCCTGTTTTTATATTATTTTTTCCCTTCCCTTATGTTCATCTGTTTTGTCTCTTGAAGCCCTCATATGAGTGAAGTCATATGATTTTTGTCTTTCTCTGACTAAGTTCACTTAGCGTAGTACCCTCCAGTTCCATCCACGTAGTTGCAAATGGCAAGATTTCATTCTTTTTGATTGCCGAGTAATACTCCACTGTATAGATATACCACATCTTCTTTATTCATTCATCCATCGATGGACATTTGGGCTCTTTCCATACTTTGGCTATTGTTGATAGTGCTGCCATAAACATGGGGGTGCATGTGTCCCTTTGAAACAGCACACCTGTATCCCTTGGGTAAATGCCTAGTAGTGCAATTTCTGGGTTGTAGGGTAGTTCTATTTTTAGTTTTCTGAGGAACCTACAGACTGTTTTCCAGAGTGGCTGCACCAGCTTGCATTGCCACCAACACAGCAAAAGAGATCCTCTTTTTCTGCATCCTTGCCAACATCTGTTGTTGCCTGAGTTTTAATGTTAGCCATTCTGACAGGTGTAAGGTGGTATCTCATTGTGGCTTTGATTTGTATTTCCCTGATGATGAGTGATGTTGAGCATCTTTTCATGTGTCTGTTGGCCATTTGGATGTCTTCTTTGGAAAAAAGTCTATCCGTGTCCTCTACCCATTTCTTTACTGGATTATTAGTTTTTCAGGTGTTGAGTTTGGCAAGTTCTTTGTAGATTTTGAATACTAACCCTTTATCTGATATGTCACTTGCAAATATTTTCTCCTATTCTGTCAGTTGCCTTTTAGTTTTGCTGCTCATTTACTTTGCTGTTCAGAAGATTTTTGTCTTGATGAAGTCCCAATAGTTCATGTTTGCTGTTATTTCCCTTGCCTCTGGAGACATGTCAAGTAAGAAGTTGCTATGGCCAACGTGAAAGAGGACATTGCCTGTTTTTCCCTCTAGGATTTGATGGTTTACTGTCTCACATTTAGGTCTTTCATCCATTTTGAGTTTATTTTTGTGTATGGTGTAAGAAAGTGGTCCAGGTTCATTCTTCTTCCTGTCACCATCCAGTTTTCCCAGCACCATTTGCTAAAGAGACTTTTTTCCATTGAATACTCTTTTCTGGTTTGCCTAAGATTAGTTGGCCACACATTTGGGGGTCCATTTCTGGGTCCTCTATTCTGTTCCATTGGTCTATGTGTCTGTTTTTGTGCCAACACCATGCTGTCTTGAGGACTTCAGCTTCATAGTATGGCATGAAGTCTGGAATTGAGATGCACCCAGCTTTGCTTTTCTTTTTTTAACATTACTTTGGCTATTTGGGGTCTTTTGTGGTTCCATACAAATTTTAGACTTATTTGTTCTCACTCTGTGAAAAATGCTGTTGTTATTTATTTTTAAAAAATTTTAAGGTTTATTCATTTTTCAGAGTCCGAGACAAAGCGTGAGTGGGGGAGGGGAAGAGAGAGAGGGAGACATAGAATCTGAAGCAGATTCCAGGGTCTGAGTTGTCAGCACAGAGTCTGACGCAGGCCCCAAACTCTTGGACTGTGAGATCATGACCTGAGCTAAAGTCAGACACTTAACTGACTGAGCCACCCAGGCATCCCTAATGCTGGTGTTATTTTGAAAGGGATTGCATTGAATGTGTAGATTGCTTCGGATAGTATAGACATTTTAACAATATTTGTTCTTGTAATCCATGAGCATGGAATGTTTTTCCATTTCTTTGTGTTTTCTTCAATTTCCTTCATAAGCTTTCTATGATTTTCAGCATACAGATCTTTTACCTCTTTGGTTAGGTTTATTCCTAGGTATCTTATAGTTTTTGGTGCAATTGTAAATGAGATCGATTCCTTGATTTCCCTTTCTGCCGCTTCCTTATTGGTGTATAGAAATACAACTGATTTCTGTATGTTGATTTTATATCCTGCGATTTTGCTGAAGTCATGTGTCAACTCTAGCAGTTTTTTTGTGGAGTCTTTTGGGTTTTCCGTATTGAGTATCATGTTGTATGTGAAGAGTGAATGTTTGACTTCTTTGCCAATTTGAATGCCTTTTATTTCTTTTTGTCTGATTGCTTAGGCTAGGGCTTCCAGTACTATGTTGAACAACAGTGGTGGAGAGTAGACATCCCTGTTCTTGATCCTAGAGGGAAAACTCTCAGTTTGAGAAAATGATATTAGCTGTGGGTCTTTTGTATAAGGCCATTGTGATGTTGAAGTATGTTCTTCCCATCCCTACTTTCTTTAGGGTTTTTATCAAGAAACAATGCTATAATTTGGCAAGTGCTTTTCCTTCATCTATTGACAGGATCATGTGGTTATTTAAAAAAAAATTTTAAGTTTACTTATTTATTTTTGAGAGAGAGAGAGAGACAGAGAGAGAGAGAGAGACAGAGAGAGAGAGAGAGACAGAGAGAGAGAGAGAGAGAGAGAGAGAGAGAGAGAGAGAGAATGAGCAGGGGAGGGAGAGAGACAGAGACAGAGAGAGAATGAATGAATCCAAAGCAGGCTTTCCACAGTCAATGTGCAGAGCCCGATGTGGGGCTCAGACTCATGAAACTGTGAGATCATGGCCTGAGCTGAAATCAAGAGTCAGGCACTCAACTGACTGAGCCACCCAAGCACCGCAGGATCATGTGGTTCTTATCCTTTCTTTTATTAATATGATGTATCACATTGATTGATTTACAGATAGTGAACCAGCCCTGCAGCCCAGGAATCAATCCCACTTAATCATGGTGAATACTTTTTAAAATGTATTGTTGGATCTGGTTTGCTAATATCTTGTTGCAAGGTTTTTAGTCCCTGTTCCTCAGGGAAATTGGTCTGTAGTTCTCCTTTTGAGTGGGGTCTTTGTCTGGTTTTGGAATCAAGGTAATGCTGGCCTCATAGAATGAGTTTGGAAGTTTTTCTTCCATTTCTATTTTTTTTGGAAGATCTTCAAAAGATAGGTGTTAACTCTTCTTTAAACGTTTTGTAGAATTCCCTTGGGAAGCTGTTTGGCCCTGGGCTTTTGTTTGTTGGGAGAGTTTTGATTACCGATTCAATTTCTTTACTGGGTCTGTTCTTTTCTTTTACATGGGTCTGTTCAAATTTTCTCTTTCTTCCTGTTTCAGTTCTTGTAGCTTACATGTTTCTAAGAACTTGTCCATTTTTTCTAGATTTGTGTACATACCTTTGTTTTAAGTTCTGTTTTCTGGGAAAGCCTCTGCTAAGACACAGAGTCTGGGGGCCTATTAAAATGGTCTTGATTTTAAATAGGAATTTTGGAGTTATTGCATATCAAAGACACTTATAGTCATAATAATGGAGATCTCATGGGGAGAGATTTTAGAGAAAGAAGATCACCTGAGACCAAGGTGTGGGGCACTTCAACATTTAGTGATAGGGTCAGAATCTAAACATGTATGGGAGGAAAATCCAGAGAAGTTAGTGGAAACCTCGTTCAGGGATAAGCTGCAAAAACAAAAGACCCTGACAATGTAGTGGCTTAAAGAAGGTTATTTCGCTGCCTCCACCTTTGCCTCTGTCTCCATCTCTCAGCCTCCCTCTCAGGCAGTGGCGTAGGTGGGCAACAGCTGCAGGACATTTCTGCTCCATTTTGTTCTAAGTGGCTCCCAGTATTTGATTTGTGAAGACCAAAGTGAGATGTCAGGCAGCACCTAGATGCAGGCTGATTGGAAGGCGAAGCATCAGGCAGGAGTTTTTAAAATGTGTTAAATACATCTTTTTTGGGGCGCCTGGGTGGCTCAGTCGGTTGAGTGTCCGACGTTGGCTTGGGTCATGATCTAGCGGTTTGTGAGTTTGAGGCCCACATTGGGCTCTGTGCTGACAGCTCAGAGCCTGGAGCCTACTTTGGATTCTGTGTCTCCCTCTCTCTCTCTCTTTCTGCCCCTCCCCTGCTCATGCTCTGTCTGTCTCTCTCTCTCAAAAAATAAATAATAAAACATAAAAAAAAAATACATCTCTTTCAGGGGAGGTTGGGAAGATGGCATTTCCGTCTGCTCCCTCTGCGTTGCTGTTTAAGAATCGTCTCTGCTACTACATCCTGTTGACGCAAGCCCAGTAACGCAAGCCCCACTGGCCACCAGAGCCAGGCTATAGGGGAATGTGTCCTCTGGGCAGGAGCCACAAAATCTGGGGTTCCAGGTGTGTGCACAAGCTCCTTTCAAGAGATCCACAGGTGACCTGGGGGTGGTGCACAGCGAAGATGGTGCGTGTCAGCTTGCAGTTGGCCCCTAGGTGGGTGTTCATTTAGAATCCTATCCCCCACCCCACCAGAGGATGCAGCTATTAAGATCTGAAAATTGGTTTCTTTCAGGGAATAACTAGGTGTTTCAGTTTGCTGCCTTGGGGGGATAGCCAGTTGGGAACTGCTTCTGTTTGCTCCAGTCCTGTGGGACCCAGGCATGTAAACCCACCAGGGTTCTAATACCACATGGGCTTGGAGGGGCGTGGGTGCCTCCTCTCCTCCCCACAGAGACTTCCCTGCTGGCAGGGGGGAGGTGTGACCACATTACTCGTGGGTACAGATGACATTTGTGCTTCTCTACCAGGCTGCCATGAAATCACATCAGCTTGAACATGGCAGGGTAGATGGGAAAGGGGCCACAGACTTTCTGGAAT
Organism: Acinonyx jubatus; assembly: GCF_027475565.1. Taxonomy (NCBI): domain Eukaryota; kingdom Metazoa; phylum Chordata; class Mammalia; order Carnivora; family Felidae; genus Acinonyx; species Acinonyx jubatus. The sequence continues at coordinate 147,466,835 of NC_069385.1, read as the reverse complement.
ACACTGGTTAGTGTCTAAAAGTTTTTTGCTTTTCTAAGCTGCTCCACTCCTGTCCTTTGGCTAGGGGAGGACATCTTTCTTTAAATTTTTAAAAATATTTTTATTTTTGAGACAGAGAGAGACAGAGCATGAGCAGGGAAGGGGCAGAGAGAGGGGGAGACACAGAATCTGAAGCAGGCTCCAGGCTCTGAGCTGTCAGCACAGAGCCTGACGCAGGGCTCAAACTCACGGAGTGTGAGATCATGACCTGAGCTGAAGTCGGACTCTCAACCGACTGAACCACCCAGGCGCTCCAGGACATCTTTCTTGATGCCTTTCTTTGGACTATGCCCACTGGTTTCTGGGATGCCAGCTTCTCCTGCACCCAGTCTTGTTTGAGGAGAGGGAAGATGGAAACTCAGGGAACTCACCAGAGTGTTGTTCTTTAGGTACTGAAGCCTGTAGCCTGTCTGTCTCCTCCTCTTTCACAGTCTTGTTATGACTGTGTTATATACAGTGTCCAAGGCTCTACTTTTCAAAGCACATATTGTGCCATTGTAAACAAGATCCGTAACAAGGGCTAAAAAGCTCTCCTATTGGGCTGTCTGATACTTGCTTCCATGCATGAGGGTAGCCAGCTCTGGCCCAGGTGTGCTGCCACAGGTGGAAGGCAATCCTGGGGCTGGTGGGCACCTTTGCTAAGTTCCTGCAAATGAAAAGGACAATCATTTCCAGAGTTCTCAGCTCATTAGACCTAATGATGGAGGTGGAGAAGTGAACTAAGGGTGCCATTGGGCCTCTATTTCTGATGGTATTTAGTTGAAAATTCGAGTCCAGAGTTCTGTTTCTTCAGGTTTCTTAGCTAGAGTACCACCTGTTGGTATTCTGTGTCAGATAGTCATATTTCTCCTACAACAAACACTTTGGGATAATTTCAGTCTATTGGCTTAATAATTCCAATTTATTTTATTTAATTTTTACATTTATTTTTTGTTGCAGGAGTAGAATTTTTTAATGTTCATTTTTCTTTGAAGTTTATTTATTTGTTTTGATAGAGACAGCATGAGCTAGAGGAGGCAGAGAGAGAGGGAGAGAGAGAATCCCAAGCAGGCTCTGCACTGCCAGCTGCAGAACCCAATGTGGGGCTTGAACTCATGAGCCATGAGATCATGACCAGAGCTCAAACTAAGAGTTGGTTGTTTAACTGACTGAGCCACTCAGGTGCCCCTTAAATGTTTATCTTTGAGAGAGAGAGAGAGAGAGAGAGAGAGAGCGAGAGAGCGCACACATGAGCAAGAGGGAGGCAGAGAGAGAGAGAGGGATGGAAGATCTGAGGAAGGCTCTTTGCCGACAGCAGAGAGCCTGATTTGGGGCTGTAAGCATGAGCTGTGAGATCATGCCCTGGGCCGATGTTGGACACTTAAGTGACCGAGCCACGCAGGTGCCCCAGTTTCAGGAGTAGAATCCAGTGATTCATCACTTACATAAAACAGCCAGTGCACATCACAAGTACCCTCTTTAATGCCCATCCCCCATCTAGCCCATCCCCCATTTGCCTCCACTCCATCAATGCTTATTTTGTTCTCTGTCTTTTAGCCTCTTGTGGTTTGTTTCTCTCTGTCATTTTTCTTTTTTTCTTTTTTTACAAGTGCAGTTTATTTTATTTTATTTTTTAAATATGAAATTTACTGTCAAATTGGTTTCTATACAACGCCCAGTGCTCATCCCAAAAGGTGCCCTTCTCAATACCCATTACGCACCCTCCCTCTCTCCCACCCTCCATCAACCGTCAGTTTCGTTCTTAGTTTTTAAGAGTCTCTTATGTTTTGGCTCCCTCCCTCTAACCTCTTTTTTTTTCTTCCCCTCCCCCATGGTCTTCTGTTAAATTTCGCAGGATCCACATAAGAGTGAAAACATATGGTATCTGTCGTTCTCTCAATGATTTACTTCACTTAGCATAACACTCTCCAGTTCCATCCACGTTGCTACAAAAGGCCATATTTCATTCTTTCTCCTTGCCACGTAGTATTCCATTGTGTATATAAACCACAATTTCTTTATCCATTCATCAGTTGATGGACATTTAGGCTCTTTCCATAATTTGGCTATTGTTGAGAGTGCTGCCATAAACATTGGGGTACAAGTGCCCCTATGCATCAGTACTCCTGTATCCCTTGGGTAAATTCCTAGCAGTGCTATTGCTGGGTCATAGGGTAGGTCTATTTTTAATTTTCTGAGGAACCTCCACACTGCTTTCCAGAGCGGCTGCACCAATTTGCATTCCCACCAACAGTGCAAGAGGGTTCCCGTTTCTCCACATCCTCTCCAGCATCTGTAGTCTCCTGATTTGTTCATTTTGGCCACTCTGACTGGCGTGAGGTGATATCTGAGTGTGGTTTTGGTTTGTATTTCCCTGATAAGGAGCGACGTTGAACATCTTTTCATGTGCCTGTTGGCCATCCGGATGTCTTCTTTAGAGAAGTGTCTATTCATGTTTTCTGCCCATTTCTTCACTGGGTTATTTGTTTTTCGGGTGTGGAGTTTGGTGAGCTCTTTATAGATTTTGGATACTAGCCCTTAGTCCGATATGTCATTTGCAACTATCTTTTCCCATTCCGTTGGTTGCCTTTTAGTTTTGTTGGTTGTTTCCTTTGCTGTGCAGAAGCTTTTTATCTTCATAAGGTCCCAGTAATTCACTTTTGCTTTTAATTCCCTTGCCTTTGGGGATGTGTCGAGTAAGAGATTGCTACGGCTGAGGTCAGAGAGGTCTTTTCCTGCTTTCTCCTCTAAGGTTTTGATGGTTTCCTGTCTCACATTCAGGTCCTTTATCCATTTTGAGTTTATTTTTGTGAATGGTGTGAGAAAGTGGTCTAGTTTCAACCTTCTGCATGTTGCTGTCCAGTTCTCCCAGCACCATTGGTTAAAGAGACTGTCTTTTTTCCATTGGATATTCTTTCCTGCTTTGTCAAAGATGAGTTGGCCATACTTTTGTGGGTCTAGTTCTGGGGTTTCTATTCTATTCCATTGGTCTATGTGTCTGTTTTTGTGCCAATACCATGCTGTCTTGATGATTACAGCTTTGTCGTCGAGGCTAAAGTCTGGGATTCTGATGCCTCCTACTTTGGTCCTCTTCTTCAAAATTACTTTCTATTCGGGGTCTTCTGTGGTTCCATACAAATTTTTAGGATTGCTTATTCTAGCTTCGAGAAGAATGCTGGTGCAATTTTGATTGGGATTGCATTGAATGTGTAGATAGCTTTGGGTAGTATTGACATTTTAACAATATTTATTCTTCCAATCCATGAGTGCAGAATGTTTTTCCATTTCTTTATATCTTCTTCAATTTCCTTCATAAACTTTCTATAGTTTTCAGCATACAGATCTTTTACATCTCTGGTCAGGTTTATTCCTAGGTACTTTATGATTCTTGGTGCAATTGTGAATGGGATCAGTTTCTTTATTTATCTTTCTGTTGCTTCGTTATTAGTGTATAAGAATGGAACTGATTTCTGTGCATTGATTTTGTATCCTGCGACTTTGCTGAATTCATGTATCAGTTCTAGCAGACTTTTGGTGGAGTCTATTGGACTTTCCATGTATAGTGTCATGTCATCTGCAAAAAGTGAAAGCTTGACTTCATCATTGCCAATTTGGCTGCCTTTGATTTCCTTTTGTTGTCTGATTGCTGATGCTAGCACTTCCAACACTATGTTAACAGTGGTGAGAGTGGACATCCCTGTCGTGTTTCTGATATCAGGGGGAAAGCTCTGTTTTTCCCCATTGAGGATGACATTTGCTGTGGGCTTTTCATAAATGGCTTTTATGATGTTTAAGTATGTTCCTTCTATCCCAAGTGTCTCGAGTGTTTTTATTAAGAAAGGATGCTGAATTTTGTCAAATGCTTTTTCTGCATCGATTGACAGGATCAATTGTTCTTATCTTCTCTTTTATTAATGTGATGTATCACATTGATTAGCAAATGTTGAACCAGCCCTGTAGCCCAGGAATATTCATTCGAGGGTTTTTGTTAAGAAAGGATGCTGAATTTTGTCAAATGTTTTTCATGCATCGATAGACAGGATCCTATGGTTCTTATCTTTTCTTCTATTGATGTGATGTATCACACTGATTGATTTGCGAATGTGGAACCAGCCCTGCAGCCCAGGAATGAATGCCACTTGATCATGGTGTATAATTCTTTTTATATGCTGTTGAATTCGATTTGCTAGTATCTTATTGAGAATTTTTGCATCCATATTCATCAGGGATATTGGCCTGTAGTTCTCTTTTTTTTTGCTGGGTCTCTGTCTGGTTTAGGAATCAAAGTAATGCTGGCTTTATAGAATGAGTCTGGAAGTTTTCCTTCCCTTTCTATTTTTGGAACAGCTTGAGAAGGATAGGTATTATCTCTGCTTTAAATGTCTGGTAGAATTCCCCAGGGAAGCCATCTGGTCCTAGACTCTTATTTTGGGGGAGATTTTTGATAACTGATTCAATTTCTTTGCTGGTTATGGGTCTGTTCAAGTTTTCTATTTATACCCATTTGAGTTTTGGAAGTGTGTGGGTGCTTAGGAATTTGTCCATTTCTTCCAGGTTGTCCAGTTTGTTAGCGTATAATTTTTCATAGTATTCCCTGATAATTGCTTGTATTTTTGAGTTACTGGATGCAATAATTCCATTTTAATTCATGATTTTGTCTGTTTGGGTCCTCTCCCTTTTCTTTTTGAGAAGCCTGGCTAGAGGTTTATCAATTTTGTTTATTTTTTCAAAAAGCCAATTCTTGATTTCATTGATCTGCTCTACAGTTTTTGTTAGTTTCTATATTGTTTATTTCTGCTCTGATCTTTATTATTTCTCTTCTTCTGCTGGGTTTGGGGTGTCTTTGCTGTTCTGCTTCTATTTCCTTTAGGTGTGCTGTTAGATTTTGTATTTGGGATTTTTCTTGATTCCTGAGATAGGCCTGGATTGCAATGTATTTTCCCTTCAGGACTGCCTTCGCTGTATCCCAAAGCGTTTGGAATGTTGTATTTTCATTTTCATTTGTTTCCATATATTTTTAAATTTCTTCTCTAATTGCCTGGTTGATCCATTCATTCTTTAGTAGGGTGTTCTTTCCCCTCCATGCTTTTGGAGGTTTTCCACACTTTTTCCTGTGGTTGGTTTCAAGCTTCATCGCATTGTGGTCTGAAAGTATGCATGGTATGATCTCAATTCTTGTATACTTATGAAAGGCTGTTATGTGACCCAGTATGTGATCTATCTTGGAGAATGTTCCATGTGCACTCGGAAAGAAAGTATATTCTGTTGCTTTGGGATGCAGAGTTCTAAATATATCTGTCAAGTCCATCTGATCCAATGTATCCTTCAGGGCCCTTGTTTCTTTATTGATCCTGTGTCTAGATGATCTATCCATTGTTGTAAGTGGAGTATTAAAGTCCCCTGCAATTACCACATTCTTATCAATAAGGTTGCTTATGTATATGAGTAATATTTTATATATTTGGGGGCTCCCGTATTCGGCACATAGACATTATAATTGTTAGCTCCTCCTGATAGATAGGCCCTGTAATTATTATATAATGCCCTTCTGCATCTCTTGTTACAGCCTTTAATTTAAAATCTAGTTTGTCTGATATAAGTAAGGCTACTCTAGCTTTCTTTTGACTTCCAGTAGCATGATAGATAGTTCTGCATCCCCTCACTTTCAATCTGAAGGTGTCCTCAGGTCTAAAATGAGTCTCTTGTAGACAGCAAATAGATGGGTCTCGTTTTTTTTTTTTTAATCCATTCTCATACCCTATGTCTTTTGGTTGGTGCATTTAGTCCATTTACATTCAGTGTTATTATAGAAAGATATGGGTTTAGAGTCATTGTGATGTCTGTAGGTTTCATGCTTGTAGTAATGTCTCTGATACTTTGTGGTCCTTGCAACATTTCACTCACAGAGTCCCCCTTAGGATCTGTTGTAGGACTGGTTTAGTGGTGATGAATTCCTTCCGTTTTTGTTTGTTTGGGAAGACCTTTATCTCTCCTTCTATTCTAAATGACAGACTTGCTGGATAAAGGATTCTCGGCTGCATATTTTTTCTGTTCATCACATTGAAGATTTCCTGCCATTCCTTCCTGGCCTGCCAAGTTTCAGTAGATAGATCTGTCACTAGTCTTCTTGGTCTCCCTTTATATGTTAGGGCGTGTTTATCCCTCGCTGCTTTCAGAATTTTCTCTTTATCCTTGTATTTTGCCAGTTTCACTATGATGTGTCATGCAGATCGATTCAAGTTACATCTGAAGGGAGTTCTCTGTGTCTCTTGGATATCAATGCCTTTTTCCTTCCCCAGATCAGGGAAATTCTCAGCTATGATTTGTTCAAGTATACCTTTAGCCCCTTTCTCTCTCTCTTCCTCTTCTGGAATTCCTATTATATGGCTATTGTTCCGTTTCATTGCATCACTTAGTTCTCTGATTCTCTCCTCATACTCCTGGATTTTTTTTATGTCTCTTTTTCTCAGCTTCCTCTTTTTCCATAATTTTATCTTCTAATTTACCTATTCTCTCCTCTGCCTCTTCAGTCCGAGCTGTGGTTGCCTCCGTTTTATTTTGCACCTCATTGATAGCATTTTTTAGCTCCTCCTGACTGTTTCTTAGTCCCTCGATCTCTGTAGTAATAGATTCTCTGCCGTCCTATATACTTTTTTTCAAGACCAGCAATTAATTTCATGACTATTATTCTAAATTCTTGTTCCGTTATATTACTTAAATAGTGTTTGATCAATTCTCTAGCTGTCGCTACTTCCTGGAGTTTCTTTTGAGGATAATTCTTCCGTTTCGTCATTTTGTATTCATACTTCATCTTTCCTGGAGTGGCGCATCACTTCCACTGTGCTGTCTGGAGTAACTTGTGTTGGTGGGCAGGGCCACAGTCAGACTGGATGTCTGCCCACAGCCCATGGCTGGGGCCACAGTCAGACTTGTGTGTACCTTATCTTCCCCTCTCCCAGGGGCAGGACTCACTGTGGAGTGGTGTGGTCCCTGTCTGGGCTACTTGCACACTGCCAGGCTTGTGGTGTGGTGCTGCTTTGATGGATCTGGCGTATTAGCCGGGGTGGATCCGCAAGGTGCACAGGGGCAGGAGGGGTAGGCTCAGCTTGCTTTGCCATCAGTGGTCCCCTGCGGGAGGGACCTTGCAGCACCAGGAGGGCGGGAGGTGGACCCGTCAGAGGGATGGATCCACAGAAGCACAGTATTGGGTGTTTGAGTGGTGCAAGCAAGTTCCGTGATGGGAACTGGTTCCCTTTGGGATTTTGGCTGGGGGATGGGCAAGGGAGATGGCCCTGGCCAGCGCCTTTGTTCCCCACCAAGCTGAGCTCTGTCTTCCAGGGCTCAACACCTCTCCCTCCCAGTGTCCTCTCGCCCTCACCCTCTCAGAGCAGAGCCGTCAACTTTAACATTCCACAAGTTAAATCCCGCTGGCTGCCAGAACTCACTGAGTCCAGCCCCTCCACTTCTGCAAGCCAGACTTCGGGGGCTCTGCCTTGCCAGCGGGCTGCCCCTCCACCACTCAGCTCCCTCCCACCAATCCCTGTAGCGCGCACTGCCTTTCCGTCCTTCCTCCCCTCTTCTGTGGGCCTCTTGTCTACGCTTGGCTCCTGAGAGTCCTTTCCGCTAGTCGTCTGGCAGTTTTCTGGGTTATTTAGGCAGATGTGGGTGCAATCTGAGTGATCAGCAGGATGCAGTGAGCCCAGCGTCCTCCTACACCGCCATCTTCTCCTGAATCCCACAAGTTCAGATGTGTCTTTTTTCTTAATTGGTTTCACCCTCCTGTATGTTCTTCTTTTTTGTTTCTTAAATTCCACTTATGAGTGTAATCATATGATATTTGTCTTTCTCTGACTTATTTTGCTTAGCATAATACACTCTAGTTCCATCCACATGGTTGCAAATGGCAAGACACCATTCTTTTTGATGGCTGAGTAACATTGTAGATATATATCTAATATCTTCTTTTTTTTCTACTCATTTTTAAATTTAAATCCTAGTTAGTTAATGTACAGTGCAATATTGGCTTTAGGAGTAGAATTCAGTGATTCCTCACTTACATACACACCCAGTGCTCATCACAAGTGCCCTCTTTAATGCCCATCACCTGTCTAGCTCATCCCTCATTCATCTCCCCTCCAGCAACCCCCAGTCTTCCGTATTTAAGTCTCTTATGGTTTGTTGCCCTCTCTCTCTTTTCCCCCTCCCATATGTTCATCTGTTTTGATTTTTAAATTCCACACATCAGTGAAATAATATGATATTTGTCTTTCTATGACTGACTTATTTCACTTAGCACACTCTAGCTCCTTCCATGTGGTTGGCAATGGGAAATTCCATTATTTTTGATGGCCGAGTAATATTCCATTATGTATATATACCACTTCTTCCTTATCCACTCATCAGTTAATGGACAAGGGCTCTCTTCATAATTTGGCTATTGTTGATAATGCTTTTATAAACATGGGGGTGTATGTACCCCTTCAAATCTGTATTTTTGTAGTCTGTGGGTAAATAACTAGTAGTGCAATTGCTGGCTCATAGGGTAGTTCTATTTTTACATTTTTGAGGAATCTACATACTGTTCTCCAGAGTGGCTATACCAGTTCATTTTCCCACCAACAGTGTTAGAGGGTTCCCCTTTCTCCACATCCTCACTAGCATCTGTTGTTTTCTGAGCTGTTATTTTTAGCCATTCTCACATGTGTGAGGTGGTATCTCGTGGTTTTGATTTGTATTTTGCTGATGATGAGTGATGTTGAACATATTTTTCATGTGTCTGTTAGTCATCTGGATGTCTCTTTTGGAGAAATGTCTGTTCATGTCTTCTGCCCATTTCCTAACTGGATTATTTATGTTTAGGGAGTTGAGTTTGATAAGTTCTTTTTAGATTTTGGAAACTAGCCTTTTATCCAATAAGTCATTTCCAAACATCTCCTCCCATTCTGTAGGATGCCTTTTAGTTTTGTGTGCAGAAGCTGTTTATCTTAAGCCTCATTTTTGCTTTTGTTTCCCTTGCCCCGGAGACATGTCTGGTAGGGGGTTGCTATGGCCTACGTCAAAGAGGTTGTTGCCTGTGTTCTCCCCTAGGATTTTGATGGTTTCTTGTCTCACATTTATGTCTTTCATCCATCTTGAATTTTTTTGTGTATGGTGTAAGAAAGTGGTCCAGTCTCATTCTTCTGCCTGCCACTTCTGTATGCCAATTTTCCCAACACCATTCGTTAAAGAGACTGTCTTTTTTCCATTGGGTACTCTTTCCTGCTTTGTTGACAATTATTTGGCCATATGTTGTGGATCCATTTCTGGGTTCTCTATTCCGTTCCATTGATCTGTGTGTCAGTTTTGTGCCAGTATTATACTATCTTGATAATTACAGCTTTGTAATACTACTTCAAGTCTGGAATTGTGATGCCTCCAGCTTTGGCTATATTTTCAAATATATTATATTATATTATATTATATTATATTATATTAATTATATTATATTTTATAATTTAACTTTATTTCTTAATTTTTTAAGATTTACACCCAAATGAGTTAGTATATAGTGAGGCAATGATTTCAGGAGTAAATTCCTTAATGCCCCTTACCCATGTAGCCCATCCCCCTTCCCACAACCCTTCCAGCAACCCTCTGTTTGTTCTCCATATTTATGAGTCTCTTCTGTTTTGTCCCCCTCTCTGTTTTTATATTATTTTTTCCCTTCCCTTATGTTCATCTGTTTTGTCTCTTAAAGTCTTCATATGAGTGAAGTCATATGATTTTTGTCTTTCTTGGACTAATTTCACTTAGCGTAATACCCTCCAGTTCCATCCACATAGTTGCAAATGGCAAGATTTCATTCTTTTTGATTGCCGAGTAACACTCCATTGTATATATATACCACATTTTCTTTATCAATTCATCCATCGATGGACATTTGGGCTCTTTCCATACTTTGGCTATTGTTGATAGTACTTCCATAAACATGGGGGTGCATGTGTCCCTTTGAAACAGCACACCTGTATCCCTTGGATAAATGCCTAGTAGTACAATTGCTGGGTCGTAGGGTAGTTCTATTTAGTTTTCTGAGGAACCTCCATACTGTTTTCCAGAGTGGCTGCACCAGCTTGCATTCCCATCAACAATGCAAAAGAGATCCTCTTTCTCCACATCCTCGCCAACATCTGTTGTTGCCTGAGTTGTTAATGTTAGCCATTCTGACAGGTGTAAGGTGGTATTTCATTGTGGCTTTGATTTGTATTTCCCTGATGATGAGTGATGTTGAGCATTTTTTCATGTGTCGGTTGGCCATCTGGATGTCTTCTTTGGAGAAGTGTCTATTCATGCCTTTTGCCCATTTCTTCACTGGATTATTTGTTTTTTGGGTGTTGAGTTTGATAAGTTCTTTGTAGATTTTGGATACTAACCCTTTCTCTGATATGTCATTTGCAAATATCTTTTCCCATTCTGTCGGTTGCCTCTTAGTTTTGCTGATTGTTTCCTTCGCTGTGCAGAAGCTTTTTATTTTGATGAGGTCCCAGTAGTTCATTTTTGCTTTTTTTTCCCTTGCCACCAGAGACTTGTTGAGTAAGAAGTTGCTGTGGGCAAGATCCAAGAGGTTTTTGCCTGCTTTCTCCTTGAGGATTTTGATGGCTTCCTGTCTTACATTGAGGTCTTTCATCCACTTTGAGTTTATTTTTGTGTATGGTGTAAGAAAGTGGTCCAGGTTCATTCTTCTGCATGTCGCTGTCCAGTTTTCCCAGCACCACTTGCTGAAGAGACTGTCTTTATTCCATTGGATATTCTTTCCTGCTTTGTCAAAGATTAGTTGCCCATAGGTTTTTGGGTCCATTTCTGGGTTCTCTATTCTATTCCATTGATCTGAGTGTCTGTTCTTGTGCAGTACCATACTGTCTTGATGATTACAGCTTTGTAGTAGAGCTTGAAGTCTGGGATTGTGATGCGTCCAGCTTTGGTTTTATTTTTCAAGATTGCTTTGGCTATTTGGGGTCTTTTCTGGTTCCATACAAATTTTAGGATTATTTGTTCTATCTCTGTGAAGAATGCTTGTGTTACTTTGATCGGGATTGCATTGAATATGTAGATTGCTTTGGGTAGTATTGACATTTTAATGATATTTGTTCTTCCTATCCAAGAGCATGGAATCTTTTTCCATTTCTTTGTATCTTCTTCAGTTTCTTTCATCAGCTTTCTATATTTTTCACTGTATAGATTTTTCACCTCTTTGGTTAGATTTATTCCTAGGTATTTTATGGTTTTTGGTGCAAGTGTAAATGGTATCGCTTCCTCGATTTCTCTGTCGCTTCATTGATGGTGTATAGGAATGCAACCGATTTCTGTGCATTGATTTTATATCCTGCAACTTTGCTGAATTCATGAATCAATTCTAGCAGGTTTTGGTGGAATCTTTAGGGTTTTCCATATAAAGTATGATGTCATCTGCGAAGAGTGAAAGTTTGACCTCTTCCTGGCTGATTTGAATGCGTTTTATTTCTCTGTGTTGTCTGATTGCAGAGGCGAAGACTCCCAATATTATGTTGAATAACAGTAGTGAGAGTGGACATCGCTGTCTTGTTCCTGACCTTAGAGGGAAAGCTCTCAATTTTTCCCCATTGAGGATGATATTAGCATTGGGCCGTTCATATATGGCTTTTATGATCTCGAGGTATGATCCTTCTATCCCTACTTCCTTGAGGGTTTTTATCAAGAAAGGATGTTGTATTTTGTCAAATGCTTTCTCTGCATCTATTGAGAGGTTCTTGTCCTTTCTTTTATTGATGTGATGAATCACATTGATTGTTTCGAGGATATTAAACCAGCCCCACATCCCAGGTATAAATCCCACTTGGTCGTGGTGGATAATTTTTTTAATGTATTGTTGGATCTGGTTGGCTAATATCTTGTTGAGGATTTTTGCATCCATGTTCATCAGGGAAATTGGTCTATAGTTCTCCTTTTTAGTGGGGTCTCTGTCTGGTTTTAGAATCAGGGTAATGCTGGCTTCATAGAAAGAGTTTGGAAGTTTTCCTTCCATTTTTATTTTTTGGAGCAGTTTCAAGAGAATAGGTGTTAACTCTTCATTAAATGTTTGATAGAATTCCCCTGGAAAGCCATCTGGCCCTGGACTCTTGCTTTTTGGCAGATTTTTGATTACTAATTCGATTTCCTTACCGGTTATGGGTCTGTTCAAATTTTCTATTTCTCCTTGTTTCAGTTTTGGTAGTGTATATGTTTCTAGGGATTTGTCCATTTTTTCCAGGTTGCCCATTTTATTGGCATATAATTGCTCATAATGTTCTCTTATTATTGTCTTTATTTCTGCTGTGTTGGTTGTGATTTCTCCTCTTTCATTCTTGATTTTACTTATTTGAGTCCTTTCCTTTTTCTTCTTGGTCAAACTGGCTAGTGGTTTGTCAATTTTGTTAATTCTTTCAAAGAACCAGGTTCTGGTTTCATTGATCTGTTCTACTGTTTTTTGTTTGTTTGTTTCGATAGAATTAATTTTTGCTCTAATCTTTATTATTTCCTGTCTTCTGCTGGTTTTGGGTTTTGTTTGCTGTACTTTTTCCAGCTCCTTAAGGCATAAGGTTAGGTTCTGTCTCTGAGATCTTTCTTCCTTGTTTAGGAAGGCTTGGATTGCTACATACTTTCCTCTTGTGACTGACTGCCTTTGCTGCGTCCCAGAGGTTTTGGGTTGTGGTGTTATCATTTTCATTGACTTCCATGTACTTTTAAATTTCTTCTTTAACTGCTTGGGTAGCCCATTCATTCTTTAATAGGATGTTCTTCAGTCTCCAAGTATTTGTTACCTTTCCAAATTTTTTCTTGTGGTTGATTTCGAGTTTCATAGCATTTTCGTCTGAAAATATGCATGGTATGATCTTGATCTTTTTGTACATACTTAGGGTTGATTTGTGTCCCAGTATATGGTCTATTCTGGAGAACATTCCATGTGCACTGGAGAAGAATGTGTACTCTGCTGCTTTAGGATGAAATGTGCTGAATATATCTGTTAGGTCCATCTGGTCCAATGTGTCATTCAAAGCCATTGTTTCCTTGTTGATTTTTTGATTAGATGATCTGTCTATTGCTGTGAGTGGGGTGTTGAAGTCTACTATTATGGTATTACTATCGATGAGTTTCTTTATGTTTCTGATTCATTTCTTTATATATTGTGTGCTTGCACATTTGGCACATAAATGTTTACAATTGTTAGGTCTTCTTGGTCTATAGACCCCTTGATTATGATATAATGCCCTTCTGCATCTCTTGATACAGTCTTTATTTTAAAGTCTAGATTGTCTGCTATAAGTGTCGCGACCGGCGCGACAATCACTGAGGTCAGGGTCCTGAGGGTAGGCGAATGCAAGAAAAAAAGAGAGAAGAGAAAGTTTGGGAACAGGAGGGTCCCCTGGGCTGATGGCCCAAGTGACGACTTTATTGTTGCTGTACACAATCTTTTATAATATAAGACTCTTATGGATCAGGTCATTCTAAGAATAAACAGGTTTCACATGATCACTGCCAGCCAAAAAATTTAGTCCTGTATACCTTGTGAACTTTCTGAACGGGTCACAAGACCTTGTTGATAGATTGCTAGCAAAACACAGTTCCCATGTTTGTTTCTATCTGACTCGGGGTAGAAAAAGGGAGGTAGCATTACTGCCAACACCTGCAGACCACAGGCTTCAGTAATTAACTTTCTCAGCCTTGACAAGGCTTTCGTATGCCCTTGAAAGTGGGGGAATGGGAGGGGGAACCACCGGGTTGGCTTGAGTCAACAGGGAATGTTGCTTGACCCAGTCTCAGCCTGGCACCGGGGCCCGGCCCCCCACATATAAGTATGGCTACTCCGGCTTTCTTTTGTTGACCATTAGCATGATAGATGGTTCTCCATCCCCTTATTTTCAATCTGAAGGTGTATTTAGGTCTAAAGTGTGTCTCTTGTAAGCAGGATATAGCTGGGTCTTGTTTTCTTATCCATTCTGTTACCCTGTGTCTTTTGATTGGAGCATTGAGTCCATTAACGTTTAGAGTGAGTTTTGAAAGATACGGATTTATTGTCATTATGATGCTTGTAGAGTTGGAGTTTCTGGTGGTGTTCTCTGGTCCTTTCTAATCGTTTGTTGCTTTTGGTATATATATATTCATCTTTTCTCCCCTCAGAGAGTCCCCCTTAAATTTTCTTGCAGGGCTGATTTAGTGGTCACAAAGTCCTTTAATTTTTGTTTGTCTGGGAAACTTTTTCTCTCTCCTTCTCTTTTGAATGACAGCCTTGCTGGATAAAGAATTCTTGGCTGCATATTTTTCTGATTCAGCCCACTGAATATATCCCACCACTTCTTTCTGGCCTGCCAAGTTTCTGTGGATAGGTCTGTTGCAAACCTGATCTGTCTTCCCTTGTAGGTTAGGGATTTTTTTCCCCTTGCTGCTTTCATGATTCTCTCCTTGCCTGAGTGTTTTGTGAATTTGACTATGATATGCCTTGTTGATGGTCAGTTTTTATTGAATCTGATGGGAGTTTTCTGTGCTCCCTGGATTTTGATGTCTGTGTCTTTCCCCAGGTTAGGAAAGTTTTCTGCTGTGATTTGCTCACATAACCCTTCTACCCTTATTTCTCTCTCTTCCTCCTTGGGACCCCTATAATTCTGATGTTGTTTTTTTTAATGAGTCACTGATTTCTCTAATTTTTAAGTGTGCTCTTTTGCCTTAATCTCCCTCTTTTTATCTGCTTCATTATTCTCTATAAGTTTGTCCTCTATATCGCTGATTCTCTGTTCTGCCTCGTCTATCCTTGCCACCGCAGCATCCATCCATGATTGCAGCTCAGTTATAGCGTTTTTACATTTCATTCTGACTAGTTTTTACTTCTTTTATTTCTGCAAAAAGGGATTCTAGTCTATTTTCGACCACAGCTCACATTCTTATTATTGTGATTCTAAATTCTGGTTCAAACCTCTTGCTTGTATTTGTGTTGGTTAGATCCCTGACTGTCATTTCTTTGTGCTCTTTCTTTTGGGGTGAATTCCTTTGTTTTGTCATTTTGGATGGAGAAAAGGAACTAATGATGTAGAAAAATTGAAATTAAAAAAATTAAAATTAAAAAAATATTAAAAGTAAAAATTAAAAACACACCCACTGAAAAAATCAAATAGATGATTCTAGACACTAGGTGTGTTTTGGGGTGTGTGTAGAAGTGGTTTGACAGATTAGAGAAACAAACAAACAAACAAACAAACAAAAAATGGGTAGGAGAGGAAAAAAGAAGGAAATCGTTTGAGAATTTTAAAAAATGAAGACACTAAAATAGAGAATATAGTAGAAAAAAGTATAGAAAATATTTTTAATAATAATTTAAGAGAAATATGAAGTTTTTCATTTTCTGTATGTAAGAAAAAAGAAAAGAAATGAAAAGGGAAAAAAGATAAAAAAGAAAAAGAAAAGAAAAAATAAATCATTTGAAAATTTGAAAAAGTGAATACACTGTAGTAGACAGTGTATGTAGACAGTGTATGATGGGATTATGTTAGAATTGGAAAAAATTTACATAAGAGCAAAAAATATAGTAATAAAAATTAAATAAAAATATTTTTAAAATAAATTGAAATGAAAATGAAGTTTTTCTCTTTCTGCATTCAAGAAAAAAGTAAAGAAATGAAAAAGAAAAAAGAAAAAGAAAGAAAAAAGGAAATTGGTTGAAAATTTGAAAAGGTGAGTACACTGAAGTAGACTAAAATAAAATGATGGAAGTAAAGTAGAATTTGAAAAAATTTACAAAAAAGCAAAAAGTATAGTAACAAAAATTAAAGACATATTTTTAATAAAACTTGAAAATAAAAACGAGTGTTTTCTTTCTGTATTCAAGAAAAAGAAAAGAATTGTAAAAGAGAAAAAGGAAAAAGAGAGAGAAAAAAATTGAATGATGAACCTGCTCACAGATTGAAGTAGGAGTGAAATTGCTTCGTTTCCCCTAAAGGTCAGTCCAGGTAGCTCTTTATAGTCCATAAATTAAGCTGGCGGTGAGGTTTGTGTTCTTGAAGACTGAAGTTGGCCCAGTTGGGCAGGGCTCGGTGTAACAGCTCCGCTCTCCCCTAGATGGCGCTGCCAGCCTACTGGGGTGGATTGTTGCAGTCCTGGTTGGTGCTCATGCGCATGTGCGGAGCAGTGAAAACTGGCCCTACCCAGCCACCCGGTCTGTTCTCCCGAATCAGCAATCTCGCACCTGTCCTCAGTCTTCAGCTCTCATCCACTCCCTGCGTTTTCACTCTCCGTGACCAGGTCCCAGGCAGTACCCCTCCCGAGTTTTGTCTCAGATGTGGCTGTTTTCCCCCGCCCCTTACTTCTGAAGGACTGCGGCCTTGACCCGTTCTGCCCCTCTGCCGGAGGGTCTCACTGAGCAATGGCCAAATGAGCAATGGCCGAATGTCGGCTGCACCCAGGAACGCCCGCTGGACTCTGCTGTTGCTGGTGCCCCTAGACTGTGGCCAGGTGCCAGCCCACCCCAGAAAAAGATCACAAGACAGTGTAGCATCAGCGTTTCACGGATTATGGAAAATCACAACACACATCTGGCACCAGGCTTCACCTTCAACAACCTTGCCCCAGCACCAGTGAATGTGACTGCCTTCGGGGGTCTGCTGGGACCAGGTGGCTTCAACAGTCTGTACCAAATGTCTTTCCAGCAGTGGAACCGCTTTTCCCCGTGGCCCGAGAACCTTCCGGACACCACTCTGTTCCTGGGGATTCACCTTTCCCACCAGAGCACTGCCAGGTATGGAGCTGCGGAATTGCAGCCTTTGCGCTCCCTTTGTTTACAGTCTTAATGGAATTTAAGCCCTCTCCTTTCTCCCTTTTTAGTTTAGTCCCTGCAGCCATTCCCAATTTTCCACTTTCCTCCAGCTGCTTTTGGGGAGGGGTGGTTTTCCCGTATTCTCCGCCCCCAGCCCCCGCAGTCTCCATCCTCTCTCTGCTCGCAAAAGCACCTCCCTTCCTGCGCCTTCTCGTTCCCCAAGTTCACTTCTCCATGCCGCGTACCTGCTGAATTCTGTGGTTCAGGTTGTGCAGATTGTTGTGTTAATCCTCCAGTCAGTTTTCTAGGAGTGTAGGATGGTTTAGTGTTGGTCTGGCTGTATTTCATGGACTCGAGACACACAAAAAGTTTCCATGCTGTTCCGCCATCTTGGCCCCTCCCCCTGATATCTTTTTCAACATGACCGACTATTTGGAGTCTTTTGTGATTCCATACAATTTTTAGAATGGATTGTTCTAGCCCTGTGGAAAATGCTGGTGTTATTTTGATAGGGATTGCACTGAATGTGTAGATTGCTTTGGGTAGTATCAACATTTTAATCATATTTGTTCTTTCAATCCATGAGCATAGAATGTTTTCCTTAAAAATGTTTAAAAATGTTTATTTATTTCTGAGAGGAGAGACAGAGTGTGAATGGGGCAGGGACATAGAGACACACACAGAATTTGAAGCAGGCTCCAGGCTCCAGGCTGTCAGCACAGAGCCCAATGCGGGGCTCAAACTCACGAACCATGAGATCATGACCTGGGCTGAAATTGATGCTTAACCAACTGTGCCACCTAGGTGCCCCATGAGCATAGAATATTTTCCCATTTCTTTGTGTCTTCTTCAATTTATTCATAAGCAGTCTATAATTTTCAGCATGCAGATATTTTACCTCTTTGGTTACATTTATTCCTGTTTTCTTATGGTTTTTGATGTAATTGTAAATGGAATCAATTCCTTGATTTCCCTTTCTGCTGCTTCCTTATTGGTGTATAGAAAAGCAGCTGATTTCTGTATGTTGATTTTATACCCTGAGACTTGATGAACTCATGTACAGCTCTAGCAGTTTTTTGGTGGGGTCTTTTGGGTTCTCCATGTAGAGTATCATGTCATGTGTGAAGAGTGAGAGTTTGACTTATTCTTTGCCAATTTGTATACTTTTTATTTCTTTTTGTTGTGTGATTGCTGAGGCTAGGACTTCAGTACTATGTTGAACAACAGTGGTGAGAGTGGGCATCCCTGTGGTGTTCCTGACCTTAGGGGGAAAGCTCTCAGTTTGTCCCCATTGAGGATGATATTAGCTGTGGGCCTTTTCATATATGGCTGTTTTGATGTTGAGGTATGTTCCTCGTACCATGAATTTCTTGAGGGTTTTGTCAAGAAAGATGATGTATTTTGTCAAATGCTTTTCCTTCAACTATTGAAAGGAGCATATGGTTCTTATCCTTTCTTTTATTAATGTGGAGTATCATGTTGATTGATCTGTGAATTTTGAACCAACCCTGAAGCTGAGGAATCAATCCCGCTTGATCATGGTGAATAATTCTTTTAATGTACTAATGGATTAGATTTGCTACTATCTTGTTGAGAATTTTTGCATCTGTTTCTTCAGGGATATTGGCCTGCAATTCTCCTTTTGAGTGGGGTCTTTGTCTGGTTTTGGAATCAAGGTAGTGCTGGCTTCATAAAATGAGTTTGGAAGTTTTCCTTCCATTTCTATTTTTTTGGAACAGTTTGAGAAGAATAGTATTATCTCTGCTTTAAATGTCTGGTAGAGTTCCCCTGGGAAGTCATCTGGCCCAGGACTCTTATTTGTTGGGAGATTTTTGAATAACTGATTCGATTTCTTTGCTGGTTATTGGTTTGTTCAAATGTACTATTTATTCCTGTGTGAGTTTTGGTAGTGTGTATCTAGGAATTTGTCTATTTCTTCCAGATCGTCCAGTTTGTTGTCATATAATTTTTCATAGTATTCTCTAAAATCGTTTGTATTCCTGTGCTGTTGGTTGTGATCTCTCCTCTTTCATTTGTGATTTTATCTATCTGGGTCCTCTTTCTTTTCTTTTTGAGAAGTCTGGCTAGGGGTTTATTAATTTTGTTTATCCTTTAAAAAATGAGCCCTTAGTTTTATTGATCTGTTCTACTGTTTTTTTTAAAATTCTTTATCATTTATTTCTGCTCCACTCTTTATTATTTACCTTCTTCTGCTGGCTTGAGCTTTATGTGCTGCTCCTTTTCTAGCTCCTTTACATGTAATATTAGGTTGTGTATTTGGGACCTTTCTTGCTTCTTGAGATAAGCTTGAATTGCAATGTATTTCCTCATTGGACTGCCTTTGCTGCATCCCAAGGGGTTTGGTCTTTTGTTTTCATTTTCATTTGCTTCCACGGATTTTTAATTTCTTCTTTAATTTCCTAGCTAACCCATTCATTCTTTAGTAAGATGTTCTTTAACCTCCATGTATTTGAGGGCTTCGTAAGTTTTTGTTGTGGTTGATTTCATGTTTCATGGCATTGTGATCTGAAAATATGCATGGCATCATCTTAATCTTTTTGTACCTTTTGAGGTCTGATTTGTGACCCAATATGTGATATATTCTGGAGAATGTTCCATGTGCACTCGAGAAGAATGTGTATTTTTCTGCTTTAGGATGAAATGTTCTGCATATATCTGTTAAGTCCATCTGGTCCAGTGTGTCATTCAGGGTTGTTTCATTGTTGGTTTTCTGCTTACATGATCTGTCCATTGTTGTCAGTGGAGTATTAAAGCCACCTACAATTATGGCATTATTACCAATAAATTTGTGTATGTTTATTATGAATTGCTTTATACATTTGGTGTTTCACATTGGGGGCATATTTACAATTGTTAGCTCTTGTTGATGGATAGACCCCTTAATTATATTATGCCCTACTTCATGTCTTGCTATAGTCTTTGTTTTGAAATCTAGTTTGTTGATATAAGTATGGCTACCCTGGCTTTGTTTTGACGTCCATTAGCATGGTAGCTGGTTCTTCATCCCCTCACTTTCAATCTGCAGGTGTCCTCAGGTCTAAAGTGAGTCTCTTGTAGGGATTATATGGATGGATATTGTGTTTTTTTTTATCCATTCTGATACCCTATGTCTTTTGATTGGGGCATTTAGTTTATTTACATGCAGAGTGATTATTGAAAGATATGAATCTAGTGCCATTGTGATATCTGTAGATTTCATGTTTGTGGTGATGTTCTCTGGTTCTTTGTAGTCTTTGCTGCTTTCCATGCACAGAATACCCCCTAGAATCTCTTGCAGGGGTGGTTTGGTGGTCATGAACTCCTTTAGATTTTATTTGTCTGGGAAAGTCTTTATCTCTCCATCTGTTCTGAATGACAGCCTTGCTGGATAAAGGATCCTTGGCTGCATATTTTTCTGATTCAGCACATTGAATACTTCCTGCCACTCCCATCTGGCCTGCCACGTTTCCGTAGACAGGTCTGCTACTAACCTTATGTGTCTACCCTTGTCAGTTGAGGACCTTTTGTCCCTAGCTGCTTACAGAATTCTCTCTTTATTGTTGTATTTTGCCAGTTTTACTATGCTATGTCATGGTTTTGACCTGTTTTTGTTGATTTTGAAGGGAATTCTCTGTACCTCTTGGACTTGGGTGCCTGTTTCCTTCCCAAGATTAGGGAAGTTCTCAACTACAGTTTGTTCAAATAAACCTTCTGCCCCTTTTTCTTGCTGTCTTCTTCTGGGACCTCTATAATAATGATATTGTTTCATTTCATGGAATCACTTTGTTCTCTAATTCTCCCCTCCTGGCCTAGTAATTCCCTTTCCCACTTTTTCCAGCTTCGTTATCTTCCACGAGTTTATCTTCTATTTTGCCTATTCTCTCCTCTGCTCCTTCAATCCTCACCATCATTGTATCTAGTTTATTGTGCATCTCAGTTATAGTATTTTAAAATTCCTTCTGACTAGTTCTTACGTCTTGATCTCTGAAGCGAGAGTTTCTCTGGTGTCTTCTATGCTTTTTTCAAGCCCAGCTGTTAGTCTTATGACTCTTATTCTAAATTCTTGTTGAGATATATTGTTTATATCTGTTACTAGATGTTCTCTTGCTGTGGTTTCTTCATGATCTTTTTTCTTTGTTGGGGGGGAGTACCTCTGTTCTGTCATTTTGGCTAAGTTTCTGTCTTTTGCATGTTTTAAAAGCTTGTTTTGTGTCCCCCACCTGAGAGTACTACTACATTAAAAAGGGTCATGCACTGTCCAGGGCCTAGCATTCCAGGAAGTGTTTCTGGTGTATGTTGTGTACACTCTTTTGTTGCATTTTGGCTACTGTTTTCCAGTCATCTGCAGAGCTCCTTCTTGCTGCAGTGGGGAGTGCTGGGACCTTTAACTAGGTGCGCTTCGATTTGTTTGTTGAAGTAAGCCTGGAACAAAGAAAGGGCAGGGTGGAGCTTGATCCCATAAAAAGAGAAAAAGTAAAAGGGAGACAGGAAAACCAAACAGAGAATTTAAAAACTATAAGTCAAATTCCATAGAAAGAGAGAGATAAATAAACAAGAAGAAAGCAGAAAGATGGAAAAGAATGGACAAAGAAAGCCTAATTAAAAAAAATATATATGATAAGAATTGCAAAAAAACAAATCAGAAACCACGAGCCTTATCCCAAAAGAAAAAAAGAAGAGGGAGGAAACAAAAGAAGCAAAAGAGTTGTGTGTTGGTGTCTGGGGCTGGGGCCATGCTGGTCTGGAGGAGAGGTCGGCTGCATTGGCTCAGTCAGTCTCGCTCCAGTAAATAAGCAGTTACCAGGCACGGAGGTGCGGGGTTTGGTGTAAGAGGGTCCCACCTCCACCGGGGCCCCTGTGCTGCTCTCTGAAGTCCTACTGTGCTAGTGTTGAGGGGAAAATCGTGTCACCCCAGTCTCTCTTACCCAGAGCAGGGATCTCAACCCTTGCTGTTCAGGCAGCCCTCACAGAATAGCCCTCATGTGTAGGCCTGCCCACAGTCTTCTCCTACCTTCTTCAAGGCTCTTGGCTGGGATTCAAAACCTGATGTCTTAAAGGACCCCCAGCACCACCTGTATCTGCTCCCTGCTCCGGAGTAGAGCCTCTACACCCTGCTGATGAAAGGCCTTAGACTGGCACTTGTAGGGTCATTTGTCCTTGGGGAAGCAATAAGCCCACTTCCAGAAGTGCACCATGGAGATAGCTATACCATGCTATGCACTCTGGGGCCAGCTGCGTCTTCCCCAGGAGCACATGCCACCGCTCAAATTCAGAGGAAGTTGCCACTTCATGTTTATTATTTTGAGGGAGAGAGAGACAGTGTGTGAATGGGGGAGGGGTAGAGAGAGGGAGATGCAGAATCCGAAGCAGGCTCCAGGCTCTGAGCTGTTAGCACAGAGCCCGACGTGGGGCTCGAACCCGCGGACCGCAAGATCATGACCTGAGCCTCAGTCGGTCGCTTATCCACCTGAGCCACCCAGGTGCCTCAAGAGTTGCCACTTCGAAAGCCTCAAGCTCCAAAGGCAGTTTGCAAAAGTCTGTGGCACAGAGAGCTTTTCCTCTTGTGCTAATTTGATGCTGCACTTTCACAACCCCTCTCTCTTTCTTTCCCTTTGTCTCTCCATAGAAAGGGTTCCCTCTCCTTCATAGCTCCACCATTTTATTTCCCCCAACACACATACATGCGCCCCGCACCTGCCAAGTTGTCTCCCTCCAGCTGCGGAGATCCTTCTGCCATTCCGCAGATCGATTTCCTGGGTGTTCCAAGACATCAGTTCAGCTCTGTGTGAGGGATGAGGAAGGTCCAGGTCCCCCTACTTCCCCACCATCTTAACACCCTCCAGAAAGGCTTAGCTGTAGTTTTATTCATATTGTTCTAGAGAACTCTTTTTTCCTAACACTATTTGCCCAGTTTGCTGATAATGGGCATTAGGATTGTTTGCAGATTTCGGTTAATATGAACAATGGTCAGTTGAGCTTTCTTATATGTGTGTCTTCAGATGGGTGACCAAGCATTGCTCTAGATGTGTGGCATCTGGAAGTGTCAGTGTGGGTCAGTGTCTCTAGGTAATGTCACACTATTATCAAAGTGATTTGAGCATGTAGACTGGCAGCAGTGAGTGAGGCCAGGGAAGGAAAGTGTGATTAGCAGGTCTGTAATTCCCTCCATCTTCGGGACCCCAGAGTACAGTGTCTTTGCCAGTTTTCACCATAACTCTCGGGATGGGATCTAACTGGTATGGGAATAGCTGAGAAAGTTGAAATCTAAGAATGTGTTTTAGCAGGAGGGAGAGTATCTCTTAAGGCTGAACATGGTAAATTAAACTTAAAGTACGGATCTATGAGAAAGAGCCACCCATCAACTTCTTTCCATTTTTCTTAATGATTATTTTAACTCTCCTGGTAAAGCCAAAATCGTTTGGAACTTAAATGCAAAGACTAGTTGAATTTAAATAAACCATGTACATTTTAATGAAGAGAGATAATTTTTTAAATTGAGTACATCATTAAAACCTATGGATATAAACTGTACAGTGTTTTAGAGGATTTGAGTTTTTTCCCCTTAGCCACATTAGAAGTTTGGTAGAATTAGGTTGCTCTCCTTTATATTCAAGCCAAAGATTAGAATGTGCCAAAAAACCCCCAAGATTAGAATGTGACTAATTATTAGCACTGTGATCCCATATAACTTGGTTATGAATGAAATTAATGAGAAATTCATTCACATATTAACATTTCAAATTAAGTAACTGAATGGAATCTTCCTTACATCTTTATATGTAAATATTTTGGATAGTTGGAAAAATCTTAAGTGTTTTGCAAAACATCTAGGTCATTCACAGATGGGAGCTAAGGTAGCTGGGAAGGTCTAGGGAATTATTGTCTTCTGACAGATATGTGAACTAATAGGAGACACAGATTAGGTCTCCTCTGACATTGTCTTCCATAGTCATTCTCCCTGAGGATTGCCATCTCTCTACAGCTCAGTGACATGGGCTCATTAAGAGTGTGGGGCACCTGTTCCCCAGAGATGTCAGCAGGGGAAGGGATTTGGTTCTCTGTGCCAGCCCAGCCCCAGCTCAGAGGGGCTCATGGCACCCTCTCACCTGCTCATAAGGGTCTCAGTGTCACACAGGCAGGTCATTGTATTTGGGAAACCATACTGAGAGTTTGTGACTTCCTTCATCTTCTACCTCCTTGAGGCAAAGTGCAGATCTCTGGTACCACATGGGGATCTGTGAAGTCATCCTGAGAAAGTGTCCTTTTGCTTAAGAAAAACATACGGATGACCCAGTGCTGGTATAGTCAACCTTTGCATTTACTGCAGACACTGATTCTACATGGCCAAATTATAATTTCCAGTAGTATATTTAGTCAGTAACTTGGAAATGAGGCAGGGAAATAGATTAGATCCCACAGAGAAGGTCAATTAAGGTGAATGAAAAGGAACAAGGCTCTGTGTTGCTTTTAGAATTGGAAAGTTAAATTATTTTCCATTGCAATTGTTCTTGAAATAAAAAGGATGTATTGGTTTGCATATGTGATGAATTGTTTAAAGGAACAGACTATGAAAATTCACCAAAGAGAAGAACTAAAATTAATTATTTAGTATAGACATCAATACGTCGTTCCTAGACATTTCCTTCTATGTAGTACATTCATTACACCTCTGTAGGCACATGTGGGAATTAATTTAAATATGCATGAGCAGTGGTAATAAAATATGCTCTTTATGCGTATGTGTGAAACTATTAGACTATATGTTTCCATGCTATCCCTTGGTTCCTTATTGGCTGTGAAATGACATAATATTTGTTGTGTAATTAGAAACTCGTAAATGCTCATTTTCTCCATTATTGCCAAAATATCTAAAATATGTTGGGAGTTTTGAAAATGCTATCTTGAAAATTACAACAGGGAAGTTCCATCTTGTGAATATTGTGTCAGTGCATCTTGTTTTTAACTTTATTGTTAACAAGAAGTGATGATCTTTCATGTGAATACATACACCAATATGAAGAAGACAAATGTAGGAAATCTGAATGTTTACTTAATTGGTGAGTTAAGCCAGTGACAAGTTGTGTGTGTGTATGCATGTGTGTGTGATTGCACTGAGGTCATGTGTAAAGTACACTAGGTTCTGTCCCTCTATCCTTGCACACAATCATGAATGGACTCTTGTATGAATGCTGTTGGTGACCTGCTAGACGCTCTTTACTTTACCTACTAGGGCTCCAATCACAACCCTATTTGTTATGAGTGTGGGCTCCAAGGTTCACAGCCATTCCCTTCTTGAGAGAATTGCCCTCAGCTGAAAGGGAGCTATGGCGCCAGGTGATCTGGAGAGCATGGTAGGGGTGACAGACTTATGGGATGTACAATAGGTGCCAATGCCAAGGCAGGATTGAATCTGATTCAATTCATGCTCCAGAGCTGTGCTGCCCAATACAGTAGGATGTACCCACAGAAAGCTATTTAAATTTAAATTCTTTAAAATTAAGTAAAATGTAAAATTTAGTTTCTTAGCTAGGGCACTTTAAATGCTCATGCAGTGATAGGTGGATAGTAGCTATCGTATTGGACAATGAAGACAGAGTATTTCTACCATCACGGATAGTTCTACTGGAGAGTTCTGTTCAGCATCTCATGGGATCAGGCTCCTGCTCTGTTCCACTGGAGACCATATCCTTGCTTAGGAACATTCTCTGCTGTTTTCCTTCCCTCACCCCATTTATCCCAAGAGTATTCCCTGAATAAACAACATGCAGTGGAAATCCTACTTCATCGTCTTCTTCCATAGAACCTGCCCTACAGCCCTGTCAGTGTTCATCACATGTGTCATTTCCTATGTAGTGATGGCTGCATTCCCCTCATTTACTCGTCCTCCATCGTCATTGGCAGCCTGTTCTCATATGTCTGAGGTCAGCTCAGACCCATGAGACAGAAGCATCGTGATAGCAATAGCGATTCAGTCGTAGTGCTGAGGCTGCGGAAATCTTGCCCGCTCTTTTTCAGGATTCATTCAGAAACTGGATAGGGTGGCATCTGTATGTCAAATATATCAGTGAATGTTATATATTTGAAATGTCTTAAATAGAGACATTATCTTGAGATCTTTTGTGTCTAAAATGTGTAGTGTTCATACTGAGCATCTATTTGTGTGGAAATATGGATTCTTGCACTAAAATTTTTAGTTTTGTGTCAGCATTGATCACTTATATTAATCACTTTATCTCCTTATGTGTGTCAGTGGTAAGCATTTAACCTCTTTCATTATATGCCTATCTTCTTAATTTTTATTGTAAAATTGTGTTCTTGTGAGATGTCGTTTCTCATTATATCCTTTTTTGGATGTATATTATTATATATAAAGCCATCTTTTCTTTTAGAATCTTTTTTTCACCTAATAATATGCTTTTTTTCAAGTATTTAATTTTTGTATGTGAAGTTAAAATTTAGATGTGATTTTTATAACTAGACATTATTGTTTCATATTGTATCATGATAGTTGCATCCACATTTGTTTATATATGTATATGCATGTGTATATATATATATATATATATATATATATATATATATATATAAAACACACACGCACACACACACACACACACACACACACATACAAATCCACACACACATATAATCCCATAAAGCAGCAAATCATTTTACAAGTTCATCTCACCACAGTTTTATTTTTTCTCAACTGCCTTCTTAGTCTTTATTGATATAACATTAAAATATATCATTATTTTATTCTAATATTCCATTGTTATATTGTTGTTTTACTTGGATGAGTTAGCATTTTATGTTTCCTCTCCTTCACTTTGGTGGGTGCTTCCACTAATAGGCACATTGAAAATTTTGTCTGTAATTGATATCACATAAATATATCTATCGATATCTATATAGATATCTATCTATATCTGTATCTCCCTATATCTATGTCTATATCTATATTTGTACGTGTCTGCATGACACTAAACCATTGTGTGTTTCCATTGGTCTTCTGAGCAGGTGTGAGTCAGGTGATATTCTCTTGTGTTGCAGATTTGACTGTCTCAAACGCCTGTGTAATTAATTCTATTAAGAAATTTTTTGTGCATAGATTTTGTTTATCATTGATAAACAAATATCACTGATAACACTGATCACATCTTTATAGGAAAAGGAGGTATAAAATAGGGTGAAATATCACATCCTTTTTCACATTTGATGAACATTTATCTTATGCCAGTTTTGTACCAATTTCTTTCACCCATCAGTGTGCCTCCCTGCGGTCATGCTTCGGACTTAAAACGTCTTCGAAGAATAAAAAATGTACCGTATTCCCAATGATTTGAACATGATAGAACTGAAATGTTCATTTTCTGATTCCTTATGGCCAGCGTATAACTAGTCGTCTTCTTCGGCGGTAAGCATTGGATGAAAAGGGTCATCAACTAGCCTTATATTTGGCAATGTATTTGGTCCAGTGTCACTAACTCTGCAAGGTAGCTTCCAGAAAGGTGACAATTAACCTAATATGGACGGACATCTGAGATCGTGTATAATCCCAAAATAACGTTTCATTTATGCCTTTCCTTGTATACATTAAGTGTTGCATTATAGTGCTTTGATCTGTCATTGCTTTTGAGAATGTTTCTGTCCTTATATCCGTGTGTGTATCTATTTACTTATTTTATCATAGGAAGTGATGTAAAGCATTACAGTCTGTCAAAATTATATGGTTGGATAACTTTTAAAAGTTTATTCTGATTAGAATGTTGATACATTAGAATAATCCTACATCTTTCAGGAATTTTACAGAGTCTAGTTGGTGTAATGTGTGAAACAGAAATCTGAAGAAGGAAGAGGAAAATGTTGGGCACTGGATTTTGGAGTTCTGATTCCAACAGACTCTGTACAGCCACTGAAATTTTGGAGTTTTATTAATTAGTATGGTAATTTTAAGCATCTTTAGGACAAAAGTTAAGCACTGTAACTGAATGGTGCTATTTTTTGGTTCTCTCTGGTTATTTATTTTATTGCCATAGGGGGAAAAAACCCCAATGTGTGTTTATATGCAGATCTAGTACTGGTATTTTGAATGTAGTTGAATTTCTTTGTATAAGTATGTTGTAGGTCATCAATTCCTATATCTGGATGCATTTGGACATTATGTTGTATTATAAAGTACTGCATGTTAGGTGTGTGCAAATCTAGTTGTGTGGAATTATGAGATACATATTTAAAATAATGAATCTCCCTCTGTATGCATCTCTTTCCTATTCTTTCTGATTGTTCTCTCTCTTTTTCATTGATCCCCATTTTCTCTAAAATGTAGCTACATTTTCATGGTAGTTTCAGTCCTATTATGATCAGATTTAGAGAACTTTTATACCTATGACTGACACAAACACAAGGTTCATTATTTGATTTTTCATATATGAAATATTAATGATTTACTGTTTTGATAATGTGGAACTAAATTGGTATGAGCTATGGCAATTTCAATGAGTACACCATTTATTCAAATAGTTAGTGATAAAATTCTCTGGCTATGTCTTTTAACATGATAAATCCACCCCCTGCCTCCTTTTTATTTTTTAGAACATTTCTTCAAAAATTGCTAAATACTTGGTCTTGACAGGAAACACGTGGTAAGAAAGGATGGACCCGAAAAATGGAAGTTCTGTCACTGGCTTTATCCTGCTGGGTTTCTCTGACCGGCCTCAGCTGGAGCGAGTCCTCTTTGTGGTTCTTCTCATCTTCTATCTTCTCACCCTGCTGGGAAACACAAGCATCATTGCATTGTCCCGCCTGGACCCACACCTGCAGACTCCCATGTACTTTTTCCTGTCCAACCTAAGCTTTCTGGACCTGTGTTACACGACCAGCACTGTTCCTCAGCTGCTGGTTCATCTCAGGGGAACAGACAAGTCTATCTCCTTCAGTGGCTGTGTAGCTCAGCTGTTTGTCTCTCTAGGGTTGGGATGCACAGAATGCATTCTGTTGGGGGTGATGGCACTTGACTGCTATGCAGCCGTCTGCAGGCCCCTGCACTACACAGTGATCATGCACCCCCGTCTCTGTGCCCTGATGGCTTCTGCATCGTGGTTCACTGGTTTTGCCAACTCCTCATTGGAGACGGTGCTCATTTTTCTCATACCGCTTTGTGGGAGAAATAAAATAGAGCACTTCTTTTGTGAGGTTCCCCCATTGCTCAAGCTTGCCTGTGTTGACACCACTGTGTATGAGTCTGAGATCTTATTTTTCAGTATGATCTTTCTTTTCATACCTGTGGCATTAATCACATTCTCCTATGGTCGGATAGTCAGGGCAGTGTTAAGAATAAAGTCAGCCGCAGGACAGAGGAAAGTGTTTGGGACATGTGGGTCCCACCTCACCGTGGTCTCCCTGTTCTATGGCACAGCCATCTATGCTTACCTGCAGCCCAGCAACAACCATTCCCAGGATCAGGGCAAGTTCATTTCTCTCTTCTACACCATCGTCACCCCCATGGTCAACCCTGTCATATATACCTTGCGGAACAAGGATGTGATGGGCGCAATGGAGAAGGTGTTCCATCGGGGCTCCATATGACTGGGGGGAAGAGCCTTTGATGGAGGCTCAAATGTCAGAGGCTTTAAGATTTTGTGTCCTTCATGTGTTGTCCAACATTCTCGTGATGACTCTCAAGGGAATTTCCTTACCTCGTTCATTTTTTTAAAGTAACATTTTCTTTTTTAAAAAAACTTTTTAAAAAAAGTTTGTTCATTGAGAGAGAGCAAGAGTAAGAGGGACAGAGAGGGTGAGAGAGAGAGAGAATCAGCAGAGAGAGACAGAAACAATTCCAAGAAGGCGCTGCACTGTTAGCAGTAAACCTGATGCAGGGCTCAAACTCACGAAGTGTGAGGTCATGATCAGAGCCAAAATCAAGTGTTGGATGCTGAACCAATTGAGCTAACCCAGTTCTCCCCCTATACCTCATTCTTTTATGCAATGAATGTTCCAAGCTCGTGGATTCATTGCAACCTCCGGAGACGCTGGTTTAGTGTCCCAGTGCATCTCCAATATATTAATATTTAAAAAATCCTTTTCTTATTTTATCCTCTTTTGGGAGTACCATTCTAATTGCAAAAAGACATTTATGTACATATGATAAAGGCGTGCACAAAATAAGAATAGGAACCACAAAAACAGTGTAAGAAATTTTAACATTTTAGCACTTTCTAGCAATTTCCGGAGGCATATCACTTATTCTTGCATTTGATCATGGCTCTGTTAGAAGGTCTGTAAGTTGACTGTGTCACAGCTTCTTCACAGAATTGGTGGGCAACCACGGGATAGATGAAATTTAGCTCAGAGGAAATCCTGGGAACACCAATCTTGACACAGTCATTCAGATATTAGGCCCCAGTGTGACCGTACCTGTGTGACAGTAATTTTACATAGACTTCATGTCATAGGGGGCGATGGCATGATGCACTCATCCCAGGGACAATGGGAGCATCAGGTAGCAATACAGCAGGCGGTGCTTATGTGTAATGTGTGTAATGCTGTGCGATGTGAGGTGTGCACCTCGCTTGAATTTATGATGAGCCACCTCATCCATTAAAAATGACTTTTGAGTGGGCACCTGAGTGGCTCAGTCGGTCGGGTGTCTGACTTCAGCTCAGGTCATTATCTCATGGTTCGTGGGTTCAAGCCCTGCTTGGGCTTTGTTCTGGCAGCTCAGAGCCTATAGCCTGCTTCAGATTCTGTGTCTTCCTCTCAATCTGCCCCTCCCCCGCTCTTGCTCTCTCTCAAAGATGAATAAATATTTAAAAAAATGACTTTTGAGGACATTGAATGACACAAGTCCTATTTTATATTCTTTTTTTTCCCCTATAGTAATGCAGCAAATGTTTCAAGGGTAAAATATATTTAGATCCTTTCTTCATACCAGTTTACAAATTGTTTGATAGAGGCCTGAAGTGATGAAGGCTTTTGTATGTCACATCTGCCAAAGATTCCATACAATTTGAATGCAGGGATATATTATAAAAATATGAAAAATGACCTCCATTTTCCAGGAAATCCCATGTTCTATGGTGCTTGTTTAGATTCACCAGGAGAAAATTTAAGGAATGAATAAAATGTATATTAAGTATTAAAAATCTCAATATGTCTAAGCTTTACATATAGCCATCACATTATGAAATAACACAATTCTGAATGATGAATAATAAATATAAACATCTCATAACAAGTGAATGTGACATTGTAGAATTTAGATCTTAACTAAAGCTCAGTTTGCATATAAATATGTTTTGTGTTATGGATCTGGGTTTTTGTATATATTTCTTGTCATGAGCAGTACATTTTCTCATGGAGGTTGAAGTTTTGACTATGCCACCGTAAAAGAAATGTTTATGTTTTTCTTGGTAGGTTTTCCCAGTGTGTAGCTCAGTGCAGGTAAATGTATTTGTGTCTTTGGACACATATTCATAACAATCACACTGTTCCCTCTTCTGACAGCTAACCGGCATTATCCTGGGTCTTGAACCCCCTGAGGGTCTCATGCTCATGACCGGTAATCTTGCAACATAGACAGCATTAGGCAGGTTGGAAATGAGAGCTTAGTGGAGATTATCACATGGTCATGGTTCTGTCTGGATCCCTAAAGGCATCACAGTACTCACGTTTGAAATCAACACCTGGGATATATTTTGATGCCATATATGTGGTAATGCTGAATGAATACCAGTACAGAAACAGTTTTGTAATAATGTTTATCCCCAATGGTGACAAATTTCCTTCTCTCCATTATGTTTCCACTACATTCTGACAGTTATACCAGTCACTCTAAAATCCTTCAAAGGAACTGTCCATGGTGTGGTGTAAAAACCCTCAAGGTCTCTCGAAACCACACAACACAACCTTATGTTCTGGCTGAGCAACTACTTCTCAGTGATTAAGGACACAGAACCCTGTGGAAACAGATGTATTTCCTCTAAGTGAATGTTTGATAGTATTTGAATGTTCATGTTACATAGGAATAAATTACAGATAGTAAAGATCTGTAGGGTCCATGCTAAATAAAAAAGGAATCACTTAAGAGACCAAACAGATTGAATGTTGTTCTGTAACATTTTTCTAATGTTGGGAATGTGCCTCCCCACGGTCTCCATGCTTTGTATATTACAGGCTGCTGGGTTGTGTAAATTGCCACCAATATTATTTGAACCATTTCCTTTATTTATTTTATTTTTTTTTTTTAATTTTTAACGTTTTTTTCATTTACTTTTTGAGAGACAGAGACAGAGAATGAGCTGGGAAGGGGACAGAGAGAGAGGGGGAGTCACAGATTCCGAAGCAGGCTTCAGGCTCGGAGCTGTCAGCACAGAGCCCGACGCGGGGTTTGAACCCATGAACCATGAGTCATGACCTGAGCTGAAGTCGGCCGCCCAACCGACTGAGCCACCCAGGCACCTCTGAACCATTTCCTTTAAATGTTCACCAATAACTCTGGCATGGCTATAGGGATTGTACCCAAGATTTGGCCAAATTATTTTATTCCATCTGTCTCTGGTGCTTGGAGCTTTGGACTATCATTTTGCTCTAGAGCAGGTCATGGATTCTTCCAGGTCTTTTGCCTCTGAGGAACACAGTACACACTGTATCTCAGGTACCCACAGTGACCCAAGTGTCGGTCCGACTGACATGAAACACAATTTTTTTTTTTAAAGTTTATTTATTTTTGAGAGAGAGAGGGAGAGGGAGAGAGAGAATCCCAAGCAGGATATGTGCTGTCAGGGCAGAGGCCACATGGGACTCCATCTCACGACATGAGATCGTTACCTGAGCCAAAAATCTCGAGGGGCGCCTGGGTGGCTCAGTCGGTTGGGCGGCCGACTTCGGCTCAGGTCACGATCTCGCAGTCCGTGAGTTCGAGCCCCGCGTCGGGCTCTGGGCTGACAGCTCAGAGCCTGGAGCCTGTTTCGGATTCTGTGTCTCCCTCTCTCTGACCCTCCCCCGTTCATGCTCTGTCTCTCTCTGTCTCAAAAATAAATAAGCATTAAAAAAAAAAATCTCGAATCAGACGCTTACCCAACTGAGCCAACCGGGTGCACCTGGGATATACTTCTTAACCAGAAGATTTACTACTAATTAGCAAATATACAAAATAATGAAGGCGCACGCAGTATCCTGGAAGCCCTAGACCGGCCAGACATAGCTTTGGGGTCCCCCTCACTGCAACGGACAACGTTTTGTTTTGTCATATGTGGGGCTCTATTGTGTGGTCCAAGTCAGCACAGAGAAGTTATGGGGTTCCTCAGTTCATGGGTCCCTACCTTCATAGCCCTGTCCTGGCCTTAGGACTGTCACACGTTAGCATAATGGCAGGGTGTGCAGTGTAGGGTGACTGCACTCTGAACACGCCCTCTGCATCCTGCTAAACTCACTCCTGGATCAGTCATCAGAGCGCAGTCACCCCTGTGAGACCCTCCTGTACCTCCTAGTCTGCACACTTCGCAGCTACTGTTTGCCAGAGTCCTGCTCTGACCAGGCTCACGGAGGAGGCAGGAGCAGGTCACAGACCCCTGCCAACTCCACCCTTCACAGGTGACTGCTTTTTGGATGCTTGTTTTGTGATACGGGTGAGAGCCTTCTTTCACCGCAGTGGTGTTGTGGCATGTTTGAGCCCTGATGGTGCAGAGTGGGAACACCGTGTGTGGACCCGTGGTTTCCTGGGAAGGAGGGGCTGGGTGTAAAAGTGGAAAGGAGAGGGTGAATGACTGGAGATCAGAGGGTTCAGAGGAAGGGGTCTCTGAGGTGGCCTTAAGGACAGGACACTGGCTTAAGGGAGGAGACATTCCCTTCTTTCCCCCAGGGTTCTCCCAGCTGTTTGGAATTAAAGTGACAAGACAGAGTAACAGGAGGAAAAAAAAAAATCCAGAATTGTAGTACCTGAAGGAATCTTGCCCCACTCAGCCCCATGGAACAAACTAGACCCTATTTTAATGTTATTAGAGAGACACACAAGGTAAACATTTAGAAATGCCTTCTTTCAGTCTCTGCATTGAAATTTGGATCACAATGAGAGGGTTGTGTTTGTAGTTGGTATAATGAAAGAACACTCTATTTAGTAACTTTGCAGGGAGATTTTTTATTAAGCAGCAATAAAAATGTGAACTTAGAGTAAGTTTAAAAGAAAGAAATATAGAAATGATAAAAGAAATGAATGATATCTCTGGTGTTTATTTTTTCTTATATATACTAAGATATGACAGATACATAACATTCAGCAAACTTAAGAAGTACAAATGTGAAAATATACATAATGAAATTATTGCCACCATTGTGTCAGCTAAAATCTGCATCACATCACATAATTACTATTTCTTCTTCATGGTGAGAACATTTGAGATATACTCTCTAGGCCACCTTCAAGTTGAGAATATAATAATATTAACTGTAATCACCATGCTGTACGTTAGATGCTCAGGAAGTATTCCTCTTCAAACTGGAAGTTTGATCTCTTTGCCCAACATCTCCCACTTCTCCTATCCCTTAGCCCCTTGTTTTTTTTTTTTCCCTTTACCCCTTGTAACCACCTTTCTACTGTCTGAATCTATACACCTTTTCTGGTTTCCACAAATATGTGAAATCACATAGTCGTTGTCTTTCTCTTCTGACTTCTTTAGCATAATGCACACAACGTCCATCCATGTTGTCACAAAAGGCAGGATTTCCTTCTTTCTCATGGCTGAATAATAATCATTTGATATGTATGCCACATCTTTTTTTAATTTATTATTTAAATTCACATTTGTTAACATATGGTGTATTATTGATTTCAGGAGTAGAACCCAATAATTCATCACTTACATATGACACCCAGTGCTCATCACAAGTGCCCTCATTCTGCCCATCACCCATTGAGCCTATCCTCCCACCTTCCTCTCCTCCAATAACTCTCAGTTTTAACTCTGTATTTAAGAGCCTCTTACAGTTTGCCTCTCTCTCTGGTTTTATTTTTCCTTTCCTTCCCCTATTTTCATTTGTTGCATTTCTTAAATTCCATACATGAGTGTAATCATATGATATTTGTCCTTCTCTGCATGACCTACTTTGCTTAGCATAATACACTTTAGTTCCACTCAGGTTGTTGCAAATGGCAAGATTTCATTCTTTTTCATCACCTTGTAGTAAGTATTTCATTGTAGCAATATATGACATCTGTATCCGTTCATCTGTCAGTGGACATTTGGGCTCTTTTAATAATTTGGCTATTGTTGATAATGCTGCTATAAACATTGGGGTGCATAGGCCCTCTTCGAATCATCATTTTTGTATCTTTTGGATACATACCTAGTAATGCAATGGTTGGGGCGTAAGGTCTATTTTTAATTTTTTTGAGGAAACTACATACCGTTTTTGAGTGGCTGCACCAGTTTGTATTCCCACCAATAGTGTAACAGGTTCCCTTTCTCCCCATTCTTGTCAACAACTGTTGTTTTCTGAGTTTTTCATTCTAGCCATTCTGACAGGGGTGAGGTGGTATCTCATTGTGGTTTGGATTTGTATTTCCTTGATGTGATGTTGAGCATCTTTTCATGTGTCTATTAGTTATCTGATTGTCTTCTTTGGAAACGTGTCTATTCAGGTCTTCTGCCAATTTCTTTCCTGGATTATTTGCTATTTGAGTTTGATAAGTTCTTTAGAGATTTTGTATACTATCCCTTTATCTGATATGTCATGTGAAAATATCCCTTCCAGTTTTCAGAAGGGTTTTTTTTTTTTAACACTTATTTATTTTTGAGACAGAGAGAGAGCATGAACAGGGGAGGGTCAGAGAAAGAGGGAGACACAGAATATGAAACAGGCTCCAGGCTCTGAGCTGTCAGCACAGAGCCCGACGCGGGGCTTGAACCCACGAACTGTGAGATCATGACCTGAGCCGAAGTCGGACGCTTAACCGACTGAGCCACCCAGGCACCCCCAGAAGGTTTTAATTTTGTTGATTGTTTCCTTTGCTGTGCAGAAGCATTTTATCTTGATGAGGCCCCAATAGTTCATTTTTGCTTTTGTTTCCCTTGACTTCAGAGACGTGTCTAGTAAGAAGTTGTTCCAGTCGAGTTCAAAGGGGTTGCTGTTTGTGTTCCCCTCTAGGGTTTTGACGGTCCCTGTCTTACATTTTGGTGTTTCATCCATTTTGAGTTTATTTTTTAGCATGGTGTAAGAAAGTGGTCCAGGGTCATTCTTCTGCATGTCACTGTCCAGTTTTCCTAACACCATTTGTTGAAGAGAATGTCTTTTTTCCATTGGATATTCTTTCCTGCTTTGTCAAATATTAGTTGGCCATACACTTATGGGTCTATTTCTGGTTTTCTGTTTTGTTCCATTGATCTACATTTCTGTTCATTATGGCAGTACCATACTGTACTCACGACTACAGCTTTGTAATATAGCTTGAGTCTATAATCATGATACCTCCAGCTTTGCTTTTCTTTCTCAGGATTGCTTTGACACATCTGAGTCTTTATGGTTCCATAGCAATTTTAGGATTGTTCTAGCTCTGTGAAAAATGCTGGTGATATATTTATAGGGGTTGCATTAAATGTGTATGTTGCTTTTGGTGGTGTGGATATTTAACAATATTTGTTCTTCCAATCTATGAGCATGAAACGTTGTTCCCTTTGTGTCTTTCTTTCATTTCTTTCGTAAGTGTTCTATAGTTTTCAGGGTACAGATCTTTTACCTCTTTAGTTAGGTTTATTCCTAGGTTATCTTACGGTTTTTGGTGCAATTGTAAATGGGATCCATTCCTTGATTTCTTTTTCTGCTACTTCCTTATTGGTGTGTAGAAATGCAACAGATTCTTGTATGTTGATTTTCTATGCTGTGACTTTCCTGAATTCAGGATTAGTTCCACTAGCTTTTGTTGGAGTGTTTTTCAGGTTTCTACATAGAATATCATGTCATCTGCAGATAGTGAACGTTTGACTCCTCCCTTGCTGATCTGTATACCCTTTATTTCTTTTTGTTGTATGTTGCTGAGGCTAAAAGTTCCTGTCCTGTGTTAACTCGTAATGTTGGGACTGAGTATCCTTGTCTTATTCCTGTCTGTAGAAGAATGGCTCTCAGTTTTACCCCATAAAGGATGATATTAGCTGTGGGTCTTTCATATATGGCCTTCATAATGTTGAGGTATGTCCCATCTATTCCTATGTGGTTGATGGTTTTTATTAAGAATGGATGCTGGTGCTTTCAACAATAGGTAAACTATGGAAAGAGCCTAAATGTCCATCAACTGAGGAATGGATAAAGAAGATATGGTGTATATATACAATGGAATACTACTTGGCAATGAGAAAGAATGAAATCCTGACATTTGCAGCAACGTGGATGGAAGTAGAGGGTATTATGCTAAGTGAAATAAGTCAGTCAGAGAAAGGCAGATACCATATGTTTTCACTCCTATGTGGAAGTTGAGAAACTTAACAGAAGACCATGGGGGAAGGGAAGGGGAAAAATAGTTACAGAGAGGGAGAGAGACAAACCACAAGAGACTCTTAGCGAAAGAGAACAGACTGAGGGTCTATGGAGGGAGGTGGGTGGGAGATGGGCTAGATGGGTGATGGGTACTAAGGAGGGCACTTGTTGTGATGAGCACTGGGTGTTGTAGGAAAGTGATGAATCACCAAATTCTATTCCTGAAACCAATATTGTACTGTATGTTAACTGACTGTAATTTAAATTAAAAAAAAAAGTGGGTGGATGTAGGAAGTATAAAGCTAAATGAAATAAAGAGAGTCAGAGAAAGACATATAATTTGAGTTTACTAATATGTGGAATTTAATAAACAAAAGAACAAAATAAAAAGAGGCACATCAAAAGAAACCCAACTCTTAAATATTAAGAATAAACTGATAGTTACCAAAGGGAAGGTGGGTGGGGAGAGGGTGAAATAGGTGAAGGGGATTGAGTACACTTACCATGAGGAACACTGAGTAATGTATAGAATTGTTGAATAGTAATCTTGTATACCTGAAAGTCATACCACACTGTATGTTAATTACTGGAATTAAAATTTGCATGTAAAAGTAAATAAAATAAATATAGTTTTCCTCCTCCCCCATCAAAAAAAGGATGGATGCTGTATTTTGTCAAATGTGTTTTCTGCATCGGTTGATGGGATCATATGGTTCCTATCCTTTCTTTGATTAGTGTAGCATATCATGTTGATTGACATGTGAATAGTGGATGGCTATGCAAATAGTGAACCAGCCCTGCAGCCCAGGAATAAATCACACTTGATCTTGGTGAATAATTCCTTTAATTTACTGTTGAATTCATTTTGCTATATCTCTCTGGTTGAGAATTTTTGCATCCAGATCATCAGGGATACTGACCTGTTATTCTCCTTCTTAGGGGGCAGGGGGTTCTTTGTCTGCTTTTGGAATCAAGGTAATGCTGGCTTCATGGGATGAGATTGGAAGCCCTCCTTCCATTTCTGTTTTTTGCAACAGTTTGAGAAGAATAGGTATTAACTGTTCCTTAAATGTCTGGTAGAATTCCCCTGGGAGGCCATCTGACCCAGGACTCTTGTTTGTTGGGAGATTTGTGATTACGAATTCCATTTCTTTGCTGGTTATGGTCTGTTAAAATTTTCTATGTGTTCCCGTTTCTGTTTGGTAGTTTGTGAGTTTCTAGAAATTTGTCAGTATCTTCCAGATGGCCAGTTTACTGGCATATAGTTTTTCATAGTGTTCTCTTATAATTGTTTGTATTTCAACAAAGTTGATTGTGATCACTACTCTTTAATTCATGATTTATTTATTTGGTTCCTCTGTCTTCTTTTTGATAAGTCTGGCTTGAGGTTTATCAATTTTGTTTATTCTTCCAAAGAACCATCTCTTAGTTTCAATGAACTGGTCTATTGTATTTTGTTTGTTTCGATATCATTTATTTCTGCTCTAATCTTTATTATTTCCCTTCCTCTGCTGGCCTAAAGCTTTATGCTCTTCATTGTATTTTTAAAAATTTCTTTAATGTTTATTTATTTTTGAGACAGAGCATGAACGGGGGAGAGGCAGAGAGAGAGGGAGACACAGAATCCGAAGCAGGCTCCAGGCTCCGAGCTGTCAGCACAGAGCCCGACGCGGGGCTCGAACTCACGGACCGCGAGATCATGACCTGAGCCGAAGGCGGATGCTTAACGACGGAGCCACCCAGGCACCCCTATGTTCTTCATTTTCTAGCTTCTTTAGGTGCAAGGTTAGATTGCGTTTTGAGACCTTTCTTGCCTCCTGAGCGAGGCCTGAGGAGAAAAGCACGATAGCAGGTGTGTCATTCCCTCCCTCCTCAGGACGCCCAGAGTGTCCGTTCTCCATATAACCATCAGGAGGGCATCTACCTGGTGTGGACACCTGAGAACGTCCAAGTCTAAGAATATTTCTAGCAGGAGGTAGTTTATCTGCTTAGGCAGAACATGATAAACGAAACTGGAAATTAGAAATAGCCACAAAGTACCCATCAATTTTCTTACATTTTTCTTATTGATTACTTGTAAGTCTCCTGATAAACTCAAAATTAATATGAGCTTAAATCCAAAGACCAGATGAATTTAAGTTTTTTTTAAACGTTTATTTATTTTTGAGACAGAGAGAGAGCATGAATGAGGGAGTGTCAGAGAGAGAGGGAGACACAGAATCTGAAACAGGCTCCGGGCTCTGAGCTGTCAGCCCAGAGCCCAACGCGGGGCTTGAACTCACGGACCACGAGATCATGACCGAAGTCAGACGCTTAACTGACTGAGCCACCCAGATGCCCAAGACTACCTGAATTTAAATAAACCATGTACACATATTAACAACACAGGTAATTTTTTAAATTATGAGGACACCATTAAATCCAATGGCTATCAACTGTAAAATGTTTTAGAGGATTTGAGTTTTTTCCCCCTAGCCACGTTAGAAGATAGGTAGAATTTGGTGGCCTTCCTTTATATTCATGTTAAAGATTAGAATGTGCCTAATTATTAGCTCTGTGATTCTGTATAATTGGTCATAAATGAAATTAAATGAAGAATATATTTACATATTTACATTTGAAATTAAGCAAGTGAATGGATTCTTCCTTACATGTTTATATGTAAATATATTGGGCAATTGTGAGGAAAAAAATCTTAAGTGGTTTATAAAACATCTGGGTCATTCACAAGTGGGAGCTAAGGTAGCTGGAGAGGTCTAGGGAGTTATTGTCCTCTGTCAGACATGTGAACTAATAGAAGAGAAAGATTAGGTCTCCTCTGGCATTGTCCTCCATAGTCATTGTCCCTGAGGATTGCCATGTCTGGGCACCTCAGTGGCGTGGGCTCATTAAGAGTGTGGGGCATCCATTCCCCAGAGACATCAACAGGGGAAGGGATTTGTTTCTCTGTGCCAGCCCAGCCACAGCTCAGAGTCATGGCACCCTCTGGCCTGCTTGTAAGGGTCTTACTGTCACACAGGCAGGTCATTGTCCTTGGGACACCATACGGAGGGTCTGTGACTGCCTTCATCTTTTACCTTTGAAAGGCAAAGTGTAGATCTCTGGTGCCACATGAAGACCTATGAAGTCATTCTGAGAAGGTGTCCTTTTCCTTAAGAAAAAGTTATGGATGACCTAGTGTTGGTATAGTCAACCTTTGCATCTACTGCAGACACTGATTCTACATGTCCGTGTTCCTATCCCCAAAGTTGTATTTAGGCAATGACTTGGAATGGAGGTAAGGTAATAACTTTGAATCCACAGGGAAGGTGAATAAAGATGAGTGAAATATAAGTTGGTCTCTGTGTTGCTCTAGGAATCGGCAAGTTAGTTTATTTCCAGTTGTAATTGTTCTCAAAAGAAACAAACAAAAAAAAAAGCTAAATGGTTTGGATGTGGCCAATTGTCTAATGCAACAGACTGTGGAAGTTCACAAAATTTAAGAACTAAATGTAATTGTTCATGATGGATGCCTCTAGTCATTCGTAGACATTTGATTCTTTTGTAGTACATGCATCACACCACTCTGCACATGTGGAAAATCATTAAATATGCATGTTTAGTGGGAATAACATTTGCCTTCAGTAATAGGTTAATAGAGAATGCCTATGTGTAAAACTATCAGACTGTATGCCTCCATGCTTTCCCTTTGTTCCATACTGTCTGTGAAATTAGATAATACTTCCTCTCTATGCTGAAAAATTATTGTCAGCATTTATTGTCTTAAATATTTATTTTCTCCCTTACCAGTTACCAAAATATCTAAAATATGTATGGAGTTTTTAAATGGTATGTTGAAAATTACATCAGAGAAGTTCCATTTGGTGTATATTCTGTCCATGCATCTTTATTTTGACTTTATTGTTAACAAGAAAGCCGATCCTTCAAGTGCATACAAATAGCAAAATGATGAAGAGAACAGTAGTGAAAAACCTGAATGTTTTACTTGAGTGATGAATTAGGGAAATGACACAGCGTGTTGTGTGTGTGTGTATGTGTTTTTTTTTGTGTGTGTGTGTATGTGTAATTGCCCTAAGGTGATGTGTAAAGTACAGTAGGTTCCATACTTCTATCCTTGCACACGATCATGAAGGGACTCTTGTATGAACGCTGTTGGTGACCTGCCTAGATGCTCTTTACCTGCTGGGGCTCCAATCCAAACCCTAGTTGGTATGAGTGTGGGCTCCAAGGTTCACAGCCATTCCCTTCGTGACAGAATTGTCCTCAGCTGAAAGGGAGCTATGGTGCCAGGTGATCTGGAGAACATGGTGGGGACAGCTCACAGCTAGTGACAGACTTATGCGATGTACAGAAGGTGCCAAGGCAGGACTAAATCTGATGCAATCCATGCTACAGAGCCATTCTGTTCAATACAGTAATAAGTCTCCACAGGAAGCTATTTCAATTCAAATTTATTAAAATTAAATAAAACATAAAGTTCAGTTTCTTAGCTAGGGTTTATTTATTTATTTATATTTAAATGTAATGTTTATTCTTGAGAGAGAGAGAGAGAGAGAGAGAGAGAGCGAGAGCGAGCAAGCGTGCAGGGGAGGGACAGAGAGAGAGGGAGACATGGAATCCAAAGCAGGTTCCAGGCTCTGAGCTGCCAGAACTGAACCTGATGTAGGGCTCCAACCCACGAACCATGAGATCATGACCTGAGCCTAAGTTGGATGCTTAACTGACTGAGCTACCCAGGCACCCTGAGATTCATAGCTAGAGCATTTTAAATGCTCAGGCATGACAGGTGGAGAGTGGGCATAGTATTGGACAGTGAGGACAGAGTATTTCTACCATCACAGATGGATGGTTCTGCTGGAGAGTTCTGGCCAGCTTCTCATGGGATCAGGCTCCTGCTTTGTTCCACTGGAGACCACATCCTTGCTTAGCAACATTCTCTGCTGTTTTCCTTCCCTTACCCCGTTTATCCCGAGAGCATTCCCTGAATAAACAACACGCCGTGGAAATCCTACTTCATTGTCTTCTTCCATAGAACCTACCCTACAACCCTGTCAGTGTTCATCACATCTGTCATTTTCTATGTAGTGATGGCTATATCCCTCATTTTCTCGTCCTCCCTCATCATCGGGGGCCTGTTCTCATATGTCTGAGGTCAGCTCAGACCCATGAGACAGAAGCATCAAGCAAGCAACAGCGATTCAGTCGTAGCACTGAGGCTGCGCAAATCTTGCCTGCAATTTTTCAGGATTCATTCAGGAACAAGATAGGGCAGCATGTGTATGTCAAATATATCAGTGAATGTTATATATTTGAAATATCTTAAATGGAGATATTATATTGAAGTTTTTTGTCTTTAAACTGTGTAGTATGCATACTGAGCATCTGGTTTTGTGGACATATGTATTCTTCCACCGAAACGTTTAGAGTTACATGTAGCATTGAACACTTAGCGTAATTGCTCTATTACCTTAGGTCTGTCAGTCCCAAGCATTTAACGTCTTTCATTTGATGCCTGTTTTCTTGTTATTGTAAATTGAGTTCTTGTGAGGTGTCATTTCAATTATATACTTTTTTTGATGGTAATTATTACATAGAATACCACTTGTTTTGTTTTGCAGAATCTGTTTTTATTTTAACTAATAATTTTTTCTCTCTTTCTATACATAACACATGTCCTTTTCTAGTATTTATTTTTTGTATGCAAGGTAATAATTTATGTGTAATTTTTAGAAATGGATTTTCCTGTATGATATCATTTCATGACAGCTGCAGTCTGCATTCATATGTGTATATTAATTATACATATTATATATATGTGTGTGTATACACACACACACACACACACACACACACATATATTAAAACCCACACATTAACCCCTGTAAAGCAGCAAGAAATTTGTACAAGTTCATTTCACCAACTCTTTATCTTTTCTCAACTGTCTTCCTAGTCCTTATCGAAATGATAGTGTTAAAATATATCATTTTTTATTCTAATGGTGCAATAGTATATTGGTATTTTGTTTGGATGAGTTAGCATTTTATGTTTGCCCTCCTTCACTTTGGTAGGTGTTTCCTTTATCAGGCACATTAAAGAGTTTGTCAGTGGGGGCTCTTGGTGGTTCAGTTTGTTAGGCCTCTGACTCTTGATTTCAGCTCAGGTCATGGTCTCAGAGGTGTGAGGTCAGGCTCTGTGCTGATAGTGAGTGGCTTGCTTGGGATTCTCTCTCTCTGTCTCTACATCTCTCCCTCTCCATCTCACTCTGTCCCTCCCCTGCTTGTTCTCTCTCTCTCTCTCTGTCTCTCTCTCACAAAATAATAATAATAAATATACTTAAAAATTAAAGAAATAAAAATTTGTCAGCAATGTGTTTCAGATGTATGTATGTATATTTGTGCACGTGTGCATGAGAACGAACCACGGTTTGTTTTTATTTGCTCTTCTGAGAAGGTGTGAGTGTGGGGATATTCCCTGTTGTTGCACATTTAGACTGTCCCTGATACCTTTGTAATTAATTCTATTAAGAAACTGTTGGCACATAGATTTTGTTTTGTGGATACCCTGGTCACATCTTTATAGGAAATCAAAGGAGGCATAAAAGAGTGTGAATTGCGGCATCCTTTATTCCATTTCTATGACCATTTATTTTATGCCAGTTTTGTACCCGTTTCTCTCACACATTGGTTTGAAAGAAACTTGCCTTCATATTTTAAAACTCTTGGAAGAGTCAGAAATGTACTGGATGCCTACCCTTCTGAATATGAAAGAACTGAAATACTCGTGCCCTGATGCCCTTTCGTTCGTATGTTACTATGCTCATTCAGTACTGCGCAGTTGGGTGGAAAAGGTCATCAGACGAGCCTTAGAGCCTTA
This sequence comes from Acinonyx jubatus, assembly GCF_027475565.1. Lineage (NCBI taxonomy): Eukaryota > Metazoa > Chordata > Mammalia > Carnivora > Felidae > Acinonyx > Acinonyx jubatus. The sequence continues at coordinate 147,422,686 of NC_069385.1, read as the reverse complement.
GAGCTGGCATAGCTTTAAGTTTGATTTAGTGTGACTATCTCTGCAAGCTAGATTCCAGAATGGTGATCTTTAATATAATATACATGGGTGTTGGAGAGTTTGTATAATACCAATATATCCTTTATGCCTTTCCTTGTACTATGATAAGTTTTGCATTATAGCTCTTTGAGCTGTCATTGCTTTGAGAATGTATCTGTCTTTATATATTTACCCAAGTAATTATTTTATCATTGGAAATGATGCAAAGCATTACACTTTGTACATAGATTACACATTTGGATAATGATTTAAAATGTTCTGATTAGAATGGTGATATGGAGTAATCCTACCTCTTTCAGGAATTTTTTGAATGCTAAATGGAGTAATGTGTGAAACAGAAATCAGCAGAAGGAAGAGGAAAGTGCTAACCACTGTATTTTAGAATTCTGATTCCAAAGGACTCTGCTTAGCCAATGAATTTTCAGAGTTCCTGTTAAATTGGTATGGTAATTTTAAGCATCTTGCAAAAGTTAAAAACTGTTTGAATGGTGGTGTTGTCAGGTTCTCTCTGATTGAGTATTTAATTGTTTGACTACCATACACACAAAAAGAAACCTGATATATGTTTGTATGCAGAACTAGTAGCGATGTGTTGAATGTAACTGAATTCTTTGTAGAAATAAATTCCAGGGCATAGATTCCTATAACTGAATTTATTTTAGAGATCATGTTGTATCATAATCTGTGACATGTGTGGTGTGCATTCCAGGTGTGTGGAATTATGAGATACATATGAAAGATAATGAATCTGGAGTACCTGGGTTGCTCAGTCGGTTAAGGGTCTGATTTCGGCTCTGGTCAAGATCTCGCTGTTCAAGCTCCATGTCTGACTCTGTGATGACAGCTGGAAACCTGGAGCCGGCCTCAGATTCTGTGTCTTCTTTTGTCTCTTCTCCTCTGCCTGGACTCTGTCTTTATCTCCCTCTCAAAGATAAATAAACATCAGAAAAAGACTTTTAAAGATGCTGAATCTCCCTCTGTCTGCATCTCTTTCCTATTCTTTCTGATATTCCTTCGTCTTTTCCCTCATCCCCATTTTCTCTGAAATGCACACATATATTTGTAGCACTTTAAGCCTACAAAAGACCTTTTGTAACTATGACTGATGCAGACACAGGCCCATTATGTGATTTATCTTACATTAAATGTTAATGATTTACTTTTTGTGGTAATGTGGAACTAAATTGGAACTAATTGATCAATTTCATGAGTAAATCGTTTATTCAAATAGTTACTTATAAAATGTCATGTCCTGTCTTATAGCATGATAAATCCACCCCCTGCCTCCTTTTTATTTTTTAGAACATTTCTTCAAAAATTGCTAAATACTTGGTCTTGACAGGAAATACGTGGTAAGAAAGGATGGACCCGAAAAATGGAAGTTCTGTCACTGGCTTTATCCTGCTGGGTTTCTCTGACCGGCCTCAGCTGGAGCGAGTCCTCTTTGTGGTTCTTCTCATCTTCTATCTTCTCACCCTGCTGGGAAACACAAGCATCATTGCATTGTCCCGCCTGGACCCACACCTGCAGACTCCCATGTACTTTTTCCTGTCCAACCTAAGCTTTCTGGACCTGTGTTACACGACCAGCACTGTTCCTCAGCTGCTGGTTCATCTCAGGGGACCAGACAAGTCTATCTCCTTCAGTGGCTGTGTAGCTCAGCTGTTCGTCGCTCTAGGGTTGGGATGCACAGAATGCATTCTGTTGGGGGTGATGGCACTTGACTGCTATGCAGCCGTCTGCAGGCCCCTGCACTACACAGTGATCATGCACCCCCGTCTCTGTGCCCTGATGGCTTCTGCATTGTGGTTCACTGGTTTTGCCAACTCCTCATTGGAGACGGTGCTCATTTTTCTTGTACCACTTTGTGGGAAGAATAAAATAGAGCACTTCTTTTGTGAGGTTCCCCCATTGCTCAAGCTTGCCTGTGTTGACACCACTGTGTATGAGTCTGAGATCTTATTTTTCAGTATGATCTTTCTTTTCATACCTGTGGCATTAATCACATTCTCCTATGGTCGGATAGTCAGGGCAGTGTTAAGAATAAAGTCAGCCGCAGGACAGAGGAAAGCGTTTGGCACATGTGGGTCTCACCTCACGGTGGTCTCCCTGTTCTATGGCACGACCATCTATGCTTTCCTGCAGCCCAGCAACAACCACTCCCAGGATCAGGGCAAGTTTGTTTCTCTCTTCTACACCATCGTCACCCCCATGGTCAACCCCTTCATATATACCCTGCGGAACAAGGATGTGATGGGAGCAATGAAGAAGGTTTTCTGTAGGGGCTCCATATGACTGGGGGGAAGAGCTTTCATGGAAGACTTTGAATGTCAGAGGCTTTAAGATTTTGTGTCCTCCACATTTCCTCCAACATATCCCCTGACGACTCTCAAGAGAATTACCTTACCTCTTTGTTTTAAGCAACTGGGTGTTCAGACTCTGAATTCATGGATTCAACAGTGCAAGAGAGTTCCCATTTCTATATATCCTTGACAACACCTGTTGTTCCTGTGTTGTTGATTTTAGCCTTTCTGACATGGATGAAGTGATATATCATTGTGTTTTTGATTTGTATTTAACTGATAATCAGTGATGTTGAGCATCTTTTGAAGTGTTTTTTTGCCGTCTGGATGTCTTTTTGGAGAGTATCTATTCATGTATTCTGTCCATTTTTTAATTAGATTATTTGTATTTTGAATGTATAACACCTTTATAAATTTCTTTTTTTAATTTTATTTTTTATTTTTTAAAATTCACATTGAAATTAGTTAGCATATAGTGCAACAATGATTTTAGGAGTAGATTTCTCACCATTTAGCCCATTCTCTCTCCCACACCCCCTCCAGTAACCCTCTGTTCTCCATGTTTATGAGTTTCTTATATGTCTCCCTCCCTGTTTTTATATTATTTTTGTTTCCTTTCCCTTATGTTCATCTGTTTTGTCTCTTAAAGTCCTCATATGAGTGAAGTCATATATTTGTCATTCTCTGACTGACTGATTTTGCTTATCATAATACCCTCCAATTACATCCACGTAGTTGCAAATGGCAAGATTTCATTCTTTTTGATTGCCGAGTAATACTCCATCATATATATGTACCACATCTTCTTTATCCATTCATCCATCAGTGGACATTTGGGCTCTTTCCATACTTTGGTTATTGTTGATAGTGCTGCTATAAACATGGGGGTGCATATATCCCTTCGAAAAAACACACCTGTATCCCTTGGATAAATACCAGAAGATTTTTATTTTGATGAGTTCTTGATAGTTCTTTTTCGCTTGTGTTTCCCTTGCCTCTGGAGATGTATTGAGTGAGAAGTTGCTGCTGCCTAAGTCAAAGAGGTTTTTATCTGCTTTCTCCTCTAGGATTTTGATGGCTTCCTGTCTTACAGTTAGGTCCTTCATCCGTTTTGAGTTTATTTTTGTGTATGGTGTAAGAAAGTGGCCCAGGTTCATTTTTCTGCATGTCGCTGTCCAGTTGTCACAGCACCATCTCCTGGAAAGACCGTCTTTATTCCACTGGATATCCTTTCCTGCTTTGTCAAAGGTTCGGTGGCCATATAATTGTGGGTCCATTTCTGGGTTCCATTCTGTTCCATTGATCTGAATGTCTGTTTTTGTGTCAGTACCATTCCATCTCGATGATTACAGTTTTGTAATACATCTTATTTTTTTTCCAGAAATGCTTTGCGTGGTTTATTCATTCCCCAAAACAAGCCTGTGAGGCAGGTGCCATTAATTAGGGGATGATTCCTCTTTTGGCTTTGTAACAAGTAGGACGTTGGAGCACTGTAGAGAAATGGTAAGGGAGGAATCAAATCCCACATTCTAAGCCAGTTTGGAATTCTGCATTTGTCTTGTCTTTGACTACTTGTTTTCACTAAATTTCTCTGAGCTTTGTTATCTTCATTGAAGATCTCTATTGTAATCCTTTTATCAAAAATCATATTGTACCCAGGCACCTGGGTGGCTCGTTCAGTTATGCTATAATCCATTTTGAAATCCTGGATTGTGATGTCTCCAGCTTCGGTTTTCTTTTTCAAGATTGTTTTCGGAATTTGAGGTGTTTTCTGGTTCCATACAAATTTTAGGATATTTTGTTCTAGCTCTGTGAAGAATCTTGGTGTTGTTTTGATAGGGATTTCCTTGAGTATGTAGATTGCTTTGGGGAGTATTGATGTTTTAACAATCTTTGTTCTTCCATTCCAGGAGCATGGAATATTTTTCCATTTCTTTGTTCTTCAATTTCTTAAGCTTTGTATAGTTTTCAGTGTATATTTTTTTCACCTCATGGTTAGGTGCATTTCTAGGTATTTAATGGTTTTTTGTGCACTTGTCAATGGGATCGATTCCTGATTTCTCTTACTGTTGCTTCATTATCGGTGTATAGGAATGCAACCCATTTCTGTGCAGTGATTTTATATCCTGTGACTTTGCTGAATTCATGGATCAGTTCTAGCAGTTTTTCAGTAGAATATGTTGTGTTTTCCACATAGAGTATTATGTCATTGCTAAGAGTGAAAGTTTGACTTCCTCCTGGCCATTTTGGATGCGTTTTATTCCCTTGTGGCTTCTGATTGCTGAGGCCAAAACTTCCAATAGGCACGTTGAATAACAGTGGTGAGAGTGGACATCCCTGTCGTGTTCCTGAACTTAGGGGGAAAGCTCTTTCTTTTTCCCCTTTGAGAATGATATTAGCAGTGAGTCTTTCATATATGGCTTTTTGAATCTTGAGGTATGAACTTTCTATCCCTACTTTCTTGAGGGTTTTTATCAAGAAAGGGTGCCGTATTTTGTCAAATGGTTTCTCTGTGTCTTTCGAGACGATCATGTGGTTCTTGTCCTTTCTTTTATTGATATCACGTATAACATTGATTGATTTGTGGCTGTTGAAACAGCCCTGCATCCCAGGTATAAATCCCACTTGGTGTGGTGAATAATTCGTTTAATGCATTGTCTGATTTGGTTGGCTGGTATCTTGTTGAGGACTTTTGCATCCATATTTATCAGGGAAATTGTTCTGTAATTCTCCTTTTGTGTGGGTTCTTTGTCTGGTTTTAGAATCAAGGTAATGCTGGTTGCACAGAATCAGTTTGTAAGTTTTCCTTCCATTTCTATTTTTGGTATGGCTTCAAAAGAATAGGTGTTAACTCTTCTTTAAATATCTAGTAGAATTCCCCTAAAGCCAACCGGCCCTGGACTCTTGTTTTTTGGGAGACTTTTGATTACTAATTCGTTGTCTTTACTGGTTATGGGTGTGTTCAAATTTTCTGTTTCTTCCTTTTCCAGTTTTGATAGTTTGTATGTTCTGGGAATTTGTCCTTTTCTTCCAGATTGCCGATTTCATTGGTGTATAATTGCTCATAATATTATCTTATTATTGATTGTATTTCTGCTGTGTTGGTTGTGATCTTTCCTCTGTGATTCTTGATTTTATTTATTTGGGTCCTTTACTTTTTCATCAAACTGGATATGGGTTTATCAGTTTTGTTAATTCTGTCAAAGAACCATCTTCTGGTTTCATCGATCTATTCTACTGATTTTTTTTTGTTTTTTTTGATAGCATTGATTTGTGCTCTTGTTTTTAGTATTTCCTATTATCTGCTGTTTTTTGGTTTTATTTGCTCTTCTTTTTCCAGCTCTTTAAGGTGTCAGGTTAGGTGTGTATCTGAGACCTTTCTTCCTTCTTTGGGAAGGTTTGCATTGGTATATAGTTTCCTCTTATGAATATTTTTGCTGCATCCCAGAGGTTCTGGGCTGTGGTGTTATCATTTTCATTGGCTTCCATGTACTTTTCAACTTCCTCTTTAACTTCTTGGTTAGCCCATTCATTCTTTAGTAGAATGTTCTTTACTGTCCAACTGTTTGTTATGTTTCCACAGTTTTTCTTGTGGTTGATTTGAGTTTCATAGTATGGTGGTCTGAACATATGCACGGTATCATCTTGATCTTTTTGTAGTTTTTGAGGGCTGATTTGTGTCCCATTATGTGATCTATTCTGGAGAATGTTTCATGTGCACTTGAGAAGAATGTGTATTCTGGTACGTTAGGATGAAATATTCTGTATATATCTGTTAAATCCATCCGGTGTAGTGTGTCATTTATAACCATTGTTTCCTTGTTGATTTTCTGTCTAGATGATCTGTGCATTGCTGTCATTGGGGTGCTGAAGTCCCTTACTATTATGGTGTTATTAACAATGAGTTTTTTTGTGTTGTGATTAATTGCTTTATATATTTGAGTGCTTTCACACTTGGAGCATAAATGCTTACAGTTGTAAGATCTTCCTGGTGGATAGATCCCTTAATTATGATATAATGCCCTTCTTCATCTCTTGTTACAGTCTTTAGTTTAAAATCTAGATTGTCTAATATAAGTATGGCTACTCTGGCTTTCTTTTTGTGACCATTAGTATGATAGATGCTTCTCCATCCCCTTACTTTCAATATTAAGGTGTCTTTAGGTCTAAAATGGGTCTTTTGTAAATATATATAAATGGATCTTCTTCTCTTATCCATTCTGTTACCCTATGTCTTTTGATTGGAATGTTTAGTCCAGTGACGTTTATAGTGAGTCCTGAAAGTTATGAATTTATTGCCGTTATGGTGCCTCTGGAGTTGGAGTTTCTGGTGGTGTTCTCTGTTCCTTTTAGTCTTTGTTGCCTTTGGTCTTCTTGTTTTTTGTTTTGCTTTCTTTTGTTTTGTTTCGTTTGTTTGTTTGTTTGCTCTTTTCTTCTCTTAGAGAGTCGCCCTGAAAATTTCTTGCAGGGCTGGTTTAGTGGTCACAAACTCCTTTGTTTGTTTGGCAGGGAAACTTCTTGGCTGCATATTTTTCTGATTCATCATGTTGAATATATCCTGGCACTCCTGCTGGCCACCAAGTTTCTGTGGATAGGTCTGCTATGACATGATTTGTCTTCCCTTGTAGGTTAATGACTTTTTTCCTTTATGCTTTCATGAATCTTTCTTTGCCTGAGTATTTTGTAAATTTGAATTGATATACATTGCTGATGGTCAGTTTTTGTTGAATCTAATGGGAGTTCTCTGTGCTTCCAGGATTTTGATGTCTTTGTGTTTCCCCAGGTTAGGAAAGTTTTCTGCTATGATTTGCTCACGTAACTTCCTATCCCTTTTTCTCTCTCTTCATCATCTGGGACTGCTATTATTCTGATGTTATTCCTTTTCAATGAGTCACTGGGTCTCTAAATCTTACTTCATTGTCTTTTGCCTTAGACTCTCTCTTTTTTTTCTTCATTTTTCTTAATAAGCTTGTCCCCTATATCAGTGATTCGCTGCTCTGATTCATCTATGCTTGTTGCCATGGCTTCCATTCAAGAGTGCAGCTCATTTATGTCATGTTTTGTTTCATCCTGACTAGGTTTTACTTCTTTTATCTCCACAAATGGGATTCTAATCCATTTTCACCCCCAGCTAGTATTCTTTGTATCATGCCTCTAAATTCTGGTTCAGAAATCTTGCTTGTATCTGTGTTGATTAAGTTCCTCGCTGTCATTCTTCCTGTTCTTTCTTCTGGGGTGAATTCCTTCATTTCATCTTTTTGAAGGGAGAAACGGAATTAATGATGTAAAAAAATAAAAATAAAAATAAAAAACACACAAAAAAATCAAATAAAAGATGCTATACCCTAAGTGTGTTTTGGTCAGGTGTTGAAAGAAGCTTGATAGATTAGTGAAAACAGGGAAAGAGAGGAAAAGAAAAAAAAAGGAAAAAAAAAGTTTGACAATTTCAAGAAATGAATACAATGATATAGAATAAAATGAAATAAAGTAAAATGGAATTGAAAAAATTTTCAAAAGTAAAAACTATAGTAGAAAAAAATAAAGAAAAATCTTTCTAATAAAAATGTAAAATAAAAATAAATTTTTTCTCCTTTATTCAAGAATTTGAAAAGAAAAGAAAAAGAAATAAATGGAATAGATGGACCAGTGAACAGAATTAAATACGATTGAAATTACATCCACTTTCCCCTATAAATTAAATTATGAAGCAGTTTATATGTCATAAACTAAGCAGGTAGAGATATTGGTGGTGTTCCTGAAGAGTGAGGTTGGCCCAGTTGGTCACGGTTTAGTGTAATGACATTGTTCTCCACTAGATGGCACTGCTTAGCTTACTGGGGTGGATTGCTTTGGTGCCTGTAGGTGTGGAGGTTTATGCGCAGGAGAGGTGAAAATGATGTCACCCAACTACCCAGTCTTTAGTATCAGAATCTGTACTCTCCCTGACCAGCAATCAAGTCTCCTCCTTGTCTCCAGCTTCTGCCCACTCCCTGCTTCTACACTGTCCATGACCAAGCTGTCAGGCTGCCAGGTGGCACCTCCCCCTGAGTTTTATCTCGGATGTGGCTGTGTTTCCCAAGCCCTCACTTTTGAGGGACTGCAGCTGCCCTATTCCAACCCTCTGGGGGAAGGTCTCACCAAGCAATTGCCGGCCGGCTCCCTGGAATGTTTGTGAGACCGTTCTGTTGCTGATGCCTGGAGACCATCTGGGTGCCTACCCACCCCAGAAAAAGTTTACATGATCTTGTAGCAGCAACATTTCAGGGATTATGGAAAATCACAACACACATCTGGTGCCAGGCTTCATCCTTAATGACCTTGTTCCAGCACCAGCAAATGTGGTTGTTCTCCAGGGTCCTGTGGGACCTTTGCTGTCAGGTGGCCACTCAGCCTCTACCCCATGTCCTCCCAGCAGGGGAACCGCCTCTCCCCATGTGACCAGAGGACCCCTTGGACTCGCTTTCTGCTCCTGGGGTCACTCTTCCCACCAGAGCACAGCCAGGTATTGAGCTGTGGAATTTCAAACTCTGCGTTCCCTTGTTTATAAATTCTTAATGGAATTTAACCCCTCTCCTTTCTCCTTTTTCCCTTTTTTGTTCAGTCCCTTATGCCTGTTTCCACACTTACACTTTCTCTCCAGCCCAGCTGCTTCAAGTGTGTGTGTGTGGGTGCTTTTCCTGTACTTTCCCTGCCCCCTGTCCTTTCCCTACAAGCAAAAACAGCTCCCTGCCCTCTGTAGCTTCTCTCTCCTCCAGTTCACCTCTCTGCTCTGCGTGCCTGTTTAGTTTGTGGTTTAGGATTTGCATATTGTTGTGTTAATCCTCAAATAAGTTTTCTAGATGTGCAAGATGGATTAGTGTTTATCTGGCTGCATATCAGGGATGAGAGATGCAAAAAAAAGCCTTCTGTCCTGTTGCAATCTTGGCTCCTCCATATTTTTTTTAATTTTTGATTTATTTCATTAGAATTTTTTTTGTTAAAAATTTTTTAAATGTTTATTTAGTTTTTAAGAGACAGATGGAGCACAAGTGGTGGAGGGGCAGGGAGAGGGGGACACACAGAATGGGAAGTAGACTCCTGGCTCTGAGCTGTCAGCACAGAGTCTGACGTGGAGCTCGAACCCACAGACTGGGAGATCATGGCCTGAACCGAAGTTGGACGCTCAACTGACCAAGCCACCCAGAAGCCCCAGTAGTAGAATGTTTTGAAATGTTCATTTTTCTTTAAAATTTATTTATTTATTTTGAGAGAGAGAGAGAGAGAGAGAGAGAGAGAGAGAGAGAGAGAGACAACATGCATAGAGGAGGCAGATAGAGAGGGAGAGAGAGAGTCTCAAGCAGGCTCTGCACTGTGAGCTGTGGAGCCCAATGTGGGACTTGAACTCATGATCCGTGAGATCATGACCGGAGCTGAAATCAAGAGTTGGTCACTTAACCCACCCTGCCATTCAGGTGCCCTTAAGTGTTTATTTTGAAAGAGAGAGAGTGTGCGTGAGAGAGAGGCAGAAAGAGAGAGGGATGGAAGATCTGAAGGAGGCTCTTTGCCAAGAGCAGAGAGCCTGATTTGGACCTGGAACCATGAGCTGAGTGGATGTTGGACACTTAACTGACTGTGCCACGCAGGCACCCCTGTTTCAGAAGTAGAATCCAGTGGTTGATTACTTACATATAACACCCAGTGCTCATCACAAGTACCCTCCTTAATGCCCATCCCCCATCCAGCCCATCCCACATCTGCCTCCACCCCATCAACCTTTAGTTTGTTCTCCTTTAGCCTCTTGTGGTTTGTTTCTTTTTTCTTAATTGTTTTCACCCTCCCATATGTTCCTTTTTTTTGTTTCTTAAAGTCCACCTATGAGTGTACTCATATGATATGTGTCTTTTTCTGAGTGACTGACTTATTTTGCTTAGCATAACACTCTAGTTCCATCCACGTGGTTGCAAATGGCAAGACACCATTCTTTTTGATTGTTGAGTAACATTATATATATATATATATATATATATATATATATATATATATATATAAAATCTATATCTATCTATATATATAAGAGATATAGATAAATAGATATCATCTAAGAAGAGATATAGATATATGGATATCTATATCTATATCTATATATATCTATATATCTTCTCTTTTTCTATTCGTTTTTAAATTTAAATTCTAATTAGTTAACATACAATGCAATATTGATTTTAGGAGTAGAATTCAGTGATTCATCACTTACATACACGCCCAGTGCTCATCACAAGTACCCTTCCTAATGCCCATCAGCCATCTAGCCCATCCCACACCCACCTCCCCTCTCAGTTTGTTCTCATATTTAAGTCTCTTATGATTTGTTGCCCTCTCTCTTTTAACCCCCTTCCTTATGTTCATCTGTTTTGATTCTTAAATTCCACATATGAATGAAATCGTATGGTGTTTGTCTTTTTATGGCTGACTTATTTTGCTTAGCACACTCTAGCTCCTTTCATGTGGTTGCAAATGGCAAGATTCCTCTATTTTTGACGGCCAAGGAATCTTCCATTGTGTGTGTGTATACCACTTATTATTCATTCATCAGTTAACAGACACTTAGGCTCTCTCCATAATTTGGCTATTGTTGATAATGCTACTAAAAACCTGTGGGTGTATATACCCCTTCAAATCTGTATTTTTGTATCCCATGGGTAAATAACTAGTAGTGGAATTGCTGGGTCATAGGGTAGTTCTCCTTTTAGATTTTTGAGGAACCGCCATACTGTTCTCTAGAGTGGCTATACCAGTTTGCATTCCCACCAACAGTGTAAGAGTGTTCCCTTTTATACACATTTCACTAACATCTGCTGTTTTCTGAGTTGTTCTTTTTAGCCATTCTGACACCTGTGAGGTGGTATCTCATTGTGGTTTTGATTTGTATTTCACTGATGATGAGTGATGTTGAGCATATTTTCATGTGTCTGTTAGCCATCTGGATGTCTTGTTTGGAGAAATGCCTGCTGCCCATTTCTTAAGTGGATTATTTACCTTAAGGTGTTGAGTTTGATACGTTCTTTTTAGATTTTGGAAACTAGCCTTTTATCCAATATATCATTTGCAAACATCTCCAATTCTGTAGGCTGCCTTTTAGTTTTGTATGTAAAGGATGTTTATGTTGAAGAAGTCCCATTTTGGCTTTTCTTTCCCTTGCCTCTGGAGACAAGTCTAGTAGGAAGTTACGATGGCCAGGTCAAAGAGGTTGTTGCCTGTGTTCTCCTCTAGGATTTTGATGGTTTCTTGTCTCACATTTAGGCCTTTCATCCCTTTTGGATTTAATTTTCTGTATGGTGTAAGAAAGTGGTCCAGTTTCTTTCTTCTATATGCCACTTCTGTATGCCAGTTTTCCTAACACCATTTGTGAAAGAGACTGTCTTTTTTCCTTTGGATACTTTTTCCTGCTTTGTTGAGGATTACTTGGTGATGAGTATGTAATGTTTTCATTTAAAAATTTTTTAAGTCTTTATTTATTTTTGAGAGAAGGAGAGACAGAGTGTGAGTGGGGCAGGGGCAGAGAGAGAGAGGGAGATGCAGAATTTGAAGCAAGCTCCAGGCTCCAAGCTGTCAGTGCAGAGCCCAATGTGGGGATGAAACTCATGAACCATGAGTTCATGACCTGGGCTGATGTCGGATGCTTAGTTGACTGAACCACCCAGTGCCCCATGAGCATGGAATGTTTTTCTAATTCTTTGTGTCTTCTTCAATTTATTCATAAGTGCTCTATAATTTTCAGCATGTGGATCTTTTATCTTTTTGGTTACGTTTATTCCTGTTTCTTGTCGTTTTTGATGTAATAATAAATGAGATAAATTCATTGATTTCCCCTTCTGCTGCCTCATTATTGGTGTATAGAAACGCAACTGATTCCTGTATGTTGATTTTATATCCTGCGACTTTGACAAATTCATGAATCAGTCTTAACAGTTTTTTGGTGGAGTCTTTTGAGTTTTCCATGTAAAGTATCATGTCATCTGTGAAGAGTGGGAGTTTGACTTATTCTTTGCCAGTGTGTATACTTTTTATTTCCTTCTGCTGTCCGATTGCTGAGGCTAGGAGTTCCAGTACTATGGAAAAGAATAGTGATGAGAGTGGACATTCCTGTGGTGTTCCTGATCAGGGGGAAATCTATGTTTGTCCCCCTTGAGGATGATATTAGCTGTGGGTCTTTCATATATGGCTTTTATGATGTGGAGGTATGTTCCTTCTATCCTGATTTTCTTGAGTGTTTTAATCAAGAAAGGATGCTGTGTTTTGTCAGATGCTTTTTCTGCATCGATTGACAGGATCATATGGTTCTTTTCTTTTCCTTTATTAATGTGATGTATCTCATTGATTGATTTGCAAATATTAAACCATCCCTGCAGCCCAGGAATGAATCCACTTGATCAGGGTGGATAAATCTTTTTATATGCTGTTGAATTCGATTTGCTAGTATGTGGTTGAGAATTTTTGCATCCATATTCATCAGGGATATTGGCGTGTCGTTCTATTTTTCTGCTGGGTCTCTGTCTGGTTTGGGAATCAAAGTAATGCTGGCTTCATAGAATGAGCCTGGAAGTTTTCCTTCCTTTTCTATTTTTTGGAACAGCTTGAGAAGGATAAGTACTATCTCTGCTTTAAATGTCTGGTAGAATTCCCCAGGGAAGCCATCTGGTCCTGAACTCTTATTTGTTGGGAGATTTTTGATAACTGATTCAATTTATTTGCGGTTATGGGTCTGTTCAAATTTTCTGTTTCTTCCCATTTGAGTTTTGGAAGTGTGTGGGTGCTTAGGAATTTGTCCATTTCTTCCAGGTTGTCCAGTTTGTTGGCATATAATTTTTCATAGTATTCCCTGATAATTGCTTGTGTTTCTGAGCGATTGGATGCAATAATTCCATTCTCATTCATGATTTTATCCATTTGGGTCCTCTTCCTTTTCTTTTTGAGAATCCTGGCTAGAGGTTTATCAATTTTGTTTATTTTTTCAGAAAAACAACTCTGGTTTCATTGATCTGCTCTACAGTTTTTGTTAGATTCTATATTGTTTATTTCTGCTCTGATCTTTATTATTTCTCTTCTTCTGCTGGGTTTGGGGTGTCTTTGCTGTTCTGCTTCTATTTCCTTTAGGTGTGCTGTTAGGTTTTGTATTTGGGATTTTTCTTGATTCCTGAGATAGGCCTGGATTGCAATGTATCTTCCTCTCAGGACTGCCTTTGCTCTATCCCAAAGCGTTTGGAATGTTGCATTTTCATTTTCATTTGTTTTCATATATCTTTTATTTTCTTCTCTAATTGCTTGGTTGTCCCATTCATACTTTAGTAGAATGTTCTTTCCCCTCCATGCTTTTGGAGGTTTTCCAGACTTTTGCCTGTGGTTGATTTCAAGTTTCATAGCATTGTGGTCTGAAAGTATGCATGGTATGATCTCAATTCTTGTATACTTATGAATGGCTGTTTTGTGACCCACTATGTGATCTACCTGGGAGAATGTTCCATGTGCATTCGAGTAGAAAGTATATTCTGTTGCTTTGGGATGCAGAGTTCTAAATATATCTGTCAAGTCCATCTGATGCAATGTATCATTCAGGGCCCTTGTTTCTTTATTGATCTCTGTCTAGATGATCTATCCAGTGTTGTAAGTGGAGTATTAAAGTCCCCTGCAATTACCACATTCTTATCAATAAGGTTGATTATGTTTGTGATTAATTGTTTTATATATTTGGGGGCCTCCATATTCGGCATATGGACATTTATAATTGTTAGCTCTTCCTGATGGATAGACCCTGGAATTATTATATAATGCCCTTCTTCATCTCTTGTTATAGCCTTTAATTTAAAGTCTAGTTTGTCTGATATAAGTAAGGCTACTCCAGCTTTCTTTTGACTTCCAGTAGTGTGACAGATAGTTCTGCATCCCCTCACTTTCAATCTGATGGTGTCCTCAGGTTTAAAATGAGTCTCTTGTAGACAGGAAATAGATGGGTCTTGTTTTTTTTTTTAAATCCATTCTGATACCCTACGTATTTTGGTTGGAGCATTTAGTCCATTTACATTCAGTGTTATTATAGAAAGATATGAGTTTAGAGTCATTGTGATGTCTGTAGGTTTCATGCTTGTAGCGATGCCTCTGATACTTTGTGGTCCTTGCAACATTTCACTCACAGAGTCCCCCTTAGGATCTGTTGTAGGGCTGGTTTAGTGGTGATGAATTCCTTCGGTTTTTGTTTGTTTGAGAAAACCATCTCTCCTTCTATTCTGAATGACAGACCTGCTGGGTAAAGGATTCTCGGCTGCATATTTTTTCCATTCATCACATTGAAGATTTCCTGCCATTCCCTTCTGGCCTGTCAAGTTTCAGTAGCTAGGTCTGCTACTACCCTTATGTGTCTACCTTTGTATGGTAGGGCGTGTTTATCCCTAGCTGCTTTCAGAATTCTCTTTATCCTTGTATTTTGCCAGTTTCACTATGATATGTCATGCGGAAGATTGATTCAACTTACATCTGAAAGGAGTTCTCTGTGCCTCTTGCATTTTAATGCCCATTTCCTTCCTCACATAGGGGAAGTTCTCAGGTATTATTTGTTCAAGTATACCTTTAACCCCTTTATCTCTCTCTTCTCCTTCTGGAATTCCTGTGATATGGATATTGTTCCGTTTTACTGCGTCACTTAGTTCTCTAATTCTCCCCTTGTACTCTTGGAGTTTTTAATTTCTTTTTGTCAGCTTCCTCTTTTTCCATAATTTTGCCTTCTAATTCACCTATTCTCCCCTCTGCCTCTTGAATATGTGCCCCTCACCTCCATTTTATTTTGCACCTCATTTATAGAATTTTTTAATTCCTCATGATTATTTTTTAGTTCCTTGGTCTATGTAGCAATAGATTCTCTGCTGTCCTCTATGCTGTTTTCAAGCCCAGCGATTAATTTTATGACTATTACTCTAAATTCTTTTCTTTTAATTTTTTAAAAATGTTTTTATTTATTTTAGAGGCAGAGAGAGACAGAGTATGAGCACGGGAGGGGCATAGAGAGAGGGAGACACAGAATCTGAAGCAGGCTCCAGGCTCTGAGCTGTCAGCACAGAGCCTGATGAGGGGCTCGAACTCACAGAGTGCGAGATCATGACCTGAGCTGAAGTCGGACGCTCAACCAACTGAGCCATCCAGGCGCCCCTGTTATTCTAAATTCTTGTTCCTTTATTTTCCTTAAATCGGTTTTGATCAATTCATTAGCTGTCACTACTTCCTGGAGTTTCTTTTGAGGAGCATTCTTCTGTTTCATCATTTTGGCTAGTTTTTTGTCCTTTATGTGTTTTAAAAGCTTGTTGTGTGCTCTGCACCTGCGAGCACTGCTCTATTAAAAGAGGGCCATACAGTGTCCAGGGCCTGACCCTTCAGGAGGTGTTTTTTAGAGATTGTTACTTGCTCTGTGTTGTTGTGACTTTGGTTATTTTATTACCCTGCTCATAGTGGTATTTTGGATCCTCCACAAAGTGTGCTTTGATTTGTTCCTTGAAGTAGCCCTGTAAAGGAAAACAGATAGACAAACCGGGGCCAAAAACACTCAAACACATAAAGAAATAACAGAAACAAACAAATAAACGAAAACAAAAAACTAAGGAGTAAAACAAAAACCCCCAAGCACCGACCACACATACAGAAGGGGTGGAGGCGGTGCTGTTGGAAGAGCAGATACAAAGAGAAGAATGACCAGAGGAGGGGGAAGAAGAAAAAATAAGCATTGACTAGGCCGAGAGACTAAGAGGCTTAATGCAGAGAGAGAGAAAGGAGTGTAAAGAAGGAGGTGTAGAACATGTATCAAGAGAATGGATTAAATATGTCTGTTTAGAGAAACCAGTAACCAGAGTAACCAGCCTAGGGGAAGGAAGAGATAAGGAGGAGAAATGGGGGGAAGAATATATATATATCCAGAATTGACCTAGAGTGAATCCGGGCAATGCTGCTGCGCTTGTGGGGGGTAGCTGTCCACAGGGTCTGTGCCTCTCTGGTGGATAGACAGTTTCCCAGTCCAAAGGGGCGTGGTTTGGGGCAACTGGACCCACCTCCACTATGGGCCCAGGGAGTGATCCCTGAGTCCCCGCCTTGGTGGTGTGTTGATGGGGGGAGGGAATGGTAATCCCTCAGTCTCTTCTTCATGGAGCCAGACCTGGTGGACTCTGTTTGAGTAGCCCTCACTATGCGGCGGGTGCAGACAGGATTTAAAGTCCTTCTGTGTGAACTCTGGCACTGGGGGAGCGCCTCTCAGTATGGCTGATATGTGGTCCCAGCTGGCTTTGTCTGTGCTGCCCACACTTCAGGGTGGACCGCCTTCTTCTACTGCCGACTGAGCCCCTGCCCTCCCCGGTGAGCCCCGGGGTGGCAGACACAGGCAGACACAGGCAGGCTTTGTCTTTTCCCACAGCACTCCAGGGAGACGGCTGCCTTTTCCTTTTCTTTCTCTTGTCCAGATGCAGTCCTACACTTCCCTGGCCACTCTTTCTTTTCCTTTTGTCTCTCGCAGAAGGGGGTCCCTCCCCTCCATACCCACTCGGCCTTTTTTTTTGATCTCCCCTTGTTCACAGCCACCCACCCATCTTTTCTCCAGCTTTCCCATTTTCTTCCTGGTAGATTCAGCCTCTTTTCCTCCCAGGTTCTGGTGTTCAAAGTCCTTTGCCCTCTACACTTCTTTGTTTGAGAGATTCAGGAAGTATGGATCCCCCTACTTCTCTGCCATGTTGCAGATCTTGTAGTTTGTGAGTTTCTAGGAGTGTTCCAATATCTTCCAGATGGCCAGTTTGTTGGCAAATCATTTTTCATAGTATTCTCTTCTAATAGTTTGTATTTCTACAAAGCTGGTTATGATCTCTCTTCCTTTATTCATGATTTATTAATTTGGTTCCTCTCTCTTCTTTTTGAAAAGTCTGGCTAGAGGTTTATCACTTTTGTTTATTCTTCCAAAGAACCAGCTCTTAGTTTCAAGGAACTGGTCTACTGTGTTTTTTGTTTCTATATCATTTATTTCTGATCTAATGTTTACTATATCCCTTCTTCTGCTGGCCTTAGGCTTCGTGCAGTTCCTTTTCTAGCTTCTTTAGGTGAAAGGTTAGATTATGTATTTGGGGCCTTTCTTCCTGTCGAGTGTGGCCTGGGAACAGGCAGGTGTGTCATTCTCTCCCTCCTCAGGACATCCAGAATGTCATTCTCCCCATTACTATCAGGATGGGATCTACCTGGTATGGGAATACCTGAGAACGTCCAAGTCCAAGAATGTTTTTAGCAGGAGCTAGTTTATCTGCTTAGGCAGAACATGATGAATGAAACTGGAAGTTATGGATCTTTGAGAAATGGCCACAAAGTACCCATCAATTTTCTTCCATTTTTCTTATTGAGTATTTGTAAGTCTCCTGATAAACTCAAAATCAATTTGAGCTTAAATACAAATACTAGCTGAATTTAAATACACCATGTACACATATTAACAATGCAGGTAATTTTTTAAATTATTTGAGGACACCATTAAAACCAATGGTTATAAAATGTACAGTGTTTTATAGGATTTGAGTTTTTTCCCCCTAACCACATAAGAAGTTTGATAGAATTTGGTGGCCCTTTTTTATATTCATGCTAAAGATTAGATGTGCTTAACTATTAGCTCTGTGATCCTGTATAATTGGTTATGAATGAAATTAAATGAAAAATGTATTTACATATTTACATTTAAAATTAATCAAGTGAATGGATTCTTCCTTACATATTTATATGTATATATTTTGTGCAGTTGTGAGGAAGAAAATCTTAAGTGTATTGTACAACATGTAGGTCATTCACAGATGGGAACTAAGGTAGCTGGGGAGGTCTAGGGAGTTACTTGTCCTCTGTCAGATATGTGACTAATAGAAAAGACAGAATAGGTCTCCTCTGGCATTGTCCTCCATAGTCATTGTCCCTGAGGATTGCCATGTCTGGGCAGCTCAGTGACATGGGCTCATTAAGAGTGTGGGGCATCCGTTCCCCAGAGATGTCATCAGGGGAAGGGACTTGATTCTCTGTGCAAGCCCAGCCAGAGTTCAGAATCAAGGCACCCTCTCACATGCTTGTAAGGGTCTCACTGTTGCACAGACAGGTCATTGTACTCGGGACACTATACTTCGAGTCTGTGACTGCCTTCATCCTCTACCTCCGAGAGGCAAAGTGCAGATCTCTGGTGCCACATGAAGACCTGTGAAGTCATCCTGAGAAGGTGTCCTTTTCCTTAAAAAAAATTATGGATGAGCCAGTGTGGGTATAGTCAACCTTTGCATTTACTGCAGACATGGTTCTACATGTCCATGTTCCTATCTCCAGAACTGTATTTAGGCAGTAACTTGGAGAGGAGTTAGGGAAACAGCTGAATACACAAGGAAGGTGAATACAGGTGAGTGAAACATAACTTGGTCTCTGTGTTGCTGTAGGAATCGGCAAGTTAATTTCCAGTTGCAATTGTTCTTGCAAATTGCAAGACAATTTTTTTTTAACAAAAAAAGAAAAAAGCTAAATGGTTTGCATATGGTCAATTGTCTAATGCAACAGACTGTGGAAGTTCACAAAATTTAAGAACTAAATGTAATTGTTCATTATCGAGGCCACCAAGTCATTCCTAGACATTTGATTCTATTGTAGTACATATATCGCCCCACTCTGTGCACATGTAGAAAATAATCAGATATGCATGTTTAGTGGGAATAACATTTGCCTTCAGTAACAGGTTAGTAGAGAATGCATATGTGTAAAACTAACAGACGGTATGCCTCCATGCTTTCCCTTTGTTCTATATTGTCTGTGAAATTAGATAATATTTCCTCTCTATGCTAATATCATATCAATATTTATTAATTTAAATATTTATTTTTTCCCTACCAGTTACCAATATATCTAAAATTTGTATGGAGTTTTTAAATGCTATGTTGAAAATTACATCAGGGAAGTTCCATTTGGTGTATATTCTGTCCATGAATCTTTAGTTTGATTTTATTGTTAACAAGAAAGCTGATCCTTCAAGTGCATATAAGTAAGCAAATGATGAGGAAAAAAGTAGCAAAAAACCTGAATGTTTTACTTGACACAGTGTGTTGTGTGTGTGTATGTGTGTGTGTGTGGGGGGGGGCACGTGTGTTTCTCTCTGTGTGGTTGCACTTAGGTGATGCATAAAGGACACGAGTTTCCATCCTTCTATCCTTGCACAGGATCATGAATGGACTCTCAAATGAACGCTGTTGGTGACCTGCTCAGATGCTCTTTACCTGCTGGGGCTCCAATCCAAACCTAGTTGGTATGAGTGTGGGCTCCAAGGTTCACATCCATTCCCTTCTTGAGAGAATTGTCCTCAGCTGAAAGGGAGCCATATAGCCAGGCAGTCTGGGGAAACAGGTTGGGGCAACTCACAGCCAGTGGCAGACTATGGGAGGTCCAAAAGGTGCCAATGCCAAGGTAGGCCTGAATCTGATGCAATTCATGCTCCAGAGTCATGTTGTCCAATTCAGTAGTAAGCACACACAGGAAGCTATTTAAATTTAAATGTGTTAAAATTAAGTAAAGTGAAGCATTCAGTTTCTTACTAGGATATTTTATTTTAATTTATTTACTTAAATAATTTTTAAAATGTTTATTCTTGAGAGAGTGAGAGACAGACAGACAGATAGACAAAAGTGTATGCAGGGGACGGATAGAGAGGAGATACAGAACCGAAGCAAGCTCCATTCTCTAAGCTGTCAACACTGAGCCCGACGTTGGGCTCTAACCCACAAATCATGAGGTCATGCCATGAGCCAAAGTTGGATGCTTCACGACTGAGCTTCCCAGGCACCACGATTTCTTGGATAGGACATTTTAAATGCTCAGGTATGACAGGTAGAGAGTGGGCGTAGTATTGGGAAGTGAAGACAGAGTATTTCTACCATCACAGATGGATGGTTCTGCTGGAGAGCTCTGGCCAGCTTCTCATGGGATCAGGCTCCTGCTCTGTTCCACTGGAGACCACATCCTTGCTTAGCAACATTCTCTGCTGTTTTCCTTCCCTCACCCCGTTTATCCCGAGAGCATTCCCTGAATAAACAACACACCCTGGAAATCCTACTTCATTGTCTTCTTCCACAGAACCTGCCCTACAGCCCTGTCAGTGTTCATCACATCTGTCTAGTGATGGCTCCATTCCCCTCATTTGCTCATCCTCCCTCATCATCAAGGGCCTGTTCTCATATGTCTGAGGTCAGCTCAGACCCATGAGACAGAAGCATCATGAAAGCAACAGTGATTCAGTCGTAGCACTGAGGGGCTGCACAAATCTTGCCCCCACTTTTTCAGGATTCATTCAGGAACTGGATAGGGCAGCATGTATGTCAAACATATCAGTGAATGTTATATGTTTGAAACAACACCTTAAATGGAGACATTATATTGAGGTCTTTTGTCTTTAAACTGTGTAGTATGCATACTGAGCATCTAGTTTTGTGGACATATGTATTCTTCCACCAAAACGTTTAGAGTTACATGTAGCATTGAACACTTAGGGTAATTGCTCTATTACCTTATGTCTGTCAGTAGTAAGCATTTAACGTCTTTCATTTAATGCCTGTTTTCTCGTTATTGTAAATTGAGTTCTTGTGAGATGTTCTTTCAGTTACATACTTTTTTGATGGTAATTATTGTATAGAATGCCACTTTTTTTTTTCAAAATCTGTTTCTATTTTAACTAATATTTTTTTCTCTCTTTCTATATGTAATATGTCCTTTTAAAGTATTTTTTTGTGTGCAAAGTAATAATTTGTGTGTAATTTTTAGAACTGGATTTCCTGTATCAGATTATTTCATGAGAGCTGCTTTCTACATTCTGCATATACGTCATATATATAAATATATATTTATATAAATATAAATTTATATTTAAATATAAATTAATATAAATATATTAAAACCCATCCATACACATATAATATTGTGAAGCAGCAAGAAATTTGTACAAGTTCATTTCACCACCTCTTTATCTTTCTCAACTGTCTTCCTAGTCCTTATCCATATGGACTATTAAAATATATCATTATTTTATTCTAATGGTGCAGTATTATATTGGTATTTTGTTTGGATGAGTTAGCATTTTCTGTTTGCTCTCCTTCACTTACATGAGTGTTTCCTTTATCAGGAAAATTAAATAGTTTGTCAGCTGGGCTTTTTGTGGCTAAGGTGGTTAAGCCTCCGACACTTGATTTTGGCTCAGGTAATGGTCTCAGAGGTGTGAGGTTGGGCTCTGTGCTGACAGTGAGGAGCTTGCTTGGGATTATCTTTCTGGGTCTCTCCATCTCTCCCTCTACATCTCACTCTGTCCCTCCCCTGCTTGTGCTCACTCTCTCTCACACAAAATAATAAATAAACTGAAAAAATTAAAGCAATAAAAATGTGTCAGCAATGTGTTTCAGATGGATGTATGTATATTTGTGCACGTGTGCATGAGAACGAACCATGGTTTGTTTTTATTTGCTCTTCTGAGAACGTGTGAGTGTGGGGATATTCCCCATTGTTGCACATTTAGACTGTCCCTGATACATTTATAATTAATTCTATTAAGAAATTGTTGGTGCATAGATTTTGTTTTGTGGATACCACTGGTCACATCTTCATAGGAAATCAAAGGAGGTATAAAACAGTGTGAATTACTGCATCCTTTATTCCATTGCTATCAACATTTATTTTATGCCAGATTTGTACCCGTTTCTTTCACACATTGGTTTGAAAGAAACTTGCTTCATATATTAAATCTCTTGGAAGAGTTAAAAATGTGCTGGATGCCTACCCTTCTGAATATGATAGAACTGAAATACTCGTGTCCTGATGCCTCTTTCGTTGCTATGTTACTATGCTCATTCAGTACTGTACAGCTGGATGGAAATGGTCATCAGACGAGCCTTAGAGCCTTAGAGCTGGCATTGTGTTTGATCTAGAGTGACTGTCTCTGCAGGCTACCTTCCAGAATGGTGATCATTCATATAATATACATGGGTGTTGGAGAGTTTGTATACTACCGATATATCCTTTCCTTTAGGCCTTTCCTTGTACTACATTAAGGTTAGCATTATAGCTCTGCGACTTGTCATGGCTTTGAGAATGTATCTGTGTTTATCTCTATATATTTACCCAAGTAATTATTTTATCCTAGGAAGTGATGCAAATCATTACATTTTGTACATAGATTACCCACTTGGATAATGCTCTAAAAAGTTCTGATTAGAATGGTGATATGGAGTAATCCTACCTCTTTGAGGAATTTTATGAAGGTTGGTGTAATTACTCTAATGGAGTAATGTGTGAAACACAAATCTGCAGAAGGAAGAGTTAAGTGTTGGTCCCTGGATTTTAGAGTTCTGATTCCAAACGACTCTGCACAGCCGATGAATTTTTAGAGTTCCTGTTAAATTGACATGGTAATTTTAAGCATCTTTGGGGTTAACGTTAAGCACTGTTTGAATGGTGTTGTTCTCAGGTTTTCTTTCATTGAGTATTTGTTTTACTACCACACACACACACACAGAGACCTGACATTTGTTTGTATGCAGAACTAGTAGCAATGTGTTGAATGTAACTGAATTCTTTGTAGAAATATATTCCAGGGCATAGATTCGTATAA
Source organism: Acinonyx jubatus (assembly GCF_027475565.1). Taxonomy (NCBI): domain Eukaryota; kingdom Metazoa; phylum Chordata; class Mammalia; order Carnivora; family Felidae; genus Acinonyx; species Acinonyx jubatus. The sequence continues at coordinate 147,399,688 of NC_069385.1, read as the reverse complement.
CTGAATTTATTTTCGAGATCATGTTGTATCATGACCTGTGCCATGTGTGGTGTGTGTATTCCAGTTGTGTGCAATTATGAGATACATATGAAAAATAACGAATCTGGGGTGCCTGGGTGGCTCCGTCGGTTAAGGGTCTGACTTCGGCTCTGGTCAAGATCTCACTGTTCGTGAGTTCAAACTCCATATTGGGCTCTGTGCTGACAGCTAGGAGCCTGGAGCCTGGTTCAGTTCTGTGTCTTCTTCTCTCCCCCATTTCCCCACTTGCACTCTGCCTTTGTCTCTCTCTCAAAGATAAATAAACATTAGAAAAAATTTTAAAAATGCTGACTATCACTCTGTGTGCATCAATTTCCTATTCTTTCTGATTTCCCTCCCTCTTTTCCCTTATCCCCATTTTCTCTGAAATACACACATATTTTTATTTTATTTAATTTATTTTATTGATTTTAAATTCTCTTTTTTATTTTTTTGAATTTACATCCAAATTAGTTAGCATATAGTGCAACAATGATTTCAGGAGTAGATTCCTTAAGCCCCTTACCCGTTTAGCCCTTCCCCCTCCCACAATCCCTCCAGCAACCCTGTTTGTTCTCTGTATTTAAGAGTCTCTTATGTTTTGTCCCCCTCCCTGTTTTTATATTATTTTTGCTTCCCTTCCCTTATGTTCATCTGTTTTGTCTCTTAAAGTCCTCATATGAGTGAAGTCATATGATTTTTGTCTTTCTCTGACTAATTTCATTTAGCATAATACCCCCCAGTTCCATCCACGTAGTTGCAAATGGCACGATTTCTTTTTTTTTTGATTGCTGAGTAATACTCCGTTGTGTGTATATATATATGTGTATATATATATATATATATATATATATATATATATATATATACACACAATTCTTTACCCATTCATCCATTGGTGGACATATGGGCTCTTTCCATACTTTGGCTATTGTTGATAGTGCTGCCATAAACATGGGGTGCACACACATATTTTTATAGTACTTTCAGCCTACTAGGCTGAGAATGAATGGCATTTTGTACCTATGACTGATGCAGACACAGGTCAATTATTTGATTTTTCTTACATTAAATATTATAATTTTCTTTTGTGACAATATAGAATTAATTGGTATGACCTATGACAATTTCATGAGTTCATGATTTATTCAAAGAGTTACTTGTACAATGCCATGCCCTGTCTTATAACATGCTAAATTCACATCCTGCCAACATTTTATTGCTTTGAAGATTGTTTTTAAAAATTGCTAAATACTTGCTGTTGACAGGAAACATGTGGTAAGAAAGGATGGACCCGAAAAATGGAAGTTCTTTCACTGGCTTTATCCTGCTGGGTTTCTCTGACCGGCCTCAGCTGGAGCGAGTCCTCTTTGTGGTTCTTCTGATCTTCTATCTGCTCACCCTGCTGGGAAACACAACCATCATTGCGTTGTCCCACCTGGACCCACACCTGCAGACTCCCATGTACTTTTTCCTGTCCAACCTAAGCTTTCTGGACCTGTGTTACACGACCAGCACTATTCCTCAACTGCTGGTTCATCTCAGGGGAGCAGACAAATCTATCTCCTTTGCTGGCTGTGTAGCTCAGCTGTTCATTGCTCTAGGGTTGGGATGCACAGAATGCATTCTGTTAGGGGTGATGGCATTTGACCGCTACGCAGCCATCTGCAGGCCCCTGCACTACACAGTGATCATGCACCCCTGTCTCTGTGCCCTGATGGCCTCTGCATCATGGTTCACGGGTTTTGCCTACTCCTCATTGCAGACGGTGCTCATTTTTCTTGTACCACTTTGTGGGAAGAATAAAATAGACCACTTCTTTTGTGAGGTTCCCCCATTGCTCAAGCTTGCCTGTGTTGACACCACTGTGTATGAGTCTGAGATCTTATTTTTCAGTATGGTCTTTCTTTTCATACCTGTGGCATTAATCACATTCTCCTATGGTCAAATCATCAGAGCAGTGTTAGGAATAAAGTCAGCCGCAGGACAGAGGAAAGTGTTTGGGACATGTGGGTCCCACCTCACCGTGGTCTCCCTGTTCTACGGCACGGCCATCTATGCTTACCTGCAGCCCAGCAACAACCATTCCCAGGATCAGGGCAAGTTCGTTTCTCTCTTCTACACCATTGTCACCCCCACAGTCAACCCCTTCATATATACCCTGCGGAATAAAGATGTGACGGGTGCAATGAAGAAGGTGTTCTGTTGGGACTATGACTCCAGATGACTGGGGTGAAGACTCTTTGATGGAACACTTTGAAAGTCAGAGGCTTTATGATTGTGTGTCCTTTACGTGTCGTCCAACATTTCCCCTGACAACTCTCAAGGGAATTTCCTTACCTCATTCTTCTTTTTAAGTAATATTTTCGGTTTTAAAACTTTTTAAAAAAAAGTTTATTTATTGAGAGAGAGAAAGAGAGAGAGAGAGAGAGAGAGAGAGAAGAAGAGAGAGTGGAGGAGGAACAGAGACAGAGGGAGAGAAAGAGAGAGAATCCCAGTCAGGGTCTGCATTGTTAGTAGAAAACATGATGCAGGGCTTAAACTCATGAAGTGTGAGATCATGATCAGAGCCAAAATCAAGTGTTGAATGCTGAACAAATTGAGCTAACCCAGTTTCCCCCTTACCTCATTCTTTTATGCAATGAATGTTCAAAATCCAAGCTCACGGATTCATTGCAACCTCCAGAGAGGCTGATTTAGTGTCCCAGTGCATCTCCATCATATTAGCATTTTAAAAATCTGCACAGGTTTTTCTTATTTCATCCCCTTTTGGGTGTACTATTCTAATTGCCAAAGCCATTTAGGTCCATAGCATAAAAGGCGTAGTTAAAATAAGAATAGGAACCACAAAAACAGTGTAAGAAATTTTAACATTTTAGCACTTTCTAGCAATTTCCGGAGGCATATCACTTATTCTTGCATTTGATCATGGCTCTGTTAGAAGGTCTGTAAGTTGACTGTGTCACAGCTTCTTCACAGAATTGGTGGGCAACCACGGGATAGATGAAATTTAGCTCAGAGGAAATCCTGGGAACACCAATCTTGACACAGTCATTCAGATATTAGGCCCCAGTGTGACCGTACCTGTGTGACAGTAATTTTACATAGACTTCATGTCATAGGGGGCGATGGCATGATGCACTCATCCCAGGGACAATGGGAGCATCAGGTAGCAATACAGCAGGCGGTGCTTATGTGTAATGTGTGTAATGCTGTGCGATGTGAGGTGTGCACCTCGCTTGAATTTATGATGAGCCACCTCATCCATTAAAAATGACTTTTGAGTGGGCACCTGAGTGGCTCAGTCGGTCGGGTGTCTGACTTCAGCTCAGGTCATTATCTCATGGTTCGTGGGTTCAAGCCCTGCTTGGGCTTTGTTCTGGCAGCTCAGAGCCTATAGCCTGCTTCAGATTCTGTGTCTTCCTCTCAATCTGCCCCTCCCCCGCTCTTGCTCTCTCTCAAAGATGAATAAATATTAAAAAAAATGACTTTTGAGGACATTGAATGACACAAGTCCTATTTTATATTCTTTTTTTCCCCTATAGTAATGCAGCAAATGTTTCAAGGGTAAAATATATTTAGATCCTTTCTTCATACCAATTTACAAATTGTTTGATAGAGGCCTGAAGTGATGAAGGCTTTTGTATGTCACATCTGCCAAAGATTCCATACAATTTGAATGCAGGGATATATTATAAAAATATGAAAAATGACCTCCATTTTCCAGGAAATCCCATGTTCTTTGGAGCTTGTTTAGATTCACCAGGAGAAAATTTAAGGAATGAATAAAATGTATATTAAGTGTTAAAAATCTCAATATGTCTAAGCTTTACATATAGCCATCACATTATGAAATAACATACAGTTCTGAATGATGAATAATAAATATAAACATCTCATAACAAGTGAATGTGACATTGTAGCCTTTAGATCTTAATTAAAGCTCAGTTTGCATATAAATATATTTTGTGTTATGGATCTGCGTTTTTGTACATATTATTTTCATGAACAGTACATTTTTTGTGGTTCCAAACAAATTTTAGGATTGTTTGCTCTAGCTTTGAGGAAAATGCTGGTGCAATTGTGATTGGGATTGCACTGAATGTGTAGATTGCTTTAGGTAGTATTGACATTTTAACAATATTTATTCTTCCAATCCATGAGCATGGAATGTTTTTCCATTTCTTTTTATCTTCTTCAATAACTTGGTTATTGATGATATGCTGCCATATAAACATTGGGGTGCATGTGGCCCCCTCGAGTCAGCGTTTTTGTATCTTTTGGATACATACCTAGTAATGCAATGGCTGGGACATAAGGTCTATTTTTAATTTTTTTGAGGAACCTACATACTGTTTTCGAGTGGCTGCACCAGTTTGTATTCTCACCAATAGTGTAACAGGGTCGCCTTTCTCCCCATTCTTGTCAACAACTGTTGTTTTCTGAGTTGTTCACTTTAGCCATTCTGACAGGGGTGAGGTGGTATCTCATTGTGGTTTGGATTTGTATTTCCTTGATGAGATGTTGAGCATCTTTTCATGTGTCTATTAGTCATCTGATTGTCTTCTTTGGAAAGGTGTCTATTCAGGTCTTCTGCCAATTTCTTTTCTGGATTATTTGTTTCTTGGGTTTATTATCTGAGTTTGATAAGTTCTTTAGAGATTTTGTATACTATCCCTTTATCTGATATGTCATGTGAAAATATCCCTTCCATTTTTCAGAAGCTTTTTAATTTTGTTTATGGTTTCCTTTGCTGTGCATAAACGTTTTATTTTGATGAGGCCCCAATAGTTCATTTTTGCTTTTGTTTCCCTTGACTCCAGAGACGTGTCTAGTAAGAAGTTCCAGCCGAGTTCAAAGGGGTTGCTGTTTGTGTTCCCCTCTAGGATTTTGATGGTCCCTGTCTTACATTTTGGTGTTTCATCCATTTTGAGTTTATTTTTTAGCATGGTGTAAGAAAGGGTCCAGGGTCATTCTTCTGCATGTCACTGTCCAGTTTTCCCAACACCATTTGTTGAAGAGAATGTCTTTTTTCCATTGGATATTCTTTCCTGCTTTGTCAAATATTAGTTGGCCATACACTTATGGGTCCATTTCTGGTTTTCTATTTTGTTCCATTGATCTACATTTCTGTTCATTATGGCAGTACCATACTGTACTCACGACTACAACTTTGTAATATAGCTTGAGTCTATATTCATGATACCTCCAGCTTTGCTTTTCTTTCTCAGGATTGCTTTGACACATCTGAGTCTTTATGGTTCCATAGCAATTTTAGGATTGTTCTAGCTCTGTGAAAAATGCTGGTGATATATTTATAGGGGTTGCATTAAATGTGTATGTTGCTTTTGGTGGTGTGGATATTTAACAATATTTGTTCTTCCAATCTATGAGCATGAAACGTTGTTCCCTTTGTGTCTTTCTTTCATTTCTTTCATAAGTGTTCTATAGTTTTCAGGGTACAGGTCTTTTACCTCTTTAGTTAGGTTTATTCCTAGGTTATCTTACAGTTTTTGGTGCAATTGTAAATGGGATCCATTCCTTGATTTCTTTTTCTGCTACTTCCTTATTGGTGTGTAGAAATGCAACAGATTCTTGTATGTTGATTTTCTATGCTGTGACTTTCCTGAATTCAGGATTAGTTCCACTAGCTTTTGTTGGAGTGTTTTTCAGGTTTCTACATAGAATATCATGTCATCTGCAGATAGTGAACGTTTGACTCCTCCCTTGCTGATCTGTATACCCTTTATTTCTTTTTGTTGTATGTTGCTGAGGCTAAAAGTTCCTGTCCTGTGTTAACTTGTAATGTTGGGACTGAGTATCCTTGTCTTATTCCTGTCTGTAGAAGAATGGCTCTCAGTTTTACCCCATAAAGGATGATATTAGCTGTGGGTCTTTCATATATGGCCTTCATAATGTTGAGGTATGTCCCATCTATTCCTATGTGGTTGATGGTTTTTATTAAGAATGGATGCTGGTGCTTTCAACAATAGGTAAACTATGGAAAGAGCCTAAATGTCCATCAACTGAGGAATGGATAAAGAAGATATGGTGTATATATACAATGGAATACTACTTGGCAATGAGAAAGAATGAAATCCTGATATTTGCCGCAATGTGGATGGAACTGGAGTGTATTATCCTAAGTGAAATAAGTCAGTCAGAGAAAGATATATGTTTTCACTCCTATGTGGAAGTTGAGAAACTTAACAGAAGACCATGGGGGAAGGGAATGGGAAAAAATAGGTATAAATAGAGAGATATGGAGGCAAACTGTAAGAGACTCTTAAATACAGAGAACAAACTGAGGGTAATGGGGGGGGGATGGTTGGGGGAGAGAGGAAAATTGGTGATGGGCATTGAGGAAGGCACTTGTGGGATAAGCAGTGGGTAAGTGATGAATCACGGGAATCTATCCCCCATATCAAGAGCACACTACACACAGTATATTAGCCAACTTGACAATAGATTATATTAAACAGAAGATGTGTTTATATGCCCACGGAATATTACTCAGCCATCAAAAAGAGTAAAATCTTGCCATTTGCAATGATGTGGATAGAGCTAGAATGTATTCTGCTAAGTGAAATAAGTCAATCAGAGAAAGACAAATACCATATGATATTACTCATATGTGGAATTTAAGACACAAAACAGATGAACATATGGGAAGTGTTAGGAGAGAGAAGATGGGAAATTAATCACAAGACACTCTTAATGATAGGGAACAAACTGAGGGTTGGTGGAGAGAGTTGGGTGGGAGATGGGCTAGATGGGTGATGGGTACTAAGGAGGGCACTTGTTGTGATGAGCACTGGGTGTTGTATGAAAGTGATGAATCACTAAATTCTATTACTGAAACCAGTATTGCACTGTATGTTCACTAACTAAAATTTAAATTAAAAAAATGTGGATGCACGTACGAAGTATAAAGCTAAGTGAAATAAAGACAGAGAAAAACATATAACATTTGATTTCACTCATATGTGGAATTTAATAAACAAAACAAAAGAACAAAGTAAAAAGAGGCAAATCAAAAGAAACCCGACTCTTAAATATTAAGAATAAACTGATAGTTACCAAGGGGTAGGTGGGTGGGGGGAGGGTGAAATAGGTGAAGGGGATTGAGTACACTTACCATGAGGAACACTGAGTAATGTATAGAATTGTTGAATAGTAATCTTGTATACCTGAAAGTCATACCACACTGTATGTTAATTACTGGAATTAAAATTTGCATGTAAAAGTAAATAAAATAAATATAGTTTTCCTCCTCCCCCATCAAAAAACGGATGGATGCTGTATTTTGTCAAATGTGTTTTCTGCATCGGTTGACGGGATCATATGGTTCCTATCCTTTCTTTGATTAGTGTACTATATCGTGTTGATTGACATGTGCATAATGGATGGCTATGCAAATAGTGAACCAGCCCTGCAGCCCAGGAATAAATCACACTTGATCTTGGTGAATAATTCCTTTAATTTACTGTTGAATTCATTTTGCTATATCTCTCTGGTTGAGAATTTTTGCATCCAGATCATCAGGGATACTGACCTGTTATTCTCCTTCTTAGGGGGCAGGGGGTTCTTTGTCTGCTTTTGGAATCAAGGTGATGCTGGCTTCATGGGATGAGATTGGAAGCCCTCCTTCCATTTCTGTTTTTTACAACAGTTTGAGAAGAATAGGTATTAACTGTTCCTTAAATGTCTGGTAGAATTCCCCTGGGAGGCCATCTGACCCAGGACTCTTGTTTGTTGGGAGATTTGTGATTACGAATTCCATTTCTTTGCTGGTTATGGTCTGTTAAAATTTTCTGTGTGTTCCCATTTCTGTTTTGGTAGTTTGTGAGTTTCTAGGAATTTGTCAGTATCTTCCTGAAGGCCAGTTTGTTGGCATATCATTTTTTATGGCATTCTCTTATAATTGTATTTCTACAATGTTGGTTGTGATCTCTCATCTTTAATTCATGATTTATTTATTTGGTTCCTCTGTCTTCTTTTTGATAAGTCTGGCTTGAGGTTTATCAATTTTGTTTATTCTTCCAAAGATCCAGCTCTTAGTTTCAGTGAGCTGGTCTACTGTGTTTTGTTTGTTTCTTTCGATATCATTTATTTCTGCTCTAATCTTTATTATTTCCCTTCTGCTGGCCTTAGGCTTTTTTAAATTTTAACATTTTTATTTTTAAATATATATTAATTTACATTCAAGTTATTTATCCTATAGTGCAACAATGATTTCACGAGTCGATTCCTTAATGCCCCTTACCCATTTAGCCCATCCCCCTCCCGAAATCCTCCAGTAACCCTCTGTTTGTTCTCCATATTTAAGTGTCTCTTATGTTATGTCCCCCTCCATGTTTTTATATTATTTTTGCTTCCTTTCCCTTATGTTCATCTGTTTTGTATCTTAAAGTACTCATATGAGTGAAATTATATGATATTCGTGTTTCACTGACTGACTAATTTCACTTAGAATAAAACCATCTAGTTGCATCCACATAGGTGTAAATGGCAAAATTTCATTCTTTTTGATGGCTGAGTAGTACTCCATTGTGTGTGTGTGTGCGTGTGTGTACACACACACACACACACACACACACACGCACACACACCACATCGTCTTTATTCATTCTTCCATCGATGGACATTTGGACTCTTTCCATACTTTGGCTATTGTTGATAGCTCTGCTATGAACATTGGGGTGCATGTGTCCCTTTGAAACAGCATACCTGTATGCCTTGGGTAAATACCTAATAGAGCAATTGCTGGGTCATAGTGTAGTTCAATTTCAATTTTTTGAAGAACCTCCATACTGTTTTCCAGAGTAGCTGCACCAGTTTGCATCCCCACCAGCAATGCAACAGAAATCCCCTTTCTCCACATCCTTGCTAACATCTGTCATTGCCTGAGTTGTTAATGTTAACCATTCTGACAGGTGTGAGGTGGTATCTCATTGTGGTTTTGATTTGTGTCTCCCTGATGATGAGTGTTGTTGAATATTTTCTAATGTGTCAATTGACCATCTGGATGTCTTCTTTGAAGAAGTGTCTATTCATGTCTGTTGCTCATTTCTTCACTGTATTATTTGTTTTTTGGGCATTGAGTTTGATAAGTTCTTTACAGAACTTTGGATACTAACCCTTTATCTGATATGTCGTTTCTTCCTCCATTCCCTTGGTTACCTTTTAGTTTTGCTGATTGTTTCCTTCACTGTGCAGAAGGTTTTTATTTTGATGAGGTCCCAGTAGTTCATTTTTGTTTTTGTTTCCCTAGCCTACAGAGATGTGTTGGGTAAGAATGTGCTGTGGCCAAGGTCGAGGAGGTTTTTACTGCTTTCCCTCTAGGATTTTGATGGCTTCCTGTCTTACATTTAGGACTTTCCTCCATTTTGAGTTTATTTTTGTGTGTGGTGTAAGAAAGTGGTCCAGGTTCATTTTTCTGCATGTTGCTGTCCAGTTTTCCCAGCACCACTTGCTGAAGAGACTGTCTTTATTCCATTGGATATTCTTCCCTGCTTTGTCAAACATTAGTTGGCCATACATTTTAGGTCCATTTCTGGGTTCTTTATTCTGATCCATTGATCTGAGTGTCTGTTTTTGTGCCAGTACCATACTGTCTTGAAAATTAAAGCTTTGTAATCAGCTTGAAGTCTGGGATTGTGATGCCTCCAGTTTTGGTTTTCTTTTCAAGATTGCTTTGGCTATTCGGGGTCTTTTCTGGTTCCATACAAATTTTAGAATTGTTTTTTCTAGCTCTGTGAAGAATGCTCTTGTTATTTTGATAGGTATTGCATCAAATACTAGCTTTGGGTAGTATTGACATTTTAGCAATATTTTTTCTTCTTATCCAGGAGTATGGAATATTTTTCCATTTTTTGGTGTCTTGAATTTCTTTCATAATCTTTCCATAGTTTTCAGCATATGGATTTTTCACCTCTTTGGTTAGGTTTATTCCTAGGTATTTTATGGTTTTTGGTGCAATTGTAAATGGGATCGATTCCTTGATTTTTCTTTCTTTTGCTTCATTGATGGTGTATAGGAATGTAACCGATTTCTGTGCATTGATTTTATATCCTGCAACTTTGCTGAATTCATGGGTCAGTTGTAGCAGTTTTTTGGTGGAATCTTTTGGGTTTTCCATATAAAGTATCATGTCACCTGCAAAGAGTGAAAGTTTGATCTCCATCTGGCCAATTTGGATGCCTTTTTTTTTGTGTTGTCTGATTGCTGAGGCTAAGACTTCCAATACTCTGTTGAATAACAGTGGTGAGAGTGGACATCTCTGTCTTGTTCCTTATGATCTCAAGGTATGCTCCTTCTATCCCTACTTTCTTGAGGGTTTTTGTCAAGAAAGGATGCTGTATTTTGTCAAATGCTTGCTTGGCATCCATTGAGAGGATCATATGGTTCTTGTCCTTTCTTTTATTGGTGTGATGAATCACACTGATTGTTTCGTGGATATTGAACTAGCCTGCATCCCAGGTATAAATCCCACTTGGTCCCAGTGAATAAGTTTTTTAATGTATTGTTGGATCCACTTGGCTCCTATCTTGTTGAGGATTTTTGCATCCATGTTCATCAGGGAAATTTGTCTATACTTGTCCTTTTTAGTGGGGTCTTTGTCTGGTTGTGGAATTAAGGTAATGCTGGCTTCATAGAAAGAGTTTGGACGTTTTCCTTCAATTTCTATTTTTTGGTACAGTTTCAAGAGAATAGGTGTTAACTCTTCCTTAAATATTTGGTAGAATTCCTCTGGAAAGCCATCTGGCCCTGGACTCTTGTTTTTTAGGGAGTTTTTGATTAATAATTCGATTTCTTTACTGGTTTTGTGTCTGTTCAAACTTTCTGTTTCTTCCTGTGTCAGTTTTGGTGGTTTATATGTTTGTAGGAATTTGTCCACTACTTCTAGATTGCCCATTTTATTGGCATATAATTGTTCATAATATTCTCTTATTATTGTTTTTATTTCTGTTGTGTTGGTTGTGATCTCTCCTCTTTCATTCTTGACTTTATTTGTTTTGGTCATTTCCTTTTTCTTCTTGATCAAACTGGCTATAGGTTGATCAATTTTGTTAATTCTTTCAAAGAACCAACTTCTGGTGTCATTGATCTGTTCTGTGGTTTTTTTTCTTTTGGTTTCAATAGGTTCTGTTTCTGCTCTAATCTTTATTATTTCCCGTCTTCTGCTGGTTTAGGGTTTCTGTTCTTTTTCCAGCTCTTTAACGTGTAAGATTAGGTTGTGTATCTGAGACCTGTCTTCCTTCTTTAGGAAGGCCTTGTTTCCTATATACTTCCCTCTTATGTCTGCCTTTCTCTGTTCCAGAGGTTTTGAGCTGTGGTGTTATCATTTTCATTGTCTTCCGTGTACTTTTCAACTTCCTCTTTAACTTCTTGGTTAGCCCATTCATTCTTTAGTAGGATGTTCTTTAGTCTCTAAGTGTTTGTTATCTTTCCAAATTTGTTCTTGTGGTTGATTTCAAGTTTCACAGTGTTGTGGTCTGAAAATACACACGGTATGATCTTGATCTTTTTGTACTAGTTGATGACTGATTTGTGTTTTAGTATGTGATCTATTCTGGAGAGCTTTCCATGTGCACTAGAGAAGAATATATATTCCACTGCTTGAGGATGAAATGTTCTGAATATATCTCTCTAGTCCATCTCTTCCAATGTGTAATTCAAAGCTATTGTTTTCTTGTTGATTTTCTGTTTATATGATCTGTCCATTGTTGTAAGAGGGGTGTTGAAGTCCCCTACTATTATGTTATTATTATCAATGAGTTTCTTTATGTTTGTGATTAACTGATACATATTTTTGGGTGCTATCATATTTGGAGCATAACTATTTACAATTGTTAAGTCTTCTTGGTGGATAAACCCCTTAATTATGATATATGTCCTACTTCATTTTTTGTTGCAGTCTTTATTTTAATGTATAGATTGTCTGATGTAAGTATGGTTACTCCAGCTTTCTTTTGTTGACCACTAGCATGATAGATGGTTCTCCATCCCCTTACCTTTAATCTGAATGTGTCTTTAGGTCTAAAGTGGGTCTCTTGTAAACAGCATATAGATGGATCTTGTTTTCTTATCCATAATGTTTCCCTCTGTCTTTTGATTGAAGCATTTAGTCCATTGACATTTAGAGTGAGTACTGAAAGGTATGAATTTATTGTCATTATGTTGCTTGTAGAGTTGGAGTTTATGGTGGTGTTCTCTGGTACTTTCTAGTCTTTGTTGCTTTTGGCCTCCCACCCCCTCCATCTTTTCTCCCCTCAGAGAGTCCCCCTGAAAGTTTCTTGCAGGGCTGGTTTAGTGATCATGAATTCCTTTAATTTTTGTTTGTCTGGGAAACTTTTTATTTCTCCTTCTATTTTGAATGACAGCCTTGCTGGATAAAGAATTCTTGGCTGCATATTTTTCTGATTCAGCACACTGAATATATCCTGCCACTCATTTCTGGCCTGTCAAGTTTCTGTGGATCCGTCTTCTGCAAACATGATCTGTGTTCCCTTTCAGGTTAAGGACTTTTTTTTATTTCCCTTGCTGCTTTCATGATTCTCTGCTTGCCTGGGTATTTTGTGAACTTGACTATGATATGCCTTGTTGATGCTCGGTTTTTGTTGCATCTAATAGGAGTCCTCTGTGCTTCCTGGATTTTGGTGACTGTGTCTTTCCTCAGGTTAGGAAAGTTTTCTGCTATGATTTGGGGAAGGGTTATCACATAACCCTTCTACCCCTTTTTTTTCTCTCTTCATTTTCTGGGACCCCTATGATTTTGATGTTCCTTTTTAATGAGTCATTGATTTTATAATTCTTAAATTGTGCTCTTTTGCCATAGTCTTCCTCTTTTTTTCTGCTTCATTATTCTCCATAAGTTTGTCCTCTATTTTGGTGATACTCTGGTCTGACTAATCCTTCCTTACTGCCTTGGCATCTATTCAAGACTGCAGCTCAGTTAGAGCATTTTTGATTTCATCCTGACTAGCTTTTACATCTTTTACCTATGCAGAGAGGGATTCTAATCTGTTTTCAACCCTAGCTAGTATTCTTACTATTGTGATTCTAAATTGTGGTTCAGACATCTTGCTTGTACCTGTGTTGATTAAGTTCCTGGCTGTCGTTTCTTCCTGCTCTTTCACTTGGGGTGAATTCATCCCCCCCCCCCCCGTCATTTTGAAGGGAGAAAAGGAACTAGTAAGGTAAAGAAAAATTAAAATTAAAATTAAAAATTAAAAACAACACACACAGACACAAAAATCCAATAAATGATGCTTGATCCTATGTGTGTTTTGGTCTGGTTGTTGAAAGGAGCTTGATAGATTAGAGAAAAAGGGGAAGGAAGAAAAAGGAAAACATTTGAAAATTTGGAAAAATAAATACAATGAAATAGAATAAAATGAAATGATGGAAGTAAAACAGAATTTGAAAAATTTACAAAAATGTACAAAATATAGTAGAAAAAGCTAAGTAAAATATTTTTAATAAAACTTCAAAATAAAAATAAAATTTTCTGTTTCTGTGTTCAAGAAAAAGAAATCAAAAAGAGAAAAAAAAGGAAGAAAATTGAATAGATGGACCAGCCAATAGACTGAAATACGATTGAAATTATATCGTTTTCCCCTAGAAGTCAGACTATGAAGTAATTTATAGTCCACAAACTAAGCTGGCAGAGATATTTGTGTTCCCGAAGAGGGAGGTTGCTCAAATTGGATGGGGTTTATTGTAATGGCTCTGTTCTCCACTAGATGGTGCTGCTTAGCTGACTGGGGTGGATTCTTTTGGCACCTGTAGGTACCTATGCGCATGCATGGGAGGGGTGAAAATGGCATCACCCAGCTACCCAGCCTCTGGTATCGGAACTCTGTTCTCCTGGATCAGCAATCACACACCCGTCCTTTGTCTCTGGCTTCCATCCACTCCCGGCTTCTACACTGTCCGTGAACAAGCTGTCAGGCTGCCAGGTGACACCTCCCTCTTGAGTTTTATCTTGACCTGCTCAGATCCTCTCTGGGAGGGGCTTGCTGAGCAATGGTCGGGTGCTGGCCCACCCCCAAGAATGTTTGTGAGACCACGCTGCTGCCAATGCCCAGAGACTGCCTCTGGGTGCCAGCCCACCCCAGAAAATGTTCCCGTGATTGTGTAGCAGCAGCGTTTCAGGGATTATGAAAAATCACAACACACATCTGGCACCAGGCTTCACCCTTAAGGACCTTGTTCTAGTACCAGCCAATGTGGTTGTTCTCCCAGAGTCCACTGGGACCAGGTGGCTGCACAGCCTCTACCGAATGTCCTTCCAGCTGGGGACTGCTTCTCCCCATGTGGCTCAGACCCGACTCTGCTCCTGGGGATTCGCCCTTCCCACCAGAGCACCTCCAGGTATCGAGCTGTGGAGTTTCAGACTCTGTGCCCCACCGTGTTTATAGAGTCTTAATGGAATTTAAACCGTCTCCTTTCTCCTTTCTCCCTTTTTAGTTCAGTTGCTCGGCTGCTTCCACTTTCTCTCCAGCTGCTTTGGGGGGTGTTTTTCCTGTACTCTGCCCTCAACTCCGTCCTCTCTCCACACACAAAAATGGCTCCCTGCCCTTCACAGCTTCTCTCTTCCCCAGTTCACTTGTCTGCGTTGTGTACCTGCCAAGTTCTGTGGTTCAGGTGGTGCAGATTGTTGTGTTAATCCTCAAATCAGGTTTTCAGGTGTGTAGTTGATTTAATGTTGATCAGGCTGCATTTCAGAGACGCAAGATGCCAAAAAAAACCTTCCATGCTGTTCTACCATTTGGCTCCTGGCCTCAGGTTTTATGCTGTTCTTTTTCTAGCTTCTTTAGGTACAAGGTTAGATTGTGTATTTGGGACCTTTCTTCTCTTGAGTGAGGCCTGAGAAGAAAAGCATGATAGCAGGGTTGTAATTCTTTCCCTCCTCCGGATGCCCAGAGTGTCAGTTCCCCACATAACTATCAGGATGGGATCCTCCTGGAATGTGAATACCTGAGAACATCCAAGTCTAAGAATCTTTTTAGAAGGAGATAGTTTATCACCTTAGGCAGAATATGCTAAAGGAAACTAGAAGTTACGGATCTTTGAGAAACAGCAACAAAGTACCCATCAACTTCCCTCCATTTTTCTTATTGATTATTTGTAAGGCTCCTGATGAACTCATAATCAATTTGAACTTAAATACAAAGACTAGTTTAATTTAAATAAACCATGTACATTTTATTAACAACAAGATAATATTTTAAATTATTTGAGGACACCATTAAAACCAATGGCTATAAACTGTACAGTGTTTCAAAGGATTTGAGGTTTTTCTCCCCCATCCACATTAGAAGTTTGGTAGAATTTGGTGGCCCTCATTTATATTCACACTAAAGATTAGAATGTGCCTAATTATTAGCTCTGTGATTCCATAAAATTGGTTATGAATGAAATTAAATGAAGAACGTATTTACATATTTATATTTAATATTAAGCAAGTGAATGCATTCTTTTTTTTCACTTTAGCGATAATTTATTACAGCCAGCATGAGTTACTTGGTAAATATGCTCTCATATGTTTTTATTTTTTATTTATTTAGTTTTTAATGAAATTTATTGTCAAATTGGTTTCCATACAACACCCAGTGCTCATCCCAACAGGTGCCCTCCTCAATACCCATCATCCACCCTCTCCTCCCTCCCACCCCCATCAACCCTCAGTTGATTCTCAGTTTTTAAGAGTGTCTTATGCTTTGGCTCTCTCCCTCTCTAACTTCTTTTTTTTTCTTCCCCTCCCCCATAGACTTCTGTTAAGTTTCTCAGGATCCACATAAGAGTGAAAACATATGGTATCTGTCCTTCTTTGTATGACTTACTTCACTTAGTATAACACTCTCCAGTTCCATCCATGTTGCTACAAAAGGCCATATTTCTTTCTTTCTCATTGCCACATAGTATTCCATTGTGTATGTAAACCACGATTTCTTTATCCATTCATCAGCTGATGAACATTTAGGCTCTTTCCATAATTTGGCTATTGTTGAGAGTGCTGCCATAAACATTGGGGTACAAGTGCCCCTATGCATCAGTACTCCTGTATCCCTTGGGCAAATTCCTAGCAGTGCTACTGCTGGGTCATAGGGTAGGTCTATTTTTAATTTTGTGAGGAAGCTCCACACTGTTTTCCAGAGTGGCTTCACCAGTTTGCATTCCCACCAACAGTGCAAGAGGGTTCCCATTTCTCCACATCCTCTCCAGCATCTATAGTCTCTTGATTTGTTCATTTTAGCCGCTCTGACTGGTGTGAGGTGATATGAGTGTGGTTTTGATTTGTATTTCCATGATGAGGAGCGACGTTGAGCATTTTTTCATGTGCCTGTTGGTCATCTGGATGTCTTCGTTAGAGAAATGTCTATTCATGTTTTCTGCCCCTTTCTTCACTGGGTTATTTGTTTTTCAGGTGTGGAGTTTGGTGAGCTCTCTATAGATTTTGGATACTAGCCTTTTGTCCGAGATGTCATTTGCAAATATCTTTTCCCATTCCGTTTGTTGCCTTTTAGTTTTGTTGGTTGTTTCCTTTGCTGTGCAGAAGCTTTTTAGGTATGTATCTTTTTGTAATGTTTATGTATTTATTTTTGAGAGAGAGTGTGTGACTGGGGGAAGGGCAGAGAGAGAGGAAGACAGAATCCCAAGCAGGCTCCACACTGTGTGCAGAACCCAATGTGGGGCTCAAACTCACAAACTGTGAGATCATGACCTGAGCCCAAATCAAGAGTTGGACGCCTAACTGACTGAGCCACCCAGAAACCCCTCATTATTTTATTCTTACGGTGTGTTTATGAGATGGAAACATGGTTTGTTTCTATTCCCTTTTCTGACCAGGTGTGAGTTAGGGGATATTCAGGTTGTATATATAGAGAAAATGTTATTAGGTAAAATAAAAATAAACAGAATATACAAAACAAAAAATGCCATTTTCTATACTAATTACCATCAAAAAAGAACATAACTGAAGTGACATCTCACAAAATACTATTTGACAATAATAAGTGAGAGAACAGGTATCCAATGTGAGAGGTTGTTGCACATTGAGACTGTATAAAATACCATATTAATTCACTGTATTAGGAATGATTTTGTGCTAGACTTCAAAAGTCTTAGGGGCATTAAAAATATCCCCATTAAATGGATAAAGAAATTGTGGTTTATATACACAATGGAGTACTATGTGGCAATGAGAAATAATGAAATATGGCCCTTTGTAACAACATGGATGGAACTGGAGAGTGTGATGCTAAGTGAAATAAGCCATACAGAGAAAGACAGATACCATATGTTTTCACTCTTAAGTGGATCCTGAGAAATTTAACAGAAACCCATGGGGTAGCGAAAGGAAAAAACAACAACAAAAAAGAGGTTAGAGTGGGAGAGAGCCAAAGCATAAGAGACTCTTAAAAACTGAGAACAAACTGAGAGCTGATGGGGGGTGGGAGGGAGGGGAGGGTGGGTGATGGGTATTGAGGAGGGCACCTTTTGGGATGAGCACTGGGTGTGGTATGGAAACCAATTTGACAATAAATTAAAAAAATAAAAAAAATAAAATGGATCAATATAAAAAATTAAAAAAAAATGGATCCATATAAAACAAAAAAAAATGTCCCCATAAACTGGTACTTTTAAGCATCTGTGGGTCAAAAGGGAAACACTGTCACTCAACGGTGGTGTTTTCAGCGTGTCTCTGATTGATTTTTACTTGTTTTACTACCATAACAGCAACAGCAACAACAACAAGGAAGAAGAAGAAAAACCTGGTGTAGCTTTCACAAATACAATCCTTTAGTTACAGAGGCAATGTTGCCGAAATGTTTATTTGCAGAACTAGTAGTGAGATTTTGAATGTAACTGAATTCTTCGAATAAGTGTATTCTAGGTCATAAATCCTTATATCTGAATGCATTTTGGAGATTCTGTTGTACTATATTTTAAAACACGTAAGATGTGAGCAAATCCAGTGGTGTGGAATCATGAGGTACGTATTTCTAAGAACGTCTCTCCCTCTCTGCTCCTCTTTCTGATGGCTCTACCTCTTTTCCCTCATCCCCCTTTCCTCTAAACTGTACATCTTCTAGCTTGATTTCAGGAATAGAATTTCATGATTCATCACCTACTTATAACTTATAACCCAGTGCTCATCCCAACAAGTCCCCTCCTTTATGCCCATCACCCGTCTAGTCATCCCCTGCCCACCTCCCATTCCGGCAACCCTCAGTTTGCTCTCTGTATTTTAAGTCACGTATGGCTTGCCTCCCTCTCTGTTTTTGTCTTAGTTTTCCTTCCTATGTTCATCCGTTGTGTTCCTTAAATTCCACATATGAGTGAAATCATAGTATTTTTCTTTCACCAGCTTATTGTGCTTAGCATAATGCTCTCTATTTCTATCCGTGTTCTTGCATATGGCAAGATTTCATTCTTGTTGATCTCCGAGTAATATTCCATTGTATATATATATTCCACATCTCCTTTATCCATTCATCAGTTGGTGGACATTTGGGCTCTCTCTACACCCTGGCTATTGTTGATAGTGCTGCTATACACGTTGGGGTGCATGTGCCCTTTGGAATCAGCACTTTTGGAGAGCATTTGGATAAATGCCCTCATAAGGTAATTCTATTTTTAATTTTTTGAGGAATCTCCAATTGTTTTCCAGGGTGGCTGCAAACAGTTTGCATTTCCTCCAGTGGTGCAAAAGAGTTCCTCTTCCTCCACATCCTCGCCAACATCTGTTGTTGCCTGAGTTGTTAATTTTAGCCATTCTCACGGTCGTGAGATGTATCTCATTGTGGATTGGATTTGTACTTCCCTGATGATGTGTGATGTTGAGCATCTTTTCATGTGTCTCTGAGCCATATGGATGTCTTCCTTGGAAAAGCTTCTATTCCTGTCTTCTGCCCGTTTCTTCACTGGATCATTTGATTTTGGAGTGTTGAGTTTCCTACATTCTTTATAGATTTTGGATACTAACCCTTTATCTGATCTGTCATTTGCAAATATCTTCTCCCATTCCATCTGTTGCCTTTTAGTTTTGCTGATTGTTTCCTTTGCTGTGCAGGACCTTTTTGTCTTGATGAGGTCCCAATAGTTCATTTTTGCTTTGGTTTCCCTTGCCTCTGGAGACATGTCCAGAAAGAAGTTGCTGTGGCCAAAATCAGAGAGGTTTTGCCTGCGTTCTCCTTGAGGATTTTGTTGGCTTCCTGTCTTAAGTGTAGGTCTTTCATCCATTTAGAGTTCATTTTTGTGTGTGGTGTAAGAAAGTGGTCCAGTTTCATTTTTCTGCATGTCGCTGTGTAGTTTTCCCAACACCATTTGCTGAAGAGACTGTCTTTATTCCATGGGATCTTCTTTCCCGCTTTGTCAAAGATTAGGTGGCCATACCTAATGGTTTGTGGGTCTCTTTCTGGGTTCTCTCTTCTGTTCTGTGGATATATGTGTTTGTATTCATGCCAGTGCCATACTGTCTTGTTGAATACAGTTTGGTAATACAGCTCAAGGTCCAGAATTGTGATGCTTCCACTTTTGGGTTTTTTTTTCAACATGACTTTGGCAATTCAGGGTGTTTGTGGTTCTATACAAATTTTAGAATTGTTTGTTCTAGTTCTGTCAGGAATACTGGTGTTATTTGAGAGGGATTGCATTAAATGCGTAGGTTTCTTTGGGTAGTATCAACATTTTAGTGATATTTGTTCTTCCTACCCAGGAGCCTAGAATGTTTTCCATTTCTTTGTGTCTTCTTCAATTTTGTTCATAAGCTTCCTACAGTTTTCAGCATATAGATCTTTCACCTCTTTGGCTAGGATTATTAGGTATTTTAAGGGGTTTGGTGCAATTGTAAATAACATTTACTTCTTTATTTCTCTTTCTGCTCCTTCATTATTGGTGTATAGAAATGCGACCAATTTCTGTACATTGATTTTATATCCTGTGACTTTGCTGAACTCATGTATCAGTTCTAGCCATTTTTTGGTGGAATCTGTTGGGTTTTCCATGTAGAGTATCATGTCATCTGCGATGAGTAAACTCTTGACTTCCTCCTTGCCTATTTGAATGCCCTTTATTTCTTTTTGTTGTCTGATTGCTGAGGCTAGGACTTCCAACACTATGCTGAATAAGAGTGGAGAGAGTGGACATCCCCACCGTGTTCCTGACCTTAGGGGAAAAGCCCTCAGTTTCTCCCCATTGTGGATCATAGTAACTGTGGGTTTTTTGCATATGGCCTCTATGATCTTGAGGTCTATTCCTTCTATCCTTACTTTCTTTTTCTGCATGTATTGTGAGGATCATAGGGTTCTTATCCTTCTTGTATTAATGTGATGTATCACATTGATTTATTTGTGGACAGTGAACCAGCCCTGCATCCCAGGTATAAATCCCACGTGATAGTGGTGCAGAATTCTTTTAATGTATTGTTGGATCCAGTTTGCTGGTATCTTTTTGAGAACTTTTGCATCCATGTTCATTAGGGAAATTGGTCTGTGATTCTCCTTTTTAGTGGGGCCTTTATCTGGTTTTGGAATCAAGGTACTGCTTACCTGATAGAATGAGTTTGGAAGTTTTCCTTCCATTTCTATTTTTTGGAGCAGCTTCAAAAAAGTAGGTGTTAACTCTTCCTTAAATGTTTGCTAGAATTCCCTAGGAAAGCCATCCCACCCTAGACTTGTTTGGGAAGATTTTTGATTACTGATTCAAGTGTTTTACAGATTATGGGTGTGTTCACATTTTCTATTTCCTCCTGGTTCAGTTTTGGTAGTTGATAGGTTCCTAGGAATTTGTCCATTTCTTCCAGATTGCCCATTTTATTGGGGTATAATTGCTCATCATATTCTCTTATTATTGTTTGTATTTATGCTGTGTTGGTTGTGACCTCTCCTCTTTCATTCATGATTTAGTTGAGTCCTTTCCTTTTTTTTTTCCCTCAGTCTGTCTAGGGGCTTATTGATTTCATTAATTCTTTCACATAACGAGGTCCTCATCTCATTGATCTGTTCTACTGGTTTTCTTATTTTGATATCATTGATTTCTGCCCTCATCTTTATTATTTCCTGTCTTCTGGTGGTTTGAGGCTTTATTTTCTGTTCTTCTTCCAACTCGCTTAGGTGTAAGATTAGGTTGTGTATTTGAGGTCTTTCTTCCTTCTTTAGGAAGGCCTAGATTGCTATATACTCCCTCTTATGACCACCCTTGCTACATCCCAGAGGATTGGACAGTCATGTTTTCACTTTCATTGTGTTCCATATACTTTTTAATTTCCTCCTTAAATTCTTGGTTACCCCTTTCATTCTTTAGTAGGATGTTCTTTAATCCCCAAGTATGCTTGGTCTTTGCAAATTTTTCCTTCTGGTTGGTTTCAAGTTTCATAGCATTGTACTTCGAAAATATGTATGGTATGATCTTGATATTTTTGTGCTTGTTGAGGGCTGATGTGACCCAGCATCTGATCCATTCCAGAGAATGATTCATGTGCACTGGAGAAGAATGCATATTCTGCTGCTATAGGATGAAATGTTCTGAACATATCTGTTAACTCCATCTGGTCCAGTGTGTCACTCAAAGCCATTGTTTCTTTGTTGATGTTATGCTTAGATGATCTGTCCTTTGCTGTAATTGGGGTACTGAAGTCCCCTAGTATTATGACATTATTATCAATGAGTTTCTTTTTGTTTGTGATTAAGTGATTTATATATTTGGGTGTCTAATGTTGGGGGCATAAATATTTACAATCGTTAGGTCTTCGTAATGGGTAGACCCCTTAATTATAATATAATGCCCTTCTTTCATCCCTTGTGGCAGTCTTTGTTTTAAAATCTAGTTTGTCTTATACAACTATGGCTATTCCAGCTTTCTTTTGACATCCAGTAGCATGATAGATTGTTCTCCATCCCCTTCCTTTCAATTCGTAGGTGTCTTTAGATGTAAAATGAGTCTTTGTAAGCAGCATATGATGGGACTTGTTTTCTTATCCATTCTGATACCCTAAGTCTTTTCATTCGAGAATTAACTCCATTTACATTTAGTGAGATGTATGTACATTTTACAGTACTAGTAAGCATAGACTGAAAGACTGTATTTCCTATGACTGATACAAACACAGGTCCATTATTTGATTTTTTTTTAATCTTAAAAACTAATGATTTACTTTTTGTGACAATGTGGAACTAAATTGATAAAACTATGGAAATTTCATGGGTACATCATTTATTCAAAGAGTTTTGATAAAATGTCATGGCCATGTCTTTTTATATGATCAATATACCCCCACCAACAGTTTTTTTTTTTTTTAGATATTGTATAAATTGCTAAATGCTTGGTCTTGACAGGAAACACGTGGTAAGAAAGGATGGACCCGAAAAATGGAAGTTCTTTCAAGGGCTTTATCCTGCTGGGTTTCTCTGACCGGCCTCAGCTGGAGCGAGTCCTCTTTGTGGTTCTTCTCATCTTCTATCTGCTCACCCTGCTGGGAAACACAACCATTATTGTGTTGTCCCTCCTGGACCCACACCTGCAGACTCCCATGTACTTTTTCCTGTCCAACCTAAGCTTTCTGGACCTGTGTTACACGACCAGCACTGTTCCTCAGCTGCTGGTACATCTCAGGGGAACAGACAAATCTATCTCCTTCGCTGTCTGTGTAGCTCAACTGTTTGTCTATCTAGGGTTGGGAGGCACAGAATGTATTCTGTTAGGGGTGATGGCATTTGACCACTATGCAGCCATCTGTATGCCCCTGCACTACACAGTGATCATGCACCCCCGCTTCTGTGCCCTGATGGCTTCTGCATCATGGTTCATTGGTTTTGTCAACTCCTCATTGCAGATGGTGCTCCCCTTCCTTGTACCACTATGTGGGAGAAATAAAATAGAGCACTTCTTTTGTGAGATCCCCCCACTGCTCAAGCTTGCCCGTGTTGACACCACTGTGAATGAGTCTGAGCTCTTCTCTGTCAGTGTGATCATTGTCCTCATACCTATGGCATTAATCACATTCTCCTATGGTCAGATTGTCAGGGCAATGTTAAGAATAAAGTCAGTTTTGGGGCAGAGGAAAGCTTTTGGGACATGTGGGTCCCACCTCACCGTGGTCTCCCTGTTCTATGGCACAGGCATCTACATTTACCTTCAGCCCAGCAACAACTACTCCCAGGATCAGGGCAAGTTCATTTCTCTCTTCTACACCATCGTCACCCCTATGGTCAACCCCTTCATATATACCCTGCGGAACAAGGATGTGACGGGAGCAATGAGGAAGGTGTGTGTAGGGACTATGACTCCAGATGACTGAGGGGAAGACCCTTTCATGGAAGACTTTGAATGCCAGAGTCTTTATGATTTCTGTGTCCTCAACATTTCCCCTGACAACTCTCAAGGGAAGTTTCTTAATTTCTTCTTTTATGCAAGTGAGTGTTCAAACTCTAAGTTCATGGACGCAGTGCAGCCTTCAGAGATGCTGAGTTTGTGTACCTAGACCATCTGCAGCATATTAATATTGTAAAAAGTTCCACATGATTTTCTTAGTTCACCCCCATTTGGGAACACTATTCCGTTTCTAATTGCAAGACAGTGACACACACACCATGAAAGCATACCAATATAAGAATAAAAACCACCAGAACATGGTATTCAATATTTATATTGCAGCAGATTCTAGGAATTGCTGGAGGCTATTGCTTCTTCTCGCAGTCAGATCACGGCTCTATTACAACGTCTGTGGCCTGACTGGATCACATCTTTTTCCCCGAAGTAGGAGGACAACTGTGGGAAAAACAAATTTTAGCTGAGAGAAAACATGCCAACATCTATCCTGATAGAGCTATTCAGATATCAAGCCATGGTGTAATGTTGCCATTGTGATACTGTTTTCGTTTTGAAACACAAGTCTTTGTTTTTCAAAAAAAATTTATCTTTAGAATTGCTTTTTATTATTTTAGTTTTCAATTAAATTTTTATTGTTAAAATTATTAATTGAATAATATTATTTATTTTTATTGTTTTATTAATTTTTTATTGTTTTATTTATTAATTATTGTTAAGATTATTAATGGAATGCCATTAGAGTTAACCTACAGTGTTATATTCCTTTCTGGTGTACAATATAGTGATTCCACATTTCCATCATCACATGTACTCTCTTTAATCTCCATCACCTATTTAAACCCACCACCCCAGGCCCTTCCCTGTGGCACCAGTGACCCCAAAGATGGGAAGGGAGATTCTCAGTTACATTCGTCCCTACCTTCGTAGCCCTGTCCTGGCCTTAGGGCTGTCACACGTTAGCATAACGGCAGCGTGTGCAGTGTAGGGTGACTGCACTCTGAACACGCCCTCTGCATCCTGCTAAACTCACTCCTGGATCAGCCATCAGAGCGCAGTCACCCCTGTGAGACCCTCCTGTACCTCCTAGTCTGCACACTTCGCAGCTACTGTTTGCCAGAGTCCTGCTCTGACCAGGCTCACGGAGGAGGCAGGAGCAGGTCACAGACCCCTGGCAACTCCCCACTTTGCAGGCGACTGCTTTTTGGATGCTTGTTTTGTGGCACAGGTGAGATTTCTTTCACTTCGTGGTGTTATGGCATGTTTGAGATCTGATGGTGCAGACTGGGAACCACTTTGCATGGATACGTGGTTCACCGGGAAGGGGGGCTGGGTGTAAATGCAGAAAAGAGAGGGTAAATGACTGGAGGTCAGAGGATCAGGGGAAGGGGTCCCTGAGGTGACCTTAGGGACCGGACACTGGTTTTGGTTAGGAGACATTTCCTTTCTTCCCCAAGGTTCTTCTAGCTGTTTTGGAATTAAAGTGACATGAGGAAGTAAAAGGAGAAAAACACCCAGAATTTTAGTACCTGATGGAATCTTGAACCACTCAAGAGCTCCATGGAACAGACTCACCCCATTTTGATGTCATTATACATACACACAAGGTAAACATTTAGAAATGCCATCTTTCAGTGTCTGCATTGAAATTTGGATCACACATGAGAGGGCTGCGTTTGTAGATGGGATAATGAAAGAACATGTTCATTTATCAACTTTGTAGGGAGATTTTTGTATTAAATAGCTATAAAATATGACCTTAGGAGAGGAAGTTTAAGTGTGATAAAAGAAATGAATGATATCTCTTGTGGTTATTTATTTTTTCTTAGATAAACTAAGATACGACAGATGCAGAACACTCAGCAAACTTAAGAAGTACAAATGTGGTATAATGAAATTATTGCCACCATCGTGTTAGCTAACACCTCTATCACATTATGTTATTACCTGCCATAGACTCTAAGTCTAAAGTTCTCTTTTGGCTGGCAAAAGAGAGGATGCAGGATTAAAAGGAGAGATGGCTAATGTCTGGGGAAAAGGACAAGAGCCCTGAATAAGGGTCCTTGCCCCATATTTGTTCAGATCAGAAGGCTTACAAATGTGATGGGCATGTACAAAGAGACAAAGAAACTGTGAACACTAACTTGAGGACGTGAGGGGGAAAAGGGGGTCTTGAAGATACATGCTGTTTGGGGTTTGGGTCAATATAAAACAAAATCCAGGCACCAGGCAGATAGATAGATGGTTGTTAACAGCAGACAGGAGGCGCCATGCCTGTTTATCTTTGCCAGCCTAGGGGATGAGACAAATAGGGGGAATAACCTCAGGGTTGACAAGACACCTTTTCTTTTGTCAACCATCTCCATTCCAGGCTGCTTTGCCTGCAGCGCAGCGGTCCATAGTCCAATTCACCAATTTGCCTAACCTGGCCCTATTTTCCTATGAAAGCAGCTTTCTGCTGTAGTACTAAACTTGGGGTGCTTTCACCCTGAATATCTAATCTTGTTATTCCTGTGTATTGTGCACCTTTGTTCCAATTCTATTTCAGGCCATTGCTTCTCTCTCTCTACTTTTGGGGGTTCGGCACTCTATTTGGGGGTGCCTTTGTACCTCCCTATTCTTGGCACCTTTGTGCCTCCCTATTCTTAGAGTGCCAATCTGTTTTCCCCAAACTCAGGTGTGAGCATTTTATGACTTTGTGTTTCTTTATGCCTTGTTAACCCATCGGTGTAGCCCCCGGGGGATTCTTAATTTTATCCCCCACAATTACCATTTGTTCTTCATGGTGAGAACATTTGAGATATACTCTTCTAGCCACTTTCAAGTTGATAATACAATAATATTAATCATAATCACCATGCTGGACGTTAGATGCTCAAGACTTATTCATCTTATGACTGGTGTTTGTACCTTTTGTCCAACATCTCCCACTTCCCATACCCCTTAGTCTCTGGTAACCACCATTCTACTGCCTGTATATACAAGCTATGCTTTCCTGGTTTCCACAAATATGTGAGATCACACAGTCCCTGTCTTTCTCTTCTGACTGGTTTCACTCAGGATAATGCCCTCAAGACCCATCCATTTTGTTGCAAAAGGCAGGATTTCCTTCTTTCTCATGGCTGAATAATAATCCTTTAGATACATATGCCACATCTTCTTTGTTTAATTTATTATTTAAGTTCATGTTAGTTAACTTATAGTGTAGTATTGATTTCAGGAGTAGAACCCACTTACATATGATACATCACTTACGTATGATACCCAGTGCTCATCCTGACAAGTGCTGTATTATGCCCATCACCCATTGAGCCCATCTCTCCATGCACCTCCCCTCCAGCAACTCTCAGTTTTAACTCTGTATTTAAGAGTCTCTTATGGTTTGTCTCCTTCTCTGTTTTTATCTTATTTTTCCTTCCCTTCCCCTGTGTTCATCTGTTGGAATTTCTTAAATTCCACATATGAGTATAATCATGTATTTGTCTTTCTCTGCATGACTTATTTTTAGCATGATACACTCTAGTTCTATCCACATTTGTTGTTGCAAATGGAAAGATTTCATTCTATTCTATCTCGAGTAGTATTCCCTTGTAACAATATACAACATCTTCTTTATCACTTCATCTGTTGGTGGGCATTTGGGCTCTTTGTATAATTTGGCTATTGTGCATAATGCTGCTATAAACATTGGGGTGCACATGCCCCTTCAAATCAGCATTTTTGTATCTTTTGCATATATACCCAGTAGTGCAATTGCTGGGTCATAGTGTAGTACTATTTTTAATTTTTTGAGGAACATACATATTGTTTTCCAGAGTGGTTGTGCCAGTTTGTATTTCTACCAACAGTGCAAGAGGGTTCCCTTTCTCCCTGTCCTCAACAACATCTATTATTTTATGAGTTGTTCATTTTAGCCATTCTGACAGGTGTGAGGTGGTATCTCATTGTGGTTTGGATTTGTATTTCCTTGATGTGATGTTGAGCATCTTTTCATGTGTCTGTTAGTCATCTGGATGTCTTCTTTGGCAAAGTGTCTCTTCATGTCTTCTGCCAACTTCTTCCCTGGTTTATTTGTTTTTTGGGGGGTTTATTATTTGAGTTTCATAAGTTCTTTAGAGATTTTAGATACTATTCCTTTATCTGATATGTTTTGCAGGTATCTCTCCCATTTGTTGGATGCCTTTTAATTTTGTTGATTGTTTCCTTCACTCTCCAGAAGCTTTTTATCCTGATGAGGTCCCAATAGTTTGTTTTTGCTTTTGTTTCCCTTGACTCCGAGGCATGTCTAGTAAGAGGTTGCTGAGGTCAAGATCAAAGAGGTTTTTGCCTGCTTTCTCCCAGAGGATTTTGATGGCTTCCTCTCTTACATTTAGGTCTTTCATCCATTTTGAGTTTATTTTTGTGTATGGTGTAAGGAAGTGATCCAGGTTCATCCTTCTGCATGTCACTGTCCAGTTTGCCCAGCACCATTTGCTGAAGAGACTGCCTTTTTTCCATTGGATATTCTTTCTTGCATTGTCAAAGATTAGTTGGCCATACTCTTGTGGGTCCACTTCTGGGTTTTCTATTCTGTTACATTGATCTACATGTCTGTTTATTATGCCAGTACCATACTGCCTTGGTGACTACAGCTTTGTAATAGAGTTTGATTCTGGAATCATGATACCTCCAGCTTTGCTTTTCTTTCTCAGGATTGCTTTGGCACATTTGAGTCTTTATTGTTCCATAGAAATTTTAGGATTGTTGGTCTAGCTCTGTGAAAAATGTTGGTGATATTTTGATAGGGTTGCATTAAATGTTAGGTTGCTTTGGGTGGTATAGATATTTAGCAATATTTGTTCTTCTAATCCATGAGCTTGGAAGGTTGATCGCTTTCTTTGTGTCCTCTTTAGTTTCTTTCATAGGTGTTCTATAGTTTTCAAGGTACAGATCTTTTACCTCTTTAGTTAAGTTAATTTCTAGGTGAAATTATGGTTTTTTGTGCAATTGTAAATAGGATCCATTCCTTGATTTATTTTTCTGCTGCTTCATTATTGGTGTATGAAAATGCAACAGATGTTTGTATGTTAATTTTATACCCTGTGACTTTGCTGAATTCATGTATTAGTTCTAGTGGGTTTTTGGTAGAGTCTTTCAGGTTTTGACATAGAGCATCATGTCATCTGCAAATAGGGAAAGTTTGACTCCTTCCTTGCCGATTTGTATGCCCTTTATTTCTTTTCGATGTATGTGGTTGATGCTAAAACTTCCTGTCCTATGTTAAGTAGTATTGGTGAGACTGGGCATCCTTGTCTTATTCCCGAGTGTAGAAGAAAAGCTCTCAGTTTTACCCCATAGAGATGATATTACCTGTGGGTCTTTCATATACGGTCTTTATGATGTTGAGGTATATCCCATCTATTCCCATGTGGTTGAGGGTGTTTACCAAGAATGGATGCTGCATTTTGTCAAATGCTTTTTATGCATCTCTTGACAGGATCTTATGCTTCTTATCCTTTCTTGATTAATGTAGTATATCACGTTGATTGCTAAGTGAATAGTGGATTGATATGTGAATATTGAATCAGCCCTGCAGCCCAGGAATAAATCACACTTGGTTGTGATGAATAATTCCTTTATTGTGCTGTTGAATTTGATTTGCTATGTCTTGTTGAGCATTTTTGCATCCATGTTCATCAGGGACTGGCCTATAATTCTCCTTTTTAGTGGGATAATTGTCTGATTTTGGTATCAAGGTAATGCTGGATTCATAGGATGAGATTGGAAGCTTTCCTTCCATTTTTGTTTTTTTGCAAAAGTTTGAGATGAATAGGTATTAACTCTTCCTTAAATGTTGGGTAGAATTCCTGTGGGAGGCCATCTGACCCAGGACTCTTGTTTGTTGGGAGACTTGTGGTTACTAATTCCATTTTTTTGTTTTTTGTTTTTTGGGTTTTTTTTTTTGCTGGTTATGGGTATGTTCACATTTTCTACGTCTTACTGTTTTTGTTTTGGTAGTTTGTGAGTTTCTAGAAATTTGTCAATATCTTCTAGATGGCCTGTTTGTTGGCGTATAATTTTTCAAAGTATTCCCTTATAATTGTTTGTATTTCTCTGATGTTTGTTGTGACCTGTCCTCTTTCACTCATGATTTTATTTGTTTGGTTCCTCTCTCTCCTTTTTGAGAAGTCTGGCTAGAAGTTTATCAAGTTTGTTTATTCTTACAAAGAACCAGCTCTCAGTTTCGTTGGTCTGTTCTACTGTTTTTTGTTGTTTCTATATAGTTTACTTTTGCCCTAATCTTTATTATTTCACTTCCTCTGCTGCTCTTAGGCTTTATTTGCTGTTCCTTTTCTAGCTCCTTCAGGTGTGACCTTAGATTGCATATTTGGGACCTTTCTTGCTTCTCGAGGGAGGCCTGGGGAGAAGAGCATTACTAGCAGATCTGTAATTCCCTCCCCCTCCAGGACACCCGGAGGGTGCTGTCTTTGTCACTTCTCCCCCCTTAACTTTGAAGATGGAATCTATTGGGTATGGAAATAACAGATAATTCAAATCTAAGCATGTTTCTAACAGGAGGTAGTTTATCTCTTTAGGCTGAAAATGATAAAGGAAACTAAGTTATAGATCTTCGAGAAATAACCACAAAGTACCCATCTCCTTCCTTCCATGTCTCTTGTTGTTTGTTTAGAAGTCTCCTGATAACTCAGAATCAATTTGAACCTAAATGCAAAGACTAGCTGAGTTTACATAAACCATATGCATTTCATTAAAAACACAGGTAATTTTTAAAATTGTTTGAGCACATCATTAAAACCTATAGCTATAGACTCAATCGTGGTTTAGAAGATTTGAGATTTTTTCCCCCTTTAACCACAATAGAAGTTTGGTAGAATTTTGTTGCCCTCTTTTATATTCGTGCTAAAAGTTAGAATGTGCCTAGTTAATAGCTTTGTGATCCATATAATTTGGTATGAATGAAATTAAATGAGGAATTTATTTACATATTTACATTTGGAATTAAGTAAGTGAATGGATTCTTCCTTATGTATTTATATGTAAATATTTTGGGCAGTTGTGAGGAAAAAATCTTAAGTGTTTTGTAAAACTACTAGGTCATTCACAGATGGGAGCTAAGGTAGCTGGGAGGGCTAGCGAGATACTTGTCCTCTGTGAGGTATGTGAACTAATAGAAGAGACAGATTAGGTCTCCTCTGACTTTGTCCTCCATAGTCATTGTCCCTGAGGATTGCCATATCTGGGCAGCTCAGTGACAAGGGCTCATTAAGAGTGTGGGGCATCTGTTCCCCAGAGATGTCAGCAGGGGAAGGGACTTGGTTCTGTGTGCCAGCCCAGCCCCAGCTCAGAGTCAAAGCACCCTCTCACCTGCTCATAAGGGTCTCACAGTCACATGCGCAGGTCATTGTATTCAGGAACGATACTGAGAGTTTGTGACTGCCTTCATCTTCTACCTCTGAGAGCCAACGTGCAGATCTCTGGTACCACATGAGGATCTGTGAAGTCATCCTGAGAAAGTGTCCTTTTGCTTAAGAAAAATGTATGGATGACTCAGTGCTGGTATAGTCAGCCTTTGCATTTACTGCAGATACTGATTCTCCATGTCCATGTTCCTATCCCCAGAACTGTATTTAGGCAGTAACTTGGAATGGATTTAGGGAGATAGCTTTGAATCCACAGGGAGAGTAAATAAAGGTGAGTGAAATATAATTTGGTCTCTGTGTTACTCTAGGAATTGTCAAGTTAGTTTATTTCCAGTTACTATTGTTCTTGAAACAAAAAAGCTAAATAGTTTGCATATATGATCAATTGCCTAAAGTAACAAACTGTGGAAGTTCACCAAATGTAAGAATTAAATGTAATTGTTCATTATGAATGCCAGCAAGTCATTCCTAGACATTTGATTCTATGTAGTACATGCATCGCACCTGTGTATACACATGTGGAATATAATTAAATATGGCTGTGTACTGGGAATAAAATATTCCCTTCAAAAATAGAATAATACAGTATGCATATATGTAAAACTGTTAGATATATGCATCTATGTTTTTCCATTGTTCCATGTTGTCTGTGTAATTAGATTATATTTCCTCTCTATGCTAAAAATTATTGTATTTGTCATCTTAAATATTTAATTTCTCCCTTAACAGTTACCAAAATGTCTAAAATATGCATGGAGTTTTAAAATTGCTATGTTGAAAATTACAACAGGGAAGTTTTCTGAATATTTTCATTTTGTGAATATCACGTCAATGCATCTATGTTTTGACTTTATTGTTAGCAAGAAAAGCTGATCCTTTTAAGTGAGTGCAAATAGCAATATGATGAAGAAAAAGGTAGTAAGAAACCTGAATGTTTACTTAATTGATGAATTAGAGAAATGAAAAGTTGGGTGTGCATGTGTATGTATGTGTGTGTGTGTGTGATTGTACTGCACCGTGGTGTGTAAAGTACACTAGGTCCCATCCTTCTATCCTTGCACACGAAAATGAACGGACTCTTGTATGGATGCTGTTGGTGACCTGCCCAGACGCTCTTTACCTGCTGGGGCTCCAATCCAAACCCTAGTTGGTATGAGTGTGGGCTCCAAGTTTCACAGCCATTCCCTTCGTGACAGAATTGCCCTCAGCTGAAAGGGAGCCACATTGCCAGGCGGTCTGGGGAACATGGTGGGGGCAGCTCAAAGACAGTGACACACTATGGGATGTACAAAAGGTCCCAACGCCAAGGCAGGACTGAATCTGATGCAATCCATGCTCCAGAGTCATGCTGTCCAATACTTTAGTAAGTAGCCACAGGAAGCTAATTCAGTTTAAATTCATTAAAATTAAATAGAGTTTAAAATCTAGTTTCTTGTGGCACCTGGGTGACTCTGTTGGTAAGCGTCTGTCTTTGGCCCAAGTCATGATCTCACATTTCATGAGTTTGAGGGCTACTGTGGGGGTCTGTGCTGACAATTCAGAGTCTGGAGCCTACGTTGGATTCTGTGTATCCCTCTCTCTACCTCTCTCCCACTCACACTCTTTCTCTCTTGAAAATCAAAAATGATAAAATAAGATATAATAAAATAAAATTCAGTTTCTTAGCTAGGACATTTAAAAATTTTTAATGTTTATTTTTTAGAGAGAGAAAGAGAGAGCATGAATAGGGTAGGGCGGAGAGAGAGACACACACACACAGAATCTGAAGCAGGCTCCGATGAAGGGCTCGAACCTTGTGAACTGTGAAATCATGACCTGAGCCAAAATTGGACACTTAACTGACTGAGCCACCCAGGCACCCCTTAGATAGGACATTTTAAATGCTCAAGTATGACAGGTGGAGAGTGGGCATAGTATTGGACAGTGAGGAGAGAGTATTTCTACCTTCACAGATGGATGCTTCTATTGGAGAGTTCTGTCCAGCATCTCATGGGATCAGGCTCCTGCTCTGTTCCACTGGAGACCACATCCTTGCTTAGGAACATTCTCTGCTGTTTTCCTTCCCTCACCCCGTTTATCCTGAGAGCATTCCCTGAATAAACAACTTGCAATGGAAACCCTACCTCATCATCTTCCATGGTACCTACCCTACAGCCTTGTCAGTGTTCATCACATCTGTCATTTCCTATGTAGTGATGGCTGTATCCCTCATTTTCTCACCCTCCCTCTCATCAGGGGCCTGTTCTCATATGTCTGAGGTCAGCTCAGACCCATGGGACAGAAGCATCATGAAAGTGACAATAGCGATTCAGTTGTAGCACTGAGGCTGCGCAAATCTTGCCCCCATGTTTTCAGGACTTATTCAGGAACTGGATACGGCACAGTGTGTAGGTCAAATATATCCGTGAATGTTATATATTTGAAATATCTTAAATAGAGACATTGTATTGAGATCTTTTGTCTTTAAAATGTGTAGTGTGCACACTGAGTATCCAGTGTGAAAATATGTACTCTTGCACTAAAATTTTAGAGTTTTGTGTCAGTGTTGAACAATTATTCAAACTGTCAACTACTACTCTATCACTTATGTGTGTCAGTACTAAGCCTTTAACCTCTTTCATTGCTGCCTGATCTCTTAATTATTATTGTAAAATTGTGTTCTTGTGAGATGTCATTTCAATTGTATACGTTTTTTGATGGTAATCATTACATAGAATGCCACTTGTTTTATAGAATCTGTTTTTATTTTAATATGTTTCCCTTTCTGTATATAATTTATGCCCTTTTCAAGTGTTTATTTTTTGTATGTAAAGTAATAATTTATGTATAATTTTTAAAACTGATTTTTCTGTATCATAATTTCATGACGTGTGGTCCACATTCTTTTATATATATTTGTATTGAAACCCACACATACACATATAATCCTGTAGAGCAGCAAGAAATTTGTACCAGTTCCTTTCTCCAGGGATTTATCTTTTCTCAATTGTCTTCCTAGTCCTTATCGGTATGATAATGTTAAAATGTATCATTATTTTTTTCTAATGGTGCAGTATTATATTGGTGTTTGTTTGGATCAGTTAGCATTTTATGTTTGGCCTCCTTCACTTTGGTGAGTGTTTCCTTTATCAGTCACATTTAAAAACTTTTCAGCTTGGTGGCTCAGTCGGTTAAGCCTCCAACTCTTGATTTCGGCTCAGGTCATGATGTCACAGGTGTGAGGTCAGGCTCTGCACTGACAGTGAGGAGCCTGCTTGGGCCTCTCTGCTTAGCCTCTCTGTCTATCTCTGTCTCTCCCTCTCCATGTCTTTTGTGCCTCTTCTGCTTCTGCTCACTCTACTTTCTCTCTCTCTCTCTCTCACAAATAAATAAATAAACTTTAAAATATGAAAAAATGAAAATTTGTCAGCAGTATGCTTCAGGTGGATGTATGTATATTCGTGCAGGTGTGCATGAGACTGAACCATGGTTTGTTTTTATTTTCTCTACTGAGAAGGTGTGAGGGAAGGGATATTTCCTGTTGATGCTCTTGGACTGTCCGTGATACCTTTATAATTAATTCTATTAAGAAATTGTTGGCACATAGATTTTGTTTTGTGGATACCACTGCTCAATCTTAATAGGAAATCAAAGAGGCATAAAAAAGTGCGAAATACTACAACTTTTATTCAGTTTTTATGCCAGTTTTGTACCAATTTTGTCCACACATCAATGGGTCTAGCCCCAAACTTGGTTCAGATTTTAAAACTCTTGGAAGAATTAAAAATGTACTGGATGCCTACCCTTCTGAATATGATAGAACTGAAATACTCGTGTCCTGATGCCTCTTTCGTTGGTATGTTACTATGCTCATTCAGTACTGTGCAGCTGGATGGAAATGGTCATCAGACGAGCCTTAGAGCCTTAGAGCTGGCATTGTGTTTGATCTAGTGTGACTAACTCTGCAAGCTAGCTTCCAGAATGGTGATCATTCATATAATATAGATGGGTGTGGGAGATTTTGTACAATACCAATATATCCTTTCTTTAGGCCTTTCCTTGTACTACATTAAGTTTTGCATTATAGTTCTTTGACTTGTCATGGCTTTGAGAATGTATCTGTGTTTATCTCTATATATTTACCCAAGTAATTATTTTATCATAGGAAATGATGCAAAGCATTACATTTTGTACATAGGTTACACGTTTGGATAACGCTTTAAAATGTTCTGATTAGAATGTTGATAGGGAATAATCCTACTTCTTTCAGGAATTTTATGAACTCTAGTTGGTAATGTGTGAAACAGATATCTACAGAAGGAAGAGGAAAATGTTGGCCATTGGATTTTAGAGTCTGATTCCAAAGGAGTCTGCACAGCCACTGAATTTTTGGGGTCCCTGTGAAATTGGAATGGTAATTTTCAGCATCTTTCGGGCCAAAGTTAAACACTGTTTGAATGGTGGTGTTGTCAATTTCTCTGACTGAGTATTTAATTGTTTTACTACCCCCCCCCCCCAAACCCGATGTATGTTTATATGCAGAACTAGTAGTGATAGGCTGATGGTAATTGAATTCTTTGTACAAGTATATTCCAAGTCATAAATTTCTATAACTGAATTTAATTTCGAGGTCATGTTGTACTATCATCTCTGACGTATGGTGTGCACATTTCAGTTGTGTGGAATGATGAGATACATATGAAAGGTAATGAATCTCCCTCTGTCTGTATCTCTTTCCTATTCTTTCTGATTTCCCTTCCTCTTTTCCTTCATCCCCATTTTCTCTGAAATGTACAAATATTTTTGGGGTACTTTAAGCCTACTAAACTGAGACTGAAAGACCTTCTGTACCTATGACTGATGCAGACACAGGTCCATTATTTGATTTTTCTTACATTAAATATTAATGATTTACTTTTTATGGTAATGTGGAACTAAATTGGAAGTAATTGATCAATTTCATGGGTGCATCATTTATTCAAATGGTTACTTAAAATGTCATGACCTGTGTTATAACATGATAAATTCACCTCCTGCCAGCTTTGTATTTTTTTGAAGATTTCTTTTAAAAATTGCTAAATGCTTGATCTTGACAGGAAACATGTGATAAGAAAGAATGGACCAGAAAAATGGAAGTTCTATCACTGGATTTATCCTGCTGGGTTTCTCTGACCGGCCTCAGCTAGAGCGAGTCCTCTTTGTGGTTCTTCTGATCTTCTATCTGCTCACCCTGCTGGGAAACACAACCATCATTGCGTTGTCCCGCCTGGACCCACACCTGCAGACTCCCATGTACTTTTTCCTGTCCAACCTAAGCTTTCTGGACCTGTGTTACACGACCAGCACTGTTCCTCAGCTGCTGGTTCATCTCAGGGGACCAGACAAGTCTATCTCCTTCGCTGGCTGTGTAGCTCAGCTGTTCATTGCTCTAGGGTTGGGATGCACAGAATGCATTCTGTTAGGGGTGATGGCATTTGACCGCTACGCAGCCGTCTGCAGGCCCCTGCACTACACAGTGATCATGCACCCCCGCCTCTGTGCCCTGATGGCTTCTGTATCATGGTTCATTGGTTTTGTCAACTCCTCATTGCAGACGGTGCTCATCTTCCTTGTACCACTTTGTGGGAGAAATAAAATAGACCACTTCTTTTGTGAGATCCCCCCACTGCTCAAGCTTGCCTGTGTTGACACCACTCTGAATGAATCTGAGGCTTTCTTTGCCAGTATGATCATTCTCCTCATACCTGTGGCACTAATCACATTCTCCTATAGTCGGATTGTCAAGGTGGTCTTAGCAATAAAGTCAGCTTCAGGGCAGAGGAAAGCATTTGGGACATGTGGGTCCCACCTCACGGTGGTCTCCCTGTTCTATGGCTCGGCCATCTATGCTTACCTGCAGCCCAGCAACAACCATTCCCAGGATCAGGGCAAGTTCGTTTCTCTTTTCTACACCATTGTCACCCCCATGGCCAACCCCTTCATATATACCCTGCGGAACAAGGATGTGATGGGAGCAATGAAAAAAGTGTTCTGTAGGAGCTTTGACTCCAGATGACTGGGATGAGGACCATTTGATGGAAGACCCTGAATGTTAGAGGCTTTAAAATTTTCTGTCCTGCAGGTGTCATGCAACATTTCCCCTGATGACTCTTCAAGAGAATTTCCTTACCTAATTCTTTTATGCAAGTGAGAGTTCAAGTACTGAATTCATGCTTCTTTGTAACTTCCGGAGATGCTGATTTACTTTTCCTATAGCATCTACATCATATTAGTATTTCAACAACCCCCACAAATGTTTCTTATTTCACTCCGTTGGGAATACTATTGCATTTCTAATTGCAAAAAGCCATCTACACACACAGGAAAAAACCACAGCAAAATAAGAATATGAACCATTGTATAAAAATCAGAAATGTTAATATATTAAATTTGTTTTATGTTTATTTATTTATTTTCAGAGAGAGACAGAGAGCAGGACCAGGAGAGGGGCAGAGAGAGTGGGAGAGAGAATCCCAAGCAGGCTCCATGCTGCCAGCACAGAGCCCAACGTGGGGCTCAAACTTACAAACTGCGGAATCATGACCAGAGCTGAAAGCAAGAATTAGATTCCTAACTGATTGAGCCTCCCAGGTTTCCAAGAAATATTAATATTTTAGTATTTTTTAGCAATTGCAGGAGGCATATCACTTTTTCTTGCATTTCAGTCATGGCTCTGATAGAAGGTCCATAAGTTGACTGTATCACCATTTTTTTCACAGAAGGATGTGGGCAACAGTGTAAAAAACTTTTAGGTCAAACAAAAACCTACTAACGTCAATGCTCATAAAGCCATTCAGATATCAGGCCTCAGTGTGACCTCACAGGTATGACAATAGTTTTATGTAGCCTTCATGTCATGGAGGGGGAGGATGTGATGCATATCTGCCAGTGACACTGGGAACTTAAGCTGGTAACACACCAGGTGGTGCTCACGTGTCATTATGTGCAAAGTCAGAGACGCACCAATGTGAGGTGTGCACATTGGTGAGATTCAGTGTGTGAGCCAACCCATTCATTAGAAATGACATTTGGGGACATTATCATAGAGGAACAATGTGTGACCCAAGTCCTATTTTATATTCTACATGTTTTATGTATAGTAATGCAGGAAAAGTTTTAAAGGGTAAAATATACTTAGATTCTCTCTTCATACCATTTTACAAGTTCTTTTATCCAGGCTTCAAGTGATCAAGGCTTTTATATCTCACACCATCCAAGGTCCCCATATATTTGAATGCAGTGATATATCCAAAAAAAAAAAAAAAGGGAAATGAATACTATTTCCCAGGAAATCCCATGTTCTGTGCAGATTGCTCAGATGCACCAGGAGGAAACTCAAACAAAAAATAAAATTTGTATGTTTATTATTAAAAATCTCCATATGTCTTCTCTTTGCAAGCAGCCATCTCATTATGAAATAACTGTTCCACAATTCTGAATGATGAGTAAGAAATAGAAACATCCCATAACGAGTGAATGTGACATTGTAGTCTTTATTTTATTTTTTTAATTTCTTAATTTTTAAAAAAATTTACATCCAAGTCAGTTAGCATATAGTGCAGTAGTGATTTAAGGCATAGAATCCAGTGATTCATCCCATACATATAACACCCAGTGCTCATGCCAACAAGTGTCCTCCTTAATGACCCTTGCCCAATTAGCCAATCCCCCCACCAAAACCCCTCCAGCAACTTCAGTTTGTTCTCTGTATTTAAGAGTCTCTTATGTTTTGTCCCCCTCAACGTTTTCATATTATTTTTGCTTCCTTTCCTTACGTTTACCTGTTTTGTATCTTAAATTCCAAATATGAGTGAAGTCGTATATTGTCTTTCTCTGACTGCTAATTTTGCTTAGCATATTGTCGCAATGTTTGCTTCACATTGTCGCAAATGGCAGGATTTCATGTTTTTTTTGATTGCCGAGTAATACTCCATTGTATATATATACCACATCTTCTTTATCCTTTCATCCATCGGTGGACATTTGGGCTCTTTCCATACTTTGGCTATTGTCGATAGCACTGCTATGAACATTGGGGTGAATATACTCCTTCGCAACAACATACTTGTATCCTTTGGATAAATACCTAGTAGTGTAATTGCTGGGTCATAAAGTAGTCTATTTTTAAATTTTTTGAGGAACCTCCATACTGTTTTCTAGAGAGGCTACCCCAGTTAGCATTCCCACCAGCAGTGCAAAAGAGTTCCCCTTTCTCCACATCTTTGCCAACGTCTGTTATTTCCTGAGTCATTAATGTTAGCTATCTTGCAGGTGTGAAGTGTTATCTCATTGTGGTTTTGATTTGTATTTCCCTGATGATGAGTGATGTTGAGCATCTTTTCAATGTCTGTTAGCCATCTGGATATCTTCTTTGGAAAAGTGTTCATGTCTTTTGCCCATGTCTTCACTGGATTATTTATTTTTGGATGTTGAGTTTGATAAGTTCCTTATAGATTTTGAATACTAACCTTTATCTGATATGTCATTTGCAAATATCTTCTCCCATTCCATCAGTTGCCTTCTCGTTTTGCACTGTGCAGAAGCTTTTTATTTTGATGAGAACCCAATAGTTCATTTTTGCTTTGGTTTCCCTAGCCTACGGAGATGTGTTGAGTAAGAAGTGGCTGCGGCTGAGGTCAAAGTGGTTTTTGTCTCCTTTCTCTTCTAGGATTTTGATGGTTTCCTGTCTTAAATTCCGGTATTTCATCCATTTTGAGTTTTTTTGTATATGGTATAAGAAAGTGGTCTAGGTTCATTCTTCTATATGCCGCTGTCCAGTTTTCCCAGCACCACTTGCTGAAGAGACTGTCTTTATTCTATTGGATTTTCTTTCCTCCTCTGTCAAAGATTAGTTGTCCATTCATTTTTGGGTGTATTTCTGGGTTCTCTATTCTGTTCCATTGATCTGTTTGTTTTTGTTCCACTACCATACTGTTTTTATGATTACAGCTTTGTAATACATCTTGAAGTCTTGGATTGTGATGCCTCCGGTTTTGGTTTTCTTTTTTCAGGATTGCTTTGGCTATTTGGGGTGTTTTGTGATTATATACAAATTTCAGGATTGTTTTTTCTACCTCTGTGAAGAATGCTGGTGTTATTTTGATAGGGATTGCATTGAATGTCTAGATTGCTTTGGGTAGTATCACCATTTTAACAGCATTTGTTCTTCTAATCCATGAGCATGGAATGTTTTGCCCCCTTTTTCGTGTCTTCTTCAATTTCTTCCAAAAGCTTTCTTATGGTTTATAGTGTATAGATATTTCATCTGTTTAGTTCAGTTTATTCCTAGGTGTTTTATGGGTTTTGGTGCAATTGTAAATGCGATTGATTCCTTGATTTCTCTTTCTGTTGCTTCATTATTGGTGTATAGAAATACCACTGATTTCTGTGCATTGATTTTATATCCTGTGACTTTGCTGAAATCATGGATCAGCTCTAGCAGTTTTTTGGTGGAAGCTTTTGGGTTTTCCATCTAGTGTATCATGTCATCTGTGAGGAGTGAAAGTTTGACTTCCTCCTCGCCAATGTGGTTGCCTTTTATTTTTATTTTTTACATGTATTTATTTTTGAGAGACAGAGTGAAACAGAGAGTGAGCGGGGGAGGGGAAGAGAGAGAAGGAGACATGGAATCAGAAGAAGACTTCAGGCTTTGAGCTGTCAGCACAGAGCCCGATGTGGGGCTCGAAACCATGAATGATGAGATCATGACCTGAGCTGAAGTTGGACACTTATCCAACTGAGCCACCCTGGTTGCCTTTTATTTCTTTGTGTTGTCTGATTGCTGAGGCTAAGACTTCCAACACTATGTTGAATAACAGTGTCAAGAGTGGACATCCCTGTCATATTCCTGACCTTAGGGGGAAAGCTCTCATTTTTTCCCCATTGAGGATGATAGTAGCAGTGGGTCTTCCATGTATGACTTTTATGGTCTTGAGGTATGATCCTTCTGTCCCTACTTTCTTGAGGGTTTTTGTCATGAAAGGATTCTGTATT
Organism: Acinonyx jubatus; assembly: GCF_027475565.1. Lineage (NCBI taxonomy): Eukaryota > Metazoa > Chordata > Mammalia > Carnivora > Felidae > Acinonyx > Acinonyx jubatus. The sequence goes on along the minus strand of NC_069385.1, from coordinate 147,358,901 downwards.
TTGTCAAATGCTTTCTCTGCATCTATTGAGAGGATCAAGAGGTTCTTGTCCTCTCTTTTATTGCTGTAATGTATCACATTGACTGTTGCATATATTGAACCAGCCCTGCATCCCAGTTATAAATCCCATTTGGAGATTTATTCGTGGAGAATAATTTTTTAATGCATTGTTGGATTTGGTTGGGTAGTATTTTGTTGAGAGTTTTGCATCCATGTTCATCAGGGAAATTGGTCTGTAGTTCTACTTTTTAGTGGGGTCTTTGGCTTGGGAGTCGAGGTAATGCTGGCCTCATAGAATGAGTTTGGAAGTTTTCCTTCCATTTGTATTTTTGGAATGGCTTCAAAAGAATGGAATGTTAACTCTTCTTTAAATATTTGGTAGAACTCCCCTGGAAAGCCATCTGGCCCTGGACTCTTATTTTAATTACAAATTCGATTTCTTTACTGGTTATGGGTGTGTTCAAATTTTCTATTTCTTCATGTTACAGTATTGGTAGCTTATGTGTTTCTAGGCATTTGCCCATTTCTTCCAGATTACCCATTTCATTGGCATATAATTGCTCCTAATATTCTCTTATTGTATTTCTGCTGTGTCTTTTGTGTTCTCTCCCCTTTCATTCTTGATTTTATTTATTTGGGTCCCTTCCTTTTTCTTTTTGAGCAAACTGGCTAGGGGTTTATCAATGTTGTTAATTCTTTCAAAGAACCAGCTCCTGGTTTCATTGATCTGTTCTACTGTTTTTTTCTTTCTCTTTCTTTTCTTTTTTGGTTTCCTTAGCATTGATTTATCGTCTTATCTTTATTATTTCCTGTCTTCTGCTATTTTGGAGTTTTATTTGCTGTTCTTTTTCCATCCCTTTAAGGTGTAAGGTTAGGTTGTGTATCTGAGACATTTCTTCCTTCTTTCAGAAGGCCTGGATTGATATATACTTCCCTCTTATGACCACACCTTTGTTGCGTCCCATAGCTTTTGGGATGTGGTGATATAATTTTCATTGGCTTCCATGTACTTTTTAATTTCCTCTTTGATTTCTTGGTTACCCCATTAATTCTTTAGTAGGATGGTCTTTAGTCTCCTAGTATTTGTTACCTTTCCAATTTTTTTCTTGTGGTTGATTTTGAGTTTCATAGCATTGTGGTCTGAAAATATGATCTTGATCTTTTTGTACTTTTTTAGGGCTGTATTGTATCTCAGTATGATCCATTCTGGAGAATGTTCCATGTGCACTTGAGAAGAATGTGTATTCCGCTGCTGTAGAAGGAAACATTCCGTATCCGTCTGTTAAGTCCATCTGGTCCAGTGAGTTATTCAAAGCCATCGTTTCTTTACTAATTTTCTGTGTAGATGATCTGTCCATTGCTGTAAGCAGGATGATGAATTTCCCCTACTTTGATGGTATTTTTATCAATGAGTTTCTTTATGTTTGTGATGAATTGCTCTATATATTTGGATGCTCTCACATTTGGAGCATAAATGTTTACAATTGTGAGATCTTCTTGGAGGAGAGACTCCTTAATTATGATATAATGACCTTCTTCATCTCTGGTTACAGTCTTTATTTTAAAATCTAGAGTATCTGATATAAGCATGGTTACTCTGGCTTTCTTTTGGCAACCCAAAGCATGGTAGATCTTTCTCCATCCCTTTATTTTCAATGTGAAGACGTCTTTAGGTCTAAAGTGCGTCTCTTGTAAACAGAATATAGATAGATCTTGTTTTCTTATCCATTCCGTTTCCCTATGTCTTTTGACTGGAGCATTTAGTCCATTGACGTTTAGAGTCAGTATTGAAAGATATGAATTTATTGCCATTATGTTGCTTGTAGAATTGGAGTTTCTGGTGGTATTCTCTCATCGTTTCTATTCTTTGTTGGTTTTGGAATTTTTTCCCATCTTTTCTCCCCTCAGAGAGTCCCCATTTCAGGACTGCTTTAGTGGTCATGAACTCCTTTAATTTTTTGTTTGTCTGGGAAACTTTTTATCTCTCATTCTATTTTGAATGGCAGCCTTGCTGGATAAAGAATTCTTGGCTGCATATTTTTCCGATTCAGCACACTGAATATATCCTGCCACTCCTTTCTGGCCTGCCAGGTTCCTGGGGATAGGTCTGCTGTGAATGTGATCTGTCTTCCCTTGTAGGTTAATGACTTTTTTTCCCCCTTGCTGCTGTCACGATTCTTTCCTTGCCTGAGTATTTTGTGAATTTGACTATGATATGCCTTGTTGATGGTTGGTTTTTGTTGAATCTAATGGATGTTCTCTGTGCTTCCTGGATTTTGATGTCTGTGTCTTTCCCCAGGTTAAGAAAGCTTTTGCTATGATTTGCTCACATAACCTCCTATCCCCTTTTCTCTCTCTTCCTCTTCTGGGACCTCTATGATTCAGATATTATTCCTTTTTAATGAGTCACTGAGCTCTCTAATTCTTATATTGTGCTCTCTTGCCTTAGTCTCCTTTTCTTCTGCTTCATTATTCTCCATAAGTTTGTCCTCTGTATCACTGATTTGCTGCTTGCTTGCTTCATCCATCTTTGCCACTCTGGTGTCCATAGAGATTGCAACTCAATTATAGCATTTTTGAAATCATCCTGAATAGCTTTGACTTTTTTTTTATCTCCACAGAAAAGGATTCTAATCTTTTTTCAACCCCAGTTAGTATTCCTATTATTGTGATTCTGAATTCTGGTTCAGACGTCTTGCTTGTATCTGTGTTGATTGAGTCCCTGGCTATCATTTCTTCCTGTTCTTCCTTTTGGGGCGAATTCCTTCAGTTTGTAATTTAGAGCGGACAATGGGGTCTGTAGTGAAACACCAGTTGGAATCTGTGAATTCTGTGGAATCTACCCATGAATAAAAGGGCTAATATTGTATCTGGGAGATAGTTTTATAAGCCACCAAGGTCAAAGTACATGCTCTTGGGACTGAAGATGTGTGTATTTTTAGGGCCCCAGGAGGATCCTGCTTCATGTAACTCATTGGCCTCAGATGAATCATTGAGTTTGGCTCCCCAGAGGCAGCCAAAGAGGAAGGAAGACTCTGGAGGGGTGAGATGAACAGGTAGTCAATCTTTTGTCTCTACTTAACTTCCACTTACCAATACTATTTACTAGTATTGGCTACAACATTTTCTCTAGTCTTTAAATTCCTTTTTTAATTTGAGATACAGTTTTCATATAACGTTTTAGATTTTGACCTACAACATAATGATTCAATATTTGTGTATATTGTGGAATGATCACCATAATAAATCTAGTTAACACGTGTTGCTGAACATAGTCACCCTTTTGTGTGTGTCTGTGAGGAGAACTTTTAAGATCTATCCTTCTAGCAATTTTCAAGTATACAATATAGTACATCACAAATTCTGCCTTTAAATCTGGCTCAGCTCCTGGAGCTTGAGGGCAGCATAAGAGGAGCCAGCATATGATAAATGACTATAGTGGAATTAGCAGGGAATCCACAGTATCATTAAGGATGCCAGTCAGGGACTGAGAGTTGAGTTGGTCCCTTTCTCAGAAGTAGAGAGGCAATAGGAAAAGCTCCTGTTTGGGTTGAATTGTGCCCCCACCCCCGCACATATGTTCATAATCTAACACCTGGTGCATATGAAGGTGACTTTATTTGAAAATAGGGTCTTTACAGATGTGACCAAATTCATATGAGGTCTTCCATGAATAAGGTGGCTTTGATCCAGAATGGCCTGTTTCCTTAGAGTAAGAAGAGAAAACAGAGATAGAGACACAGACACAGGGAGAAGGCCAGGTGACCATAGAGGCTGAGTTGGAACAATGTTCAGTCTACAACCAAGGATGCCAAGGACTTCTGGCAAGAGAAGAAGCTCTAGGAAAGACATAGAACACATTGTCCTTCAGAACCTTCAAGGAGAGAATGTTCCAGATGACACCTGATTTTGGACTGACCTCCAGAGCCATGAGAGAATAAGTGTCTTGTTTAAAGTCCCCAGTATTGGTACTTTTTATGGCAACTAATGGGAATGGGTATAGCTAGTTTGGGTGGGGAGACATATGAATTGTAAACATCCAAGTAGATATGTCAGGATGGGCAATGGGCAGTATGAGATTGTACTTGGAGAGAGGACCAGGATCTTGATATACTGGTGCAATTATCTCTGGTGGTTCAGTTGAAGTGTTATTATTTTTTATTTTATTTTTTTTAACTTTTAAAAAATGTTTATTTTATTTACCTTCAGGGGGAGTGGGAGAGTAGAAGCAGGGGATGGGCAGAGAGAGAGAGAGGGAGGGAGAGAATACCAAGTAGGGTTCGTCTCATCAGCACAGAGTGCAACACTGGGTTGGAACCCACAAACTGTGAGATCATGACTTGAGCTGAAATCAAGAGTCTAATGCTTAACTGACTGAATCACCCAGGTGCCCCATTATTTTTTAAATTAATTTGTTTGTTTAAAAAAATTTTAAATTTATATCGAGAGAGAGAGACAGAGAGAGAGAGAGAGAGAGAGAGAAAGAGAGCGAGAGCGAGCAGGGAGGGTCTGGGAGAGGGTGAGAGAATCCCAGGGAGACTCCACTGTCAGCACAGAGCCTAACGTGGGGCTGAAACTCACAAAGAGATCACGACCTGAGGCTAAACCATGTGTCAGCTGCTCAACCAACTGAACCACCCATGAGCCCTGAAGTATCATTATTTTTTAAAGGGGAAATGGGTAAAAAGAAAATTAAAGGTAAAGGACTTTTGGTTTTAGAAGAATCAGAAAAGTAATGGTCACTGACATGTGAGACTATTAGGCTGGATAATGTCATAAAAGCTGCATGAAGGAGATTTTAGTAGAGAGTGACTGATAGCAAAGTTCGATGGAGGGTGACTGGGAAAATGGACTGAGAAAAAATGTGACTTTAGCCAGAACTGCTAGTAGTTCTTTGCATTTACAGAGTGCTTTATAATTTTTCATGAATGTTAACATTCTCTAGCTTATTCATTTCCTACAGCACCAAGAGGCAACAGTATCCTTACTTATGGCTAAGCACATTCTGGAACAGAGAGATTAAATTCTTACTTGAAATGACACAATTTACATCAATGGGGTCAAGATATGAACCTAGAAATACAGACTGAAATTATTTGTTCTTTCCATGGCACTTGGGAATATTTTTTAAATTGCTTCAAATAAGGTTTCATTCTTACCAGGTGGAAACTACAGGTTAAAAGGTCATGATCACTTGTTCTTAATGTTTAATCAGTTTGCTGAGCTTTCAAAAATTTCCCCGCTGTGATTATATATTTCAATTTTAAGGATTTAATAATGTTCATATTTAATTCTTACACAAGAATTGTACAGTTGGTCCCCAATGAGCCAAAGATAAAAATTTTAATGTATTAAAATAGAAACTTGTTTAAATTGTTCTAAGTATTATGTATTCAGTAGCTTGAACATGGGTTTGTTTGTTAGTGAAATATTCTAGTAAGGCAGAGTGAACCATATTTTAGAAGCTTCCTAATGCACATGATTTGTGCGCGTGGACGTGACTGTATGTTTTGGGTGTGGAGGGATGTGCTGGATGACAGCAACGTAGCAGGTGACCTATGGCTTCTTTCCACATGTCTGGGCCTCTAGTGATCACAGTTCCTTCCTCGTCAGAATCATAGACCCAGTTGGTTTAGGTTCCAGGAAATTCCCACCAAGGTGAACTGGTTTGGGAGGACCCCCCCCCCACCCCAGAACCTCTAGGAAGCAATGGAGTGTCCAGCTCCAGCCTGGGAGCACTGCTCCCCCAGGGCCTCCAGAGTCCCACCTTGTGCAAGAGAGGGCACAGGGCTGTGTGTGTGCCGAACAGGGAGCCACCAGGTGTTATTCCCGCTGACTCTGGGAAGACATGTGGGTGCACAGTGCACGACATCACACCTTTTGTGTGAGACGTCCTTGGGGGTGACAGTACCTTCAGGAATGAGCTCCTTCTCAGTGTGGAACCATGACACCAGATGCCTGCTTTGCAGTCTGGCCCTGTGTTACCGCACTTGTGATTATTTCAACCCTTTCTGAGCTTCTGGAACTTTGAGACTGTCTTGCCCATCAATTTATTGTTTTCGCTGCCATTTTCCTTCTGTTTTCACTTTTAGTGAGCATTCTCTGTTCTCTGATGAACTTGAGTCTCTGTCTCTTTCAGCTTCTGTTATGTTTCATTCTAGATTTGTCTTCTCTCTCTTTCACTTTTTTTTTTGGAGGTTTTCCTTATCCCTTCCCATACCCAGGCTCCTTTTTTGTTTGTTTTAACATTTCCTAATTTATTTTTTCAATTTTTATTTGATTTTATTTTTTTAACATGTATTGTATTATTGAGAGACAGAGAGAGACAGAGCATGAGCTGGGCAGAGAGAGAGAGAGAGAGGGAGACACAGAATCTGCAAAAGGCTCCAGGCTCCGAGCTGTTCACACAGAGCTGTTTGCATGGGGCTCAAACTCACAAACTGCAAGATCATGACCTGAGCCGAAGTCGGATGCTTAACAGACTGAGCCACCCAGGCACCCCTTAATTTTATTTTGGAGAGAGAGAGAGAGAGAGAGAGCGAGAGAGAGCGAGAGAGCCCCTGCAGGGGAGTGACAGAGAGAGAATCACAAGCAGGCTCTGTGCTGCTTTATCTTTTATCCAGTGGTGACCACACAAATCCCAAAAAAGGGCAGCAGTGCAGGGCGGTAGTGTCTCCCTTAGGAAGTTCAGACTGTTCCTGCTACTTCCTCAGATGGAGGATGATGGTGAGGAAGAGGGTAGATGGCCAGGACGATTCAGAGACCAGAAACGGCCTGTTTGAGAATGTACTGAGCTGGTGGAAATTAGGATCTTTCTGATGAAAGACTGTTGTCACCCTTCCAGCTTCACAGATGGATGGTGTCAGGACCCTGCTGGAGAAGCTTTCTTGCTCCTTCCTTTTTCTATTATGTTGCCCTCATATAAAATCATATATTGACTTGTATTGCTTTTACTCCACACATCTGAATACTTACAAATCCCTAATAGTGTTTCTGTTTTACCTAAGTTTAACTTTTCCAAATGTGATTTTATCAGCCTATTTCATCCTTTTACAAAATATTCTTGATCACATAACTGTATACTTTTGAAGTTTATTTATCTATTTTGAGAGAGAGGGAGCGAGGAAGAGAGACAGAGAGAGCAAGAGAGAGAATCCCAAGCAGGCAGTGCACCATCAGTATAGAGACTGATGTGGGGCTTGAACTCATGAGCTGTAAGATCCTGACCTGATCCAAAGTCACATGCCCAACTGACTGAGCCAATCCAGGTGCCCCCAAAAGACAGAATTTTTAAATTATTTGAATACATCATTAAAACCAGTGGATATAAACTGAACAGTTTTTGAGAAGACTTGAGACTTTTTTCCCCTAGCCACTTTAGAAGTTTGGTAGAATTTGGTTGCCTTCCTTTATATTCATCTTAAAGATTAGAAGATGTCTAATAGCTCTGTGATCCCTCATAAGTTGGTTATGAAAGAAACTAAAGAGTTTATTTACATATTTGCATTTTAAAAAAAGTAACTGAATGCTTCTTTCTTATGTATTTATGTTTAAATATTTGGGCAATTGTGAGAGAAAAATCTTAAGTGTTGTAAAACATGTAGGTCATTCACAGATGGGAGCTAAGGTAGACCTGGGGAGGTCTAGGGAGTTATTGTCCTCTGTCAGATATGTGAACTAATAGGAGAGACATATTAAGTCTCCTCTGGCTTTGTTCTCCATAGTCATTGTACCTGAGGATTGCAATTTCTATACAGCTCAGTGGCAAGGGCTCATTAAGAGTGTGGGGCATCCTTTTCCCAGAGATGTCAGCAGGGGAAGGGACTTCATTCTCTGTGCCAGCCAAGCCACAGCTCAGAGTCACGGCACCTTCTCGCCTACTCATAAGGGTCTCAGTATCATACAGGCAGGTAGGTCACTGTACTTGGGAAACGCTACTGAAACTTTGCAATTGCCTTTATCTTTTACCTCCGATAGGCAAGGTTCTCTGGTACCACATGAAGACCTGTGAAGTCATTGTGAGAAAGTGCCCTTTGCATAAGAAAAAGTTATGGATGACCCAGTGCTGGTATAGTCAGCCTTTGCATTTCCTGCAGACACTGATTCTGCATGTCCGTGTTCCTATCCCCCAAACTGTATTCAGGCAGTAACTTAGAATAGAGGTAGGGGAATAGCTTAGATCCAATAGAGAAGGTGAGAAAAGGTGAGTAAAATGGAGCTTGGTCTCTGTATTGCTTTTAGAATTGGCAAGTTAGTTTATTTCCAGTTGCAATTGTTCTTGAAACAAAAACACTGCATTGGTTTGCAAGTATGGTCCATTGTGAAAGGGAACAGACTATGGAAATTGACCAAATAGAAGAACTAAATTTAATTGTTTATTGTAGATGCCAAAGTGTTGTTCCTAGACCTTTCGTTCTATTCTGGTATATTCATTATACCTCTCTATGCATGTGTGGAAATAATTATTCATATTTAGTGGTAATAAAATAAGTCCTTTATGCATAAGTGTAAAAGTATTAGATTACATGCTTCCATGTTTTCCCTTTGGTTCCTTATTGTCTGCAAAATGAGACAATATTTATTCTCTATGCATAAACTCATTGTCAGTTTATATTTTTAAATGCTCATTCTCTCCCTTACAAGTTACCAAAATATCTAATATATATGGATTTTAAAAAATGCTATGTTGAAAATTACAAGAGGGAAGTTACATTTAGTGACTACTGGATCAATTCATATTTATTTTGACTTTCTTGTTAACAAGAAATGATAATCTTATGAATACATATAGCAATCTGAAGAAGACAAAGGTAGAAGGAAATCTGAATGTTTACTTAATTGATGAATTAGGCAGTTGATAAGTTGTGTGTGCATGTGTGTGCGCGTGCGCATGTGTGTGTGTTTGTGACTGCACTGAGGTGATGTGTGAAGTACACTAGGTTCCATCCTTCTATCTTTGCATATGATCATGAATGGACTCTCATGTGAACGCTGTTGGTGACCTGCTCAGATGCTCTTTACCTGCTGGGGCTCCAATCCAAACCCTCTCTGTTATGTGTGGGCTCCAAGTTTCACAGCCATTCCCTTCTTGAGAGGATTGCCCTCAGCTGAAAAGGAGCCACATTGCCAGGTGGTCTGGGGAACATGGTGGGAGCAGCTCACAGCCAGTGACAGACTTATGGGATGTACAAAAGGTGCCAAGACCAAGGCAGGCCTGAATCTGATGCAATTCATGTTCCAGAGCATTGGTGTCCAACACTGTAGGAAGTATCCAAAGGAAGTTGTTTAAATTTAAGTTATTAAAGTTAAATAAAATGTAAAATTCAGTTTCTTAGCGAGGACATTTAAAATGCTCAGGTATGACAGGTGAAGGGTGGGTATAGTATTGGACAGTGAGGACAGAGTATTTCTACCATCATAGATGGATAGTTCTACTGGAGAGTTTTGTTCAGCATCTCATGGGATCAGGCTCCTGCTCTGTTCCACTGGAGACCACATCCTTGCTTAGCAACATTCTCTGCTGTCTTCCTTCCCTCACCCCGTTTATCCCGAGAGCATTCCCTGAATAAACAACATGCAGTGGAAATCCTACTTCATCATCTTCTTCCATAGAACCTGCCCTACAGCCCTGTCCGTGTTTATTACACCTGTCATTTTCTATGTAGTGATGGCTGTATCCTCTCATTTGCTCATCCTCCCTCGTCATCAGGGGCCTATTCTCATATGTTTGAGGTCAGCCCAGATGCATGAGACAGAAGCATCAAGAAAGCAATAGCGATTCAGTCGTAACACTGAAGCTGGGAAATCTTGCCTGCACTTTTTCAGGATTCATTCAGGAATTGGATAGGGCAGTATGTGTATGTCAAATATATCAGCGAATGTTATATGTTTGAAATATCTTAAATAGAGACATTGTATTGAGATCTTTTGTCTTTAAAATATTTGGTTTGCATACTGAGCATCTAGTGGTGTGGAAATATGTATTCTTGCACTAACATTTTAGAGTTTTGTGTTGGCATTCAACAGTTATGGTAATCATTCTATCTCCTTATTTGTGTCAGGAGTAAGCATTTGACCTCTTTAATTTGATGCCTGTTATCTTATTTATTATTGTAAAGTTGTGCTCTTGTGAGATATCATTTCAATTATATTCTTTTTTGGTGTCATTTCGAATGTCAATGTTTTCATTTTGTCTCCCCATATATAATCTGTGCTTTTTCCAAGTATCTGTCTTTTTGTATGCAAAGTAATAATATATGTGTGAATTTATAACTTGACTTTCCTGTACTATGTCATATCTAGATAGTTTAAGGCTCACCGATCTTTGCTCGGTGTGTTCAGTAGGATGGATGTGTTCAGTATTACTAGCCAGTATTATTTACATAGTTTGTCTCAGATGACTCAATCTCTGTTAGTGCATTCAGTCATTTGATGCTTACCAAATATAGATGATGGTTCTTAGTCTGATGACACCATTGTTTCAATGTGGTAAGAAGGAAATTAAATGAAATTTCTCTAACTTTAGACAAATATGTCCTTTCTCTTGGAAGATTGCCTGTGTGGTGTACAAGCTTTAAGAGGAGTGGATGTGGAGAAGGGGAGGAGGAAGGAACAAAGGGACTAAGATCAGCAGATTGTACTTTTTTTTTTTTAGATTTTTTAAATGTTAGTTTTGAGAGAGAGAGACAGAGTGTGAGTTGTGGAGGGGAAGAGAGAGACAGAGACACAATCTGAAGCAGGCTCCAGGCTCTGAGCTGTCAACACAGAGCCTGATGTGGGGCTTGAACCCTTGAACCCTGAGATCATGACCTGAGCTGAAGTCAGATGCTTAGCCGACTGAGCCACCCAAGTGCCCTGGCAGGTCATATACTTGCGAATTGATGGGAGAGTGCATTTCTTAGCCTGAATTTCCCATGTCTGGTGTCACTAAAGGATAGTATTTTTCCTGAATTGTAATAAGAACAATAGCAGGAGATGGTAGACTATGATATGAGTGCTGTAGTTCCCTCCCCGCGTGCTCTCCTCAAGACACTGGGAGCAATTGTACCACAGGGATGAGGACATTCTTGTGCCTGCTTCAGTGCGCATCTCCTTTGTCTAATATTTTATTTTTCAACTGAAATTATAAGCATTTTTATATCTGTCATGTAGGTAGTCATTCTGTATCTTTTATACATACATACATACACACACACACAAAATCCTGTAAAGCAGCAAATCTTTTGTAGAAGTTTATCTCACCAAAGTTGTGCCTTTTCTTAATGATCCTCCTAGTCCTTATTGAGAGGATAATATTAAATATATCATTATTGTATTCTAACGGTGCCTTATTATATTGGTGTTTTCTTGGGAGGTGTTAGCATTTTATTTTCCTCTCTTTCACTTTGCTGACTGCTTCAATTCTTAGTCGCATTTAAAAATTTGCCACAGTTTATTCCAGAAGTGTACGTATATGTTTGTGTGTGTGTGAGACTGAACCATAAGACTGTTTTTATTTGCTTTCTGAGTGGGTGTGGGTCAGGGATATACCCTGTTGTTGCACTGTTCAGTCTCTTCACTTGATCTTAGCCAAAAGGCCGAGAAGCGATGCACTGTTCAGTATCTTTAAAATTAATTTTTTTGTTTTAAATGTTTTTTATTTTTTCTTTCCATGTAGTTGACACTCTATGTTACTTTGGTTAAATTAAACAACATAGTGATTCACACCTGTATCTATTATGCTATGGTCATCACAAGTCAGCTATCAGGGTCACCATGAAGGCACTATTAAAATAATAATGACTATATTCCCTATGCTGTCCCTTTCACACCTGTGACTTATTCATTCCATGACTGGAAGCTTGCATTTCCCAGTCCTGGTCACCCATTTTGCCCAACACCCCACTCAACACACCTTCTAGCAATCTGTCAGTTTCTTCCTCTATTTTTTTTAAATTTACATCCAAATTAGTTAGCATATAGTGCGACAATGATTTCAGGAGTGGATTCCTTAGTGCCCCTTACCCATTTAGCCCACCCCTCCCACAACCCCTCCAGTAACCCTCAGTTTGTTCTCCATGTTTATGAGTCTCTTCTGTTTTGTCCCCCTCCCTGTTTTTATATTATTTTTGCTTCCCTTCCCTTATGTTCATCTGTTTTGTCTCTTGAAGTCCTCATATGAGTGAAGTCATATGATATTTGTCTTTCTCTGGCTGAATGACTAATTTCATTTAGCATAATACCAGTTCCATCCATGTAGTTGCAAATGGCAAGATTTCGTTCTTTTTGATTGCCAAGTAATACTCCATTGTGTGTGTGTATATATATATATATATATATATATATATATATATATATACACCACATTTTCCTTATCCATTCATGTATTGATGGACATTTGTGCTCTTTCCATACTTAGGTTATTGTTGATAGTGCTGCTATAAACATGGGGGTGCATGGATGCGTTTTATTTCTTTGTGTTGTCTGATTGTAGAGGCGAAGACTCCCAATACTATGTTGAATAACAGTGGCGAGAGTGGACATCACTGTCTTGTCCCTTCTAAACACCACACCTGCATCCCTTGGATAAATCCCTAGTAGTGCAATTGCTGGGTCATAGGGTAGTTTTATTTTTAGTTTTTTGAGGAACCTCCATACTGTTTTCCAGAGTGGCTGCACCAGTTTGCATTGCCACCAACAATGCAGAAGAGATCCTCTTTCTCCGCATCCTCGCCAACATCTGTTGTTGCCTTAGTCGTTAATGTGAGTCATTCTGACAGGTGTCAGGTGGTATCTTGTTGTGGTTTTCCTTTGTATTTCCCTGATAATGAGTGATGTTGAGCATTTTTTCATGTCAGTTGGCCATCTGGATGTCTTCTTTGGAGAAACATCTATTCATGTCTTTTGCCCATTTCTTCACTGGATTATTTGTTTTTCGGGTGTTAAGTTTGATAAGTTCTTTGTAGATTTTGGATTCTAACCTTTTATGTGATATGTCATTTGCAAATATCTTCTCCCATTCTGCTGGTTGCCTTTTAGTTTTGCTGTTTGTTTCCTTCGCTGTGCAGAAGCTTGTTATATTCATGAGGTCCCAGTAGTTCATTTTTGCTTTTGTTTCTATTCCCTCTGGAGATGTGTTGAGTAAGAAGTTGCTGTGGGTAAGATCAAAGAGGTTTTTGCCTGCTTTCTCCTCGAGGATTTTGATGGCTTCCTGTCTTCCATTGAGGTCTTTCCTCCATTTTGTGTTTATTTTTGTGTGTGGTGTAAGAAAGTTGTCCAGGTTCATTCTTCTGCATGTCGCTGTCCAGTTTTCCCAGCACCACTTGCTGAAGAGACTGTCTTTATTCCATTGGATATTCTTTCCTGCTTTGTCAAAGATTGGTTGGCCATACATTTGTGGGCCCATTTCTGGGTTCTCTATTCTTTTCTATTGATCTGAGTATCTGCTCTTGTGCCAGTACCATACTGTCTTGATGATTACAGCTTTGTAGTAGAGCTTGAAATCTGGGATTGTGTTGCATCCTGCTTTGGTTTTATTTTTCAAGATTGCTTTGGCTATTCGGGATCTTTTGTGGTTCCATACAAATTTTACGATTATTTGTTCTAGGTCTGTGAAGAATGCTGGTGTTATTTTGATCAGGATTGCTTTGGGTAGTATTGACATTTTAACAATATTTGTTCTTCCTATCCAGGAGCATGGAATCTTATTCTGTTTTTTTGTGTCTTCTTCAATTTCTTTCATCAGCTTTCTACAGTTTTCAGTGTATAGATTTTTGACCTCTTTTGTTAAATTTATTTAGAGTTATTTTATGGTTTTTTGTGCAACTGTAAATGGGATTGATTCCTGATTTCTCTTTCTCTCACTTCATTGATGGTGTATAGGAATGCAACCGAATTCTGTGTGTTGATTTTATATCCTGCAACTTTGCTGAATTCATGAATCAATTCTAGCAGGTTTTTGTGGAATGTTTAGGGTTTTCCATATAAAGTAAGATGTGTAAGTGTGACCTCTTCCTCGGCGATTTGGATGCGTTTTATTTCTTTGTGTTGTCTGATTGTAGAGGCGAAGACTCCCAATACTATGTTGAATAACAGTGGCGAGAGTGGACATCACTGTCTTATTCCTGACCTTAGAGGGAAAGCTTTCAGTTTTTCCCCATTGAGGATGATATTAGCATTGTGCCGTTCTTATATGGCTTTTATGATCTCGAGGTATGATCCTTCTATCCCTACTTTCTTGAGGGTTTTTATCAAGAAAAGATGCTGTATTTTGTCAAATGCTTTCTCTGCATGTATCGAAAGGATCATATGGTTTTGTCATTTCTTTTGTTGATGTGATGAATCACATTAATTGTGTTGAGGATATTGAACCAGCCCTGCATCCCAGGTATAAATCCCACTTGGTCGTGGTGAATAATTTTTTTAATGTATTGTTGGATCCAGTTGGCTAGTATCTTGTTGAGGATTTTTGCGTCCATATTCATCAGGGAAATTGGTCTATAGTTCTCCTTTTTAGTGGGGTCTCTGTCTGGTTTTGGAATCAAGGTGATGCTGGCTTCATAGAGTTTGGAAGTTTTCCTTCCATTTCTATTTTTTGGAACAGTTTCAAGAGAATAGGTGTTAACTCTTCTTTAAATGTTTGGTAGAATTTCCCTGGAAAGCCATCTGGCCCTGGACTCTTGTTTTTTGACAGATTTTTGATTACTAATTCGATTTCCTTACTGGTTATGGGTCTGTTCAAATTTTCTATTTCTTCCTGTTTCAGTTTTGGTAGTGTATGTGTTTCTAGGAATTTGTCCATTTTTTCCAGGTTGCCCAATGTATTGGTGTATAATTGCTCATAATATTCTCTTATTATTGTTGAGTTGGTTGTGATCTCTTTCATTCTTGATTTTATTTTATTTATTTGGGTCCTTTCCTTTTTCTTTTTGATCAAATTGGCTAGTGGTTTATCAATTTTATTAATTCTTTCAAAGAACCAGCTTCTGGTTTCATTGATCTGTTATACTGTTTTTGTTTTTTTTTTTTTGTTTTGATAGCACTGATTTCTGCTCTAATTTTTATTATTTACTGTCTTCTGCTGGTTTGGGGTTTTATTTGCTATTCTTTTCCCAGCTCTTTAAGGCATAAGGTTAGGTTGTGTATCTGAGATCTTTCTTCCTTCTTTAGGAAGGCCTGGATTGTTATATGCTTTCCTCTTAGGACCGCTTTTGCTGCATCCCAGAGCTGTTGGGTTGTGGTGTTATCATTTTCATTGACTTCCATATACTTTTTAATTTCCTCTTTAACTGCTTGGTTAGCCCATTCATTCTTTAGTAGAATGTTCTTCAGTCTCCAAGTATTTGTTACCTTTCCCAATATTTTCTTGTGGTTGATTTTGAGTTTCATAGCACTGTGGTCTGAAAATATGCACGGTGTGTTCTCGATCTTTTTGTACTTACTTAGGGCTGATTTGTGTCCCAGTGTATGGTGTATTCTGGAGAGCGTTCCATGTGCACTGGAAAAGAATGTATACACTGCTGCTTTAGGATGAAATGTTCTGAATATATCTGTGAAGTCCATCTGGTCCAGTGTGTCACTCAAAGCCATTGTTTCCTTGTTGATTTTTTGATTAGATGATCTGTTCATTGTTGTGAGTGGGGTGTTGAAGTCTCCTCCTATGATGGCATTACTATCGGTGAGTTTCTTTATGTTTGTGATTAATTGCTTTATATATTTGTGTGCTTGCACATTTGGCGTATAAAAGTTTACAATTGTTAGGTCTTTTTGGTGGATAGACCCCATGATTATGATATAATACGCTTCTGCATCTCTTGATACAGTCTTTATTTTAAAGTCTATTTTGTCTGATATAAGTATGGCTACTCTGGCTTTCTTTTGTTGACCATTAGCATGATAGGTGGTTCTCCATCCCCTTATTTTCAATCTAAAGGCGTGTTTAGGTCTAAAGTGTGTCTCTTGTAAATAGCATATAGATGGATCTTCTTTTATTATCCATTCTGTTACCCTATGTGTTTTGATTGGAGCATTGAGTCCATTGACGTTTAGAGTGAGTACTGAAAGATATGAATTTATTGCCATTATGATGCTTGTAGAGTTGGAGTTTGTGGTGGTGTTCTCTGGTCCTTTCTAATCTTTGTTGCTTTTGGTATGTATTTATTTATTTATTTATTTATTTATTTATTTTTTCATTTTTTTCTCCCCTCAGAGAGTCCCCCTTAAAATTTCTTGCAGGGCTGGTTTAGTGGTCACAAACTCCTTTAATTTTTATTTGTCTGGGAAACTTTTAATCTCTCCTTCTATTTTGAATGGCAGCCTTGCTGGCTAAAGAATCTTGGCTGCAGATTTTTCTGATTCAGCACACTGAACATATCCTCCCACTCCTCTCTGGCCTGCCACGTTTCTGGGGATAGGTCGGCTACAAACCTTGTCTGGCATCCCTTGTAGGTTAAGGACTTTTTTTCCCTTGCTGCTTTCATGATTCTCTCCTTGCCTGGGTATTTTGTGAATTTGACCGTGATATGCCTTGTTGATGGTCGGTTTTTGTCGAATCTAATGGGGGTCCTCTGTGCGTCCTGGATTTTGATGTCTGTGTCTTTCCCAGGTTAGGAAAGTTTTCCGCTGTGATTTGCTCACATAACGCTTCTACCCCTATTTCTCTCTCTTCCTCTTCTGGGACCCCTATGATTGTGATGTTGTGCCTTTTTAATGAGTCACTGATTTCTCTAATTCTTAAATCGTGCTCCTTTGCCTTAATCTCCCTCTTTTTTTCTGCTTCATTATTCTCTATAAGTGTACTATCCTCTATATCAGTGAATCTCTGTTCTGCTTCATCCATCCTTGCCGCTGCTGCATCCATCCGTGATTGCAGCTCAGTTATAGCATTTTTAATTTCATTCTGGCTATTGTTTACTTCTTTTATCTCTGCAGAAAGGGATTCAATCTATTTTTTACTCCAGCTAGTATTCTTAATATCGTGATTCTAAATTCTGGTTCAGATATCTTGCTTGTATCTGTTTTGTTTAAATCCCTGGCTGTCATTTTTTGGTGTTCTTTCTTTTGGGGTGAATTCCTTCATTTTGTCATTTTGAAGGGAGAAAAGGAATTAATGAGATAGAAAAATTGAAATTAAAAAATTAAAATAAAAAATTTATTAAAATTAAAAATTAACACACACACACATACACACACAGAAAACTTGAATAGATGGCACTCTATCCTAGGTATATTTTGGTCTGGGTGTTGAAAGTGGTTTGACAGATGAGTGAAAAAAAGGGGGGGAGAAAAAAAAAAGAAAAATAAGAAAATTGGTTGAGAATTTGAAAAAATGAGTACACTGACATAGACTAAACTGAGATAATGTGGACAAAATAGAATTTGAAAAAATATACAGAAAAGTAAATAATATAGTAGAAAAAATTAAAGAAAAGTATTTTTAATGAAAATTGAAAATAAATATGAAGTTTTTCATTTTCTGTATTTAAGAAAAAGGAAAAGAAATGAAAAAGAAAAAAGAGAAAAAAAGAATCATTTGAAAATTTGAAAAAGTGAATACATTATAGTGGACTAAAATAAAATGATGTAAGTAAAATTTAATTTAAAAAATTTACATAAAAGCAAAAATATACAATGGAAATTAAACAAAAATATTTTTAATAGAAATTGAAAGTAAAAATGAAGTTTTTCTCTTTCTGCATTCAAGAAAAAAGAATGAAAAAGAGAAGAAAAGAAAATGAAGAAAAAAAATTGAAAATTTGAAAAGGTGAATACACTGATGTAGACTAAAATAAAACGATGGAAGTAAAGTAGAATTTGAAAAAAATTACACAAAAGTAAAAAATATACTAATAAATATTAAAGAAAGATTTTTAATTAAAATTGAAAATAAAAATGAGTTTTTCTGTTTCTGTATTCACGAAAAAGGAAGTGTAAAAGAGAAAAAAAAAGAAAGAAAATTGAATAGATGAAGCTGCTAACAGATTGAAGTAGGACTGAAATGGCTTCATTTTCCCCTAGAGGTCAGTCTATGTAGCACTTTTTAGTCCACAAACTAAGCTGGCACTGAAACTGGTGTTCTTGAAGAGCGAAATGGGGCCAGTTGGGCAGGGCTTAGTGTAACAGCTCCACTCTCCACTAGATGGTGCTGCTAGCCTACCGGGGTGGATTGTTGTAGTGCTCGTAGGTGCATATTCGCATGCGCAAGAGTGGTGAAAATGGCGCCACCCAGCTACCCAGTCTTTTCTCCCGGAGCAGCAATCACACACCTGTCCTCTGTCTTCAGCTCTCTTCTACTCCCCACTTTTTTACTCTCCGTGACCAGGCCCCAGGCAGCACCTCTCTCCCGAGTTTTGTCTCAGATGCGGCTGTTTTCCCCGGCCCCTTACTTCCGAAGGACTGCGGCCTTGACCCGTTCCGCACCTCTGCAGGAGGGTCTCACTGAGCAATTGTTGAATGAGCAATGGCTGAATGAGCAGTGACCGAATGTTGGCTGCACCCAGGAATGCCCGCTGGACCCTGCTGTTGCTGGTGCCCCGAAACTGCGGCCAGGTGCCAGCCCGCCCCAGAAAAAGTTCGCGAGATACTGTAGCAGCAGCATTTCAGGGATTATGGAAAACCACAACACACATCTGGCACCACGCTTTACCTTCAACAACCTTGCCCCAGCACCAGCGAATGTAGCTGCCTTCTGGGTTCTGCTGGGACCAGGTAGCTTCAACAGTCTCTACCAAATGTCCTTCCAGCAGTGGAACTGCTTTTCCCTGTGTGGCCCGAGAACATCCCAGACCCCAGTCTGTTCTTGGGGATTCACCCTTCCCACCAGAGCATCGCCAGGTATTGAGCTGCGGAGTTGTAGCCTTTGCGCTCCCCTTGTTTACAGTCTTAATGAAATTTAAACCCTTTCCTTTCTCCTTTCTCCCTGTTTAGATTAGTCCCTGTGGCTGGTTCCCATTTTCCACTTTCTTTCCAGCTGCTTTTGGGGAGGGGTGCTTTTCCTCTATTCTACCCCCTTGCCCAGTCTCTGTCCTGTCTCTGCCTGCAAAAGCAGTTGCCTACCTTTTGGGGCTACTTGCTCCTGAAATTCACCTCACCATTATGCCTACCTGCTGAGTTCTGTGGTTCAGGTTGTGCAGATGGTTGTGTTAATCCTCCAATCAGTTTTCTAGGTGTGTAGGATGGTTCAGTGTTGGTCTGGCTGTATTTCATGGATGTGATATACACAAAAGACTTCCATGCTGTTCTGCCATCTTGGCTCCTCTGCTCTAAGACCTTTATAAATTTCAATTCAAACCCATTATTGGATATGTGATTTGTCAATATCTTCTCCCATTCAGTAGTTTTCTTTTAATTTTGAAAGAGGATTATTTTTTGAAATATTTTGAAATTATTTTATTGTAGTTTTTAAAAATATTTTTTCTCATCTTTATCATAAATATCTTTCTTTTTTAACTATTTTTTTTTATTTCTTTGATTCAAGTTAGTTAACAGATAGTGTAGTATTGGTTTGAGGAGTACAACCCAGGGATTCATCACTTACATATAAAGCCAAGTGCTTATCCCAACAAGTGCCCTCCTTAATACCCATCACCCATTTAGCCCATCCCGCACCTACCTTCCTTCCAACCACCCTCAGTTTGTTCTTTGTATTTAAGTGTCTCTTATGATTTGTCTCCCTCCTTTTTTATCTTATTTTTACCTCCTTCCCTCAGTTCATCTGTGGCATTTTTTAAATTCCACATATACATGAAATTATATGAAATTTGTGTTTCTCTGATGGCCTTATTTCACTCAGCAAAATACACTCTACTTGTCTCTATGTCACTACAAATGGCATGATTTCATTCTTTTTGATGTGCAAGTAATACTCCATTGTATATATTTACCACTTCTTTATCCATTAGTCGTGGATGGACATTTGGGCTCTTTCCATACCTTGGCTATTGTCGATAGTAGTGCTATAAACATTGGAGTGGAGGTGTTCCTTCAAACAGCACACCCATATCCCTTGGGTAAGTACCTAGTAGTGCAATTGATGGGTCATAGGGTAGTTCTGTTTTTAATTTTTTGAGGAACCTCCATGCTGTTTCCCAGAGTGGCTACACCAGTTTACATTCCCACCAGCACTGCAACAGAAATCCTCTTTCTCCGTATCCTCACCAACATCTGTTGTTGCCTGAGTTGTTAATGTTAACCATTGTGACAGTTATGAGGTGGTATCTCATTGTGGTTTTGATTTGTAGTTCTCTGGTGATAAGCAATTTTGAGCATTTTTCATTTGTCTGTTAGCCATCTGTGTGTCTTCCTTGGAGAAGTGTCTATTCGTGTCTGTTGCCCACTTCTTCACTGTATTACTCATTTTTTTGGGTGTTGAGTTTGATAAGTTCTTTGTAGATTTTGGATACTAACCCTTTATCTGATATGTCATTTGCAAATATCTTCTCCCATTCTGTTTGTTGCCTTTTAATTTGCTGATTGTTTCCTTCATTGTGAAGAAGGTTTTTATTTTTTTAAATTTTATTTTTTTTTAAATTTTCATCCATATTAGTTAGCATATAGTGCAACAATGATTTCAGGAGTAGATTTCTTACTGCCCCTTACCATTTAGCCCATTCCCTCTCCCACACCCCCTCCAGTAACCCTCAGTTTCTTCTCCATATTTATGAGTTTCTTATATTTTGTCCCCTCCCTGTTTTTATATTATTCTTGTTTCTTTTCCCTTATGTTCATCTGTTTTGTCTCTTAAAGTCCTCATATGAGTGAAGTCATATGATATTTGTCATTCTCTGACTGACTGACTTCACTTAGCATAATATCCTCTAATTCCATCCACATAGTTGGAAATGGCAAGATTTCATTCTTTTTGATTGCCGAGTAATACTCCATCGTATATATATACCACATCTTCTTTATCCATTCATCCAAAGGTGGACATTTGGGCTCTTTCCATACTTTGGCTATTGTTGATAGTGCTGCTATAAACATGGCGGTGCATGTATCCCTTCGAAACAGCACATCTGTATCCCTTGGATAAATACCAGGAGATTTTTATTTTGAAGTGGTCCTGATAGTTCATTTTTGCTGTGTTTCCCTTGCCTCTGGAGATGTACTGAATGAGAAGTTGCTGCTATCAAAGTCAAAGGGGTTTTTATCTGCTTTCTCCTCTAGGATTTTGATGGCTTCCTATCTTACAGTTAGGTCCTTCATCCGTTTTGAGTTTATTTTTGTGTATGGTGTAAGAAAGTGGTCCAGGTTCATTTTTCTGCATGTCGCTGTCCAGTTGTCACAGCACCATCTCCTGAAGAGACTGTCTTTATTCCACTGGATATCTTTTCCTGCTTTCTCAAAGATTCATTGGCCATATAATTGTGGGTCCATTTCTGGGTTCCATTCTGTTCCATTGATCTGAATGTCTGTTTTTGTGTCAGTACCATACCATCTCGATGATTACAGTTTTGTAATACATCTTATTTTTTTTCCAGAAATGCTTTGCGTGGTTTATTCATTCCCCAAAACAAGCCTGTGAGGCAGGTGCCATTAATTAGGGGATGATTGCTCTTTTGGCTTTGTAACAAGTAGGACGTTGGAGCACTGTAGAGAAATGGTAAGGGAGGAATCAAATCCCACATTCTAAGCCAGTTTGGAATTCTGCATTTGTCTTGTCTTTGACTACTTGTTTTCACTAAATTTCTCTGAGCTTTGTTATCTTCATTGAAGATCTCTATTGTAATCCTTTTATCAAAAATCATATTGTACCCAGGCACCTGGGTGGCTCATTCAGTTAGGCTGTAATACATTTTGAAATCCTGGATTGTGATGTCTCCAGCTTCGGTTTTCTTTTTCAAGATTGTTTTCGGAATTTGGGGTGTTTTCTGGTTCCATACAAATTTTAGGATATTTTGTTCTAGCTCTGTGAAGAATCCTGGTGTTGTTTTGATAGGGATTTCCTTGAGTATGTAGATTGCTTTGGGGAGTATTGATGTTTTAACAATCTTTGTTCTTCCATTCCAGGAGCATGGAATATTTTTCCATTTCTTTGTTCTTCAATTTCTTAAGCTTTGTATAGTTTTCAGTGTATATTTTTTTCACCTCATGGTTAGGTGCATTTCTAGGTATTTAATGGTTTTTTGTGCACTTGTCAATGGGATCGATTCCTGATTTCTCTTACTGTTGCTTCATTATCGGTGTATAGGAATGCAACCGATTTCTGTGCAGTGATTTTATATCCTGTGACTTTGCTGAATTCATGGATCAGTTCTAGCAGTTTTTCAGTAGAATATGTTGTGTTTTCCACATAGAGTAATATGTCATTGCTAAGAGTGAAAGTTTGACTTCCTCCTGGCCATTTTGGATGCGTTTTATTCCCTTGTGGTTTAGGATGCTGAGGCCAAAACTTCCAATAGCATGTTGAATAACAGTGGTGAGAGTGGACATCCCTGTCGTGTTCCTGAACTTAGGGGGAAAGCTCTTTCTTTTTCCCCATTGAGAAAGATATTAGCAATGGGTCTTTAATATATGGCTTTTTGAATCTTGAGGTATGAACTTTCTATCCCTACTTTCTTGAGGGTTTTTATCAAGAAAGGGTGCCGTATTTTGTCAAATGGTTTCTCTGTGTCTTTCGAGATGATCATGTGGTTCTTGTCCTTTCTTTTATTGATGTCATGTATAACATTGATTTATACCTACATCCCAGGTATAAATCACACTTGGCGTGGTGAATAATTCGTTTAATGCATTGTCTGATTTGGTTGGCTGGTATCTTGTTGAGGACTTTTGCATCCATATTCATCAGGGAAATTGTTCTGTAATTCTCCTTTTGAGTGGGTTCTTTGTCTGGTTTTGGAATCAAGGTAATGCTGGCTGCATAGAATCAGTTTGTAAGGTTTCCTTCCATTTCTATTTTTGGTATGGCTTCAAAAGAATAGGTGTTAAGACTTCTTTAACTATTTGGTAGAATTCCCCTAAAGCCATTTGGCCCTGGACTCTTGTTTTTCTGGGAGACTTTTAATTACTAATTCGTTGTCTTTACTGGTTATGGGTGTGTTCAAATTTTCTGTTTCTTCCTGTTTCAGTTTTGTTAGTTTATGTTTCTGGGAATTTGTCCTTTCCTTCCAGGTTGCCCATTTCATTGATGTATAATTGCTCATAATGTTCTCTTATTGTTTGTATTTCTGCTGTGTTGGTTGTGATCTGTCCTCTGTGATTCTTGATTTTTTCATTTGGGCCCTTTCCTTTTTCATCAAACTGGATATGGGTTATCAGTTTTGTTAATTCTTTCAAAGAACCACCTTCTAGTTTCATCAATCTATTCTACTGGTTTGTTTGCTTGTGTGTTTTTTGGTTTTGTTGTTTTGATAGTATTGATTTCTGCTCTTATTTTTAGTATTTCCAATCTTCTGCTGTTTTTTGGTTTAATTTGCTGTTCTTTTTCCAACTCTTTAAGGTGTCTGATCAGGTGTGTATCTGAGACCTTTCTTCCTTCTTTGGGAAGGTTTGCATTGCCATATAGTTCCCTCTTATGAATAGTTTTGCTGCATCCCAGAGGTTCTGGGCTGTGGTGTTATCATTTTCATTGGCTTCCATGTACTTTTCAATTTTCTCTTTAACTTCTTGGTTCACCCATTCAGTCTTTAGTAGGATATTCTTTACTGTCCAAATGTTTGTTATCTTTCCACAGTTTTTTCTTGTGGTTGATTTGAGTTTCATAGTGTGGTCGTCTGAACATATGCACAGTATCATCTCGGTCGTTTTGTATTTTTTGAGGGCTGATTTGTGTCCCATTATGTGATTTATTCTGGAGAATGTTTCATGTGCACTTGAGAAGAATGTGTATTCTGCTACGTTTGGATGAAATATTCTGACTATATCTGTTAAGTCCATCCGGTATAGTGTGTCATTCATAACCATTGTTTCCTTTTTGATTTTCTGTCTAGATGATCTGTGCATTGCTGTCATTGGGGTGCTGAAGTTCCTTACTATTATGGTATTATTTTCAATGAGTTTCTTTGTGTTGTGATTAATTGCTTTATATATTTGAGTGCTCTCACATTTGGAGCATAAATATTTACAATTGTTAGATCTTCTTGATGGATAGATCCCTTAATTATGATATAATGCCTTTCTTCAACTCTTGTTACTGTCTTTATTTTAAAGTCTCGATTGTCTGATATAAGTATGGCTATTCTGGCTTTCTTTTTGTGACCATTAGCATGATAGATGTTTCTCCATCCCCTTACTTTCAATCTTAAGGTGTCTTTAAGTCTAAAATGGGTCTCTTGTAAACAATATATAAATGGATCTTGTTCTCTTATCCATTCTGTTATCCTATGTATTTTGATTGGTGTCTTTAATCCAGTGATGTTTATAGTGAGTCCTGAAAGTTGAATTTATTGCCATTATGTTGCCTGTGGAGTTGGAATTTCTGGTGGTGTTCTCTGTTCCTTTTTAGTCTTTGTTGCCTTTGGTCTTTTTGGTTTTTGTTTTGTTTGTCTGTTTGTTTGGTCTTTTTTTCCCATAGAGTGTCACCCTTAAAATTTCTTGCAGGGCTGGTTTAGTGGTCACATACTCCTTTAATGTTTGTTTGGCGGGAAACTTCTTATCTCTCCTTCTATTTTGCATAACAGTCTTGCTGGTAAAAGAATTCTTGGCTGCATATTTTTCTCATTTAGCACATTGAATATATCCTGGCACCCCTTGCTGGACACCAAGTTTCTTTGGAGGAGTCTGCTATGACATGATTTGTCTTCCCTTGTAGGTTAAGGACTCTTTTTTCCCTTTCTGCTTTCATGAATCTTTCCTTGCCTGAGTATTTTGTGAATTTGAGGATGATATGCCTTGTTCTTGGTCAGTTTTTGTTGAATCTAATGGGAGTTCTTTGTGCTTCCTTTTTTTTATGTGTGTGTCTTTCTTTTTTTATGTCTCTGTCTTTCCCCAGTTTAGGAAAGTTTTCTGCTATGATTTGCTCACATAAATTTCTATCCCTTTTTCTCTCTCTTCATCATCTGGGACTGCTATGATTCTGATGTTATTCCTTTTTCATGAGTCACTGAGTTCTCTAATTCTTATATTGTGCTCTTTTGCCATAGACTCCCTCTTTTTTTTCCTTCATTTTTTCTTCATAAGCTTGTCCTCTATATCAGTGATTCGCTGCTCTGATTCGTCTATCTTTGTTGCCATGGCACACATTCAAGATTGCAGCTTATTTTTAGCATGTTTTGTTTCATCCTGACTAGCTTTTACTTCTCTTATCTAAACAGAAAGGGATTCTAATATATTTTCAACCCCAGCTAGTATTCTTGTTATCGTGCTTCTAAATTCTGGTTGAGACATCTTGCTGGTATCTGTGTTGATTAAGTCCCTGGCTGTCATTTCTTCCTGTTCTTTTTTTTTGGATTGAATTCCTTCATTTCATCTTTTTGAAGGAAGAAAATGAATTGATAATGTAACAAAAAAATTTAAAAAAACACAAAAACTTCAAATAAAAGATGCTGTGTCCTAAGTGTCTTTTGGTCTGGTTGTTGAAAGAAGCTTGATAGATTAGTGAAAACAGGGAACGAGTAAAAGGAAAAAAATAGGAAAAAAAAGTGTGAAAATTTAAAAAAAGGATACAATGATATAGAATAATATTAAATAAAGTAAATTGAATTGAAAAATTTTTCAGAAAGTAAAATCTATAGTAGAAAAAGATTAAAGAAAAATCTTTTTAATAAAAATGTAAATTTAAAATAAAATTTTCTCCTCCTTTATTCAAGAATTTGCAAAGAAAAGAAAAAGGGAAATAAATGGAACACATGGACCAGTGAAGAGAATTAAATATGATTGAAATGACATGCACTTTCCCCTATAAATTAAATTATGAAGCAGTTCATAGATCATAAACTAAGCAGGTGGAGATACTGGTTGTGTTCCTGAGGAGTGAGATTGGCCCAGTTGGTCACGGTTGAGTGTAACGGCATTGTTGTCTACTAGATGGCGCTGCTTAGCTTCCTAGGGTGGATTGCTTTGGTGCATGTAGGTGTGTATGTACATGCGCAAGAGAGGTGAAAATGGCGTCACCCAGCTATCCAGTCTTTAGTATCAGAATCTGTACTCTTCCCAACCAGCAATCAAATTCCCTCCTTGTTTCCAGTTTCTGCCCACTCCCTGCTTCTACACTGTCCATGACCAAGCTGTCAGGCTACCAGGTGGCACCTCACTCCAGAGTTTTATCACAGATGTGGCTGTGTTTTCCAACCCCTCACTTCTGAGCAACTGCAGCTTTCACCTATTCCAACCATCTGGGGGAGGGTCTCACCAACAATTGCCAGCCGGCTCCCTGGAATGTTTGTGAGACTGTGCTGTTGCTGATGCACTGTGCTGGAGACTGGCTGGGTCCCTACCCACCCCAGAAAGAGTTCACATGATTGTGTAGCAGCAGCGTTTCAGGGATTATGGAAAATCACAACACACAACTGCTGCCATGCTTCACCCTTCATGACCTTGTTCCAGCACCAGCTAATGTGGTTGTTCTCCAGGGTCCTATGGGAACTTTGCCTATGGGGTGGCCACACAGCCTCTACCCAATGTCCTCCCAGCAGGGGAACCTCCTCTCCCCATATGACCTGATGACCCTTGGACTCGCTCTCTGCTCCTGGGGTCACCCTTCCCACCAGAGCACAGCCAGGTCTTGAGCTGTGGAATTTCAGACTCTGCGTTCCCTGTTTAGAAAGTCTAAATGGAATTTAACCCCTCTCTTTTCTCCTTCTCCCTTTTTTCTTCAGTCCCTATGCCTGTTTCCTCTCTTACACTTTTTCTCCAGCCCAGCTTCTTTAAGTGTGTGTGTGGGTGCTTCCTGTACTCTTCCTGTCCCCTGTCCTTTCCCTGCAAGCAAAAACAGCTCCCTGTTCTCCATAGCTTATCTCTCCTCCAGTTCACCACTCTGCTCTACGTGCCTGTTGAGTTTGTGGTTCAGGATTTGCATAGTGTTGTGTCAATCCTCAAATAAGTTTTCTAGGTGTGCAAGGTGATTTAGTGTTTATCTGGCTGTATATCAGGGATGAGAGATGCAAAAAAAAAAAGCCTTGCATCCTGTTGTGATCTTGGCCCCTCCCTATTTTATTTAAATTTTGATTTATGTTTATATAGTTTTTAAGAGAGAGAGAGATGGAGCATGAGTGGTGGAGGGCCAGAGAGAGGTGCAGACTCAGAATGGGAAGTGGGCTCCAGGCTATCAGTTTTCAATACAGAATCTGACGTGGGGCTCATACCCACAGACCGGGAGATCATGGCCTGAGCCGAAGTTGGACGCTCAACTGACTGAGCCACCCTGGCACCCCAGTAGTAGAGTTTTTTTAAATATTCATTTTTCTTTAAAATATATTTATTTATTTTGAGAGAGAGTGGGACAACATGCATATAGGAGGCAGATAGAGAGAGAGAGAGAGAGAGAGAGACAGAGAGAGAGAGAGAGAGAGACACTCAAGCAGGCTCTGCACTGTGAGCTGTGGAGTCCAATGTGGGACTAGAACTCATGATCTGTGAGTTCATGATCTGAGCTGAAACCAAGAGTTGGTCGCTTAACTGACTGTGCCACTCAGGTGCCCTTAAGTGTATATTTTTTTAAAGAGAGAGAATGTGAGCGAGAGAGAGGCAGAAAGAGAGAGGGATGGAAGATCTGAAGGAGGCTCTTTGCCAAGAGCAGAGAGCCTGATTTGGACCTGGAACCATGAGCTGAGTGGATGTTGGACACTTAACTGACTGTGTCACGCAGGCACCCCTGTTTCAGAAGTAGAATCCAGTGATTCATTACTTACATATAACACCCAGTGCTCATCACAAGTACCCTCCTTAATGCCCATCCCACATTCATCTCCACCCCATCAGCCTTCAGTTCGTTCTCCTTTAGCCTCTTGTGGTTTGTTTCTTTTTTCTTAATTGTTTTCACCCTCCCATATATTCCTTTTTTTTGTTTCTTAAAGTCCACCTATGAGTGTACTCATATGATATGTGTCTTTCTCTGACCGACTGACTTATTTCGCTTAGCATAATACACTCTAGTTCTATCCACATGGTTGCAAATGTCAAGACACCATTCTTTTTGATTGCTGAGTAACATAATATATATATATATATATATATATATATATATATATATATAAAATCTATATCTATATATACCTATATCTAGAAGAGATACAGATAGATATCTTCTAAGATGAAGAGGTATAGATATATGGATATCTATATCTTTAACTATATATATATCTATATATCTTCTTTTTTTCTATTCATTTTTTAATTTAAATTCTAATTAGTTAACATACAATGCTATATTGATTTTAGGAGTAGAAATCAGTGATTCATCACTTATATACACACCCAGTTCTCATCACAAGTTCCCCCAATGCCCATCAGCCATCTAGCCCATCTCACACCCACATCCCTTCTCAGTTTGTTCTCATGTTTAAGTCTCTTATGATTTGTTGCCCTCTCTCTTTTAACCCCCTCCCATATGTTCATCTGTTCTGATTCTTAATTTCCACATATGAGTGAAATCATGTGATATTTGTCTTTTTATGACTGACCAATTTTGCTTAGCACACTCTAGCTCCTTTCATGTGGTTGCAAATGGCAAGATTCCTCTATTTTTGATGGGCAAGTAATATTCCATTGTATATATATACACCACTTCTTATCCATTCATCAGTTAACGGACACTTAGGCTCTCTCCATAATTTGGCTATTGTTGATAATGCTACTATAAACGTGTGGGTGTATGTACCCCTTCAAATCTGTATTTTTGTATTTCATGGGTAAATAACTAGTAGTGCAATTGCTGGGTCATAGGATAGTTCTATTTTTACATTTTTGAGGAACCACCATACTGTTCTCTAGAATGGCTATACCAGTTTGCATTTTCACCAACAGTATAAGAGGGTTCCCTTTTATACATATCCTCACTAACATCTGTTGTTTTCTGAGTGTTGTTATTTTTAGTCATTCTGACACGTGTGAGGTGGTATCTCATTGTGGTTTTGATTTGTATTTCACTGATGATGAGTGATGTTGAGCATATTTTCATGTGTCTGTTAGCCATCTAGATGTCTCATTTGGAGAAATCCCTGTTCATGTCTTCTGCCCATTTCTTATGTGGATTATTTACCTTTAAGGTGTTGAGTTTGATACGTTCTTTTTAGATTTTGGAACTAGCTTTTTATCCAATATATCATTTGCAAACATCTCCTATTCTGTAGGCTGCCTTTTAGTTTTGTATGCAAAGGATGTTTATGTTGAAGAAGTCCCATTTTGGCTTTTGTTTCCCTTGCTTCTGGAGACATGTCTAGTAGGAAGTTGCGATGGCCAAGGTCAAAGAGGTTGTTGCCTGTGTTCTCCTCTAGGATTTTGATAGTGTCTTGTCTCACATTTAGGTCTTTCATCCATTTTGAATATATTTTTGTGTATGGTGTAAGAAAGTGGTCCAGTTTCATTCTTCTGTATGCCACTTCTGTATGCCAGTTTTCCCAACTCCATTTGTGAAAGAGATTGTGTTTTTTCCTTTGGATACTTTTTCCTGCTTTGTTGAGGATTACTTGGCCATATGTTGGGGATCCATTTCTGGGTTCTCTATTCTGTTCCATTGATCTATGTGTCAGTTTTGTGCTAGTATTATACTATCTGGATGATTACTGGTTTGTCATAGTACTTCAAGTCCGGAATTGTGATGACTCCAGCTTTGATTTCTTTTTCAACATTACTTTGACTATTCGGGGTCTTTTGTGGTTCCATACAAATTTTGGAATGAATTGTTCTAGCTCCGTGAAAAATTCTGGTATTATTTTGATAGGGACTGCAATGAATGTGTGGTTTGCTATCAAAATTTTAACCACATATGTTCTTCCAACCCATGAGCATGTAATGTTTTCATTTAAAAATTTTTTTTCAAGTGTTTATTTATTTGTGAGAGAAGGAGAGAGAGAGTGTGAGTGGGGCAGGAGCAGAGAGAGAGAGGGAGATGCAGAATTTGAAGCAAGCTCCAGGCTCCAAGCTGTCAGTGCAGAGCCCAATGTGGGGCTGAAACTCATGAACCATGAGTTCATGACCTGGGCCAATGTTGGATGCTTAATCAACTGATCCATCCAGGTGCATGATGAGAATGGAATGTTTTTCTAATTCTTTGTGTCTTCTTCAATTTATTCATAAGTGCTCTATAATTTTCAGCATGTGGATCTTTTACCTCTTTGGTTACGTTTGTTCCTGTTTCTTACGGTTTTTGGTGTAATTATAAATTAAATGAATTCGTTGATTTCCCCTTCTGCTGCTTCATTATCGGTGTATAGAAATGAAACTGATTCCTGTATGTTGATTTTATATCTTGCGACTTTGCCGAATTCATGAATCAGTCCTAACAGTTTTTTGGTAGAGTCTTTTGAGTTTTCCATGTAATGTATCATGTCATCTGTGAAGAGTGAGAGGTTGACTTATTCTTTGCCAATGTGTATACTTTTTATTTCTTTCTGCTGTTTGATTGCTGAGGCTAGGAGTTCCAGTACTATGGAAAAGAATAGTGATGAGAGTGGACATCCCTGTGGTGTTCCTGATCAGGGGGAAATCTATGTTTGTCCCCCTTGAGGATGATATTAGCTGTGGGTCTTTCATATATGGCTTTTATGATGTGGAGGTATGTTCCTTCTATCCTGATTTTCTTGAGTGTTTTAATCAAGAAAGGATGCTGTGTTTTGTCAAATGCTTTTTCTGCATCGATTGACAGGATCATATGGTTCTTATCTTTTCTTTTATTAATGTGATGTATCTCATTGATTGATTTGCAAATATTGAACCAGCCCTGCAGCCCAGGAATGAATCCCACTTGATCATGGTGAATAATTCTTTTTATATGTTGTTGAATTCGATTTGCTAGTATGTGGTTGAGAATTTTTGCATCCATATTCATCAGGGATATTGGCGTGTCGTTCTATTTTTCTGCTGGGTCTCTGTCTGGTTTGGGAATCAAAGTAATGCTGGCTTCATAGAACGAGTCTGGAAATTTTCCTTCCCTTTCTATTTTTTGGAACAGCTTGAGAAGGATAGGTATTATCTCTGCTTTAAATGTCTGGTAGAATTCCCCAGGGAAGCCATCTGGTCCTGGACTCTTATTTGTTGGGAGATTTTTGATAACTGATTCAATTTCTTCGCTGGTTATGGTCTGTTCAAAATTTCTCTTTCTTCCCGTTTGAGTTTTGGAAGTGTGTGGGTGTTTAGGAATTTGTCCATTTCTTCCAGGTTGTCCAGTGTGTTGGCATATAATTTTTCATAGTATTCCCTTATAATTGCTTGTATTTATGAGTGATTGGATATAATAATTACATTTTCATTCATGATTTTATCTATTTGTGTCCTCTGTATTTTCTTTTTGAGAATCCTGGCTAGAGTTTTATCAATTTTGTTTATTTTTTCAAAAAACCAACTCTTGGTTTCATTGATGTGCTCTACTGTTTTTTTTTTTTTTTTTTTTTAGATCTATATTGTTTATTTCTTCTCTGTTCTTTATTATTTCTCTTCTTCTGCTAAGTTTGGGATGTCTTTGCTCCTCTGCCTCTAGTTCCTTTAAGTGTGCTGTTAGATTTTGTATTTGGGATTTTTCTTATTTCTTGAGAGAGGCCTGGATTGCTATGTATCTTCCTCTCAGGACTGCCTTTGCTGCATCCCAAAGCGATTGGATTGTTGTATTTTCATTTTTATTGGTTTCCATATATTTTTCAATTTCTTCTCTAATTGCCTGGTTGACCCATTCATTCTGTAGTAGGGTGTTCTTTAACGTCTATACTTTTGGAGGTTTTCCAGAATTTTTCCTGTGGTTGATTTCAAGTTTCATAGCATTGTGGTCTGAAAGTGTGCATGGTATGATCTCAATTCTTTTATACTTATTAAGTGATATTTTGCGACCCAGTATGTGAACTATCTTAGAGAATGTTCCATGTGCACTTGAGAAGAAAGCATATTCTGTTGCTTTGAGATGCAGAGTTCTAAATATATCTGTCAAGTCCATCTGATGAAGTGTATCATTCAGGGCCCTTGTTTCATTATTGATTCTCTGTCTAGATGATCAATCCATTGTTGTTAGTGGAGTGTTAATGTCCCCTGCAATTACCACATTCTTATCAATAAGGTTGCTTATGTTTGCGATTAATTGTTTTATATATTGGTGGGCCCCTGTATTTGGCACATAGATATTTATAATTGTTAGCTCTTCCTGATGGAGAGAGCCTGTAATTATCATATAATGCCCTTCTTCATCCCTTTTCACAGCCTATAATTTAAAGTCTAGTTTGTCTGATGTAAGTATGGCTACTCTAGCTTTCTTTTGACTTCCAGTAGCATGATATATAGTTCTCCAACCTCTCACTTTCAATCTGACGGTGTCCTCAAGTTTAAAATGAGTCTCTTGTAGACAGCAAATAGATGGGTCTTGTTTTTTTTCTTTAATCCATTTTGTATCCCATGACTTTTGGTTGGACATTTAGTCCATTTACAGTGAGTGTTATTTTTGAAAAATATGGGTTCAGAGTCATTGTGATGTCTGTAGGTTTCATGCTTGTAGTGATGTCTCTGATACTTTGTGGTCCTTGCAACATTTCACTCACAGAGTCCCCCTTAGGATCTGTTGTAAGGCTGGTTTAGTGGTGATGAATTCCTTCGGTTTTTGCTTGTTTGAGAAAACCATCTCTCCTTCTATTCTGAATGACAGACTTGCCGGGTAAAGGATTCTTGGCTGCATAATTTTTCCATTCATCACATTGAAGGTTTCCTGCCATTCCTTTCTGGCCAGTCAAGTTTCAGTAGCTAGGTCTGCTACTACCCTTATGTGTCTACCTTTGTATGGTAAGGCGTGTTTATCCCTAGCTGCTTTCAGAATTCTCTTTATCCTTGCATTTTGCCAGTTTCACTATGATATGCCATGCAGAAGATCGATTCAAGTTACATATGAAGGGAGTTCTCTGTGCCTCTTGGATTTTAATACCCGTTTCCTTCCTTGGATAGTGGAAGTTCTCAGCAATGATTTGTTCAAGTATACCTTTAGCCCCTTTGTCTCTCTCTTCTTCTTCTGGAATTCCTATGGTATGGATATTGTTCTGTTTTACTGCATCACTTAATTCTCTAATTCTCCCCTTGTACTCTTCGAGTTTTTTATTTCTTTTTCTCAGCTTCCTCTTTTTCTATAATTTTGCCTTCTAATTCACCTTTTCTCCCCTCTGCCTCTTGAATCTGTGCTGTAGTCACCTCCATTTTATTTTGCACCTCATTCATAGCATTTTTTAATTCCTCATGACTATTTTTTGTCCCTTGGTCTATGTAGTAATAGATTCTCTGCTGTCCTCTGTGCTGTTTTCAAGCCCAGCGATTAATTTTATGACTATTATTCTAAATTCTTTGCTTTTAATTTTTTAAAATGTTTTTATTTATTTTAGAGGCAGAGAGAGACAGTGTATGATCAGGGGAGGGGCAGAGAGAGAGGGAGACACAGAATCTGAAGCAGGTTCCAGGCTCTGAGCTGTCAGCACAGAGCCCGATGAGGGGCTCGCACTCAAAGATTGCGAGATCATGACCTGAAGTCGGACGCCCAACCGACTGAGCCATCCAGGTGAGATCATGACCTGATTTCGGACGCTCAACCGACTGAGCCATCCAGGCGCCCCTATTATTCTAAATTCTTATTCCTTTGTATTGCTTAAATTGGTTTTGATCAATTTGTTAGCTGTCGCTACTTCCTGGAGTTTCTTTTGAGGAGAATTCTTCCATTTCATCATTTTGGCTAGTTTTTTTTGTCCTTTATGTGTTTTAAAAGCTTGTTGTGTGCTCCACCCCTTGAGCACTGCTCTATTAAAGGAGGGCCATACACTGTCCAGGGCCTGGCCCTTCAGGAGGTGTTTTTTCAGAGATTGTTACTTGCTCTGTGTTGTTGTGACTTTTGTTATTTTATTACCCTGCTCGTAGTGATATATATATATATATATATATATATATATATATATAGATAGATATGTAGATATATATATCTATATATCTATATATATATATGTAGATATATATATCTATTTTTTAATATATGAAATTTATTGTCAAATTTGTTTCCATACAACACCCAGTGCTCATCCCAAGTGTCGTAGTGATATTTTGGATCCTCCACAAGGTGTGCTTTGATTTGTTCCCTGGAGTAGCTCTGTAAAGGAAAACAGACAAACTGGAGACAAAAACACTCAAACACATAAAGAAATAATACAAATAAACAAATGAACAAAAACAAAAAACTAAACACTCAAAAAAAAAAAAAACACACCCAAGCACTGACTACACGTACAGAAGGGGTAGACGTGATGCTGATGAAAGAGCAGATACAAAGATAGGAATGACAGGAGGTGGGGGAACAAGAAAAGATAAACATTGACTAGGCAGAAAGACTAAAAGGCTTAATGCAGAGAGAGAGAGAAAGGAAAATAAAGAAGGAAGTGGGGAAAACGAAACGAAGATAAAGGTACCTAGTAGAGAACCTATACGGCTTGGTTATTCCAGAGAGAGAGAAAGTGTAAAGAAGGAGGTGTAGAACATGTATCAAGAGAATGGATTAAATATGTCTGTTTAGAGAAACCAGTAACCAGAGTAACCAGCCTAGGGGAAGGAAGAGATAAGGAGGAGAAATGGGGGGAAGAATATATGTATATATCCAGAATTGACTTAGAGTGAATCCGGGCAATGGTGTTGCGCTTGTGGGGATTAGGTGTCCACAGGGTCTGTGCCACTCTGGTGGATAGACAGTTACCCAGTGTGAAAGGGCGTGGTTTGGGGCAACTGGACCCACCTCCACTATGGACCCAGGGAGTGGTGCCTGAGTCCATGCCTTAGTGGTGGTGTTGGTGGTGGGGGGGAATGGTGCTCCCCCAGTCTCTTCTCCATGGAGCCAGACCTGTTGGACTCTGAGTCACCCTCACTGTGCTGCGGGCGCACAGGATTCAGAGTCCTGCTTCGTGCACTCTGGCACTGGGGGAGCACCTCTCAGTGTGGCCGATTTGTGGCCCCAGGTGGCTTTGTCTGTGCTGCCCGCACTTCAGGGTGGACCGCCTTCTTCTACTGGTGACTGAGCCGTCCCCATTGCCGCTGAGCCCCGGGGGGTGGCAGACACAGGCAGACACAGGCAGGCTTTGTCTTTTCCCACAGCACTCCAGGGAGACGGCTGCCTTTTCCTTTTCTTTCTCTTGTCCAGATGCAGTCCTACACTTCCCTGGCCACTCTTTCTTTTCCTTTTGTCTCTCGCAGAAGGGGGTCCCTCCCCTCCATACCCACTCGGCCTTTTTTTTTTTATCTCCTCTTGTTCGCAGCCACCCACCCATCTTTTCTCCAGCTTTCCCATTTTCTTCCTGGTAGATTCAGCCTCTTTTCCTCCCAGGTTCTGGTGTTCAAAGTCCTTTGCCCTCTACACTTCTTTGTTTGAGAGATTCAGGAAGTATGGATCCCCCTACTTCTCTGCCATGTTGCAGATCTTGTAGTTTGTGAGTTTCTAGGAGTGTTCCAATATCTTCCAGATGGCCAGTTTGTTGGCAAATCATTTTTCATAGTATTCTCTTCTAATAGTTTGTATTTCTACAAAGCTGGTTATGATCTCTCTTCCTTTATTCATGATTTATTAATTTGGTTCCTCTCTCTTCTTTTTGAAAAGTCTGGCTAGAGGTTTATCAATTTTGTTTATTCTTCCAAAGAACCAGCTCTTAGTTTCAAGGAACTGGTCTACTGTGTTTTTTTTGTTTCTATATCATTTTTTTCTGATCTAATGTTTACTATATCCCTTCTTCTGCTTGCCTTAGACTTCATGTGGTTCCTTTGGTAGCTTCTTTAGGTGCAAGGTTAGATTGTATATTTGGGACCTTTATTCCTGTCAAGTGTGGCCTGGGAACAGGCAGGTGTGTCATTCTCTCCCTCCTCAGGACATCCAGAATGTCATTCTCCCCATTACTATCAGGATGGGATCTACCTGGTATGTGAATACCTGAGAACGTCCAAGTCCAAGAATGTTTTTAGCAGGAGGTAGTTTATCTGCTTAGGCAGAACATGATGAATGAAACTGGAAGTTATGGATCTTTGAGAAATGGCCACAAAGTACCCATCAATTTTCTTCCATTTTTCTTATTGAGTATTTGTAAGTCTCCTGATAAACTCAAAATCAATTTGAGCTTAAATGCAAATACTAGCTGAATTTAAATACACCATGTACACATATTAACAACACAGGTAAGTTTTTAAATTATTTGAACACACCTTTAAAACCAATGGTTATAAAATGTACAGTATTTTACAGGATTTGAGTCCCCCCCCCCACCACATTAGATGTTTGATAGAACTTCGTCGCCTTTTTTATATTGATGGTAAAGATTAGAATGTGCCTAATTATTAGCTCTGTGATCCTGTATAATTGGTTATGAATGAAATGAAATGAAAAATGTATTTACATATTTACATTTAAAATTTGGGGCGCCTGGGTGGCGCAGTCGGTTAAGCGTCCGACTTCAGCCAGGTCACGATCTCGCGGTCCGTGAGTTTGAGCCCCGCGTTGGGCTCTGGGCTGATGGCTCAGAGCCTGGAGCCTGTTTCCGATTCTGTGTCTCCCTCTCTCTCTGCCCCTCCCCCATTTATTCTCTGTCTCTCTCTGTCCCAAAAATAAATAAATGTTGAAAAAAAATAAAAATAAAATTAAGCAAGTGAACGGATTCTTCCTTGCATATTTATGTGTACATATTTTGGGCAGTTGTGAGGAAAAAATCTTAAGTGTATTGTAAAATATGTAGGTCATTCACAGATGGGAGCTAAATTAGCTGGGGAGCTGTAGGGAGTTACTTGTCCTCTGTGAGATATGTGAACTAATAGAAGAGACAGATTAGGTCTCATCTGGCATTGTTTTCCAGTGTCATGTCCCTGAGGATTACCATGTCTGGGCAGCTCAGTGACATGGGCTTATTAAGAGTATGGGACATCCGTTCCCCAGAGATGTCATCAGGGGAAGGGACTTGATTCTCTGTGCAAGCCCAGCCAGATTTCAGAATCAAGGCACCCTCTCACATGCTTGTAAGTGTCTCAAGTCGCACAGACAGGTCATCGTACTCGGGACACCATACTTCGACTCTGTGACTGCTTTCATCCTCTACTTCTGAGAGGCAAAGTTCAGATCTCTGGTGCCACATGAAGACCTGTGAAGTCTTCCTGAGAAGGTGTCCTTTTCCTTAAGAAAAAGTTATGGAGAAGCCAGTGCTGGTACAGTCAACCTTTGCATTTACTGCAGACACTGATTCTCCATGTCCATGTTCCTATCTCCAGAACTGTATGTAGGAAGTAACTTGGAGTGGAGTTAGGGAAATAGTTTTGAATCTACAGGGAAGATGAATAAAGGTGAGTGTAATATAACTTCGTCGCTGCATTGCTGTAGGAATCGACAAGTTAATTTCCAGTTGCAATTGCTCTTGAAACAACAAAAAAAAAGCTAAATGGTTTGCATATGGTCAATTGTCTAATGCAACAGACTGTGGAAGTTCACAAAATTTCAGAACTAAATGTAATTGTTCATTATTGATCACACCAAGTCATTCCTAGACATTTGATTCTATTGTAGTACATGCATCGCCCCACTCGGTGCACATGTGGAAAATAATTAGATATGCATGTTAAGTGGGAATAACATTTGCATTCAGAAATAGATTAGTAGAGAATCTATATGTGTAAAACTATCAGATTGTATGCCTCCATGCTTTCCCTTTGTTTCATATGTCTGTGAAATTAAATAATATTTCCTCTCTATGCTAAAATCATATCAATATTTATTAATTTAAATGTTTATTTTCTCCCTTATCAGTTACCAATGTATGTAAAATATGTATGGAATTTTTAACTGCTATGTTGAAAATTACATCAGGGAAGTTCCATTTGGTGTATATTCTGTCCATGAATCTTTATTTTGATTTTATGGTTAAGAAGAAAGCTGATCCTTCAAGTGCATATAAGTTACCAAATGATGAGGAAAAATGTAGTAAAAAACCTGAATGTTTTACTTGACACAGTGTGTTGTGTGTGTGTGGGGGGGCATGTGTGTTTCTGTGTGTGTGGTTGCACCTAGGTGATGTGTATATCACACCAGTTTACATCCTTCTATCTTTGCACACGATCATGAATGGACTCTCGTATGAACGCTGTTGGTGACCTGCTCAGATGCTCTTTACCTGCTGGGGCTCCAATCCAAACCCTAGTTGGTATGAGTGTGGGCTCCACGGTTCACAGTCATTCCCTTCGTGACAGAATTGCCCTCAGCTTAAGGGAGCCACATTGCCAGGCGGTCTCGGGAAGCTGGTGGGGGCAGCTCACAGCCAGTGACAGACTATGGGATGTACAAAAGGTGCCAATGCCAAGGCAGGCCTGAATCTGATGCAATCCATGCTCCAGAGTCATGCTGTCCAATTCAGTAGTAAGTACCCACAGGAAGCTATTTAAATTTAAATTTATTAAAATTACATAAAGTGTACCATTCAGTTTCTTAGCAAGATATTTTATTTTTATGTATTTAGTTAAATAATTTTTAAAATGTTTATTCTTGAGAGAGAGAGAGGGAGAGGGAGAGAGACAGACAGACAAGAGTATGTGCAGGGGAGGGACAGAGAGGAGATACAGAATCCAAAGCAGGCTCCATTCTCTAAGCTATCAACACTGAGCCCGACGTGGCACTCTGACCCACAAATCATGAGATCGTGCCATGAGCCAAAGTTGGATGCTTCACCGACTGAGCTACCCAGGCACCATGATTTCTTAGATAGGACATTTAAAATGCTCAGGTATGACAGGTGGGCTTAGTATTGGACAGTGAAGACAGAGAATTTCTACCATCACAGATGGATGCTTCTACTGGAGAGTCTTGTCCAGCTTCCCATGGGATCAGACTCCTGCTCTGTTTCACTGGAGACCACATCCTTGCTTAGCAACATTCTCTGCTGTTTTCCTTCCCTCACCCCATTTATCCCAAGAGCATTCCCTGAATAAACAACATGCCCTGGAAATCCTACTTCATCGTCTTCTTCCACAAAACCTGCCCTACAGCCCTGTCAGTGTTCATCACATCTGTCATTTCCTATGTAGTGATGGTTGTATCCCCTCATTTGCTCATCCTCCCTCATCATTGGGGGCCTGTTCTCATATGTCTGAGGTTAGCTCAGACCCATGGGACAGAAGCATCATGAAATCAACAGTGATTCATTCATAGCATTGAGGCTGTGGAAATCTTGCCCGCACTTTTTCAGGATTCATTCAGAAACCAGATAGGGCAGCGTGTGTATGTCAAACACATCAGTGAATGTTATATGTTTGAAACACCTTAAATGGAGTCATTGAACTGAGGTCTTTTGTCTTTAAACTGTGTAGTATGCATACTGAGAATCTGGTTTTGTGGACATTTGTATTCTTCCACCGAAACGTTTAGAGTTACATGTAGCATTGAACACTTAGGATAATTGCTCTATTACCTTATGTCTGTCAGTACCAAGCATTTAACGTCTTTTATTTGATGTCTGTTTTCTTGTTATTGTAAATTGAGTTCTTGTGAGGTGTCATTTCAATTATATACTTTTTTGATGGTAATTATTATATAGAATGCCACTTTTTCATTTTGCAAAATCTGTTTTTAATGAATATTTTTTTATCTCTTTCTATATATATGTCCTTTAAAAGTATTTTTTTGTGTGCAAAGTAATAATTTATGTGTAAGTTTTAGAACTGGATTTCCTGTATCAGATTATTTCATGAGAGCTGCATTCTACATTCTGCATGTAGGTAATATATATAAACATATATTTATATAAGTATAAATATATATTATAAATTAATATAAATATATTAAAACCCATCCATACACATATAATATTGTAAAGCAGCAAGAAATTTGTACAAGTTCATTTCACCACCTCTTTATGTTTTCTCAACTGTCTTCATAGTCCTTATCCATATGGACTATTAAAATGTATCGTTATTTTATTCTAATGGTTCAGTATGATATTGGTATTTTGTTTGGATGAGTTAGCATTTTCTGTTTGCTCTCCTTCATTTTCATGAGTGTTTCCTTTGTCAGGCAATTTAAATAGTTTGCCAGCCGGGCTCTTGGTGGCGAAGTTGGTTAAGCCTCTGACACTTGATTTTGGCTCAGGTAATGGTCTCAGAGGTGTGAGGTCGGGCTCTGTGCTGACAGTGAGGAGTTTGCTTGGGAATTTCTCTCTGGGTCTCTCCTCTCTCCCTCTCCATCTCACTCTGTCCCTCCACTGCTTGTGCTCACTCTCTCTCACACAAAATAATAAATAAACTGAAAAAATTAAAGCAATAAAAATTTGTCAGCAATGTGTTTCAGACGGATGTGTGGATATTTGTGCACGTGTGCATGAGAACGAACCACGGTTTGTTTTTATTTGCTCTTCTGAGAAGGTGTTAAGGAGGGGATATTCCCTGTTGTTGCACATTTAGACCGTCCCTGATACATTTATAATTAATTCTATTAAGAAATTGTTGGTGCATAGATTTTGTTTTGTGGATACCACTGGTCACATCTTCACAGGAAATCAAAGG
Source organism: Acinonyx jubatus (assembly GCF_027475565.1). Taxonomy (NCBI): domain Eukaryota; kingdom Metazoa; phylum Chordata; class Mammalia; order Carnivora; family Felidae; genus Acinonyx; species Acinonyx jubatus. The sequence goes on along the minus strand of NC_069385.1, from coordinate 147,318,318 downwards.
AGTTCTAAAACAGTGTGAATTACCACATTCTTTATTCCATTTCTATGAACATTTATTTTATGCCAGATTTGTACCCGTTTCTTTCACACATTGGTTTGAAAGAAACTTGCGTCATATATTAAATCTCTTGGAAGAGTTAAAAATGTGCTGGATGCCTACCCTTCTGAATATGATAGAACTGAAATACTCGTGTCCTGATGCCTCTTTCGTTGGTATGTTACTATGCTCATTCAGTACTGTGCAGCTGGATGGAAATGGTCATCAGACGAGCCTTAGAGCCTTAGAGCCTTAGAGCTGGCATTGTGTTTGATCTAGAGTGACTGTCTCTGCAGGCTAGCTTCCAGAATGGTGATCATTCATATAATATAGATGGGTGTTGGAGATTTTGTATAATACCAATATATCCTTTCCTTTAGGCCTCCTTGTACTAAGTTAAGGTTAGCATTATAGCTCTTCGACTTGTCATGGCTTTGAGAATATATCTGTGTTTATCTCTATATATTTACCCAAGTAATTATTTTATCCTAGGCAATGATGCAAAGCATTACACTTTGTACATAGGTTACCCATTTTGATAATGCTTTAATATGTTGTGACTAGAATGGTGATATGGAGTAATCCTACCTCTTTGAGGAATTTTTTGAAGGTTGGTGTAATTACTCTAATGGAGTAATGTGTGAAACACAAATCTGCAGAAGGAAGAATTGAGTGTTGGCCCCTGGATTTTAGAGTTCTGATTCCAAAGGACTCTGCACAGCCGATGAATTTTCAGAGTTCTTGTTAAATTGGCATGGTAATTTTAAGCATCTTTGGGGTTAACGTTAAGCACTGTTTGAATGGTGTTGTTCTCAGGTTTTCTCTCATTATTTGTTTTACTTCCACACACACACAAAGAAACCTGATATTTGTTTGTATGCAGAACTAGCAGCGATGTGTTGAATGTAACTGAATTCTTTGTAGAAATATATTCAGGGTCATAAATTCCTGTAACTGAATTTATTTTCGAGATCATGTTGTATCATGACCTGTGCCATGTGTGGTGTGTGTATTCCAGTTGTGTGAAATTATGAGATACATATGAAAAATAATGAATCTGGGGTGCCTGGGTGGCTCAGTCGGTGAAGGGTCTGACTTCGGCTCTGGTCAAGATCTCACTGTTTGTGAGTTCAAGCTCCATGTTGGGCTCTGTGCTGACAGCTAGGAGCCTGGAGCCTGGTTCAGTTCTGTGTCTTCTTCTCTCCCCCATTTCCCCACTTGCACTCTGCCTTTCTCTCTCTCTCAAAGATAAATACACATTAGAAAAATTTTTAAAAATGCTGACTATCACTTTATGTGCATCACTTTCCTATTCTTTCTGATTTCCCTCCCTCTTTTCCCTTATGATTTTCTCTGAAATGCACACATATTTTTATTTTATTTCATTTATTTTATTGATTTTAAATTCTCTTTTTTATTTTTTTGAATTTACATCCAAATTAGTTAGCATATAGTGCAACAATGATTTCAGGAGTACATTCCTTAATACCCCTTACCCATGTAGCCCATCTTCCCTCCCACAACCCCTCCAGCAACCCTCAGTTTGTTCTCCATATTTATGCGTCTCTTCTGTTTTGTCCCCCTCCCTGTTTTTATATTATTTTTGCTTCCCTTCCCTTTGTTCATCTGTTTTGTCTCTTAAAGTCCTCATATGAGTGAAGTCATATGATTTTTGTCTTTCTCTGACTAATTTCACTTAGCATAATACCCCGCAGTTCCATCCACATAGTTGCAAATGGCACGATTTCATTCTTTTTTGATTGCTGAGTAAGACTCCATTGTATGTTTATACCACATCTTCTTTATCCATTCATCCATTGGTGGACATTTGGGCTCTTTCCATACTTTGGCCATTGTTGATAGTGTTGCTATAAACACGGGGTACACACACATATTTTACAGTACTTTCAGCCTACTAGGCTGAGACTGAAAGACATTTTGTACCTATGACGGATGCAGACACAGGTCCATTATTTGATTTTTCTTACATTAAATATTATGATTTTCTATTCTGATAATATAGAATTAATTAATATGAATGATGGCAATTTCATGAGTCCATAATTTATTCAAAGAGTTACTTATACAATCCCATGCCCTGTCATATAACATGCTAAATTCACATACTGCCAATATTTTATTGCTTTGAAGATTGCTTTTAAAAATTGCTAAATGCTTGGTCTTGACAGGAAACATGTGATAAGAAAGAATGGACCAGAAAAATGGAAGTTCTTTCACTGGCTTTATCCTGCTGGGTTTCTCTGACCGGCCTCAGCTGGAGCGAGTCCTCTTTGTGGTTCTTCTCATCTTCTATCTGCTCACCCTGCTGGGAAACACAACCATCATTGCGTTGTCCCACCTGGACCCACACCTGCAGACTCCCATGTACTTTTTCCTCTCCAACCTAAGCTTTCTGGACCTGTGTTACACGACCAGCATTGTTCCTCAGCTGCTGGTTCATCTCAGGGGAGCAGACAAGTCTATCTCCTTCGGTGGCTGTGTAGCTCAGCTGTTCGTCGCTCTAGGGTTGGGATGCACAGAATGCATTCTGTTGGGGGTGATGGCATTTGACCGCTACGCAGCCGTCTGCAGGCCCCTGCACTACACAGTGATCATGCACCCCCGTCTCTGTGCCCTGATGGCTTCTGCATCGTGGTTCCTTGGTTTTGCCACCTCCTCATTGCAGACAGTGCTCACCTTCCTTGTACCACTCTGTGGGAGAAATAAAATAGACCACTTCCTTTGTGAGGTTCCCCCACTGCTCAAGCTTGCCTGTGTTGACACCACTGTGTATGAGTCTGAGCTCTTGTTTGTCGGTGTGATCATTCTCTTCATACCTGTGGCATTAATCACATTCTCCTATGGTCATGTTGTCAGGGTAGTGCTAAGAATAAAGTCAGCCGCAGGACAGAGGAAAGTGTTTGGAACATGTGGGTCCCACCTCACCGTGGTCTCCCTCTTCTATGGCACGGCCATCTATGCTTACCTCCAGCCCAGCAACAACTACTCCCAGGATCAGGGCAAGTTCGTTTCTCTCTTCTACACCATCGTCACCCCCATGGTCAACCCGTTTATATATACCCTGCGGAATAAGGATGTGACTGGAGCAATGAAGAAGGTGCTCTGTAGGGGCTATGACTCCAGATGACTCGGTACAGAAGACCCTGTGATGGAACACTTTGAATGTCAGAGCCCCTAAGATTTTGTGTCTGGACGTGTCATCCAACGTTTCCCCTGATGACTCTCATGAGAATTACCTTACTTCATTGTTTTAAGCAATGAGTGTTCAAACTCTGAATTCATGGATTCAACATGCAAGAGAGTTCCCATTTCTAAATATCCTTGACAACACCTGTTGTTTCTTGTATTGTTGATTTTTGCTATTCTCACATGGGTGAAGTGACATATCTTTGCATTTTTGGTTTGTATTTACCTGATGATCAGTGATGTTGAGCATGTTTTGACGTGTTTTTTTGTCATCATGTTGTCTTCTTTGGAGAATGTCTATTCATGTATTCTGGCCATTTTTAATTGGATCATTTGTATTTTGGGCATTGTAGGTATAAGACCTTTATAACTTACGATATAAACTCTTTATTGTTTATGTCATTTGTCAATATCTTCTCTCATTCAGTAGTTTTCTTTTAACTTTGAAATACAAGTAAATTTGAAATATTTTTCAAATGATTTTATTCTAGTTTTTTTAATTAAGTGTTTTTACTTATTCATCTTTATCATAAATATTATTTCTTTTTAAAATAAATGTATTTATTTCAATTCAAGTTAGTTAACAGATAGTGTTGTATTGGTTTTGGGAGTAAAACCCAGTGATTCATCACTTACATATGAAGCCATGTACTCTTCCCAAGAAGTGCCCTCCTAATACCCATCACACATTTAGCCCATGCCCCCACTCCTCTCTCCTCCAGCAACCCTCAGTTTGTTGTTTGTATGTAAGAGTCTCCTATCATTTGCCTCTTTCTGTTTTTCTTTTTTTCCTTCCCTTCTCCTCAGTTAATCTGTTACATGTCTTAAATTACACATATAAGTGAAATCATGATAATCATGATATTTGTCTTTCTCTGATCGATTTATTTCACTCAGCAAAATACAGTCTAGTTCTATCTATGTCGCTGCAAATGTCAAGATTTCATTATTTTTGACTGCTGAGTAATACTCCATCGCATATATTTACCAGTTCTTCTTTATCCATTCATCCATCAATGGACAGTTGGTCTCTTTCCATAATTTGGCTATTGTCGATAGCACTGCTCTTGTGCAGTGGGGTGCATGAGCCCTTTTAAAACAATACACCTGTATCCCTTGGATGAATACCTACTAGTGCAATTTCTGGGTCATAAGGTAGTTCTATTTTTAATTTTTTGAGGAACCCACATAGTGCTTTCCAGAATGGCTACACCAGTTTGCATTCCCAGCAGTAGTACAAAAGAGATCCTCTTTCTCTGCATCCTTGCCAACATCTGTCGTTGCCTGAGTTGTTAATGTTAGCCATTCTGACAGGTGTGAGGTGATATCTCATTGTGGTTTTGATTTGTATTTCCCTCATGGTAAGTGATTTTGACATTTTTTCATGTGTTTGTTAGCCACCTGGATGTCTTCTTTGGACAAGTGTGTATTCATGTGTTTTGCCCATTTCTTCACTGGATTATTCATTTTTTGAGTTTGATAAGGTCTTTATAGATTTTGCATACTAACCCTTTATCTGATATATCATTTGGAAATATCTTCCCCCATGCCATAGGTTGCTTTTATTTGCTGATTGTTTCCTTCACTGTGCAGAAGCTTTGTATTTTGATAAGGTCCCAATAGTTCATTTTTCTTTCTGTTTCCCTTGCCTCTGCAGATGCGTTGAGTGAGAAAGTTGCTGCTTCCCAGGTCAAAGAGGTTTTTGTCTGCTTTCTGCTCTAGGATTTTGATGGCTTCCTGTCTTACATTTAGGCCTTTCTTCCATTTTGAGTTTATTTTTGTGTATGGTGAAGGAAAGTGGTGAAGGATCATTTTTCTGTATGTTGCTGTCTAGTTTTCCCAGCACCATTTGCTGAAGAGACTTTATTTATTCCATTGGAAATTCTTTCCTGCTTTGTCACAGATTGGTTGGCCATACATTTGTGGGTCCATTTCTGGGTTCTCTTATTGTGGAGAACACTCAGTTCCATTGATCTGAGTGTCTGGTTTTGTGCCAGTACCATACTATCTTGATCACTACAGCTTTGTAACACATCTTATTTTTTCCCTCAGAAATGCTTTGTGTGTGTTTATTAATTCCTCAAAACAAGCCTGTGAGGCAGGTGCCATTAATTATTGATAACTGCCCTTTAGCTTTGTAACAATTTGAATCTTGGAACACTGCAGAGAAATGGTAAGGGAGGAATAATCCCCTAATCTCAGCCAGGTGGGAATTCTGGATTTGCCTTGTCTTTTGACTTTTTGTTTTGACTAAATTTCTCTGAGCTTTGTTATCTTCACTGAATATCTCTATTACAATCCTGTTATCAAAAATCATATTGTACTTAGGCACCTAGGTGGCTATTCAGTTAAGCTGTAATACGTCTTGCAGTCCAGCATCGTGATACCTCCAGCTTCGGTTTTCTTTTTCAAGATTGCTTTGTCTATTTAGTTGTTTTCCGGTTCCATACAAATTTTAAGATTGTTCTAGCTCTGTGAAGAATTCGGGTGTTGCTTTGATAGGGATTGCATTGAATATGTTGATTGCCTGAGTAGTATCGACCTGTTAACAATCTTTGTTCTTCCCATCCAGGAGTATGGAACATTTTGCCCTTTTCTTGTGTGTCTTCTTCAATGTCTTTGATAAGTTTTCTATAGTTTTCAGTGCATTGATTTTTCACCTCTTTGGTTATGCTTATTGGTGGGTATTTTACGGGTTTTGGTGCACTGGTAAATGGGATCGATTTCCTGGTTTCTCTTACTGTTGGTTCATTATTGGTGTATAGGAATGCAATGGATTTCTGTGCATGGATTTTACATCCCGCAACCTTGCTGAATTCATGGATCAGTTCTAGAAGTGTTTTCGTGGAATCTTTTGGGTTTTCCACATAGAGTGTCATATCATCTGTGAGGAGTGAGTGTGTCTTCCTCCTGGCTTATTTGGATGTCTTTTATTCCTCTGCGTTGTCTGATTGCTGAGTCTACGACTTCGGATACTATCTTGAGTAACAGTGGTGAGAATGGGCATCCTGTCCTGTTCCTGATCTTAGGGGGAAAGCTCTCAGTTTTTCCCTATTGAGGACGATAGTAACATTAGGTCTTTCATTTATGGCATTTGTGATCTTGAGGTATGAGCCTTCTAGCCCTACCTTTTTGAGGGTTTTTGTCAAGAAAGGATGCTGTATTTTGTCAAATGCTTTCTCTCCATCTATTGAGAGGACCATGTGGTTCTTGTCCTTTCTTTTAGTGATGTGATGTATCACACTGATTGATTTGCAGATATGGAACTAGCCCTGTGTCCCAGGTATAAATCCCACTTGGTCTTGTTGAATAATTCTTTTAATGCATTGTGTGATTTGGCTGGCTATTATCTCATTGAGGATTTTTGCATCCATATTTATCAGGGAAATTGTTCTGTAATTCTCCTTTTGAGTGGGTTCTTTGTCTGGTTTTGGAATCAAGGTAATGATGGTCTCATAGAATGCGTTTGTAAGGTTTCCTTCCATTTCTATTTTTGGCATGGCTTCAAAAGAATAGGTGTTAACTCTTCTTAAAATATGTGGTAGAATTCCCCTGGAAAGCCATCCAGCCCTGGACTCTTGTTTTTTGGGACAGTTTTGATTACTAATTCGATTCCTTTACTGTTTATGGGTGTGGTAAAAGTTTCTGTTTCTTCCTGTTTCAGTTTTGGTTCTTTATGTGTTTCTAAGAATTTGTCCACTTCTTCCAGATTGCCCATGTTATTGGTGTCTAATTGCTCATAATATTCTCTTATTATTGTTTATATTTCTGCTGTATTGGTGGTGATCTGTCCTCTGTGAATCTTGATTTTTTAAAAATATTTTTTAATTGTATTTTTTAAAGTTTACATCCAAATTAGTTAGCATATAGTGCAACAGTGATTTCAGGAGTAGATTCCTTAGTGGCCCTTACCCATTTAGCCCATCCCCCCTCCCACAATCCCTCCAGTAACCCTCTGTTTGTTCTCCATATTTATGAGTCTCTTCTGTTTTGTCCCCCTCCCTGTTTGTATATTTTGTTTCCCTTCCCTTATGTTCATCTGTTTTGTCTTTTAAAGTCCTCATATGAGTGAAGTCATATGATTTTTGTCTTTCTCTGACTGACTGATTTCACTTAGCATGATAGCCCCCAGTTGCATCCACGTAGTTGCAGATGGCAAGATTTCATTCTTTTTTATCGCCGAGTGATACTCCGTTGTATGTATATATATACCACTTCTTTATCCATTCATCCATCAGTGGACATTTGGGCTCTTTCCATACTTTGGTTATTGTCGATAGTGGTGTTATAAACATGGGGGTGCATGTGTGCCTTTGAAACAGCACACGTGTATCCCATGGATAAATGCCTAGTAGTGCAATTGCTGGGTTGTAGGGTAATTCTCTTTTTAGCTTTTCGAGGAAACTCCATACTGTTTTCCAGAGTGGCTGCACCAGCTTGTATTCCCATGTGATTCTTTATTTTATTTATTTGGGTCCTTTCCTTTTTATTTTTGATCAAACTGGATATGGATTTATCATATTGGTTAACTCTTTCCAAGAGCCACCTTCTGATTTCATTGATCTGTTCTACTGGGTTTTTTGGTTTTGATAGCCTTACTTTCTGCTCTAGTCTTTATTATTTCCTGTCTTCTGCTGGTGTGGGGTTTTATTTGCTGTTCTTTTTCCAGCTCTTTAAGGTGTAAGGTTAGAGCCTTCTTCCATCTTTAGCAAGGCCTCGATTGCTATATAGTTCCCTCTTATGACCACCATTACTGCATCCCATAGGTCCTGGGCTTTGGTGTTGTCATTTTAATTGGCTTCCATGTACTTTTTAATTTCCTCCTTAATTTCTTGGTTAGCCCATTCGTTAGTTAGTAACATTGTCTTTAGTCTCCAAGTATTCGTTATCTTTCCACCTTTTTTCTTGTGATTGATTTCGAGTTTCATAGTGTTGTGGTGTGAAAATATGCGTGGTGTGATCTTCATCTTTTTTGCTCATTGAGGGCTGATTGGTGTCCCAGTATGTGATCTATTCTGGAGAATGTCCCATGCGCACTTGAGAAGAATGTGTATTCCGTTACTTTAGGATGAAATAATTCTAAATATATCTGTTAAGTCCATTTCGTGTAGTGTGTCATTCATAATCATTGTTTTTTTGTTGATTTTCTGTTTAGACGATATGTGCATTGCTGCCAGTTGAGTGCTGTAGTCCATTACTATTATGGTATTATTATCAATGAGTCTTTGTGTGTGTAATTAATTGATTTATAAATTTGGGTGCCTAACGTTTCGAGCATAAATGTTTACAGTTGTTAGATCTTCATGATGGATAGGCCTGTTAATTATGATATAATGCCCTTCTTGATCTTTTGTTACAGGCTTTATTTAAATTTTTTTTAACATTTATTGATTTTTGATAGAGAGAGATAGCATGAGTGAGGGAGGGGCAGAGATAGAGAGAGAGAAAGACAGGGAGACACAGAATCCAGGTATCAGGCTCTGAGCTGTCAGCACAGAGCCCAATGACGTGCTTGAACTCATGTACTGTGAGATTTTGACCTGAGCAGAAATCAGACCCTTAACCAACTGAGCCACCCAGGCACCTCAGTCTTTATTTTAAAATCTAGATTGTCTGATATAAGTATGGCTACTCTGGCTTTCTTTTTGTGACCATGAGTAAGACAGATGTTTCTCCATCCCCTTACTTTCAATCTGAAGGTGTCTTTAGGTCTAAAATGAGTCTCTTGTAAACAGTGTATGGACGGATCTTGTTTTCTTATCCATTCTGTTATCCTATGTGTTTTGACTGGAGTGTTAGTCCAGTATTGCCATTATGTTTTTTCGTGGAGTTGGAGTTTCTGGTGGTGTTGTCTGTACCTTTCTAGTCTTTGTTACTTCTGATCTTTTTGGGTTTTGGTGTTTTTGTTTGTTTGGTCTTTTCTCTTCTCAGACAGTCGCCCTTAAACTTTCTTGCAAGGCTGGTCTAGTGGTCATGAGCTCCTTGAATGTTTGTTTGTCTGTAAACTTTTTATTTCTCCTTCTATTTTTAATGACAGCCTTGCTGGATAAATCATTCTTGGCTGCATATTTTTCTGACTCAGAGCGTTGACTATATCCTGGCACTCCTTGCTTGCCTGCCAAGTTTCTGTGGATAGGTCTGCTGTGAACATGATCTGTCTTCCCTTGTAGGTTAAGGATTTTTTTCCCTTGCTGCTCTCATGATTCTCTCTTTGCCTGAGTATTTTGTGAATTTGGCTATGGTATGCTTTGTTGATGGTCCGTTTTGGTTGAATCTAATGAGAGTCCTCTGTGCTTTCTGGATTTTAATGTTTGTGTCTTTCCCCAGGTTAGGAAAGTTTTCCTCTATGATTTGCTCACATAACTTTTTACCCCGTTTTCTGTCTCTTCAGCTTCTGGGACTGCTATGATTCTGATGTTACTCCTTTTTAATGAATCACTGAGGTCTCTAATTCTTATATTGTGCTCTTTTGCCTTAGACTCCCTCTTGTTTCCTGCTTCATGTTTCTCCATAAGCTTGTCCTCTATAAGTGATTTGCTGATATATTTCATCTATCCTTGCTGCCATGGCATCCATTCATGATTGCAGCTCAGTTACAACATTTTTTATTTCATCCTGACTAGCTGTTACTTCTTGTATAGCCGCAGAAATGGATTCTAATGTATTTTCGACTCCAGCTAGTATTCGTATAATTGCGATTCTAAATTCTGGTTCAGACATCTTGCTTATATCCCTGGTTGGTTATGTCCCTGGTTGTGATTTCTCCCTGTTCTTTTTTGGGGGGTGAATTTTTTCGTTTCATCATTTTGAAGGAACAAAATGAATTAATCAGGTAGAAAAAATTAAAATTAAAAGAATTGAAATCGAAAAAATATTAAAATTAAAAAATTACACACACACTCAAATAATTGAATAAATGATGCTATATCCTAGGTGTGTTTTTGTCTGGGTGTTGAAAGAGGCTTGATAGATTAGAGAAAAAAGGGGAAAGAAAGAAGACAAAAAGGAAAACGTTTGAAAATTTGAAAAAAATGAAGGAGACTAAGATGAAATAATGGAAGTATACTAGAATTTGAAAAAAAATTACAGAAAGGTAGAATATATAGTAGAGAAAAAACTAAAGAAAAATATTTTTAATAAAAATTAAAATAAAAATGAATTTTTTCTCTTTCTGCATTCAAGAAAAGGAAAAGAAATGAAAAAGAGAAAAAAGACAAAGGGGAAAAATAAGGAAAATATTTAAAAATTTGAAAAAAAATGAGTTCAATGAATTAGACTGAAATACACTTGTGGAAGTAAAATAGAATTTGAAAAAATTTACCCCGATGGAAAACATATAGTTAAAAAATTAAAGAAAATATTTGTAATTAAAATTGAAAGTAAAAATGAATTTTTCCTCTTTCTGTATTCAAGAAAAAAAAGAAATAGAGAACAAAAAGAAAAAAAAGAAAGAAAATTGAGTAGATGGACCTGGTAGCAGACTGAAATATGACGAATTTACTTTGATTTCCCCTACAATTCAAACTGTGATGTGGTTTATAGTCCATAAGTAAGTAGGCTATACTTGTGTTCTTGAAGAGCAAGGTTGGTCCAGTTGGGCAGGACTTAGTGTAATGGCTCCATTCTCCACTAGATGGCGGTGCAACCCTACTGGGGTGGATTGTTGTGGCACTTGTAGGTGCATATGCGCATGCATAGAAGAAGTGAAAATGGCATCACCCAGCTATGCAGTCTGTAGTATCGGAACTCATTTCTCCCCGATTAGCACTCATGCACCCGTCCTCTGCCTTCAGCTTTCATCCACTCCTTGCTTTTTCACTGTCTGTGACCAAGCCCCAGGCAGTACCTCTCTCCCGAGTTTTGTCTCAGATGAGGCTGTTTTCCCCAGCCTCTTACGTCTGAAGGACTGTGGCTTTGACCTGTTCCACCCCTCTGCGGGAGGGTCTCACTGAGCAATGGCTGGGTTCCGGCCGCACCCAGGAAAGTTCGTGGGACAGTGCTGCTGCCAGTGCACAGAGACTGGGCCAGGTACCAGCCCGCCCCCTCAAAAGTTTGTGAGGTCGTGTAGCAGCAGCTTTTCAGGGATTATGGAAAATCACAACACACATCTGGCACCACCTTAAGGCTTCACCCTTAATGACCTTGTTCTAGCACCAGCAACTATCGCTTTTCTCTGGGGTCTGCTGGGACCAGATGGCCTCACATTCTCTACCAAATGTCCTTCCAGCAGTGGAACCAGTACTCCCCGTGTGGCCCTAGAACCTCCCAGACCCCACTTTGGTCCTGGGGATTCGCCCTTCCCACCAGAGCACTGCCAGTTATCGAGCTGCAGAGTTGCAGACTTGCAATCTCCCTGTTTATAGTCTTAATGGAATTTTAGCCCTCTCCTTTCTCCTTTTTTAGTTTAGTCCCTGCAGCTGTTTCCAGTTTTCCCCCTTCTTTCCAGCTGCTTTTGGGGAGGGGTGTTTTTCCCATATTCTCACCACCGTCTCTGTCCTCTCTCTACATGTAAAGCACCTCCCTGTCCTTCGTGGCTTCTGTCTCTCCAAGTTCACCATTCTGAGCCACCTACCTGCTGAATTCTGTGGTTCAGGTTGTGCAGAATGTTGTGTTCATCCTCAGATCACTTTTCTAGTTGTGCAGGGTGGTTTAGTGTTGGTCTGGCTGTATTTCATGGACACGAGACACAAAAAACGTCCACGCTTTTCTGCCGTCTTGGCTCCCTCCCCAGAAAGCTGTGTTTTTAACTTCTTATTGCAGAGTAACTAAAGCTATTTGGATCCATTGGAAAGCATGCTTTGTGCTTAATTGGCTCGTGAATTTACCATCTAAAAAAATTCTGGTGTATAACACCTCTCTCTTGGTTACTAAGTCCTCAATTGGAGACTAAGGTTTCCTAAGAGTTAAAATTCTGCTAAGTGTACATAAGACTGATGGAAATAAGGAAAGCAACCCTGTATGTAGGAAAGTAGGAGGTTTGTAATAAAGATATAAGGAATGGAAGTACATTTTTTGTTGAGGGTCAAAGAAAGTAATTTTGCCCTAAATGAGACTGGTTCGTTGCAGAGAAATGGCTTTGGGACAAAGTTTGAAGGCAAAGGAAAGTTGTAGAAGGTTCATGAAGGGACACCTTTGGAAAAGAATTTTATGTGTGCTCAGGATGGACTAAGGTTGAGATAAATGGAATTTTAAAAGTACCCAGGTATAAGGTGGAAATTCTGCTTTTCTCTCTATTCAAAAGTCAATGTTTTCTTGGACTGTTGATTTGCTTTTGATAAGACAATGTAAACAAACGTTTTCTTTTTTGTTTGTCTGCCAGAAAAACCAAAGCTTTAGGTTTTATCTTTATCAGGTCTTTGATTACTTAGTTAAAACTTCTCAATGTTGAAGGAACTAGGTTTTACTAACAATGATATAATGCTATACATTCGCCGTTAGGATTTTTATTGCCACCTTGGTTGAATAAATAAAGTTTTAAGATTTGTAATGATCTGTAATCCTATTTAGGATGTGCTTTATAACTTCCTAAGGTTTTAACAAACTTCCCAGGATTTAAAGGGTAAATGAAGTCTTTTTGACCAATTAGGCCCTTTTATTTGGGATGCTAAGTTACTTGGAGAAGCATTGTCATGCAACGGTAAATCTTAGGTTGTATTGCATGGGTAAATGTTGTAACTGCCCAAATATATATGCAATTCCTAAAGTTTTAATGTTTTGGCATAAAGCCATCACCTAATATTCTGATTGCTTGAAGTGTTATATGTTACAGTAATAACTGAACTTTTTTGCCAATTGCATCATAATGGACTCTCATCGGATCTTTAACAATGTGTATTTCTGAGTTTTTTTCATTTATAGTTGTTCTTATTCCCTCACAAAACGTGTTTCTTCTTCAAGAAGATTTATAAAAAGGACTTGTGGGACAAATACAGGTATTGGACATCTGTAAGATTAATACTAAAATGGGTGAGTTTCCAGAGCTAAAAAGCTGCATTAAAACTGAACAAGGGTTAGGAACATGAGACTAAATGAACTGAGGAAGATTATAGTTGTGTGACTCTTGTTGGAAATATTGCTGGTTCTCTAATGTTTGCTTTTCCAGATTAAGGAAACTTTCTCTTAAGATACCTATGATATACAGAAATGTCATAAAGTGGTCATTTGTAAACAACTGAGGCATTTATCTTTTCCCTCTACCTACCCCCTGAAATTCAAAAACTCTCAGTGAGTATTTTTTTCTTTCATGGCGATTACAATTGTTTGCAGAAGTTCAGTAAGAATCTGTTCATCTTGTGAGTATTCTCTGTTCTGTGTTTAACTCAAATCTCTGTATATATCTCCTGTCTCTTTTAGCTTCTTTTGTTTGTGCATCTAGATTTGTCTGTGTCTCTTTCCCTTTCAATGAAGACTTTTCCTTTTCACTTTCCCCACTTAGGCTCTTTATATGTTCATCTATGGGTAACCACAGAAATCCCGACCCAGGGCAGCAGTGCAGCAACTGCCTTAGGAAGGTTGGACTATTCCCGCTACTTTTTTCAGATGGAGGATTGTAGTGAAGAAGAAGAGCAAAGAGCTGGGACAATTCAGAGACCATAAATTGCCTGTTTGAGAAGGTACTGAGCTAGTGGTAATTTGGGGCTTTCGTATGAAAAACTGTCCTGACTGTTCCAGCTTGACTGAAAGGATAGTGTCAGGACCCTGCTGGTGAAAGAATTCTGCTTTCTTATTGTATTATGTTGCTTTTGTATAAAATCGTATTTTGACTGGTAGTCTTTTTATTCTACGTGTCTCATCCCTTAAAAATTCCTAATGATTATTGTTTTCTCTAAACTTAGCTTTTCCAAATGTGACTTTATCAGCTTCTTTTATCCTTTTAAAAAATATTCAATATCATACACATTATTTTTTATAGCCTCTTTGTCTCCTGCTTTCTTAGTGTCATAGGTACAGTATTTTGTACAACATTGTCATATTAAACTATGTCCAGTTTAAGAAATAGTTAAGAGTGAATTGTTATTATATCGACACCGCTGTTAACTAGAGCCTTGGACAGAACCTTGGACCGCTTGTACCCAAGTGCATACCGTTTCCTTCCCTTTGTTGGTGACTTGTTATAATCAGTGCTTTGATATTGGTTTTAGTTTTGACCATATTTTTGACTATAACTATAGTCTTATCACCCATGTGTGAGTTCATAAACAATAGTTTGTTTACCTGGTTTTGAACTCTATGTAGAGGGATGGATTTCTTTCTAACTTGCATCATTTGCTCAGCACTCTTGTGTGAACAGCTTTGTTTCCATTTGTTTCCATGTAGTTTTATTCATATTGTTGTAGAGTACACACTTCTGCATGAACATGCCACAGTTGACCCAGTTTACTGTGATGGGCATTAGGATGTTTGCAGGTTTCAGTGAATACAAACAGTGGTGCCATTGAGCGTTCTTATATATGTGTCTTCAGACAGGTGACCGAGCATTCCCCTAGGTCATATCGCATCTAGGAATGTCAGTGTGGGTCAGCATCACTCGATAATGCCACGCTGTTATCAAAGTGATTTGACCATGTAAGACTGGCAGCAGCGAGTGAAGCCTGGGAAGAAAAGCATTAATTATTGGTCCGTAATTCCCTCCCTCTTCAGGACACCCAGAGTGTATCGCCTATACTAGTTCTCCCCTTAACTATCAGGATGCGATCTGGCTGGAATTGAATTACTGAGAAAATTCAAATCTAAGAATGTTTGTAGCAGGAGATGCTTTATCTCCTTGGGCTGAACATGAATAAAGGAAACTGGAAATCATGCATCTATGAAAAACAGCCAATAACCACCCATCGGCTTCCTTCCACTTTACTTTGTGGTTATTTTAACTCTCCTGGTAAACTCTAAATTATTTGGAACTGAAATGCAAGGACAAGTTGAATTTAAATAAACGATGTATGTTTTGTTAAAAAGACATAATTTTTAAAATTGTTTGAGTACATCACCAAAACCAATTGATATAAACTGAACAGTGATTTAGAGGATTTGAGATTTTATTCCCTTAGCCACATTAAAATTTTGGTAGAATTTGGTTGCCCTCCTTTATATTTACCTTAAAGATTAGAATGTGTCTAAGACTTAGCTCTGTGATCGCAAATAACTTGGTTATGAATGAAATTAAATGAAGAATACATTCAAATATTTATGTTTAAAATTAAGTAACTGAATGGAATCTTCCTTATATATGTATATGCAAATATTTTGGGCACTTGTGATGAAAAAATCTTAAGTGTTTTGTAGAACATCTAGGTCATCACAGATGAGAGTTGTAGTAGCTGGGGAGGTCTAGGGAGTTATTTGTTCCCTATCAGATATGCGAATGAATAAAAAGACAGGTTAGGCCTCCTCTGACATTGTCCTCCATAGTTATTGTCCCTGAGGATTGCCATGTTTGGGCAGCTCAGTGACATGGGCTCATTAAAGGTGTGGGCATCCGTTCCCCAGAGACGTCTGCAGGGGAAGGGACTTAGTTCTCTGTGCCAGCCCAGACACAGCTCAGAGTTACGGCACTTTCGCCTGCTCATAAGGTCTCACTGTCACACAGGCAGGTCACCGTACTCGAGAAACCATACTGAGAGTTTGTGACTGCCTTCATCTTCTACCTCCAAGAGGCAAAGTGCAGATCTCTGGTGCCACACGAAGACCTGTGCAGTCATTGTGAGAAAGTGCCCTATGCATAAGAAAAAGTTATGGATGACCCAGTGCTGGTATAGTCAACCTTTGCATTTCCTGCAGACTCTGATTCTACATGTCCGTGTTCCTATCCCTGGAGCTGTATTTAGGCAGTAACTTGGAATGAGGTAGGGAAATAGATTAAACCCAACAGAGAAGGTGAGAAAAGGTGAGTGAAAATGGAACTAAGTCTCTCTGTTGCTTTAAGAATTGGGAAGTTAAATTATTTTCAGTTGCAATTGTTTTTGAAATAAAAAGGTTGTATTTGTTTGCATATGTGGTGAATTGTCTGAAGGAACAGACTATGGAAGTTTATCAAATAGAAGAACTAAACTTAATTACTGATTAGAGATGTCAACAAGTCATTCCTAGACATTTCATTCTGTGTAGTACATTCGTCACACGTCTCTATGCTCATATGAAAACAACTTAAATATGCATGTTTGGTAATAATAAAATATGTTTTTTATGCATATATGTAAAAGTATTAGATTGAGTGTTTCCATGCTATTCCTTTGGTTCCATAATGTCTGTGAAATATTGTTGTCTATGTAGACACTCATTGTCAGTATTTATAGTTTCTAAATGCTCATTTTTTCCCGTATTACAGAAATATCTAAAATATGCACTGAGTATTGAAAATGCTTTGTGAAATTTACTACAGGGAAATTCCATTTTGTGAATGTTGTGTCAATGCATCTTGTTTTTGGCTTTATTGTTAACAAGAAATGATGATCTTTCATTTGAATACAAATACCAACATGAAGAAGACAAAGTTGAAGGAAAACTGAATGTTTACTTAATTGATGAATTAGGGAAATGACAAGTTATATGTGTGTGTGTGTGTGTGTGTGTGTGTGTGTGTGTGTGTGTGTGATTGCACTGAGGTCATGTGTAAAGTACACTAGGTCCCACCCTTCTACCCTTGCACACAATCATGAATGGACTCTTGTATGAACAGTGTTGGTGACCTGCTCAGATGCTCTTTACCTGCTGGGGCTCCAATCCAAACCCTGCTTGTTATGAGTGTGGGCTCCAAGGTTCACAGCCATTCCCTTCTTGAAACAATTGCCCTCACCTGTAAAGGAGCTATAGTGCCAGGTGGTCGGGGAACATGGTGGGTGCAGCTCAAGCCAGTGACAGACTTATGGGATGTACAAAAGGCTGCCAATGCCAAGGCAGGACTAAATCTGATGCAATTCATGTTCCAGAGCCATGGTGTCCAATAGTGTAGTAAGTAGCCACATAAGCGATTTAAATTTAAATTCATTACAATGAAAAACATGTGAAGTTCAGTTTCTTAGCTGGGAAATTTTAAATGCTCAGGCAGTGACAAGTGGAGAGTGGGTACAGTATTGGACAGTGAGGACAGAGTATTTCTACCATCACAGATGGATGCTTCTACTGGAGAGTTCTGGCCAGCTTCTCATGGGATCAGGCTCCTGCTCTGTTCCACTGGAGACCACATCCTTACTTAGCAACATTCTCTGCTGTCTTCCTTCCCTCACCCCGTTTATCCCGAGAGCATTCCCTGAATAAACAACATGCAGTGGAAATCCTACTTCATCATCTTCTTCCACAGAACCTGCCCTACAGCCCTGTCCGTGTTCATTACATCTGTCATTTCTTATGTAGTGATGGCTGTATCCCCTCATTTGCTCAAACTCCCTCATCATCGGGGGCCTGTTCTCATATGTCTGAGGTCAGCTCAGACCCATGGGACAGAAGCATCAAGAAAGCAATAGCGATTCAGTCATAGAACTAAGGCTGAGGAAATCTTGCCCACACTTTTTCAGGATTCATTCAAGAACTGGATAGGGCAGAGTATGTATGTCAAATATACCAGTGAGTGTTATATATTTTAAATATCTTAAGTGTAGTCATTATCTTGAGATATTTTGTCTTTAAAATATGTAGTGTGCATACTGAGCATCTGGTTTGTGGAAATATGGATTCTTGCACTGAAATTTTTAGAATTTTGTGTCAATATTGAACAGTTATGGTAATCACTGCATCTCCTTGTGTGTGTCAGGAGTAAGCATTTAACCTCTTTTATTTGTTGCCTGTTCTTTGTTTTTTAAAATTATTTATTTTAAAATTTACATCCAAGTCAATTAGCATATGGTGCAACAATGATTTCAGGAGTAGATTCCTTAATCCCCTTACCCATTTAGCCCATCTTCCCTCCCACAACCCCACCAGCAACCCACTCTTTGTTTTCTATACTTAAGGGTCTCTTATGTTTTGTTCCCCTCCCTGTTTTTATATTATTTTTGGTTCCTTCATGTTCATCTATTTTATATCGTAAAGTCCTCATATGAGTGAAGTCATATGATATTTGTCTTTCTCTAATCCCGCTTAGCATAATACCCTCTAGTTCCGACCACATAGTTGCAAATGGCAAGATTTCATTCTTTTTGATTGCCGAGTAATACTCCATTGTATATATATACCTCTTCTCTTTATCCATTCATCCATCGATGGACATTCGGGCTCTTTCCATACTTTGGTTATTGTTGATAGTGCTGCTATAAACATTGGGGTGCATGTGCCCCTTCAAAACAGCATACCTGTATCCCTTGGATAAATACCTAGTAGTGCAATTGCTGGGTCATAAGGCCATTCTATTTTTAATTTTTGGAGAAGACTCCACACTGTTTTCCAGAGTGGCTACACCAGTTTACATTCCCACCATCAGTGCAAAAGAGATACTTTTTCTCTGCATCCTCGTCAACATCTGTTGTGGCCTGAGTTGATAATGTTAGCCATTCTGACAGGAGTAAGGTCGTATATCATTGTGTTTTTGATTTATATTTCCCCAATGATGAGTACTGTTGAGCTTTTCTTCATGGTTGGTTGCCATCTCGATGTCTTCTTTGGAGAAGTGTCTATTCATGTCTTTTGTCCATTTCTTCACTGGATTCTTTGTTTTTTTTGGGGGGGGTGTTGAATTTGGTAAGTTCTTTAAACCATTATCTGATATGTCGTTTGCAAATATATTCTCCCATTCCATTGGTTGCCCTTTAGTTTTGCTGATTGTTTCCTTTGCTGTACAGAAGTTTTTATTTTGATGAGGTCCCAATAGTTCATTTTTGCTTTGGTTTCCCTTGCCTCCGGAGATGTGTTGAGTAAGAAGTTGCTGCAGCCGAGGTCAAAGAGGTTGTTGCCTGCTTTCTTCTCGAGGATTTTGATGGCTTCCTATCTTACATTTAGGTCTTTCCTCCATTTTGAGTTTATTTTTGTGTATGGTATAAGAAAGTGGTCCAGTTTTCCCAGCACCACTTGCTGAAGAGACTGTCTTTATTCCATTGGACATTCTTTCCTGCTTTGTCAAAGATTAGTTGGCCATACATTTGTGGGTCCATTTCTGGGTTCTCTATTCTGTTCCATTGATCTGAGTGTCTGTCTTTGTGCCAGTATCATACTGTCTTGATGATTACAGCTTTGTAATACAGCTTGAATTCTGGGATTGTGATGCCTCCTGCTTTGGTTTCCTTTTTCAAGACTGCTTTGGCTGTTCGAGGTCCTTTATGGGTCCATACAAATTTTAGGATTGTTTGTTCTAGCATTGTCAAGAATGCTGGTGTATTTTGATAGGTATTGCATTGAATATGTAGATTGCTTTGGGTACCATTGACATTTTAACAATATCTGTTTTTCCTATCCAAGAGCATGGAATATTTTTCCATTTTTTGTGTCTTCTTCAATTTCTTTCATAAGTTTTCTATAATTTTCAATGTATAGATTTTTCACCTCTTTGGTTAGATTTATTCCTAGGTATTTTATGGGGTTTTTTTGGTGCAATTGTAAATGGGATTGATTCCTTGATTTCTCTTTCTGTTGCTTCATCATTGATGTATCTGAATGCGACTGATTTCCGTGCATTGGTTTTACATCCTGCAACTTTGCTGAATTCATGGATTAGTTCTAGCCATTTTTTTTGTGGAATCTCCTGGGTTTTCCATATAGAGTATCATGTTATGTGCAAAGAGTGAAAGTTTGACCTCCTCCTGATGATGTCTGTTCTCTTAATTATTATTGTAAAATTGAGTTTTGCGAGATGTCATTTGCCATTATATCCCCTTTTTGATAGTTATCATACATAATGTATGCTTTTTTCAAGTATTTATTTTTTTCTGTATGTGAAGTAATAATTTCTTTGTGATTTTTATAACTGGACTTTTCTGTATCATATCATATCATATCATATCATATCATATCATATCATATCATATCATTTGTGTTCCACATAATATAAGTTCACACACACACATAATCCCATAAAATAGCAAATCACTTTACAAGTCATCTCACCAGCATTTTATTTTTTCTCAACTGCCTTCTTAGTCCTTATTGATATAATATTGTTTAAATATATCATTATTGTATTCTAATGTTGCATTATTATATTGGTGTTTTCCTTGGATGAGTTAGCATTTTATGTTTGTGCTCCTTCACATTGGTGAGTACTTCCCCTATTAGACACATTTTAAAATTTGTCAGGAATCTATCTCTGGTAAAGGTATCTATATTCATGCTTGTCTGCAAGAGTTGGAACCATGGTTTGCTTTCATTGTTCTTCTGAGTAGGTGTGAGTCAGGTGATGTTCCCTTGTGTTGCACATTTAGATTGTCTCAAACACCTGTGTAATTAATTCTATTAAGAAATTTTTGTGCATAGATTTTGTTTATCAAATGTCATTGATATCACTGATCACATCTTTGTAGGAAAAGGAGGTGTAAAATAGTGTCAAATACCACATCCTTTTCTCAATATTTATGACTATTTGTTTTATGCCAGTTTTGTACCAATTTCTTTCACCCATCAGTGGGTCTAACCCCAATCACGATTCAGATTTTAAAAGTCTTAGAAGAATCAACAATGTGCTGTATGCCCAACCATTTGAATGTGATAGAACTGAAATCCTCATTTTCTGATGCCTCTTTGGTCAGCGTATAACTATTCTTCTTCAGTAGTAAGCGTTGGATGAAAATGGTCATCGCCTAGCCTTATATTTGGCAATGTATTTGGTCCAGTGTCACTAACTCTGCAAGGTAGCTTCCAGAAAGGTAATAATTAACCTAATATTGATGGATGTCTGAGATTTTGTGTAATACCAAAATAATTTTTTGTTTATGCCTTCCCTTGTATACATTAAGTATTGCATTATAGCGCTTTGACCTGCCATTGCTTTGAGAGTGCTTCTGTCTTTAGCTCTGTGTGTTTTTCTATTGCTTATTTTATCATAGGAAGTGTATGTACATAACTACATGGTTGGATAACTTTTTAAAATGTTTTTTTGTGACTAGAGTGTTGATAGGGAATAATCCAACTTATTTCAGGAATTTTACAGACACTAGTTGGTGTAATGTATGTAACAGAAATCTGTAGAAGGAAGAGGAAAATATTGATGACTGGATTTTTGAGTTCTGAATCCAACTGAGTTGACACAGCCAAATGAATTTTTGGAGTTCCTGTTAAAATGGTATGGTAATTTTAAGCATCTTTAGGGAAAAAGTTAACACTGTGATTGAATGGTGGTATTCTGGTTCTCTCTGATTATTTGTTTTACTACCACAGGAAAAAAAACACCAATGTGTGTTTATTTGCAGATCTAGTCATGAAATTTTGAATGTAATTGAATTTTTTGTATAAGTACATTGTAGGTCATAAATTCCTACATCTGGATGCATTTGGAGATTATGTTGTATTATAAAGTACTGCATGTGAGTTGTGTGCAAATCTAGTTGTGTGGAATTATGAGATACATATTTAAAATAATGACTCTCTTTCTGTCTCCATCTCTTTCCTATTCTTTCTGATTTCATGCCCTCTTTTTCCTCATCCTGTTTTTCTCTAAATGTACCTACATATTCAAAGTACTTTAAATCCTATTTAAGATCAGACTGAAAAAACTTTTGTACCTATGACTGATGGAAACACAAGGTCCATTATTTGATTTTCTATTACATATTAATGATTTACTTTTTTGATAGTGTGGAACTATATTAGTATAAGCAATGTCAGTTTCAATGAGTACATAATTTATTTAAATAGTTATTGATATAATCCAATGGCCATGTCTTTTAACATGATACATCCACCCCCTGCTAACTTTCTATTATTTAGAATATTTCTTTAAAAATTGCTAAATACTTGCTGTTGACAGGAAACATGTGGTAAGAAAGGATGGACCCGAAAAATGGAAGTTCTTTCACTAGTTTGATCCTGCTGGGTTTCTCTGACCAGCCTCAGCTGGAGCGAGTCCTCTTTGTGGTTCTTCTGATCTTCTATCTGCTTACCCTGCTGGGAAACACAACCATCATTGCATTGTCCCTCCTGGACCCACACCTGCAGACTCCCATGTACTTTTTCCTCTCCAACCTAAGCTTTCTGGACCTGTGTTACACGACCAGCACTGTTCCTCAGCTGCTGGTTCATCTCAGGGGACCAGACAAATCTATCTCCTTTGGTGGCTGCGTAGCTCAGCTGTTCATCGCTCTAGGGTTGGGGGGCACAGAATGCATTCTCTTAGGGGTGATGGCATTTGACCGCTACGCAGCCATCTGCAGGCCCCTGCACTACACAGTGATCATGCACCCCCGTCTCTGTGTCCTGATGGCTTCTGCATCATGGTTCATTGGTTTTGCCAACTCCTCATTGCAGACGGTGCTCATCTTCCTTGTACCACTTTGTGGGAGAAATAAAATAGACCACTTCTTTTGTGATGTCGCCCCACTGCTCAAGCTTGCCTGTGTTGACACCACTGTGAATGAGTCTGAGCTCTTCTTTGTCGGTGTGATCATTCTGCTCATACCTATGGCATTAATCACATTCTCTTATGGTCGGATTGTCAGGGTGGTCTTAAGAATAAAGTCAATTGCGGGACAGAGGAAAGTGTTTGGGACATGTGGATCCCACCTTACCGTGG
Organism: Acinonyx jubatus; assembly: GCF_027475565.1. NCBI lineage: Eukaryota > Metazoa > Chordata > Mammalia > Carnivora > Felidae > Acinonyx > Acinonyx jubatus. The sequence continues at coordinate 147,295,433 of NC_069385.1, read as the reverse complement.
TCTCCCTGTTCTATGGCACGGCCATCTATGCTTACCTCCTGCCCAGCAACAACCACTCCCAGAATCAGGGCAAGTTCATTTCTCTCTTCTACACCATCATCACCCCCATGACCAACCCCTTCATCTATACACTGAGGAACAAGGATGTGACAAGTGCAATGAAGAATGTGCTTTATGGGGGCTGTGACTCCAGATGACTGGGGTTGGAAGACCCTGTGATAGAAGTCTTTGAATTCAGACCCTTTAAGGTGTTTGTGTCCAGCACATGTCCTCCAATATTTCCCCTAATGACTCTCAAGGAAATTTTCTTACCGTATTCTTTTATGCAAGTGAGCATTCCAAGTCTAAGTTCATGGATTCATTCTAACCTCCAGAGATGCTGGTTTAGTGTTTCTACAGCATTTGCATCATATTAATTTTTTAGAAAGCTCCACAGGTTTTTCTTGTTTCACCCCCTCTTGGGAATAGTATTCCATTTCTACTTGTAAAAAAAATATGCACATACTATAAAGGCATACTGAAAAAAAGAATAGCAACAACTATAATAGTGTAGGAGATATTAGCATTTCAGCATTTTCTAGCAATTTCTGGAGGCATATCACTTATTCTTGCAATTTGATCATGGCTCTATTAAATGGTCCATAGGCTGACAGTATCACAGCTTTTTCCCAGAATTAGTATATAACTTGGGAAAGAAAAATTTTAGGTCAGAGAAAATCCTGGTAACATCAATCCTGATGAAGTCATTCAGATATTAGGCCCCAGTGTGACCGTAGCAGTGTGACAGTAATTTAATGTAGCCTTCATGTCACAGAGGGAGATGGTGTAATGCAGTCATCCCAGGGACAATGGGAGCATCAGGTAGCAATACAGCAGGCGGTGCTTATGTGTAATTTTGGGCATAGTCACTGAAACACCCATGTGAGTGTGCAACTTGCTTATTTTAAGTTTGTGAACCCTCCCATTCATTAAAATTGTCTTTGGAGGACATTAAATGACACAAGTCCTAATTTACATTTTTTTTTTACCTATAATAATGCAGCAAAGTTTCAAAGGTAAAATATATTTATTTATTTTTTAAAAAAATGTTTATTTTCGAGAGAGAGAAGGACAGAGTGTGAGTGGGGGAGGGCAGAGAGAGAGGGAGAGAGAATCCGAAGCAGGCTCCAGGCTCTGAGCTGCCAGCCCAGAGGCTGACACAGGGCTCAAACTCAAGAACCGAGAGACCTGACCTGAGCTGAAGTCAGATGCCCAACTGACAGAGCCACCCAGGTGCCCCTCAAAAGGTAAAATATATTTAGATACTCACTTCATACCATTTTATAAATTCTTTGATTGAGGCCTGAAGTAACCAAGGTTTTTGTATCTCACGTCTGCCAAAAGCCCCATACAATTTGATTGCAGGGAAATATTACAAAACAATAAAGAATGGCCTCTATTTTCCAGGAAATCCCATGTTCTTTTAGATTAGATTCACCAGGAGAAAGTTTAAGAAAGAAATGTATATTAATCATTAAAAATCTCAATATGTCTGAAGTTTACAAATAGTCGTCTCATTATGAAATAGCTGTAATCCATTCTAAATTATAAGTAATAAATAGAAACTTTTCATAACAAGTGAGTGTGACATTGTAGCCTTTAGGTCTCAACTCAAGCTCCCTTTGTATATGCATATGTTGTGGGGTATGGATCTGGTTTTTTTTGGTATGTATTTATTGTCATAAACAGTGTATTTTCCCATGGAAGCTGGAGCTTTGACAATGCCACCATCAAAGAAAGGTTTATGATATTTGGTAGGTTTCCCAGCGTGTAGCCCACTGTAGGTAAATGTATTTGTGTCCTCAACGGGACACATATCCATAACAATCACACTGTTTCCTCTCCTGACAGCTAACTGGCATCCTCCTGGGTCTTGAACCCCCTGAGCTGCTCATGCTCCTGACACGTGATCTTGGAACAGAAACAGCATTAGGCAGGCTGGAAATGTCAGCTCAGGAAGATTCTCACATGTCATGGTTCTGTCTGTACTCCTAACAGCATCACAGTATTCACATTTGACCTCAACACCTGGGATATATTTTTACACCATAGTAATGCTGAATGAACACCAGCCTAAAAACAGTTTTATAAAACTGTTTATCCCTGATGCTGACAAATTTCCTGCTCTCTCTTATGTTTCAACCACATCCTGACAGTTATACCAAACAGCCACTGTATAATCCCTGAAATGAACTTTCCGTGGTACGATAACCCTCAAGGACTCTTTTAAATATATTTAAAATTTTTATTATTTTTGAAAGAGAGAGAGAGAGAGAGAGAGAGAGAGAGAGAGAGAGAGTGATTGGGGGAGGGGCAGAGAGAACGGGACACATAGAACCAGAAGCAGGCTTCAGGCTCCAAGCTGTCAGCACAGAACCTGACACGGGTGGGGGGATGGGGCTTGAGCCCATGAACCGTGAGATCAAGACCTGAGCTGAAGTCAGATGCTTAACTGACTGCGCCACCCAGGTGCCACCCTCCACCAGTGTCTACTTTATCCATTCATCCGTTGATGGACATTTGGGTTTTTTCCATAATTTGGCTATTGTGGACAGCACTGCTATAAACATTGGGGTAAATGTGCCCCTAAGAATCAGCACTCCTTTATCCACTGGATAAATTCCTACTAGTGCTATTGCTGGTTCATAGGGTAATTCTATTTTTAATTTTTTTGAGGAAGCTCCATACTGTTTTCCAGGGTGGCTGCACTAGTTTGCATTCCCACCAGCAGTACAAGAGGGTTCCTCTTCCTCCATATCCTCACCAACATCTGTTGTTTCCTCAGTTGCTAATGTTAGCCACTCTGACAGTTGTGAGGTGGTATCTCATTGTGGTTTTGATTTGTATTTCCCTGATGGTGAGTGATGTTGAGCATTTTTTCATGTGGCTGTTAGCCATCTGGATGTTCTCTTTGGAAAGTGTCTATTCATGTCTTCTGCCCATTTTTTCAATGGATTATTAGTTTTCTGGGTGTTGAGTTTGGTAAGCTCTTTGTAGATTTTGGACACTAACCCTTTTTCTGATATGTCATTTGCAAATATCCTCTCCCACTCCGTCAGTTGCCTTTTAGTTTTGTTGATTGTTTCCTTTGTAGTATAGAAGCTTTTTATCTTGATGAGGTCCCAATAGTTCATGTTTGCTGTTATTTCCCTTGCCTTAAGAGGCATGTCAAGTAAGAAGTTGCTATGGCTGAGGTCAAAGAGGTTGTTTTCTCCTATAGGATTGTGATGGTTTCCTGTCTCACATTTAGCCCTTTTTTCCATTTTGAATTTGTTTTTGTGTATGGTATAAGAAAGTGGCCCAGGTTCATTCTTCTGCATGTTGCTCTCCAGTTCTCTGAGCACCATATTTTAAAAGAGACTGTCTTTTTTCCATCGGATATTCTTTCCTGCTTTTTTCGAAGAGTGGGTGGCAATACATTTGTGGGTCCAATTCTGGGTTATATATTCTATTCCATTGGTCTATGTGTCTGTTTTCGTGCCAATACCATGGTGTCTTGATGATCACAGCTTTGTAGTACAGGCTGAAGTCCAGGATTGTGATGCCTCCAGCTTTGGTTTTCTTTTTCAACTTGACTTTGACTATTCAGGGTCTTTTGTGGTTCCATACAAGTTTCAGAATTTTTTGTTCTAGTTCTGTGAAGAATGCTGGTGTGATTTTGATTAGGATTGCATTGAATGTAGAGATTGCTTTGGGCAGTATCCACATTTTAACAATATTTGTTCTTCTAATCCATGAGCATGAAAATTATTTTTCCAATTCTTTGTGTCTTCTTCAATTTCTTTCATAAGCTTTCTATAGTTTTCAGTATACAGATCTTTTACCTCTCTGGTTAGGTTTATCCCTAGGTATTTTATGGTTCTAGTTGCAATTGTATATGGGATCCATTCCTTGATATCTCTTTCTGTTGCTTCATTATTGGTGTAGAGAAATGAAAACAATTTCTATTCATTGATTTTATAGCTTCGATTGCTGAATTCATGGATAAGTTCTAACAGTGTTTTTGGTGGAGTCTTTCAGACTTCCCATGTAGAATGTCATGTCCTCTGCAAAAAGTGAATGTTTGACTTCTTCTTTGCCAATTTGAAGGCCTTTTATTTCATTTTGTTGTGTGAAGCTGAGGCTAGGTCTTCCAACACTGTATTAAACAGCAGTAGTGAGAGTGGACATCCCTGTCTTATCCTGATCTCAGGGGGTAGGTCTCAGTTTTTCTCCATTGAGGATGATATTAGCTATGGGCCACATATATATGACTTTTATGATGTTAAGGTATGTTTCTTCTATCCTGACTTTCTTGAGGGTTTTTAGTAAGAAAGGATGCTATATTTTGTCAAATGCTTTTTCTGCACCCATTGACAGGACCACATGATTCTTATCCTTTCTTCTATTAATATTATGTATCACATTGATTGATTTGTGAATGTTGAACCAGCTCTCCAGTCCAGGAATGAATCCCACTTGATCATGGTGATTAATTGTTTTAATATATTGTTGAATTCAATTTGCCAGTATCTTGTTAAGAATTTTTGCACCCATGTTGCTCAGGGATATTGGCTTGTAATTCTCCTTTTTTGTGGGATCTTTGTCTGGTTTGGGAACCAAAGTATAATGCTGGCTTTATACAATGAGTCTGGAAGCTTTCCTTCTGGTTCTATGTTTTTGGAACTGCTTCAGAAGACTAGGTATTAACTCTTCTTTAAATGTCTGATAGAATTCCCCTGGGGAGCCACCTGGCCCAGGACTCCTATTTGTTGAGAGATTAAAAAAAATTTTTTTTAAATGTGTATTTATTATTGAGAGACAGAGAGAGACAGAACATGAGCATGGGAGGGGCAGAGAGAGGAGGAGACACAGAATCTGAAGGAGGCTTCTGCCTCTGAGCTGTCAGCACAGACCCTGACATGAGGTTCGAATTCATAAACCATGAGACCATGACCTGAGCCGAAGTTGGACCCTTAACCAACTGAGCCACCCAGGCACCCCCTGCTGGGAGAGTTTTGATAACTGATTCAATTTCTTTGCTGGTTGTGGGTCTGTTAAAATTTTCAATTTCTTCCTGTTTGAGTTTTGATAGTGTGTGAGTGCCTAGGAATTTGTCCATTCCTTCCAAGGTGTCTAGTTTGTTGGCATATAAGCTTTTGTAGTATTCTCTAATATTTGTTTGTTTTTCTGTGGTGTTGTTTGTGATCTCTCTTCTTTCATTTGTGATTTTAATTATTTAGCTCCTCTCTCTTTTCTTTTTAAGAAGTCTGGCTAGGGGTTTCTCAATTTTTGTTTATTCTTTCAAAAAAACAGCTCTTAATTTCATTGATCTATACTACTGGCGTTTTAGATTCTATGTTGATTATTTTTTCTCTAATCTTTATTATTGCTCTTCTTCTGCTGGCTCTGGACTTTATGTGCTGCTGTATTTGTAGCTCCTTTAGGTGTGAGGGTAGGTTGTGTTTTGGGGACCTTTCTTGCTTCTTGAGATAGGCCTGGATTGCAATGTATTTTCCTCTTAGGACTGCCTTGGCTGCATCACAAGGGTTTGGACTGTTGTTTTTTCATATTCACTCGATTCCATATATTTTTAAATTTCTTCTTTAATTTCCTGGTTGATGCATTCATTCTTTAGTAGGATGTACTTTAACCTCCGTATATTTGGGGATTTTCCAAATTTTTTCTTGTGGTTGATTTCAAATTTCATAGCACTGTGATCTGAAAATATGGATGGTATGATTTCTGTCCTTTTGTATTTGTTGAGGGCTGGTTTATGACCCAGTATGTGATCTATTTTGGAGAATGTTCCATGTGCACTTGAGAAAAATGTGTATTCTGCTTTTGGATGAAAAGTTCTCAATATATCTGTTAAGTCCATCTGGTCCAATGTGTCATTCAGAGCCATTGTTTCCTTACTGATCTTCTACCTAGATGATCTGTCCATTGATGTAAGTGGAGTATTAAAGTCCCCTACAATCACAGTATTATTATTCATACAGTTATTTATGTTTGTGACTAATTGATTTATATATTTGGGTGCTTTTTTTGGGTGCATAAACATTTACAATTGTTAGCTCTTCTTGATGGATAGAGCCCTTAATTATGATATAATGCTCTTCTTCATTTCCTTTACAGTCTTTGTTTTAGAATCGAGTTTGTCTGATATAAGTATGGCTACCTCGGCTTTCTTTTGACATACAGTTGCATGATAGATGGTTCTCCATCCCCTCACTTTCAATCTGAAGATGTCCTGGGGTCTAAAATGAGTCTCTTCTACACAGCATATAGATGGATCTTGTTTTTTTTTTTTTTTTATCCATTCTGATACCCCATGTATTTTGATGGGGCATTTAGTCCATTTTCATTCATAGTGATTACTGAAAGATATGGATTTAGTGTCACTGTGTTATCTGTAGGTTTCATGCTTGTAGAGCTGTCTCTGGTCGTTTGTAGTCTTTGCTCTTTTCCACTCACAGAGTCCCCCTTAGGATCTCCTGCAGGGCTTGTTTAGTGGTCATAAACTCCTTAAGTTTTTGTTCACCTGGGAAAGACTTTATCTCTCCTTCTGTTCTGAATGACAGTCTTGCTGGATAAAGGATTCTTGGTTGCACATTATTCCTGTTCAGTGCATTGAATATTTCCTGCCACTCCCTTCTGGCTGCCATGTTTCAGTGGACGGGTCTCCTACTACCCTTATGTGTCTACCCTTGTAGGTTAAAGCTCATTTGTCCCTAGCTGCTTTCAGAATTCTTTTTATATTTTGCCAGTTTCACTATGATATGTTTTGGTGTTGACCCATTTTTGTTGATTTTAAAGAGAGTTCTCTGTGTCTCCTGGACTTGGATGTTTGCTTCCTTCCCCAGATTGGGAAGGTCTCAGCTATAATTGTTCAAATAAACCCTCTGTACCTTTCTCTCTTTCTTCTTCTTCTGGATCTCCTATTATATGGATATTATTACATTTCATTGAATCACTTAGATCTCTAATTCTCCCCCTCATGGTCTAGTAATTTCCTATTCCTCTTTCTCAGCTTTATCGTTTCATAATTTTGTCTTCCATTCTCCTCTCTGCTTCTTCCATCCTTGCTGTCACTGCATCTAGTTTATTTTGCATCTCATTTATAGCATTTCTTAATTCTTCATGACTATATCTTAGGTCCTTGATCTCTGCAGCAAGAGATTCTCTGCTCTTCTATGTTTTTTTTCAAGCCCAACAATTAGTCTTATGACTATTATTCTAAATTCATGTTCAGATATATTTTTTATATCTGTTTTGGGCAATTCTCTGTCATTTCTTCCTGAAATTTCTTTCGAGGAGAACTCTTCTGTTTTATCATTCTGGCTAGTTTTCTGTCTTTTATGTGTTTTAATAGCTTGTTATGTGTCTGCACCTGTGAGAACTATTATATACAAAAGGGTCATATACTTTCCAGGGCCTGAAACTTCAGGAAGTGTTTTTGGAGTGTGTTGCATGCACTCTGTTGTTGTATCTTTTGCTGCTTTATCTCACTGTTCTTAGTGGTTGACTGGACCTTCTGCTAGGTGTGCTTTGATTTGTTGAAGTAAGCTTCAATAAGGAAAAAGGTTGGGGAGAGGCAGAGAACTTATCCCATATGAAGAGAAAAATGAAAGGGGCAGGAGAAAGACCAGGCAGAGAATGAAAGATACAAGGCTCAATCCAGAGAGAGACAGAGAAACAGAGAGAGGAAAATAAAGAAGGAGATACATAAAAGTGTAAAAAGAATAGAGTAAACACCTGATTCAAGAAACAACCAGAACAGAGAAAGAAAGAAAACAAAAGAAAATTATAATACACACACACACACATATATACACACACACACATATGTATGTATGTGTATATATATGTATGTATATGTATGTATATATATATATATAAAATAAGAATTGACCAAGAATCAAATCAGAAACTATGAGGCTGATTCCAATGAGGGAAGAAAAAAGAGGAGAGTAGAAAGAAAAAGAAGGGAAAAGAGAAGAGAAGGAATGAAAAGAGAAACAAAATAATAGTTAAAACAACAAGAGACTAACATAGGAAACCCCAGGACAGTTGTCTGCTGGCTCCTGGGACAGGGAATGTGCTGGTTTGGAGGAGGGGCTGTCTGTCTCAGTCAGTGTCATTGTCACTGGGGTAGATAAGCAGTTACCAGGCACGGAGGGGCGGGGTTTGGTGTAAGCAGGTCCCACCTCCACTGGGGGCCACTGTCCTGCGAAGCCCCACCGTGTGGTGATAGGGAGAACAATGGCGAACCCCCAGTCTCTCCTCCCCAGACCACGTGTCCCAAACCATGCCGCCCTCACAGAGCAACACCCCCACAGTGTCTGTGCCTCCCTGGGCTGGGCTGGGGTTCCAACCCCAATGTCTTCAGGAGTCCCGGTGTGGATGGACCTGTCCTGGGATAGCGCCACTGTGTCCAGTTGACAAAGGGACTCTGGCTGGTGCCTGCAGGGTCTTTTGCCCTTGGGGGGTAATAACCCTCTTTCCCCAGTACTGGAGGGAGGGGACTGCTCCCAGATCCCAGCGTGCCCCCATATCCCACCAGGCTGGCTGGCTCCCCTCCCCCAGGCATGCACAAGGTGGCAGTTGGGAGAAAGCTGGGCTCCCGGAACTCCCATCTGGAGCTCCTAAGGATGTTCTCAAAGTAGAAACTGGCTTTCCCAAAGTTCTCGTTCCCCAGTCTGTGGTCTGCAGAGGTTTTTCTCATGTCCAAATATAATCCCAGACTTCCACAGCCTCTCTTCCTCTTATTTCTCCACAGAAGGGGTTCCCTGCTCCTTGCCAACGCCGCCCGTTTTATCCCCCTCAATTCCCACACATTCACCTGTGTCCCACCAAGCTGCCCCGTTCACCTGTGGACATTGTTCTGTCGCTCCACAGTCTGTACTTTGGGGTTTTCCAAGTATTCTGACCTCAATGCTGCTGTGCTTGAGGGATGAGGGAAATCCCAGTCCCTCTACTTCTGTACCATCTTGAGTTCTCCCCTGAAACAGAATTCATTCATTCATTCATTCATTTACTCACTCACTCATTTATTTATTTAAATTTACATCCAAGTTAGTTAGCATATATCCCTAAAACATAATTCTCAACCAGCAGATTTACTACCAATCAGCAAAGACACAAAATAGTGAGGGCACTTGCAGTATCCAGCAGGACTGAGCCCTGTCAGGCAGCTTTGGGGTCCCCTCACTGCAATGGACAGCATTTCATTTCTCCAATATGGGACTCTTTTGTGTGGTCCAAGTCAGCACAGAGAAGGTACGGGGTTCCTCAGTTCATGCATCCCTACCTTTGTACCCTGTCCTGGCCTTAGGACTGTCACATGTTAGCATAACAGCAGGGTGTGCAGTATAGGTGACTGCACTCTGAGCACACCCTCTACATCCTGCTAAACTCACTCCTGGATCAGTCATCAGAGCGCAGTCACCCCTGTGAGACCCTCCTGTACCTCCTAGTCTGCACATTTCGCAGCTACTGTTGGCCAGAGTCCTGCTCTGACCAGGCTCACGGAGGAGGCAGGAACAGGTCACAGACCCCTGCCAACTCCACCCTTCACAGGTGTCTGCTTTTTGGATGCTTGTTTTGTGACACAGATGAGAGCCTTCTTTCATAGCTGTGGTGTTGTGGCATGTTTGAGATCTGATAGTGCAGACTGGGAACCACTGTGTGTGGACTCGTGGTTTGCAGGGGAAAGGGGGGCTGTGTGTACATGTGGAAGGAGAGGATGGATGACTGGAGATCAGAGGGGTCAGAGGAAGGGCTCCCCTAGGTGGCCTTAGAAACAGGACACTGACTTCTGGGAGGAGACATTTCCTTCTTTCCCCGCTGTTTTGGAATTAAGTTGCCATGAGACAGAGTAACTGGAGAATACACCCAAAGTTTTATTATCTGCACACGGAGGCCCAATCTGGACATTGAGACCCAAAGAAATGAGCAAAGTAGGTGGTTTTTACCCCGTTTATAGAGAAACAACAGATGAGCATGGAATTGACAGGAGAGAGAAGACTGGGGTTTGCAGCTGCAGTTAGCAGGGAATGCGAAGCGGAACGTGGGCTGAGGTAGTGGGTTAGTAAAGAAGTAGCAGGTTTATTGCTACAGCCTTCTCAGCTCTAAGGTCCCTAGCTGTGGTGACAAGTGGTCATTTTTAGTTCACAGTCATTTCATTCGGGAGATATTTCCTGCTTCCAGGGGGACAGAGGAGGGTGTGATGTCCTCACACCTGCTCTTTTCCCAGTAGCTTCTATTCACAGTGATCAATATGCTGTTCAGGTCCACGTTGGGGGGCCTCCCTGGGTTCCCACACTTGCTCCGTTTAAAAAATTTAATTCTATTCATTTACATTGTTGGGTGGATTTATTTTAACCACTGGAGTGAATGAAATCTACGAGGTCTCTAGGAAGTGTATGTTCTTCTGATTTGTAAACCATTTCTGAGAATGGTTTCAACCTCTTTTCAGGATGAGGCTGTTCAGGTGTACCTGTGTGTTGAGTCTCAGAGAAGCATCGTGGACATTTCTACTGATTGGGTTATTTGGGATCTCCATGATCAATGGCTTGTCTTGATCAGTGGTCAAAGCCTTTGACATGGCCCCGTCCCCCTGAATCTGTGGTAGCAGGTCACACATAACGCTTTCTCACATTTGTAAGTCCCCATTTCAAGCACTTGGAAACATGAAACAGTTTTGCAAGATTCTCTTTGGAAAGCTTCTTTAGTAACTTATCTCTAATGAGAACTCGGTTTTAATGTATTTAAAGGAAGCATGTTGGCTAACAATGTGTTCTTTCTAGCATGAAATGAACCTCTCCCAGGTTTCACTGCTCCTCTTAGAAAAACCATCTCTATTCCCACAGAATGACTCTCCTCAGTCTGCCACAATGTGTTACATTTTCATTTGCATTTAGGTGGAAGCAGCATATATATTAATACATTATTAAACACACACACCCACAGACATGCTCGTGCACAAAATGTGCTCCATATCCAATGTCCTGTAGGCCAATCTTTGTGTGAACCCTTTTGTGAAGATGATTAGAACAAGAAAATATGTTTCCTTGAGCCTCTACTACTTAGAAGTGCCCGGCTCATACATGATGTATTCCCAATATGTTCTAAAATACAAATATATCCTAGGGTATGTGGTAACAGTTTATCCCTGCAGGTCACATTGAAAGGAAAAAAAATACACTTTCCAGGAGGTGGTGGGAGTATTGGCTATTAGTAGAATCTTGTACCACTCAAGAGCTCCATGGAACAAACTATACCCCTATAGACACAGTAAGTTAAAAAATTTAGAAGTCACAGTCTTTCAGTCTTTGCTATGAAATTTGGATCAAAAAGAGTCAGCTATGTTAGTTGATAGGACAATGTTAGAATAGCCTCATTTGGTAACTGTCAATGCATTCAATGTCAAGAATTGTTTTCTCTATGTTGTCTTCTAGGAGCTTCACAATTTCAGATACATTTCTCTGAACGTATTTACCCAGTTTTCTCAGGACGATTTATTAATGAGACTGTTTGCTCATGAATATCCTTGACTCCTTCTTCCAGTAGTAGTTGTCTGTATGTGGGTGGGTTTAGTTTTATGCTCTTAATTTTGTTCCGTTGGTGTATGTGTGTGTTTCTTGAGCTAATAACATACTGGTTTGATTCCTAGATATCTATAAGATAGTTTGAATTAGGAAGTAGACTGCCTCCAGCTCTGTTCTTCTTTGTTGAAGTGGCTTTGGCAATTGGGACTTTTGTGGCTCCATACAGATTTCAGGATTGTTTTTTCTCTATCTGTGAAAAATGCCACTCAAATTTTGATAGGGATTGCATTGAATCTAGAGATGATTTTGAATACTGTGGACATTTTTCAATATTAATATTTTTAATATAATTTATTGTCAAGTTGGCTAACATACAGTGTATACAGTGTGCTCTTGGTTTTGGGGTAGTTTCCCATGATTCATCACTTACATGCAACACCCAGTGCTGATCCCAACAGTGCCCTTCTCAATGCCCAATTTATGAGCGCAGGGTATCTTAATTCTCTTCAATTTTTCCATCAATTCATGTAGTTTTAAGTGTAGAGATATTTTGCCCCCTTGGTTAAATTTAATCCTACGTGTTTTATTGTTTTTGATGCTATCATGAATGTGGGATGAAAAAATATTTTTATGTTATTGGAAGTGGCAAGATTTCATTCTTTTTATCACTGAGTAGTATTCCATTGCATGTATGTTTGTATGTATGTATATACATGCACACACATCCCAGCTTCTTTATCCATTCATCAGTTGATGGACATTTGGGCTCTTTCCATAATGTGGCTATTGTTGATAGCCCTGCTATAAACATTGGTGTACCTGTGCCCCTACAAAGTAGTGCTGTTGTATTCTTTGGATAAATTCTTAGTATTGCTATGGCTGGGTCATAGGGTAATTCTTTTTTCAATTTTTTGAAAAATCTCCACACTGTTATTCAGAATGGCTTTACCAGTTTGCATTCCCACCAGCAGTGCAAGAAGGTTCCCCTTTCTCCACATCCTTCCCAGCATCTGTTGTTTCCTGACTTGTTAATTTTAGCCACTCTGACCGTTGTGAGGTGGTATCTCAATGTGGTTTTGATTTGTGTTTCCTTGATGATGAGCGATGTTGATCATCTTTTCATGTGTCTGTTAGTCATCTGGATGTCTTCTTTGGAAAAGTGTCTATTCATGTCTGTTGCCCATTTCTTCACTGGATTATTTGTATTTCAGGTGTTAAGTTTGTTAAGTTCTTTATAGACTTTTGGATACTAATCCTTTATTTGATATGTCATTTGCAAATATCTTCTCCCATTCCATTGGTTGCCTTTTAGTTTGTTGATTGTTTTCTGTGTTGTTCAGAAACTTTTTATCTGGATGATGTCCCAATAGTTCATTTCTGCTTTTATTTCCCTTGCCTCAGAGACATGTAAAGTAAGAAGTTGCTACAACTGAAATCAAAGAGGTTGTTGTCTGTTTTCTCCTGTAGGATTTTGATGGTTTCCTGTCTCACATATAGATCTTTCATTGATTTAGAGTTGATTTTTGTGAATGATGTAAGAAAGTTGTCCAGTTTCATGACTCTTCATGTTGCTCTCTGGTTCTCCCAGCACCATTACTTTGCTAAGTTCAATAAGTCAGTCAGAGAAAGACAGATATCATATATTGTCACTCATATGTGGAATTTGAGAAACTTAACAGAAGACCATGGGGGAATGGATGGAAACATAAGTTAGGCAAGCCATAAAAGACCCTTCAATACAGAGGACAGACTGAGGGTTGATGAGGGTGGGAGTGGAGAAAATGGGTGATGGGAATTGAGGAGGGCACTTGTTGGGATGCGTACTGGATGTTGTATATAAGGGATGAATCATGGAAATCTACTCCCGAAGCCAAGATTACACTGTACACACTGTATGTTAGCTAACTTGACAATAAATTATTAAAATAAAAGAAAAAAATACTTTCACGTATTTTTTTATTTTATAAAAAATGTAATTCATTTCTGTATGTTGAGTTTCTGTTGTGCATCTTTACTAAAGTTGTTGATTAGTTCCCTCAGGTTTTGGTGGTATCTAGTGGTATCTTGAATTTTCTGTAAATAAGACCATGTCATTTCCAAAGACCTGTATTTGTTTTTAATTGGGTATCATTTATTTCTTTTCTTGCCTAATTGCTCAGGCTAAGAATTCCAGTACTGTTTTGTATAAGAGTAGTGAGGGTAGGCATCTTGGCTTGTTTCTGATCTTAGAGTAAAAGCTTTCAACCTTATGCCACTGAGTATGTTAACCACAAGTTTGTCATATATGGCCTTTATTATGTTGAGGCACATTCCTTCTACAACTAATTTGTTGAGTGTGTTTACCATGAAAAGATGTTTTGTTTTGTGAAATGCTTTTCTGAATCTATTGAGAAAGCCATATGGTTTTTATATTCCATTGTACTGATGTGGTATATTGCATTTGTTGATTTGTGTATGTTTCCTCATCCCTGCTAGCAATCCCTCTTAATCATGGTGTATGAACATTTTAGTGTGCTACACGAGGGTTTGCTAATTTTTTGTAGAAAAATTTTCAATCTATATTCATCAGAGATATTTGTGTATATGTTTCTTTTATTTATTATTTGTAGTCTTTATCTGTTTTTGCTATGAGGATAATGTTAACCTTGTAAAATGAGTTTGGGAGTATCCTTTATCTTCAATTTCTTTGATGAGTTTGAGGAGGATTGGTGCTAGTTGTTTTTTAAGTTTGGGAGTGAAGGCACAGCTATACTCATATTGCAGAAAATAGACTTTCAGCCAAAAATAGTAATAAACAAAAACTTCTTTAAATAAAGGGATTCATCAAGAAGATAATAACAATAGTAAATATACAGGACCCAACATGAAGCATCTGTATATATTAAGCAAATACAAACAGATATGAGGGGAGAAATGACAACAATACAAAAAATGTTAGGGATGTCAATATTAAAATATTAACAGTGGCTAAATCATTTCAACAGAAAGTCAACAAGGAAATATTGGGCTTGATCCATACCTTACACTAAAAAATTTAACAGACATATATGGAACATTTTATCCAACAGCAACAGAATACAGATTCTTGTCTAGCACACCAGAAACATTCTCCTGGAGAGATCACAAGACAATTAACAAAACAAGTCCTAGAAAATGTAAGGGGTTGAACTCATGAAATTATTATTTTTTTATTACAATGGTATGAAAGGAAAAGTCAATAACCAAAGGAAAGCTTGAAAATGCACAGATTTGTGGAAGTTACATAATACACTATCCTAAAACCAATGGGTGAAAGAAGACATCCAAGGGAAATCAAGAAATACCTTGAAAAAATGAAAATATAGAAACTACTTACCAAAATTTGTGGGCTCCTAGAAAAGCAATGTAAGGGGAAAGTTTGCAGCAATAAAAACCTACACTAAGAAAAAAAAGTCTCAAATCTCAGGGAATTGAAAAGAACAAACTAAACTCAAAGTTAGAAGAAGGAAGAAAATAACAAAGATCAGGTCAGAAATAAATGAAATAGAGACCAAAAAAAAAAAAATAACAAATGTACCTGGAAGGAAGAAGAGACCAGAACTCAGTGTACAATGATCTTTGACGCCTTCAGAAGAAAGTTAGGTAAGGTTCATACTGGTTGGCTAAATATTATTAATATTAACAACACTTTGGGAGGGAGGAGTAAGATGGCGGTGTAGTCGGAGGACCCTAGACTCCTGTTGTCCCTCGAATACAACTAGATAACTATAGAGTCATTCTAAATACCCTAGAAATCAACCTGAAGACAGAACAAACTCCACAATTGAGATGAAGAAGAAGCCACATTGAAGAATGTGGGAGCATGTAGGAGCATTGAAGAATGTAGGGAGCATGGATATGTGGTTTAGGGCAGAAACAGATTGCTGCAGAGGGGGGAGCCAGGGTCGAGGAGAAAGGTGAGAGGAAGAGAGAGAAAGGGAGAGGGACAGGGAGAGGAAGAGAGGGAGGGAGAGAGAGAGAGAGAGAGAGAGAGAGAGAGAGAGAGAGAGAGAGGAGCCACAGGGGAACATATTAGAAGAACGTTTCCAAAAAGCAATTGGCTAGGATAGCAAGAGAGGCTGATTTTCACGAGTTTTTGCAACTGGCAGGGCTTAAAGCCTGTAATTTTAAAGGTCAGTGGGCTTGGATGGGGTAGAGACCTGAGGGCACTGCCCTGCTCCTGGAGAGAAGTCAGCCACACAACCTGGGGGCAGGCAGCATGCAAACAGTGATCTGAAGAGCACCTGAGGCACGTGTGGGAAGAATACTTGGTCTTCCTAGAGTGAGTCTTTGAGGGGTAGCATTCATGGAGACTCCTCTCCAGGCACAAAGGTGCCAGCTGGTCTCATTTCCCTCCTCAGTCCCTCAGCATAAATACAGAGCCACCTGTGGAAAGCAGCTCAGCCCCAAACTGACTGCCTAACCTGCTTATACTGTGTCTCACACCCATGTGCTCTGGCATGACTGCCCCTCCTGATTAAGCCAGCCTCAGTCCCAGTGCAGTGAGACCCTCCCCAGAAGACCAGCACAGACCCTCATCCGCACCACATCTCTTGACCAGAGAGTTCTGAGGGCTTCAGTTCTAGTGGAAGAAGTATCAGGTCACATTTCACAGGCAGACCAGAGCACACCTACTTAAACTGACCACATTCTTGCCAAGGACCAAACGCTACCCACAGCAGGGAAGGAGAGCCTCTGCACACCGCTAACCAGCAGGATAAAGCAGCCAAAGTACAGCTGCAGAGTGTATGCGGCACACACCAGATACACCTCCAGGACTCTTTCTAACCTCTTCATAAGATCATTACTCTCAGGAGCAGGAAACATAACTGGTTTCCTAACACAGAGAAGAAGGCAGAGACTTAGGGAAAATGACAAGACAGAGGAATTCCTCCCAAAGGAAAGAAAGAGATAAGATCATGGCCAGAGATCTAAGTGAGACAGGTATAAATAACATGCCTGATGGAAAATTTAAAGCAACAGTCATAAGGATACTTGCTGGGCTTGAGAAAAGCATAGAAGATACCAGGGAGACCCTTACCACAGAGGTAAGAAATTTAAAAAAGCAGTCAGTCCCAAATGAAAAACGCAATAACTGAGATTTGAAACAGGCTTGATGCAATGAACAGAAGGCTGGAAGAAGCAGCAGAACAAATAAGTGATATATAAGACAAAATAATGGAAAACAATGAAGCTGAACGAAAGACAGCAAGAAGAATCATGGAACATGAGAATAGATTAAGGAACTCAGAAATTCCATCAAACATAATAACATTCGTATTATAGGAGTCCCAGAAGAAGAAGAAGAGAGAAGGGCCGAAAATTTATTTGAAGAAATAAAAGCTGAAAACTTCCCTATTCTGGGGAAGGAAACAGACATCCAGATCCCAGAGGCATGGAGAACTCCCATAAAAATCAACAAAAGAACTTCCATAAAATATCAACCAAGATATATTGTAATTAAATTGGAAAAAATATCGTGAGAAAGAGAAAATCTTAAAAGCAAGACAAAAGAAGGCCCTAACCTACAAGGGAAGACCCATGAGGCTGGCTGCAAATGTCTCCACAGAAACCTGGCAGGCCAGAAGGGAGGGGTGTGATATATTCAACATGCTGAATGGGAAAAATCTGCCGCCAAGAAGACTCTCTCCAGCAAGACTATCATTCAGAATTGAAGGAGAGGTCAAGAGTTTCCCAAACAAAAGCTAAAGGAGTTCATGCTGGAGGCTGGGTCTTGCAGGTTTCCTCACATCCTTGCTTACACCGAGCATCGCTGTGAGGCAGGCGTGACACCCCAGCTCTGGCCTCTGTGAACTCTGCTTCTCCAGGCGAGTAAACCCCCAGGAAGACTGACTAGTTCTTCAGTTTCTAAACCATGGCCCATGGATCAGTGATGGGCTTCGCCAGGGTGCTTCATTTCGAGGCCAGATGTGATTTCCTTATTGCAGCAAGGAAAAGAGCCCTGGAAAGTTGTGAGGAAAGGAAGGAGGTGATACACAGATTGAGAGACCGGGTATGAGACCAAGAAGTTATCTTCAGAAAATGACATTTATGAAATAAAGTCCCCCTCGTGGAAGATAATGGAAAGAATTATAAAACGATGACCTTAGGTTTTAAATTTTAAAACGGTGATTGGGAATCCAAAAGAAAATTTGAAGGACAGGAGGGATATTTCAGTGAAGCGAAAATTACACCTCAAAAAGTGCCCTTTTACCAAAAACACACATCTTTAACTGCACATCAGAGCATTCATTTTGTGGAGAAACCCTATGAATATAAAAAATGTGGAAAGGCCTTTAGAGTATGCCAACAGCTTACGTTTCATCGCAGAATTCATACTGGTGAGAAACCCTATGAATGCAAGGAATGTGGAGAATCTTTCATAGTGGCCCAGACCTTAAAGTACATCAGAAATTTGTATTGGTTAGAAGCCTTATGAATGTAAAGAATGTGGGGAGGCCTTCAGAGTGCATGGTCAACTTACTCTCCCTCAGAGGGTTCATACCAGTGAGAAATCCTATGTATGTACAAAATGTGGGAAGGCCTTTAGACAGTGTACAACCTTCCTTGACATCAGAAGCTTAATATTGCCAACAAACTCTATGAATATAAAGAATGTGGGAAGGCCTTTCTGTGTGGCTCTGGCCTTAGAGTACATCACAGACTTCATACTGGTGAGAAACCCTGTGAATGTGAGCAATGTGGAAAGACCTTTAGTGATGGTTATCATCTTATTCTTCACCACAGACTTCACACTGGTGAGAAATTGTATGAACGTAAGGAATGTTGGAAGGCCTTGAGTCGTTACTCAAAACTTACTTCACACCAAAATATCCATATTGGGATTAAATCCTATGACTGCAAGGAACATGGGAAGGCTTTTGGATTACTCTCAAAACTTACACAACACCAGAGAATTCATATTGGTGAGAAACCCTATAAATGTAAAGAATGTGGGAAGGCCTTTAGATTGTGCCCCAAACTTACACTACATCAGTGTATTCATACTTGTGAGAAACCCCTTAAATGTAAAGAATGTAGGAAGGCTTTTAGAATTAATTCATCCCTTTTCCAGCATCCAAGCATTCATTCTGGTAACAAACCCTATGCGTATAAGAAATTTAAGGAGGCCTTTAGACAATATTCGCACCTTACCCATCATCTGAAAATTCATAGTGTAAAAATATAAGTTAGTTTTTCAATCCTGTGTTCTAGAATACTCTACAAATGTAGTAATTAATCCTTTTGGCTTCCTTCATACAGGCAACTGACTTGGCATAATAGAATTTATATCTTTAAAAGAATATGTTTATTTAAACTATTCCACCATCGCTTAAACCTGATAAACTTCACATTTAGTCTAAAAACCAACCCTATCAATGTAGCAAATGTGGGAGACACTTATCTCCACCCCGTCACGTTCCTACTGGTATTATATTGACAAGATGCTTAACCGCTCTGTGCTCTAATGTTTTCATTTGTAAAATGGTAATTTAATACTGTGACAGAGTAACGATTGCTGCAAATTCTTTCACATTTCCCCCAACTCTCCACCAAGAGTTGGAATCTACATCCCTTCCACTTGAGGCTGGGAAAACCTCCCACTTTGACTACTAGAAGTCGTAGGAGTAGTGCTGTGCCAGTTTCAATCCCAAACTTTGCTGGTAGATTTCACTTCATCTCCTTGGATTGCTCTCTTAAACTTGGGCCCTGAATTCTGTTAAAAAGTCTGGCTGGTCAGGTAAAGAGACCACACAGAGAAGCTCTAGACTACATAGAAAGGAAGAGGCACCGTTCTGAGCCCAGTCTTCCACACATGCTCACCAAGACACCGGATCCACAAGACCATGAGATATAATACAACGATCATTGTTTTAAGCTGCTAAAAACCCCAAACCCCTCTCCCCCCAAAAAAGAAAAGACCTAAAGGAGTCTGTGACCGCTAAGCCAGCCCTGCAAGAAGTATGAAAAGGATGTCGTTGAGTGGAAAAGAAAGACCAAAAGTGGCAAAGACAAGAAAGAAATAGAAACTGTCTGCAGAAAGAATGACAGACCAAGAAATAATATGGCACCAAATACATATCTTTCAATCATTACTCTGAATGTAAATGGACTAAATGCTCCGATCAAAAGACATAGGGTGTCAGAATGCATAAAGAAAACAAGACCCATCTATGCTGCCTACAGGAGACTCATTTTAGACCTAAAGACACACGCAGATTGAAAATGAGGAGTTGGAGAAACATTTATCATGCAAATGGACATGAAAAGAAAGCCGCAGTAGCAATACTTGTGTCGGTAAACTAGACTTTAAAACAAAGCGTGTAACAAGAGATAAAGAAGGGCACTAAGTACTAATAAAGGGAAGAATCTAACAAGAAGACCTAACAATTGTAAATATTTATTCCCTAGACATGGGAACACCCAAATAGATGAAACAATTAGGGAACTCATGGACAATAATATAATAAAAGTAGGTTACTTTAACATTCTACTTACATAAATGGACAAATCATCTAAGCAGAAATCAATGAAGAAACAATGGCTTTGAATGACACACTGGACTGATGGACTTAACAGATATATGCACCACATTCCATCCTAAAGCAGCAGAATACACATTCTTCTCAAGTGCACATGGAACATTCTCCAGGATAGATCAAATACTGGGTCACAAATCAGGCATGGGGGCAACTGAGTAGCTCCTTTGATTAAGCATCTGACTCCTAATCTCAGCTCGGGTCTTATATCAGGGTGTGAGTTCAAGCCTGGTGTTGGGCATGTTGGGCTCCATGGTGGGCTTGGAGACTAATTAAGACAAAAGAGAAAACAAATCAGGCCTCAACAGGTACAAAAAGATTGAGATTATACATGCGTATTTGTGACCACAATGCTATGAAACTTGGGTCAGCATCACTAGATAATGCCCCACACGTATCAAAGTGATTTGAGCAGTTTGAGCCTGGCAGCAGTGAGCGAGGTCTGGGATGAAATTAATAGCAGGTGTGACACCAGAGTGTATTGTCTTTGCCAGTTCTTGTAAGTATCAGGCTGTTGTCAACCTGGTATGGGAATAACTGAGAAAATGCAAATGTAAGAATGTTGTCAACAGGAGGTAGTTTATTTCTTAGACTTAGTTCATTTATTTAAATGAACTGGAAATTATGGATCTACGAGAACCAGCCACAAACCACCCATCAACTTTCTTCCATTTTTCTGTAATGATTATTTTAACTCTCCTGGTAAACTCAAAATCATTTGGAACTTAAATGCAAAGACTAGCTGAATTTAAATAAACTATATGTGTTTTATTAAAAAGACAAAAATTTTCAATTGTTTGAGTACATCATTAAAATATATGGTTATAAACTGTACAGTGTTTTAGAGGATTTGAGGTTTATTTTCCCTAGAATGTTAGAAGTTTGGTAGAATTTGGTGGCCCTCCTTTATATTCACACTGAAGATTAGAATGTGCCTAATTATTAGCTCTGTGATGCCATATACCTTGGTTATGAATGAAATTAAATGAAGAATTCATTCACATATTTACACTGAAAATTAAGTAACTGAATGGAATCTTCCTTATATATTTATATGTAAATATTTTGGGCAATTGTGAGGGAAAATTCGTAAGTGTTTTGTAAAACATCTAGGTCATTCACAGATGGGAGCTAAGGTAGCTGGGAGGTCTAGGGAGTTACTTGTCCTCTGTGAGATATGTGAACTAATAAGAGTCAGATTGGTCTCCTCTGGCATTGTCCCCCACAGTCATTGTCCCTGAGGATTGCCATGTCTGGGCAGCTCAGTGACAGGGCTCATTAAGAGTGTGGGGCATCCTTTCCCCAGAGAGGTCAGCGGAGGAAGGAACTTGGTTCTGTGTGCCAGCCCAGCCACATCTCAGAGTCACGGCACCCTCTCGCCTGCTCATAAGGGTCTCATAGTCACACAGGCAGGTCATTGTATTCGGGAAACCATACTGAGAGTTTGGGACTGCCTTCATCTTCTACCCCTGAGAGGCAACGTGCAGATCTCTGGTACCACATGAAGTCATCGTGAGAAAGCCTCTTTTTTAAAGAAAAAATTATGGATGAGCCAGTGCTGGTATAGTCCACCTTCGTATTTACTGCAGACACTGAATGATTCTGCATGTCTTTGTTCCAATCCTCAGAACTGTATTTAGGAATGAGATTGGGAAATAGCGTAGATCCAACAGAGAAGGTAAAAAAAGGTGAGTAAAACGGAACTAAGTGTCTGTGATGTTCTCGGAATTCGCAAGTTACTTTATTTTCAGTTGCAATTGTTCTTGAGAGAAAAAAGCTAAATGGTTTGCATATATGGTCAATTGTCTAAAGGAAGGAACTGACTATGGAAATTCACCAAATAGAAGAACTAATTTAATTGTTCATTGTAGACACCAACAAGTCATTCCTAGACATTTCATTCTATTTTAGTACATTCATTCTATCTCCGTATGCATGTGTGGAAAACAATTTAACTATTCATATTTAGTGATCATGAAATATGTCCTTTCTGCATAAGTGTAAAAGTATTAGATTACATGCTCCTATGCTCTTTCCCTTTGGTTCCTTATTGTCTGTGAAATGGACAATATTTGTTCTCTGTGCATAAACTCGTTGTCAACATTTATATTTTCTAAATGCTCATTTTATCCTTTATGGGTTACCAAAATATCTAAAATATGTATGGAGTTTTTAACTGCTATGTTGAAAACTACATAAGGGAAGTTCCATTTTGTGAATACTGTGTCAATGCATCTGTATTCTGACATTATTCTTAACAAGAAAAGCTGAACTTTCACATGAGCACAAATAGCACTGTGATGAAGAAAAAAGTAGTAAGAAGCCCAAATGTTTACATAATTGATGAATTGGAGGAATGCCATGTTGTTTGTGTGTGTGTAGGTATGTGTGTGTCTGGTTTGTGTGTGTGTGTGTGTGTGTGATTGCACTGAGGTGATGTGTAAAGTACACTAGGTCCTGTCCTTCTATCCTTGCACATGATCATGGACTCTTGTGTGAATGCTGTTGGTGACCTGCCAGACGCTCTTTACCTACTAGGGCTCCAATCTAAACCTCTGTTATGAGTGTGGGCTCCAAGGTTCATAGCCATTCCCTTTTTGAGAGAATTGCCATCAGCTGAAAGGGAGCCACATTGCCAGGTGGTCTGGGGAACCTGGTGGGGGCAGCTCACAGCCAGTGACAGACTATGGGATGTACAAAAGGTGCCAATGCCAAGGCAGGCCTGAATCTGATGCAATTCATGCTCTAAAGCCGTGCTGTCCAATACAGTAGGAAGTACCCACATAAACGGTTTAAATTTAAATTACAATTAAAATGTAATTTCAGTTTCTTAGCTAGCATATTTTATTGTTTTTCTTATTGTTTTGTAGCTAAGGCATTTTATTTTTATTACATTTATTTGTTTGTTTGTTTGTTTGTTTGTTTGTTTTGAGAGAGAGAGAACCAGTGGTGGAGAGAAAAAGGGAGGAGGGGGGATGCAGGATATGAAGTGGGCTCTGTGCTATCAGCAGAGAGACTGATGCGGAGCTCAAACTCACCAACCGTGAGATCATGACCTGAGCCAAAGTTGGATGGTTAACTGACTGAGCCACCCAGGCGCCCCTGTACCTAACACATTTAAAATTCTCAGGTATGACAGGTGGGTTGTGGGCATAGTATTGGACAGTGAGGACACAGTATTTCTACCATCACAGACGGAGGGTTCTACTGGAGAGTTCTCTTCATCATCTCATGGGATCAGGCTCCTGCTCTGTTCCACTGGAGACCACATCCTTGCTTAGCAACATTCTCTGCTCTGTTTTCCTTCCCTCACCCTGTTTATCCCGAGAGCATTCCCTGAAAAAACAACCTGCAGTGGAAATCCTACTTCATCGTCTTCTTCCATAGAACCTGCCCTACAGCCCTGTCAGTGTTCATCACATCTGTCATTTCCTATGTAGTGATGGCTGTATCCCCTTATTTGCTCGTCCTGCCTCGTCATCAGGGGCCTGTTCTCATATGTCTGAGGTCAGCTTAGACCCATGAGACAAAAGCATCAAGAAAGCAATAGCAGAGTACTGATGCATAGGGGCACTTGTACCCCAATGTTTATAGCAGCACTTTCAACAATAGCCAAATTATGGAAAGAGCCTAAATGTCCATCAACTGATGAATGGATAAAGAAATTGTGGTTTATATACACAATGGAGTACTACGTGGCAATGAGAAAGAATGAAATACGGCCCTTTGTAGCAACATGGATGGAACTGGAGAGTGTGATGCTAAGTGAAATAAGCCATACAGAGAAAGACAGATACCATATGTTTTCACTCTTATGTGGATCCTGAGAAACTTAACAGAAAGCCATGGGCAAGGGGAAGAAAAAAAAAGAGGTTAGAGTGGGAGAGAGCCAAAGCATAAGAAACTCTTAAAAACTGAGGGTTGATGGGGGGTGGGAGGGAGGGGAGGGTGGGTGATGGGTATTGAGGAGGGCACCTTTTGGGATGAGCACTGGGTGTTGTATGGAAACCAATTTGACAATAAATTTCATAAAAAAATAATAAAATAGGTGTCCTGTAAACAGCGTATAGATGGATCTTTTTCTCTTATCCATTCTGTTACTCTATGTCCTTTGATTGGTTTCTGTAATCCAGTGACGTTTATAGTGAGTCCTGAAAGATAGGAATGTATTGCCATTATGTTGCCTGTGGAATTGGAGTTTCTGGTGGTGTTCTCTTTCCTTTTTAGTCTTTGTTGCCTTTGGTCTTTTTGGTTTTTGTTTTGTTTTGTTTGTTTGTTTGGTCTTTTTTTCCCTTTGAGTGTCACCCTTAAAATTTCTTGTAGGTCTGGTTTAGTGGTCACAAACTCCCTTAATGTTTGTTTGGCTGGGAAACTTCTTATCTCTCCTTCTATTTTGCATGACAGTCTTGGTGGATAAAGAATTCTTGGCTGCATATTTTTCTCATTCAGCACATTGAATATATCCTGGCACCCCTTGCTGGCCACCAAGTTTCTGTGGATAAGTCTGCTATGACATGATTTGTCTTCCCGTATAGGTTAAGGATTTTTTTTCCCTTTCTGCTTTCATGAATCTTTCCTTGCCTGAGTATTGTGTGAATTTGAGGATGATATGCCTTGTTCTTGGTCAGTTTTTGTTGAATCTAATGGGAGTTCTTTGTGCTTTCTTTTTTTTTTATGTCTGTGTCTTTCTTTTTTTTTTATGTCTGTGTCTTCCCCCAGTTTAGGAAAGTTTTCTGCTATGATATGCTCACATAACTTTCTATCCCTTTTTCTCTCTCTTCGTCATCTGGGACTGCTATGACTCTGATGTTATTCCTTTTTCATGAGTTACTGAGTTCTCTGATTCTTGTATAGTGCTCTTTTGCCTTAGACTCCCCTTTTTTCCTTCATTTTTTCTTCATAAGCTTGTCCTCTATATCAGTGATTCGCTGCTCTGATTCATCTATCTTTGTTGCCATGGTACCCATTCAAGATTGCAGCTCATTTATAGCATGTTTTGTTTCATCCTGACTAGATTTTACTTCTCTTATGTCCACAGAAAGGGATTCTAATCCATTTTCAACCCCAGCTAGTATTCTTGTTATCGTGTCTCTAAGTTCTGGTTGAGACATGCTGGTATCTGTGTTGATTAAGTCCCTGGCTGTCATTTCTTCCTGTTCTTTCTTTTGGGTTGAATTCCTTCATTTCATCTTTTTGAAGGAAGAAAATGAATTGATAATGTAAAAGTATAAAAATTTAAAAAAAACACAAAAAATTCAAACAAAAGATGCTATATCCTAAGTGAGTTTTGTTCTTGTTGTTGAAAGAAGCTTGACATATTAGTGAAAACAGGGAAAGAGAGGAAAGGAAAAAAATGTTTGAAAATTTGAAAAAATGGATACAATGATGTAGAATAAAATGAAATAAAGTAAAATTGAATTGAAAAATTTTTCAGAAAGTAAAAACTATAGTAGGAAAAGATTAAAGAAAAATCTTTTTAATAAAAATGTAATTTAAATAATTTTTTTCTCCTTCTTTATTCAAGAATTTGCAAAGAAAAGAAAAAGGGAAATAAATGAAACAGATGGACCAGTGAAGAGATTTAAATATGATTCTAATCACATGCACTTTCCCTTATAAATTAAATTATGAAGCAGTTTATAGGTCATAAACTAAGCAGGTGGAGACACTGGTTGTGTTCCTGAGGAGTGAGGTTGGCCCAGTTGGTCATGGTTTAGTGTAACAGCATTGTTATCTACTAGATGGCGCTGCTTAGCTTCCTGGGGTGGATTGCTTTGGTGCGTGTAGGTGTGTATGTACATGCGCAAGAGAGGTGAAAATGGCGTCACCCAGCTGCCCAGTCTTTAGCATCAGAATCTGTACTCTTCCTGACCAGCAATCAAGTCCCTTCCTTGTCTCCAGCTTCTGCCCACTCCCCCCTTCTACACTGCCCATGACCAAGCTGTGAGGCTACCAGGTGGCACCTCCCTCCTGAGTTTTATGTCAGATGTGGCTGTGTTTCCCAACCCCTTACTTCTGTGGGACTGCGGCTTTCACCTATTGCAACCATCTGGGGGAGGTTCTCACCAAGCAATTGCCGGCTGGCTCTCTGGAATGTTTGTGAGACCGTGTTGTTGCTGATGGACCATGCTGAAGACTGGCTGTGTCCCTACCCACTCCAGAAAAAGTTCACATGATTGTGTAGCAGCAGCGTTTCAGGGATTATGGAAAATCACAACACACAACTGGTGCCAGGCTTCACCCTTCATGACCTTGTCCCAGCACCAGCTAATGTGGTGTTCTCCAGGGTCCTATGGGAACTTTGCCTATGGGGTGGCCACACAGCCTCTACCCAAGTCCTCCCAGCAGGGGAACTTCCTCTCCCCATGTGACCTGATGACCCCTTGGGCTTGCTCTCTGCTCCTGGGGTCACCCTTACCACCAGAGCACAGCCAGGTATCGAGCTGCAGAATTTCAGACTCTGCATTCCCTTGTTTATAAAGTCTTAATGGAATTTCACCCCTCTAATTTCTCCTTTCTCCCTTTTTTGTTCAGTCCTTTATGCCTGTTTCCACTCTTACACCTTCTCTCCAGCCTAGCTGCTTTAAGTGTGTGTGTGTGGGTGCTTTTCCTGTACTTTCCCTGCCCCCTGTCCTTTCCCTGAAAGCAAAAACAGCTCCCTGCCCTCTGTAGCTTCTCTTTCCTCCAGTTCACCTCTCTGCTCTGTGTGCCTGTTGAGTTTGTGGTTCAAGATTTGCATATTGTTGTGTTAATCCTCAAATAAGTTTTCTAGGTGTACAAGAGGATTTAGTGTTTATTGGGCTGCATATCAGGGATGAGAGATGCAAAAAAAAAAAAAAAAAGCCTTGCATCCTGTTGCAATCTTGGTCCCTCCCTATTTTATTTAAATTTTGATTTATTTTTGATTTATTTCGGTAATATAATTTTTTTGTTAAAATTTTTAAGAATGATTATTTATTTTTGAAGAGAGAGAGAGATGAAGCAGGAATGGTGGAGGGGCAGAGAGAGGGGGAGACACAGAATGGGAAGTAGGCTCCAACTCTGAGCTGTCAGTACAGAGTCTGATGTGGGGCTCAAACCCACAGACTGGGAGATCATGGTCTGAGCCGAAGTTGGATGCTCAACCGACTGAGCCACTCAGGCACCCCAGTAGTAGAATTTTTTTTAAATATTCATTTTTCTTTAAAATTTACTTATTTATTTTGAGAGAGAGAGAGGGACAACATGCATAGAGGAGGCAGATGGAGAGGGAGAGGGAGAGGGAGAGAGAGAGAGAGACAGAGAGAGAGAGAATGAATCTCAAACAGGCTCTGCACTGAGAGCTGTGGAGTCCAATGTGGGACTAGAACTCATGATCCGTGAGTTCCTGACCTGATCTGAAACCAAGAGTTGGTTGCTTAACTGACTGTGCCACTCAGGTGCCCTTAAGTGTATATTTTTTTGAAGAGAGACAGTGTGAGTGAGAGAGAGGCAGAAAGAGAGAGGGATGGAAGATCTGAAAGAGGCTCTTTGCCAAGAGCAGAGAGCCTGATTTGGACCTGGAACCATGAGCTAAGTGGATGTTGGACACTTAACTGACTGTGTCATGCAGGCACCCCTGTTTCAGAAGTAGAATCCAGTGATTGATTACTTACATATAACACCCAGTGCTCATCACAAGTACCCTCCTTAATGCCCATCCCCCATCTAGCCCATCCCACATCTGCCTCCACCCCATCAACCTTTAGTTTGTTCTCCTTTAGCCTCTTGTGGTTTGTTTCTTTTTTCTTAATTGCTTTCACCCTCCCATATGTTCCTTTTTTTGTTTCTTAAATTCCACCTATGAGTGTACTCATATGATGTGTCTTTTTCTGACTGACTTATTTCGCTTAGCATAATACACTCTAGTTCCATCCATGTGGTTGCAAATGGCAAGACACCATTCTTTTTGATTGTTGAGTAACATTATATATATGTATATATATATACATATATATATCATCTATATCTATATATATCTATATATAGAAGAGATATAGATAAATAGATATCATCTAAGAAGAGATATAGATATATGGATGTCTATATCTATATATGTCTATATATCTTCTTTTTTTCTATTCATGTTTTAATTTAAATTCTAATTAGTTAACATACAATGCTATATTGATTTTAGGGGTAGAATTCAGTGATTCATCACTTACATACACACCCAGTTCTCACCACAACAAGTACCCACCCTAGTGCCCATCAGCCATCTAGCCCATCTCATACCCACATCCCCTCTCAGTTTGTTCTCATGTTTAAGTCTCTTATGATTTGTTGCCCTCTCTCTTTTAACCCCCTCCCATATGTGCAGCTGTTCTGATTCTTAAATTCCGGATATGAGTAAAATCATATATTTGTCTTTTTATGACTGACCAATTTTGCTTAGCACACTCTAGCTCCTTTCATGTGGTTGAAAATGGCAAGATTCCTCTATTTTTGATGGGCAAGTAATATTCCATTATATATATACACACATACACACACACACATACACACACCACTTCTTATCCATTCATCAGTTAACGGACACTTAGGCTCTCTCCATAATTTGGCTATTGTTGATAATGCTACTATAAACCTGTGCGTGTATGTACCTCTTCAAATCTGTATTTTTGTATCCCATGGGTAAATAACTAGTAGTGTAATTGCTGGGTCATAGGGTAGGTGTATTTTACATTTTTGAGGAACCACCATACTATTCTCTAGAGTGGCTATACCAGTTTGCATTCTTACCAACAGTTTAAGAGGGTTCCCTTTTATACATATTCTCACTAACATCTATTGTTTTCTGAGTTGTTATTTTTAGCCATTCTGACACGTGTGAGGTGGTATCTCATTGTGGTTTTGGTTTGTATTTCACTGATGATGAGTGATGTTGAGCATATTTTCATGTGTCTGTTAGCCATCTGGATGTCTTGTTTGGAGAAATGCCTGTTCATGCCTTCTGCCCATTTCTTAAGTGGATTATTTACCTTTAAGGTGTTGAGTGTGATAGATTCTTTTTAGATTTTGGAACTAGCCTTTTATCCAATATATCATTTGCAAACATCTCTTATTCTGCAGGCTGCCTTTTAGTTTTGTATGCAAAGGATGTTTATGTTGAAGAAGTCCCATTTTGGCTTTTGTTTCCCTTGCCTCTGGAGACATGTCTAGTAGGAAGTTGTGATGGCCAAGGTCAAAGAGGTTGTTGCCTGTGTTCTCCTCTAGGATTTTGATAGTGTCTTGTCTCACATTTAGGTGTTTCACCCATTTTGAATATATTTTTGTGTATGGTGTAAGAAAGTGGTCCAGCTTCATTCTTCTGTATGCCACTTCTGTATGCCAGTTTTCCCAACTCCATTTGTGAAAGAGATTGTGTTTTTTCCTTTGGATACTTTTTCCTGCTTTGTTGAGGATTACTCGGCCATATGTTGGGGATCCATTTCTGGGTTCTCTATTCTGTTCCATTGATCTATGTGTCAGTTTTGTGCCAGTATTATACTGTCTTGATGATTATGGATTTGTCATAGTACTTCAAGTCCGGAATTGTGATGACTCCAGCTTTGATTTCTTTTTCAACATTGCTTTGACTATTCGGGGTCTTTTGTGGTTCCATACAAATTTTGGAATGAATTGTTCTAGCTCCGTGAAAAATTCTGGTGTTATTTTGATAGGGACTGCAATGAATGTGTAGGTTGCTATCAAAATTTTAACCACATATGTTCTTCCAACCCATGAGCATGTAATGTTTTCATTTAAAAAAATTTTTAAGTGTTTATTTGTGAGAGAAGGAGAGAGAGTGTGTGAGTGGGGCAGGGGAAGAGAGAGAGAGAGGGAGATGCAGAATTTGAAATAAGATCCAGCCTCCAAGCTGTCAGTGTAGAGACCAATGTGGGGCTAAAACTCAGGAACCATGAGTCATGACCTGGGCCGATGTCAGATGCTTAATCGACTGAACCACCCAGTGCTCCATGAGCATGGAATGTTTTTCTAATTCTTTGTGTCTTCTTCAATTTATTCTTAAGTGCTCTATAATTTTCAGCATGTGGATCTTTTACCTCTTTGGTTACGTTTGTTCCTGTTTCTTACGGTTTTTGGTGTAATTATAAATTAATTGAATTCGTTGATTTCCCCTTCTGCTGCTTTATTATTAGTGTATAGAAACAAAACTGATTCCTGTATGTTGATTTTATATCTTGCGACTTTGCCAAATTCATGAATCAGTCCTAACAGTTTTTTGGTAGAGTCTTTTGAGTTTTCCATGTAAAGTATCATGTCATCTGTGAAGAGTGGGAGTTTGACTTATTCTTTGCCAATGTGTATACTTTTTATTTCTTTCTGTTGTCTCTTTGCTGAGGCTAGGAGTTCCAGTACTATGGAAAAGAATAGTGATGAGAGTGGACATCCCTGTGGTGTTCCTGATCAGGGGGAAATCTATGTTTGTCCCCGTTGAGGATGATATTAGCTGTGGGTCTTTCATATATGGCTTTTATGATGTGGAGGTATGTTCCTTCTATCCTGATTTTCTTGAGTGTTTTAATCAAGAAAGGATGCTGTGTTTTGTCAAATGCTTTTTCTGCATCGATTGACAGGATCATATGGTTCTTATCTTTTCTTTCATTAATGTGATGTATCTCATTGATTGATTTGCAAATATTGAACCAGCTCTGCAGCCCAGGAATGAATCCCACTTGATCATGGTGAATAATTCTTTTTATATGTTGTTGAATTCGATTTGCTAGTATCTTGTTGAGAATTTTTGCATCCATATTCATCAGGGATTTGGCCTGTGGTTCTCCTTTCCTGCTGGGTCTCTGTCTGGTTTGGGAATCAAAGTAATGCTGGCTTCATAGAACGAGTCTGGAAATTTTCCTTCCCTTTCTATTTTTTGGAACAGCTTGAGAAGGATAGGTATTATCTCTGCTTTAAATGTCTGGTAGAATTCCCCAGGGAAGCCATCTGGTCCTGGACTCTTATTTGTTGGGAGATTTTTGATAATTGATTCAATTTCTTCACTGGTTATGGGTCTGTTCAAATTTTCTATTTCTTCCCGTTTGAGTTTTGGAAGTGTGTGGGTGTTTAGGAATTTGTCCATTTCTTCCAGGTTGTCCAGTGTGTTGGCATATAATCTTTCATAGTATTCCCTTATAATTGCTTGTATTTCTGAGTGATTGGATGCAATAATTCCATTTTCATTCATAATTTTATCTATTTGTGTCCTCTGCATTTTCTTTTTGAGAATCCTGGCTAGAGTTTTATCAATTTTGTTTATATTTTCAAAAAAATCAACTCTTGGTTTCATTGATCTGCTCTACTGTTTTTTTTTTTTTTAGATTCTATATTGTTTATTTCTGCTCTGATCTTTATTATTTCTCTTCTTCTGCTGGGTTTGGGATGTCTTTCTTCTTCTGCCTCTAGTTCCTTTAGGTGTGCTGTTAGATTTTGCATTTGGGATTTTTCTTGTTTCTTGAGATAGGCCTGGATTGCAATGTATCTTCCTCTCAGGACTGCCTTTGTTGCATCCCAAAGCATTTGGATTGTTGTATTTTCATTTTTATTGGTTTCCATATATTTTTCAATTTCTTCTCTAATTGCCTGGTTGACCCATTCATTCTGTGGTAGGGTGTTCTTTAACGTCTATACTTTTGGAGGTTTTCCAGAATTTTTCCTGTGGTTGATTTCAAGTTTCATAGCATTGTGGTCTGAAAGTGTGCATGGTATAGTCTCAATTCTTTTATACTTATTAAGAGATATTTTGCGACCCAGTATGTGAACTATCTTAGAGAATGTACCATGTGCACTTTAGAAGAAAGTATCTTCTGATGCTTTGGGATGCAGAGTTCTAAATATATGTGTCAAGTCCATCTGATCCAATGTATCAGGGCCCTTGTTTAGGGCCCTTGTTTCTTTATTGATTCTCTGTCTAGATGATCTATCCATTGTTGTAAGTGGAGTATTAAAGTCCCCTTCAGGGAGGACCACCTTCTTGTACTGGTGACTGAGCCGCCCCCATCGCCGCTGAGCCCCGGGGGGGGGGGGTGGCAGACACAGGCAGACACAGGCAGGCTTTGTCTTTTCCCACAGCACTCCAGGGAGACGGCTGCCTTTTCCTTTTCTTTCTCTTGTCCAGATGCAGTCCTACACTTCCCTGGCCACTCTTTCTTTTCCTTTTGTCTCTCTGCAGAAGGGGGTCCCTCCCCTCCATACCCACTCAGCCTTTTTTTTTTTTTATCTCCTCTTGTTCGCAGCCACCCACCCATCTTTTCTCCAGCTTTCCCATTTTCTTCCTGGTAGATTCAGCCTCTTTTCCTCCCAGGTTCTGGTGTTCAAAGTCCTTTGCCCTCTACACTTCTTTGTTTGAGAGATTCAGGAAGTATGGATCCCCCTACTTCTCTGCCATGTTGCAGATCTTGTAGTTTGTGAGTTTCTAGGAGTGTTCCAATATCTTCCAGATGGCCAGTTTGTTGGCAAATCATTTTTCATAGTATTCTCTTCTAATAGTTTGTATTTCTACAAAGCTGGTTATGATCTCTCTTCCTTTATTCATGATTTATTAATTTGGTTCCTCTCTCTTCTTTTTGAAAAGTCTGGCTAGAGGTTTATCACTTTTGTTTATTCTTCCAAAGAACCAGCTCTTAGTTTCAAGGAACTGGTCTACTGTGTTTTTTGTTTCTATATCATTTATTTCTGATCTAATGTTTACTATATCCCTTCTTCTGCTTGCCTTAGACTTCATGTGGTTCCTTTGGTAGCTTCTTTAGGTGCAAGGTTAGATTGTATATTTGGGACCTTTCTTCTCTCGAGTGAGGCCTGGGAAGAAAAGCATGATAGCAGGTCTGTCATTCTCTCCCTCCTCAGGATGCCCAGAGTGTCAGTTCTTCCCATAACCATCAGGATGGGATCTACCTGGTATGTGAATACCTGAGAACGTCCAAGTCCAAGAATGTTTTTAGCAGGAGCTAGTTTATCTGCTTAGGCAGAACATGATGAATGAAACTGGAAGTTATGGATCTTTGAGAAATGGCCACAAAGTACCCATCAATTTTCTTCCATTTTTCTTATTGAGTATTTGTAAGTCTCCTGATAAACTCAAAATCAATTTGAGCTTAAATGCAAATACTAGCTGAATTTAAATACACCATGTACACATATTAACAACACAGGTAAGTTTTTACAGTATTTGAGGATGCCATTAAAACCAGTGTTTATAAAATGTACAGTGTTTTAGAGGATTTGAGTTTTTTCCCCCTAACCACATTAGAGGTTTGATAGAATTTGGTGGCCCTTTTTTATATTGATGGTAAAGATTATAATGTGCCTAATTATTAGCTCTGTGATCCTGTATAATTGGTTGTGAATGAAATTAAATGAAAAATGTGTTTACATATTTACATTTAAAATTAAGCAAGTGAATGGATTCTTCCTTACATATTTATATGTGCACATTTTGGGCAGTTGTGAGGAAAAAACCTTAAGTGTTTTGTAACACTGCTAGGTCATTCACAGATGGGAGCTAAGGTAGCTAGGGAGGTCTAGGGAGTTATTGTCCTCTGTGAGATATGTGAACTAATAGAAGAGACAGATTAGGTCTCCTCCGGCATTGTTCTCCAGAGTCATGTCCCTGAGGATTGCCATGTCTGGGCAGCTCAGGGACATGGGCTCATTAAGAGTGTGGGGCATCCGTTCCCCAGAGACGTCAGCAGGGGAAGGGACTTGATTCTCTGTGCAAGCCCAGCCAGAGTTCAGAAACACGGAACCCTCTCTCATGCTTGTAAGCGTCTCACTGTTGCATAGGCAGGTCATTGTACTCAGGACACCATACTTCGAGTCTGTGACTGCCTTCATCCTCTACCTCTGAGAGGCAAAGCGCAGATCTCTGGTGTCACATGAAGACCTGTGAAGTCATCCTGAGAAGGTGTCCTTTTCCTTAAGAAAAAGTTATGCATAAGCCAGGCTGGTACAGTCCACCTTTGTATTTACTGCAGACACTGATTCTCCATGTCCAAGTTCCTATCCCCAGAACTATATTTAGGCAGTAACTTGGAGTAGAGTTAGGGAAATAGCTTTGAATCTACAGGGAAGGTGAATAAAGGTGAGTGAAATATTACTTGGTCGCTGTGTTGCTGTAGGAATCGACAAGTTAATTTCCAGTTGCAATTGTTCTTGAAACAAAAAAAGAACTAAATGGTTTGCATATGGTCAATTGTCTAATGCAACAGACTGTGGAAGTTCACAAAATTTAAGAACTAAATGTAATTGTTCATTATCGAGGCCACCAAGTCATTCCTAGACATTTGATTCTATTGTAGTACATGCATCGCCCCACTCTGTGCACATGTGGAAAATAATTACATATACATGTTTAGTGGGAATAACATTTGCCTTTAGAAAAAAATTAGTAGAGAATCTATATGTGTAAAACTATCAGATTGTATGCCTCCATGCTTTCCCTTTGTTCCATATTGTCTGTGAAATTAGATAATATTTCCTCTCTATGCTAAAATCATATCAGTATTTATTAATTTAAATATTTATTTTCTCCCTTACCAGTTAGCAATATATGTAAAATATGTATGAAGTTTTTAACTGCTATGTTGAAAATTACATCAGCGAAGTTCCATTTGGTGTATATTCTGTCCATGCATCTTTATTTTGATTTTATTTTTAAGAAGAAAGCTGATCCTTCAAGTGCGTATAAGTAACCAAATGATGAGGAAAAAGTGATAAAAAACCTGAATGCTTTACTTGACACAGTGTGATGTGTGTGTATGTGGGGGGGCATGTGTGTTTCTGTGTGTGTGGTTGCATTTAGGTGATGTGTAAAGCACACGAGTTTCTATCCTTCTATCCTTGCACACGATCACAAGTAGACTCTTGTATGAATGCTGTTGGTGACCTGCCCAGACGCTCTTTACCTGCTGGGGCTCCAATCTAAACACTACTTGTTTTGAGTATGGACTCCAAGGTTCACAGCCATTCCCTTCTTGAGAGAATTGTCCTCAACTGAAAGGGAGCCACATTGCCAGGTGGTCTGGGGAACATGGTGGGAGCAGCTCACAGCCAGTGACAGACTATGGGATGTACAAAAGGTGCCAATGCCAAGGCAGGCCTGAATCTGATGCAATTCATGCTCCAGAGTCATGCTGTCCAATTCAGTAGGAGGTACCCACAGGAAGCTATTTAAATTTAAATTTATTAAAATTACATAAAGTGTACCATTCAGTTTCTTAGCTAGGATATTTTATTTTTATTTATTTATTTAAAAATTTTTAAAAATGTTTATTCTTGAGAGAGAGAGACAGACAGACAAGAGTGTATGCAGGGGAGGGACAGAGAGAGATACAGAATCTGAAGCAGGCTATATTCTCTAAGCTGTCAACACTGAGCCCGACGTGGTGCTCTAACCCACAAATCATGAGATCATGCCATGAGCCAAAGTTGGATGCTTCACCGACTGAGCTACCCAGGCACCACGATTTCTTAGATAGGACATTTTAAATGCTGAGGTATGACAGGTAGAGAGTGGGCATAGTATTGGACAGTGAGGACAGAGAATTTCTACCATCACAGATGGATGCTTTTACTGGAGAGTTCTGTCCAGCTTCTCATGGGATCAGACTCCTGCTCTGTTCCACTGGAGACCACATCCTTGCTTAGCAACATCCTCTGCTGTTTTCCACCCTTACCCCGTTTATCCCGAGAGCATTCTCTGAATCAACAACACGCAGTGGAATTCCTACTTCATTGTCTTCCCCATAAAACTTGCCCTACAGCCCTGTCAGTGTTCATCACATCTGTCATTTCCTATCTAGTGATGGCTGCATTCCCCTCATTTGCTCATCCTCCCTCATCATCGGGGGCCTGTTCTCATATGTCTGAGGTCACATGAGACCCATGAGACAGAAGCATCAAGCAAGGAACAGCGATTCAGTGGTGGCACTGAGGCTGCGCAAATCTTGCCCGCACTTTTTCAGGATTCATTCAGGAACTGGATAGGGCAGTATGTTTATATCAAACATATCAGTGAATGTTACATGTTTGAAACAACACCTTAAATGGAGACATTATATTGAGGTCTTTTGTCTTTAAACTGTGTAGTATGCATACTGAGCATCTGGTTTTGTGGACATATGTATTCTTCCACCGAAACGTTTAGAGTTACACGTAGCATTGAACACTTAGGGTAATTGCTCTATTACCTTATGTCTGTCAGTCCCAAGTATTTAACGTCTTTCATTTGATGCCTGTTTTCTCGTTATTGTAAATTGAGTTCTTGTGAGGTGTCATTTCAATTATATACTTTTTTGATGGTAATTATTACATAGAATGCCACTTTTTAATTTTGCAAGATCTGTTTTTATTTTAACTAATAATTTTTTCTCTCTATATATAACATATGTCCTTTTCAAGTATTTTTTTGTGTGCAAAGTAACAATTTATGTGTAATATTCATAACTGGATTTCCTGTATCAGATTATTTCATGACAGCTGCATTCTACATTTACATATATATATATTAGTATATATATTAGTGTATATATTAAGTTAATATAAATGTATTAAAACCCACCCATACACATATAATATTGTAAAACAGCAAGAAATTTGTACAAGTTCATTTCACCACCTCTTTATGTTTTCTCAACTGTCTTCATAGTCCTTATCCATATGGACTTTTAAAATATATCGTTATTTTATTCTAATGTTTCAGTATGATATTGGTATTTTGTTTGGATGAGTTAGCATTTTCTGTTTGCTCTCCTTCATTTTCATGAGTGTTTCCTTTGTCAGGCAATTTAAATAGTTTGCCAGCCGGGCTCTTGGTGGCGAAGTTGGTTAAGCCTCTGACACTTGATTTTGGCTCAGGTAATGGTCTCAGAGGTGTGAGGTCGGGCTCTGTGCTGACAGTGAGGAGCTTGCTTGGGAATTTCTCTCTGGGTCTCTCCTCTCTCCCTCTCCATCTCACTCTGTCCCTCCACTGCTTGTGCTCACTCTCTCTCACACAAAATAATAAATAAACTGAAAAATTAAAGCAATAAAAATTTGTCAGCAATGTGTTTCAGATGGATGTGTGTATATTTGTGCACATGTGCATGAGAACGAACCACGGTTTGTTTTTATTTGCTCTTCTGAGAAGGTGTTAAGGAGGGGATGTTCCCTGTTGTTGCATATTTAGACTGTGCCTGATACCTTTATAATTAATTCTATTAAGAAATTGTTGGTGCATAGATTCTGTTTTGTGGATACCACTGGTCACATCTTCACAGGAAATCAAAGGAGTTCTAAAACAGTGTGAATTACCGCATCCTTTATTCCATTGCTATCAACATTTATTTTATGCCAGATTTGTACCCGTTTCTTTCACACATTGGTTTGAAAGAAACTTGCTTCATATATTAAATCTCTTGGAAGAGTTAAAAATGTGCTGGATGCCTACCCTTCTGAATATGATAGAACTGAAATACTCGTGTCCTGATGCCTCTTTCGTTGGTATGTTACTATGCTCATTCAGTACTGTGCAGCTGGATGGAAATGGTCATCAGACGAGCCTTAGAGCTGGCATTGTGTTTGATCTAGAGTGACTGTCTCTGCAGGCTAGCTTCCAGAATGGTGATCATTCATATAATATACATGGGTGTTGGAGAGTTTGTATACTACCGATATATCCTTTCCTTTAGGCCTTTCCTTGTACTAAGTTAAGGTTAGCATTATAGCTCTTCGACTTGTCATGGCTTTGAGAATGTATCTGTGTTTATCTCTATATATTTACCCAAGTAATTATTTTATCCTAGGCACTGATGCAAAGCATTACACTTTGTACATAGGTCACCCATTTGGATAATGCTTTAAAATGTTGTGACTAGAATGGTGATATGGAGTAATCCTACCTCTTTGAGGAATTTTATGAAGGTTGGTGTAATTACTCTAATGGAGTAATGTGTGAAACACAAATCTGCAGAAGGAAGAATTGAGTGTTGGCCCCTGGATTTTAGAGTTCTGGTTCCAAAGGACTCTGCACAGCCGATGAATTTTCAGAGTTCTTGTTAAATTGGCATGGTAATTTTAAGCATCTTTGGGGTTAACATTAAGGACTGTTTGAATGGTGTTGTTGTCAGGTTTTCTCTCATGGAGTATTTGTTTTACTTCCACACACACACAAAGAAACCTGATATTTGTTTGTATGCAGAACTAGCAGCGATGTGTTGAATGTAACTGAATTCTTTGTAGAAATATATTCCAGGGCATAGATTCGTATAACTGAATTTATTTTCGAGATCATGTTGTATCATGACCTGTGCCATGTGTGGTGTGTGTATTCCAGTTGTGTGAAATTATGAGATACATATGAAAAATAATGAATCTGGGGTGCCTGGGTGGCTCAGTCGGTGAAGGGTCTGACTTCGGCTCTGGTCAAGATCTCACTGTTTGTGAGTTCAAGCTCCATGTTGGGCTCTGTGCTGACAGCTAGGAGCCTGGAGCCTGGTTCAGTTCTGTGTCGTCTTCTCTCCCCCATTTCCCCACTTGCACTCTGCCTTTGTCTCTCTCTCAAAGATAAATAAACATTAGAAAAAAATTTAAAAATGCTGACTATCACTCTATGTGCATCACTTTCCTATTCTTTCTGATTTCCCTCCCTCTTTTCCCTTATCCGATTTTCTCTGAAATGCACACATATTTTTATTTTATTTCATTTATTTTATTGATTTTAAATTCTCTTTTTTATTTTTTTGAATTTACATCCAAATTAGTTAGCATATAGTACAACAATGATTTCAGGAGTACATTCCTTAATACCCCTTACCCATGTAGCCCATCTTCCCTCCCACAACCCCTCCAGCAACCCTCAGTTTGTTCTCCATATTTATGAGTGCCTTCTGTTTTGTCCCCCTCCCTGTTTTTATATTATTTTTGCTTCCCTTCCCTTATGTTCATCTGTTTTGTCTCTTGAAGTCCTCATAGGAGTGAAGTCATATGATTTTTGTCTTTCTCTGACTGACTAATTTCACTTAGCATAATACC
Source organism: Acinonyx jubatus (assembly GCF_027475565.1). Taxonomy (NCBI): domain Eukaryota; kingdom Metazoa; phylum Chordata; class Mammalia; order Carnivora; family Felidae; genus Acinonyx; species Acinonyx jubatus. The sequence continues at coordinate 147,256,279 of NC_069385.1, read as the reverse complement.
CCCCAGTTCCATCCACGTAGTTGCAAATGGCACGATTTCATTCTTTTTTGATTGCTGAGTAAGACTCCATTGTATGTTTATACCACATCTTCTTTATCCATTCATCCATTGGTGGACATTTGGGCTCTTTCCATACTATGTCCATTGTTGATAGTGTTGCTATAAACACGGGCATGCACACACATATTTTATAGTACTTTCAGCCTATTAGGCTGACACTGAAAGACATTTTGTACCTATGACGGATGCAGACACAGGTCCATTATTTGATTTTTCTTACATTAAATATTATGATTTTCTTTTCTGATAATATAGAATTAATTAATATGAACGATGGCAATTTCATGAGTCCATAATTTATTCAAAGAGTTACTTATACAATCCCATGCCCTGTCTTATAACATGCTAAATTCACATCCTGCCAACATTTTATTGCTTTGAAGGTTGCTTTTAAAAATTGCTAAATGCTTGGTCTTGACAGGAAACATGTGATAAGAAAGGATGGACCCGAAAAATGGAAGTTCTTTCACTGGCTTTATCCTGCTGGGTTTCTCTGACCGGCCTCAGCTGGAGCGAGTCCTCTTTGTGGTTCTTCTCATCTTCTATCTGCTCACCCTGCTGGGAAACACAACCATCATTGCATTGTCCCGCCTGGACCCACACCTGCAGACACCCATGTACTTTTTCCTGTCCAACCTAAGCTTTCTGGACCTGTGTTACACGACCAGCACTGTTCCTCAGCTGCTGGTTCATCTCAGGGCAGCAGACAAGTCTATCTCTTTCGGTGGTTGTGTAGCTCAGATGTTCGTCTCTCTAGGGTTGGCATCTACAGAATGCATTCTGTTAGGGGTGATGGCATTTGACCGCTACGCAGCCGTCTGCAGGCCCCTGCACTACACAGTGATCATGCACCCCCGTCTGTGCACCCTGATGGCTTCTGCATCGTGGTTCCTTGGTTTTGCCAACTCCTCATTGCACACGGTGCTCACCTTCCTTGTACCACTCTGTGGGAGAAATAAAATAGACCACTTCTTTTGTGAGGTCCCCCCACTGCTCAAGCTTGCCTGTGTTGACACCACTGTGAATGAGTCTGAGCTCTTTGTCAGTGTGATCATTCTCCTCATACCTGTGGCTTTAATCACGTTCTCCTATGGTCAGATTATCAAGGCAGTGTTCAGAATAAAGTCAGCTTCAGGGCAGAGGAAAGCTTTTGGGACATGTGGGTCCCACTTCACAGTGGTCTCCCTGTTCTACGGCACAGGCATCTACATTTACCTCCAGCCCAGCAACAACTACTCCCAGGATCAGGGCAAGTTCGTTTCTCTCTTCTACACCATCGTCACCCCCATGGTCAACCCCTTTATATATACCCTGCGGAACAAGGATGTGACTGGAGCAATGAAGAAGGCGCTTTGTAGGGGCTATGACTCCAGATGACTTGGTACAGAAGACCCTGTGATGGAACACTTTGAATGTAGAGCCCTTAAGATTTTGTGTCTGGACCTGTCATCCAACGTTTCCGCTGATGACTCATGAGAATTACCCTACTTCATTGTTTTAAGCAACGAGTGTTCATGGATTCAACAGTGCAAGAGAGTTCCCATTTCTAAATATCCTTGACAACACCTGTTGTTTCTTGTGTTGTTGATTTTAGCTATTCTCACATGGATGAAGTGACATATCATTGCGTTTTTGGTTTGTATTTACCTGATGATCAGTGACGTTGAGCATGTTTTGATATGTTTTTTTTTTGTCATCATGTTGTCTTCTTTGGAGAATGTCTATTCATGTATTCTGGCCATTTTTAATTGGATCATTTGTATTTTGGGCATTGTAATTATAAGACCTTTATAAATTACGATATAAACCCTTTATTGGTTATGTCATTTGTCAATATCTTCTCTCATTCAGTAGTTTTCTTTTAACTTTGAAACACAAGTAAGTTTGAAATATTTTTCAAATTATTTTATTCTAGTTTTTTAATTAAGTGTTTTTACTTATTTCTCTTTATCATAAATATTATTTCTTTTTTCAAATAAATGTATTTATTTCAATTCAAGTTAGTTAACAGATAGTGTTGTATTGGTTTCAGGAGTAAAACCCAGTGATTCATCACTTACATATGAAGCCATGTACTCTTCCCAAGAAGTGCCCTCCTAATACCCATCACACATTTAGCCCATGCCCCCACTCCTCTCTCCTCCAGCATCCCTCAGTTTGTTGTTTGTATGTAAGAGTCTCCTATCGTTTGCCTCTTTCTGTTTTTCTTTTTTTTTCCTTCCCTTCTCCTCAGTTAATCCATTACATGTCTTAAATTCCACATATAAGTGAAATCATGATATTTGTCTTTCTCTGATCGATTTATTTCACTCAGCAAAATACAGTCTAGTTCTATCTATGTCGCTGCAAATGGCAAGATTTCATTATTTTTGACTGCTGAGTAATACTCCATCGCATATATTTACCAGTTCTTCTTTATCCATTCATCCATCAATGGACAGTTGGTCTCTTTCCATAATTTGGCTATTGTCGATAGCACTGCTCTTGTGCAGTGGGGTGCATGTGCCCTTTTAAAACAACACACCTGTATCCCTTGGATGAACACCTACTAGTGCAATTGCTGGGTCATAAGGTAGTTCTATTTTTAATTTTTTGAGGAACCCACATAGTGTTTTCCAGAGTGGCTGCACCAGCTTACATTCCCACCAGCAGTGCAAAAGAGATCCTCTTTCTCTCATCCTTGCCAACATCTGTCGTTGCCTGAGTTGTTAATGTTAGCCATTCTGACAGGTGTGAGGTGATATCTCATTGTGGTTTTGATTTGTATTTCCCTGATGATAAGTGATTTTGAACATTTTTTCATGTGTTTGTTAGCCACCTGGATGTCTTCTTTGGACAAGTGTGTATTCATGTGTTTTGCCCATTTCTTCACTGGATTATTCATTTTTTGAGTTTGATAAGGTCTTTATAGATTTTGCATACTAACCCTTTATCTGATATATCATTTGGAAATATCTTCTCCCATTCCGTAGGTTGCTTTTATTTGCTGATTGTTTCCTTCACTGTGCAGAAGCTTTGTATTTTGCTAAGGTCCCAATAATTCATTTTTCTTTCTGCTTCCCTTGCCTCTGCAGATGCGTTGAGTGAGAAAGTTGCTGCTTCCCAGGTCAAAGAGGTTTTTGCCTGCTTTCTGCTCTAGGATTTTGATGGCTTCCTGTCTTACATTTAGGTCTTTCTTCCATTTTGAGTTTATTTTTGTGTATGGTGAAGGAAAGTGGTGAAGGATCATTTTTCTGTATGTTGCTGTCTAGTTTTCCCAGCACCATTTGCTGAAGAGACTTTATTTATTCCATTGAAAATTCTTTCCTGCTTCGTCAAAGATTGGTGGCCATACATTTGTGGGTCCATTTCTGGGTTCTCTTATTGTGGAGAACACTCAGTTCCATTGATCTGAGTGTCTGGTTTTGTGCCAGTACCATACTATCTTGATCACTACAGCTTTGTAACACATCTTATTTTTTCCCTCAGAAATGCTTTGTGTGTGTTTATTAATTCCTCAAAACAAGCCTGTGAGGCAGGTGCCATTAATTATTGATAACTGCCCTTTAGCTTTGTAACAATTTGAATCTTGGAACACTGCAGAGAAATGGTAAGGGAGGAATAATCCCCTAATCTCAGCCAGGTGGGAATTCTGGATTTGCCTTGTCTTTTGACTTTTTGTTTTGACTAAATTTCTCTGAGCTTTGTTATCTTCACTGAATATCTCTATTACAATCCTGTTATCAAAAATCATATTGTACTTAGGCACCTGGGTGGCTATTCAGTTAAGCTGTAATACGTCTTGCAGTCCAGCATCGTGATACCTCCAGCTTCGGTTTTCTTTTTCAAGATTGCTTTGTCTATTTAGTTGTTTTCCGGTTCCATACAAATTTTAAGATTGTTCTAGCTCTGTGAAGAATGCGGGTGTTGCTTTGATAGGGATTGCATTGAATATGTTGATTGCCTGAGTAGTATCGACCTGTTAACAATCTTTGTTCTTCCCATCCAGGAGTATGGAACATTTTGCCCTTTTCTTGTGTGTCTTCTTCAATGTCTTTGATAAGTTTTCTATAGTTTTCAGTGCATTGATTTTTCACCTCTTTGGTTATGCTTATTGGTGGGTATTTTACGGGTTTTGGTGCACTGGTAAATGGGATCGATTTCCTGGTTTCTCTTACTGTTGGTTCATTATTGGTGTATAGGAATGCAATGGATTTCTGTGCATGGATTTTACATCCCGCAACCTTGCTGAATTCATGGATCAGTTCTAGAAGTGTTTTCGTGGAATCTTTTGGGTTTTCCACATAGAGTGTCATATCATCTGTGAGGAGTGAGTGTGTCTTCCTCCTGGCTTATTTGGAGTCTTTTATTCCTCTGCGTTGTCTGATTGCTGAGTCTACGACTTCGGATACTATCTTGAGTAACAGTGGTGAGAATGGGCATCCTGTCCTGTTCCTGATCTTAGGGGGAAAGCTCTCAGTTTTTCCCTATTGAGGACGATAGTAACATTAGGTCTTTCATTTATGGCATTTGTGATCTTGAGGTATGAGCCTTCTAGCCCTACCTTTTTGAGGGTTTTTGTCAAGAAAGGATGCTGTATTTTGTCAAATGCTTTCTCTCCATCTATTGAGAGGACCATGTGGTTCTTGTCCTTTCTTTTAGTGATGTGATGTATCACACTGATTGATTTGCAGATATGGAACTAGCCCTGTGTCCCAGGTATAAATCCCACTTGGTCTTGTTGAATAATTCTTTTAATGCATTGTGTGATTTGGCTGGCTATTATCTCATTGAGGATTTTTGCATCCATATTTATCAGGGAAATTGTTCTGTAATTCTCCTTTTGAGTGGGTTCTTTGTCTGGTTTTGGAATCAAGGTAATGATGGTCTCATAGAATGCGTTTGTAAGGTTTCCTTCCATTTCTATTTTTGGCATGGCTTCAAAAGAATAGGTGTTAACTCTTCTTAAAATATGTGGTAGAATTCCCCTGGAACGCCATCCAGCCCTGGACTCTTGTTTTTTGGGACAGTTTTGATTACTAATTCGATTCCTTTACTGTTTATGGGTGTGGTAAAAGTTTCTGTTTCTTCCTGTTTCAGTTTTGGTTCTTTATGTGTTTCTAAGAATTTGTCCACTTCTTCCAGATTGCCCATGTTATTGGTGTCTAATTGCTCATAATATTCTCTTATTATTGTTTATATTTCTGCTGTATTGGTGGTGATCTGTCCTCTGTGAATCTTGATTTTTTAAAAATATTTTTTAATTGTATTTTTTAAAGTTTACATCCAAATTAGTTAGCATATAGTGCAACAGTGATTTCAGGAGTAGATTCCTTAGTGGCCCTTACCCATTTAGCCCATCCCCCCTCCCACAATCCCTCCAGTAACCCTCTGTTTGTTCTCCATATTTATGAGTCTCTTCTGTTTTGTCCCCCTCCCTGTTTGTATATTTTGTTTCCCTTCCCTTATGTTCATCTGTTTTGTCTTTTAAAGTCCTCATATGAGTGAAGTCATATGATTTTTGTCTTTCTCTGACTGACTGATTTCACTTAGCATGATAGCCCCCAGTTGCATCCACGTAGTTGCAGATGGCAAGATTTCATTCTTTTTTATCGCCGAGTGATACTCCGTTGTATGTATATATATACCACTTCTTTATCCATTCATCCATCAGTGGACATTTGGGCTCTTTCCATACTTTGGTTATTGTCGATAGTGGTGCTATAAACATGGGGGTGCATGTGTGCCTTTGAAACAGCACACGTGTATCCCATGGATAAATGCCTAGTAGTGCAATTGCTGGGTTGTAGGGTAATTCTCTTTTTAGCTTTTCGAGGAAACTCCATACTGTTTTCCAGAGTGGCTGCACCAGCTTGTATTCCCATGTGATTCTTTATTTTATTTATTTGGGTCCTTTCCTTTTTATTTTTGATCAAACTGGATATGGATTTATCATATTGGTTAACTCTTTCCAAGAGCCACCTTCTGATTTCATTGATCTGTTCTACTGGGTTTTTTGGTTTTGATAGCCTTACTTTCTGCTCTAGTCTTTATTATTTCCTGTCTTCTGCTGGTGTGGGGTTTTATTTGCTGTTCTTTTTCCAGCTCTTTAAGGTGTAAGGTTAGAGCCTTCTTCCATCTTTAGCAAGGCCTCGATTGCTATATAGTTCCCTCTTATGACCACCATTACTGCATCCCATAGGTCCTGGGCTTTGGTGTTATCATTTTAATTGGCTTCCATGTACTTTTTAATTTCCTCCTTAATTTCTTGGCTAGCCCATTCGTTACTTAGTAACATTGTCTTTAGTCTCCAAGTATTTGTTATCTTTCCACCTTTTTTCTTGTGATTGATTTCGAGTTTCATAGTGTTGTGGTGTGAAAATATGCGTGGTGTGATCTTCATCTTTTTTGCTCATTGAGGGCTGATTTATGTCCTGGTATGTGATGTATTCTGGAGAATGTCCCATGCGCACTTGAGAAGAATGTGTATTCCGTTACTTTAGGATGAAATAATTCTGAATATATCTGTTAAGTCCATTTCATGTAGTGTGTCATTCATAATCATTGTTTTTTTGTTGATTTTCTGTTTAGACGATATGTGCGTTGCTGCCAATTGAGTGCTGCAGTCCATTACTATTATGGTATTATTATCAATGAGTCTTTGTGTGTGTGATTAATTGATTTATAAATTTGGGTGCCTAACGTTTCGAGCATAAATGTTTACAGTTGTTAGATCTTCTTGATGGATAGGCCTGTTAATTATGATATAATACCCTTCTTGATCTTTTGTTACAGCCTGTATTTAACATTTTTTTAACCTTTATTGATTTTTGATAGAGATAGCATGAGTGACGGAGGGGCAGAGATAGAGAGAGAGAGAGAGACAGGGAGACACAGAATCCAGGTACCAGGCTCTGAGCTGTCAGCACAGAGCCCAATGACGTGCTCGAACTCATGTACTGTGAGATTTTTGACCCAAGCAGAAATCAGACACTTAACCGACTGAGCCACCCAGGCACCTCAGTCTTTATTTTAAAATCTAGATTGTCTGATATAAGTATGGCTACTCTGGCTTTCTTTTTGTGACCATGAGTAAGACAGACGTTTCTCCATCCCCTTACTTTCAATCTGAAGGTGTCTTTAGGTCTAAAATGAGTCTCTTGTAAACAGTGTATGGACGGATCTTGTTTTCTTATCCATTCTGTTATCCTATGTGTTTTGATTGGAGTGTTTAGTCCAGTATTGCCATTATGTTTCTCGTGGAGTTGGAGTTTCTGGTGGTGTTGTCTGTACCTTTCTAGTCTTTGTTACTTCTGATCTTTTTGGGTTTTGGTGTTTTTGTTTGTTTGGTCTTTTCTCTTCTCAGACAGTCGCCCTTAAACTTTCTTGCAAGGCTGGTCTAGTGGTCATGAGCTCCTTGAATGTTTGTTTGTCTGTAAACTTTTTATTTCTCCTTCTATTTTTAATGACAGCCTTGCTGGATAAATCATTCTTGGCTGCATATTTTTCTGACTCAGAGCGTTGACTATATCCTGGCACTCCTTGCTTGCCTGCCAAGTTTCTGTGGATAGGTCTGCTGTGAACATGATCTGTCTTCCCTTGTAGGTTAAGGATTTTTTTCCCTTGCTGCTCTCATGATTCTCTCTTTGCCTGAGTATTTTGTGAATTTGACTATGGTATGCCTTGTTGATGGTCCGTTTTGGTTGAATCTAATGAGAGTCCTCTGTGCTTTCTGGATTTTAATGTTTGTGTCTTTCCCCAGGTTAGGAAAGTTTTCCTCTATGATTTGCTCACATAACCTTCTACCCCATTTTCTGTCTCTTCAGCTTCTGGGACTGCTATGATTCTGATGTTATTCCTTTTTAATGAATCACTGAGGTCTCTAATTCTTATATTGTGTTCTTTTGCCTTAGACTCCCTCTTGTTTTCCTGCTTCATGTTTCTCCATAAGCTTGTCCTCTATAAGTGATTTGCTGATATATTTCATCTATCCTTGCTGCCATGGCATCCATTCATGATTGCAGCTCAGTTACAACATTTTTTATTTCATCCTGACTAGCTGTTACTTCTTGTATAGGCACAGAAATGGATTCTAATGTATTTTCGACTCCAGCTAGTATTCGTATAATTGTGATTCTAAATTCTGGTTCAGACATCTTGCTTATATCCCTGGTTGGTTATGTCCCTGGTTGTGATTTCTCCATGTTCTTTTTTGGGGGGTGAATTTTTTCGTTTCATCATTTTGAAGGAATAAAATGAATTAATCAGGTAGAAAAAATTAAAATTAAAAGAATTGAAATCGAAAAAATATTAAAATTAAAAAATTACACACACACTCAAATAATTGAATAAATGATGCTATATCCTAGGTGTGTTTTTGTCTGGGTGTTGAAAGAGGCTTGATAGATTAGAGAAAAAAGGGGAAAGAAAGAATACAAAAAGGAAAACGTTTGAAAATTTGAAAAAAATGAATAAAATGAAGGAGACTAAGATGAAATAATGGAAGTATACTAGAATTTGAAAAAAAATTACACAAAGGTAGAATATATAGTAGAGAAAAAACTAAAGAAAAATATTTTTAATAAAAATTAAAAATAAAAATGAATTTTTTCTCTTTCTGTATTCAAGAAAAGGAAAAGAAATGAAAAAGAGAAAAAAGATAAAGGGGAAAAATAAGGAAAATATTTAAAAATTTGAAAAAAAATGAGTTCAATGAATTAGACTAAAATACACTTGTGGAAGTAAAATAGAATTTGAAAAATTTACCCAGATGTAAAATATATAGTTAAAAAAATTAAAGAAAATATTTTTAATTAAAATTGAAAGTAAAAAGGAATTTTTTCTTTCTGTATTCAAGAAAAAAAAGAAATAGAGAACAAAAAGAAAAAAAAAAGAAAGAAAATTGAATAGATGGACCTGCTAGCAGACTGAAATATGACGAATTTACTTTGATTTCCCCTACGATTCAAACTGTGATGTGCTTTATAGTCCATAAGTAAGTAGGCTATACTTGTGTTCTTGAAGAGCAAGGTTGGTCCAGTTGGGCAGGACTTAGTGTAATGGCTCCATTCTCCACTAGATGGCGGTGCTACCCTACTGGGGTGGATTGTTGTGGCACTTGTAGGTGCATATGCGCGTGCATAGAAGCAGTGAAAATGGCATCACCCAGCTATGCAGTCTGTAGTATCGGAACTCATTTCTCCCCGATTAGCACTCATGCACCCGTCCTCTGCCTTCAGCTTTCATCCACTCCTTGCTTTTTCACTGTCTGTGACCAAGCCCCAGGCAGTACCTCTCTCCCGAGTTTTGTCTCAGATGAGGCTGTTTTCCCCAGCCTCTTACGTCTGAAGGACTGTGGCTTTGACCTGTTCCACCCCTCTGCGGGAGGGTCTCACTGAGCAATGGCTGGGTTCCGGCCGCACCCAAGAAAGTTCGTGGGACAGTGCTGCTGCCAGTGCACAGAGACTGGGCCAGGTACCAGCCCGCCCCCCCCAAAAGTTTGTGAGGTCGTGTAGCAGCAGCTTTTCAGGGATTATGGAAAATCACAACACACATCTGGCACCACCTTAAGGCTTCACCCTTAATGACCTTGTTCTAGCACCAGCTAGAACTATGGCTTTTCTCTGGGGTCTGCTGGGACCAGAGGCCTCACATTCTCTACCAAATGTCCTTCCAGCAGTGGAACCAGTACTCCCCGTGTGGCCCTAGAACCTCCCGGACCCCACTTTGGTCCTGGGGATTCGCCCTTCCCACCAGAGCACTGCCAGTTATCGAGCTGCTGAGTTACAGACTTTGCACTCTCCCTGTTTACAATCTTAATGGAATTTTAGACCTCTCCTTTCTCCCTTTTAAGTTTAGTCCCTGCAGCTGTTTCCAGTTTTCCCCCTTCTTTCCAGCTGCTTTTGGGGAGGGGTGCTTTTCCCATATTCTCACCACTGTCTCTGCCTTCTCTCTGCATGTAAAGCACCTCCCTCTCCTTCACGGCTTCTGTCTCCCCAAGTTCACCAATCTGAACCAGGTGCCTGCTGAATTCTTTGGTTCAGGTTGTGCAGAATGTTGTGTTCATACTCAGATCACTTTTCTAGTTGTGCAGGGTGGGTTAGTGTTGGTCTGGCTGTATTTCACGGACACGAGACACAAAAAACGTCCATGCTTTTCTGCCATCTTGGCTCCCTCCCCAGAAAGCTGTGTTTTTAACTTCTTATTGAAGAGTAACTAAAGCTATTTGGATCCATTGGAAAACATGCTTTGTGCTTAATTGGGTCGTGAATTTACCATCTAAAAAAATTCTGGTGTATAACACCTCTCTCTTGGTTACTAAGTCCTCAATTGGAGACTAAGGTTTCCTAAGAGTTAAAATTCTGCTAAGTGTACGTAAGACCGATGGAAATAAGGAAAGCAACCCTGTATGTAGGAAAGTAGGAGGTTTGTAATAAAGATATAAGGAATGGAAGTACATTTTTTGTTGAGGGTCAAAGAAAGTAATTTTGCCCTAAATTTCTCATTGCAGAGAAATGGCTTTGGGACAAAGTTTGAAGGCAAAGGAAAGTTGTAGAAGGTTCCTGAAGGGACATCTTTGGAAAAGAATTTTATGTGTGCTCAGGATGGACTAAGGTTGAGATAAATGGAATTTTAAAAGTACCCTGGTATAAGGTGGAAATTCTGCTTTTCTCTCTATTCAAAAGTCAACGTTTTCTTGGACTGTTGATTTGCTTTTGATAAGACAATGTAAACAAAGGTTTTCTTTTTTGTTTGTCTGCCAGAAAAACCAAAGCTTTAGGTTTTATCTTTATCAGGTCTTTGATTACTTAGTTAAAACTTCTCAATGTTGAAGGAACTAGGTTTTACTAACAATGATATAATGCTATACATTCGCCGTTAGGATTTTTATTGCCACCTTGGTTGAATAAATAAAGTTTTAAGATTTGTAATGATCTGTAATCCTATTTAGGATGTGCTTTATAACTTCCTAAGGTTTTAACAAACTTCCCAGGATTTAAAGGGTAAATGAAGTCTTTTTGACCAATTGGGCCCTTTTATTTGGGATGCTAAGTTACTTGAAGAAGCATTGTCATGCAACGGTAAATCTTAGGTTGTATTGCATGGGTAAATGTTGTAACTGCCCAAATATATATGCAATTCCTAAAGTTTTAATGTTTTGGCATAAAGCCATCACCTAATATTCTGATTGCTTGAAGTGTTATATGTTACAGTAATAACTGAACTTCTTTGTCAATTGCATCATAATGGACTCTCATCGGATCTTTAACAATGTGTATTTCTGAGTTTTTTTCATTTATAGTTGTTCTTATTCTCTCACAAAACGTGTTTCTTCTTCAAGAAGATTTATAAAAAGGACTTGTGGGACAAATACAGGTATTGGACATCTGTAAGGTTAATACTAAAATGGGTAAGAGTTTCCAGAGCTAAAAAGCTGCATTCAAACTGAACAAGGATTAGGAACATGGGACTAAATGAACTGAGGAAGATTATAGTTGTGTGACTCTTGTTGGAAATATTGCTGGTTCTCTAATGTTTGCTTTTCCAGATTAAGGAAACTTTCTCTTAATATACCTATGATATACAGAAATGTCATAAAGTGGCCATTTGTAAACAACTGTGGCATTTATCTTTTCCCTCTACCTATCCCCTGAAATTCAAAAACTCTCAGTGAGTATTTTTTTCTTTCATGGCAATTACAATTGTTTGCATAAGTTCAGTAAGAATCTGTTCATCTTGTAACAGGTCACTATTGTAAATACTGGTTATTTTACCAAGGCTTTGACTGGAATGTCCTATTTGAGATTGACATGCATAGACTCATATATGACCAGACAGCTTTAGGCAACTAAGGTTGACTTTGTGAAACATGGAGCCATAAAGCCCCTTGGAAATGGTGGCCTGATACCTTGCTTCCAGAGTTTCCAGCAGCCTTCCCAGGTGAGTGAAGAAGGTCACTTCCCGGCAGGTGCAGGAACCTCAGGATACCTTGGGGACCTCGTGAAGTGGAATTCACCCAATTCTACGGGTATTGGAGGCCTGTCTGATGGCAAGTATTTGGCTTGGCTTCTGGCCTGGAGACGCTACTAAAAGTTCAATCTGGAGATTCCTTATAAAAGGTTCTACCAAAGTAACGTTTAAAAGATCCTCATGATCGGGGCACCTGGGTGGCTCAGTTGGTTAAGAGTCTGACTTTGGCTCATGTCATGATTTCACGGTCTGTGAGTTCGAGCCCTGCTTTGGGCTCTGTGCTGACAGCTCAGAGCCTGGAACCTGCTTCAGATTCTGTGTCTCCCTCTCTCTCTGCCCCTCCCCTGCTCACATTCTGCCTCTCTCTTTCTCTCAAAAATGAATTAATATCAACAATAAAAAAGATCCTCATGATCAATTGTTATTCTTGGTGAGCTTATGTAAATAATTAGGCCAGATTTGTTAAGACTGGACTTGTTCTACAAATGCATTGGTCTGAATTTGGCTATCTCTGGAAAGAGGGATTTGTATAGAGGAAAAAAACTACATTTCAACAACACACCATTATGGAAGTTAAATTCTAGTTCTGATTGTGCTTAAATGTTTGTTGTTTGCCTAAACTAGAAAATCTGAGGTAAACTTCAGAAAAAATGTCACAGTTTTCATGTATGGACAATCTTCTGTGGTTGTTATTCTGTGGGGATAATAATAAGATCCCATCGGCATATGATTATTTAAACAATTGGAAATGGGGTGGATTCCCCCAAAAGTTGTATGCAAAGACTTTTCTCACCGTAGACCTATCAATAGATAAAGACTTTCATGCTTTATATTCACTTGAGGCTTGGTTAATTCATAAATCTCTAAATATGCAAACCATATCCTCCCTAACCTGATCTGACAGTTACTAGAATCCCACCCCATATAATCCCAGGAAACCTGGTTTATTCAAAGGATGGAGCCACCCCTTTCAAAGAGTTGGAGGTGGAATTCATAGATATACAACTGAGCAAAGGATTCAGGTACCTCCTTGTAATAATCTGCACATATTCAGGATGGGTCAAAGACTTCCCAACCAGGATGGAATGAAGTCGTGAGGTGGCCAAAGCTCTTCTTCGGGAAATCGTACCTTGGTTTGGTCTGCCCTTAACCATACATAGTGACAACGGACCTGCATTTGTGGTGGACATTACACAAACCCTGACCAGGTCCCTCAACATTACCTGGAAACTACAACACACATCTTAGCTTTCCTAGAGTACCTACCCTTAGAGCTAAAGGTGATGCCTACTAAAAAAGATTTTTCAAAAAGTCATCAAAGAAGGGAATGTTGGGAAAATAAATAAAGTTATGTACCATAAGATGGCCAATAGGACTAACATAAACTCTAGTTCCCAGCTTAAAGACTCTTTCTGGGTTCTTCTTCCTGCCCTGCTTGCTGTGTGTGCCAAATTACTACTAATGCAGAATGCGGAAGTAACAGACGATGAATTGTCCCCCATGCTTGTGCTTGGGGCTCAGATCTCTGGAGAAGCATCTCCTCTGAGGCCGCCGGTGTAAAATGAAACTCTGATCCACCAAGAACTCCGAGTGCCGCTTGGTTTTTCTGCCAGCGACCCAGCCTGGTTCTGTAACAATACTGCACCACAACATATTACACTTTGTTTTGCCTTTGGATTGGAGCAACATATATTACTATATTATTACACACACACACGCACACACACACACGCACACACACACACACACACACACACACACACAGATGCACATGCACAAACATGTGCTCCATATGCAATCCTGAACACTTTCATGAAGATGACTAGGAGAAGAAAATGTTTCCCTTAGTTTGTACTACTTAGAAGTGACAGGCTTATAAATGATGTATTTCAGTGTTTTCCGGAATATGTACAAACATACCCGTTTGAATGTGTTAACAGTTTATTACTACAGGTCACATTGTAAAGAGAAATTCATGTTACCAGGAGGCAGTGGGAGTATCTGCTATTGATGGAATCGTGCAGGACTCAGAGCTCCATGCAAGAAACTATACCCCATTTTGATGTCATTATAGATTTACATAAGGTAAACATTTAGAAATGCCGTTCTTTCAGTCTCTTTACTTACATTTGACCACAAGGAGTGGACCATGTTTGTAGATGAATAACGAAAGAACATTCTCATTTGGTAACTTCGTAGGAAGATTTTTGTATTAAACCAATACAAATCTGACCTTAGGAGAGGAAGTGTAAGTGGGATGAAAGAAATGAATGAGACATGAGGGAGTTAAGATGGCAGAGAAGTAGGGGGACTGGGATCTTCCTCGTCCCTCAAACACAGCTGTTTTGAGGTCAGATCACTTGGAACACTCAGGAAATTGATCTGTGGATTGGCAGAAGGATCTCCACAGATGGAGGGAGACAGCTTGGTAGAATCAGGTGCATGTATGTGAATTGGGGGACATAAAGCAGGGTAGGCATGGGGGGGAGGGAACCCCTTCTGTGGACAGACAAAAGGGACAGAAAGAGAGAGAGAGAGAGGCTGTGAAATTGTGGTATCAAGTCAGCAAAAGGGTAAACCTCTCTGGGCCATGGACTGGGGAACAAGAAATATGGAGAGATCCAGTTTCTTTTTTGTAAACAGCCTTTGGAGCTGAAACTCAGAGGTTTCAAAAGAATTTCTCTGGAGCAGGTGCAGCCTTTGGCACGCCTAGGGTGGGGAGATAACCCTGGGGTGGTAGTGACCTCGGGGGCACACTGTGACAGAGCAGTCCCCTCCCTCCATATGGAGAGAAGAGGGTGTATTGCTCCCCAAGGACAAAAGACCCTGCAGTCACCAGCAAAATGCTCTTTGTCATCTGGACGGAGTGGTGCTACCCCAGAATGGGGAGCGCCCTGGGTGGGATCCTTGAAGACATCAGGTTTTGAATCCCAGCTGACCCCAGTGAGGCACATGAAGAGCATGGTTTGGGACACCCGATCCAAGGAGGAGAGAGCAGGGTGTCACCATTTTTCTCCCCATCACTATATGGTGGGGCCTGGGAGAGCAGAACAGTGGCCCCTAGTTTGGAGGCAGGACCTGCTTACACCAAATCCAGCCCCTCCGTGCCTGGTAACTGTTTCTCTACTGGAGTGAGATTGACACTGACTGAGCCAGACAGCCCCTCCTCCAGACCAACACGGCCCCTGGTCCCAGGGACCAACAGACAACTCTTTGTTTCTTTTATTCTCTTCTCTTCTTTTTTCTTTCCTCCCTCTTCTCTTTTCTTTTGGAATCAGGCTCATAGTTTATGATTTGTTTTTGGTCAATTCTTATTTTATACACACACACCCACACACCCACCCACACACACGCACACATAGCCACACACACACCCATAAGATTAGAAGCAGACTTGTCCACTGAAACTTGGTAGGCCAGAAGGGAATGAAAGGAAATAGTCAATGTGCTGAATGGGAACAATGTGCAGACAAGAATCCTTTATCCAGGAGGGCTGTCATTCAGAATAGAGTGAGCAATAAAGATTTTCTCAGACAAACAAAAACTAAAGTAGTTCGTGACCATTAATCCAGCCCTATAAGAGATCCTAAGTGGAGGCGGGGAGGGGGGGGAGCTCTGTGGTTGGAAAGCAGCAAAGACTGCAAAGGACCAGAGATATCACCACAAACATGAAACCTACAGATAACAGAATGGCACTAAATACATATCTCCCAGTAATCACTCTGAAAGTAAATGGACTAAATGGTATCAGAATGGATAAAAAACCAAGACCCATCTATATGATCCCTACAAGAGACTCATTTTAGACCTGAGGACACCTGCATATGGTCCTGTCAATAGATGCAGGAAAAGTGTCTGACAAAATACAGCATCCTTTCTTGATAAAAAGCCACAAGAAAGTAGGGATAGAGGAACATACCTTAACATCATAAAAGCCATATATGAAAGATCCACAGCTAATAGTATCCTCCATGGCAAAAAACTGAGAGCTTTACCCCTGAGATCAGGAACACGACAGGGATGTCCATCTCACCACTGTTGTTCAACATAGTACTGGAAGTCCTAACCCCAGCAGTCAGACAACAGAAAGAAGTAAAAGGCATCCAAACTGGCAAAGAAGTCAAACTTTCTCTCTTTGCAGATGCCATGATACTCTACATGGAAAACTGAAAACTCCATCAAAAAACTTCTGGAGCTGATGCATGAATTCATAAAGTCACAGGATATAGAGTCAATATACAGAAGTTGGTTGCTTTTCTAAACATCAATAATGAAGGAACAGAAAGGGATACCAAGGAATCAATCTTATTCCCAATTGCACCAAAAACAGAATAGCTAGGAATAAATCCAGCCAAAGAGGTAAAAGATCTGTATGCTGAAAACCACAGAAAGCTTATGAAAGAAATTGAGGAAGAAGACACAAAGAAGTGGAAAAACATTCCATGCTCATGGACTGGAAGAACAAATATTGTTAAAATGTAGATACTACCCAAAGCAATCTACACATTCAGTGCAATCCATATCAAAAAACCCACCAGCATTCTTCACAGAGCTAGAACAAACAATCCTAAATTTTGTATGGATCTGCAAGCGACCCTGAATAGCCAATGTAATAATGAAAAAGAAAACCAAAATCGGAGGCATCACAATCCCAGACTTTAAGCTGTATTACAAAGCTGTAATCATCAAGACAGTATGGTATTGGCACAAAAACAGACATAGAGACCAATGGAATAGAATAGAGAACCCAGAATTGGACCCACAAATGTATTGCCAACTGATCTTTGACAAAGCAGAAAAGAGTATCTGATGGGAAAAAGACAGTATTTAGCAAATGGTGCTGGGAGAACTGGACAGTGACACGTAGAAGGAAAATGGACGATGTTCTTACTCCACACATAAAAATAAATTCAAACGGGATGAAAGACCTAAATGTGAGACAGGAAACCATGAAAATCCTACGGTAGAAAACAGAGGCAGAACCTCTGTGGCCTAGATTGCAGCAATTTCATACTTGACATGTGTCTGGAGGCAAGGACAATAAAAGCAAAAATGCACTATTGGGACTTCATCAAGATAAAAAGCTTCTGCACAGCAAAGGGAACAATCAACAAAACTAAAAGGCATCTGAAAGAATGGGAGAAGATATTTGCAAATGACATCGGATAAAGAGTTAGTATCCAAAATCTATAAAGGACTTACCAAACTTAACACCCAGAACACAAATAATCCAGTGAAGAAATGGGAAGAAGTCATGAACAGACACTTGTCCAAAGAAGACATCCAAATGGTAAACAGACACATGAAAAGATGCTCAACATCACTCATCATCAGGGAAATAGAAATCCAAACCACATTGGGATACCACATCACACCTCTCAGAATGACTAAAATGAAAATCTCAGGAAACAACAGATGTTGGTGAGGATGTGGAGAAAGGAGAACCTTTTTGCACTGCTGGTGGGAATGCAAACTAGTGGAGCCACTCTGGAAAACACTATGGAGGTCCCTCAAACAATTAAAAACAGAACGAACCTACAATCTGCAATCGCACTACTAGGAATTTATTAAAAAATCACAAAAATGCTGATATCAAGGGGCACATGCACCACAATGTTTATAGCAGTACTATCAACAATACCCAAATTATGGAATGAGCCCCCAAAATCCATCGACTGATGAATGGATAAGGAAGAAGTGATGTATATACACAATGGAATTTTAGTTTGTGATGGAAAAGAATGAAATCTTGCTGTTTGAAACAACTTGGAGGGAAGTAGAGTATATTTGATAAGCGAGATAAGTCAGTGAGAGAAAGATAGATATGTTTTCACTTATATGTGGAAGTCGAGACACTCAACAGATGAACATAGGGTAAGGGAAGGAAAAATAAGATAAAACACAGAGAGGGGGAAACCATAAGAGACTCTTAAATACAGAGAACAAGCTGAGGGTTGCTGGAGGTTGCTTGAACAAGGGGGGATGGTATAAATGTGTGATAGACATTGAGGAGGGCACTTGTGATGAACACTGGGTGTCCTATGTAAGAGATGAATCATTGGGTTCTACTCCTGAAGCCAGACTACACTGTATGTTAAGTAACTTGAATATACACTCACTAACTAACTAACTAACTAACTAACTAACTAACTAACTAACTAACTAAGAAATGAATGCTACAACTTGTTTGTGTTAATTTTTCTTGGATTTACTAAATTATTATTGACGTATGCCATTTGGCAAACTCAACGAGTACCAATGTGAATATATATATGTAATGAAATTATTGCCACCATTGTTAGCTAACACCTCCATCACGTCACATAATTACCATCTCTTCTTCATGGTGAGAACATTTGAGATATACTCTCTAGGCCACCTTCAAGTTGATAATACAATAATATTAACCATCATCACCATGCTGTACATTAGATGCTCTGGAGTTATTCCTCTTCAAACTGGACGTTTGACCTCTTTGCCAACAAACATCTCCCACTTCTCCTATCCCTTAGCCCCTTGTAACCACCATTCTACTGTCTGTATCTATACATGTTTTCTGGTTTCCACAAATATGTGAGATCACATAATCTTTGTCTTTCTCTTCTGACTTGTTTCACTTAGCCTAATGCCCATAGGGTCCATCCATGTTGTTGTAAAAGACAGGATTTTCTCCTTTCTCATGGCTGAATAATAATCCTTTAGATATGTATGCTACATCTTATTTTTTATTTTTTATTATTTTTAATTGTTTATTTGTTTCTGAGAGAGACAGAGTGCGAGTGGGGAAGGTGCAGAGAGGGAGACACAGAATCCGAAGCAGGCTCCAGACTCCAAGCTGTCAGCACAGAGCCTGACACGGGGCTCAAACCCACGGACAGGGAGATCATGACCCTAGCTGAAGTCAGATGCTCAACCGACTGAGCCACTCAGGCGCCCCCACATCTTCTTTTTTAAATTTATTATTTAAATTCGCATTATTTAACATCTAGTGTAGTTTTGATTTCAGGAGTAGAACCCAATAATTCATCACTTACATATAACACTCAGTGACCATCACAAGTGCCCTCCTTACTGACCATCACCCATCCAGCTGATCACCTTCCCCAACAGTCTTCCAGCAACCCTCAGTTTGTTCTCTGTATTTAAGAATCTCTTATATTTTGCCTCCGTCTCTGTCTTTATCTTATTTTTCCTTCCCTTCCCCTGTGTTCATCTGCTGTGTATCTTAAGTTCCACATATGAGTGAAATCATATGATATTTGTCTTTCTCTGACTGACTTATTTCACTTTGCTCAACACACTCTGGTTCCAGTGATGTGATTGCAAATGGCAAGATTTCATTCTTTTCAATTGCTGAGTAGTATTCCATTGTATATATACACCGTTTCTTCTTTATCCGTTCATCAGTCAATGGACATTTGGGCTCTTTCCATACTTTGGCTATTGTTGATAGCACTGCTGTAAACATTGGGGTGCATGTGCTCCTTAAAATCAGAGTTTTTGTATATTTTGGATAAATACCTAGTAGTACAAATGCTGGTCAAAGTGTAGTTCTGGTTTTAATTGTTTGAGGACCCTCCATACTGTTTTCCAGAGTGACTGCATCAGTTTGCATTCCCAACAAGAGTGCAAAAGGGATCCCCTTTCTCTTCATCCTCACCAACATCTGTGGTTTCCTCAGTTGTTAATTTTATCCATTCTGAAAGGTGTGAGTTGGTATCTCATTGTGGTTTTGATTTGTATTTCCCTGATGATGAGTGATGTTGAGCAACTTTCCACTTGTCTGTTAGCCATCTGGATGTTCTTTGGAAAAGTGTGTATTCATGGCTTCTGCCCATTTCTTCACTTGATTATTTGTTTTTTGGGTATTGAGTTTCATAAGTTATGTTGGATTCTAACCCTTTTTCCAATGTATGCCACATCTTCTTTATCCAGTTTTCTGTTTGGACACTTAGGTTGTTTTCATATTTGGCTCTTTGAATAATGCTGCAATAAATATGGGGGTGCCTGCAACTCTCTGATACCCTGACTTCATTTCCTTTGGATATGTAGCTAGAAGTTCGTTGGTGGATACCACAGTTGTCCTGTGTGTAATTTTTTCAGGACCTTCATATTGCTTTTCATACAGGGTGTATCAAGTTACATCCCCACCAACAGTGCACATGGGTTCCTCACCAAATTTGGCATTTTCTTTCTTTTTGATAATAGCCATTTTAAGAGGTAGGAGGTGGTATCTGATTGTGGTTTGTTTTGCACTTTCCTGATGACTAGTTATGTAGAGTACCTTTTATGTCTATATGCCATTTGTAGGTCTTCTTTGGAAAAATGTCCATTGAGTTCCTCTTGTTTTTAAATTTTTTTTAACGTTTATTTATTTTTGAGACAGAGAGAGACAGAGCATGAACGGGGGAGGGGCAGAGAGAGAGGGAGACACAGAATTGGAAGCAGGCTCCAGGCTCTGAGCCATCAGCCCAGAGCCCAACGCGGGTCTCAAACTCATGGACCGTGAGATCATGACCTGAGCTGAAGTCGGACGCTTAACCGACTGAGCCACCCAGGCGCCCCTCCTCTTCCCTTTTTAAAGATGGAATTGCCTTTTATTTATATTACTGATTTGGATGAGTTTTGGATAGTAACACGTTATCAGGTAGAACATTTGTAAATATTTTCTCCCATTCTATTGATTGACTTTTTATTTTGTTCATTTTTTTTTCTGAGCAGAAGCTTTTTAGTTTGATGTAGTCCCACTTATTAATTTTGTTGTTGTTGTTGCTAAGTGCTTTTGGTATCATATTCAGGCTCTGGATTGAAATTTGGGTCACAAATGGTGGGCTGTGTTTGTAGTTAGGATAATGAAAGAACACCCTCATTTGGTAACTATCAACGTACCCAATGGTGAGTGGTTTTCTTTATATCATCTTCTTTTAGTCTTAAAATTTCAGGTCTTATGCTTACATCTTAACACATTTCAGATACCTTTTGCATGTTATCCTTGCTCAGGGGCCATGCTAATCTTCTCTGTATTGTTCTAATTTTAATAGTTTGCTGCCTAAGTGAGCACTCAAATGAATTTTTGTGAGTGGTGCGATATGGGGCCTCCAATGTCATTTCTCTGCATGTAGTTGCCCAGGTTTCTCATGACCATTTTTAAAAGAGACTATGTTTCCCCATGAATAGGCTTGACTCCTTTGTCAAATGTTAGTTGTCTGTCTATGGGTGGGTTTATTTCCGGGCTGTTCATTCTGTTCCTTTGGTGTATGGGTCTATTCCTTTAGCCAGTATCATACTGATTTCCTTCCTAGAGCTGTATAATATAGTGAGAGTCAGGAAGTTGGATGACTTTAGCTTGTACTACTTTGTTGTGGTGGCCTTGGCAGATTGGGGGATCTGTTTCAAATTTTTATTTAAATTCTAGTTAGTTACAGATAGTGTAATTTTGCTTTCAGGATCCACTGCTTCCATATAACACCCAGTGCTCATCATAAGAAGTGCCCTCCTTAATACCCATCACCCATTTAGCCCATCCCCCACCGACCTTCCTCCATCAACCCTAGGCTTGTTGTCTAGAGTTAAGAGTCACTTATGGTTTGCCTCCCTCTCCTTTTTTCCTTCTTATATGTTCATCTGTTTTGTTTCTTAAATTCCTCCATTGAGTGAAATCATATGGACTCATATTTCTCTGACTGACGTATTTCATGTAGCATAATATACTCTAGCACCAACCATGTCCATCCAAATGGAAAATTTCATTCTTCTTTTTTTATCCATTCTTTTTTTTCAATATATGAAGTTTATTGTCAAATTGGTTTCCATACAACACCCAATGCTCATGCCAACAAGTGCCCTCAATACCCATCACCCACCCTCCCCTCCCGCCCACCCCCCATCAACCCTCAGTTTGTTCTCAGTTTTTAACAGTCTCTTATGCCTTGGCTCTCTCCCATTCTAACCTCTTTTTTTTTTCTTCCCTTCCCCATGGGTTTCTGTTAAGTTTCTCAGGATCCACATAAGAGTGAAAACATATGGTACCTATCTTTCTCTGTATGGCTTATTTCACTTGGCATCACACTCTCCAGTTCCATCCACATTGCTACAAAGGGCCATAATTCATTCTTTCTCATTGCCACATAGTACTCCATAGTGTATATAAACCACAGTTTCTTTATCCATTCATCAGTTGATGGACATTTAGGCTCTTTCCATAATTTGGCTATTGTTGAGAGTGCTGCTATAAACATTGGGGGTACAAGTGCCCCTATGCATCAGTACTCCTGTATCCCTTGGGTAAATTCCTAGCAGTGCTATTGCTGGGTCATAGGGTAGGTCTATTTTTAATTTTCTGAGGAACCTCCACACTGTTTTCCAGAGCGGCTGCACCAATTTGCATTCCCACCAACAGTGCAAGAGGGTTCCCGTTTCTCCACATCCTCTCCAGCATCTATAGTCTCCTGATTTGTTCATTTTGGCCACTCTGACTGGCGTGAGGTGATATCTGAGTGTGGTTTTGATTTGTATTTCCCTGATGAGGAGCGACGTTGAGCATCTTTTCATATGCCTGTTGGCCATCCGGATGTCTTCTTTAGAGAAGTGTCTATTCATGTTTTCTGCACATTTCTTCACTGGGTTATTTGTGTTTTGGGTGTGGAGTTTGGTGAGCTCTTTATAGATTTTGGATACTAGCCCTTTGTCCGATATGTCATTTGCAAATATTTTTTCCCATTCCGTTGGTTGCCTTTTAGTTTTGTTGGTTGTTTCCTTTACTGTGCAGAAGCTTTTTATCTTCATAAGGTCCCAGTAGTTCATTTTTTCTTTTAATTCCCTTGCCTTTGGGATGTGTCAAGTAAGATATTGCTGCGGCTGAGGTCAGAGAGGTCTTTTCCTGCCTTCTCCTCTAGGGTTTTGATGGTTTCCTGTCTCACATTCAGGTCCTTTATCCATTTTGAGTTTATGTTTGTGAATGGTGTGAGAAAGTGGTCTAGTTTCAACCTTCTGCATGTTGCTGTCCAGTTCTCCCAGCACCATTTGTTAAAGAGACTGTCTTTTTTCCATTGGATGTTCTTTCCTGCTTTGTCAAAGATGAGTTGGCCATACGTTTGTGGGTCTAGTTCTGGGGTTTCTATTCTATTCCATTGGTCTATGTGTCTGTTTTTGTGCCAATACCATGCTGTCTTGATGATTACAGCTTTGTAGTAGAGGCTAAAGTCTAGGATTGTGATGCCTCCTGCTTTGTCTTCTTCTTCAAAATTACTTTGGCTATTCAGGGCCTTTTTTGGTTCCATATGAATTTTAGGATTGCTTGTTCTAGCTTCGAAAAGAATGCTGGTGCAATTTTGATTGGGATTGCATTGAATGTGTAGATAGCTTTGGGTAGTATTGACATTTTGACAATATTTATTCTTCCAATCCATGAGCACAGAATGTTTTTCCATTTCCTTATATCTTCTTCAATTTCCTTCATAAGCTTTCTATAGTTTTCAGCATACAGATCTTTTACATCTTTGGTTAGATTTATTCCTAGGTATTTTATGCTTCTTGGTGCAATTGTGAATGTCAGTTTCTTTATTTGTCTTTCTGTTGCTTCAGTATTAGTGTATAAGAATGCAGCTGATTTCTGTACATTGATTTTGTATCCTGCAACTTTGCTGAATTCTTGTATCAGTTCTAGCAGACTTTTGGTGGAGTCTATCGGCTTTTCCGTGTATAATATCATGTCATCTGCAAAAAGCGAAAGCTTGACTTCATCTTTGCCAATTTTGATGCCTTTGATTTCCTTTTCTTGTCTGATTGCTGATGCTAGAACTTCCAACACTATGTTAAACAACAGCAGTGAGAGTGGACATCCCTGTCGTGTTCCTGATCTCAGGGAAAAAGCTCTCAGTTTTTCCCCATTGAGGATGATGTTAGTGGTGGGCTTTTCATAAAAGGCTTTTATGATGTTTAAGTATGGTCCTTTTATCCCAACTTTCTCGAGGGTTTTTATTAAGAAAGGGTGCTGAATTTTGTCAAAGGCCTTTTCTGCATCGATTGACAGGATCATATGGTTCTTATCTTTTCTTTTATTAATGTGATGTATCACGTTGATTGATTTGCGAATGTTGAACCAGCCCTGCATCCCATGAATGAATCCCACTTGATCATGGTGAATAATTCTTTTTATAAGCTGTTGAATTCGATTTGCTAGTATCTTATTGAGAATTTTTGCATCCATATTCATCAGGGATATTGGCCTGTAGTTCTCTTTTTTTACTGGGTCTCTGTCTGGTTTGGTAATCAAAGTAATGCTGGCTTCATAGAATGAGTCTGGAAGTTTTCCTTCCCTTTCTATTTCTTGGAATAGCTTGAGAAGGATAGGTATTATCTCTGCTTTAAACTTCTGGTAGATCTCCCCTGGGAAGCCATCTGGTCCTGGACTCTTATTTGTTGGGAGATTTTTGATGACTGATTCAATTTCTTTGCTGGTTATGGGTCTGTTCAAGCTTTCTATTTCCTCCTGATTGAGTTTTGGAAGTGTGCGGGTGTTTAGGAATTTGTCCATTTCTTCCAGGTTGTCCAGTTTGTTGGCATATAATTTTTCAGAGTATTCCCCGATAATTGCTTGTATCTCTGAGGGATTGGTTTTAATAATTCCATTTTCATTCATGATTTTATCTATTTGGGTCATCTCCCTTTTCTTTTTGAGAAGTCTGGCTAGAGGTTTGTCAATTTTGTCTATTTTTTTCAAAAAACCAACTCTTGGTTTCGTTGATCTGCTCTACAGTTTTTTTTAGATTCTATATTGTTTATTTCTGCTCTGATCTTTATTATTTCTCTTATTCTGCTGGGTTTAGGCTGTCTTTGCTGTTCTGCTTCTATTTCCTTTAGGTGTGCTGTTAGATTTTGTATTTGGGATTCTTCTTGTTTCTTGAGATAGGCCTGGATTGCAATGTATTTTCCTCCCAGGACTGCCTTCGCTGCATCCCAAAGTGTTTGGATTGTTGTAGTTTCATTTTCGTTTGTTTCCATATATTTTTAAATTTCTTCTCTAATTGCCTGGTTGGCCCATTCATTCTTTACTAGGGTGTTCTTTAACCTCCATGCTTTTGGAGGTTTTCCAGACTTTTTCCTGTGGTTGATTTCAGGCTTCATAGCATTGTGGTCTGAAAGTATGCATGGCATGATTTCAATTCTTGTATACTTATGAAGGGCTGATTTGTGACCCAATATGTGGTCTATCTTGGAGAATGTTCCATGTGCACTCAAGAAGAAAGTATATTCTGTTGCTTTGGGATGCAGAGTTCTAAATATATCTGTTAAGTCCATCTGATCCAATGTATCATTCAGGACCCTTGTTTCTTTATTGACTGTGTATCTAGATGATCTATCCATTTCTGTAAGTGGAGTGTTAAAGTCCCCTGCAATTACCTCATTCTTATCAATAAGGTTGCTTATGTTTGTGATTAATTATTTTATATATTTGGGGGCTCCTGTATTCGGCACATAGACACTTATAATTGTTAGCTCTTCCTGATGGATAGACCCTATGATTATTATATAATGCCCTTCTTCATCTCTTGTTACAGCCTTTAATTTAAGTCTAGTTTGTCTGATGTAAGTATGGCTACTCCAGCTTTCTTTTGCCTTCCAGTAGCATGATAAATAGTTCTCCCTCCCCTCACTTTCAATCTGAAGGTGTCCTCAGGTCTAAAATGAGTCTCTTGTAGACAGCAAATAGATGGGTCTTGTTTTTTTATGCATTCTGATACCCTATGTCTTTTGGTTGGTGCATTTAGTCCATTTACATTCAGTGTTAGTATAGAAAGATATGGGTTTAGAGTCATTGTGATGTTCATAGGTTTTATGCTTGTAGCGATGTCTCTGGTACTTTGTCTCACAGGATCCCTCTTAGGTTCTCTTGTAGGGTTGGTTTAGTGGTGGCGAATTCCTTCAATTTTTGTTTGTTTGGAAAGACCTTTATCTCTCCTTCTATTCTAAATGACAGACTTGCTGGATAAAGGATTCTTGGCTGCATATTTTTTATGTTCATCACATGAAAGATATCCTGCCAATCCTTTCTGGCCTGCCAAGTTTCAGAAGAGAGATCAGTCACGAGTCTTATAGGTCTCCCTTTATATGTAAGGGCACGTTTATCCCTTGCTGCTTCAGAATTTTCTCTTTATCCTTGTATTTTGCCAGTTTCACTATGATATGTTGTGCAGAAGATCGATTCAAGTTACGTCTGAAGGGAGTTCTCTGTGCCTCTTGGATTTCAATGCCTTTTTCCTTCCCCAGTTCAGGGAAGTTCTCAGCTATTATTTCTTCAAGTACACCTTCAGAACCTTTCCCTCTCTCCTCCTCCTCTGGAATACAATTTATGTGTATATTATTTCTTTTTAGTACATCACTTAGTTCTCTAATTTTCCCCTCATACTCCTGGATTTTTTTTATCTCTCTTTTTCTCAGCTTCCTCGTTTTCCATAATTTTATCTTCTAGTTCACCTATTCTCTCCTCCACCTCTTCAATCCAAGCTGTGGTCATTTCCATTTTGTTTTGCATTTCGTTTAAAGCATTTTTCAGCTCCTCCTGACTGTTCCTTAGTCCCTTGATCTCTGTAGCAAGAGATTCTCTGCTGTCCTCTATACTGTTTTCAAGCCCAGCGATTAATTTTATGACTATTGTTCTAAATTCACTTTCTGTTATATTATTTAAATCCTTTTTGATCAGTTCATTAGCTGTTGTTATTTCCTGGAGATTCTCTTGAGGGGAATTCTTCTGTTTGGTCATTTTGGATAGTCCCTGGCGTGGTGAGGACCTGCAGGGCACTTCCCCTGTGCTGTGGTGTATAACTGGAGTTGGTAGGCGGGGCCGCAGTCAGACCTGATGTCTGCCCCCAGCCCACCACTGGGGCCACAGCCAGACTGGTGTGTGCCTTCTCTTCCCCTCTCCTAGGGGCGGGATTCACTGTGGGGTGGCGTGGCCTGTCTGGGCTACTTGCACCCTGCCAGCTTGTGGTGCTGGCATTCAGGCATATTAGCTGGCGTAGATGGAAAGGTGCACGGGGGCAGGAGGGGCAGGCTTAGCTCGCTTCTCCTTAGGTGATCCACCTCAGGAGGGGCCCTATGGCAGGGGGAGGGAGTCAGACCCGCCGCTGGAGCGGTGGCTTCACAGAAGCACAGCGTTGGATGTTTGCGCGGAGCAAGCAAATTCCCTGGCAGGAACTGGTTCCCTTTGGGATTTTGGCTGGGGGTTGGGCGAGGGAGCTGGCGCTGGCAACCGCCTTTGTTCGCCGCCAAACTGAGCTCTCTCGTCCCGGGGTTCAGCAACTCTCCCTCCTGTTGGCCTCCAGCCCTCCCGTTCTTGGAAGAGCTGTTAGCTTATAACCTTCCAGATGTCAAGTCCCAATTGCTGTCAGAACACACTCCTTCCGGCCCCTCCGCTTTTGCAAGCCAGACTCGGGGGCTCTGCTTGGCCGGCAGGCCGCCCCTCCGCCCCGGCTCCCTCCCGCCAGTCCGTGCAGCACGCACCGCCTCTCCACCCTTCCTACCCTATTCCATGGGCGTCTCATCTGCGCTTGGCTGCGGAGACTCCATTCTGTTAGTCTTCTGGTGGTTTTCTGGGTTATTTAGGCAGGTGTAGGTGGAATCAAAAGTGATCAGCAGGACGCACGGTGAGCCCAGAGTCCTCCTACACCGCCATCTTCCCGAGACTTGGAAAAAAATCTTTAGTGTTCTATAAAACATGTAGGTCATTCACAGATGGGAGCTAAGGCAGCTGGGGATGTCTAGGGAGTTACTTGTCCTCTACGAGATACGTGAACTAATAAAAGAGACAGATTAGGTCTGTCTGGCATTGTCCTCCACAGTCATTGTCCCTGAGGATTGCCACGTCTGGGCAGCTCAGTGACAAGGGCTCATTAAGAGCGTGGGGCATCCGTTCCCCAGAGACGTCAGCAGGGGAAGGGACTTGGTTCTGTGTGCCAGCCCAGCCACAGCTCAGAGTCATAGCTCCCTCTCACCTGGTTGCAAGGGTCTCACAGACACACAGGGAGGTCACCATTCTCAGGAAACCATACTTAGAGTCTGTGACTGCCTTCATCTTCTACCTCCGAGAGCCAGAGTGCAGATCTCTGGTGTCACATGAGGACCTGTGAAGTCACCTGAGAAAGTGTCCTTTTGCTTCAGAAAAACGTACAGATGCCCCAGTTCTGGTAGAGTCAACCTTTGCGTTTCCTGCAGGCACTGATTCTACATGTCTGCGTTCCTATCCTCAGAGCTGTATTTAGGCAGTAACTTGCAGTGGAGGTAGGGAATATCTTTGAATCCACAGGGAAGGCGAATAAAGGTGAGTGAAATATAACTTGGTCTCTGTGTTGCTCTAGGAATTGGCAAGTTAATTCATTTCCATTTGGAATAATTCTTGAAAGAAACAAATCTGTATTGATTGCATATATGGTTTATTGTCTACAATAACAGACTGTGGATATTCACCAGATAGAAGAACTAAATTTACTTGTCAGTATAGATGTCAACAGGTCATTCCTAGACATCCATTCTATTGTAGTACATTCATTATTCCTCTGTATGCACAAGTGGAAAATAAATATTCATATTGAGTGGTAATAAAATATGCCCTTCAGTATTAGAACAGTAGACTATGCATATGTGTAAAAATATTAGAATATCTGCTTCAAGTCCCTCCTTTGGTTCCTTATAATCTGTGAAATTAGATTGTACTTGTGCTCTCTGCTTAGAACACAGTGTCTATATTTACACTACTTGCTCATTTTGTCTCATGGGACTTAACAAAAGCTCTAAAATAGGTATGGCATTTTACAAATACTGTGGTGAAAATTACAAGGGGGAGGACACATGTAATGCATATTGTGTCAGTGCACCTTTATTTGAATTTATTGTTAATAAGAAATGATGATCCTTCAAGTGGTACAAATAGCAATAAGATGATGAGAAAAGCAGTAGGAAACCTGAGTGTTTACTTAATTGATGAATTAGGGAAATGACATGATGTTTGTATATCTGTATGTGTGTGTATGTGCATGTGTGTTGTGTGTGTGCGTGTGTGATTGCACTGAGGTGTTGTGTAAGGTACACTAGGTCCCGTCCTTCTATCCTTGCACACAATCATGAATGGACTCTTGTATAAACACTGTTCATGACCTGCCCACATGCTCTTTACCTGCTGGGGCTCCAATCCAAACCCTAGTTGGTACGAGTTTGGGTTCCAAGGTTCACAGCCATTCCCTTCATGACAGAATTGCTGTCATCTGAGAGGAAGCCACATTGCCAGGTGGTCTGGGGAACCCAGTGGGGGCAGTTCACAGCCAGTGACAGACTGTGGGATGTACAAAAGGTGCCAAGGACAAAGCAGGCCTGAGTCGGATGCAATTCATGTTCCAAAGCAGTGGTGTCCAAGAGAGTAGAAAGTGCCCACAGGAAGCTTTGTCAGCTTAAACTCATCAAAATTAGATAAACTCTAAACCCAGTTTTCTGCTGCCTGAGCGGAAAGGGGGCATCGGCAGAGGCCGCTGATCCAGGCGGGAGCATCTGTCCGGCTGAGCCATGGCCTGGGCCCAGGAAAGGCGCCTCCCGGCAGCTGCAATCCAAAGGCCCAAAGATTCCCAGGATGCTAGGAGGCGCCAGCAAGGTGAGGACTGAGATGTGAGGGTGTATGCACCTGTCCCTGGGGAGCCCAGCCTCCTGTAGGAAGTCCTATGGGCCCAGCCTGGCAGGACCCCAGGCAGAAGCCAAGTGCCCCATGTGCTGGACGAGCGGGGACCCCGGCAGCCCGCGTGTGCGCTCAGCCTGCATGGCGGCTGCAGCCGGCCATCCTGGTCTCACCTACACGACAGTCTCATCGCCCCTCTGCCGTCACCCCTGTCCAGGGGCACCCGGGAAGGGTGACAGACACTGCCCAACTCCTTCCCATCCACCAGGAGCAAGGAGAAGGGGTGGGCAGAGCCCTTTGTGTGAGAAGCACAACCAGGTCCTGACCCTGCTCCATGAGGAGGACCCGGAGGTGACCCACGTGCGTGCTGGCGAGGCCCCAGGGCAGGCTGCCCCTCGCCGCAGGCCAAGGCTCTCGGGTCCCTGAAAAGCAGGTGGCTGATATGTCAGAGATTAATAAGCATTCAAAGCAAAACACCCTCAGAGCAGAGAAGGAAGGTGCAAAGGAAGGCTGGAATTACCCTCTGAATTTGAGGGCCGGAAGCAACTTCTAGAACGTGGCCAAGAAGCAGTTCTTCCGAGGTTAGCCCAGGAAGAGAAGGACATTCAGTGGAAACGCAGTGCAAACCTACCAGCATTTTCAAAGGACATCTGCACATCCACTGGTCTGCTGAGTAAAGTAGCAGAGGACAGTGTGCTGTCTGAACGGGACCGGCTGTCACCCATTCAACACTAATGACGTCTGTTTTGAATGAAGAGGAGGAGGCTACGGGTTTCCTCCCCCGAATCCTGCTTGGCAGAAAAGTGTCTAAAAATTTCGAGTAGACACCCTCTGAACCCTGAGACAGCACACCCTCTGTTGATTGTCTCTGAGGACAAGAACCAGGTGAGCTTTCTTTCAGAGAGAAAATAAAATGTTTCTTTTTTTCCAAAAATATTTGCAGCCAACACTCTTGTCCTGGGTTTTCCATGGTTCTATCACGGCATCTCTGGGAGGCAGAAGTGGGACACAAGTCTGAACAGGCTCCCAGGGATGGCACAGACTCTCCTCCCATGAAGGCCAGGAGGTCTCGGTCAGCCTGGTGGGGTGCTGCACCCAGGAGGGTCCCAGTGCCAGCCTGGGACTGTCAGATGTGACACCCAGAGACGTTGGCATTTTCCTGGACCGTGAGCTGGGTGAACTCTCGTTTCATAACATGACTCAGAAATCTCACACTTTTACTAGACCTCTTGAGCCTTATTTCTGCATAGGACCCGATTCAAAGCCTCTCAGAATGTGTACAGGTCAAGGTTGTGAGTGAAAACTCCCTGAGCCATCTTCATTGTTTGTTTTAAAGAATGGAAGGTGGGTAGGCTCCTGTATCATGTGCCAGGAAGGCGAACTCCGTCTCTCCCCTGAGTTTTTTCCTTCATCGCACAAGAAGGCTTTGTTTCGTTTCAACAACTATCTAGAAACCAGAGCTTCTCTCCAGGAGTGTCGCAGGGGGTTGCTCGGTGTGAGGGAGATTCCGTTGGCCCGAAAGCGCAGATGGAGTTTGCAGGGGATTCACCAAAACAGAACCGCTCAGCTTCGCCTCTGCTGGTTCAGAGCCATGCTGTTAACATACGGTGCTGTTCCTGCCTCGTATGGGTTATGTAGCAGACAGCAGCAAGCTGTGACCTTAGTTTTACCGAAGGGCACAATTGAAA
Source organism: Acinonyx jubatus (assembly GCF_027475565.1). NCBI lineage: Eukaryota > Metazoa > Chordata > Mammalia > Carnivora > Felidae > Acinonyx > Acinonyx jubatus. The sequence goes on along the minus strand of NC_069385.1, from coordinate 147,224,923 downwards.
GGGATGCGGGGGACATCAGAGAAAGCCGTTAGCGTATCAGGGTTTGAGTGTTTTTTCCCTTCCCCGAACACGGCCAGCCACTGGCAGCCCTCACCATACCTGCCTTCTTAGAAACCCTCCACACAGAGTTCATCTCATCCTAAATTCTTTGTTATTCTGCGTTGTATTTTATAGCATGCCACTTGTAGCGTTGTAGACAATTGGAAAGGCTTATTAATAACAGACATTGCAGTTAGACACCATGTCAGAAAACACAAGAGGAATCACCAGGTAGTAAAAATGATTAGGGCATGATGGCATATCTATTTGTGGTCAACATTTTCGTACCAGTATAGCTGACATTTACTGAGTCCAAACTGTGTTCCAGGAGTTCTAGCATTTTCAAAGCAAATACTTGGTGGAAAGCACGAGACTGTTAATGAAAGAGGCTCAAAGAGTGCATGTCTAAACTCTGGGATGCTACGCTGACTTCACCAGAAGAACCCAGGTTCTGTTCATTTTCTATGGTGGACTTAAACTAATTTGCAAAATGTAGTAACACTTATTTTCATGAAGTTGAAATTATATACGTGTGTGCCTATGCTCCAAAGTTACCTTTCATATCTTTTCCTATTTTGAATAGAACTTGACACCTTAGCCTCTCATTTCCACTAGTTATTGAGGTCATTTCCCCTTGTTTTTTTCTCTTCCATCAAAAATCTTTATATTTTTGAAGAAAATAGATACAGTCAACATGGGGATCATTTTTTGGAGCCTGACTTGTTGAACAACTGAAAAAGACATTCTTGGCTCAGTACAGGAAATGTGAGTGCAGTAGGGTGGTAGGTGATATCAGGGACCTATTAATTTTTTTAGGTGCAATAAAATTATGATTCAGGAAATGTCCATATTTTACATATTGCTAGTGAAATGTATTTGGATGCAAATTTGTTTTTAGGATTTCCACTGAAGAACTCCAGCAAACAAAAGCGGGAGGACACGAGGCAAAAAATTAAGCCAAGTGTGACAAAATGCTGATAAGTCTGGAATCCAGGCGATGGCGTACGGACATTCACTTTTGGTATTGTTTTCTGTAACTTAGTCTAAACAAAAAGAACAAGCAAAGGTGTTTCCCACTAAAAAGCATAAAAAAAATTCACTTGTTTAGCTAGAATGTTTTAAATTCTCAGGTATGATAGGTGGAGAGTGGGCATAATATTGGACAGTCAGGACAGAGAATTTCTACCATCACAGATGGATGCTTCTACTGGAGAGTGCTGTCCAGCATCTCATGGGATCAGACTCCTGCTCTGTTCCACTGGAGACCACATCCTTGCTTAGCAACATCCTCTGCTGTTTTCCACCCTCATTCCATTTATCCCGAGAGCATTCCCTGAATAAACAACCTGCAGTGGAAATCCTACTTCATTGTCTTCTTCCATAGAACCTGAACTACAGCCCTGTCAATGTTCATCACATCTGTCATTTCCTATGTAGTGATGGCTGTATCCCCTCATTTGCTTGTCCTTCCTCATCATTGGGGGCCTGTTCTCATGTGTCTGAGGTCAGCTCAGACCCATGGGACAGAAGCATCAAGCAAGCAACAGCGATTCAGTCGTAGCACTGAGGCTGCGCAAATCTTGCCCACACATTTTCAGGATTCATTCACGAACCAGATAGGGCAGCGTGTGTATGTGAAACATATCAGTGAATGTTATACATTTGAAATGTCTTAAATAGAGACAGCATCTTGTGATCTTTTGTCTTTAAAATGTGTAGTTTGCATACTTAGCATCTCGTTGTGTGGACATATGTATTCTTCCACTAAAACTTTGAGAGTTGTATGTCAGCATGGACCTAATCTAGTAATTGGAAACTACTAGTCTATCACCTTAGGTGTGTCCGTACTAAGCATTTACCCTCTCACAGTGGAGTCAGTTCTCTTTATTATTGTAAAATTGTGTTTTGTGAGATGTCATTTCAATTACGTTCTTTTTGATGGTAATTAGTACGTACAATGACAATTTTTTTGTTTTGTATATTTTATTTTTATTTTACCTAATAACATTTTCTCTCTGTCTCTCTCTGTCTCTCTCTCTGTGTGTGTGTGTGTGTGTGTGTGTGTGTGTATACTTTTTTCAGGTATGTATCTTTTTGTAATGTTTGTTTATTTATTTTTTGAGAGAGTGTGTGTGACTGGGGGAAGGGCAGAGAGAGAGGAAGACAGAATCCCAAGCAGACTCCGCACTGTGTGCAGAACCCAATGTGGGGCTCAAACTCACAAACTGTGAGATCATGACCTGAGCCCAAATCAAGAGTTGGATGACTAACTGACTGAGCCACCCAGAAGCCCCTCATTATTTTATTCTTACGGTGTGTTTATGAGATGGAAACATGGTTTGTTTCTATTCCCTTTTCTGACCAGGTGTGAGTTAGGGGATATTCAGGTTGTATAGAGAGAGAAAATGTTATTCAGTAAAACAAAAATAAACAGAATATACAAAACAAAAAAATGCCATTCTGTATAGTAATTACTATCAAAAAAGAACACAATTGAAGTGACATCTCACAAAATGCTATTTGACACTAATAAGTGAGAGAACTGGCATCCAATGTGAGAGGTTGTTGCACATTGAGACTGTCTCAAATACCATTTTAATCCACTGTATTAGGAATGCTTTTGTGCTAGACTTCAAAAGTCTTAGGGGCATTCAAAATGTCCCATTGAACTGTTATTTTTAAGCATCTGTGGGTCAAAAGAGAAGCATTGTAATTCAACGGTGGTGTTTTCAGCGTGTCTCTGATTGAGTTTTTACTTGTTTTAATACCATAATAGCAACAGCAACAACAACAAGGAAGAAGAAGAAAAACCTGGTGTAGCTTTCACAAATACAATCCTTTAGTTACAGAGGCAATGTTGCCGAAATGTTTATTTGCAGAACTAGTAGTGAGATTTTGAATGTAACTGAATTCTTCGAATAAGTGTATTCTAGGTCATAAATCCTTATATCTGAATGCATTTTGGAGATTCTGTTGTACTATATTTTAAAACACGTAAGATGTGTGCAAATCCAGTGGTGTGGAATCATGAGGTACGTATTTCTAAGAACGTCTCTCCCTCTCTGCTCCTCTTTCTGATGGCTCTACCTCTTTTCCCGTCATTCCCTTGATTTCACGAATAGAATTTCATGATTCATCGCCTACTTATAACTTATAACCCAGTGCTCATCCCAACAAGTCCCCTCCTTTATGCCCATCACCCATCTAGCCATCCCCTGCCCACCTCCCATTCCGGCAACCCTCAGTTTGCTCTCTGTATTTTAAGTCACGTATGGTTTGCCTCCCTCTCTGTTTTTATCTTAGTTTTCCTTCCCTTCCCCTATGTTCATCCGTTGTGTTCCTTAAATTCCACATATGAATGAAATCATAGTATTTTTCTTTGACCAACTTATTGTGCTTAGCATAACGCCTTCTATTTCTGTCCGTGTTCTTGCATATGGCAAGATTTCATTCTTGTTGATCTCCGAGTAATATTCCATTGTATATATATATTCCACATCTCCTTTATCCATTCATCAGTTGGTGGACATTTGGGCTCTCTCTATACTTTGGCTATTGTCGATAGTGCTGCTATACACATTGGGGTGCATGTGCCCCTTGGAATCAGCACTTTTGGAGAGCATTTGGATAAATGCCCTCATAAGGTAATTCTATTTTTAATTTTTTGAGGAATCTCCAATTGTTTTCCAGAGTGGCTGCAAACAGTTTGCATTTCCTCCAGTGGTGCAAAAGAGTTCCTCTTCCTCCACATCGTCACCAACATCTGTTGTTGCCTGAGTTGTGAATTTTAACCATTCTCACAGTCGTGAGATGTATCTCGTTGTGGTTTCGATTTGTACTTCCCTGATGATGTGCGATGTTGAGCATCTTTTCATGTGTCTCTGAGCCATATGGATGTCTTTCTTGGAAAAGCATCTATTCCTGTCTTCTGCCCGTTTCTTCACTGGGTCATTTGATTTTGGAGTGTTGAGTTTCCTACATTCTTTATAGATTTTGGATACTAACCCTTTATCTGATCTGTCATTTGCAAATTCTTCTCCCATTCCTTCAGTTGCCTTTTAGTTTTGCTGATTGTTTCCTTTGTTGTGCAGGACCTTTCTGTCTTGATGAGGTCCCAATAGTTCATTTTTCTTTGGTTTCCCTTGCCTCTGGAGACATGTCCAGAAAGAGGTTGCTGTGGCCAAGATCAGAGAGGTTTTGCCTGCGTTCTCCTTGAGGAATTTGATGGCTTCCTGTCTTAAGTGTAGGCCTTTCATCCATTTAGAGTTCATTTTTGTGTGTGGTGTAAGAAAGTGGTCCAGTTTCATTTTTCTGCATGTCGCTGTGTAGTTTTCCCAACACCATTTGCTGAAGAGACTGTCTTTATTCCATTGCATCTTCTTTCCCACTTTGTCAAAGATTAGGTGGCCATACCTAATGGTTTGTGGGTCTCTTTCTGGGTTCTCTCTTCTGTTCCGTGGATATATGTGTTTGTATTCATGCCAGTGCCATACTGTCTTGTTGAATACAGTTTGGTAATGCAGCTAGAGGTCCAGAATTGTGATGCTTCCACTTTTGGGTTTTTTTTTTCAACATGACTTTGGCAATTCAGGGTGTTTGTGGTTCTATACAATTTTTAGAATTGTTTGTTCCTGCTCTGTGAGGAATGTTGGTGTTATTTTGGTAGGGTTTACAAAAAACACGTAGATTGCGTTGGGTAGTATTGACATTTTCACGATATTTGTTCTTCCTATCCAGGAGCCTAGAATGTTTTTCCATTTCTTTGTGTCTTCTTCAATTTTGTTCATAAGCTTCCTACAGTTTTCAGCATATAGATCTTTCACCTCGTTGGTTAGGATTATTCCTAGGTATTGTAAGGGTTTGGTGCAATTGTAAATGGCATCTACTTTATTTCTCTTTCTGCTCCTTCATTATTGGTGTATAGAAATGCAACCGATTTCCGTACATTGATTTTATATCCTGTGACTTTGCTGAACTCATGTATCAGTTGTAGCATGTTTTTTGGTGGAATCTGTTGGGTTTTCCATGTAGACTATCATGTCGTCTGCACAGAGTAAACGCTTGACTTCCTCCTTGCCTAGTTGAATTCCCTTTATTTCTTTTTGTTGTCTGATTGCTGAGCCTAGGACTTCCAATACTATCTGAATAAGAGTGGAGAGAATGGACATCCCCATCATGTTCCTGACCTGAGGGGGAAAGCCCTCAGTGTTTCCCCATTGGAGATGATATTAACTGTGGGTTTTTTGCATATGGCCTCTATGATCTTGAGGTCTATTCCTTCTAACCTTACTTTCTTCAGGGTTTTTACAAGAAAGGATGCTCTACATTGTTAAATGCTTTTTCTGCATCTATTGAGAGGATCATAGGGTTCTTATCCATTCTTGTAGTAATGTATGTATCACACTGATTGATTTGTGGACATTGAACCAGCCCTGCATCCCAGGTATAAATCCCACGTGATTGTGGCACAGAATTCTTTTAATGTATTGTTGGATCCAGTTTGCTAGTATCTTTTTGAGAATTTTTGCATCCATGTTCACTAGGGCAATTCGTCTGTAATTCTCCTTTTTCGTGTGGCGTTTGTCTGGTTTTGGAATCAAGGTATTGCTGACTTCATAGAATGAGCTTGGAAGTTTTCCTTCCATTTCTATTTTTTGGAGCAGCTTCAAAAGAATAGGTGTTACGTCTTCCTAAAATGTTTGCTAGGATTCCCCAGGAAAGCCATCCAGCCCTGGACTCTTGTTTGGGGAGATTTTTGATTACTGATTCAATTGTTTTACAGATTATAGGTGTGTTCACATTTTCTCTTTCCTCCTGGTTCAGTTTTGGTAGTTGATAGGTTTCTATGAATTTGTCCATTTCTTCCAGATTGCCCATTTTATTGGGGTATAATTTCTCATCATATTCTCTTATTATTGTTTGTATTTATGCTGTGTTGGCTGTGACCTCTCCTCTTTCATTCATGATTTAGTTGAGTCCTTTCCTTTTTCTTTTCCTCAGTCTGTCTAGGGGCTTATTGATTTCATTAATTCTTACACAAAGCAAGTGTGTTCCTGGCCTCATTGATCTGTTCTCCTGGTTTTCTTATTTTGATATCATTGATTTCTGCCCTCATCTTTATTATTTCCTGTCTTCTGGTGGTTTGGGGCTTTATTTTCTGTTCTTCTTCCAACTCCCTCAGGTGTAAGATTAGGTTGTATATTTGAGGACTTTCTTCCTTCTTTAGGAAGGCCTAGATTGCTAAATACCTCCCTCTTATTACCACCCTTGCTGCATCCCAGAGTTTTGGACAGTCATGCTTTCACTTTCATTGACTTCCATATACTTTTTAATTTCCTCCTTAAATTCTTAGTTACCCCTTTGATTCTTTAGTAGGATGTTCTTTATTCATTTAAAAAAATTTTTTTAAGCATTTATTTATTTTTGAAACAGAGACAGAGCATGAATGTGGGAGGGTCAGAGAGAGAGAGAGGGAGACACAGAATCTGAAACAGGCTCCAGGCTCTGCACTGTCAGCACAGAGCCCGACGCGGGGCTTGAACCCACGGATGTGAGATCATGACCTGGGCCAAAGTCAGATGCTTAACCGACTGAGCCACCCAGGCGCCCCAGTAGGATGTTCTTTAATACCCAAGTATTCATCGTGTTTAAAATTTTTCCTTCTGGTTGGTTTCAAGTTTGACAGCATTGTAGTTGGAAAATATGTATGGTATGATTTTGATATTTTTGTGCTTGTTGAGGGCTGATGTGACCCAGTATGTGATCCATTCCAGAGAATGATTCATGTATACTGGAGAAGAATGCATATTCTGCTGATTTAGGATGAAATGTTCTGAATGTATCTGTTAACTCCATCTGGTCCAGTGTGTTATTCAAAGCCATTGTTTCCTTGTTGATGTTATGCTTAGATGATCTGTTTATGGTTGTAATTGCGGTGTTAAAGTCCCCTAGTAGTATGGCATTATTATCAATGAGTTTCTTTGTGTTTGTGATTAAGTGATTCATATATTTGAGTGTCTCACCTTGGGGACATAAATATTTACAATTGTTAGGTCTTCGGGATGAATAGACCCCCTAATTATGATATAATGCCCTTCTTTCATCCCTTGTGACAGTCTTTGTTTTAAAATCTAGTTTGTCTGATACAAGTATGGCTACTCCAGCTTTCTTTTGACGTCCACTAGCATGATAGATGGTTCTACATCCCCTTCCTTTCAATTCGTAGGTGTCCTTAGGTGTAAAATGAGTCTTTGTAAGCAGCATATTGAGGGGACTTGTTTTCTTATCCATTCTGATACCCTAAGTCTTTTCATTGGAGAATTCACTCCATTTACATTTAGTGAGATGTATGTACATTTTACAGTACTAGTAAGCACAGACTGAAAGACCGTATTTCCTATGACTGAGGCAAAAACAGGTCCATTATTTTATTTTGTTTTAATCTAAAAACCCAGTGATTTACTTTTTGTGACAATGTGGAACTAAATTCATAAATCTATGGCAATTTCATGGGTACATCATTTATTCAAATAGTTTTCATAGAATCCCATGGCTATGTCTTTTCATATGAACAATCCACCAACCACCAACTGTTACTGGTGTTTTTTTTTTTTGAGATTTATTGTATAAATTGCTAAATGCTTGGTCTTGACAGGAAACACATAGTAAGAAAAGATGGACCCGAAAAATGGAAGTTCTTTCACTGGCTTTATCCTGCTGGGTTTCTCTGACCGGCCTCAGCTGGAACAAGTCCTCTTTGTGGTTCTTCTCATCTTCTATCTGCTTACCCTGCTGGGAAACACAAGCATCATTGCATTGTCCCGCCTGGACCCACACCTGCAGACTCCCATGTACTTTTTCCTCTCCAACCTAAGCTTTCTGGACCTGTGTTATACGACCAGCACTGTTCCTCAGCTACTGGTTGATCTCAGGGGAACAGACAAGTCTATTTCCTTCGCTGGCTGTGTAGCTCAGCTCTTCGTGTCTTTATGGTTGGGATCCACAGAATGCATTCTGTTGGGGGTGATGGCGTTTGATCGCTACGCAGCCGTCTGCAGACCCCTGCACTACACAGTGATCATGCACCCCCGTCTCTGTGCCCTGATGGCTTCTGCATCGTGGTTCATTGGTTTTGTCAATTCCTCATTGCACACGGTGCTCACCTTCCTTGTACCACTTTGTGGGAGAAATAAAATAGATCACTTCTTTTGTGAGATCCCCCCACTGCTCAAGCTTGCCTGTGTTGACACTACTGTGTATGAGTCTGAGCTCTTCTCTGTCAGTGTGATGATTCTTCTGATACCTGTGGCATTAATCACATTCTCCTATGGTCAGATTGTCAGGGTGGTCTTGGCAATAAAGTCAGCTTCAGGGCAGAGGAAAGCGTTTGGGACATGTGGGTCTCACCTCACTGTGGTCTCCCTGTTCTACGGCACGGCCATCTATGCTTACCTCCAGCCCAGCAACAACTACTCCCAGGATCAGGGCAAGTTCATTTCTCTCTTCTACACCATTGTCACCCCCATGGTCAACCCTGTTATATATACCCTGCGGAACAAGGATGTGACGGGAGCAATGAGGAAGGTGTTGTGTAGGGGCTATGACTCCAGATGACTGAGGGAAGACCCTTTCATGGAATACTTTGAATGCCGAGTCTTTATGATTTCTGTGTCCTCAACATTTCCCCTGACAACTTTCAAGGGAACTTTCTTAATTCCTTCTTTTATGCAAGTGAGTGTTCAAACTCTAAGTTTATGGATTCATGGCAGCCTCCAGAGATGCTAAGTTAGTGTACCTAGAGCATCTACAGCATATTAATATTGTAAAAACTTTCACAGGATTTTCTTAGTTCACCCCCATTTGGGAACACTATTCCGTTTCTAATTGCAGGACAGTGACACACATACCATGAAAGCATACCAATATAAGAATAAAAATGACCAGAACACGGTAATAAATATTAATATTGTAGCAAATTCTAGCAATTTCCGGCGGCTATTTCTTCTTCTCACAGTCAGATCACGGCTCTATTACAACGTTTGTGGCCTGACTGGATCACAGCTTTTTCCCAGAAATAGGAGGACAACTGTGGGAAAAACAAACTTAGGTGAGAGAAAATATGCCAACATCTATCCTGATAGAGCAATTCAGCTATCAAGCCATGGTGTCATGTCTCCCTTGTGATACTGATTTCGTTTTGAAACACCATTCTTTGTTTTTCAAAGAAATTTTTCTTTATTATTGATTTTTATGATTTTAGTGTTTAAATAATTTTTATTGTCATTCCACTAGAGTTAACCTACAGTATTATATTATATTACTTTAAACTTTAAAGGTACTTTATAAAGTACTTTGTAGTACTTTTCTGTACAATATAGTGATTCAATATTTCCATCATCACAAGTGTTGTCTTTAATCTCCATCACCTTTTTAACCCCTCCCCGCAGGCCATCCACTGTGGCACCAGTGAGCCCAGAGAAGGGAAGGGACATTCTCAGTTCATGCATCCTCAATTACTAGCCCTGTCTTGGCCTTGGGACTATCACGTGTCAGCATAACGACAGGGTGTGCAGTATAGAGTGACGGCACTCTGAACATGCCCTCTGCATGCTGCTAAACTCACTCCTGGATCATCATCAGTGTGCAGTCACCCCTCTAAGACCCTCCTGTACCTCCTAGTCTGCACATTTCGCAGCTACTGTTTGCCAGAGTCCCGCTCTGACCAGGCTCATGGAGGAGGCAGGAACAGGTCACAGACCCCTGGCAGCCCCTCCCCCCCCACACTTTGCAGGTGATTACTTTTCAGATGCTTGTTTTGTGACACGGGTGAGAACTCTCTTTCACCACAGTGGTGCTGTAGCATGTTTGAGCCCTTATGGTGTAGACTGGGAACCACCATGTATGGACCTGTGGTTTCCTGGGAAGGGAGGCTGGGTGTCAAGGTGGAAAGGGGAGTGTGATTGACTGGAGATCAGAGGATCGGGGCAGGTGTTCCTGAGGTCGCCTGAGAGACAGGACACTGGTTTTGGGGAGGAGACATTTCCTTTTTCCCCAGGGCTTTTCCACCTGTTTTGGAATCAAACTGATATGAGACAGAGTAACTGGAGAAAACACCCAGAGTTTTATTACCTGCACAGGCAGGCCCAATCTGGAAATTGAGACCCAAAGAAATGACCAAAGCAGGCTGAAATGGAGATCCATTTCCTGGTTATTTCAAGTAATCAGACGTTAATACAACTGTGTTTTAGGGAGGAGAGCCCAGAGTCCTCCTACATTTCTATCACCTTAACTCCTCCTGCTGCTTTCTTTTGTTTTTGAGAAAGAAGAAGATTGCATGTTTGTGTGAGCCAGGCAGGGGCAATAGAGAGGGGGAGAGAGAGAATACCAAGCAGGCTCTGCACTGTCATCACAGAGTCCAGTGCAGGGCTTGAACTCACAAACTGAGAGATCATGACCTGAGCTGAAATCAACAGTTGGTTGCTCAACCAAATGAGCCACCCAGGCACTCCCCTCCCCAGAAAAACCCTATTTTGACATAAATTCTCATTAACTTGAACTGGGCATTGGGATTTCATGCAGCATTCAACCCCATAGCAGTAGTTAATGTGATTATCTGAGCAGATTTCAAAATTCTTTATTATAAACAAATTCCTGCATGCAGTAGTAAGACCAAGATGCAGGTATTATTTCTATCCTGTTCCAAGTTCATAAATGAGGTACACTGTGGTCATGGTAATTGCTAAGTTCTTGTTGAGAATGTTGGGATTTCTCTTAGTCTTATTGTTGTCTAGATAGCAGAAACCCGCAGCAATAAGAATCACCAGATCCCCCTTATCTGGCTTGAAAGCCAAAAAAGGCTATTCTCCTGACTCCCATTTGTTATGCTTACAGTTCAAAAAGAAAAACACAGATTCCATGCTTGAAAGACCTTCCCCTGAGAATTTGGTTTGAGCCTGAAGAGAAAATACTTACAGTCTTTCCTTCTCCAGTGAAGTGGCAATCGGCTAATTGGGAGTTCAGATTTCTCTTTCCTCTAGAACTTGGTCTAAAGAAGAGCAACCTCATCCATACACACAAGTTCTGCCACACCTTTTTGGGTCTAAGCAATCAGGAGGGAAGGGAACAAGGTCATGTCATTGTAGGAACATTTGAATGGATGTTTAGGTAAGAATATACCTCTCCTTCCAAGGAAGAATAACAAAGATTGCAGATATCCACCTAACTTTTGGAAGCAGCCAATGGTCTTTGAAGAGCCACTACAGTTGTAAGAAGTGAAGAGATTGGCATATGGATGGGAAAGTGAAGGTCCTGCAGATCAAAGTACATGACCGCTGTCCCCGTGAAAGCTAGGACACTCAGACACTGCCTGGTGGTGTGTGGTCGTGGATCTGTAGGAAAGTGTTTGGGGATCCGATAGACAGAACAGAGCCCTTAGAATAAAGACAGATTCGTATATTTGCAATATGGCAACCTTGGACAGGATAGTCTTTGAAAATGGTGAATCTGAAAGGCAAGGGAAGTCACATTGAAGGGAAGGGAAGTCACAAGGGACGACCTTGTTCAGGCTCTGTTCAAGGTAATAATGCTTCTCTCCATCATTACTGTTAGCATAAGTTCTGTCATCCCCAGGGTTTACCCAGAAAGATTGTCCACTCATTGCAGAGTGTTTTGGCACAAGCGAAGAGGTGTAATTTAGAGTGGACAATGGAGCCCGGAGGTAAACAGAAGTTGGGATTTATGAATTCTTTGGAATCTGCCCATGAATAAAAGGGCTAATGTTACATCTGAGGGATATTTTTATAAGCACCAAAGTCAAAGTATGTGCTCTAGGGTCCAAGGATATGTCTATTTTTAGAGCCCCAGGAGGGGCCTGCCCCAAGTAACTATTTGGCTCAGTCTAAGTAGTCAGAATTTGGCTCGCCAGAGGCAGCCAAAGAGGAAGGAAGGCTCTGGAGGCATGAGATGTGCAGGTAGTCAATCTTTTCCCACCAAATTGACTAGGAGTGAAACGATTGTCTCTTCTTAACTTCCATTTACCAATGCTATTTCATATTATTGGCTTACATATGTTGGGTAGTCTTCAGATTCATTTAAATGACATACAATTTTCATGTAACATGTATTAGATTTTTAAAAACTTATTGTCAATTTAACTAACATACAGTATAATCTTGGCTTCAGGAGTAGATTCCTGTAATTCATCCCTTTCATACAAAACCCAGTGGTCATCCCAAGTGCCCTCCTCAATGCTCATCACCCATTTTCCCCACCCTCTCAACCTCCCACCTTCCTCAACCTCAATTTGCTCTCTGTATTTAAGAGTCTTATATGGTTTGCCTCCCTCTCTGTTTATAACTTAGTTTTCCTTCCCTTCCCTGTGGTCTTGTGTTAAGTTTCTCAAATTCCACATAGGCGCGAAATGATGTGATATCTGTCTTTCTCTGACTGACCTTTTTTCCTTAGCATGCTACCTTCCTGTTCCATCCACGTCATTGCAAATGAAAAGATTACATTCTGTTTTTCTTGCTGGGATGTCTTCCATTGTGTACCTATATCACATCTTTATCCATTCATCAGTTGATGGATACTCAGGCTTTTTCCATAATTTGGCTCTTGTTGATAGCACTGCTCTAAACATCAGAGTACATGTGCCCCTACAAATCAGCCCTCCTGTATCCTTTGGGTAAATTCTTAGTAGTTTTATGGCTGGGTTGTAGGGTAAACCTATTTTTAATTTTTTGAGGAACCTCCACGCAGTTTTCCAGAGTGGCTAAACTTTATGAATTCCTACCAATGGTGCAAGAAGGTTCCCTTTTCTCCACATCCTCGCCAACAGCTGTTGGTTCCTGAGTTGTTCATTTTAGCCATTCTGACTGGTGTGGTTTATCTCAGCGTGGTTTTGATTTGTATTTGATTTGCTCCCTGATGGGGAGCATCTCTTCACCTGTCTGTTGGCCATCTGGATGTCTTCTTTGGAAAAGTGTCTATTCATATCTCCTTTCCATTTCCTCACTGGGCCATTTGTTTTTCTGGTGTTGACTTTGGTAAGTTCTTTATAGATTATGGATACTAACCCTTTATCTGATATGTCATTTGCAAATATCTTCTACCATTTCATTGGATTCCTTTTAGTTTTGTTAATTGTCTCCTTGGCTGTGCTGAAACTTTTTATCTTGATGAGTCCCACTAGTTCATTTTTGCTTTTATTTCCCTTGCCTTTGGAGACATGTCAAGTAAGAAGTTGTTGTGGCCAAGGTCGAAGAAGTTGCTGTCTGCTTTCTCCTCTAGGGTTTTGAAGCTTTCCTGTCTCACATTTAGGCCTTTCATCCATTGTGAATTCATGTTTGTGTATGGTGTAAGACAGTGGTCCAATGTCATTTTTCTGCATGTTGCTGTCCAGTTCTTCCAGTGCCATTTGCTAAAGAGACTGTCTTTTTCCCATTGGATACTCTTTCATGCTTTGTTTAGAATTAGTTGGCCGTGTATCTGTGAGTCCATTTCTGGGTTACCTATTCTATTCCACTGGAGTATGTGTCTGTTTTATGCCAATACCATACTGTCTTGATGATTACAGCTCTGTAACAAAGACTAAGTCCGGGATTGTGATGCCTCCTGCTTTGGTTTTCTTTTTCAACGTTACTTTGGCTATTTGGTGTCTTTTATGGTTCCATACAAATTTTAGGATTGTTCTAGCTCTGTGAACAATGCTGATGCTACTTTGATGGGGTTTGTATTGACTGTGTAGTTTGGTTTGGGCATTATCAACATGTTATAATAGTTGTTTTTCCAATTCATGAGCATTCAATGTTTTTTTTTTCCATTTCTCTGTGTCCTCTTCAGTTTCTTTCATATGCTTTCTCTAATTTTTAGCATACATATCTTTTACCTCATTAGTTAGGTTTGTGCCTAGCTATTTTGTGGGTTTTGGTGCAATTGTAAATGGGATCGATTCCTTGATATGTCTTTCTGTTGCTTCATTATTGGAATATAGCAATGGAATCAGTTTCTGCATATTGTTTTTACATCCTGTGACTTTATGAATTCATGGACCAGTTCTAGCAAATTTTTCGTGGAGCTTTCAAGTTTTTCACCTAGAGTATCATGTCATCTGCGAAAAGTAAAAGTTTGATTCCTTCTTTGCCAATTTGTATTCCTTTTATTTCATTTTGTTGTCTGATGGCTGAGGCTCGGACTTCCAACATTATGTTAAACAACAGTGGTGAGAGTGGACATCCCTGTCGTGTTCCTGATCTCAGGGGGACAGCTCTCAGTTTTTCCCCTTTGGCGATGATATTAACTGTGGGCCTTTCATATATGGCTTTAGGATATTAAGGTATGTTCCTTCTATCTCGACTTTCCTGAGGCTTTTTCTTTAGAAAAGATATTCTATTTTGTCAGATGCCTTTTCTGCATCTACTGACAGGATCACCTGGTTCTTATCCTTTCTTCTATTAATGTGAAGTATCACGTTGATTGATTCATGAATATTGACCCAGCCCTGCAGCCCAGGAATAAATCCCACTTGATCATGGTGAATAATTCTTTTAATGTACTGTTGAATTCAGTTGCTTAGTATCTTCTTGAGAATTTTTGCATCCACGTTCATCAGGGAGATTGGCCTGTAATTCTCCTTTTTATGGGGTGTCTGTCCACTTTGGGAATCAAGGTCATGCTGGCTTCATAGAATGAGTCGGGAGCTTTCCTTCCAGTTCTATTTTTTGGAACAGCTTGAGAAGGATAGGTATGAACTCTGCTTTAAATGTCTGGTAGAATTCCCCAGGAACGCCATCTGGCCCAGGACTCTTACTTTTTGGGAGATTTTCGATAACCGATTCAATGTCTTCATGGATTATGGGTCTGGTCAAATTTTTTCATTTCTCCCTATTTGAATTTTGTTATGTGTAGTGTCTAGAAATTTGTCAATTTCTTTCAGATTGTCCTGTTTGTTGGCCTAAAATTTTTCATATTATTCTGTAATAATGGTTTGCATTCTGTGGGGTTGATTGTGATCTCTCCTTTTCATCATGATTTTATCAATTTGGGTCCTCTCTCTTTTCTTTTTGAGATGTTTGGCTAAAGGTTTCTCAACTTTGTTTAGTCTTTCAAAAAAAAAACCAAACCAGCTTTTAGATTCAGTGATCTCTTCTGCCATTTTTTAAAATTCTATATTGTTTATTTCAGCTCTAATCATTATAATTTCTTTTTTCCTGCTGGTTTTGGACTTTCTTTACTAATGTTTTTCCAGCTCCTTTCAGTGTGATATTCGGTTCTGTATTTGGGACCTTTCTTCCTTCTTGAAATAAGCCTGGATTGCAATGTATTTCTGCTTAGGACTGCCTTTGCTGCACCCCAAAGAATTTGGACTGTTGTGCTTTCATTTTCATTTGCTTCCATATATATGTTTAAATTTCTTCTTTAATTTCCTGGCTGACCCATGCATTCTTTTGTAAGATGTTCTTTAAACGCCATGTATTTGGAGGGAGGGAGGAGTTCCAAATCTTCCCTTGTGCTTAATTTCATGTTTCATACCGTTGTGATCTGAAAATATGCATGGTACGGTCTCAATCCTTTTATATTTGTTGAGAGCTGGTTTGTGAGCCAGTATGTGATCTATTTTGGAGAATGTTCCATGTGCACTTGAGAAGAATGTGTATTCTGATGTTTTTGGATGGAAAGTTCTGAATATTTCTGTTGAGTTTATCTGGTCCAAAGTGTCATTCAGCGTCGTTGTTTCCTTACTGATTTTCGGCCTTGATATCTGTCCATTGTTGTAAGTGGAGTATTAAAGTCTCCTATAATCATAGTAATATTTTCCATATATTTATTTATGTTTATGATTAATTGACTCATATATTTGGGTGTTTACTTCTTTGGGGGCATAAATGGTTACCATCGTTAGTTCTTATTGATGGATAGACCCCTTAATTATGATATAATTGCCTCCTTCATCTCTTGTTACAGACCTTGTTTTAAAGTCTAGTTTGTCTGATGGCTACCCTGGCTTTCTTTTGGCATCCAGTAGCATGATAGATGGTTCTCCATCCCCTCACTTCCAGTCTGCAGGTGTCCTCAGAACTGAAAGGAATCTCTTATAGGTAGCATATAGATGCATCTTGTTTTTCCATCCATTCTGATGCCCTATGTCTTTTGATTGGGGCATTTTGTCCATTTTCATTCATAGTGATTATTGAAAGATATGGATTTAGTGTCATCATGTTATCTGGAGGTTTCATGCTTGTGGTGATGTCTCTGGTCCCTGTAGTCTTTGCCACATTCTGCTCCGAGTCCCCCTTAGGATCTCATGCAGGGCTGGGATAGTGGTAATGAATTCCTTCCGTTTGTGTGTGGGAAAACCTTTATCTCTCCTTCTATTCTGAATGGCAGGCTTGCTGGGTAAAGGATTCTTGGCTGCATATTTTTCCTGTTCAGCATATTGAAAATTTCCTGCCACTCTTTTCTAGAATGGCCTGTGAAGTTTCAGTAGATAGGTCTGCTACTACCCTTATGTGTCTACCCTCGGAGGTTAAGACGTGTTTGTCCCTGGCTGATTTCAGAATTCTCTCTTTATCTTTGTATTTTGCCAGCTCCACAATGCTATGTTGTGGTGTAGACTTGTTTTTGTTGCTTTTGAAAGGAGTTCTCTGTGCCTCCTGCACTTGCATGTCCGTTTCCTTCCCCAGATGAAGTTCTCAGCTATAATTTCTCAAATAAGACTTCTGACCTTTTCTCTCTCTCTCTTCTTCTGGAACTCCTATGATACAGATATCATTGCTTTGTACTGAATCACTTAGGTCTCTAAATCTCCCCTTATGGTCTAGCAATTCCTTTTCCTGCTTTTTTTTTGGCTTCATTATATTCCATAATTTTATCTTCTATTCTATCTATATCTATATCTAACTATGTGTATATAGATATCTATCTATATAGATAGAATATCTATCTTTATTCTCTCCTCTGCTTCTTCCATTTTTGCTGTCACTGCATCTAGTTTATTTTGCATCTCATTTACAGCATTTCTTAATTCATTGTGAATATTTCCTGGGTCTTGGATCTCTAAAGCAAGAGCTTCTCTGCTGTCTTATTGATTTTTTTGAAGCCCAGCTATTAGTGTTATGACTTGGATTCTAAATTCTTGTTCAGACATACTGTTTATATCTCTTTTGAGAAATTCTCTAGCTGCCATTTCTTCCTTGAACTTCTTTTTAGGATAATTCTTCTATTTCATCATTTTAGCTACTTCTGGCTTTTATGTGGTTAGTAGGTTGTTATGCGTCCTGCCCCTGCAAGGACTACTATATCAAAAGCGGTCATACACTCTCCAGGACCTGGTACTTGAAGAAGTGTTGTTGGTGTGCATTGCATGCACTCTGTTCTTACATCTTTGGCTGCTTTATCTCACTGTTCATAGTGGAGGATTGTTTGGAACTTCCACTAGGTGTGCTCAGATTTGTTCACTGAAGTCACCCTGGAAAAAGGAAAAAGGGGGGGCGGGGAAATTTCATTCTGTATAAAGGGAGAAATGAAAGGGGCAGGAAACAATACCAGCAGACAATCAAAGAAACTATATGGGTTAGTCAAGAGAGAGAGGAAGAAGGGGGGAAATGAAGAAGGAGATGCACTGGGAAGATGGCAGCTTAGGAGGACACTGGGCTCACCACGCATCCTGCAAATCACTTAGATTCCACCCACACCTGCCTGAATAGCCCAGAAAATCGCCAGAAGACTAGCAGAACAGATTCTCTGGAGCCAAGTGTAGACAAGAGGTCCATGGGAGATGATAGGAAGGGTGGAGAAGCGGTGCACGGTACAAGGACTGGCGGGAGGGAGCCGGGGCAGAGGGGCGGCCCGCTGGCCAAGCAGATCCCCGGGGTCTGGCTGGCAAACACGGAGTGGCCAGACGGAGTGTGTTCAGACGTCAAGTGGGACTTAACCCCTGGAAGGTTATGAGTTAAGAGATCTGCTCAGAGAAAAGGAGGGCTGGAGGAAAACACGAGGGAGAGTTGTTGAGCCCCGGATGACAGAGCTCAGCTTGGCAGGGAACAAAGGCGCTCGCCAGCACCATCTCCCTCGCCCATCTCCCAGCCAAAATCCCAAAGGGAACCAGTTCCTGCCAGGGAACTTGCTTGCACCGCACAAACACCCAACACTGTGCTTCTTCGGAACCATCCCTCCGGCGAGTCTGACTCTCTCCCGGTGCCGCAGGGCCCCTCCGGTAGCAGATCACCGGAGGAGAAGCAAGCTAAGCCTGCCCCTCCCGCCCACGTGCACCTTGCCAATCCACCCCAGCTAATACCCCAGATCCCCAGCACCACAAGCCTGGCAGTGTGCAAGTAGCCCAGACAGGCCACCCCACCCCACAGTGAATCCTGCCCCTAGAAGAGGGAAAGAGAAGGCACACACCAGTTTGAATGTGGCCCCAGCGGTGGGCTGGGGGCAGACTTCAGGTCTGACTGTGGCCCCCACCCACCAACGCAAGTTATTCAAGACAGCACAGGGGAGGTACCTTGCAGTTCCACACCACTCCAGGGACTATCCAAAATGACGAAACGGAAGAATTCCCCTCCAAAAAACCTCCAGGAAATAATGATATCTAATGAACTGATCAGAAACGATTTAAACAATATAACAGAAAGTGAATTTAGAATAATATTCATAAAATTAATCTCTGGACTTGAAAACAGTATAAAGGACAGCAGAGAATCTATTGCTACAGAGATCAAGGGACTAAGGAACAGCCAGGAGGAGCTAAAAAATGCTATCAATGAGCTGCAAAATAAAATGGAGATGACCAAAGCACCGATTGAAGAGGCAGAGGAAAGAATAGATGTACTAGAAGATAAATTATGGAAAAAGAGGAAGCTGGGAAAAAGAGAAAAAAATTCAGGAGTATGAGGGGAAAATTAGAGAACTAAGTGATGGACTAAAGAGAAATAATCTACGCATAATTGGTATTCCAGAGGAGGAACAGAGAGGGAAAGGTGCTGAAGGTGTACTTGAAGAAATAATAGCTGAGAACTTCCCTGATCTGGGGAAGGAAAATTGAAATCCAAGAGGCTCAAGGAACTCCCTTCAGAGGTAACTTGAGTCGATCTTCTGCACGACATATCATAATGAAACTGGCAAAATACAGGGATAAAGAGATAATTCTGAAAGAAGCTAGGGATAAATGTGCTCTAACATATAAAGGAAGACCTATAAGACTCGTGACGGATCTCTCTACTGAAACTTGGCAGGCCAGAAAGGATTGGCAGGATATCTTTCATGTGATGAATAGAAAAAATATGCAGCTGAGAATCTTTTATCCAGCAAGTTTGTCATTTAGAATAGAAGGAGAGATAAAGGTCTTCCCAAACAAATAAAAACTGAAGGAATTCCTCACCACTAAACCAGCCCTACAAGAGATCCTAAGGGGGATCCTGTGAGACAAAGTACCAGAGACATCGCTACAAGCATGAAACCCACAGATATCACAATGACTCTAAACCTATATCTTTCTATAATAACACTGAATGTAAATTGACTAAATGCACCAACCAAATGACATAGAGTATCAGAATGGATAAAAAAACAAGACTCATCTGTTTGCTGTCTACAAGAGACTCATTTTAGACCTGAGGACACCTTCAGATTGAAAGTGAGGGGATGGAGAACTATTTATCACGCTAGTGTAAGTCAAAAGAAAGCTGGAGTAGCCATACTTATATCAGACAAACAAGACTTAAATTAAAGGCTGTAACAAGAGATGAAGAAGGGCATTATATAATAATCACAGGGTCTATCCATTAAAAAGAACTAACAATTATAAACATCTATGAGCCTAATATGGGAGCCAAATCTATAAAACAATTATTCACAAACATAAGCAACTTTATTGACAGGAATGTGGTAATTGCAGGGGACTTTAATACCCCACTTACAACAATGGATAGATCATCTAGACACATGGTCAATAAAGAAACAAGGGCCCTAAATGATACATTGGATCAGATGGACTTGACAGATATATTTAGAACTCTGCATCCCAAAGCAAAAGAATATACTTTGTTCTTGAGTGCACATGGAAGATTCTCCAAGATAGATCACATACTGGGTCACAAAACAGCCCTTCATAAGTATACAAGAATTGAGATCACACCATGCATACTTTCAGACCACAATGCTATGAAGCTTGAAATCAACCACAGGAAAAAGTCTGGAAAACCTCCAAAAGCATGGAGGTTAAAGCACACCCTACTAAGAATGAATGGGTCAACCAGGCAATTAGAGAAGAAGTTCAAAAATATATGGAAACAAACGAAAATGAAACTACAGCAATCCAAACGCTTTGGGATGCAGCGAAGGCAGTCCTGAGAGGAAAATACATTGCAATCCAGGCCTATCTCAAGAAACAAGAAAAATCCGAAATACAAAATCTAACAGCACACCTAAAGGAAATAGAAGCAGAGCAGCAAAGACACCCCATACCCAGCAGAATAAGAGAAATAATAAAGATCAGAACAGAAATAAACAATATAGAATCTAAAAAAAACTGTAGAGCAGATCAGTGAAACCAAGAGTTGGTTTTTGAAAATATAAACAAAATTGACAAACCTCTAGCCAGACTTCTCAAAAAGAAAAGGGAGATGACCCAAATAGATAAAATCATGAATGAAAATGGAATTATTAAAACCAATCCCTCAGAGATACAAGCAGTTATCAGGGAATACTCTGAAAAATTATATGCCAACAAACTGGACAACCTGGAAGAAATGGACAAATTCCTAAACACCCTCACACTTCCAAAACTCAATCAGGAAGAAATAGAAAGCTTGAACAGACCCATAACCAGCAAAGAAATTGAATCAGTCATCAAAAATCTCCCAACAAATAAGAGTCCAGGACCAGATGGCTTCCCAGGGGAGTTCTACCAGATGTTTAAAGCTGAGATAATACCTATCCTTCTCAAGCTATTCCAAGAAATAGAAAGGGAAGGAAAACTTCCAGACTCATTCTATGAAGCCAGTTTTACTTTGCTTCCTCAACCAGACAGAGACCCAGTAAAAAAAGAGAACTACAGGCCAATATCCCTGATGAATATGGATGCAAAAATTTTCAATAAGATACTAGCAAATCTAATTCAACAGCATATAAAAAGAATTATTCACCATGATCAAGTGGTATTCATTCCTGGGTTGCAGGGTTGGTTCAACATTTGCAAATCAATCAACGTGATACATCACATTAATAAAAGAAAAGATAAGAACCATATGATCCTGTCAATCGATGCAGAAAAGGCATTTGAAAAATTCAGCAACGTTTCTTAATAAAAACCCTCGAGAAAGTCGGGATAGAAGGAACATACTTAAAGATCATAAAAGCCATTTATGAAAAGCACACAGCTAATATCATCCTCAATGGTGAAAAACTGAGAGCTTTCCCCCTGAGATCAGGAACACAACAGGGATGTCCACTCTCACTGTTGCTTAACAAAGTGTTGGAAGTACTAGCATCAGCAATCAGACAACAAAAGGAAATCAAAGGCATCAAAATTGGCAAAGATGAAGTCAAGCTTTCACTTTTTGCAGATGACATGATATTATACACGGAAAAGCCGATAGACTCCACCAAAAGTCTGCTAGAACTGATACAAGAATTCAGCAAAGTTGCAGGATACAAAATCAATGTACAGAAATAATTTGCATTCTTATACACTAATAATGAAGGAACAGAAAGACAAATAAAGAAACTGATCCCACTCACAATTGCACAAGAAGCATAAAATACCTCGGATAAATCTAACCAAAGATGTACAAGACCTGTATGCTGAAAACTATAAAAAGCTTACGAGGGATATTGAAGAAGATATAAAGAAATGGAAAAACATTCCGTGCTCATGGGTTGGAAGAATAAATATTGTCAAAATGTCAATACTACCCAAAGCTATCTATACATTCAATGCAATCCCAATCAAAATTGCACCAGCATTCTTCTCGAAACTAGAACAAGCAATCCTAAAATTCAAATGGAACCACAAAAGGCCCCGAATAGCCAAAGTAATTTTGAAGAAGAAGACCAAAGCAGGAGGCATCACAATCCCAGACTTTAGCCTCGACGACAAAGCTGTAATCATCAAGACAGCATGGTATTGGCACAAAAACGGATACATAGACCAATGGAATAGAATAGAAACCCCAGAACTAGACCCAGAAACGTATGGCCAACTCATCTTTGACAAAGCAGGAAAGAACATCCAATGGAAAAAAAGACAGTCTCTTCAACTGGGAGAACTGGACAGCAACATGCAGAAGAATGAAACTAGACCACTTTCTTAGAACATTCACAAAAATAAACTCAAAATGGATAAAGGACCTGAATGTGAGACAGGAAACCATCAAAACCCTAGAGGAGAAAAGACCTCTCTGACCTCAGCCGCAGCAATGTCTTACTTGACACAATCCCCAAAGGCAAGGAATCAAAAGCAAAAATTAACTATTGGGACCTCATGAGGATAAAAAGCTTCTGCACAGCAAAGGAAACAACCAACAAAACAAAAAGGCAACCAACGGAATGGGAAAAGATAGTTGCAAATGACATATCGGACAAAGGGCTAGTATCCAAAATCTATAAAGAGCTCACCAAACTCCACACCCGAAAAGCAAATTACCTAGTGAAGAAATGGGCAGAAAACATGAATAGACACTTCTCTAAAGAAGACATCCGGATGGCCAACAGGCACATGAAAAGATACTCAACGTCACTCCTCATCAGGGAAATGCAAATCAAAACCACACTCAGATATCACCTCACGCCAGTCAGAGTGGCCAAAATGAACAAATCAGGAGACTATAGATGCTGGAGAGGATGTGGAGAAATGAGATCCCTCTTGCACTGTTGGTGGGAATGCAAACTGGTGCAGCCACTCTGGAAAACAGTGTGGAGGTTCCTCAGAAAATTAAAAATAGACCTACCTATGACCCAGCAATAGCACTGCTAGGAATTTACCCAAGGGATACAGGAGTACTGATGCATAGGGGCACTTGTACCCCAATGTTTATAGCAGCACTGTCAACAATAGCCAAATTATGGAAAGAGCCTAAATGTCCATCAACTGATGAATGGATAAAGAAATTGTGGTTTATATACACAATGGAGTACTATGTGGCAATGAGAAAGAATTAATTATGGTCCTTTGTAGCAACATGGATGGAACTGGAGAGTGTGATGCTAAGTGAAATAAGCCATACAGAGTAAGACAGATACCATATGTTTTCACTCTCATGTGGATCCTGAGAAACGTAACAGAAACCCATGGGGGAGGGGAAGAAAAAAAAAAGAGGTTACAGTGGGAGAGAGCCAAAGCATAAGAGACTCTTAAAAACTGAGAACAAACTGAGGGTTGATGGGGGGTGGGAGGGAGGGGATGGTATGTGATGGGCATTGAAGAGGGCACCTTTTGGGATGAGCACTGGGTGTTGTATGGAAACCAATTTGACCCTAAATTTCATGTATAAAAATAAATAAATGAATGAATGAATGAATGAATGAATGAATAAATAAATAAATAAATAAATAAATAAATAAATAAAATCCTCTATAGTTTCCATGAAAAAAAAAAAAGAACGGGTAAAGCAAAAATTATCATAACTTCAAAAAAAAATGAAGAAGGAGATGCAGAAGCGGTGTAAAACAGAATAGAGTAAAAGTGCCTGATTATACAAAGAAACACACAGAATAGAGCAAGAAAGGAAAAAAAATAATATATATATATGTATACCAAAAAATCCCCAGAAACTATAAGCCTGATTCCACAGGGAAGGTAAAAAATAAGGAGGGTAGAAAGAAAATGAATGGAGAAGAGAAGGAAAGAAAAGAGAAGAGAGAGAAAAAAAAGACTAACACACAAGACCACAGGACAGTTGTGTGTTGGCACTTGGGAACAGGGGCTGTGCTGGTCTGGAGGAGGGGCTGTCTGGCTCAGTCAGTGTCAATCTCACTCTGGTAGATAAGCAGATACCAGGCTGGGAGGGGCGGGTTTGGTGTACAAGGTCGGCCTCCACTAGGGGCTGCTGTCCTGTTCCCTGAAGCCCCACCGTGTGGTGGTGGGGAGGAAAATGGCGACACTTCAGTGTCTCCTCTCCAGACTGGGAGTTCCGAACCGTGCTGTGCAGGTGGCCCTCACAAAGTAGTGGGGACAGCTGGCCAGTGTGCCCCACATCTCCCATGGCTCCCCAGGGTGCTGCTGGGATCCAAACCCTGAGGTCCTAAAGGATCCTGTTCTGGGTGGACCATTTTAGGGTAGAGCCACCCCCCACATGACAAAGTGCCTCTGGCTGGTGGGTACCTGCAGGGTCTTCTGTCCTTGGGGGGCAATATACCCTCTTTGCCTAGTACACAAGGCGGGGAGGCTGCCCTCTCCCAGTGCACCCCCCCATGGCTACTGAGTCCCTGAGACTGCTACCCCCAGGGGGCCAGCTCCCCTCCCCCCAGGTGTGCCACAAAGGCACACACACATGGCAGGCTTTGGTCCTGAGAAAGTTGAACACCCCTGAAAACTCTGATCTTCACTCCTAAGTCTGTTTGCAAAGTAGAAACTGGCTTTCTCTTTATTTCTCATTCCCCTCAGTGGTCTGGAGAGGTTTTTCTCTTGTCCAAGTACAATCCAAAACTTCCACAGCCTCCCTTTCTCTTCATCTCTCCATAGAACGTGTTCCCTCCCCTCCATGTCTCCACCTCCCGTGTTGTCTCCCCCAGTTCTCAAACATAGCACCTCTGTCCCACCAAGCTCAGAGATTTTTCTGTCATTCAGCAGCCTGTATTTCTGGGTATTCCAAGTATTCTGACCTCAATACAGCTGTCTTTGAGGGACAAGGGAAATCCTGGTCTCCCTACTTCTCTGCTATCTTAACTCTTCTTCCAACATGTATTAGATTTTGGCATACAACATAATGATTCAATATTTGTATATATTCTGGAATGATCACCACAATAAATCTGTTTAGCATGTGTTGCTGAACATAGTTGCCTTTTATTGTCTTGTGAGGAGAACTTTTTACATCGATTCTTTTAGCAATTTTCAAGTACACAATTTAGTACATCACGAATTCTGCCTTTAAATCTGGATCAGCTCATGGATCTTGATGGCAGCATAAGACAGGACAGCACATGATAAGTGACTCCAGGGGAATTATCAGGGAATCAACAGCATGATCAAGGATGCCAGAGGTGGTGACTGAGAGGTCAGTTGGTCCCTTTCTAGGAGTGGAGAATCAAGAGAAAAAACTCCTGTGTGTGTTGAATTGTGCCCACGCCCCCACCAAGATATGTCCATAATCTAACACTTGGTGCATATGAAGGTGACTTTATTTGAAAATAGAGTCTTTGCAGATGTGATCAAATTCAGATGAGGCCATACATGAATAAGGTGGCTTTCATCCAGAATGGCCTATTTCTTGAGACTAAGAAGGGAAAACAGAGACAGAGACACAGGCACAGGGAGAAGACCAGGTGGCCATAGAGGCTGAGCTGGAACAAGGTTCAGTCTACACCAAGGATGTCAAGGATTTCTGGGAACATCCGAAGCTCTAAGAAAGGCATAGAACACATCATCCTTTAGAAGCTTCAACGAGAGGGTGTCCCACATGACACCTGATTTTGGACTGGCCTCCAGAGCCATGAGAGAATAAGTGTCTTGTTTTAAGTCCCCAACACTGGTACTTTTTATGGAACCCCAAGGAATGTGTACAGCTACTATGGGTGGGGAGACATTTACTGAAATCATCCAAGCAGATATGCCAGATTGGGCCCTGGGGAGTATGAGATTGTCCTTGGATTGAGGGCTAGGATCTTGATACAGTGGCACAATGATCTCTGGTGGTTCAGTTGAAGTGTGATTATTTTTAAAGGGGAAATGGGTAAAGACAGAATTAAAGGTAAAGGACTTCAGGCTGTAGAAGAATGAGAAAGCAATGGTCACTGATATGTGAGACTATTAGGCTGATAGTTTCATAAAAGCTGCATGAAGGCCATTTTAGCAAAGAGTGGCTGATAGCAAGGTTCGATGGATGGTGACGGGGAAAATGGACTGAGAATAGATGTGACTTTATCCAGAACTGCTAGTAGTTCTTTGCATTTACACATCACTTTACAGTTTTTCATGCCTTTGCATATACTCTTATTTATTTCCCATAGCACCGAGAGATATTATCCTTATGTTATAGCCAAGCACACTCTGGAACTGAGAGGTTAAGTTCTTACTTGAAATGACAGAATTTTAAATGATGGGGCCATGATGTGAACCTACACATACAGACTTCCAAATATGCTCTTTCCATGGCACTATGGAGTATTTTTGAAAATTGCTTTTAATAAGCCCACCCCTCCTACCAGGTGCAGACTACAGATTACCAAAAGGCTGTGATCAACTGTTCTTAATGATTTAGCTCACTGAACTAAGATTTCCTAACAGTGATCACAAGCATTATGTTTATAATTTTCCATTTAAAGTTATTAATTTTGTTCAGAGTTTAATTACACAATAATTGTAGCATTGGTCCCCAAATGGCCAACATTAAAATAATTTTAATACACAAAGATAGAAATTGGTTCATACTGTTTTAATTTTTCTTGTATATTTAGTAGCCTGAACAGCGATTTGTTCATTGGTTAAATATTCTAAGACATAGTGAACCAAATGCTGGAATCTTCCTAATGCACATGATTTGTGCGCGTGGACGTGACTGTGTGTTTTGGGTGTGGAGGGGATGTGCTGGATGACAGCAACGTAGCAAGTGACCTATGGCTTCTTTCCACATGTCTGGGCCTCTAGTGCTCACAGTTCCTTCCTCGTCAGTGTCATAGACCCAGTTGGTTGAGGTTCCAGGAGATTCCCACGAAGATGCACTGGTTTGGGAGGACCTGCCCCCACAGAAGCCCACGGGAGCAAAGGAGTGTGCAGAGCCAGCCTGGGAGCACTGCTTCCCCAGGGCCTCCAGAGTCTCTCCTTCTGCAAGAGAGGGCGCGGGGCTGTGTGTGTGCCAAACAGGGAGCCACCAGGTGTCGTTACCGCTGACTCTGGGTGGACATGTGGGTGCACACGTCCCACCTGTTGTGTGAGACGTCCTTGGGGGTGATGGTCCCTTCAGGAACGAACTCCTTCTCAGTGTGGAACCATGACACCAGATGCCAGCCTTGCAGTCTGGCCCTGTGTTACCGCACTTGTGATTACTTCAACCTTTTCTGAGCTTTTCGAACTTTGAGACTGTCTTGCCCATCAATGTGTTGTTTTCCCTGCCATTTTCCTTCTGTTTTCACTTTTAGTGAGTTTTCTGTTCTCTGTTTAATGCGAATCTCTGTATGTGTTTCCTGTCTATTTCAGCTTCTGATATTTGTCTGTCTGTATTTGTCTTCTGTCTCTTTTCCTCTTTTTGAGACTTTCCCTCTTCACTGTCCCCACTTAAGCTCTTTACCCATGTATCCAGTGGTGACCACGGCAATGAAACACAGGGTAGCAGTGCAGGACGGTCGTGTCTCCCTTAGGAAGGTTGGACTGTTCCTGCTACTTCCCTCAGATGGAGGATGATGGTGAGGAAGAGGGTCAGATGGCCGGGACAATTCAGAGACCAGAAATGGCAGGTTTGAGAATGTACTGAGCTGGCGAAAATTTGCCAGCATAATGAAAAGCATAATGATTAAAAGCATAATAACAGGTGTTGACACCCGGAGGGTATTGTCTTTGCCAGTTTTCCCCTTAACTCTCAGGATGGGGTCTAGCTGGTATGGGAATAATGTAGAAAATTCAAATGTAAGAATGGCTTTTTAGAATTTTTGTTTGTGTGTTTATTGATTTTTGAGAGAGCAAGAGAGAGACAGAGCATGAGCAGGGAGAGGCAGAGAGAGAGAGGGAGACACAGAATCCAAAACAGGCTCCAGGCCCTGAGCTGTCAGCACAGAGCCTGACAAGGGGCTCGAACTCAGGAGCCAGGAGATCATGACCTGAGGAAAAGCCGGATGCTTAACCAACTGAGCCCCCCGAGGTGCCCCCAAATGTAAGAATGTTTTTAGCAGGAGGTAGTTTATCTCTTTAGGCAGAACATGACAAAGGAAACTGGAAGTTACAGATCTTTGAGAAACAGCCACAAATACCCATCAACTTCCTTCCATTTTTCTTAGTAATTATTTATAACTCTCTTGATAATTCAAAATCAATTTGATCTTAAAAGCAAGACTAGCTGATTTAAATAAACCACATACATTTTATTAAAAAGACATAATTTTTTAAATTCTTTGAGAACATCATTAAAACCTATGGATATAAACAGAACAGTGGTTTAGAGGATTTGAGTTTTTTCCCCATGAGAACATTAGAAGTTTCATAGAATTTGGTGGCCCTCCTTTATATTCACGCTAAAGATTAAAATGTGCCTAATTATTAGCTGTGTGAATCCATATAAGTTGGCTATGAATGAAATTAAATAAAAAATTTATTCACATATTTACATTTAAAATCAAGTAACTGAATGGATTCTTCCTTACATATTTATATGTAAATATTTTGGGCAATTGTTAGGAAAACATCTTAAGTGTTCTGAAACATGTAGGTCATTCACAGATTGGAGCTAAGGTAGCTGGGGAGGTCTAGAGAGCTACTTGACCTGTGTGAGATATGTGAACTAATAGAAGAGTCAGATTGGTCTCCTCTGGCATTGTCCTCCATAGTCATTGTCCCTGAGGATTGCCATGTCTGGGCAGCTCAGTGACATGGGCTCATTAAGAGTGTAGGCATCTGTTCCCCAGAGACGTCAGCAGGGGAAGGGACTTGGTTCTGTGTGCCAGCCCAGCCACAGCTCAGTCACGGCACCCTCTCGCCTGCTCGTAAGGGTCTCATAGTCACATAGGCAGGTCATTGTATTCGGGAAACCATACTGAGAGTTTGGGAC
Organism: Acinonyx jubatus; assembly: GCF_027475565.1. Taxonomy (NCBI): domain Eukaryota; kingdom Metazoa; phylum Chordata; class Mammalia; order Carnivora; family Felidae; genus Acinonyx; species Acinonyx jubatus. The sequence goes on along the minus strand of NC_069385.1, from coordinate 147,195,971 downwards.
TGCCTTCATCTTCTATCTCCAAGAGCCAGAGTGCAGATCTCTGGTACCACATGAGGATCTGTGAAGTCATCCTGAGAAAGTGTCCTTTTGCTTCAGAAAAATGTATGGATGACCCAGTGCTGGTATAGTCAACGTTTGCATTTCCTGCAGACACTGATTCTACATGTCTGCGTTCCCATCCCCAGAACTGAATTTAGACAGTAACTTGGAATGAGGTAGGGAAATAGCTTAGACCAACAGAGGAGGTGAGAGAACGTGAGTAAAATGGAACGAAGTCTCTGTGTTGCTCTAGGAATTGGCAAATTAGGTTATTTTCAGATGCAAATTATCTTGAAACAAAAAAGGTAAATGGTTTGCATGTATGGTCAGTTGTCTAAAGGAACCGACTATGAAAGTTGTCAAATAATATAACTAAATTTAATTGTTCATTAGAAATGCCACCAAGTCATCCCTAGACTTTTCATTCTATTTCAGTACATTCATTATACCTCACGTATAATGCACGTGATGGAAAATTATTAAATATTCATGTTTAGTGATAATAAAATGTGCCCTTTCTGCATTAGTGTACAAGTATTAGATTACATGCTCCCATGCTTTCTCTTTGTTTCCTTAATGTCTGTGAAATGGGATAATATTTGTTCTCTATGCAAAAACTCATTATCAGTATTTACATTTTCTAAATGCTCATTTTCTCCCTTATGGGTTACCACAATATCTAAAATATGCATGGAGATTTTAAAAGGTATGTTGAAAATTACAACAGGGAAGTTCCATTCTGTGAATATTATGTCAATGCATCTTTATGTTGACTTTATTGTTAATAATATTCTGTGAATATTGTGTCAATGCATCTTTATGTTGACTTTATGATGATCATTCATGTGAATACAAATACCAATATGAAAAAGACAAAGTTATGAAGATAGTTGAATGTTCATTCATTTATCATTGCCACTCAAGACCACATTGTCAAATGACAACTTGTGTGCATGTGTTTGTGTTTGTGTGTGTGTGTGTTACTGTGTGTGTGTGAATGCACTGAGGTGATGTGTAAAGTACACCAGGTTCCGTCCTTCTATCCTTGGACACGATCATGAGTGGACTCTTGTATGAACACTGTTGGTGACCTGCCCAGACACTCTTTACCTACAGGGGCTCTAATCCAAACCCTACGTGGTATGAGTGTGGGCTCCAGAGTTCATGACCATTCCTTTCATGAGAGAATTTCCCTTAGCTGAAAGGTAGCCACATTGCCAGGCGGTCTGGGGAACTGGTGGGGGCAGCTCACAGCCAGTGACAGACTATGGGATGGATAGAAGGTGCCAATGCCAAGGCAGGACTGCAATTCATGCTCCAGAGCTGTGCTGTCCAATACTTTAGTAAGTAGCCACATTACCTGCTTACATTTAAATTCATTAAATTAAATAAATATAAAATTCAATTTCTTACCTAGGACATTTTAAATGCTCAGGTATGACAGGTGGAGAGTGGGCATAGTATTGGACAGTGAAGATAGAGTATTTCTACCATCACAGATGGATTGTTCTACTGGAGAGTTCTGTCCAGCTTCCATGGGATCAGGCTCCTGCTCTGTTCACCGGAGACCACATCCTTGCTTAGCAACATTCCCTGCTGTTTTCCTTCCCTCACCCCATTTTCCCAAGAGCATTCCATGAATAAACAACACGCAGTGGAAATCCTACTTCATCGTCTTCTTCCATAGAACCTGCCCTACAGCCCTATCCATGTTCATCACATCTGTCATTTCCTGTATAGTGATGGCTGTATTCCCCTCATTTTCTCATCCCCCATCATCATTGGGGGCCTGTTCTCATATGTCTGAGGTCAGCTCAGACCCATGAGACAGAAGCATCAAGCAACCAACAGCAATTCAGTCATAACACTGAGGCTGCAGAAATCTTGCCCGCACTTTTTCAGGATTCATTCAGGAACTGGATAGGGCAGCGTGTGTATGTCAAATATATCAGTGAATGTTATATATTTGAAATGTCTTAAATAGAAACATTATCTTGAGATCTTTTCCTTTAAGACGTGTAGTGTGCATACACTAGTATCTAGTTTTGTGGACATAAGTGTTCTCACGCTAAAACTTAGAATTGTATGTCAGCATTGAGCTATTATGGTAATTGGAAATTACTACACTATCACCTTACGTGTGTCAGTACTATGAATTTAACCTCTCACATTTGATGCATTTCTCTTCGTTATTACTGTAACATTGTGTTCTTCTGAGATGTCATTTGAATATATACTTTTTTGATGTGAATTATTACATAGATTGGCAGTGTCTTCATTTTGTAGCTTCTGTTAATTTTTATTTTCAGTAATAACATTTCTTTCTCTCCAGGTATAGTCTCTGGTTTTTTTTCAAGTATTTGTCTTTCATATGCAAATTAATGATATAGGTGTAATCTATCACTGGGCTTTCCTGTACTGTTTCATATCATGTTAATTGCTAGGGACCCATACTTTGCTCCTGTGCCCAGGAAAGACGTGTTCAATATTTCCATCCAGTTTTACTTATATAGTTTGTCTCCGATGAATCAGTCCGTCTTGCTGCATTCAGTTATTTCATGCTACCAAACTTAGGTGATGGTTTTTTGTCTAATTACACCATCCTTCAAATTTTTTTTAAATGTTTGTTTGTTTTTGAGGGAAAGACTGAGTGCGTGCAGGGGAGGGGCAGAGAGAGAAGGAGACACAGAATCTGAAGCAGGTTCCAGGCTCCAAGCTGTCAGCACGAAGCCCAACATGGGGTTTGAACCCACGAACCGCAAGATCATGACCTGAGCTGACGTGGGCGCTTAACCGACTGAGCCACCCGGGTGCCCCCAATTACAACATTTTTTAAATGTGGTGAGAAGGAAATGAAATGCAATTTCCCATTAACCTCAGTGGACACATGTCCTTTCTCTTGGAAGACTGCTCTGTGTGGTGCACAAGCAAGGGGACAAGGAAGGAACAGAGTGACCCAGATCAGCAGAACATACTCCTGAGAATGGATGGGAGAATGCATTTTGCAACCTGATCTTTCCCATGTGTGGTGTTACTAAAGGATAATAATTTTACTGAATTGTAATGAGAACAACAATAGCAGAAGATGGTAGACTATGATATGAGTGCTGTAGTTCCCTCCCCGCGTGCTCTCCTCAAGACACTGGGAGCAATTGTACCACAGGGATGAGGACATTCTTGTGTCTGCTTCAGTGCGCATCTCTTTTGTCTGATATTTTATTTTTCAACTGAAAATCATAATCATTTTTGTACCTGTCAGATAGATAGCCATTATGTATTCTTTCACACATGCGCGCACACACACACACACACACACACACACACATGCGCACACACATGATCCTGGAAAGCAGCAAATCATATGTACATGTTCATCTCACCAGGATTTTATGTTTTCTCAACTGTCTTCTTTGTCCTGATTGACATAATATCGTTAACATATATCATGATTTTATTTTCAAGGTGCAGTAGTATATCGGTGTTTTCTTGGGATAAGTTTACATTTTATTTTTGTATTTCCTCACTTTGGTAGTGCTTCCTTAAGCAGGCATATTAAAAACTTTGTTGGCAATTTATTTCAGGTAAATGTATCGATATGTGTGCGTGTGTGCAAGAGACTCAAGCATGGTTTGTTTTTATTTGTTCTTCTGAGCAGGTGTTAGTCAGAGGACACGTCCTGTTGTTGCACACTTAGCCTGTAACAAATAACTGTATAATTATTTCTATTAAGAAAATTTTTCTGCACAGATTTTTTGTGTGGAGACCACTGATCATATGTTTATACGAAATCAAAGGAGATATAAAATAGTGTGAAATACCGTATCGTCTCTTCAAATATTATGAGTATTTTATGCCCGCGTTGTACCTGTTTCTTTCACACTTCAATGGGTCGTCCCCCAAACGTGATTCAGATTTTTAAAGTCTTAGAAGAATTAAAAATGCATGGTATTCCCAAGCATTTGAATATGATACAACTGAAGGACTCATTTTCTAATGCCTCTTAGGACAGTGTATAACTATTCATCTTCTTCAGTAGTAAGCATGGGTAGAAAATGGTCATCACCCAGCCTCATACGTGGCAATGTGTTTGGTCCAGTGTCACTAACTCTGCAAGGTAGCTCCCAGAAAGCTGATAATTGTCGTAATGTGGATAGATGTCTGAGACCTTGTATAATACCAAAATATTGGTTTCTTTATGACTTTCCTGATACTACTTAAAGTTTTGCATTATACTTCTTTGACCCATGATTACTTTGAGAATGTATCTGTCTTTATCTCTGTGTATTTAGCTCTGTATTTATTTTATCATAGGGAGTGATGTAAAACATTACAGATTATACATTATTACATGGTTGGATAACTTTTAAAATGTTTATTCTGATTAGGATGTCGATAAGGAATAATCCTACCTCTTTCAGGAATTTTATGAACTCTAATTGGTAACGTGTGAGATGGAAGTGTGCACAAGGAAGGGGAAAGTGTTTGTCAATGGAGTTTAGCGTTCATATTCTAGCTGGTTCTGCACGGCCAATGAATTTTCAGAGTTCCTGTTAAACTGGTGTGATAATTTGAAGCATTTTTCAGCCAAAAGTTAAGAATTGTAATTGAATGGTGGTTTTTCAGGTTCTCTCTGATTGTTTAATTTTTTTCCTACCATACCAAAAACAAAAACAAAAAAACAAAAACCTGTGTCTTTCCCAAATATAATACAGTAGTTAGAGATGCAATACTGCCAAAATGTTTATGGAGAAATAGTGGTGAGATTTTGTATGTAATTGAATTCTTCGTATAAGTACAGTCTAGGTCATGAGTTCCTATATCAGAATGCTTTTTCCACAGTAAGTGGTCATATATATATATATATATATATATATATATATATATATGTATTTTTTAATGTTTATTTATTTTGAGAGAGAGACAGTGAGGAAGCAGGGGAGGTGCAGAGAGAGGGAGAGACACAGAATCCCATGAAGGCTCAGTGCTGTCAGTGAAGAGTCCAACACAGGGCTTGAACCTCCGACGCATGAGGTCATGGCCCCATCTGAAACCAGGAGTCAGATGCTTACCCACTGAGCCACTCAGGTGTCACCATACTATATTTTAATGCATGTATGGTGTGTGCGAATCCAGTTGTGTAGAAACATGAGACACATATTTATGATAACATCTCTCTTTCTCTCTGAATTTCTTTCTGATAGCCCTTCCTCTTTTCCCTTATACATTTTTACAACTTAAGTCTGCAACGTACATACTTTTTTAAATTTAATTTAATTTAATTTTTCTCAATATATGAAATTTATTGTCAAATTGGTTTCCATACAACACCCAGTGCTCATCCCAAAAGGTGCCCTCTTCAATGCCCATCACATACCATCCCCTCCCTCCCACCCCCCATCAACCCTCAGTTTGTTCTCAGTTTTTAAGAGTCTCTTATGCTTTGGCTCTCTCCCATTCTAACCTCTTTTTTTTTCCTTCCCCTCCCCCATGGGTTCCTGTTACGTTTCTCAGGATCCACATGAGAGTGAAAACATATGGTATCTGTCTTTCTCTGTATGGCTTATTTCACTTAGCATCACACTCTCCAGTTCCATCCACGTTGCTACAAAAGGCCATATTTCATTCTTTCTCCTTGCCACGTAGTATTCCATTGTGTATATAAACCACAATTTCTTTATCCATTCATCAGTTGATGGACATTTAGGCTCTTTCCATAATTTGGCTATTGTTGACAGTGCTGCTATAAACATTGGGGTACAAGTGCCCCTATGCATCAATACTCCTGTATCTCTTGGGTAAATTCCTAGCAGTGCTATTGCTGGGTCATAAGGTAGGACTATTTTTAATTTTCTGAGGAACCTCCACACTGTTTTCCAGAGTGGCTGCACCAATTTGCATTCCCACCAACAGTGCAAGAGGGATCTCATTTCTCCACATCCTCTCCAGCATCTATAGTCTCCTGATTTGTTCATTTTGGTCACTCTGACTGGCGTGAAGTGGTATCTCAGTGTGGTTTTAATTTGTATTTCCCTGATGAGGAGCGACGTTGAGCATCTTTTCATGTGCCTGTTGGCCATCCGGATGTCTTCTTTAGAGAAGTGTCTATTCATGTTTTCTGCCCATTTCTTCACTAGGTAATTTGCTTTTCGGGTGTGGAGTTTGGTGAGCTCTTTATAGATTTTGGATACTAGCCCTTAGTCCGATATGTCATTTGCAACTATCTTTTCCCATTCCGTTGGTTGCCTTTTTGTTTTGTTGGTTGTTTCCTTTGCTGTGCAGAAGCTTTTTATCTTCATAAGGTCCCAATAGTTAATTTTTGCTTTTAATTCCCTTGCCTTTGGGGATGTGTCGAGTAAGAGATTGCTACGGCTGAGGTCAGAGAGGTCTTTTCCTGCTTTCTCCTCTAGGGTTTTGATGGTTTCCTGTCTCACATTCAGGTCCTTTATCCATTTTGAGTTTATGTTTGTGAATGGTGTGAGAAAGTGGTCTAGTTTCATTCTTCTGCATGTTGCTGTCCAGTTCTCCCAGCACCATTTGTTAAAGAGACTTTTTTCCATTGGATGTTCTTTCCTGCTTTGTCAAAGATGAGTTGGCCATACGTTTCTGGGTCTAGTTCTGGGGTTTCTATTCTATTCCATTGGTCTATGTATCCGTTTTTGTGCCAACACCATGCTGTCTTGATGATTACAGCTTTGTCGTCGAGGCTAAAGTCTGGGATTGTGATGCCTCCTGCTTTGGTCTTCTTCTTCAAAATTACTTTGGCTATTCGGGGCCTTTTGTGGTTCCATATGAATTTTAGGATTGCTTGTTCTAGTTTCGAGAAGAATGCTGGTGCAATTTTGATTGGGATTGCATTGAATGTATAGATAGCTTTGGGTAGTATTGACATTTTGACAATATTTATTCTTCCAATCCATGAGCAGGGAATGTCTTTCCATTTCTTTATATCTTCTTCAATTACCTTCATAAGCTTTCTATAGTTTTCAGCATACAGGTCCTTTACATCTTTGGTTAGATTTATTCCTAGGTATTTTATGCTTCTTGGTGCAATTGTGAATGTCAGTTTCTTTATTTGTCTTTCTGTTGCTTCAGTATTAGTGTATAAGAATGCAGCTGATTTCTGTACATTGATTTTGTATCCTGCAACTTTGCTGAATTCATGTATCAGTTCTAGCAGACTTTTGGTGGAGTCTATAGGATTTGCCATGTATAGTATCATGCCATCTGCAAAAAGTGAAACCTTGACTTCATCTTTGCCAATTTTGATGCCTTTGATTTCCTTTTGTTGTCTGATTGCTGATGCTAGAACTTCCAACACTATGTTAAACAACAGCAGTGAGAGTGGACATCCCTGTCGTGTTCCTGATCTCAGGGAAAAAGCTCTCAGTTTTTCCCCATTGAGGATGATGTTAGCGGTGGGCTTTTCATAAAAGGCTTTTATGATGTTTAAGTATGGTCCTTTTATCCCGACTTTCTCGAGGGTTTTTATTAAGAAAGGGTGCTGAATTTTGTCAAAGGACTTTTCTGCATCGAATGACAGGATCATATGGTTCTTATCTTTTCTTTTATTAACGTGATGTATCACGTTGATTGATTTGCAAATGTTGAACCAGCCCTGCATCCCAGGAATGAATCCCACTTGATCATGGTGAATAATTCTTTTTATAAGCTGTTGAATTCGATTTGCTAGTATCTTATTGAAAATTTTTGCATCCATATTCATCAGGGATATTGGCCTGTAGTTCTCTTTTTTTACTGGGTCTCTGTCTGGTTGAGGAAGCAAAGTAAAACTGGCTTCATAGAATGAGTCTGGAAGTTTTCCTTCCCTTTCTATTTCTTGGAATAGCTTGAGAAGGATAGGTGTTATCTCAGCTTTAAACATCTGGTAGAACTCCCCTGGGAAGCCATCTGGTCCTGGACTCTTATTTGCTGGGAGATTTTTGATGACTGATTCAATTTCTTTGCTGGTTATGGGTCTGTTCAAGCTTTCTATTTCTTCCTGATTGAGTTTGGGAAGTGTGAGGGTGTTTAGGAATTTGTCCATTTCTTCCAGGTTGTCCAGTTTGTTGGCATATAATTTTTCATAGTATTCCCTGATAATTGCTTGTATCTATGAGGGACTGGTTGTAATAATTCCATTTTCATTCATGATTTTATCTATTTGGGTCATCTTCCTTTTCTTTTTGAGAAGCCTGGCTAGAGGTTTGTCAATTTTGTCTATTTTTTTCAAAAAACCAACTCTTGGTTTCGTTGATCTGCTCTACAGTTTTTTTTAGATTCTATATTGTTTATTTCTGCTCTGATCTTTATTATTTCTCTTCTGCTGGGTATGGGGTGTCTTTGCTGCTCTGCTTCTATTTCCTTTAGGTGTGCTGTTAGATTTTGTATTTCGGATTTTTCCTGTTTCTTGAGATAGGCCTGGGTTGCAATGTATTTTCCTCTCAGGACTGCTTTCGCTGCATCCCAAAGCGTTTGTATTGTTATATTTTCATTTTCGTTTGTTTCCATATACTTTTGAACTTCTTCTCTAATTGCCTAGTTGACCCATTCATTCTTTAGTAGGGTGTGCTTTAACCTCCATGCTTTTGGAGGTTTTCCAGACTTTTTCCTGTGGTTGATTTCAAGCTTCATAGCATTGTGGTCTGAAAGTATGCATGGTGTGATTTCAATTCTTGTATACTTATGAAGGGCTGATTTGTGACCCAGTATATGATCTATCTTGGAGAATATTCCATGTGCACTTGAGAAGAAAGTATATTCTGTTGCTTTGGGATGCAGAGTTCTAAACATATCTGTCAAGTCCATCTGATCCAATGTATCATTTAGGTCCCTTTTCTTTATTGACCGTGTGTCTAGATGATCTATCCATTTCTGTGAGTGGAGTGTTAAAGTCCCCTGCAATTACCACATTCTTATCAATAAGGTTGCTTATGTTTATGAGTTATTGTTGTATATATTTGGGGGCTCCAGTATTCGGCGCATAGACATTTATAATTGTTAGCTCTTCCTGATGGATAGACCCTGTAATTATTATATAATGCCCTTCTTCATCTCTTGTTACAGCCTTTAATTTAAAGTCTAGTTTGTCTGATATAAGTATGGCTACTCCAGCTTTCTTTTGGCTTCCAGTAGCATGATAAATAGTCCTCCCTCCCCTCACTCTCAATCTAAAGGTGTCCTCAGGTCTAAAATGAGTCTCTTGTAGACAGCAAATAGATGGGTCTTGTTTTTTTATCCATTCTGATACTCTATGTCTTTTGGTTGGCGCATTTAATCCATTTACATTTAGTGTTATTATAGAAAGATACGGGTTTAGAGTCATTGTGATGTCTGTATGTTTTATGCTTGTAGCGATGTCTCTGGTACTTTGTCTCACAGGATCCCCCTTAGGATCTTGTAGGGCTGGTTTAGTGGTGACGAATTCCTTCAGTTTTTATTTGTTTGGGAAGAACTTTATCTCTCCTTCTATTCTAAATGACAGACTTGCTGGATAAAGGATTCTCGGCTGCATATTTTTTTCTGTTCAGCACATTGAAGATCTCGTACCAATCCTTTCTGGACTGCCAAGTTTCAAAAGAGAGATCAGTCACGAGTCTTATAGGTGTCCCTTTACATGTTAGGGCACGTTTATCCCTTGCTGCTTCAGAATTTTCTCTTTATCCTTGTATTTTGCCAGTTTCACTATGATACGTCGTGCAGAAGATCGATTCAAGTTACCTCTGAGGGGAGTTCTCTGTGCCTCTTGGATTTCAATGCCTTTTTCCTTCCCCAGTTCAGGGAAGTTCTCAGCTATAATTTCTTCAAGAACACCTTCAGCACCTTTCCCTCTCTCTTCCTCCTCTGGGATACCAATTATGCATATATTATTCTTTTTAGTACATCACTTAGTTCTCTAATTTTCCCCTCATACTCCTGGATTTTTTTTATCTCTCTTTTTCTCAGCTTCCTCTTTTTCCATAATTTTATCTTCTAGTTCACCTATTCTCTCCTCCACCTCTTCAATCCAAGCTGTGGTCATTTCCATTTTATTTTGCATCTCGTTTAATGCGTTTTTCAGCTCCTCCTGACTATTCCTTAGTCCCTTCATCTCTGTAGCAATAGATTCTCTGCTGTTCTCTATACTGTTTTCAAGCCCAGCAATTAATTTTATGACTATTGTTGTAAATTCACTTTCTGTTATATTATTTAAATCCTTTTTGATCAGTTCATTGGCTATTGTTATTTCTTGGAGATTCTTCTGAGGGGAATTCTTCCGTTTGGTCATTTTGGATAGTCCCTGGAGTGGTGCAGACCTGCAGGGCACTTCCCCTGTGCTGTGGTGTATAACTGGAGTTGGTGGGCGGGGCCGCAGTCAGTCCTGATGTCTGCCCCCAGCCCACCGCTGGGGCCACAGCCAGACTGGTGTGTGCCTTCTCCTCCCCTCTCTTAGGGGCGGGATTCACTGTGGGGTGGCGTGGCCCGTCTGGGCTACTTGCACACTGCCGGGCTTGTGGTGCTGGGGATCTGGCGTATTAGCTGGGGTGGGTAGGCAAGGTGCACGGGGGCAGGAGGGGCAGGCTTAGCTCGCTTCTCCTTAGGTGATCCACTTCAGGAGGGGCCCTGTGGCAGCGGGAGGGAGTCAGACCCGCTGACAGAGGGGTGGCTCTGCAGAAGCACAGCGTTGGGTGTTTGTGCAGAGTAAGCAAGTTCCCTGACAGGAACTGGTTCCCTTTGGGATTTTGGCTGGGGGATGGGCGAGGAAGATGGCGCTGGCGAGCGCCTTTGTTCCCCAACAAACTGAGCTCTGCCGTCCCGGGGCTCAGCAACTCTCCCTCCCTTTGTCCTCCAGCCTTCCTGCTTTCTGAGCTGAGCTGTTAACTTATAACCTCCCAGATGCTAAGTCACGCTTGCTGTCGGAACACATTCCCTATGGCTCCTCCGCTTTTGCAAGCCAGACTCAGGGGCTCTGCTTGGCCGGCAGGCTGACCCTCCAACCCGGCTCCCTCCCGCCAGTCCGTGCAGCGTGCACCGCGTCTCCACCCTTCCTACCCTCTTCCGTGGGCCTCTCGTCTGCGCTTGGCTCCGAAGACTCCGTTCTGCTAGTCTTCTTGTGGTTTTCTGGCAGGTGTAGGTGGAATCTAAGTGATCAGGAGGACTCGCGGTGAGCCCAGCGTCCTCCTACGCCGCCATCTTCTGCCGCTGCTGATGGGTCTCATTTTTTATCCATTCTGGTATCCTATGTATTTTGATTGGGGCATTTAGTCCGTGTACATTCAGAGTTATTATTGAAAGCTGTGGATTTAGTGTCATTGTGTTATGTGCAGGTTTCATGTTTCTGGAGATGTCTCTAGTCCTTTGTAGTCTTTGCATTGTTCCACTCACAGAATGCTCTTCAGGATCTCTTGCAGGGTTTGTTTAGTGGTCATGAACTCCTTCAGTTTTTGTTTGTGTGGGAAAACCTTTATCTTTCGTTCCATTCTGAGTGACGGACTGCCTTGCTGGATAAAGGATTCTTGGCTGCATGTTTTTCCTATTCAGCACATTGAATACTTCCTTCCACTCCCTTCTGGCCTGCCACGTTTCAGTGGACGGGTGTGTACTACCCTTATGCATCTATCCTTGTGGGCTAAGGCCTGTTTGTTCCTAGCTGCTTTCAGAATGCTTTTTCTTTGTGTTTTGCCATTTTCATAATGATATGCCATGGAGAAGGCCTATTCCCGTTGAATCTGAAGGGAGTTCTCTGTGCCTCCTGGATGAGGATATCTGCTTCCTTCAGCAGATGAGGGAAGTTCTCAGCTATAATTTGTTCAGGTAAACCTTCTGCCCCTTTCTCAATCTCTTCCTCTTCCTCTGGAACTCTGATAATATGGACTACTACTACGTTTCTTTGAATCGCTTATTTCTCTAATGATCCCCTCATGGGCTCTTATTTTCTTACCTCTCTTTTTCCTCTTTTTCCATTACTTTAACTTCTGTTTCACTAATTTTCCCCTCTGATTCCTCCTTCCTTGCTGTCACTGCCTCTAGTTTATTTTACATGTCATTCACAGCATTTCTTGTTTCATGGTAACTATTTCTTAGTTCCTTAATGTCTGCAGCAATAGACTCTCTGCTATCTCCTATGCTTTTTTCAAGCCTGGCGATTAATCGTATGATTATTATGTTAAACTCAATCAGATATACTGTTTATATCTGTTGTGAGCAATTCTCTAGGTGTCATTTTCCCTGGAATTTCTTTTGAGGAGAATTCTTCCTTTTTTGTCATTTTGGCTAGTTTTCTGTCCTTTATGTATTTTAACAATTTGTTATGTGTCCTGCACCAGCGAGCACTACTATATTAAAGAGGGGTCATCATGCTGTCCAGGGCTTGGCACTTCATGGGGTCTTTTTGAGCGTGTTGCTTGCTCTCTGTTGTTGTGAGTCTTGTTTCTTTATGTCCCTACTTGTAGTGGTGGTTTGGACCTTCCACCAGGTGTGGTTTGATGTGTTCATTAAAGTAACCCTGGAAAAATATTAAAAGGTGGGGGAGTGATGGTGGAATAAACCTCATCCTGCACAGAGAGAAATGACAGGGGAGGGGAAAAAGTAACGGAAAAAACGGGAAAAAATTGACCCAGGAGACAATCAGAGAAACCACATAGCTTAATACAGAGAGAGAGGAAAATAAAAAGGCGATACACAAGAGGTATAGACAGAATAGATTAAAAATGTCTGCTTAAAGTAACTAACAAGTAGGATCGAGAAGGGAAGAAAGAAGAGGAAGAAAAGGAAAAAAATAATATTTGTATAATAAGAATTTTCCAACAATCAAATCAGAAAATGTAAAAGTGCTGGACCAATATCTGATGGCGCCTTGGAGCCGGTGACAGCGCTGACCTGGGGGAGGGGCCGTCTGGTTCGGTCAGTGTCAATGCCGCTCCTGTGGATCTGCAGTTAGCAGGTGGGGTGCGGTCAGGGTTTGGTGTACGGGACCCACCTCCTCTGTGGCCCTGCTGTCCCATCCCTGAAGCCCGGGCGTATAGTGATGGGGAGAACAATAGTGCCACCCCAGTCTCTGCTCCCCCGACCAGGTGTGACAAGCCACTCTGTTCAGGCCATCCTCACAGTGTCACAGGGGTGTGCGTGCCCCAGGGTGTCCCACTCTGCTCAATAGGCACCTCCCAGGTGCTCCACTGGAATTCTAACCCTGATGTCGGGAAGAATCCTGCTCAACAACCCAGTCCATGTCAGTGCCACATCCCCCAGCCAGAATTCATTCACATTTAAAATTAATAACTGAATGCTTCCTACTTATAGATGTATATGTAAATATTTGGGCCAATGTGAAGAAAATCTTAACTGCTTTGTGAAACATCTAGGTAAGCACAGATGAAAGCTAGTGTAGCTGGGGTGGTCTAGGGAGTTACTTGTCCTCTGTCAGATCTGTGAACCAATAGAAGAGACAGATTACGTCTCCTCTGTCATTGTCCTCCACAGTCATTGTCCCTGAGGATTGCCATGTCTGGGAAGCTTAATGACAAGGGCTCATTAAGAGTGTGGGGCATCCGTTCCCCAGAGACGTCAGCAGGGGAAGGGACTTGGTTCTGTGTGCCAGCCCAGCCCCAGCTCAGAGTCACGGCACCCTCTCGCCTGCTCATAAGGGTCTCAGTGTCACACCGGCAGGTCACCGTACTCAGGAAACGATACTGAGAGTTTGTGACTGCCTTCATCTTCTACCTCCCAGAGGCAAAGGGCAGATCTCTGGTGCGACATGAGGATCTGTGAAGTCATCCTGAGATAGTGTCCTTTTGCTTAAGAAAAATGCATGGATGACCCAGTTCTGGTATAGTCAGCCTTTGTATTTCCTGGAGACACTGATCCTACATGTCCGTGTTCCTATCCCCAGAGCTGTAATTAGGCAGTAACTTGGAATGAGGTAGGAAAGTGGCTTAGATCCCACTGAGAAGGTGAGTAAAGGTGAGTAAAATGGCACTAAGTCTCTGTGTTGCTCTGGGAATAGATTACTTTATTTTCAGTTGCAATTGTTCACAAACAAGGTGGTTTATCTGTATGCTTACATGGTGAATTGTGTAACGTAACAGACCCTGAAAGTTCATGAAATATAAGAACTGAGTGTAATTTTTCTTTACTGATGCCACCAGGTAATTCCTAGACTTTTGATTAATGTAGTACATGCAATGCAACTCTCTGTGTACATGTGGAAAATAATTAAATATGCCTTGTTTCTGGGAAAATATATAGCCTTCAGTATTAGAATACTAGCGTATGACACTATATGCTTTCATACTTTCCCTTTGGTTCCTTATTGTGTGTGAATTTAGATAATATTTCTTCTCTATGCTTAAAACTTATTGTCAGTGGCTATCATTATTAAATATGTATTTTCTCCCCAAATACCTAAAGTGTTCATGGAATTTTAAAAACCGATGTTGAAAATTACAACAGGGAAATTCCATTTTATGTATATTTTGTCAAGGAAAATTATTTTGACTTTATTTTCACAAGAAGTGGTGATCCTTCAAATGAGTTCTAATACTGATTTGAACGGGCAGCCTGGTGGCTCAATCAGTTAAGCGTCCGACTCTTGATTTCAGCCAGGCCATGATCTCATGGCTTGTGGGTTCGAGACCCACATCTGTCTCTGTGCTGACAGTGCAGAGCCTGCTTGAGTTTCTCTCTATTCCTCTCTCTGCCCCTCCCCTGCTTGCGCTCCCTCTCTCTCTCTCTCCCTCTCTGAAAATAAATTTTAAAAACACCATTTTGAGAAGAAAAAAGGAATAACAAACCTAAACGTTTACATGTAGATGAATTAGAGAAGTGTCGTGGTGTGTATGTGTGTGCGTGTGTGATTACACTGAGGTGATGTGTAAAGTACTCTAGGTCCCTTCTTTCTGTCCTTGCACACGATCATGAATGGACTCTTGTATGAACGCTGTTGGTGACCTGCCCAGATGCTCTTTACCTGCTGGGGCTCCTATCCAAACTCTAGTTGGTATGAGTGTGAGCTCCAAAGTTCAGAGCCATTCTCTTCTTAAGAGAACTTCCCTCAGCTGAGAGGGAGCCACATTGCCAAGGGCTCTGGGGGACATGGTGGGGAGAGCTTATAGCCAGTGACAGACTTATGGGATGTACAAAAGGTGCCAACGCCAAGGCAGGACTGAATCTGATACAATCCATGCTCCAGAGCTGTGCTGCCCTATAGTTTAGTAAGTACACACATACGTTTTTTAAATTCAAATTCATTAGAATTAAATAAAATGTAAAATTGAGTTTCTTAGCTAGGACATTTAAAATGCTCAGGTATGACAGGTAGAGAGTGGGCATAGTATTGGAAAGTGAGGACAGAGAATTTCTACCATCACAGATGGGTGGTTCTTCTGGAGAGTTCTGGCCAGCTTCTCATGGGATCAGTCTCCGGCTCTGTTCCACTGGAGACCACATCCTTGCTTAGCAACATCCTCTGCTGTTTTCCACCCTCACCCCGTTTTCCCGAGAGCATTCCCTGAATAAACAACATGCAGTGGAAATCCTACTTCATCGTCTTCCATAGAATCTGCCCTACAGCCCAGTCAATGTTCATCACATGTGTCATTTCCTATGTAGTGATGGCTGCATTCCCCTCATTTGCTCGTCCCCCATCATCATCCGAGGGCTCTTCTCATATGTCTGAGGTCAGCTCAGACCCATGAGACAGAAGCATCAAGAAAACAACAATGATTCAGTCATAGCCCTGAGGCTGTGGAAATCTTGCCCCCACTTTTTCAGGATTCATTCAGGAACCGGATAGGGCAGCGTGTGTATGCTAAATATATCAGTGAATGTTATATATTTGAAATGTCTTAGAGACATTAGCTTGAGATCTTTTCCTTTAAGATGTGTAGTGTGCATAGACTAGTATCCAGTTTTGTGAAACTATGTATTTTTTCCAGTATAACTTAGAATTGTATGTCAACATTGAGCTATTATGGTAATTGGAAATTCCTACTCTATCACCTTATGTGTGTCAGTACTAAGTATTTAACCTCTCACATTTGATTCAGTTCTCTTAATTATTATTGGAACATTGCGTTCTTCTGACATGTCATTGAATTATATACTTTTTTCATGTGAATTATTACATAGAATGGCAATGTGTTTGTTTTGTAGGTTCTGTGTAATTTTATTTTCACTAGTAACCTTTCTTCTCTCCATATATGATCTCTGCTTTTTCCAAGTATTTATCTCTCATATGCAAAGTCATAATATAGGCGTAGTCTATCACTGGACTTTCCTGTATCGTGTCATATTATGATAGTTGCTAGGGACCCATACTTTGCTCCTTTGCACAGGAAGGACATGTTCAATATTTCCAGCAAGTTTTAATTACATAGTTTTCTCAGATGAATCCATCCCTCTTACTGCAATCAGTCACTTGATGGTACCAATCATAGATGATGGTTCTAAGTCTAATTTCACCAGTCTTTAAATATTGTAAGAAGGAAATGAAATGCAATTTTCCATTAAACACAGTGGACACATGTCCCTTCTCTTGGAAGATTGCTCTGTGTGGTGCACAAGCTTTAAGAGGGGTGGATATGGAAAAGGAGAGGAGGAAGGAACAGAGTGACCCAGATGACCAGAACATACTCCTGAGTCTCGATGGGAGAATGCATTTCGAAGTCTGATCTTTCCCATGTCTGGAGTTACTAAAGGATAATAATTTTCCTGAATTGTATTGAGAAAAACAATAGCAGTAAGATGGTAGACTATGATATGAGTCCTGTAGTTTCCTCCCCACGTGCAATCCAGCACGACATTGGGAGCAATTGTACCACACAGGGATGATGACATTCTTGTGTCTGCTTCAGTGAGCATCTCCTTTGTCTGATATTTTATTTTTCAACTGAAAATCATAACCATTTTTATACTTGTCAGATAGATAGCCATTATGTATTCTTTTACACACACACACACACACACACACACACACACACACACACATGATCCTGGAAAGCAGCAAATCATATGTACAAGTTCATCTCACCAGGATTTTATCTTTTCTCAACTGTCTTCTTTGTCCTGATTGACATAATATTGTTAACATATACCATGATTTTATTCTAAAGGTGCAGTAGTATATCGGTGTTTTCTTGGGATGAGTTTTCATTCTACTTTTGCCCTTCTTCGCTTAGGTAGTGTTTCCTTTATCAGGCACGTTAAAAGTTTGTGGGCAATCTATTTCAGGTAAATGTATCGATATGTGTGAGTGTGTGCATGAGACTCAAGCATAGTTTGGTTTCATTTGTTCTTCTGAGCTGGTGTGACTCAGAGGACACGTCCTGTTGTTGCACACTTAGCCTGTCACAAATCACTTTATAATTGTTTCCATTAAGAAAAATTTTTGCATAGGTTTTTTTGCGTGGAGACCACTGATCATATGTTTATATGAAATCAAAGGAGGTATAAAATAGTGTGAAATACCTTATCCTCTCTTCAAATAGTATGAATATTTTATGCCCGTTTTGTACCTGTTTCTTTCACACTTAAATGGGTCCTCCCCTAAACCTGATTCAGATTGTAAAGTCTTAGAACATAAAAATGCACGGTATGCCCAACCATTTGAGTATGATACAACTGAAGGACTCATTTTCTGATGCCTCATAGGTCAGTCTATAACTATTCATTTTCTTCAGTTACAGTAAGCATTGGATGAAAATGGTCATCACCCAGCCTCGAACCTGGCAATGTGTTTGGTCCAGTGTCACTGGTTTTACTACCATACTGCAGGGTAGCTCCCAGAAAGGTGATCATTGACATAATGTGGACAGATGTCTGATTTTGATAATACCAAAATATTGGTTTCTTTATGCCTTTCCTTATACTACTTTAAGTTTTGCATTATAGCTCTTTGACCCATCATTGCTTTAGAATGTATCTGTCTTTATCTCTGTGTCTTTATCTCTTTATTTTATCCTAGGGAGTGATGTAAAACATGTCAGGTTGTACATAATTACATGGTTGGATAACTTTCTAAAATGTTTATTCTGCTTAGGATGTCAATAAGGAATAATCCTACCTCTTAGAGGAATTTTACGAACTCTAATTGGTAATATGTGCAATGGAAATCTGTAGAAGGAAGAGGAAAGCGTTGGTCAATGGATTTTAGAGTTCTGATTCCAGCTGGCTCTGCATGGCCAATGAATTTTCCGAGTTCCTGTTAAATTGATATGGTAATTAGAGGCATTTTTCAGGGAAAAGTTGAGCACTGTAATTGAATGGTGGTTTTTCGGGTTCTGTCTGATTTTTTTTAATTGTTTTACTACCATAACAAAAAAAAAAAAGAAAAAAGAAGAAAAGAAACTGTGTCTTTCCCAAATATAATACCTTAGTTAGAGAGGCAATACTGCCAAAATGTTTATGCAGAAATAGTGGTGAGATTTTGAATGTAATTGAATTCTTCGTGTAAGTACTGTCTTGTTCATAAGTTCCTATATCAGAATGCTTTTTCCACAGTGTGTCGTCTTTATATATATGTGTGTATATATATATATATATATATGTATATGTATGTGTGTATATATATATATACACATATATACATATATATGTGTATATATATACATATATATGTGTATATATATACATATATATACATATATATGATATACATATATATACATATATATACACATGTATATGTATATATATGTATATATACACACACACACATATATATAAAGACCACACACTGTGGAAAAAGCATATACACACACACACACACACACACACACACACACATATATATATATATATATATGTGGAGAGAGAGAGAGACATACATATGTATTTTTTAATGTTTAAGAAAGAGAAGAGTGAGGGAGCAGGGAGATGCAGAGAGAGAGGGAGAAAGACAGAATCCCCAGCAGGGTCAGGGCTGTCAGTGAAGAGTCCAACACAGGGCTTGAACCCTCAAAACATGAGATCATGGTCCCCGCTGAAATCAAGAGTCAGATGCTTAACCCACTGAGCCACCTAGGTGTCATTATATTGTTTTAATGCACACGTGGTGTGTGCAAATCCAGTTGTGTAGAATCATGAGACACATATTTATAATAACACCTCTCCTCTCTGTATTTCTTTCTGATTCTTTCTGATAGCTCTTCCTGTCTTCCCTTATACATTTTTACATAACTTAAGTCTGGAACGTACATATATTTTATAGTACTTTAAGTCCTAGTAAGCACAGACTGAAAGAACTTATATTCCTATCACTGATGGGAACACAAGGCCCATTATTTGATTTTTCTTACATTAAATATTAATGATTTATTTTTTTTGAGGCTTTCTTTTTTTAATTTTATTTTTTATATTTTTAAATTTACATCCAAATTAGTTAGCATATAGTGCAACAGTGATTTCATGGGTAGATTTCTTAGTGTCCCTTACCCATTTAGCCCATCCCCCTTCCCACAACCCCTCCAGTAACCCTCAGTTTGTTCTCCATATTTACGAATCTCTTCTGTTTTGTCCGCCTCCCTGTTTTTATATTATTTTTGTTTCCCTTCCCTTATGTTCATCTGTTTTGTCTCTTGAAGTCCTCATATGAGTGAAGTCTTATGATTTTTGTCTTTCTCTTACTAAGTTACTTAGCATAATACCATCCAGTTCCATCCACATAGTTGCAAATGGCAAGATTTCATTGTTTTTGATTGCCGAATAATACGCCATTGTATATATATACCACATCTTCTTTATCCATTCATCCATCGATGGACATTAGGGCTCTTTCCATACTTTGGCTATTGTTGAGAGTGCTGCTATAAACCTGGGGGTGCACGTGTCCCTTCGAAACAGCACACCTGTATCCCGTGGATAAATGCCTAGTAGCGCAATTGCTGTGTTGTAGGCTAGTTCTATTTTTAGTTTTTTGAGGAACCTCCATACTGTTTTCTAGAGTGGCTGCACCAGCTTGCATTGCCACCAACAAAGCAAAAGAGATCCTCTTTCTCCGCATCCTGGCCGACATCTGTTGTTGCCTGAATTGTTAATGTTAGCCTTTCTGACAGGTGTCAGGTGGTATTTCATTGTGGTTTTGATTTGTATTTCCTTGATGATGAGTGATGTTGAACATTTTTTTCATGTGTCGGTTGGCCATCTGGATGTCTTCTTTGGAGAAGTGTCTATTCATGTCTTTTGCCCATTTCTTCACTGGATTATTTGTTTTTTCGGTGTTGAATTTGATAAATTCTTTGTAGATTTTGGATACTAACCCTTTAGCTGATATGCCTTTTGCAAATATCTTCTCCCATTCAGCCTGTTGCCTTTTAGTTTTGCTGTTTGTTTTCTTCGCTGTACAGAGCTTTTTATTTTGATGAGGTCCCAATAGTTCATTTTTGCTTTTGTTTCCATTGTCTCCAGAGATGTGTTGAGTGAGAAGTTGCTGTGGCCAAGATCAAAGAGGTTTTTGTCTCCTTTCTCCTCGAGGATTTTGATGGCTTCCTGTCTTACATTGAGGTCTTTCCTCCATTTTGAGTTTATTTTTGTGTATGGTGTAAGAAAGTGGTCCAGGTTCATTCTTCTGCATGTCACCATCCAGTTTTCCCAGCACCACTTGCTGAAGAGACTGTCTTTATTCCATTGGATAGTTTTTCCTGCTTTGTCAAAGATTAGTTGGCCATACGTTAGTGGATCCATTTCTGAGTTCTCTATTCTGTTCCACTGATCTGAGTGTCTGTTCTTGTGCCAGTACCATACGGTCTTGATGATTACAACTTTGTAGTAGAGCTTGAAGTCTGGGATTGTGATCTTGTTTTTCAAGATCGCTTTGGCTATTCGGGGTCTTTTCTGGTTCCATACAAATTTTAGGATTATTTGTTCCAGCTCTGTGAAGAATGCTGGTGCTATTTTGATAGGGATTGCATTGAATATGTAGATTGCTTTGGGTAGTATCAACGTTTTAACAATATTTGTTCTTCCTATCCAGGAGCATGGAATCTTTTTCCATTTTTTCGTGTGTCTTTTTCAATTTCCTTCATAAGCTTTCTATAGTTTTCAGTGTATAGATTTTTCACCTCTTTGGTAGATTTATTCACAGATACATTATGGTTTTTTTGTACAACTGTGACTGGGATAGATTCCTTGATTTCTCTTTGTGTCGCCTCATTGTTGGTGTTTAGGAATGCAACCGATTTCTGTGTGTTGATTTTATATCCTGCAACTTTGCTGAATTCATGAATCAATTCTAGCAGCTTTTCGGTGGCATCTTTTGGGTTTTCCATAGAGAGTGTCATGTCATCTGCAAAGAGTGAAAGTTTGACCTCCTCCTGGTCGATTGGGATGCCTTTTATTTCTTTGTGTTGTCTGATTGCAGAGGCTAAGACTTCCAATACCATGTTGAATGACAGTGGCGAGAGTGGACATCCCTGTCTTGTTCCTGACCTTACTGGAAAAGCTCTCAGTTTTTCCCCAGTGAGGATGATATTAGCGCTGGGTTATTCATATATGGCTTTTATGGTCTCGTGTGCTCCTTCTATCCCTACTTTCTTGCGAGTTATTATCAAGAAAGTTTGCTGTAGTTTGTCAAATGCTTTCTCTGCATGTATTGAGAGGATCATATGGTTCTTGTCCTTTCTTTTATTGATGTGATGACTCACGTTCATTGTTCTGTGGATATTGAACCAGCCCTGTATCGCAAGTATAAATCCCACTTGGTCGTGGTGAATCATTTTATTAATGTAATGTTGGAGCCGGTTGGCTAATATCTTGTTGAGGATCTTTGCATCCATGTTCATCAGGGATATTGGTCTATAGTTTTCCTTTTTAGTGGGGTCTCTGTCTGGTTTTGGAATCAGGGTAATGCTGGCTTCATAGCAAGAGTTTGGAAGTTTTCTTTCCATTTCTATTTTTTTGGGACAGTTTCAAGAGAATAGGTGTTCACTCTTCCTTAAATATTTGGGAATTCCCATGGAAAGCCATCTGGCCCTGGACTCTTGTTTTTTTGGCAGATTTTTGATTACTAATTCCATTTCCTTACTGGTTATGGGTCTGTTCAAATTTTCTACTGCTTCCTCTTTCAGTTTTGGTAGTGTATATGTTTCTAGGAATTTGTCCATTTCTTCCAGATTGCCCATTTTATTGGCGTATAATTGCTCATAATATTCTCTTATTGTTGTTTTTATTTTTGCTGTGTTGGTTTTGATCTCTCCTCTTTCATTCTTGATTGTATTTATCTGGGCCCTTTCCTTTTTCTTTTTGATCAAACTTCCTAGTGGTTTATCAATTTTTTAAATTCTTTCAAAGACCGAGCTTCTGGTTTCATTGATCTGTTCTACTGTGGGTTTTTTTGGTTTCGATTGCATTAATTTCTGCTCTAATCTTTGTTATTTCCTGTCTTCTGCTGGTTTTGGGTTTCATTGCTGTTCTTTTTCCAGCTCCTTAAGGCGTAATGTTAGGCTGTTTATCTGAGATCTTTCTTCCTTCTTTAGGAAGGCCTGGATTGCTGTATACTTTCCTCTTATGACTGCCTTTGCTGCATCCCAGAGTTTTGGGGTTGTGCTGTTATCATTTTCATTGCCTTCCCTATACTTTTTAATTTCCTCTTTCACTTCTTGGTTAGCTCATTCATTCTTTAGTAGGATGTTGTTCAGTCTCCAAGTATTTGTTACCATTCCAAATTTTTTCTTGTGGTTGATTTCAAGTTTCATAGCATTGTCATCTGAAAATATGCACGGTATGATCTCTATCTTTTTGTACTTACTTAGGGCTGCTTTGTGTCCCAGCATATGGTCTATTCTGGAGAATGCTCCATGTGCACTGAAGAAGAATGTATATTCTGCTGCTTTAGGATGAAATGTTCTGAATATATCTGTTAAGTCCATCTGGGCCAGTGTGTCATTCAAAGCCATTGTTTTCTTGTTGGTATTTTGTTTAGATGATCTGTCCATTGTTGTGAGTGGGGTATTGAAGTCTCCTCCTATGATGGTATTACTATCGGTGAGTTTGTTTATGTTTGTGATTAACTGCTTTATATATTTGGGTGCTCCCACATTTGGCACATAAATATTTACAATTGTTAGGTCTTCTTGGTGGATAGACCCCATGATTACAATATAATGCCCTTCTGCATCTCTTGATAGAGTCTTTATTTTAAAGTCTAGATTGTCTGATATAAGTATGGCTACTCTGGCTTTCTTTTGTTGACCATTAGCATGATAGATGGTTCTCCATCCCCTAATTTTCAATCTGAAGGTATCTTTAGGTCTAAAGTTGGTCTCTTGTAAACAGCATATAGATAGGTCTTGTTTTCTTATCCATTCTGTTACCCTATGTGTTTTGATTGGAGTATTGAGTCCATTGACATTTAGAGTGAGTACTGAAAGGTATGAATTTATTGCCATTATGATGCTTGTAGAGTTGGAGTTTCTGGTGGTGTTCTCTGCTCCTTTCTAATCTTTGTTGCTTTTGGTATTTATTTATTTATTTATTGTATTTTTTTCATTGTTTCTTGCCTCAGAGAGTCCCCCTTAAAATTTCTTGCAGGGCTGGTTTAGTGGTCACAAACTCCTTTAATTTTAGTTTGTCTGGGAAACTTTTAATCTCTCCTTCTATTTTGAATGACAGCCTTGCTGGATAAAGAATTCTTGGCTGCATAGTTTTCTGATTTAGCACACTGAATATATTCTGCCACTCCTTTCTGGCCTGCTGAATTTCTGTAGATAGGTCTGCTGCAAACCTGATCTGTCTTCCCTTGTAGGTTATGGACTTTTTTTCCCTTGCTGCTTTCATGATTCTCTCCTTGCCCGAGTAATTTGTGAATTTGACTCTGATATGCCTTGTTGATGGTTGGTTTCGGTTGAATTTAATGGGAGTCCTCTGTGCTTCCTGGATTTTGATGTCTGTGTCTTTCCCCAGGTTAGGAAAGTTTTCTGCTATTATTTGCTCACATCACCTTTCGACCCCTATTTCTCTCTCTTCCTTTTCTGGGACCCCTATCATTCTGGTGTTCCTTTGAATGGTCACTGATTTGTCTAATTCTTAAATCATGCTCTTTTACCTTAACCTCCCTCTTTTTTTCTGCTTCATTATTCTCTATAGTTTGTCCTCCATATGGCTGACTCTCTGTTCTGCCTCATCCATCCTTGCTGCTGCTGCATCCATCTGTAATTGCAGCTGACTCATAGCATTTTTAATTTCATTCTGGCTATATTTTACTCCCTTTTATCTCTGCAGAAAGGGATTCTAATCTATTTTTGACTCCAGCCAGAGTTCTTGTTATCATGATTCTAAATTGTGGTTCAGACATCTTGCTTGTATCTGCATTGGTTAAATCCCTGCCTGTCGTTTCTTTGTGCTGTTTCTTTTGGGGTGTATACCTTCATTTTTGTCATTTGGAAGGGAGAACAGGAATTAATGAGGTAGAAAATTAAAATTAAAAAAATTAAAACTAAAAAAGTATTAAAGTTAAAAAATTAAAAACACACACAAATTGAATAAATGATGCTAGATCCTAGGTGTGTTTTGATCTGGGTGTTGAAAGTGGTTTGACAGATTAGAGAGAAAAAAGAGGGGGAAAGGAAATCATTTGAGATTTTGAAAAAATGAATACACTGAAGTAGACTAAAATGAGATGATGGGGGTAAAATAGAATTTGAAAAAATATACACAAAAGTAAATAATATAGTAGGAAAAAATGAAGAAAAATGTTTTTAATAAAAATTAAAAACAAAAATGAATTTTTCTGTTTCTATATTCAAGAAAAAGAAATGAAATGAAAAAGGGAAAAAAGAAAAAGGAAAAAAAAGAAATAGTTTGAAAATCTGAAAAAGTGAATACACCGTATTAGACTAAATAAAATGATGGAAGTAAAATAGAATTTGAAAAATTTACATAAAAGCAAACATGGCAAAACAATTAAAGAAAAATATTTTAATAGAAATTGAAAGTAAAAATGAAGTTTTCCTCTTTCTGCATTCAACTAAAAGAAATGAAAAAGGGAAAAAAGGAAAAAGAAAATAAGGAGATCATTTGAAAATTTGAAAAGGTGAATACACTGAAGTAGTCTAAAATAAAATGATGGAAGTAAGGTAAAATTTGAAAAAACTTAGACAAAAGTAAAAAATATAGTAATGACAATTGAAGAAAAATATTTTTAATAAAAATTGAAAATAAAAATGAATGTTTTCTCTTTCTGTATTCAAGAAAAAGAAGTGTAAAGAGGATAAAAAAGAAAGAAAGAAAATTGAATAGATGGACCTGCTAAGAGATTGAAGTAGGACTGAAACTACTTCGTTTTCCCCTACAGGTCAGTCCATATAGCTCTTTATAGTGTTGAAATTAAGCTGGTGGTGAGGTTTTGTTCTTGAAGATCAAAGTTCGCCCAGTTGGGCAGGGCTTGGTGTAACAGCTCCGCTCTCCACTAGATGGCGCTGCTAGCCTACTGGGGTGGATTGTTGCGGTGCTCGTAGATGCATATGCGCATGCCAGGAATGGTGAAAATGGCGCCGTCCAGCTACCCAGTCTCTTCTCCCAGAGCAGCAATTAGGCACCAGTCCTCTGTCTTCAGGTCTCGTCCACTCCCCGCTTTTTTACTCTCTGTGACCAGGCCCCAGGCAGCACCTCTCTCCCGAGTTTTGTCTCAGATGTGGCTGTTTTCCCCAGCCCCTTACTTCTGAAGGACTGCGGCCTTGATCCATTCAGCCCCTCTGTGGGAGGGTCTGACTGAGCAATGGCATAATGAGCAATGGCCGAATGTCAGCTGCACCCAGGAATGCCGCTGGACTCTGCTGTTGCTGGTGCCCCGAGACTGTGGCCAGGTGCCAGCCCGCCCCAAAGAAAGAGCGCGAGACAGTGTAGCCTCAGTGTTTCAGGGACCATGGAAAATCGCAACACACATCTGGCACCAGGCTTTACCTTCAACAACCTTGCCCCAGAACCAGTGAAGTTGGCTGCCTTCCGGGGTCTGCTGGGACCAGGTGGCTTCAACAGTCGCTACCAAATGTCCTTCCAGCAGTGGAACCACTTTTCCCCATGTGGCCTGAGAACCTCCCAGACCCCACTCTGTTCCTGGGGATTCACCTTTCCCACCAGAGCACTGCCAGGTATTGAGCTGCAGAGTTGCAGCCTTTGCGCTCCCCTTGTTTACAGTCTTAATTCAAATTAAACCCTCTCCTTTCTCCCTTTTTAGTTTAGTCCCTGCGGCCGTATCCAATTTTCCACTTTCCTCCAGCTGCTTTTGGGGAGGGGTGCTTTTCCCGTATTCTCCGCCCCCAGCCCCCGCAGTCTCCATCGTCTCTCTGCTCGCAAAAGCACCTCCCTTCCTGCGCCTTCTCGTTCCCCAAGTTCACTTCTCCATGCCACGTACCTGCTGAATTCTGTGGTTCAGGTTGTGCAGATTTTTGTGTTAATCCTCCAGTCAGTTTTCTAGGAGTGTAGGATGGTTCAGTGTTGGTCTGGCTGTATTTCATGGATATGAGACACACAAAATACTTCCATGCTGTTCCGCCGTCTTGGCTCCTCTCCTCATTAATGATTTACTTTTATGGTAATGTGGAACGAAAGTGGAACTAATTGATCAATGTAATGAGTACACCATTTATTCAAATAGTTACTTATAAAATGCCATGACTGGTCTTAAACATGATAAACACACCCCCTGCCAACTTTTGATTTTTTTGAAGATTTCTCTTAAAAATTACTAAATGCTTGATCTTGACAGGAAACATGTGGTAAGAAAGAATGGACCAAAAAAATGGAAGTTCTTTCACTGGCTTTATCCTGCTGGGTTTCTCTGACCGGCCTCAGCTGGAGCGAGTCCTCTTTGTGGTTCTTCTCATCTTCTATCTGCTCACCCTGCTGGGAAACACAAGCATCATTGCATTGTCCCGCCTGGACCCACACCTGCAGACTCCCATGTACTTTTTCCTGTCCAACCTAAGCTTTCTGGACCTGTGTTACACGACCAGCACTGTTCCTCAGCTGCTGGTTCATCTCAGGGGAGCAGACAAGTCTATCTCCTTCGCTGGCTGTGTGGCTCAGCTGTTCGTCTCTCTAGGATTGGGATGCACAGAATGCATTCTGTTGGGGGTGATGGCATTTGACCGCTACGCAGCCGTCTGCAGGCCCCTGCACTACACAGTGATCATGCACCCCCGTCTCTGTGCCCTGATGGCTTCTGCATCGTGGTTCATTGGTTTTGCCAACTCCTCGTTGCAGTCAGGGCTCATCTTCCTTGTACCACTTTGTGGAAGAAATAAAATAGATCACTTCTTTTGTGAGGTCACCCCACTACTCAAGCTTGCCTGTGTTGACACCACTGAGAATGAGAATGAGATCTTCTTTGTCAGTGTGATCATTCTCCTCATACCTGTGGCATTAATCACGTTCTCCTATGGTCAGATAGTCAGGGCAGTGTTAAGAATAAAGTCAGCTTCAGGGCAGAGGAAAGCATTTGGGACATGTGGGTCCCACCTCACCATTGTCTCCCTGTTCTATGGCACAGCCATCTACATTTACGTCCAGCCCAGCAACAACTACTCCCAGGATCAGGGCAAGTTCATTTCTCTCTTCTACACCATCGTCACCCCCATGGCCAATCCCTTCGTGTATACCCTGCGGAACAAGGATGTGACAGGAGCAATGAAGAAGGTGTTCTGTCAGGACTATGACTCTAGATGACTGGGGGGGGGGGGGGAAGACCCTGTCATGAAAGACTTTGAATGCCACGGTCTTTCAGATTTCTGTGTCCTCCACATTTCCCCTGACAACTCTCATGGGGACTTCCTTAATTCACTCTTTTATGTAAGTGAGTGTTCAAACTCTAAGTTCATGGACGCATGGCAGTCTCCAGAGATGCTGATTTAGTGTTCCTAGACCATCTGCATCCTATTAATATTCAAAATGTTTCTCAGGATTTTCTTGTTTCACTACCTTTGGGAACACTTTTCCATGGCTAATTGCAAATGACAGTTACACACACCATAATACATAGCAAAATAAGAATAAAAACGACCAGAACACTGTAATAAATATTAATATTTTAGCATTTTCTAGCAATTGCCGGAGCTTATTGCTTATTCTTGCAGTTTGATCATGGCTCTATTACAACATTCGTAGCCTGACTGGATCACAGCTTTTCCCCAGAAGTAGGAGAGCAACTGTAGGAAAAAAAATTTAGCTGATAGAAATCTTGCTAGCATCCATCCTGTTAAATTTAGTCAGATATCAGTCTGTGGTGTAATTTCGCCATTGTGATAATGTTTTCCCTTTGAAACAGAATTCTTTGTTTTTCAAAAAAATTGTCTATAGAATTGCTTTTTATTATTTTATTTTTAATTAATTTTTTATTGTCATTCCATTATAGTTAACCTACAGTGTTATATTCCTTTCTGGTGTACAATATAGTGATTCCACATTTCCATCATCACATGTACTCTCTTTAATCTCCATCACCTATTTTACCCATCCCACAGGACCTCCCCTGTGGCACCAGTGAGCCCGGAGAAGGGAGGGAGATTCCGAGTTCATGTGTCCGTACCTTCTACCTTTGCAGCCCTTTCCTGGCCTTAGTACAGTCACGCATTAGCATAACGGCAGGGTGTGCAGTGTAGAGTGACAGCACTCTGAACACGCCCTCTGCATCTTGCTAAACTCACTCCTGGATCAGTCATCAGAGTGCAGTCACCCCTGTGAGACCCTCCTGTACCTCCTAGTCTGCACATTTCGCAGCTACTGTTGGCCAGAGTCCTGCTCTGACCAGGCTCACGGAGGAGGCAAGAACAGGTCACAGACCTCTGCCAACTCCACCCTTCACAGGTGACTGCTTTTTGGATGCTTGTTTGTGATACGGGTGAGAACCTTCTTTCACCGCAGTGGTGTTGTGGCATGTTTGAGCCCTGATGGTGCAGAGTGGGAACACCGTGTGTGGACTCGTGGTTCGCAGGGGAAAGGGGGGGCTGCGTGTAGATGCGGAAAGGAGAGGATGAATGACTGGAGATCAGTGGGGTCAGGGGAAGGACTCCCCTAGGTGGCCTTAGATAGAGGACAGTGTCTTCTGGGAGGAGACATTTCCTTCTTTCCCCATGGCCCTTCCTGCTATTTTGGAATTAAGTTGACATGAGATAGAGTAACTGGAGAAAACACCCAAAGTTTTATTACCACCACACGGAGGCCCAATCTGGACATTAAGACCCAAAGAAATGAAGTACCAGGTGGTTTTTGCCCCTTTTATAGAGAGACAACAGATGAGCGTGGAATTGACAGGACAAAGAAGACTGGGGTTTGCAGCTGCAGTTAGCAGGGAATGCGAAGCGGAACGTGGGCTGAGGTAGTGAGTTAGTAAAGAAGTAGCAGGTTTATTTCTACAGCCTTCTCAGCTCTAAGGTCCCTACCACGGGGAACCCAGGACGACGGGAAACCCAGGACAAGAGTGTTGGCTGAAAATCTTTTTGGAAGAAAAGGAACATTTTGTTTTCTCTCTGAAAGAAATCTCACCTGGTTCTTGTCCTCGGAGACATTCAACAGAGGGTGTGCTGTCTCAGGGTTCAGAGAGTGTCCACTCAATTTTTAGACACTTTTCTGCCAAGCAGGATTCTGGGGAGGAAACCTGCAGCCTCCTCCTCTTCATTCAAAACAGACGTCATTAGTGTTGAATGGGTGACAGCCGATCCCGTTCAGACAGCACACTGTCCTCTGCTACTTTACTCAGAGGACCTTTGTGCATGCAGATGTCCTTTGAAAATGCTGGTAGGTTTGCACCGTGTTTCCACTGAATGTCCTTCTCTTCCTGGGCTAACCTCGGAAGAACTGCTTCTTGGCCACGTTCTAGAAGTTGCTTCCGGCCCTCAAATTCAGAGGGTAATTCTAGCCTTCCTTTGCACCTTCCTTCTCCGCTCTGAGGGTGTTTTGCTTTGAATGCTTATTAATCTCTGACATATCAGCCACCTGCTTTTCAGGGACCCGAGAGCCTTGGCCTGCGGCGAGGGGCAGCCTGCCCCGGGGCCTCGCCAGCTCCCACGTGGGTCACCTCCGGGTCCTCCTCATGGAGCAAGGTCAGGACCTGGTTGTGCTTCTCACACAAAGGGCTCTGCCCGCCCCTTCTCCTTGCTCCTGGTGGATGGGAAGGAGTTGGGCAGTGTCTGTCACCCTTCCCGGCTGACCCTGGACACGGGTGACGGCAGAGGGGCGACGGGACGTGTCCTGTAGGTGAGACCAGGATGGCCGGCTGCAGCCACCATGCAGGCTGAGTGCACACGCGGGCTGCCGGGGTCCCCTTTCGTCTAGCACACGGAACACGTGGCTTCTGCCCGGGGTCCTGCCAGGCTGGGCTCAGCGGGCTTCCTACAGGAGGCTGGGCTCCCCAGGGACAGGTGCATACACCCTCACATCTTAGTCCTCACCGTGCTGGCGCCTCCTAGCATCCTGGGAATCTTTGGGCCTTTGGATTGCAGCTGCGGGGAGGTGCCCTTCCTGGGCCCAGGCCATGGCTCAGCCTGACAGATGCTCCCGCCTAGACCAGCGGCCTCTGCCGTCGCCCACTTATCTGCGCAGGCAGCAGATAACTGGGTTTAGAGTTTATCTAAATTTGATGAGTTTAAATTGACAAAGCTTCCTGTCGATGCAACACTTATAGTAGTATAAGGAAAGATATAGAGAAACCAATATTTTGGTATTATACAAAATCTCAGACATCTGTCCACATTACGTCAATCATCACCTTTCTGGGAACTACCTTGCAGAGTTAGTGACACTGGACCAAACACATTCCCAGGTACGAGCCTGGGTGTTGACCATTTTTATCCAATGCTTACTGTAACTGAAGAAGATGAATAGTTCTGACCTAAGAGGCATCAGAAAATGAGTCCTTCGGTTGTATCATATTCAAATGGCTGGGCATACCATGCATTTTTAATTCTTCTAAGACTTTAAAATCTGAATCAGGTTCAATGGGGAGGACCCATTGGTGTGTGAAAGAAACAGGTGCAAAACGGCATAAAATATTTATAATATTTGAAGAGAGGGTTGGTATTTCACACTATTTTATACCTCCTTTGATTTCGTATAAACATATGATCAGTGGTCTCCACACAAAAAAACTATGCAGAAAAATTTACTTAATGGAAACAATTATAAAGTGATTTGTGACAGGCTAAGTGTGCAACAACAGGACGTGTCCTCTGAGTCACACCAGCTCAGAAGAACAAATGAAACCAAACCATGCTTGAGTCTCATGCACACACGCACACATATCGATACATTTACCTGAAATAGATTGCCCACAAACTTTTAATGTGCCTGATAAAGGAAGCACTACCAAAGTGAAGAAGGGCAAAAATAAAATGTAAAGTCATCACAAGAAAACACTGATATACTACTGCACCTTTAGAATAAAATCATGATATATGTTAACAATATTATGTCAATCAGGACAAAGAAGACAGTTGAGAAAACATAAAATCCTGGTGAGATGAACTTGTACATATGATTTGCTGCCCCAGGATCGTGTGTGTGTGTGTGTGTGTGTGTGTGTGTGTGTAAAAGAATACATAATGGTTATCTATCTGACAGGTACAAAAATGATTATGGTTTTAGGTTGAAAAATAAAATATCAGACAAAGGAGATGCTCACTGAAGAAGACACAAGAATGTCATCGTCCCTGAGTGGTACAATTGCCCCAAGTGTCGTGCTGGAGAGCACACAGGGAGGGAACTACAGCACCCATATCATAGTCTACCATCTTACTGCTATTGTTGTTCTCAATAAAATTCAGGAAAACTATTATCCTTTAGTAACTCCAGACATGGGAAAGATCAGGCTGGGAAGCGCTTTCTCCCATCGATTCTCAGGAGTATGTTCTGGTCATCTGGGTCACTCTGTTCCTTCCTCTTCCCCTTCTCCTCATCCACCCCTCTTAAAGCTTGTGCACCACACAGAGCAATCTTCCAAGAGAAGGGACATGTGTCCACTGAGTTTAATGGAAAATTGCATTTCATTTCCTTCTTACCATATTTAAAGACTGGTGAAATCAGACTAGGAACCATCATCTATGTTTGGTACCATCAAATGACTGATTGCAGTAAGAGGGATGGATTCATCTGGAAAACTATGTAATTGAAACTGGCTGGAAATATTGAACACGTCCTTCCTGGGCACAGTAGCAACGTATGGGTCCCTAGCAACTATCATGATGTGACATGGTACAGGAAAGCCCAGTGATAGATTAAACCTATATTATGACTTTGCATATGAGAGATAAATACTTGGAAAAAGCACAGATTATATACGGAGAGAAAGAAATGTTATTAGTGAAAATAAAATTACACAGAACCTACAAAACAAACACATTGCCATTCTATGTAATAATTCACATGAAAAAAGTATATAATTCAATGACATGTCAGAAGAACGCAATGTTCCAATAATAATTAAGAGAACTGAGTCAAATGTGAGAGGTTAAATACTTAGTACTAACACACATAAGGTGATAGAGTAGGAATTTCCAATTACCATAATAGCTCAATGCTGACATAAAATTCTAAGTTTTAGTGGAAGAATACATATGTCCACAAGACTATATACTAGTCTATGCACACAACACATCTTAAAGGAAATATCTCAGGATAATGTCTCCATTTAAGACATTTCAAGTATAAAACATTCACTGATATATTTGACATGAACAAGCTGCCCTGTCTGGTTCCTGAATGAATCCTGAAAAAGCAGGGGCAAGGTTTCCACAGTGTTAGTGCTATGACTGAATCACTGTTGTTTTCTTGATGCTCTGTCTCATGGGTCTGAGCTGACCTCAGACATATGAGAACAGGCCCCTGATGATGAGGGAGGAGGAGCAAATGAGGAGATACAGCCATCACTACATAGGAAATGACAGATGTGATGAACACTGACAGGGCTGTAGGGCAGGTTCTGTGGAAGAAGACGATGAAGTAGGATTTCCATGGCGTGTTGTTTATTCAGGAATGCTCTCGGGATAAACAGGGTGAGGGAAGGAAAACAGCAGAGAATGTTGCTAAGCAAGGATGTCGTCTCTAGTGGAACAGAGCAGGTGCCTGATCCCATGAGAAGCTGGCCAGAAATCTCCAGGAGAACCATCCATCTGTGATGGTAGAAATACTCTGTCCTCACTGTCCAATACTATGCCCACCCTTTACCTGTCATACCTGAGAACTGAAAATGTCCTAGCTAAGAAATTGAATTTTACGTTTTATTTAATTTTAATGAATTTAAATTTAAAAAACGTATGTGTCTACTTACTAAACTATTGGGCAGCACAGCTCTGGAGCATGGATTGTATCAGATTCAGGCCTGCCTTGGTCTTGGCACCTTTTGTACCTCCCATAGTCTGTCACTGGCTGTGAGCTGCCTCCATCATGTCACCCAGACCGCCTGTCAATGTGGCACCCTTTCAGCTGAGGGTAATTCTCTCAAGAAGGGAATGGCTCTGAACCTTGGAGCCCATACTCGTAATAAGTAGGGTTTGGATTGAGGCACAGCAGGTAAAGAGCATCTGGGCAGGTCACCAACAGACTTTATGAAGAGTCCATTCATGATCATGTGCAAGGATAGAAGGATGTAACCTAGTGTATTTTACACAACACCTCAGTGCAATCACACACACACACATGCACACACACATACACACCACGTCATTTCTCTAATTCATCAATATGTAAATGTTTAGGTTTGTTATTACTTTTTTCTCTCCAAATGGTATTTTTAGAATTTATTGTCAGAGAGGGAGAGAGAGAGAAAGAGAGGGAAAGTGGGGGAGGGGCAGAGAGAAGAACAGAGAGAATCTCAAGCAGGCACTGCACTCTCAGCACAGAGAGATGAGGGTCTCAAAACCACAAGCCATGAGATCATGGCCTGGCTGACATCAAGAGTCAGACGCTTAACTGATTGAGCCACCAGGATGCCCATTCAAATCAGTATTAAAACTCATTACAAGGGTCACCACTTATTGTTAAAATAAAGCCAAAATAATTTTCCATGAAACAATATATATTAAATGGAAGTTTCCTGTTGTAATTTTCAACATAGATTTTTAAAATTCCATGAACACTTTAGATATTTGGGGAGAAAATACATATTTAACAATGATAGCCACTAACAATAAGTTTTAAGCATAGAGAAGAAATATTATCTAAATTCACACACAATAAGGAACCAAAGGGAAAGTATGAAAGCATATAGTGTCATACTCCATATTCTAATACTGAAGGCCATATGTTACTCCCAGAAACCAGGCATATTTAATTATTTTCCACATGTACACAGAGAGTGCAATGCATGTACTACATTAATCAAAAGTCTAGGGATTACCTGGTGGCATCAGTAAAGAACAATTACACTCAGTTCTTATATTTCATGAACTTTCAGGGTCTGTTACGTTACACAATTCACCATGTAAGCATACAGATAAACCACCTTGTTTGTGAACAATTGCAACTGAAAATAAACTAATCTATTCCCAGAGCAACACAGCGACTTAGTGCCATTTTACTCACCTTTACTCACCTTCTCAGTGGGATCTAAGCCACTTTCCTACCTCATTCCAAGTTACTGCCTAATTACAGCTCTGGGGATAGGAACACGGACATGTAGGATCAGTGTCTCCAGGAAATACAAAGGCTGACTATACCAGAACTGGGTCATCCATGCATTTTTCTTAAGCAAAAGGACACTATCTCAGGATGACTTCACAGATCCTCATGTCGCACCAGAGATCTGCCCTTTGCCTCTGGGAGGTAGAAGATGAAGGCAGTCACAAACTCTCAGTATCGTTTCCTGAGTACGGTGACCTGCCGGTGTGACACTGAGACCCTTATGAGCAGGCGAGAGGGTGCCGTGACTCTGAGCTGGGGCTGGGCTGGCACACAGAACCAAGTCCCTTCCCCTGCTGACGTCTCTGGGGAATGGATGCCCCACGCTCTTAATGAGCCCTTGTCACTGAGCTGCCCAGACATGGCAATCCTCAGGGACAATGACTATGGAGGACAAGGCCAGAGGAGACATAATCTGTCTCTTCTAAGGTTCACAGATCTGACAGAGGACAAGTAACCGCCTAGACCACCCCAGCTACACTAGCTTTCATCTGTGCTTACCTAGATGTTTTACAAAGCAGTTAAGATTGTCTTCACAATTGCCAAATATTTACATATACATCTATAAGGAGGAACCATTCAGTTACTTAATTTTAAATGTGAATGAATTCTTGATGGGGTACGGGGCGCTGACCTGGACTGGGTTGTGGCGCAGGATTCTTCCAGACATCAGGGTTAGAATCCCAGTGGAGCACCTGGGAGGTGCCAGTTCCGCAGAGCAGGACACCCCGGGGCACTCGCACCCCCGTGACACTGAGAGGATGGCCTCAACACAGTGACTTGTGACAACCGGTCCCAGGAGCAGAGACTGGGGTGGCACCATTGTTCTCCCCATCACCATATGGCGGGGCTTCAGGGATGGGACAGCAGGGCCACAGGGGACTGGGACCCCATACGCCAAACCCTGACCGCACCCCACCTGCTAACTGCAGATCCACAGGAGCAGCATTGACACTGACCGAACCGACGGCCCCTCCCCCAGGCCAGTGTTGGCACCAGTTCCATGGCGCCATCAGATATCGGTCTAGCGCTTTTGCATTTTCTGATTTGATTGATGGAAAATTCTTATGATACACGTATTAATTTTTTTCCTTTTCTTCCTCTTCTTTCTTCCCTTCTCGATCCTAGTTGTTAGTTTCTTTAAACAGAAATTTTTAATCTATTATGTTTATACCTCTTGTGTATCACCTTTTAATGTTCTTCTCTCTCTGGATTAAGCTACATAGTTTCTCTGTTTCTTTCCTGGGTCAATTTGTTTTCCTTTACTTTTTCCCCTCCCCTGTCATTTCTCTCTTCGTGTGGGATAAGGTTTCTTCCACCACCACACCCCCCTTTTAAGTTTTTCCAGGGTTACTTTAATGAACACATCAAAGCACACCTGGTGGAAGGTCCAAACCACCACTACAACTAGGGACATAAACGAACCAGACTCACAACAGAGAGCAAGCAACACCCTCAAAACACCCCCTGAAGTGCCAGACCCTGGACGGCACGATGACCCCTTTATACAATAGTAGTGCTCGCTGGTGCAGGACACATAACAAATTGTTAAAATACATAAAGGACAGAAAACTAGCCAAAATGACAAAAAGGAAGAATTCTCCTCAAAAGAAATTCCAGGAAAAATGACACCTAGAGAATTGCTCACAGCAGATATAAACAATATGTCTGATCAAGAGTTTAACATAATAATCGTAAGATTAATCTCCAGGCTTGAAAAGCATAGGAGAGAGCAGAGAATCTATTGCTGCAGACATCAAGGAACTAAGAAAGAGTTATGATGAGTCAAGAAATGTTGTAAATGACTGTAAAATAAACTAGAGGCAGTGACAGCAAGGAAGGAGGAATCAGAGGGGAAAATTAGTGAAACAGAAGTTAAAGTAATGGAAAAGAGGAAGCCGCAAAAAACAGGTAAGAAAATAGTAGCCCATGAGGGGATCATTAGAGAAATAAGCGATTCAAAGAAATGTAGTAATAGTCCATGGCATCAGAGTTCCAGAGGAAGAGGAAGAGATTGAGAAAGGGGCAGAAGGTTTATCTGAACAAATTATAGCTGAGAACTTCCCTAGTCTGGGGAAGGAAGCAGCCATCCACATCCGGGAGGCACAGAGAACTCCCTTCAGATTCAACGGGAATAGGCCTTCTCCATGGCATATCGAAGTGAAATAATACCATAATCTCAATGCTAGGAAACTTGAAATCAACTTCAAGAAAAAGTTTGGAAAGCCTCCTAATGTATGGGAGTTAAAGAACATCCTACTAATGAATGAATGGCTCAACCAGGCAACTAAAGAAGAAATTTAAAAAATGCATGGAAGCAAATGAAAATGAAAACATGACAGTCCAACCCGTTTGGAGTGGCAATGATGTGGATGGAGCTAGAATGTATTATGCTCAGTGAAATAAAACAGAAAGAGACAAGTACCATATGATTTCACTCAGAAGTGGAATTGAAGAGAGAAAACAGATGAACATATGGGAAGCATTGGGGGAAGAGAGTAAAGGGAGACAAACACAAGAGACTCTTAACCATAGAGAACAAACTGAGCATTGATGGAGGGAAGGTGGATGGGGAGGGGCTAGAGAGATGATGAGTATCAGGAGAGCATTTGTTGTGATGAGCACTGGGTGTTCTATGTAAGTGATGAATCACTGAATTCTGCTGAAACTAATATTGCACTGTATGTTAACTAACTAAAATTTAAATTAAAAGAAAATATGTGATATGTATATACAATGGGATATTATTTAGCCATAAAAAAGGACATTTTGCCATCTGCTGCACGATCGGTGAATCTTGAATGCACTATGCCAAATGAAATAAACAAACAGAGAAATAGAGACAAATATTGAATATTCTCACTTCTCTAAGGAACGTTAAAAAACAGAGCTCATAGATACAGAGAACAGACTTAATGGACTGGTCGTTACCAAGGAAGGAGGGTGGGAATGAGCATCATGGGTAAAAGGGATCAAAATCTATCAACATTCAGTTACAAAATAAATGCCATAAGGATATAATGTACATTGTGGTGACAATAGTTAATAATATTGTATTGCATTATTTGAAAGTTGCTAAGAGAGTAAATGTGAAAATTTCCATCACAAAAATAATTTATTAGGTGTTTATGGTGATGATGTTAATTATATTTATTGTGGTGATCATTTTGCAATCTACACAATTATCAAATCATATTGTACCCCTGAACCTAATATAATGTAATGCTAATTTTATCTCAATTAAAAAGCAAGAAAATTATTGTTTTTAATTTCATTTAATTAATTAATTAATTAATTTAGTTTTATTTTAGAAAGAGACAGAATGCAAGTGGGGGAGAAGGGCAGAAGGAGAAAGAGAGAGACAATTTTAAGAAGGTTCCATGATGAAAATGGAGCCCAATGCAGGGCTTGATCCAAGAACCCTGGGGACCCATGACCTGAGTTCAAATCAAGAGTGGTACACTCAACCATCTGAACCACCCAGTCACTCCAACAAGAGAATATTTTTTTAAGTTTATTTATTTGTTTTGAGAGAGACAGAGAGCACAAGTAGGGGAGGGGCAGAGAAACAGGGAGAGAGAGAGAATCCCAAGCAGGCTCCATGCTGTCAACACAGAGCCCAACATGGGACTCAGCTGTGAGATCATGACCTGAGCCTAAATCAAGAGTTGGACGCTTAACTGGCTGTGCCACGCATGCACCCTGAGAATTATTTTCAAAAAGGCTGTCAGACACAGTATGTGTATATACCACATCTTCTTTCTCTGTTCATCAGTCAATGGACAATTGTGTTCTTTCCATAATTTGGCTATTATTGATAGTACTGCTTTAAACATTGGGGTTGATGTGCCCCTTTGAGTCAGCATTTTTGTGTTCTTTAGATAAATACCTATTAGTGCAATTTCTGGGTCATGGGGTAGTTCTATTTTTAATTTTTTGAGGAAACTCCATCCTGTTTTGCAGAGTGGCTGCACCAGTTTGCATTCCCACCAGCAGTGCAAAAGCCTTTGCTTTCTCTGCATCCTCGCCAACATCTGTTTCTGTTGTTTCCTGACTTGATAATTTCAGCCACTCTGACAGGTGTGAGGTTGTATCTCATTGTGGTTTTGATTTGCATTTCCCTGATGATGAATGATGTTGATTATTTTTTGATGTGTCTGTTGGCCATCTGGATGTCTTCTTGGGGAAAGTGTCTATTCATGTCTTCTGCCCATTTCTTCACTGGATTATTTAGGGTTTGTGGGGGGTTAGTGAGTTTGATAAGTTCTTTATGGGTTTGGGATACTAACCTTTTATCTGAATGCCATTTGCAAATATCTTCTCCCATTTCATATGCTGCCTCTGAGTTTTGTTGATTGTGTCCTTCACTGTGCAGCAGCTTTTTATCTTGATGAAGTCCCAATAGTTCATTTTTGCTTTTGTTAACTTTTATCTTATGTGTTGTTCCAAAGCTATGTCTAGCAGAGTCTACTTGAAGTTTTTAATTTGAAAAGAAGCTATTTAAACATCTCACCAGGGTATAACCCTTATTCTTAAGGTGAATCATAGTGAGAAGACACTTTTGAATTTTTTTTAAGTTTATTTATTTATCTTGAAAGAGAGTGAACATGAGCAGGGAAGGGGACAGAGAGAGAAGTTGACAGAGAGAGACAATCCCAAGCAAGCTCCTCACTGTCAGCCCAGAGCCCAACACAAGGCTCAATCTCACAAACCGTGAGATGCTGACCTGAGCCCAAATCAAGACTCCAACGTTTAACTGACTGAGCCACTCAGGCACCTCAAGACGATTTTGAATTTATGTCTAAGTGACAATCACTTGTAACTATGCACAACCCCCACAATGCTTGTGCGTGTACAAAGATCTATGAACACACAGCAACATACACACAGCCTTCATATTAGTTATCATTCTGACTTTTAACAACCCCTTAAATAAAATTTGTATTTCAAAAGTGAGGACATTTACACCCATCCTGATACATTCAGACACTTGTGTTACAATCTTAGTTCAACATTACTCAGCCGTAAAAAGGAATGACATCTTTCTTAAAAATGAATTTGTTAATCTAAATATAGTTGGACACGTGATGTGACATTAGTTTCAGGTGTACAACATTGATTCAGCTACCCTGTATGCTGTGCTGTGGTCAGACCTGTAGCCGCCATCTGTGACCATACAACATGATTACAATATCATTGACTATAATTTCTGTAGTGTACCTTTTATTCCTGTGATTCACAAAAGAATAAGATCTGGAGGCACATGGGTGGCTCAGTTGGTTGAGCATCCGACTCTTGGCTTCTGCTGTGGTCATGATCCCATGGCTCGGGGGTTCATGCCCCACATTAGGCTCTGCGCTGACAGCACAGATCCTACTTGGGATCCTCTCTCTCCCTCTC
This sequence comes from Acinonyx jubatus, assembly GCF_027475565.1. NCBI lineage: Eukaryota > Metazoa > Chordata > Mammalia > Carnivora > Felidae > Acinonyx > Acinonyx jubatus. Next base: position 147,155,960 of record NC_069385.1, on the reverse strand, counting down.
TCTGTCCATTCCATGCTCATGTTCTCCCTCTCTGAAAATAAATAAACTTACCAAAAAATTAAAAAAAAATAATGTCTTTGTCTGACTTCTTTCACTTAACATAATGCCCTCCAGTTCCATCCACGTTGTTGCAAATGGCAAGATTTCATTCTTTCTCATTGCCAAGTATATTCCATCGTATATATAAATCACATCTTCCTTATCCATCTGTCACTTGATGGACATTTGGGAATTTTCCATAATTTAGCTATTGAAAGTACTGCGATAAACATTAGGGTGCATGTGTTCCTACGCATCAGCACTCCTGTGTTCTTTGGATAAATACCTGGTAGTGCCATGGTTGGGTCGTAGGGTAGTTCTATTTTTAATTTTTTGAGAAATCTCCACACTATCTTCCAGAGTGGCTGCACCGGTTTGCATTCCCACCAACAGTGCAAGACCGTTCCCATTTGTCCACATCCTCTCCAACTACTCTTTTTGCCTGAGTTCTTAATTTTAGCCACTCTGAATGGTGTGAGGTGGTATCTCAGTGTGGTTTTGATTTGTATTTCCCTGATGATGAGTGATGTTGAGCATTTTTGTTATGAGTCTGTTGGCATCTGGATGTCTTTGTAAAAGTGTCTATCCATATGTTTTGCCCATGTCTTCACTGGATTATTTGTGTTTGGGGTGTTGAGTGTTGAAAGTTCTTTATAGGTTTTGGATGCTAACTGTTTATCCGATAGGTCATTTGCAAACATCTTCTCCCATTCTGTTCCTTGTCTTGTAGTTTTGTTGATTGTTTTCTTTGCAGTGCAGAAGCTTTTTACCTTGATGAGGTCCCAGTAGTTCATTTTTGCTTTTAATTCCCTTGCTTTTGGAGACATGTTGAGCAAGAAATTGCTGTGGCTGAGGTCAAAGAGGTTGTTGCCTACTTTCTCCTCTAGGGTTTTGACTGTTTCCTGTCTCACAGTTAGGTCTTTCATCCATTTTGAGTTTATTTTTTGGATGGTGTAAGAAAGTGCTCTAGTTTCATTCTTCTGCGTGTTGCTGTCTACTTCTGCCAGCACCATTTGCTAAAGAGACTGTCTTTTTTCCATAGGATGCTCTATCCTGCTTTGCCAAAATTAGTTGGCCATATATTTGTAAGTCCAATTCTGGATTCTCTCTTCTGTGCCACTGTTCTATGTGTCTGTTTTTGTGCCACTACCCTACTGTCTGGATGATTACAGCTTTGTAGTAGAGGCTAAAGTCAGGAATCGTGATGCCTCCCCCATTGGTTTCCTTTTTCAACATAACTTTGGCTATTCGGGATGTTTCGTGTTTCCGTACAAATTTTAGGATTGTTTGTTCCTGTTCTGAGAAGAATGTCGGTGCAATTTTGATTGGGATTGCATTGAATGTGTAGATTGGTTTGGGTTGTGCTGACATTTTAACAATATTTGTTGTTCCAATCCATGGGCATGGATGTTGTTCCATTCCTTCATGTATCCTTCATATTCTTTCATAAGTTTTCTATAGTTTTCAGCATACAACTATTTTACATCTTTGGTTAAGTTTATTCCTAGGTATTTTTTGGTTCCTGATGCAATTGTAAATGGGATTGATTTCTTGATTTCTCCTTCTGCTGCCTCACTATTGGTGTATAGAAATGCAACTGATTTCTGTACATTGATTTCATATCCTGAAACTGCTAAAGTCGTGGGTCAGCTCTAGCAGGTTTTTGATGGAGTCTTTCAGGTTTTCCATGTAGAGTATCATGTTCTCTGTGAAAAGTGAAAGTTTGACATCTTCTTTGCTAGTTTGGATGCCTTTTATTTCTTTTGTTGTCTGATTCCTGAGGCTAGGACTACCAACACTATGTTAAACAACAGTGGTAAGAGTGGACATCCCTGTCGTGTTCCTGATCTCAGGGGGAAAGCTCTCGTTTATCCCCATTAAGGACGATATTAGCTGTGGGCTTTTCATATATGGCTTTTATGATGTTAAGTTATGCTCCTTCTTATCCCCACTTTCTTGAGGGTATTTATTAAGAAAGAATGCTGTATTTTGTCAAATGGTTTTTCTGCATCATTTGACAAGATCATATGTTTCTTATCCTAGCTTCTTGGTGTGATGTATCACAGCGATTGACTTGCAAATATTGAACCAGGCCTGCAGCCCAGGAATGAATCCCACTTGACCATGGTGAATAATTCTTTTAATATACTGTTGAACTCGATTTGCTAGTATCTTGTTGAGAATTTTTGCATCCCTGTAATTCTCCTTTTTAATGGGGTCTCTGTCTGGCTTGGGAACCAAGGTCATGCTGGTTTCATAGAGTCAGTCTGGGAGCTTTCCTTCTATTTCTATTTTTTGGAACCACCTGAGAAGGATAGTTATTAACTATGCTTTAAATGTTGGGTAGAATTCCCTAGGGAAGCCATCTGGCCCAGGACTCTTATTTGTTGGGAGATTTTTGATAACTGCGTCAATTTCCTCACTGATTATGGGTCTGTTCAAATTTTCTATTTCTTTCTGTATGAGTTTTGGTAGTGTGTTGGTCCATTTCTTCCAGGTTGTTGGCATATACTTTTTCATAGTATTCTCTAATAATTGTCTGTATTTCTGTGGTGATAGTTGTGATCTCTCCTCTTTCAATCATCATTTTATCTCTTTGGGTTCTCTCTCTGTTTTCTGTTTGAGCACTCTAGCTAGGCGTTTATCATTTTGTTTATTTCTTCCAAAATAACTCTTAGACTCATTGACCTGTTCTACTGTGTTTAGTTGGATTCCATGTTGTTTATTTCTTCTCTAATCTTTCTTATTTCTCTTCTGTATGCTTTGGGATTTCTTTGCTCTTCTCTATCTACTTCCCTTAGGTGTGCAGTTAGGTTTTATATTTGGGATTTTTCTTGTTTCTTGAGATAGGCCAGGATTGCAATGAATTTTCCTCTAGGACAGCCTTTGCTGCATTCCAAATGGGTTGGACTGTCATGTTTTCATTTTCGTTTGCTTCCATGTATTTTTTAAATTTCTTCTTTAGTTGCCTGGTTGACCAATTAATTCTTTAGTAGGATGTGCTTTAACCTCCCTACATTTGGAAGCTTTCCAAATTTTTTCTTGTGGTTGATTTCAATTGTCCCAGCTTTGAGATTATGGTATTATCTCAATTCTTTTACATTTATTGAGGGCCGTTTTGTGAGCCAGCATGTGATCTATCTTGGAGAATGCTCCATGTGAACTCAAGAAGAATGTGTGTTCTGCTGCTTTTGGATGAAAACTTCTGAATATATCTGTCCAGTCTATCAGGCCTTTAACTTCTTTGTTGACTGTTTCCTTGAGTTTCTGCCTACATGATTTCTCCATTGTTGTTAGTGGAGTGTTAAAATTTCCTGTAATTACCATATTCTTACCAATAAGTTCATGTATGTTTATCATTAATGGGTTTATACATTCAGGTTCTTTCACGTTGGTGGCTTAAACATTTACAAATGTTAGCTCTTCTTTTTGGATAGACCCCATAATTATGATATAATGCCCATCTTCACCTCTTGTTTCAGTCTTTAGTTTAAAACCTAGTTTGTCTGATATAAGGATGGCTACTCCAGCATTCTTTTGACTTCCAGTAGCATGACAGATGGTTCTCCATCCCCTGACTTTCAAGCTGAAGGTGTCCTCAGGTCTAAAATTGACCTCTTGTAGACAACATATAGATGGGTCTCGTTTTTTTATCCATTCTGATATCCTATGCATTTTGATTGGGGAATTTAGTCCGTGTACATTCAGAGTTATTATTGAAAGCTATGGATTTAGTGTCATTGTGTTATGTGCAGGTTTCATGTTTCTGGAGATGTCTCTAGTCCTTTGTAGTCTTTGCATTGTTCCGCTCACAGAATGCCCTTCAGGATCTCTTGCAGGGTTTGTTTAGTGGTCATGAACTCCTTCAGCTTTTGTTTGTCTGGGAAAGCCTTTATCTCTCCTTCCATTCTGAGTGACGGACTGCCTTGCTGGATAAAGGATTCTTGGCTGCATGTTTTTCCGATTCAGCACATTGAATACTTCCTGCCACTCCCTTCTGGCCTGCCAAGTTTCAGTGGACAGGGTCAGGTGTGTACTCGCTTATGCATCTACCCTTGCGGGCTAAGGCCCATTTGTCCCTAGCTGCTTTCAGAAGTCTCTATCTTTGTGTTTTGCCATTTTCAATATGATATGCCATGGAGAAGGCCTATTCCCGTTGAATCTGAAGGGAGTTCTCTGTGCCTCCCGGATGTGGATGGCTGCTTCCTTCCCCAGACTAGGGAAGTTCTCAGCTATAATTTGTTCAGATAAACCTTCTGCCCCTTTCTCAATCTCTTCCTCTTCCTCTGGAACTCTGATGCCATGGACTATTACTACGTTTCTTTGAATCGCTTATTTCTCTAATGATCCCCTCATGGGCTACTATTTTCTTACCTGTTTTTTGCGGCTTCCTCTTTTCCATTACTTTAACTTCTGTTTCACTAATTTTCCCCTCTGATTCCTCCTTCCTTGCTGTCACTGCCTCTAGTTTATTTTACAGTCATTTACAACATTTCTTGACTCATCATAACTCTTTCTTAGTTCCTTGATGTCTGCAGCAATAGATTCTCTGCTCTCTCCTATGCTTTTCAAGCCTGGAGATTAATCTTACGATTATTATGTTAAACTCTTGATCAGACATATTGTTTATATCTGCTGTGAGCAATTCTCTAGGTGTCATTTTTCCTGGAATTTCTTTTGAGGAGAATTCTTCCTTTTTGTCATTTTGGCTAGTTTTCTGTCCTTTATGTATTTTAACAATTTGTTATGTGTCCTGCACCAGCGAGCACTACTATTGTATAAAGGGGTCATCGTGCCGTCCAGGGTCTGGCACTTCAGGGGGTGTTTTGAGGGTGTTGCTTGCTCTCTGTTGTGAGTCTGGTTCGTTTATGTCCCTAGTTGTAGTGGTGGTTTGGACCTTCCACCAGGTGTGCTTTGATGTGTTCATTAAAGTAACCCTGGAAAAACTTAAAAGGGGGGTGTGGTGGTGGAAGAAACCTTATCCCACACGAAGAGAGAAATGACAGGGGAGGGGAAAAAGTAAAGGAAAACAAATTGACCCAGGAAAGAAACAGAGAAACTATGTAGCTTAATCCAGAGAGAGAAGAACATTAAAAGGTGATACACAAGAGGTATAAACATAATAGATTAAAAATTTCTGTTTAAAGAAACTAACAACTAGGATCGAGAAGGGAAGAAAGAAGAGGAAGAAAAGGAAAAAAATTAATACGTGTATCATAAGAATTTTCCATCAATCAAATCAGAAAATGCAAAAGCGCTAGACCGATATCTGATGGCGCCATGGAACTGGTGCCAACACTGGCCTGGGGGAGGGGCCGTCGGTTCGGTCAGTGTCAATGCTGCTCCTGTGGATCTGCAGTTAGCAGGTGGGGTGCGGTCAGGGTTTGGCGTATGGGGTCCCAGTCCCCTGTGGCCCTGCTGTCCCATCCCTGAAGCCCCGCCATATGGTGATGGGGAGAACAATGGTGCCACCCCAGTCTCTGCTCCTGGGACCGGTTGTCACAAGTCACTGTGTTGAGGCCATCCTCTCAGTGTCACGGGGGTGCGAGTGCCCCGGGGTGTCCTGCTCTGCGGAACTGGCACCTCCCAGGTGCTCCACTGGGATTCTAACCCTGATGTCTGGAAGAATCCTGCGCCACAACCCAGTCCAGGTCAGCGCCCCGTACCCCATCAAGAATTCATTCACATTTAAAATTAAGTAACTGAATGGTTCCTCCTTATAGATGTATATGTAAATATTTGGCAATTGTGAAGACAATCTTAACTGCTTTGTAAAACATCTAGGTAAGCACAGATGAAAGCTAGTGTAGCTGGGGTGGTCTAGGCGGTTACTTGTCCTCTGTCAGATCTGTGAACCTTAGAAGAGACAGATTATGTCTCCTCTGGCCTTGTCCTCCATAGTCATTGTCCCTGAGGATTGCCATGTCTGGGCAGCTCAGTGACAAGGGCTCATTAAGAGCGTGGGGCATCCATTCCCCAGAGACGTCAGCAGGGGAAGGGACTTGGTTCTGTGTGCCAGCCCAGCCCCAGCTCAGAGTCACGGCACCCTCTCGCCTGCTCATAAGGGTCTCAGTGTCACACCGGCAGGTCACCGTACTCAGGAAACGATACTGAGAGTTTGTGACTGCCTTCATCTTCTACCTCCCAGAGGCAAAGGGCAGATCTCTGGTGCGACATGAGGATCTGTGAAGTCATCCTGAGATAGTGTCCTTTTGCTTAAGAAAAATGCATGGATGACCCAGTTCTGGTATAGTCAGCCTTTGTATTTCCTGGAGACACTGATCCTACATGTCCGTGTTCCTATCCCCAGAGCTGTAATTAGGCAGTAACTTGGAATGAGGTAGGAAAGTGGCTTAGATCCCACTGAGAAGGTGAGTAAAGGTGAGTAAAATGGCACTAAGTCGCTGTGTTGCTCTGGGAATAGATTAGTTTATTTTCAGTTGCAATTGTTCACAAACAAGGTGGTTTATCTGTATGCTTACATGGTGAATTGTGTAACGTAACAGACCCTGAAAGTTCATGAAATATAAGAACTGAGTGTAATTGTTCTTTACTGATGCCACCAGGTAATCCCTAGACTTTTGATTAATGTAGTACATGCATTGCACTCTCTGTGTACATGTGGAAAATAATTAAATATGCCTGGTTTCTGGGAGTAACATATGGCCTTCAGTATTAGAATATGGAGTATGACACTATATGCTTTCATACTTTCCCTTTGGTTCCTTATTGTGTGTGAATTTAGATAATATTTCTTCTCTATGCTTAAAACTTATTGTCAGTGGCTATCATTGTTAAATATGTATTTTCTCCCCAAATATCTAAAGTGTTCATGGAATTTTAAAAATCTATGTTGAAAATTACAACAGGAAACTTCCATTTAATATATATTGTTTCATGGAAAATTATTTTGGCTTTATTTTAACAATAAGTGGTGACCCTTGTAATGAGTTTTAATACTGATTTGAATGGGCATCCTGGTGGCTCAATCAGTTAAGCGTCTGACTCTTGATGTCAGCCAGGCCATGATCTCATGGCTTGTGGTTTTGAGACCCTCATCTCTCTGTGCTGAGAGTGCAGTGCCTGCTTGAGATTCTCTCTGTTCTTCTCTCTGCCCCTCCCCCACTTTCCCTCTCTTTCTCTCTCTCTCCCTCTCTGACAATAAATTCTAAAAATACCATTTGGAGAGAAAAAAGTAATAACAAACCTAAACATTTACATATTGATGAATTAGAGAAATGACGTGGTGTGTATGTGTGTGTGCATGTGTGTGTGTGTGATTGCACTGAGGTGTTGTGTAAAATACACTAGGTTACATCCTTCTATCCTTGCACATGATCATGAATGGACTCTTCATAAAGTCTGTTGGTGACCTGCCCAGATGCTCTTTACCTGCCGTGCCTCCAATCCAAACCCTACTTATTACGAGTATGGGCTCCAAGGTTCAGAGCCATTCCCTTCTTGAGAGAATTACCCTCAGCTGAAAGGGTGCCACATTGACAGGCGGTCTGGGTGACATGATGGAGGCAGCTCACAGCCAGTGACAGACTATGGGAGGTACAAAAGGTGCCAAGACCAAGGCAGGCCTGAATCTGATACAATCCATGCTCCAGAGCTGTGCTGCCCAATAGTTTAGTAAGTAGACACATACGTTTTTTAAATTTAAATTCATTAAAATTAAATAAAACGTAAAATTCAATTTCTTAGCTAGGACATTTTCAGTTCTCAGGTATGACAGGTAAAGGGTGGGCATAGTATTGGACAGTGAGGACAGAGAATTTCTACCATCACAGATGGATGGTTCTTCTGGAGATTTCTGGCCAGCTTCTCATGGGATCAGGCACCTGCTCTGTTCCACTAGAGACGACATCCTTGCTTAGCAACATTTTCTGCTGTTTTCCTTCCCTCACCCTGTTTATCCCGAGAGCATTCCCTGAATAAACAACACGCCATGGAAATCCTACTTCATCGTCTTCTTCCACAGAACCTGCCCTACAGCCCTGTCAGTATTCATCACATCTGTCATTTCCTATGTAGTGATGGCTGTATCTCCTCATTTGCTCATACTGCCTCGTCATTGGGGGCCTGTTCTCATATGTCTGAGGTCAGCTCAGACCCATGAGACAGAGCATCAAGAAAACAACAGTGATTCAGTCATAGCACTAACGCTGTGGAAACCTTGCCCCCGCTTTTTCAGGATTCATTCAGGAACCAGATAGGGCAGCTTGTTCATGTCAAATATATCAGTGAATGTTTTATACTTGAAATGTCTTAAATGGAGACATTATCCTGAGATATTTCCTTTAAGATGTGTAGTGTGCATAGACTAGTATATAGTCTTGTGGACATATGTATTCTTCCACTAAAACTTAGAATTTTATGTCAGCATTGAGCTATTACGGTAATTGGAAATTCCTACTCTATCACCTTATGTGTGTCAGTACTAAGCATTTAACCTCTCACATTTGAGGCAGTTCAGTTAATTATTGGAACATTGTGTTCTTCTGAGATTTCATTTGAATAATACACTTTTTTGATGTGAATTATTACATAGAATGGCGATGTCTTTGTTTTGTAGTTCTGTTTAATTTTATTTTCACTAATAACATTTCTTTCTCTCCATATATACTCTGTGCTTTTTTCAAGTATTTATCTCTTGTATGCAAAGTCATAATAAGTGTAATGTATCATTGGACTTTCCTGTGTCGTGTCATATCATGATAGTTGCTAGGGACCCATACGTTGCTACTGTGCCCAGGAAGGACGTGTTCAATATTTCCAGCAAGTTTCAATTACGTAGTTTTCCAGATGAATCCATCCCTCTTACTGCAATCAGTCATTTGATGGTACCAATCATAGATGATGGTTCCTAGTCTAATTTCACCAGTCTTTCAATGTGGTAAGAAGGAAATGAAATGCAATTTTCCATTAAAACTCAGTGGACACATGTCCCTTCTCTTGGAAGATTGCTCTGTGTGGTGCACAAGCTTTAAGAGGGGTGGATGAGGAGAAGGGGAAGAGGAAGGAACAGAGTGACCCAGATGACCAGAACATACTCCTGAGAATCAATGGGAGAAAGCGCTTCCCAGCCTGATCTTTCCCATGTCTGGAGTTACTAAAGGATAATAGTTTTCCTGAATTTTGTTGAGAACAACAATAGCAGTAAGATGGTAGACTATGATATGGGTGCTGTAGTTCCTTCCCCGCGTGCTCTCCAGCACGACACTGGGAGCAATTGTACCACTCAGGGACGATGACATTCTTGTGTCTTCTTCAGTGAGCATATCCTTTGTCTGATATTTTATTTTTCAACTGGAAATCATAATCATTTTTGTCCCTGTCAGATAGATAGCCATTACGTATTCTTTTACACACACACACACACACACACACACACACACACACACACACACACATGATCCTGGAAAGCAGCAAATCATATGTACAAGTTCATCTCACCAGGATTTTATCTTTTCTCAACTGTCTTCTTTGTCCTGATTGACATAATATTGTTAACATATATCATGATTTTATTCTAAAGGTTCAGTAGTATATCAGTGTTTTCTTGGGATGAGGTTACATTTTATTTTTGTATTTCCTCACTTTGGTAGTGCTTCCTTAAGCAGGCACATTAAAATGTTTCTGGGCAATTTATTTCAGGTAAATGTATCGATATGTGTGCGTGTGTGCATGAGACTGAAGCAGGGTTTTTTTTATTTGTTCTTCTGAGCAGGTGTTAGTCAGAGGACATGTCCTGTTTTGCACACTTAGACTGTCAATTTCTATTAAGAAAATTTTTCTGAATAGATTTTTTTTTGGGGAGACCACATATCAGAAGTTTATACAAAATCATAGGAGGTAAAAATAGCTTGAAATACCATATCCTCTCTTCAAATATTATGAATATTTTATGCCCATATTGTACCTGTTTCTTTCACACACCAATGGGTCCTCCCCATTGAACCTGATTCAGATTTTAAAGTCTTAGAAGAATTAAAAATGCACGTTATGCCCAGCCATTTGACTATGATACAACTGAAGGACTCAGTTCCTGATGCCTCTTTGGTCAGTGTATAACTATTCATCTTCTTCAGTTACAGTAAGCATTGGTGAAAATGGTCATCACCCAGCCTCGTACATGGCAATGTGTTTGGTCCAGTGTCACTAACTCTGCAAGGTAGCTCCCAGAAAGGTGATCATTGACGTAATGTGGACAGATGTCTGATATTGTATAATACCAAAATATTGGTTTCTTTATGCCTTTTCTTAAAGTACTTTAAGTTTTGCATTATAGCTCTTTGACCCGTCATTGCTTTGAGAACGTAACTGTCTTTATCTCTGTGTGTTTATCTCTTTATTTTATCATAGGGAGTGATGTAATACATGTCAGGTTGTACATAATTACATGGTCAGATAACTTTCTAAAATGTTAATTCTGATTAAGATGTCAGTGAGGAATAATCCTAACTGTTTCAGGAATTTTAAGAACTCTAATTGGTAATATGTGCAATGGAAATCTGCAGAAGGAAGAGGAAAGTGTTGGTCACTGGATTTTAGAGTTCAGATTCCAGCTGGCTCTGCATGGCCAATGAATTTTCCGAGTTCCTGTTAACTTGGTAGGGTCATTTGAAGCATTTTTCAGGAAAAGTTGATCACTGTAATTGAACAGTGGTTTTTCGGGTTCTCTCTGATTGTTTATTGTTTTACAAATACCAAAAATATCCCCCCAAAACTGTGTCTTTCCCAAATATAATACATTAGTTAGAAAGGCAATACTGCCAAAATGTTTATGCAGAAATAGTGGTGAGATTTTGAATGTAATTGAATTCTTCATATAAGTACATCCTAGGTAATAATTTCATATGTCAGAATGCTTGTACACATTGTTATATATACATACATACATACATACATATATATATGTAGATATACATATATATGTTTATTTTCTATATTTTAATGTTTATTTTATTCTTTATTTAATGTTTATTAATGTTTATTTTATCTTAATGTTTATTATATTTTAGAGGGAGAGAGAGAGGAGGGGAGCAGGGAAGGTGCAGAGAGACAGAGAGAGGTGGAATCTCAAGCAGACTCATTGCTGTCATCAAAGAATCTGACATAGGGATCAATTCCATGCTGCATGAGATCATGGCCCCAGGTGAAATCGAGTCGGATGCTTAACCCACTGAACCACTTAGGTGCCCCTGTTGTTATATTTTATTACATGTGAGGTGTGTGCAAATCCAGTTGTGTAGAATCAGGAGACACATATTTGTATTAACATCTCTCCTTCTCTCTGCATCTCTTTCTGATTCTTTCTGAGCTCCTCCTCTTTTCCCTTATACATTTTATAGAACTTTAAGTCTGGAATGTACACACATTTTTACAGTACTTCAAGTTCAGTAAGTGCAGACTGATACACCTTATATTCTTTTGACTGATGCAAACAAAATGTCCATTATTTCACTTTTCTCATATTAAATATTAATGATTAACTTTTGGCGATAATGTGGAACTATATTGATATAAGCTACGTCAATTTCAGGGAGTACAGCATTTATTCACGTTATTGCTGATAAATTCCATGCCCTTGTCTTTTCATAAGATCATTTCAACCCCCTACCAAGTTGTTTTCTTTTTGAAGATTTCTTTTAAAAATTGCTAAATACTTGGTCTTGACAGGAAACATGTGGTAAGAAAGAATGGACCCGAAAAATGGAAGTTCTTTCACTGGCTTTATCCTGCTGGGTTTCTCTGACCGGCCTCAGCTGGAGCGAGTCCTCTTTGTGGTTCTTCTCATCTTCTATCTGCTCACCCTGCTGGGAAACACAAGCATCATTGCATTGTCCCGCCTGGACCCACACCTGCAGACACCCATGTACTTTTTCCTGTCCAACCTAAGCTTTCTGGACCTGTGTTACACGACCAGCACTGTTCCTCAGCTGCTGGTTCATCTCAGGGGAGCAGACAAGTCTATCTCCTTCGGTGGCTGTGTAGCTCAGCTGTTTGTCTCTCTAGGGTTGGGATGCACAGAATGCATTCTGTTGGGGGTGATGGCATTTGACCGCTACGCAGCCGTCTGCAGGCCCCTGCACTACACAGTGATCATGCACCCCCGTCTCTGTGCCCTGATGGCTTCTGCATCATGGTTCATTGGTTTTGCCAACGCCTCGTTGCAGACGGTGCTCACCTTCCTTGTACCACTTTGTGGGAGAAATAAAATAGACCACTTCTTTTGTGAGGTCCCCCCATTGCTGAAGCTTTCCTGTGTTGACACTACTGTGAATGAGTCTGAGCTCTTCTTTGTTGGTGTGATCATTCTCCTCATACCTGTGGCATTAATCACGTTGTCCTATGGTCGAATCGTCAGGGCAGTGTTAAGAATAAAGTCAGCCACAGGGCAGAGGAAAGCATTTGGGACATGTGGGTCCCACCTCACGGTGGTCTCCCTGTTCTATGGCACGGCCATCTATGCTTACCTCCAGCCCAGCAACAACTACTCCCAAGATCTGGGCAAGTTCATTTCTCTCTTCTACACCATCATCACCCCCATGGTCAACCCCTTCATATATACCCTGCGGAACAAGGATGTGATGGGAGCAGTGAGAAAGGTGTTGTGTAGGGGCTATGACTCCAGATGACTGAGGGGAAGACCCTTTCATGAAAGGCATTGAATACAGAGTCTTTATGGTTTCTGTGTCCTCAACATTTCCCCTGACAACTCTCAAGGGAACTTTCTTAATTCATTCTTTATGCAAGTGAGTATTCAAACTCTAAGTTCATGGATGCATTGCAGCCTCCAGAGATGCTGAGGTAGTGTACCTACACCATCTGCATCATATTAATATTGTAAAAAGTTTCAGAGGATTTTCTTAGTTCACCCCCATTTGGGAACACTATCCCATTTCTAATTGCAAAGGACAGTGACACACACACCATGAAAGCATACCAATATAAGAATAAAAATGACCAGAACACGCTAATAAATATCAATATTGTAGAAAATTCTAGCAATTTCTGGAGGCTATTTCTTCTTCTCACAGTCAGATCATGGCTCTATTACAATGTCTGTGGCCTGACTGGATCACAGCTTTTTCCCAGAGTAGGAGGACAACTGTGAGAAATCAAACTTAGGTGAGAGAAAATATGCCAACATCTATCCTGATAGAGCAATTCAGCTATCAAGCCGTGGTGTAATGTCGCCCTTGTGATACTGTTTTTGTCTTGAAACACAGTTCTTTGTTTTTCAAAATTTTTTCGTTAGAATTGATTTTTATGGTTTTAGTGTTTAATTAAATTTTTATTGTCATTCCATTAGAGTTAACTACAGTATTAATATTACTTTCTGGTGTACAATACGGTGATTCCACATTTCATCATCACATGTACTGTCTTTAATCTCCATCACCTATTTAATCCCTCCCCCCAGACCATCAACTGTGGCACCAGTGAGCCCAGAGAAGAGAAGGGAGATTCTCAGTTCATGCATCCCTAATTCCTAGCCCTGTCCTGGCCTTAGGACTGTCACCCCTGTGAGACCCTCCTGTACCTCCTAGTCTGCACGTTTCGCAGCTACTGTTTGCCAGAGTCCCGCTCTGACCAGGCTCATGGAGGAGGCAGGAAGAGGTCACAGACCCCTGGCAACCCCTCCTTTGCAGGTGACTGCTTTTTGGATGCTTGTTTTGTGACACGGGTGAGAGCTCTCTTTCACCACAGTGGTGTTGTGGCATGTTTGAGCCCTTATGGTATAGACTGGGAACCACCATGTATGGACCTGTGGTTTCCTGGGAAGGGAGGCTGGGTGTCAAGGTGGAAAGGGGAGGGTGAATGACTGGAGATCAGAGGATTGGGGCAGGTGTTCCTGAGGTGGCCTGAGAGACAGGACACTGGTTTTGGTGAGGAGACATTTCCTTTTTCCCCAGGGCTTTTCCACCTGTTTTGGAATCAAACTGATATGAGACAGAGTAACTGGAGAAAACACCCAGAGTTTTATTACCTGCACAGGCAGGCCCAATCTGGAAATTGAGACCCAAAGAAATGACCAAAGCAAGCTGAAATGGAGATCCATTTCCTGGTTATTTCAAGTAATCAGACATTAATACAACTGTGTTTTAGGGAGAAGAGCCCAGAGTCCTCCTACATTTCCATCCCCTTTACTCTTCCTGCTGCTTTCTTTTGTTTTTAAGAAAGAAGAAGATTGCATGTTTGTGTGAGCCAGGCAGGGTCAGAGTGAGAGGGGGAGAGAGAAAATACCAAGCAGGCTCTGCAACATCATCACAGAGCCCAGTGCAGGGCTTGAACTCACAAACTGTGAGATCATGACCTGAGCTGAAATCAACAGTTGGTTGCTCAACCAAATGAGCCACCTAGGCACACCCTCCCTCCCCTGGCAAAACCCTATTTTCACATAAATTCTCATTAACTTGAACTGGGCATTAGGATGTCACACAGCATTCAACCCCATAGTAATAGTTAATGTGATTATCTGAGCAGATTTCAAAATTCTTTATTATACACAAATTCCTGCATGCAGTAGTGAGACCAAGATGCAGGTATTATTTCTATCCTGTTCCAAGTTCATAAATGAGGTACATTGTGGTCATGGTAATTGCTAAGATTCTTATTGAGAATGTTGGGATTTCTTTTATTCTTATTGTTGTCTAGATAGCAGAAACCCTCGGCAATAAGAAAGACCAGATTCCCCTTATCTGGCTTGATTGCCAAAAAAGGCTATTCTCCTGACTCCCATTTGTTATGCTTACAGATAAAAGACAAACACAGATTGCATGCTGGAAAGACCTGCCCCTGAGCATTTGGTTTGAGCTGGAAGAGAAAATACTTACAGTCTTTCCTTCTCCAGTGAAGTGGTAATTGGCTAATTGGGAGTTCAGATTTCACTTCCTTCTAGAACTTGGTCTAAAGAAGAGCAGCCTCATCCATAGACACAAGTTCTGCAGGTCGTGCCACACCTTTTTGGGTCTAAGCAATCAGGAGGGAAGGGAACAAGGTCATGTCATTGTAGGAACATTTGAATGGATGTTTAGGTAAGAATGTGGCCTCTCCTTTCAAGGAAGAATAACAAAGATTACAGATATCCACCTAACTTTTGGAAGCAGCCAATGGTCTTTGAAGAACCACTACAGTTGTAAGAAGTGAAGAGATTGGCATATGGATGGGAAAGTGAATGTCCTGCAGATGAAAGTACATGACTGTTGTCCCTGTGAAAGCTAGGACACTCAGACACTGCCCAGTGGTGTGTGGTTGTGGATCTGTAGGAAAGCGTTAGGGGATACAATAGGTAGAAGAGAGCCCTTAGAATAAAGACAGATTCGTGTATTTACCGTATGGCAACCTTGGACAGGATAGTCTTTGAAAATGGTGAATCTGAAAGACAAGGGAAGTCACAATTGAAGGGAAGGGAAGTCACAAGGGACGACTTTGTTCAGGCTCTGTTCAAGGTAATAATGCTTCTCTCCACCATTACTGTTAGCATAAGTTCTGTCATCCCCAGGGTTTACCCAGAAAGATTGTCACTCATTGCAGAGTGTTTTGGCACAAGCGAAGAGGTGTAGTTTAGAGTGGACAATGGAGCCTGGAGGTAAACAGAAGTTGGAATTTATGAATTCTTTGGAATCTGCCCATGAATAAAAGGGCTCATGTTATATCTGAGGGATATTTTTATAAGCACCAAAGTCAAAGTATGTGCTCTAGGGACCGAGGATGTGTGTATTTTTAGAGCCCCAGGAGGGGCCTGCCCCATGTAACTATTTGTCTCAGTCCCAGTATTCAGAGTTTGGCTCCCCAGAGGCAGCCAAAGAGGACGGAAGGCTCTGGAGGCGTGAGATGAGCAAGTAGTCAATCTTTCCCCGCCAAATTGACTAGGAGTGAAACAATTGTCTCTTCTTAACTTCCATTTACCAAAGCTAGTTCATATTATTGGCTAACATATTTTGGGTAGTCTTCGGATTCATTTTTTAAATGACATACAATTTTCACATAACATGTATTAGATTTTTAAAAGTTTATTGTCAAGTTAGCTAACATACAGTATAATCTTGGCTTCAGGAGTAGATTCCTGTAATTCATCCCTTTCATACAAAACCCAGTGCTCATCCCAAGTGCCCGCCTCAATGCTCATCACCCATTTTCCCCACCCCCTCAACCTCCCACCTCCCTCAACCTCAATTTGCTCTCTGTATTTAAGAGTCTTTTACGGTTTGCCTCCCTCTCTGTTTATAACTTAGTTTTCCTTCCCTTCCCTGTGGTCTTGTGTTAAGTTTCTCAAATTCCACATAGGCACGAAATGATGTGACATCTGTCTTTCTCTGACTGGCTTGTTTTCCTTAGCATGCTACCTTTCAGTTTCATCCACGTTGTTGCAAATGAAAAGATTCCATTCTGTTTTTCTTGCTGGGATGTCTTCCATTGTGTACCTCTATCACATCTTCTTTATCCGTTCATCAGTTGATGGATACTCAGGCACTTTCCACAATTTGGCTCTTGTTGATAGCACTGCTCTAAACATCAGAGTACATGTGCCCCTACAAATCAGCCCTCCTGTATCCTTTGGGTAAATTCCTAGTAGCTTTATTGCTGGGTTGTAGGGTAAACCTATTTTTAATTTTTTGAGGGACCTCCACGCTGTTTTCCAGAGTGGCTGAACTGTATGAATTCCTAACAATGGTTCAAGAAGTTTCCCTTTCTCCACATCCTCGCCAATAGCTGTTGGTTCCTGAGTTGTTCATTTTAGCCATTCTGACCGGTGTGGTTTATCTCACCGTGGTTTTGATTTGTATTTGATTTGCTCCCTGATGGGGAACATCTCTTCACATGTCTGTTGGCCATCTGGATGTCTTCTTTGGAAAAGTGTCTATTCATATCTCCTTTCCATTTTCTCACTGGACTCTTTGTTTTTCTGGTGTTGAGTTTGGTAAGTTCTTCTTCATAGATTATGGATACAACCCTTTATCTGATATGTCATTTGCAAATATCTTCTACCATTTCATTGGCTTCCTTTTAGTTTTGTTAATTGTCTCCTTTGCTGTGCTGAAACTTTTTATCTTGATGAGTCCCACTAGTTCTCTTTTGCTTTTATATTCCTTGCCTTTGGAGACATGTCAAGTAAGAAGTTGCTGTGGCCAAGGTCGAAGAAGTTGCTGCCTGCTTTCTCCTCTGGGGTTTTGATGGTTTCCTGTCTCACATTTAGGCCTTTCATCCATTGTGAATTCATGTTTGTGTATGGTCTAAGACAGTGGCCCAATGTCATTTTTCTGCATGTTGCTGTCCAGTTCTTCCAGCGCCATTTGCTAAAGAGACTGTCTTTTTCCCATTGGATAGTCTTTCCTGCTTGTTGAAAAATTTTGGCTGTATATCTGTGAGTCCATTTCTGGGTTACCTATTGTATTCCACTGGAGCATGTGTCTGTTTTATGCCAATACCATACTGTCTTGATGATTACAGCTCTGTAACAAAGACTAGGTCCCGGATTGTGATGCCTCCTGCTTTGGTTTTCTTTTTCAACATTACTTTGGCTATTTGGTGTCTTTATGGTTCCATACAAATTTTAGGATTGTTCTAGCTCTATGAAGAATGCTGGTGCTGCTTTGATGGGGATTGCATTGCCTATGTTGGTTGCTTTGGACATTATTGACATGTTAATATTAGCTCTTCTTCCAATTCATGTGCATTCAATGTTTTTCCATTTCTCTGTGTCTTCTTCAATGGCTTTCATAAGCTTTCGCTAATTTTTTGCATACATATCTTTTACCTCTTTGGTTAGGTTTGTTCCTAGGTATTTTGTGGGTTTTGGTGCATTTGTAAACGGGATCGATTCCTTGATATCTCTTTCTGTTGCTTCATTATTGGAATATAGCAATGGAACCAATTTCTGCACATTGTTTTCACATCCTGTGACTTCATAAATTCATGGATCAGTTCTTGCAGTTTTTTCATGGAGATTTCAAGTTTTCCATGTAGACTATCATGTCATCTGTGAAAAGTAAAAGTTTGATTCCTTCTTTGTCAATTTGTTTTCCTTTTATTTCATTTTGTTGTCTGATGGCTGAGGCTCAGACTTCCAACACTATGTTAAACAACAGTGGTGAGAGTGGACATCCCTGTCGTGTTCCTGATCATAGGGGGGAAAGCTGTTAGTTTTTCCCCATTGAAGATGATATTAACTGTGGGCCTATCATATATGGCTTTATGATACTAAGGTATGTTCCTTCTATCTCGACTTTCTTGAGGCTTTTTCTTTAGAAAAGATATTCTATTTTGTCAGATGCCTTTCCTGCATCTATTGACAGGATCACCTGGTTCTTATCCTTTCTTCTATTAATGTGAAGTATCACGTTGATTGATTCATGAATATTGACCCAGCCCTGCAGCCCAGGAATAAATCCCACTTGATTATGGTGAATAATTCTTTTAATGTACTGTTGAATTCAACTGCCTAGTATCTTCTTGAGAATTTTTGCATCCACGTTCATCAGAGAGATTGGCCTGTAATTCTTCTTTTTAGTGGCGTGTCTGTCTGCTTTGGGAATCAAGGTCATTGTGGCCTCATCCAATGAGTCTGGGAGCTTTTCTTCCAGTTCTATTTTTTGGAACAGCTTGAGAAGGATGGGTATGAACTCTGCTTTAAAGGTCTGGTAGAATTCCCCAGGAAACCCATCTGGCCCAGGACTCTTATTTGTTGGGAGATTTTTGATAAATGATTCAATTTCTTCATGGATTATGGGTCTGTTCAAATTTTTTATTTCTCCCTGTTTGAATTTTGGCATGTGTAAATGTCTAGAAATTTGTCGATTTCTTTCAGATTGTCCTGTTTGCTGGCCAAAATTTTTTCATAGTATTCTCTAATAATTGTTTGTATTCTATGGGGTTGATTGTGATCTCTCCTTTTTCATTCATGATTTTATCAATTGGGGTCCTCTCTCTTTTCTTTTTGAGATATTTGGCTAAAAGTTTCTCAATTTTGTTTATTCTTCCAAAAAGAAAAGAAAAGAAAAGAAAAAAAACCAGACCAGCTCTTAGATTCCTTGATTTCTTCTACCATTTTTTAAAATTCTATATTGTTTATGTCTGCTCTAATATTTATAATTTCTTTTCTCCTGCTGGCTTTGGACTTTATTTGCTAATGTTTTTCTAGCTCCTTTCAGTGTGATATTCGGTTCTGCTTTTGGGAGCTTTCTTGCTTCTTGAAATAAGCCTGGATTGCAATGTATTTCTCCTTAGGACTGCCTTTGCTGTATCCCAAAGGATTTGGACTGTTGTGATTTCATTTTCATTTGCTTCCATGTATGTTTAAATTTCTTCTTTAATTTCCTGGCTGACCCATTCATTCTTTTGTAGGATGTTATTTAACCTCCATGTATTTAACTTTTAACATCTATTCTCTTGGCAATTTTCAAGTACACAATTTAGTACATCACGAATTCTGCCTTTAAATCTGGATCAGCTCATGGAGCTTGATGGCAGCATGAGACAGGACAGCACATGATAAGTGACTCTAGGGGAATTATCAGGGATCCACGGTATGATCAAGGATGCCAGAGGTGGTGACTGAGAGGTCAGTTGGTCCCTTTCTAGGAGTGGAGAATCAAGAGAAAAAACTCCTGTGTGTGTTGAATTGTGCCCGCCCCCCCACCAAGATATGATCATAATCTAATACCTGGTGCATATGAAGGTGACTTTATTTGAAAATAGAGTCTTTGCAGATGTGATCAAATTCAGATGAGGCCATACATGAATAAGGTGGCTTTCATCCAGAATGGCCTATTTCCTGAGACTAAGAAGGGAAAACAGAGACAGAGACACAGGCACAGGGAGAAGAGCAGGTGACCATAGAGGCCGAGCTGGAACAATGTTCAGTCTACACCAAGGATGTCAAGGATTTCTGGGAACATCCAAAACTCTAAGAAAGGCATAGAATACATCATCCTTTAGAAGCTTCAACGAGAGGGTGTCCCACATGACACCTGATTTTGGACTGGCCTCCAGAGCCATGAGAGAATAAGTGTCTT
This sequence comes from Acinonyx jubatus, assembly GCF_027475565.1. Lineage (NCBI taxonomy): Eukaryota > Metazoa > Chordata > Mammalia > Carnivora > Felidae > Acinonyx > Acinonyx jubatus. The sequence goes on along the minus strand of NC_069385.1, from coordinate 147,135,894 downwards.
GTTTTAAGTCCCCAGTATTGGTACTTTTCATGGAAGCCCCAAGGAATGTGTACAGCTACCCTGGGTGGGGACCATATTACTGAAAACCTCCAAGTAGATATGTCAGGATGGGCCCTGGGAAGTATGAGATTGTCCTTGGAGAGAGGGTTAGGATCTTGATACAGTGGCACAATGATCTCTGGTGGTTCAGTTGAAGTGTGATTATTTTTAAAGGGGAAATGGGTAAAGACAGAATTAAAGTTAAAGGACGTTGGGCTGTAGAAGAATGAGAAAGCAATGGTCACTGATATGTGAGACTATTAGGCTGATAGTTTCATAAAAGCTGCATGAAGGCCATTTTAGCAAAGAGTGGCTGATAGCAAGGTTTGATGGACGGTGATGGGGAAAATGGACTGAGATTAGGTGTGAATTTATCCAGAACTGCTAGTAGTTCTTTGTATTTACACAGCACTTTATAATTTTTCATGCCTTTTCATATACTCTTATTTATGTCCCATAGCACCGAGAGATATTATCCTTACTTTACAGCCCTGCACACTCTGGAACTGAGAGGTTAAGTTCTTACTTGAAATGACAGAATTTTAAATGATGGGGCCACGATGTGAACCTACACATACAGACTTCCAAATATGCTCTTTCCATGGCACTATGGAGTATTTTTGAAAATTGCTTTTAATAAGCCCACCCCTCCTACCAGGTGAAGACTGCAGGTTACCAAAAGGCTGTGATCAACTGTTCTTAATGATTTAGCTCACTGAACTAAGATTTCCTAACAGTGATCACAAGCATTATGTTTATAATTTTCCATTTAAAGTTATTAATTTTGTTCAGAGTTTAATTACACAATAATTATAGCATTGGTCCCCAAATGGCCAACATTAAAATAATTTTAATACACAAAGATAGAAATTGGTTCATACTGTTTTAATTTTTCTTGTATATTTAGTAGCCTGAACAGCGATTTGTTCATTGGTTAAATATTCTAAGACATAGTGAACCAAACGCTGGAATCTTCTCAATGCACATGATGTGCGCGTGGACGTGACTGTGTGTTTTGGGTGTGGAGGGGATGTGCTGGATGACAGCAACGTAGCAAGTGACCTATGGCTTCTTTCCACATGTCTGGGCCTCTGGTGCTCACAGTTCCTCGTCAGTGTCATAGACCCAGTTGGTTGAGGTTCCAGGAGATTCCCACGAAGATGCACTGGTTTGGGAGGACCTGCCCCCACAGAAGCCCACGGGAGCAAAGGAGTGTGCAGAGCCAGCCTGGGAGCACTGCTTCCCCAGGGCCTCCAGAGTCTCTCCTTCTGCAAGAGAGGGCGCGGGGCTGTGTGTGTGCCAAACAGGGAGCCACCAGGTGTCGTTACCGCTGACTCTGGGTGGACATGTGGGTGCACACGTCCCACCTGTTGTGTGAGACGTCCTTGGGGGTGATGGTCCCTTCAGGAACGAACTCCTTCTCAGTGTGGAACCATGACACCAGATGCCAGCCTTGCAGTCTGGCCCTGTGTTACCGCACTTGTGATTACTTCAACCTTTTCTGAGCTTTTCGAACTTTGAGACTGTCTTGCCCATCAATGTGTTGTTTTCCCTGCCATTTTCCTTCTGTTTTCACTTTTAGTGAGTTTTCTGTTCTCTGTTTAATGCGAATCTCTGTATGTGTTTCCTGTCTATTTCAGCTTCTGATATTTGTCTGTCTGTATTTGTCTTCTGTCTCTTTTCCTCTTTTTGAGACTTTCCCTCTTCACTGTCCCCACTTAAGCTCTTTACCCATGTATCCAGTGGTGACCACGGAAACCAAACGCAGGGCAGCAGTGCAGGACGGTCGTGTCTCCCTTAGGAAGGTTGGACTGTTCCCGCTACTTCCCTCAGATGGAGGATGATGGTGAGGAAGAGGGTCAGATGGCCGGGACAATTCAGAGACTAGAAATGGCCCGTTTGAGAATTTATTAAACTGGTGACAATTTGCATGTTTCTGATGAAGGCCTGTGCCGACGATTTTAGCTTCACAGAGAGGATGGTGTCAGGTCCCTGCTGGAGAAGCTTCCTGCTCCTTCCTTTCTCTATCCCGTTGCTTTTCTGTAAAATCATAGTTCAATTAGCATTCTTTTGGTGCACATTTCTGATTGCTTAGAAATTCCTTATAATGTTTCTTTTTTGCCTAAGCTTAGCCTTTCTAAATGTGATTTTATCATTCTCATTTCATCCATTTAAAAACTACCTGAGATCATATATATCTTACTCTTATTAGCCTCCTTGTGTCCTGCTGTCTTATGGTCATAGTTATTATATTGGGCACCACACTGTTATGTAAAATATGTTCAGTTTAAAGAATAATTAACAAGGGAATGCTCATGCTGTCGCCTCCCTTGTAAATTAGAACCTCGCATGGAACCTCGACTGGCCTGTCCCCAACTGCAGACTGTCTCTTGGCGTTTATGGTGACTTGTTATAAGCAACCCTTTGTTACCATTTTTAGATTTAATTACAATTTTTTACTGTGACTACAGTCTTATCACCCATATGTGAGTCCATCAACAGCCGTTCTTTCTACCTGTTTTTTTATGCGGAGGGATGGATTTCTTTGTAACCTGCATCATTTGCTCAGCACCTTTGTGTGAACAGCGTTATTTCAATATGTTTAACGGTGGTTTCATTCATATTGTTGTAGAGCACACACTTTTGTATGAACACACCACAGTTCACCCAGTATGGTTGTTGGGCATTAGGATGGTTGCACGTTCTGCTTGATAGAAACAATGGTGCTGCTGACCGTTCTTATATACGTGTCTTCGGACAGGTGACCGAGCATTCCCCTAGGTCATATCGCATCTAGGAATGTCAGTGTGGGTCAGCATCACTCGATAATGCCACACTGTTATCAAAGTGATTTGAGCATGTATGACTGGCAGCAGTGAGTGAGGCCTGGGATGAAAAGCATAATAGCAGGTGTGACACCGGGGGGTATTGTCTTTGCCAGTTTTCCCCATAACCCTCAGGATAGGACCTAGCTGGTATGGGAATAACGTAGAAAATTCAAATGTAAGAATGCCTTTTTAAAATTTTTGTTTGTGTGTTTATTTATTTTTGAGAGAGCAAGAGAGAGACAGAGCATGAGCAGGGAGAGGCAGAGAGAGAGAGGGAGACACAGAATCTGAAGCAGGCTCCGGGCTCTGAGCTGTCAGCACAGAGCCTGACAAGGGGCACGAACCCACGAGCTAGGAGATCATGACCTGAGGCAAAGCCGGAAGCTTAAGCGACTGACCTCCCAGGCGCCCTTAAATGTAAGAATGTTTTTAGCAGGAGGTGGTTTATCTCTTTAGGCAACACATGACAAAGGAAACTGGAAGTTATAGATCTTTGAGAAACAGCCATAAAGTACCCATCAACTTCCTTCCTTTTTTCTCAGTAATTATTTATAACTCTCCTGATAATTCAAAATCAATTTGATTTTAACAGCAAGACTAGCTGAATTTAAGGAAATCACATCCATTTTAGTAAAAAGACATAAATTTTTAAATTCTTTGAGAACATCATTAAAACCTATAGATATAAACGGAACAGTGGTGTAGAGAAATTGAGTTTTTTCCCCACAACAGCATTAGAAGTTTCATAGAATTTGGTGGCTTTCCTTTACATTCATGCTAAAGATTAAAATGTGCCTAATTATTAGCTGTGTGATTCCATACAAGTTGTCAATGAATGAAATTAAATACAAAATTTATTCATATATTTACATTTAAAATGAAGTAACTGAATGGATTCTTCCTTATATATTTATATGTAAATATTTTGGACAATGGTGAGAAAAACATCTGAAGTCTTCTAAAACATGTAGGTCATTCACAGATGGGAGCTAAGGTAGCTGGGAGGTCTAGGGAGTTACTTGTCCTCTGTGAGATATGTGAACTAAAAAAAGAGTCAGATTGGTCTCCTCTGGCATTGTCCCCCACAGTCATTGTCCCTCAGGATTGCCATGTCTGGGCAGCTCAGTGACAGGGCTCATTAAGAGTGTGGGGCATCCTTTCCCAGGAGACATCAGCGGAAGAAGGGACTTGGTTCTGTGTGCCAGCCCAGCCACATCTCAGAGTCACGGCACCTCTCGCCTGCTCGTAAGGGTCTCAGAGTCACACAGGCAGGTCATTGTATTCGGGAAACCATAGTGAGAGTTTGGGACTGCCTTCACCTTCTACCTCTGAGAGGCAAAGTGCAGATCTTTGGTACCGCATGAGGGTCTGTGAAGTCATCCTGCGAAAGTGTCCTTTTGCTTCAGAAAAATGTACGGATGCCCCAGTGCTGGTAGAGTCAACCTTTGCGTTTCCTGCAGGCACTGATTCTACATGTCTGCATTCCTATTCCTAGAACTGAATTTAGACAATAACTTGGAATGAGGTAGGGAAATAGCTTATATCCAACAGAGGAGGTGAGAGAAGGTGAGTAAAATGGAACGAAGTCTTTGTGTTGCTCTAGGAATTGGCAAATAGTTTATTTTCAGATGCAAATGTTCTTGAAACAAAAATGCTAGATGGTTTGCATGTATGGTCAGTTGTCTAAAGGAACCGACTATGGAAAGTTGTCAAATAATATAACTAAATTTAATTGTTCATTAGAAATGCCACCAAGTCATTCCTAGACTTTTCATTCTATTTCAGTACATTCATTATACCTCCGGATGCACGTGTGGAAAATTATTAAATATTCACGTTTAGTGATAATAAAATGTGCCCTTTCTGCATAAGTGTACAAGTATTAGATTACATGCTCCCATCCTCTTTCCCTTTGGTTCCTTATTGTCTGTGAAATGGGATAATATTTGTTCCCTATGCAAAAACTCATTATGAGTATTTATATTTTCTAAATGCTCATTTACTCCCTTATGGGTTACCAAAATATCTAAAATATGCATGGAGATTTTAAAAGGTATGTTGAAATTTACAACAGGGAAATTCCATATTGTGAATATTATCTCAATGCATCTTTATGTTGACTTTATTGTTAACAAGGTATGATGATCACTCATGGGAATACAAATACCAATATGAAAGAGACAAAGTTATGAAGATAGTTGAATGTTCATTCATTTATCATTGCCACTCGAGACCACATTGTCAAATGACAACTTGTGTCCATGTGTTTGTGTGTATGTGTGTGTGTGTGAGTGTGTGTGTGTGTTCCTGTGTGTGTGTGAAAGCACTGAGGTGATGTGTAAAGTAGACCAGGTCCTGTCCTTCTATCCTTGGACACGATCATGAGTGGACTCTTGTATGAACACTGTTGGTGACCTGCCCAGACGCTCTTTACCTACAGGGGCTCTAATCCAAACCCTACTTGGTATGAGTTTGGGCTCCAGAGTTCACGGCCATTCCTTTCATGAGAAAGCTTCCCTCAGCTGAAAGGGAGCCACATTGCCAGGCGGTCTGGGGAACTGGTGGGGGCAGCTCAGAGCCAGTGACAGACTATGGGATGGATAGAAAGTGCCAATGCCAAGGCAGGACTGCGTTTCATGCTCCAGAGTTGTGCTGTCCAATACTTTAGTAAGTAGCCACGTTAGCTGCTTACATATAAATTCATTAAATTAAATAAAATATAAAATTCAATGTCTCAGCTAGGACATTTAAATGCTCAACTATGACTGGTGAAGAGTGGGCATAGTTTTGGACAGTGAAGACAGAGTATTTCTACCACCACAGATGGATGCTTCTACTGGAGAGTTCTGTCCAACATCTCATGGGATCAGGCTCCTGCTCTGTTCCACTGGAGACCACATCCTTGCTTAGCAATATTCTCTGCTGTTTTCCTTCCCTCACCCCATTTATCCCGAGAGCATTCCCTGAATAAACAACACGCAATGGAAATTGTACTTCATTGTCTTCTTCTATAGAACCTGTCCTACAGCCCTGTCCGTGTTCATCACATCTGTCATTTCCTATGTAGTGATGGCTGCATTCCCCTCATTTTCTCATCCCCCATCATCATTGGGGGCCTGCTCTCATATGTCTGAGGTCAGCTCAGACCCATGAGACTGAAACATCAAGAAAGCAACAGCTATTCATTTGTAGCACTAAGGCTGCGGAAATCTTGCCTGCAATTTTTCAGGATTCATTCAGGAACCAGATAGGGCAGCATGTGTATGCCAAATATATCAGTGAATGTTATATATTTGAAATGTCTTAAATAGAGACATTATCCTGAGATCTTTTCCTTTAAGATGTGTAGTGTGCATAGACTAGTATCTAGTTTTGTGGACATATGTATTCTTCCACTAAAACTTAGAATTGTATGTCAGCATTGAGCTATTATGGTAATTGGAAATTCCTACTCCATCACCGTATGTGTGTCAGTACTAAGCATTTAACCTCTCACATTTGATGCATTTCTCTTAGTTATTATTGTAACATTGTGTTCTTCTGAGATGTCATTTGAATTATATACTTTTCTGATGTGAATTATTACATAGATTGGCAGTGTCTTTGTAGCTTCTGTTAATTTTTCTTTTCACTAATAACATTTCTTTCTCTCCATCTATAATGTGTAGTTTTTTCAAGTATTTATCTTTCATATGGAAATTAATAATATAGGTGTAATCTATCACTGGGCTTTCCTGTACCGTGTCATATCATGATAGTTGCTAGGGACACGTACTTTGCTCCTGTGCCCAGGAAGGACATGTTCACTATTTCCAGCCAGTTTTATTTATATAGTTTGTCTCAGATGAATCAATGCATCTTACTGCATTTATTTGTTTCATGCTACCAAACAAAATGATGGTTCTTTGTCTAATTACACCATTCTTCAAATTTTAAAAATGTTTATTTGGTTTTGAGAGATAGAAAGACTGAGTGTGAGCAGGGGAGGGGCAGAGAGAGAAGGAGACACTGAATCTGAAGCAGGCTTCAGGCTCCAAGCTGTCATCATGGAGCCCACAATGGGGTTTGAACCCATGAACTGAAAGATCATGACTTGAGTTGACGTGGGCGCTTAACCGACTTAGCCACCTGGGTGCCCCCAATTACAACATCTTTTTAAACGTGGTGAGAAGGAAATGAAATGAAATTTCCCATTAACCTCAGTGGACACATATCCTTTCTCTTGGAAGATTGCCTCTGTGTGCTGCACAAGGTTTAAGAGGTGTGGATGTGAAGAAGGGGACGAGGAAGGAACAGAGTGACCCAGATCAGCAGAACATACTCGTGAGACTCGATGGAAGAACGCATTTCGCAGCCTGATCTTTCCTATGTCTGGTGTCACTAAAGGATAATAATTTTCCTGAATTGTGATGAGAAAAACAATAGCAGTAACATGGTAGACTATGATGTGAGTGCTGTAGTTCCCTCCCCACGTGCTCTCCAGCAACACACTGGGGGCAATTGTTCCATATAGGGACGATGACATTCTTGTGTCTGCTTCAGTGCACATCTCATTTGTCTGATATTTTATTTTTCAGCTGAAAATCATAATCATTTTTGTACCTGTCATGTAGCCATTACATAATTTTTTATACACACATACACACACATACACACATGATCCTGGAAAGCAGCAAATCATATGTACATGTTCATCTCACCAGGATTTTATCTTTTCTCAACTGTCTTCTTTGTCCTGATTGACATAATATTGTTAACATATATCGTGATTTTATTCTCAAGGTGCAGTAGCATATCGGTGTTTTCTTGGGATGAGTTTACATTTTAGTTTTGCCTTTCTTCACCTTGGTAGTGCTTTCTTAATTAGGCACATTAAAAAGTTTGTGGGCAATTTATTTCAGGTAAATATATCGATATGTGTGTGTTTGTGCGTGAGACTCAAGCATGGTTTGTTATTTGTTCTTCTGAGCAGGTGTTAGTCAGAGAACACATCCTGTTGTTGCACACTTAGCCTGTCACAAATAACTGTATAATTATTTCTATGAAGAAAATTTTTCTGCACAGATTTTTTATGTGGAGACCACTGATCATATGTTTATATGAACTCAAAGGAGGTATAAAAAAGTGTGAAATACATTATCGTCTCTTCAAATATTATGAATATTTCATGCCCATTTTGTACCTGTTTCTTTCACACATCAATGGGTCCTCCCCCAAACCTGATTCAGATTGTAAAGTCTTAGAAGAATTAAAAATGCACGGTATGTCCAACCATTTGAATATGATACAACTGAAGGACTCACTTTCTGGTGCCTCTTTGGTCAGTGTATAACTATTCATCTTCTTCAGTAGTAAGCGTGGGTAGAAAATCGTCATCACCCAGCCTCGAACCTGGCAATGTGTTTGGTCCAGTGTCACTAACTCTGCAAGGTAGCTCCCAGAAAGCTGATAATTGTCGTGATGTGGACAGATGTCTGAGATTTTGTATAATACCAAAATATTGGTTTCTTTATATCTTTCCTTATACTGCTATAAGTTTTGCATTATACTTCTTTGACCCATCATTGCTTTGAGAATGTATCTGTTTTTATCTCTGTGTGTTTATCTCTTTATTTATTTTATCATGGGAGTGATGTAAAACATTACAGTTTGTACATACTTACATGGTTGGGTAAATTTTTAAAATGTTTATTCTGATTAGGATGTCGATAAGGAATAATCCTACCTCTTTCAGGAATTTTATGAAATTTAATGGGTAATGTGTGAGATGGAAATTTGCAGAAGGAAGACTAAGTGTTGGTCAATGGATTTTAGAGTTCAGATTCCAGCTGGCTCTGCATGGCCAATGAATTTTCAGAGTTCCTGTTAAATTGGTATGATAATTTGAAGCACGTTTCAGGCCAAAGTTAAGCAATGTAATTGAACGGTACTGTTCTTGGGTTCTCTCAGATTGAGTGTTTGTTTTACTACGTACAAAAAAAACCTATGTGGCTTTCCCAAATATAATACATTAGCTAGAGAGGCAATACTGCCAAAATGGTTATGTAGAAATAGTTGTGACATTTTGAATGTAATTGAATTCTTCATATAAGTACATCCTAGGTCATAAGTTCCTATATCGGCATGTTTTTTCCACAGTAAGTGGTCATATATATGCATGTATTTTTAAATGTGTATTTATGTATTTTGAGAGAGAGACAATGAGGGAGCAGGGGAGGTGCAGAGTGAGAGGGAGAGACACGGAATCCCATGAAGGCTCAGTGCTGTCAGTGAAGAGTCCAACACAGGGCTTGAACCCATGACGCATGAGGCCATGGCCCCAGCTGAAACCAAGAGTCAGGTGCTTACCCGCTGAGCCACTCAGGTGTCACCAGATTATATTTTAATGCATGTGTTGTGTGTGCAAATCCTGTTGTGTAGAATCATGAGACACATGTTTATAATAACATCTCTCCTTCTCCCTTATACATTTTTACATAGCTTAAATCTGCAACATACATATATTTTTATAGTACTTTAAGTTATAGTAAGTGTGGACTGAAAGACCCTTATATTCCAATGACTGATGCAAACACAAGGTCCATAATTTGATTTTTCTTACATTAAATAGTAATGATTTACTTTTTCTTGTAATGTGAACTGTATTGGTATAAGCTATGTCAATTTCCATGAGTATATCATTATTCAAATTATTACTGATAAAGTCCATGACCGTGTGTTTTCATATGATCGATTCAACCCCCTGCCACCTTTTTTTCCTTTTTGAAGATTTCTCTTAAAAATGGCTAAATACTTGCTGTTGACAGGAAACATGTGTTAAGAAAGGATGGACCTGAAAAATGGAAGTTCTTTCACTGGCTTTATCCTGCTGGGTTTCTCTGACCGGCCTCAGCTGGAGCGAGTCCTCTTTGTGGTTCTTCTCATCTTCTATCTGCTCACCCTGCTGGGAAACACAAGCATCATTGCATTGTCCCGCCTGGACCCACACCTGCAGACTCCCATGTACTTTTTCCTGTCCAACCTAAGCTTTCTGGACCTGTGTTACACGACCAGCACTGTTCCTCAGCTGCTGGTTCATCTCAGGGGAACAGACAAGTCTATCTCCTTCGCTGGCTGTGTAGCTCAGCTCTTCGTCTCTCTAGGGTTGGGATGCACAGAATGCATTCTGTTGGGGGTGATGGCATTTGACCGCTATGCAGCCGTCTGCATGCCCCTGCACTACACAGTGATCATGCACCCCCGTCTCTGTGCCCTGATGGCTTCTGCATCGTGGTTCATTGGTTTTGCCAACTCCTCATTGCACACGGTGCTCATCTTTCTTGTACCACTTTGTGGGAGAAATAAAATAGATCACTTCTTTTGTGAGATCCCCCCACTGCTCAAGCTTGCCTGTGTTGACACCACTGTGAATGAGTCTGAGCTCTTCTCTGTCAGTGTGATCATTCTCCTCATACCTGTGGCATTAATCACATTCTCCTATGGTCGGATTGTCAAGACAGTGTTAAGAATAAAGTCAGCTTCAGGGCAGAGGAAAGCGTTTGGGACATGTGGGTCCCACCTCACCGTGGTCTCCCTGTTCTATGGCACAGGCATCTACATTTACCTTCAGCCCAGCAGCAACTACTCCCAGGATCAGGGCAAGTTCATTTCTCTCTTCTACACCATTGTCACCCCCATGGTCAACCCTGTCATATATACTCTGCGGAATAGGGATATGATTGGAGCAATGAAGAAAGTGTTCTGTAGGGATATGACCCTAGATGACTGAGGGGAAGACCATTTGACAGAAGACTTTGAATGCCAGGGTCTTTCAGGTTTTTGTGTCCTCCATATTTCCCCTGATAACTCTCAAGGGAAATTCCTTAATTCATTCTTTTATGCAAGTGGGTGCTCAAACTCTAAGTTCATGCATGCATTACAGCCTCCAGAGATGCTGATTTAGTATTCCAAGGCCATCTGCATCCTATTAATATTTTAAAAAGTTTCAAAGGATTTTCCTATTTCACCCTCATTTGGGAACACTATTACATTTCTAATTGCAAAGAACAAAGACACACACACCCTAAAAACATAGCAAAATAAGAATGGAAACCACCAGTACACTATAATAAATATTGTAGCATTCTCCAGCAATTGCTGGAGCCTATTGCTTATTCTTGCAATTTGATCACGGCTCTATTACAACATTTGGAGCCTCACTGGGTCACAGCTTTTTCCCAGAAGTAGGAGGGCAACTGTAGGAAAAACAAACTTTAGCTGAGAGAAAGCTTGCAAACATCCATCCTGATAAAGCTGGTCACATATCATTCTGTGGTGTAATGTTGCCATTCTGACACTGTTTTCGTTTTGAACACAATTCTTTGTTTTTCAAATGTTCTTGTTTGAAATTAATATTTATTATTTTATTTTTAAATTAAAAATAATTTAATTTTTAATAATTTAATAATTAAAATAAATATAATTTATGTATTATAAAAATAAAAATAATTTAAAAATAATTTAATTTTTATTGTCATTCCCTTAGAGTTAACTTACAGCATTATATTATATTACTTTATACTTTAACAGTACTTTATAAAGTACTTTATAGTACTTTCCTGTGCAATATAGTGATTCAACATTTCCATCATCACAGGTGCTCTCTTTAATCTCCATCACCTTTTTAACCCCTCCCCCCAGGCCATCCACTGTGGCAGCAGTGAGCCCAGAGAAGGGAAGGGACATTCTCAGTTCATGCATCCCTACCTTCGTAGCCCTGTCCTGGCCTTAGAATTGTCACATGTTAACATAACGTCAGGGTGTGCAGTGTAGGTTGACTGCACTCTGAACACGCCCTCTGCATCCTGCTAAACTCACTCCTGGATCAGTCATCAGAGCGCAATCACCCCTGTAAGTCCCTCCTGTACCTCCTAGTCTGCATATTTTGCCACTACTGTTTGCCAGAGTCCCGCTCTGACCAGGCTCATGGAGGAGGCAGGAACAGGTCACGGACCACTGGCAACCCTACCTTTGCAGGTGACTGCTTTTTGGATGCTTGTTTTGTGACACGGGTGAGAGCTCTCTTTCACTGCTGTGGTGTTGTGTCATGTTTGAGCCGTGATGGTGCAGACTGGGAACCACCGTGTGTAGACATGTGGTTTGCAGGGACAAGGGGGCTGGGTGTCAATGCAGAAAGGAGAAGGTGAACTCCTGGAGATCAGTGGGGTCAGGGGAAGGGCTCCCCTAGGTGGCCTCAGAGACAGGACACTGGCTTCTGGGAGGAGACATTTCCTTCTTTCCCCATGGCCCTTCCTGCTATTTTGGAATTCAGTTGACATGAGACAGAGTAACAGGAGAAAACAGCCAAAGTTTTATTACCACCACACGGAGGCCCAATCTGGACATTAAGACCCAAAGAAATGAACAACCAGGTGGTTTTTACCCTGTTTACAGAGAGACAACAGATGAGCGTGGAATTGACAGGACAAAGAAGACTGGGGTTTGCAGCTGCAGTTAGCAGGGAATGCGAAGCAGAACGTGGGCTGAGGTAGTGGGTTAGCAAAAAGTAGCAGGTTTATTTCTACAGGCTTCTCAGTTCTAAGGTCCCTAGCTGTGGTGATAACTGGTTGTTTTTACTTCTTGGACCTGGGAGGAGACTTTCATTTGGGAGATATTTCCTGCTTCCAGGGGGACAGAGGAGGGTGTGATGTCCTCCCACCTGCTCTTTCCCCAGTAGCTTCTATTCACGGTGATCAATATGCTGTTGAGGTTCACGTTGGGGGGCCTCCCTGGGTTCCCACACTTGCTCCGTTTAAAAAATTTAATTCTATTGATTTACATTGTTGGGTGGATTTATTTCAACCACTGGAGTGAATGAAATCTATGAGGTCTCTAGGAAGTGTAAGTTCTTCTGATTCGTGAACCTTTTCTGAGAATGGTTTCAACCCCTTTTCAGGATGAGGCTGTTCAGGTGTACTTGTGTGTTGAGTCTCAGAGAAGCATCGTGAATGTTTCTATTGATTGGGTTATTTGGGATCTCCAGGATCAATGGCCTGTCTTGATCAGTGGTCAAAGCCTTTGACAGGGCCCCGTCCCCCTGAATCTGTGGTAGCAGGTCACACATAATGCTTTTTCACATTTGTAAGTCGTCATTTCAAGCACTTGGAAACATGAAATGGTTTTGAAAGACTCTCTTTGGAAAGCTTCTTTAGTAACTTATCTCTAATGAGAACTCAGTTTTAATGTATTTAAAGGAAGCATGTTGACTAAGAATGTGTTCTTTCTAGCTTAAAATCAGCCTCTCCCAGGTTTCACCCTCCCTCTTAGAAAAACCATCTCTGTTCCCACAGAATGATTCTCCTCATAGTCTGCCACAACGTGTTACATTTTGGTTTTCATTTAGGTAGAAGCAATATATATATTAATATATTATTAAACACATACACCCACGGACATGCTCGTGCACAAAATGTGCTCCATATCCAATCACCTGTGGGCCAATCTCTGAACCCTTTTGTGAAGATGATTACTACAAGAAAATATGTTTCCTTGAGCTTATCCTACTTAGAAGTGCCAGGCTCATACATGATGTATTTCCAATATGTTCTGAAATACAAATACATCCTAGTGTATGTGGTAACAGTATCCCTGCAGATCACATTGAATGGAGAAAAAAAAAACTCTTTCCAAGAGGTGGTGGGAGTAATGGCTGTTGGTAGAATCTGGTACCACTAAAGAGCTCCATGGAACAAACTATACCCCTATAGACACAATAAGCTAAGAAATTTAGAAGTCACCGTGAAAATTCTTGACTCTTTTTCAAATATTAGTTGTCTGTATGTGGATGGGTTTATTTCTGTGCTCTTAATTGTGTTCCTTTGGTGTATGTGTCCGTTTCTTGATCTAGTAACACGCTGTTTTGATTCCTAGATATTTATAATGTGGTTTGAATCAGGAAGTAGGCTGCCTCCAGCTTTGTTCTTCTTTGTTGGAATGGCTTTGGCAATTGGGACTTTTGTGGCTCCATACACATTTCAGGATTGTTTCTTATTCTATCTGTGAAATATGCCATTCAAATTTTGATAGGGATTGCATTGAACCTAGAGATGATTTTGAATACTGTGAAAATTTTTCAGTCTTAATATTTTTAAATATAATTCATTGTCAAGTTGGCTAACATACAGTGTGCTCTTGGTTTCAGGGGTAGATTCCCATGATTCATCGCTTATATTGCAACACCCAGTGCTCATCCCAACAAGTGCCCTCCCCAATGCCCAATTCACGAACACAGGATACCTTAATTCTCTTCAATTTGTTCCATCAACTTATGCAGTTTTAAATGTAGAGCTATTTTGCCTCCTTGGTTAAATTTAATCCTATGTATTTTATCATTTTTGATGCTATTGTGAATGTGGGATAAAAAAAATCTTTTCATGTTTTTGGAAATGGCAAGACTTAATTCTTTTTATTGCTGAGTACTATTCCATTGTGTGTGTGTGTGTGTGTGTGTGTGTGGTGTGTGTATCACAGTTGCTTTTTTTTAATTTAATTTTTTTTAACTTTACATCCAAACTAGTTAGCATATAGTGAAACAATGATTTCAGGAGTAGATTCCTTAATGCCCCTTACCCATTTAGCCCATCCCCCCTCCCACAACACCTCCAGCAACCCTCAGTTTGTTCTCCATATTTATGAGTCTTATCTATTTTGTCCCCCCGTTTTTATATTATTTTTGTTTACCTTCCCTTATGTTCATCTGCTTTGTCTCTTAAAGTCCTCATATGAGTGAAATCATATGATTTTTGTCTTTCTTGACTGATTTATTTCACTTAGCATAATACCCTCCAGTTAAATCCATGTAGTTGCAAACGGCAATATTTCATTCCTTTCGATTGCCAAGTGATACTCCATTGTATATGGAGGATGTGGTAATATATACCACATTTTCTTTACCCATTCATCCATCGATGGACATTAGGGACCTTTCCATACTTTGGCTATTGTTGAGAGTGCTGCTCTAAACCTGGGGGTGCACGTGTCCCTTTGAAACAGCACACCTGTATCCTGTGGATAAATGCCTAGTAGTGCAATTGCTGGGTCATAGGGTAGTTCTATTTTTAGTATTTTTTGGAACCTCCTTACTGTTTTCCAGAGTGGCTGCACCAGCTTGCATTGCCACCAACAATGCAAAAGAGTTCCTCTTTCTCCGCCTCCTGGCCAACATCTGTTTTTGCCTGAGTTGTTAATATTAGCCATTCTGACAGGTGTAAGCACCACAATTTCTTTATCCATTCATTCATCTTCTTACTTCATGCAAATGTTTATGGCCATTTGGGCTGTTTCCATAAATTGGCTATTGTTGATAGCACTGCTATAAACTTTGGGGTACATATGCCCCTACAAATTAACACACTTGCATCCTGTGGATAAATTCCTAGTAGTGCTATTACTGGGTTATAGGGTAATTCTATTCCTAATTTTTTGAGAAATCTCCACAGTGTTTTCCAGAGTGGGTACAACAGTTTTCATTTGCACCAGCAGTGCAAGAGGGTTCCCTTTTCTCCACATCCTTGCCAACATCTGTTGTTTCCTGACTTGTTAATTTTAGCCACTCTGACAGGTGTGAGGTGGTGTCTCATTGTGGTTTTCATTTGTATTTCCCAGACAATGAGCATATGACATGTGTCTTTTAGCCATCTGTGTCTTTTTTTTTGAGAAGTGTCTGTTCATGTCTTTTGCCCATTTCTTAGCTGGATGACTTGATTTTTAGGTGTTGAATTTGACAAGTTCTTTATAGATTTTGGATACTAACCCTTTATCTCGTATGTTGTTTGCAAATACCTCCACCCATTCCGATGGTTGCCTTTTAGATTTGTTGATTTTTTTTTCCTTTGCTGTGCAAAGGCTTTTTATCTTGATGAGGTCCCAATAGTTCATGTTTACTTTTGTTTCCCTTGCTTCTGGAGACATGTCTGGTAAGAAGTTGCTGCAGCATAGGTTAAAGAGGTTGTTATCTGTTTTCTCCTCTAACATTTTGATGGTTTCCTGTCTCACATTTAGGTCTTTCATCCATTTTGAGTTTATTTTTGTGTATGGTGTAAGGAAGTGGTCCAGGTTCATTCTTCTGCATGTCACTGTCCAGTTCTCCCAACACCATGTGCTGAAGAGACTGTCTTTTTTTCCACTGGATATTCTTTCCTGCTTTATTGAATCCACTGAAACTTATGGAAAGCTTAGGAAAGAAATTACAGAAGACACAAAGAAATGGAAAAACATTCCATTCTTGTGGATTACTAGAGCAAATACTGTTCAATTGTAGATACTACCCAAAGCAATCTACACATTCAATGCTATCCCTATCAAAATTACACCAGCATTCTTCACAGAGCTAGAACAAACAATTCCAAAATGTGTGAAACCAGAAAAGATGCCAAATAGCCAACGTAATGTTGAAAGAGATATCTATAGCTGGAGGCAGCACGATTCCAAACTTCAAGCTGTATTACAACGCTGTTATCATTAAGACAGTATGGTACTGGCACCAACACAGATGTATACATCAATGGGCCAGACTCGAGAATCCAGAAATGGACCCACAAATCAATGGCCTATTAATCTTCAACCTACCAGGAAAGATATCCAGTAGACAAAAGAGAGTCTCTTCAGCAAATGACTGGACTTCCCGTACTATGTTCTGTAAGAGTAATGAGGGTGGGCATCCTTGTCTTGTTCTGATCTTAGAGGAAAAGCTTTCAACCTTTTGCCACTGAGTATGTTACCACGAGTCTGTCATGTATGGCCTTTCTTATGTTGAAGCACATTCCATCTACAACTAATTTGTTGAGAGTGTTTACCATGAAAATATATCATGTTTTCTCAAATGTCTTACTGCATCTATTGAGAAAAACATAAGTTTTTTATTCCACTCTACTCATGTGATGTATTGCATTGACTGATTTGTGTATGTTGGTTTGTCCTGTATCCCTACTACATCCCTCTGATCATGGTGAAACTTTAAATGTGCTGCTGAATTCGATTTATCAATATTTTGTTGAAAAATTTTGCATCTATATTTTGCAGAGATACTGGTCTATAGGTTTCCTTCTTTTTTTCTTTCTATGATTTATCTGTGTTTTACATAAGGTTAATGCTAATCTTGTGAAATGTGTTTGGGATGTTTTGTCTCTTCAATTTCTTTGAAGAGTTTGAGAAGGATTGGTGCTAGCTGTTTTATAAATATTTATGAGGGAAGAGGTAACTATATTTGTATCAGACAAAATAGGCTTTAAGCTAAAAATGAAAACAAGGGATAAAACCTTCAGTATACAAGGGGGTCAATTCATCAAGAAGATATAACAAGGGTAAATATATGGGAACCAACACGGGAGCACCCAAATGTATTAGGCAAATGCTAACAGTTATGAAGAGAGAAATAGACAACTATATAATAACAGTAGGGACTTATATTCTAATATTAACAATGGACAAATCATTCTGACTGAAAGTCAACAAGGAAATATTGGACTTGAGCCATAATTAAAAACATTCAATACACATATATGGAACTTTGATCCAACAGCAACACAATGCATATTCTTACCAAGCACACCAGGAGCATTCTGCAGGATAGACCATAAGATAATTTATATAGCAAGTCTGTGAAAATTGGGGAAAATTGCCCTCTTGCAAGTGTCTTTTTTGATCACACTCCGATGAAAATGAACATTGACAACAAAGAAAAGCCAAAAAAAAAAAAAAGAAAGCTCAATTTTGCAAAGATTTAAAAATTAAATAACATACCTCCCCGAAACTAATGGGTCAAACAAGACATCAAAGGGAAATCAAGAAACATCTTGAAAAAACGAAAACACTACTTACTAAATTATAGGATGCTGCTAAAGCAATGCTAAAGGGAAAGTTTACAGCATTTAAAGCACTACAGTAAGACAAAATATTCTTAAATCAACGACGTAGCTTTACTCCTCCAATAACTAGGAAAAGACCAAAATAAGCTCCAAGTTGGCAGAAGGAAAGAAATAACCAAGTTCGAACTGAAATAAATGAAATGGACACCATAAAACAATTGCAAATCAACTTAGAAGGAAGAAGAGAACCAGAACTCACTGTACAAATGATCTTCTTTTGAGGTCTTCGAAGGAAAGTTAGGTAAGTTCATTCTACTAGACTAAATATTATTTAGATCATAAGCACTATATAGTCTACTGGTTCAGTACACCGGAAAGAAGTAACATAGCTCATTTGCAATACAAAGCCAATCACGTGTGAAAGGAACACAAATCTTTATGTGATTATTTAGTATCATAGTATTCTGATCATATCAGGCTTGCTTCAAACTGATTAAAATTAAGTGATTCGAAGTACATCATGCACACGAGAGTGGAAGTAGCTTCAGGGTAAAGTCTGATGACATTTCCCATGTTGTACACCTTCTATCAACCACGCTCAGATCCATCATCAGAATATAAGCAGAACCCCGAATTCTCCTCCCCCACTTCTGCTTCCAGTCGTGACTCTTCTGGGCAACCACCATTCTGGCTTCCAATACCACAGATTCATTGTGCCTGCTTCTGAATTTCACATGAATTAAAAGTAAATTTTATACCATTCAATTCGAACAGTATGAACTGTTTTGTAGCTGGCTTCCTTCACTCAGCAGTGTGTTTGCAAGAGGCATTCATGCTGATGTATGTAGCTATTATTTGTTGATTCTCATTATTGTATACATTCCAATAGAGGATACATCATAGTTATTTTTAGATTCTTTTATTGAACCCATATTCTCCCCACTAGAATGTTGAGCTCCATGGAGACAGGGCTGAGTGTTGTGATTGCTGATCACAGTCAAAGTCAGTGGAACAATGCCCTAGACAGAGGAGGTGCTTTATAAGGATTTGTTGACTTCAGTGACAACCGGGTTGTAGTCACCCAGAATCTGCAAACCCTGTATTAGCTCCCTCTGGAGCCTGTGGTTCCTCTCACCAGTCTCCTCAGCGCCCCCTTGACCTCCTTGTTCCTCAGAGTGTAAATGAGGGGATTCAGTAGGGGAGTCACCAGAGTGTAGAAGAGAGCAATGCTTTTGTTGACATCCTGCGAGTAGCTGGAGGGAGGCTGGAGGTACATGGAGATGAGTGTGCCAAAGAAGATGACCACCACCATCAGGTGGGAACCGCAGGTTCCGAAGGCCTTCCGCCTGCCCCGGGCCGATTTGATCTTCAGGACGGCCCTGGTGATGTGGCCGTAGGACACTAAGATGAGCGACAGAGGCACCACGAGGAAGAAGACACTGACCGCGAAGAGTTCAGCCTCATTGAAGGAGGTGTCAGCACAGGCCAGCTTGAGCATCACGGGCACTTCACAGAAGAAATGGTCCACCTGGTTTCTCCCGCACAGGGGCAGGGTCATGGTCAGGGCCGTCTGTAGCACCGAGTTGCCGAACCCTGTGAGCCAAGCAGTTAGGACCAGGCGCAGGCAGAGCTGCGGGTGCATGATGATCAGGTAGTGCAGTGGGCGGCACACGGCGGCGTAGCGGTCATAGGCCATGACCGACAAGAGCACACACTCCACGCCCCCGAGCCCCAGGGCAATGAGGAGCTGGGTCACGCAGCCGCCATAGGTGATAGTCTTGTCCCGCCCCTTGAGGTTGGCCAGAGTCTGAGGGACGGTGCAGGTAGTCAGACACAGGTCCATGAAAGAGAGGTTGGAGAGGAAGCAATACATGGGGGTGTGCAGGCGAGGGTCCCACAGCGACAGGAGTATAATGGTGCCATTGCCTAGACAGCTCAGGACATAGCCCATCAGGATGACCACAAAGAGAGGCGTCTCCAGCTGAGGCCTGTCGGAGAAGCCCAGGAGGAGGAATCCTGAGGAGGTGCTGCCATTCGCTCTTTCCATGGCACGCAGTCTGCACAGTTAGCAGGACTCCCCTGTTTTCTCTTGCAGCTTCAGTCCAGCCCTGTTTTCCCAGAGTGGGCACGTTGAGTCTGGGTAGAGGCCTGAGAGTTTGCACACACCCTTCCTTGTTGGGGAGCGACGGGGTGATAAACAGCCACTAAACGGGAGCATCTTCTGTGTTTCGGGCACTGCCCTAGACGTGGGTGCACTTTCTCCCAATGACTTCTGAGGTTGGCACGTTCCTGATCTGTGTTGACTAGATGAGCAAAGTGAGTGTGAAGGAGGTTCAGTAAGTTGCCCAGGGGCACTCACCAGGCTTCAGACTGACTCCACAACCTGGGTTCTTGACCAGCAGGGACACCAGCATTCACTTTTTGTGAATGCATGAACACTGAAGGTAACTGTTGTTTCTCAAAAAAATTAATCTAGTCGTTCTGAGTAAGGTGCAAGTTTGCACTGTCCCTTCCCTCTATGTTTGTTTGCCATCAAGAATTGTAATACGTGCATCTGGCTTTCCTACTTCTAATTTATGGGGAGAAAAAAATATGTTTTCTGAAAGTGCATAGAGAAATTTACCATTAGCAATTTTATACAAGGGGAACAATACATTTTGATGCATAAACTAATGAACGCTGGGGATGGAGCCTGAAATCGTGGTTATGATTGGGAAGCATCTATTGGAAATGATTGAAGAATTCATCGTGCCCAGCGTTCACTTTGCAGGATGACTAAACCTGACTAATTATCACTGACAGCAATTTCAGTAAAATGTCAGGAAATCATCAATCCAATGTTTCATTTTCTTTTGTCTCACATTACAACTCCCTTTCAAACTTTTTTAGTATAGTGGAGAAATATTTTATCAGCATCTCAGTCTGTACTTCCTGTAAAGGTCAACCTCGTAGGAATCATTCTGTTTTTTACCAAAATCATTGGGCTTGCTCTTAGAAATAAACTCCCTTCACCCTTCGCACCATGAGGCAAGCTTAATAATAAATACAACCTGGAAAAGAGTTATAACTCATAAAGTGATGGAAAAGAATCTGGCATTTACTAGAGTCACAAACAGTCTTTGTTGAATGAATCAGAATAGTCAAGAAGATTATGAACTTGAACACGTTATTGAAAATGAGTCTAGGGTTTATAGACACTCAGAGACCTTAGCAAAGCAAAGGAAATCCGGAACAACAAGTAGATAGTCTTGATTATTCAAATTCTAGGATTTTTCACCAAATGCTATGTTGTATGGAAACTTGCAGAACTCTGTATTTTTAAAAGTAACTTTTCTAATAGCAAAATCAATGATGAGCCTAGAGGAGCTCCGGTCACCTCTCTATTATGCTTCCTTTAGGATTCTTGGTCCATTTATCCTTTTATTCCTAAATCCTTTCACTGCTTCTTTGGCTCTTGTTGCTGTGTTGCTGAAGGGTATAATGAATTTGAGAAAATAAGTTTAAAAATGCAATCAAGTAAGAAACAGAATACCAGGGTCATAAGTATAAGTCTACCAGTAATAAGCTTTGAGATTCTCAAGACTACTCTCCCACCCCAACTGTCCCCTTCAAATAAATGACATGATGTTTCTAGCTTTCAATAGGAAATAGGAGATATGATGATTGTAGCTCTTTGTTGAACCCTGGGAGATTTATGTTCCAATAGATCCATTGTCTCATACTGAAGAAGCCTCCTCAGTCCTTGCTTGTCTGTAGCAACAGCATGGATCTTAACGTCTATATCTTCCACATGATCAGGCCTTGGTCCCAAATATCCAGAATCATACAAAGGGCACTAGTCAGTAGAATTTGTCACATGTTTTTGGGGCTTACCTCTGCTTCTTCCCTCTATCCATGTGCTGTAAGGGTGAGAGAAGGGGCTTCTGCAGGCCATCGTGGTGCCCAGAAGGCTCCCACAGGGTTTACAATAGGCTGTTATTTCTGGGAGATCAACAAAACAGCTCATCACTCAGCCAAGAACTTGATTCTCAATGATTTTGTTCTTCTCAGTGATGCAGAGAAAGTGATTGGAACCAAGAAACCATATATTCTGCTAAGAAGCGTGTAAACTGCATTGTGCCTAGAAGGGAAGAATTAAGTTGACATAGACATTTTCACATGAATTTCCATATGCTGTATTATTTTCCTAGTCTTGATAACCAAGGTCCACTAACCAGGTCCGTCCTCAGGACAGCAGGAATGCACTGTCTCATATGTCAGGAGGACACAAATCCAACACGAAGATATTGGCGGGACCTCTGAAACCTGTCGGGGAGAATATACATCTTTGGACCCTTCTAGTCTCTGGTGGCTTGTTTGCTGGCAGTTTTGGGATTTCCTTGAGTTGTGGCTGCAGGATTTCAACTACTGCCTCTGTAGGCAGATGGCATTCTCCTTCACCTGTCTACTCTGTCCTTCTTATAGAAATACCAGTCACTTTGTGTTAGAGCATGCCCTGATTGAGTGTAACCTCATCTGAACTTGAATATGTTTGCAGAAAATTGTTTTCACATAAAGTCCCATTAACCTGAACTGAGCTTTAGGGTTTCAACCACTTTTCTGGTAGGGGAGGTTTGCAAGGGTCACAGTTCAACCGAATTGCAATAGTAGAATATACATATGCCTGTGAAATGATAACAGTTCTTTATTATAAATAAATACCTGCATGCACTGGTAAGACCAAGATGCAGGTATGAGTTCTATCTGATTTCAAGTTCTCGTATTCTCTTATTCCTACAGCAGAAGCCTACAGTGGTAGGAAACACTGATTCCCCGTATCTGGCATGAATATCCAATGAAGGCAATTGTCCTACAGACCTGTTTGTTACACTCACAGATCTGAAACATAACACAGATTCCATGCTTGTGGGATCTGCCACCGAGCATTTGGTTTGAGCTGGAAGAGAAAACACTTACAGTCTTTCACTCTCCAGTGAAGTGGTAATCAGCTAACCTGGAGGTCACATTACTCCTCCATCTAGAAGTTACTGTCAGGAAAGAGCAACTCACCCACAGACACCAGTTCTGCAGGCAGCACCATCAACCTCCCGGGTGTAAGGAATCAGCAGCAAAGGAAAGAATCTCACATCTTCTTAGTAACATTTGAATGAGTGTTAGAGTAAGAGCATGGCCTCTCTTTCCAAGGAAGAATAACAAAGATTACAGATATCCACCTAACTTTTGGAAGCAGCCACTGGTCTTTGAAGAACCACTACAGTTGTATGAAGTGAAGAGATTGGCATATGGATGGGAAAGTGAAGGTCCTGCAGATGAAAGTATATGACCACTGTCCCCGTGAAAGCTAGGACACTTAGACACTTCCCAGTGGTGTGTGGTCATTGATCTGTAGGAAAGTGTTAGGGGATCTAATAGGTAGAACAGAACCCTTAGAATAAAAACAGATTCGTGAATTTACAATATGGCAACTTTCAACAGGACAAACCTTGAAAAAGGCGAATCTGAGAGGCAAGGGCAGACACAATTACTCACTGCTCAGGCTCTGTTCAAGGTAGTAACACTTCTCTCCATCATTACTGTTAGCACAGGTTCTGTCATCCCCAGGGTTTACCTGGAAGATTGTCCACTCATTGCAGAGTGTTTTGGCACATGTGAGGAGGTGTAGTTGAGCGTGGACGGTGGGGCCTGCAGCTAAACACACTTTGGAATCTGCCCATGAATGAAAGGGCTAATATTATATCTGAGGGATGTTTTTTTGTAAGCCACCAAAGTCAAAGTACGTGCTCTAGGGACTGAGGATGTGTGTATTTTTAGTGGCCTCAGGAGGGTCCTGCCCAATGTAACTCATTAGCCTCAGTCGAAGTATATAGAGTTTGGCTCCCCAGAGGCAGCCAAAGAGGAAGGAAGGCTCTGGAGATGAGCAGGTAGTCAATCTTTTCCCACCAAATTGACTAGGAGTGAAACGACTGTCTCTTCCTAACTTCTATTTACCAATACTATTTAATACCATTGGTTACACTACTTTTTGTTAGTCTTTAAATTCCTTTTTCAAGTTGAGGTACAATTTTCATACAACGTAATTTTAGTTTGAGGCATACAACATAATGATTTGATCCTGGTATATATTGTGGGATGATCACCACAAGAAGTCTGGGTAACATCTGTTCCTGCACATAGTGGCCTTTTTTTCTTGTGAGGAGAACTCCTAAGATCTCTTAGCAATTTCCAAGTATACAAGATAGTGTCATTTCCTGTAGCTCCCATACTGTACATTATATCCCCAGGGCCAGTCTTTAGAGTCCCCCCCTTGTTTTCAGAACTGTCATCTTTTCCTACTTAGAAGAGGATATTCCTGAGCCTTTCCCCCTCATGTTAGTCATTTCCTTTCTTTGTTACTGAGTCACTGAAGAAAATTATTTTCCAATGGTGTAATCAACTCTATTACCTTCCAACTTTATGAGACCTTTTTACCCTGTGATCTCTTTTCGTTCTTCAACTTTTATATCCCACTATCTGTTTGTTCATCATCTAAACATATGCTCCTCTATCCTATGAGAAAAATAAAATTGGACTTAAGACCGTCTCTCCGCCCCATTTACTTCTAGCTGTCCTCTTCCATCAATTTCATCTGTTTGTGACCGGACACAGAGTATTGGTGCTTTTTCTCCTTCTGTCATCACTTCCAAATGTTCTTTGTTCCTTCTCCCCCTACCACTCTGTTGAAGTGGTTTTCTGTAAAACCTTTACTGTTCTTCCATTGCACAAAGCAGATGAGCTCACCGTCTTTGTCTTACTTGGTGTAGTATGGCGTTAAGCACGTCCCCTCCTTCATGAAACTGCTGTCCATTGGCTTCTCTCTTTTCCTGTATTTCGTGGGCCCTTGATTCTCATTTCTTTCTACCTGGGCACAAACTTCAATGTTTTGATTTCCTAACATTCTATCCTTTCTTCTCTTCTGTCTCTACACTGTTCCTGAGATACATTGCCATTTCCATGGCTTGAACTACCGTCTATCTAGAAATCTTTGTCAATAAATCTGCAATCCACATCCACAGTTTACACCCCCTCTTGAGTTCCATCCTAAAGCAAATGGAATCTTGGCTATATACTTGTGGATTATTTGTGAACTCTAAAATTTCTGATGTTTCATGTACTGAAAACAACGCTTTTCTACAGGTTAGGATTTCAGAATCTCAATACCAAACTCTCAGTAACCTCAGTGAGAACCCCCTGAAGTATTATTTTTTTAATTAAATTATTTATTTTGATTGAAAGAGATAAAGCATTAGCTAGGAAGGGGAAGAGGGGGAGAGCAGGAGAATTCCAAGTAGGCTCCATGCCGTCAGCACAGAACCCAATGCAGGGCTTGATCTCATGAACCATGGGATCATGAGCTGAGCCAAAACAAAGAGTCAGACACTTAACCAACTGAGCCACTCCAGCACCCCTCCCCTTACGTATTCTTGATTCTTCCCTCCATTTTCATCCTAACACTGAACCTAAGCCTTGTTCATTCTCTCCGACATATTTTTAGAATACATTCACTCTCCAGCACACATTTGTCAGTTGTTATCCATGTGTCAGTAAGATCTTTGTATCCTTGCCCAAACCATTTATTTCTTAAGCAATCTTCGAACCAAACCAACTCTAAGCTTCTACAGGATTATCTGAATTATTTTTCCTCAAACAACACAACCACATCAATCCTTGCTTAAAAATCGTTATGGCAACCATTGACTCCAAGATTAAATAAAAGGCACACCTTTAACATATGAAGTTGTATTTATTCTATGGACCCTCTAGTTGTGGGAAGAATCTCACAATGTATTAACCAGTGGATACACCATATCAGCTTGGGGCCAGCATTCTATTATGCATTTATGATTCTACTGCTTTGCTTCATTTGAAAGGTACTCTCTTGTCCTATTTTCCCATACACCATGTTCCATTACTAATTCAAGACGTTGCTCAAGGATCACGTTCTTTTTCTGTGTAATTTTTAATAAGTGGTTTTTATTATGCAAAAATTTTCATAGCCCCAATACATAACCTTTTGCTATAATGGTTCTTAAATAGGCTGTTTAAAACCTGCTGTTTGTTACCAGAAACTTTCATCTTTCCCCCCTCACCTTTAAGGAAGCATAATTAACAAATAAAACTAAGATTTTTAACATGTACAGCATGATGTTACACATATACCTTGTGAAAGGATTTGCCCATTGAGTTAATTAACACATCCATCTTTATGTTTATCTTTTTGCTTCTGTGTGAGAACATTTAAGTTCTATTCTCTATACAATACAGTGGTACCAACGATAGTCACCATGCTACATGTTAGATCACCAGACCTTTTTCGTCTTATAACTGAAAGTCTGTACCATTTTATCAACTTCTCTTTGTTCCCCCCTCCCATTCCCCAGCCCCTGGCAGACACTTTTTTATTATTCTGTTTCTATGAGTTGTACTTTTTTCCCTCCTACATGTGAAGGATACCACGTGGTATTTGTCTTTCTCTGTCTGGCTTATTTCTCTTAGCTTAATGTCCTCCAGGTACATCCATGTTGTCATAAATGACCGGATTTCCTGTTTGCTAAAGGCTGAATGATATTCCATTGTATATACACACCACAGTTTCTTTATGCATTCATTCCCCGGTGGACACTTAGGTTGTTTCCATACTTTGGGATAGTGAATAATACTGCTATGAGTATGGGAGTGCAGACATCTCTTTCAGATAATGAGTCATTTCCTTTGGATAAAAGCCCAGGAGTGGGATTGCTGGATTATATGGTAGTTCTGTTTTTAATTCTTTGAGGACCCAGCCTACTGTTTCCACAGGGGCTGCACCAATTTATGTTCCCACCAACAGTGCCCAAGGGTTCCTTTCTCCACATCCTGGCCACCACTATTTGTCTCTTGTCTTTTTGATTCTAGCCATTCTAACAGGTGTGTCCATTGATAGGTGAGTGGATAAAGAAGACGTGGTATATAATATACAATGGAATATCACTCAGCCATCAAAAATAATGATATCTTGCCATTTGCAATGATGTGGATGGAAGTAGAATGTTTTACACTCAGTGGAATAAATCGGAAAAAGACAAGTACCATATGATTTCACTCAGAAGTGGAATTTAAGAGAGAAAACTGATGAACATATGGGAAGGGGTGGGAAGAGAATAAAGGGAGACAAACCACAAGAGACTTTTCACCATAGAGAACAAACTGAGCATTGATGGAGGGAAGGTGGGTGGTTGGGGCTAGAGAGATGGGTATCAGGAGAGCACTTGTTGTGATGAGTACTAGGTGTTCTATGTAAATGATGATTCACTGAATTCTACTCCTGAAACTAATATTGCACTGTAAGTTAGCTAACTACAATTTAAACTAAAAAGAAACAAAGATGTGGTATGTATATACAATGGGATATTATTTAACCTTAAAAAAGAACATTTTGCCATCTGCTGCACAATCGGTGAATCTTGAATGCACTACACCAAGTAAAACAAATAAAACAGAGAAATGGAGACAAATACTGTATATTCTCACTTATCTAAGGAACTTTTAAAAAACAGTGCCAATAGATACAGGGAAGAGATTTAACGGATTGCTCCTTGCCAGGTAGGAGGGTGGGGGTGAGCATCATGGGTAAAAGGGGTCAAAATCTATCAACTTCCAGTTACAAAATCAATGTCATAAAGGTATAATGTACATCATGGTGACAAGAGTTAATAATATTGTATTGCCTATGTGAAAGTTGCTAAGAGAGTAATGTGAAAATCTCTCATCACAAAAATAATTTATTAGGTGTTTATGGTGATGGATGTTAATTATGTTTATTGTGGTGATCATTTTGCAATCTACACAAATATCGAATCATATTGTACCCCTGAAACTAATATAATGTTATGCTAATTGTATCTCAATTCAAAAGCAAGAAAATTATTTTTTTAATTTCTTTTTATTTATTTATTAATTTTTATTTTGGAAAGAGACAGAGTACAAGTGGGGGAGAAGGGAAGGGCAGAAGTAGAAAGAGAGAGAGAGAATTTTAAAAAGGTTCCATGATGAAAATGGAGCCCAATGCAGGGCTTGATCCAAGAACCCTGGGGACCCATGACCTGAGTTGAAATCAAGAGTGGGACACTCAACCAACTGAACCACCCAGTCACTCCAACAAGAGAATATTTTTTTACGTTTATTTATTTGTTTTGAGAGAGACAGAGCACAAGTAGGGGAGGGGCAGAGAGAGAGGGAAAGAGAGAGAATCCCAAGCAGGCTCCATGCTGTCAACACAGAGCCCAACATGGGACTCAACTGTGAGATCATGACCTGAGCCTAAATCAAGAGGTGGACGCTTAACTGACCATGCCATGCAGGTACCCTGAGAATTATGTTTTAAAAAGCTATTAGACGCAGTGTGTGTATATACCACATCTTCTTTCTCTGTTCATCGGTCAATTGACACTTGGGTTCTTTCCATAATTTGGCTATTATTGATAGTACTGCTTTAAACATTGGGGTGCACGTGCCCCCTTTGAGTCAGCAGTTTTGCATTCTTTAGAAAATAACCAGTAGTGCAATTGCTGGGTCGTTGGGTAGTTCTGTTTTTAATTTTTTGAAGAAACTCCATCCTGTTTTCCAGAGTGGCTGCACCAGTTTGCATTCCCACCAACAGTGCAAGACCGTTCCCATTGTCCACATCCTCACCAACACCTGTTTTTGCCTGAGTTCTTAATTTTAGCTACTCTGACTGGTGTGAGGTGGTATCTCAGTGTGGTTTTATTTGTCTTTCCCTGATGATGAGTGATGGTGAGCATTTTTGTTATGTGTCTGTTGGCATCTGGATGTCTTTGTCAAAGTGTCTATTCATGTGTTTTGCCCATGTCTTCACTGCATTATTTGTGTTTGGGGTGTTGAGTGTTGAAAGTTCTTTATAGGTTTTGGATACTAACTGTTTATCTGATAGGTCATTTGCAAATGTCTTCTCCCATTCCGTTGCTGTCTTTTAGTTTTGTTGATTGTTTTCTTTGCAGTGCATAAGCTTTTTATCTTGATGAGGTCCCAGTAGTTCATTTTTGCTTTTAATTCCCTTGCTTTTAGAGACAAGTTGAGCAAGAAATTGCTGTGGCTGAGGTCAAAGAGGTTGTTGCCTACTTTCTCCTCTAGGGTTTTGACTGTTTCCTGTCTCACAGTTAGGTCTTTCATCCATTTTGAGTTTACTTTTTGGATGGTGTAAGAAAGTGCTCTAGTTTCATTCTTCTGTGTGTTGCTGTCCAGTTCTTCCAGCACCATTTGCTAAAGAGGCTGTCTTTTTTTCCATAGGACGGTCTATCCTGCTTTGTGGATATTAGTTGGCCATAGATTTGTGAGTCCAGTTCTGGGTTCTGTCTTCTGTGCCATTGGCCTATGTGTCTGTTTTTGTGCCAGTACCCTACTGTCTGGATGATTACAGCTTTGTAGTAGAGGCTAAAGTCGGGAATCGTGATGCTTCCCCTGTTGGTTTTCTTTTTCAACATAACTTTGGCTATTTGGGGTCTTTCGTGTTTCCCTACAAATTTTAGGATTGTTTGTTCCTGTTCTGAGAAGAATTCGGTGCAATTTTGATTGGGATTGCATTGAATGTGTAGATTGGTTTGGGTTGTGCTGACATTTTAACAATATTTGTTGTTCCAATCCATGAGCATGGAATGTTGTTCCATTCCTTCATGTATCCTTCATATTCTTTCATAAGTTTTCTATAGTTTTCAGCATACAGGTATTTTACATCTTTGGTTAAGTTTATTCCTAGGTATTTTATGGTTCCTGATGCAATTGTAAATGGGATTGATTTCTTGATTTCTATTTCTGTTGCCTCACTATTGGTGTATAGAAATGCAACTGATTTCTGTACCTTGATTTTATATCCTGAAACTTTGCTGAATTCATGGATCACCTCTACCAGATTTTTGGTGGAGTCTTTCAGGTTTTCCATGTAGAGTAACATGTCCTCTGCGAAAAGTGACAGGTTGACATCTTCTTTGCTAATTTGGATGCCTTTTATCCCTTTTTGTTATATGATTTCTTAGGCTAGGACCTCCAACACTATGTTAAACAACAGTGGTAAGAGTGGACATCCCTGTATTGTTCCTGATCTCAGGGGGAAAGCTCTCGTTTTTCCCCATTGAGGATGGTATTAGCTGTGGGCTTTCCATATATGGCTTTTATGATGGTAAGTTATGCTCCTTCTATCCCCACCTTCTTGAGGGTATTTATGAAGAAAGAATGCTGTATTTTGTCAAATGGTTTTTCTGCATCATTTGACAGGATCATATGTTTCTTATCCTTGCTTCTATTGATGTGATGTATCACAGCGATTGACTTGCAAGTATGGAACCAGCCCTGCAGCCCAGGAATGAATCCCACTTGATCATGGTGAATAATTCTTTTAATACACTGTTGAACTCGATTTGCTAGTATCTTGTTGAGAATTTTTGCATCCCTGTAATTCTCCTTTTAGTGGGGTCTCTGTCTGGTTTGGGAATCAAGGTCATGCTGGTTTCATAGAATCAGTCTGGGAGCTTTCCTTCTATTTCTATTTTTTGGAACCACCTGAGAAGGATAGTTATTAACTATGCTTCAAATGTTGGGTAGAATTCCCTAGGGAAGCCATCTGGCCCAGGACTCTTATTTGTTGGGAGATTTTTGATAACTGCGTCAATTTCTTCACTGATTATGGGTGTGTTCAAATTTTCTATTTCTTCCCATATGAGTTTTGGAAGTGTGTGGTGCTTAGAATTGTCCATTTCTTTCAGGTTGTCCAATTTTTGGCATATACTTTTCATAGTATTCTCTAATAATTGTCTGCATTTCTGTGGTGTTAGATTTGATCTTACCTTTTTCAATCATGATTTTATCTCTTTGGGTTCTCTCTCTGTTTTCTGTTTGAGCACTCTAGCTAGGCGTTTATCATTTTGTTTATTTCTTCCAAAATAACTCTTAGACTCATTGACCTGTTCTACTGTGTTTAGTTGGATTCCATGTTGTTTATTTCTTCTCTAATCTTTCTTATTTCTCTTCTGTATGCTTTGGGATTTCTTTGCTCTTCTCTATCTACTTCCCTTAGGTGTGCAGTTAGGTTTTATATTTGGGATTTTTCTTGTTTCTTGAGATAGGCCAGGATTGCAATGAATTTTCCTCTAGGACAGCCTTTGCTGCATTCCAAATGGGTTGGACTGTCATGTTTTCATTTTCGTTTGCTTCCATGTATTTTTTAAATTTCTTCTTTAGTTGCCTGGTTGACCAATTAATTCTTTAGTAGGATGTGCTTTAACCTCCCTACATTTGGAAGCTTTCCAAATTTTTTCTTGTGGTTGATTTCAAGTTTCCTAGCTTTTAGATTATGGTATTATCTCATTCTTTTACATTTATTGAGGGCCGTTTTGTGAGCCAGCATGTGATCTATCTTGGAGAATGCTCCATGTGAACTCAAGAAGAATGTGTGTTCTGCTGCTTTTGGATGAAAACTTCTGAATATATCTGTCCAGTCTATCAGGCCTTTAACTTCTTTGTTGACTGTTTCCTTGAGTTTCTGCCTACATGATTTCTCCATTGTTGTTAGTGGAGTGTTAAAATTTCCTGTAATTACCATATTCTTACCAATAAGTTCATGTATGTTTATCATTAATGGGTTTATACATTCAGGTTCTTTCACGTTGGTGGCTTAAACATTTACAAATGTTAGCTCTTCTTTTTGGATAGACCCCATAATTATGATATAATGCCCATCTTCACCTCTTGTTTCAGTCTTTAGTTTAAAACCTAGTTTGTCTGATATAAGGATGGCTACTCCAGCATTCTTTTGACTTCCAGTAGCATGACAGATGGTTCTCCATCCCCTGACTTTCAAGCTGAAGGTGTCCTCAGGTCTAAAATTGACCTCTTGTAGACAACATATAGATGGGTCTCGTTTTTTATCCATTCTGATATCCTATGCATTTTGATTGGGGAATTTAGTCCGTGTACATTCAGAGTTATTATTGAAAGCTATGGATTTAGTGTCATTGTGTTATGTGCAGGTTTCATGTTTCTGGAGATGTCTCTAGTCCTTTGTAGTCTTTGCATTGTTCCGCTCACAGAATGCCCTTCAGGATCTCTTGCAGGGTTTGTTTAGTGGTCATGAACTCCTTCAGCTTTTGTTTGTCTGGGAAAGCCTTTATCTCTCCTTCCATTCTGAGTGACGGACTGCCTTGCTGGATAAAGGATTCTTGGCTGCATGTTTTTCCGATTCAGCACATTGAATACTTCCTGCCACTCCCTTCTGGCCTGCCAAGTTTCAGTGGACAGGGTCAGGTGTGTACTCGCTTATGCATCTACCCTTGTGGGCTAAGGCCCATTTGTCCCTAGCTGCTTTCAGAAGTCTCTATCTTTGTGTTTTGCCATTTTCAATATGATATGCCATGGAGAAGGCCTATTCCCGTTGAATCTGAAGGGAGTTCTCTGTGCCTCCCGGATGTGGATGGCTGCTTCCTTCCCCAGACTAGGGAAGTTCTCAGCTATAATTTGTTCAGATAAACCTTCTGCCCCTTTCTCAATCTCTTCCTCTTCCTCTGGAACTCTGATGACATGGACTATTACTACGTTTCTTTGAATCGCTTATTTCTCTAATGATCCCCTCATGGGCTACTATTTTCTTACCTGTTTTTTGCGGCTTCCTCTTTTCCATTACTTTAACTTCTGTTTCACTAATTTTCCCCTCTGATTCCTCCTTCCTTGCTGTCACTGCCTCTAGTTTATTTTACAGTCATTTACAACATTTCTTGACTCATCATAACTCTTTCTTAGTTCCTTGATGTCTGCAGCAATAGATTCTCTGCTCTCTCCTATGCTTTTCAAGCCTGGAGAGTAATCTTACGATTATTATGTTAAACTCTTGATCAGACATATTGTTTATATCTGCTGTGAGCAATTCTCTAGGTGTCATTTTTCCTGGAATTTCTTTTGAGGAGAATTCTTCCTTTTTGTCATTTTGGCTAGTTTTCTGTCCTTTATGTATTTTAACAATTTGTTATGTGTCCTGCACCAGCGAGCACTACTATTGTATAAAGGGGTCATCGTGCCGTCCAGGGTCTGGCACTTCAGGGGGTGTTTTGAGGGTGTTGCTTGCTCTCTGTTGTGAGTCTGGTTCGTTTATGTCCCTAGTTGTAGTGGTGGTTTGGACCTTCCACCAGGTGTGCTTTGATGTGTTCATTAAAGTAACCCTGGAAAAACTTAAAAGGGGGGTGTGGTGGTGGAAGAAACCTTATCCCACACGAAGAGAGAAATGACAGGGGAGGGGAAAAAGTAAAGGAAAACAAATTGACCCAGGAAAGAAACAGAGAAACTATGTAGCTTAATCCAGAGAGAGAAGAACATTAAAAGGTGATACACAAGAGGTATAAACATAATAGATTAAAAATTTCTGTTTAAAGAAACTAACAACTAGGATCGAGAAGGGAAGAAAGAAGAGGAAGAAAAGGAAAAAAATTAATACGTGTATCATAAGAATTTTCCATCAATCAAATCAGAAAATGCAAAAGCGCTAGACCGATATCTGATGGCGCCATGGAACTGGTGCCAACACTGGCCTGGGGAGGGGCCGTCGGTTCGGTCAGTGTCAATGCTGCTCCTGTGGATCTGCAGTTAGCAGGTGGGGTGCGGTCAGGGTTTGGCGTATGGGGTCCCAGTCCCCTGTGGCCCTGCTGTCCCATCCCTGAAGCCCCGCCATATGGTGATGGGGAGAACAATGGTGCCACCCCAGTCTCTGCTCCTGGGACCGGTTGTCACAAGTCACTGTGTTGAGGCCATCCTCTCAGTGTCACGGGGGTGCGAGTGCCCCGGGGTGTCCTGCTCTGCGGAACTGGCACCTCCCAGGTGCTCCACTGGGATTCTAACCCTGATGTCTGGAAGAATCCTGCGCCACAACCCAGTCCAGGTCAGCGCCCCGTACCCCATCAAGAATTCATTCACATTTAAAATTAAGTAACTGAATGGTTCCTCCTTATAGATGTATATGTAAATATTTGGCAATTGTGAAGACAATCTTAACTGCTTTGTAAAACATCTAGGTAAGCACAGATGAAAGCTAGTGTAGCTGGGGTGGTCTAGGCGGTTACTTGTCCTCTGTCAGATCTGTGAACCTTAGAAGAGACAGATTATGTCTCCTCTGGCCTTGTCCTCCATAGTCATTGTCCCTGAGGATTGCCATGTCTGGGCAGCTCAGTGACAAGGGCTCATTAAGAGCGTGGGGCATCCATTCCCCAGAGACGTCAGCAGGGGAAGGGACTTGGTTCTGTGTGCCAGCCCAGCCCCAGCTCAGAGTCACGGCACCCTCTCGCCTGCTCATAAGGGTCTCAGTGTCACACCGGCAGGTCACCGTACTCAGGAAACGATACTGAGAGTTTGTGACTGCCTTCATCTTCTACCTCCCAGAGGCAAAGGGCAGATCTCTGGTGCGACATGAGGATCTGTGAAGTCATCCTGAGATAGTGTCCTTTTGCTTAAGAAAAATGCATGGATGACCCAGTTCTGGTATAGTCAGCCTTTGTATTTCCTGGAGACACTGATCCTACATGTCCGTGTTCCTATC
Organism: Acinonyx jubatus; assembly: GCF_027475565.1. Taxonomy (NCBI): domain Eukaryota; kingdom Metazoa; phylum Chordata; class Mammalia; order Carnivora; family Felidae; genus Acinonyx; species Acinonyx jubatus. The sequence goes on along the minus strand of NC_069385.1, from coordinate 147,101,581 downwards.
CCCAGAGCTGTAATTAGGCAGTAACTTGGAATGAGGTAGGAAAGTGGCTTAGATCCCACTGAGAAGGTGAGTAAAGGTGAGTAAAATGGCACTAAGTCGCTGTGTTGCTCTGGGAATAGATTAGTTTATTTTCAGTTGCAATTGTTCACAAACAAGGTGGTTTATCTGTATGCTTACATGGTGAATTGTGTAACGTAACAGACCCTGAAAGTTCATGAAATATAAGAACTGAGTGTAATTGTTCTTTACTGATGCCACCAGGTAATCCCTAGACTTTTGATTAATGTAGTACATGCATTGCACTCTCTGTGTACATGTGGAAAATAATTAAATATGCCTGGTTTCTGGGAGTAACATATGGCCTTCAGTATTAGAATATGGAGTATGACACTATATGCTTTCATACTTTCCCTTTGGTTCCTTATTGTGTGTGAATTTAGATAATATTTCTTCTCTATGCTTAAAACTTATTGTCAGTGGCTATCATTGTTAAATATGTATTTTCTCCCCAAATATCTAAAGTGTTCATGGAATTTTAAAAATCTATGTTGAAAATTACAACAGGAAACTTCCATTTAATATATATTGTTTCATGGAAAATTATTTTGGCTTTATTTTAACAATAAGTGGTGACCCTTGTAATGAGTTTTAATACTGATTTGAATGGGCATCCTGGTGGCTCAATCAGTTAAGCGTCTGACTCTTGATGTCAGCCAGGCCATGATCTCATGGCTTGTGGTTTTGAGACCCTCATCTCTCTGTGCTGAGAGTGCAGTGCCTGCTTGAGATTCTCTCTGTTCTTCTCTCTGCCCCTCCCCCACTTTCCCTCTCTTTCTCTCTCTCTCCCTCTCTGACAATAAATTCTAAAAATACCATTTGGAGAGAAAAAAGTAATAACAAACCTAAACATTTACATATTGATGAATTAGAGAAATGACGTGGTGTGTATGTGTGTGTGCATGTGTGTGTGTGTGATTGCACTGAGGTGTTGTGTAAAATACACTAGGTTACATCCTTCTATCCTTGCACATGATCATGAATGGACTCTTCATGAAAGTCTGTTGGTGACCTGCCCAGATGCTCTTTACCTGCCGTGCCTCCAATCCAAACCCTACTTATTACGAGTATGGGCTCCAAGGTTCAGAGCCATTCCCTTCTTGAGAGAATTACCCTCAGCTGAAAGGGTGCCACATTGACAGGCGGTCTGGGTGACATGATGGAGGCAGCTCACAGCCAGTGACAGACTATGGGAGGTACAAAAGGTGCCAATGCCAAGGCAGGACTGAATCTGATGCAATCCATGCTCCAGAGCTGTGCTGGCCAATAGTTTAGTAAGTAGACACATAAGCTATTTAAATTTAAATTCATTAGAATTGAATAAAATGTAAAATTCAATTTCTAAGCTAGGACATTTTAAATGCTCAGGTATGACAGGTAAAGGGTGGGCATAGTATTGGACAGTGAGGACAGAGAATTTCTACCATCACAGATGGATGGTTCTTCTGGAGAGTTCTGGCCATCTTCTCATGGGATCAGGCTCCTGCTCTGTTCCATTAGAGACCACATCCTTGCTTAGCAACATTCTCTGCTGTTTTCCTTCCCTCACCCTGTTTATCCCGAGAGCATTCCCTGAATAAACAACACGCCATGGAAATCCTACTTCATCGTCTTCTTCCACAGAACCTGCCCTACAGCCCTGTCAGTATTCATCACATCTGTCATTTCCTATGTAGTGATGGCTGTATCTCCTCATTTGCTCATACTGCCTCGTCATTCGGGGCCTGTTCTCATATGTCTGAGGTCAGCTCAGACCCATGAGACAGAGCATCAAGAAAACAACAGTGATTCAGTCATAGCACTAACGCTGTGGAAACCTTGCCCCCGCTTTTTCAGGATTCATTCAGGAACCAGATAGGGCAGCTTGTTCATGTCAAATATATCAGTGAATGTTTTATACTTGAAATGTCTTAAATGGAGACATTATCCTGAGATATTTCCTTTAAGATGTGTAGTGTGCATAGACTAGTATATAGTCTTGTGGACATATGTATTCTTACACTAAAACTTAGAATTTTATGTCAGCATTGAGCTGTTAGGGTAATTGGAAATTCCTACTCTATCACCTTATGTGTGTCAGTACTAAGCATTTAACCTCTCACATTTGAGTCAGTTCTCTTAATTATTATGGAACATTGCGTTCTTCTGAGATTTCATTTGAATAATACACTTTTTTGATGTGAATTATTACATAGAATGGCAATGTCTTTGTTTTGTAGTTCTGTTTAATTTTATTTTCACTAATAACATTTCTTTCTCTCCATATATACTCTGTGCTTTTTCCAAGTATTTATCTCTCATATGCAAAGTCATAATAAGGTGTAATCTATCACTGGACTTTCCTGTATCGTGTCATATCATGATAGTTGCTAGGGACCCATACGTTGCTACTGTGCCCAGGAAGGACGTGTTCAATATTTCCAGCAAGTTTCAATTACGTAGTTTTCCAGATGAATCCATCCCTCTTACTGCAATCAGTCATTTGATGGTACCAATCATAGATGATGGTTCCTAGTCTAATTTCACCAGTCTTTCAATGTGGTAAGAAGGAAATGAAATGCAATTTTCCATTAAACTCAGTGGACACATGTCCCTTCTCTTGGAAGATTGCTCTGTGTGGTGCACAAGCTTTAAGAGGGGTGGATGAGGAGAAGGGGAAGAGGAAGGAACAGAGTGACCCAGATGACCAGAACATACTCCTGAGAATCGATGGGAGAAAGCGCTTTCGCAGCCTGATCTTTCCCATGTCTGGAGTTACTAAAGGATAATAGTTTTCCTGAATTTTGTTGAGAACAACAATAGCAGTAAGATGGTAGACTATGATATGGGTGCTGTAGTTCCTTCCCCGCGTGCTCTCCAGCACGACACTGGGAGCAATTGTACCACTCAGGGACGATGACATTCTTGTGTCTTCTTCAGTGAGCATATCCTTTGTCTGATATTTTATTTTTCAACTGGAAATCATAATCATTTTTGTACCTGTCAGATAGATAGCCATTACGTATTCTTTTACACACACACACACACACACACACACACACACACACACACACATGATCCTGGAAAGCAGCAAATCATATGTACAAGTTCATCTCACCAGGATTTTATCTTTTCTCAACTGTCTTCTTTGTCCTGATTGACATAATATTGTTAACATATATCATGATTTTATTCTAAAGGTGCAGTAGTATATCAGTGTTTTCTTGGGATGAGTTTACATTTTATTTTTGCATTTCCTCACTTTGGTAGTGCTTCCTTAAGCAGGCACATTAAAATGTTTCTGGGCAATTTATTTCAGGTAAATGTATCGATATGTGTGCGTGTGTGCATGAGACTGAAGCAGGGTTTTTTTTATTTGTTCTTCTGAGCAGGTGTTAGTCAGAGGACATGTCCTGTTTTGCACACTTAGACTGTCAAATAACTGTAATTATTACTTAAGAAAATTTTTCTGCATAGATTTTTTTGTGTGGAGACCACATGATCAGAAGTTTATACAAAATCAAAGGAGGTATAAAATAGCTGTCAAATACCATATCCTCTCTTCAAATATTATGAATATTTTATGCCCATTTTGTACCTGTTTCTTTCACACACCAATGGGTCCTCCCCATTGAACCTGATTCAGATTTTAAAGTCTTAGAAGAATTAAAAATGCACGTTATGCCCAGCCATTTGACTATGATACAACTGAAGGACTCAGTTCCTGATGCCTCTTTGGTCAGTGTATAACTATTCATCTTCTTCAGTTACAGTAAGCATTGGTGAAAATGGTCATCACCCAGCCTCGTACATGGCAATGTGTTTGGTCCAGTGTCACTAACTCTGCAAGGTAGCTCCCAGAAAGGTGATCATTGACGTAATGTGGACAGATGTCTGATATTGTATAATACCAAAATATTGGTTTCTTTATGCCTTTTCTTAAAGTACTTTAAGTTTTGCATTATAGCTCTTTGACCCGTCATTGCTTTGAGAACGTAACTGTCTTTATCTCTGTGTGTTTATCTCTTTATTTTATCATAGGGAGTGATGTAATACATGTCAGGTTGTACATAATTACATGGTCAGATAACTTTCTAAAATGTTAATTCTGATTAAGATGTCAGTGAGGAATAATCCTAACTGTTTCAGGAATTTTAAGAACTCTAATTGGTAATATGTGCAATGGAAATCTGCAGAAGGAAGAGGAAAGTGTTGGTCACTGGATTTTAGAGTTCAGATTCCAGCTGGCTCTGCATGGCCAATGAATTTTCCGAGTTCCTGTTAACTTGGTAGGGTCATTTGAAGCATTTTTCAGGAAAAGTTGATCACTGTAATTGAACAGTGGTTTTTCGGGTTCTCTCTGATTGTTTATTGTTTTACAAATACCAAAAATATCACCCCAAAAACTGTGTCTTTCCCAAATATAATACATTAGTTAGAAAGGCAATACTGCCAAAATGTTTATGCAGAAATAGTGGTGAGATTTTGAATGTAATTGAATTCTTCATATAAGTACATCCTAGGTAATAATTTCATATGTCAGAATGCTTGTACACATTGTTATATATACATACATACATACATACATATATATATGTAGATATACATATATATGTTTATTTTCTATATTTTAATGTTTATTTTATTCTTTATTTAATGTTTATTAATGTTTATTTTATCTTAATGTTTATTATATTTTAGAGGGAGAGAGAGAGGAGGGGAGCAGGGAAGGTGCAGAGAGACAGAGAGAGGTGGAATCTCAAGCAGACTCATTGCTGTCATCAAAGAATCTGACATAGGGATCAATTCCATGCTGCATGAGATCATGGCCCCAGGTGAAATCAAGAGTCGGATGCTTAACCCACTGAACCACTTAGGTGCCCCTGTTGTTATATTTTATTACATGTGAGGTGTGTGCAAATCCAGTTGTGTAGAATCAGGAGACACATATTTGTATTAACATCTCTCCTTCTCTCTGCATCTCTTTCTGATTCTTTCTGAGCTCTTCCTCTTTTCCCTTATACATTTTATAGAACTTTAAGTCTGGAATGTACACACATTTTTACAGTACTTCAAGTTCTAGTAAGTGCAGACTGATACACCTTATATTCCTTTGACTGATGCAAACAAAATGTCCATTATTTCACTTTTCTCATATTAAATATTAATAATTAACTTTTGGCGATAATGTGAAATTATATTGGTATAAGCTACGTCAATTTCAGGGAGTACATCATTTATTCACGTTATTGCTGATAAATTCCATGCCCTTGTCTTTTCATAAGATCATTTCAACCCCCTACCAAGTTGTTTTCTTTTTGAAGATTTCTTTTAAAAATTGCTAAATACTTGGTCTTGACAGGAAACATGTGGTAAGAAAGAATGGACCCGAAAAATGGAAGTTCTTTCACTGGCTTTATCCTGCTGGGTTTCTCTGACCGGCCTCAGCTGGAGCGAGTCCTCTTTGTGGTTCTTCTCATCTTCTATCTGCTCACCCTGCTGGGAAACACAAGCATCATTGCATTGTCCCGCCTGGACCCACACCTGCAGACTCCCATGTACTTTTTCCTGTCCAACCTAAGCTTTCTGGACCTGTGTTACACGACCAGCACTGTTCCTCAGCTGCTGGTTCATCTCAGGGGAGCAGACAAGTCTATCTCCTTTGCTGCTTGTGTAGCTCAGCTGTTCGTCGCTCTAGGGTTGGGATGCACAGAATGCATTCTGTTGGGGGTGATGGCATTTGACCGCTACGCAGCCGTCTGCAGGCCCCTGCACTACACAGTGATCATGCACCCCCGTCTCTGTGCCCTGATGGCTTCTGCATCGTGGTTCATTGGTTTTGCCAACGCCTCGTTGCAGACGGTGCTCATCTTCCTTGTACCACTTTGTGGGAGAAATAAAATAGACCACTTCTTTTGTGAGGTCCCCCCACTGCTCAAGCTTGCCTGTGTTGACACCACTGTGAATGAGTCTGAGCTCTTCTTTGTCAGTGTGATCATTCTTCTCATACCTGTGGCATTAATCACGTTGTCCTATGGTCGAATCGTCAGGGCAGTGTTAAGAATAAAGTCAGCCACAGGGCAGAGGAAAGCGTTTGGGACATGTGGGTCCCACCTCACGGTGGTGTCCCTGTTCTACGGCACGGCCATCTATGCTTACCTGCAGCCCAGCAACAACTACTCCCAAGATCAGGGCAAATTCATTTCTCTCTTCTACACCATTGTCACCCCCATGGTCAACCCCTTCATATATACTCTGCGGAACAGGGATGTGACGGGAGCAATGAGGAAGGTGTTCTGTGGGGGCTATGACTCCAGATGACTGGGGGGCAAGACCCTCTGATGGGAGAATTTGAGTTCAGAGTCTTTCTGCTTTTGTGTCCTGCACGTGTCATCCAACATTTCCCCTGACGACTCTCAAGGGGATTTTCTTATCTCCTCTTTCGTGCAAGTGAGTGTTCAAAATCTGAGTTCATGGATTCATTGCAACCTCCAGAGATTCTGATTTAGAGTATCTGCGTCATATTATTTTTCAAAAACCTCCACAAGATTTTGTTATTTCACTCCCTTTTGGGAGCACTATTTCTTTCCTAATTGCAAACAGAATCTACACACATATGATAAAAACACAGCCAATAAGAATATGTAACACCAATACAGTGTCAGAAACAATTATGTATTAAATTTGTTTTAATGTTTATTTATTTTGAGAGAGAGAGAGAGAGAGAGAGACAGAGAACAGAAGTGAGTGAGAGGCAGAGAGAGCCAAAGAGAGGGACAATCCCAAGGAGGATCTGAGCAGCTAGCCCAGAGTATGATTAGGGGCTGGAACTCACAAACTGTGACAACATGACCCAAGGCAAAATCAAGATTTGGATGCCTAACTGACTGAGCCACCCAAGCACACCAGAAATATTAATATTTTAGTATTTTCTAACAATTGCTGGAGGCATATCCCTTTTTCTTGCATTTTGATCATGGCTGTGATAGAAGGTCCATAAGTTGACTGTATCACAGCTCTTTGACACAAGTAGGTGGGGCAACAGTGTAAAAAACTTTTAGGTCAAAGAAAAACCTACTAACATCAATCCAGATAAACCCATTCAGATATCAGGCCCTCGTGTGACCTCACAGGTATGACAATGGTTTTATGTAGCCTTCATGTCACGGAGGGGGAGGGCATGATGCATACCTGCCAGTGACACTAAGAACTTGAGCTGGTAACACGCCAGGTGGTGCTCACGTGTCATTATGTGCAAAGTCGGAGAAGCACCAATGTGCGGTGTGCACGTTGGTGAGATTCAGTTTGTGATCCAACCCGTTCATTAGAAATGACTTTTGGGGACATTATCATGGAGGAACAATACATGACCCAAGTCATATTTCATATGCTACATGTTTTACCTATAGTGACACAGGAAACGTTTTAAAGGGTAAAAGGTATTTAGATCCTCTTTTCATACCATTTTCAAATTCTTTTATCCAGGCTTCAAGTGATCAAGGCTTTTATATCTCACATCCTCCAAGGGCCCCATATATTTGAATGCGGCGACATACTATGAAAATATGGGAAATGAATACTACTTCCCAGAAAATCCCATGTTCTGTGCAGATTGCTCAGATTCCCCAGGAGGAAACTTAAACAAAATAGGATTGTATGTTAATTGTAAAAAAAAAACTCCATATGTCTTATCTTTACAAGTAGCCATCTCATTATGAAATAAGTGTTATACAATTCTGAGTGATGAGTAAGAAATAGAAACATCCCATAACAAGTGAATGTGACATTGTAGTCTTCCTTTTATTTTTTACTTTATTAATTTTTTAAATTGCATCCAAGTTACTTAAGGTATGGTGCAGTAATGATTTCGGGAGTAGATTCCAGTAATTCATCCCACAGATGGGACACCCAATGCTCATGCCGGCACGTGTCCTCCTTAAAGACCCTTGCCCAATTAGCACATTCCCCTACCCAAAACCCCTGCAGCAACCTCAGTTTGTTCTGTGTATATAAGAGTCTCTTACGTTTTGTCCCCCTCCCCATTTTCATATTATTTTTGCTTCCCTACCTTATAGTCACCTGTTTTCTGTCTTAAATTGAACATATGAGTGAAGTCATATGATATTTGTTTTTCTTTGACTAATTTTGCTTAGGATGACATACTCTAGTTCAATCCACGTTGTTGCAAATGGCAAGATTTCATTTTTTGAATGCCGAGTAATATCCCATCGTATATATATTCCATATCTTCTTTATCCATTCGTCTCTCAGTGGACATCTATACTCTTCACATACTTTGGCTTTGTCGGTGGTGCTGCTATCCAAATTGGGGTGCATGTGGCCCTTTGAATCAGCACTTCTGTATCCTTGGGATAAATACCTAGTAGCACTATTGCTGGGTCATAGGGTATTTCTGTTTTAAATTTTTTCAGGAACCTACATACCGTTTTCCAGAGTGGCCGCACCAGTTTGCATTCGCACCAGCAGTGCAAGAAGGTTCCTCTTTCTCTGTACTCTCGCCAATATTATTTCTCTCATTCTTGGATCATGCTCTTTTGCCTGTTTCCTTCTTTTTTCTTCTTAAAAAGGTTTTTTAAATATTTATTTATTAGAGAGGGAGGAGGGGCAGAGAGACAGATAGGGTGACACAGACTCTGAAACAGGCTGCAGGAGCTGAGCTGTCACCATAGAGCCTGACATGGGGCTCGGACTCATGGACCTTGAGAACAAGACCTGAGCCATCTCCGGAGGCAAAGGAAACAAAAGCAAAAATCAACTACTGATTCATAATGAACTCGAGATAAACAGCTTCTGCACAGCAAAGGAAGCAATTAGCAAAACTAAAAGGCAACCAATGGAATGGGAGAATATTTTTGCAGATGACGTATCAGATAAAGGGATAGCATCCACAATCTATAAAGAACTTATCAAACGTAACACCCAAAAAAACAAATAATCCAGTGAAGAAATGGGAAAAAGACATGAATAGACACTTTTCCAAAGAAGACATCCAAATGGCCCACAGACACATGAAAAAATGCTCCATATCACCCATCATCAAGGAAACAGAAAGTAAAACTACAATGAGATATCCCCTCATGACTGTGAGAATGGCTAAAGTTAACACCCCAGGCAACAACAGATGTGGCAAGGATTTGGAGAAAGAGGATCTCTTTTGCACTGCTGGTGGGAATGCAAACTGGTGCAGCCTCTCTGGAAAATAGTATGGAGGGTCCACAAAAAGTTAAAAATAGAACTGCCCTAAAATACAGCAATTGCACTACTAGGTATTTATCCAAGGGATACAGGTGTAGTGTGTCGAAGGGGCACATGCACCCCAATGTTTATTGCAGCATCATCAACAATAGCCAAATTATAGAAAGAGCCCAAATATCCATCAACAGATGAATGGATAAAGAAGATATATACAATGGAGTATTACTCAACAGTCAAAACGAATGAAATCTTGCCATGTGCAGCAACGTAGATGAGGGTATTATGCTAAGTGAAATAAGTCAGAGAAAGACAAAATGACTTCACTCATACGAGGAGTTTAAGATGCAAAACAGATGAACATAAAGGAAGGGAAGCAAAAGTAATGTAAAAACAGGGAGGAGGGCAAAACATAAGAGACTGGTAAATACAGAGAACAAACTGAGGTTGCTGAAAGGTTGTGGGAGGGGGGATGGGCTAAATGGGCAAGGGGCATTAAGGAAGACACTTGTGACGAGCACTGGGAGTCATGTGTAGGGGATGAATCACTGGGTTCGATTCCTGAAATCATTGTTGCACTATAGGCTCACAATGTGGACGTAAATTAAAATATATATATTTATTTTAAAAAGATTTGGAATTTGATTGCAGAGACTAGCTGAGTTTCAAAAAACCCATGTACGCTGTATTTAAAAAATAGATACTGTAAAAATTTATTTCAGTTAATCGTTAAAACCCTCGGGTACAAACTGAACAGTGTTTTAGAGGATTTAAGACTTTTTCCCCATAACTATATTGGAAGTTTGGTAGAATTTGGTTGCCCTCCTTTATATTCATGCTAAAGATTAGAATGTGCTTCATTATTAGCTCTGTGATCCAATATAAGGTCATTCTGAATGAGATTGAATGAAGAATTTATTCACATATTTAAAATTAAAATTAAGTAAGGGAATGGATTCTTCCTTACATATTTATATGTAAATATTTTGGTCAGTTATGAGGAAAAAATCTGTAGTCTTCTATAAAACATGTAGGTCATTCACAGATGGGAGCTAAGGTATCTGAGGAGGTCTAGGGAGTTACTTGTCCTCTAAGAGATACGTGAAGTAATAGAAGAGACAGATTAGGTCTGTCTGGCATTGTCCTCCACAGTCATTGTCCCTGAGGATTGCCATGTCTGGGCAGCTCAGTGACAAGGGCTCATTAAAAGTGTGGGACATCCTTTCCCAGGAGACATCAGCGGAGGAAGGGACTTGGTTTTGTGTGCCAGCCCAGCCACAGCTCAGAGTCACGGCACCATCTCGCCTGCTCGTAAGGGTCTCAGAGTCACAGAGGCAGGTCATTGTATTCGGGAAACCATACTGAGAGTTTGTGACTGCCTTCACCTTCTACCTCCGAGAGGCAAAGTGCAGATCTCTGGTGTCACATGAGGACGTGTGAAGTCATCCTGAGAAAGTGTCCTTTTGCTTAAGAAAAACGTACGGATGCCCCAATGCTGGTTTCCTGCAGGCAGTGATTCGACATGTCTGCGTTCCTATCCCCAGAGCTGTATTTAGGCAGTAACTTGTAGTGGAGGTAGGGAAATAGCTTAGATCCAATAGAGAAGGTGAGAGAAGGTGAGTAAAATGGAACAAAGTCTCTGTGTTGCTCTAGAAATTGGCAAATTGGGTTATTTTCAGATGCAAATGTTCTTGAAACAAAAATACTAAATGGTTTGCATGTATGGTCAGTTGTCTAAAGGAACCAACTATGGAAAGTTGTCAAATAATATAACTAAATTTAATTGTTCATTAGAATGCCACCAAGTCATTCCTAGACTTTTCATTCTATTTCAGTACATTCATTATACATCCAGATGCACGTGTGGAAAATTATTAAATATTCACGTTTAGTGATAATAAAATGTGCCCTTTCTGCATAAGTGTACAAGTATTAGATTACATGCTCCCATGCTTTCTCTTTGGTTCCTTACTATGTGTGAAATGGGATAATATTTGTTCCCTATGCAAAAACTCATTATGAGTATTTATATTTTCTAAATGCTCATTTTCTCCCTTATGGGTTACCACAATATCTAAAATATGCATGGAGATTTTAAATGGTATGTTGAAAATTACAACAGGGAAATTCTATATTGTGAATATTATCTCAATGCATCTTTATGTTGACTTTATTGTTAACAAGGTATGATGATCACTCATGGGAATACAAATACCAATATGAAAGAGACAAAGTTATGAAGATAGTTGAATGTTCATTCATTTATCATTGCCACTTGAGACCACATCGCCAAATGACAACTTGTGTCCATGTGTATGTGCGTATGTGAATGTTTGTGTGTGTGATTGCACTGAGGTGATGTGTAAAGTAGACCAGGTCCTGTCCTTCTATCCTTACACACAATCATGAGTGGACTCTTGTATGACCACTGTTGGTGACCTGCCAGATGCTCTTTACTTGCTGGGGCTCCAATCCAAACCCTACTTGGTATGAGTATGGGCTCCAGAGTTCACAGCCGTTCCATTCATGAGAGAATTTCCCTCAGCTGAAAGGGAGTCACATTACCAGGAGGTCTGGGGAAACTGGTGGGGGCAGCTCACAGCCAGTGACAGACTATGAGATGGACAAAAGGTGCCAATGCCAAGGCAGGACTGCAATTCATGCTCCAGAGCTGTGCTGTCCAATACCTTAGTAAATAGCCACGTTAGCTGCTTACATTTAAATTCATTAAATTAAATAAAATATAAAATTCAACTTCTTAGCTAGGACATTTTATTTTATTTTATTTTTTTAATTTTTTTTTTAGCTAGGACATTTTAAATGCTCAGGTATGACAGGTAGAGAGTGAGCATAGTATTGGACAGTGAGAACAGAGAATTTCTACCATCACAGATGGATGGTTCTTCTGGAAAGTCCTGGCCAGCATCTCATGGGATCAGGCTCCTGCTCTGTTCCACTGGAGACCACATCCTTGCTTAGCAACATTCTCTGCTGTCTTCCTTCCCTCACCCCATTTATCCCGAGAGCATTCCCTGAATAAACATGCAGTGGAAATCCTACTTCATCGTCTTCCTCCACAGAACCTGCCCTACAGCCCTGTCAGTGTTCATCACATCTGTCATTTCCTATGTAGTGATGGCTATATCCCATCATTTGCTCGTCCTCCCTCGTCATCGGGGGCCTGTTCTCATATGTCTGAGGTCAACTTAGACCCATGAGACAGAAGCATCAAGCAAGCAACAGCGATTCAGTCGTAGCACTGAGGCTGCACAAATCTTGCCTGCAATTTTTCAGGATTCATTCAGGAACCGGATAGGGCAGCATGTGTATGTCAAATATATCAGTGAATGTTATATATTTGAAATGTCTTAAATAGAGACATATTCTTAAGATACTTTCTCTTTAAAATGTGTAGTTTGCATACTGAGCATCTACTTTTGTGAAACTATGTATTCTTGCACTAAAACTTAGAACTGTATGTCAGCATTGAGCTATTACGGTAATTGGAAATTCCTACTCTATCACCTTACGTGTGTCAGTACTAAGAATTTAACCTCTCACATTTGAAACAATTATCTTAGTTATTATTGTAACATTGAGATGCCGTTTGAATTATATACTTTTCTGATGTGAATTATTACATAGATTGGCAGTGTCTTTGTTTTGTAGCTTCTGTTAATTTTTCTTTTCACTAATAACTTTTCTTTCTCTCCATGTATAATCTTTGGGTTTTTTCAAGTATTTATCTTTCATATGCAAATTAATAATATAGGTGTAATCTATCACTGGGCTTTCCTGTCCCGTGTCATATTATGATAGTTACTAGGGACACATACTTTGCTCCTGTGCCCGGGAAGGACATGTTCACTATTTCCAGCCAGTTTTATTTATATAGTTTGTCTCAGATGAATCAATCCATCTTACGGCATTTAGTTATTTCATGCTACCAAACATAGATGATGGTTCTTTGTCTAATTACACCATCCTTCAAATTTTTTTAAATATTTATTTGTTTTTGAGAGAAAGACTGAGTGCGAGCAGGGGAGGGGCAGAGAGAGAAGGAGACGCAGAATCTGAAGCAGGCTTCAGTCTCCAAGCTGTCAGCATGGAGCCCAACATGGGGTTTGAACCCACGAACCGCAAGATCATGACCTGAGCTGACGTGGGCGCTTAACCGACTGAGCCACCCAGGTGCCCCCAATTACAACATTTTTTAAATGTGGTGAGAAGGAAATGAAATGCAATTTCCCATTAACCTCAGTGGACACATGTCCTTTCTCTTGGAAGACTGCTCTGTGTGGTGCACAAGCAAGGGGACGGGGAAGGAACAGAGTGACCCAGTTCAACAGAACATACTCGTGAGACTCGATGGGAGAACGCATTTCGCAGCCTGATCTGCCCCATGTCTGGTGTTACTAAAGGATAATGATTTTCCTGAATTGTAATGAGAACAACAATAGCAGAAGATGGTAGACTATGATATGAGTCCTGTAGTTCCCTCCCCGCGTGCTCTCCTCAGGACACTGGGAGCAATTGTACCACAGGGATGAGGACATTCTTGTCATCTTCAGTGCAGACTCCTTTGTCTGATATTGTATTTTTCAACTGAAAATCATAATCATTTTTGTACCTGTCAGATAGATAGCCATTATGTATTCTTTCACACACGCACACACACACACACACACACACACACGCACACGCACACGCACATACACGATCCTGGAAAGCAGCAAATCATATGTACAAGTTCATCTCACCAGGATTTTATCTTTTCTCAACTTTCTTCTTTGTCCTGATTGACATGATATTGTTAACATGTATCATTAGTTTATTCTAAAGGTGCAGTAGCATATCGGTGTTTTCTTGGGATGAGTTTACATTTTAGTTTTGCCCTTCTTCACTTTAGTAGTGCTTCCTTTATCAGACCCATTAAAAAGTTTGTGGGCAATTATTTCAAGTAAACGTATCAATATCTGTGTGTGTGCCTATGAGACTCAAGCATGGTTTGTTTTTATTTGTTCTTCTGAGCAGATGTTAGTCAGAGGACACGTTTTGTTGTTGCACATTTAGACTGTCACAAATAACTGTATAACTATTACTTTTAAGAAAAATTTTCTGCATAGATTTTTTGTGTGGAGACCACTGATCATATGTTTATATGAAATCAAATGAGGTATAAAATAGTGTGAAATACCGTATCCTCTCTCCAAATATTATGAATATTTGATGCCTGTTTTGTACCTGTTTCTTTCACACATCATTGGGTCCTGCCCCAAACCTGATTCAGGTTGCAAAGTCTTAGAAGAATTAAAAATGCATGGTATGCCCTACCATTTGAATATGATACAACTGAAGGACTCATTTTCTGATGCCTCTTTCGTCACTGTATAACTATTCATCTTCTTCAGTTACAGTAAGCATTGGATGAAAATGGTCATCACCCAACCTCATATCTGGCAATGTGTTTGGTCCATTGTCACTAACTCTGAAAGGTAGCTCCCAGAAAGGTGATCGTTGACATAATGTGGACGGATGTCTGAGATTTTGTATAACACCAAAATATTGGTTTCTTTATATCTTTCTTTATACTACTTTAAGTTTTGCTTTATAGTTCTTTGACCCATCATTGCTTTGAGAATGTATCTGTCTTTATCTCTGTGTGTTTATCTCTTTATTTATTTTATCATAAGGAGTGATGTAAAACATTACAGATTGTACATATTTACATGGTTGGCTAAACTTTTAAAATGTTTATTCTGATTAGGATGTCGATAAGGAATAATCCTACCTCTTTCAGGAATTTTATGAACTTTAATTGGTAATGTGTGAGATGGAAATCTCCAGAAGGAAGAGGAAAGTGTTGGTCAATGGATTTTAGAGTTCTGATTCCAGCTGGTTCTGCACGGTCAATGAATTTTCAGAGTTCCTGTTAAATTGGTATGATAATTTGACGCATTTTTCAGGCAAAAGTTAAGAATTTTAACTGAATGGTGGTTTTCCGGTTTTCTCTGATTTTTTTACTACCTTACCAAAAAAAAAAAACAAAAACAAAAACAAAACAAAACCTGTGTCTTTCCAAATATAATACATTAGTTAGGCAATACTGCCGACTGTTTATGCAGAAATAGCAGTGAGATTTTGAATGTAATTGAATTCTTCATATAAGTACATCCTAGGTCATAAGTTCCTATATCAGCATGCTTTTTCCACAGTAAGTGCTCATATATTTATATATATATATATATATGTCATATATATATGTATTTTTTAATGTGTATTTATGTATTTTGAGAGAGAGACAGTGAGGGAGCAGGGGAGGTGCAGAGAGAGAGGGAGAGACACGGAATCCCATGAAGGCTCAGTGCTGTCAGTGAAGAGTCCAACACAGGGCTTGAACCCACGACGCATGAGGTCATGGCCCCAGCTGAAACCAGGAGCCGGGTGCTTACCCACTAAGCCATTCAGGTGTCACCATATTATTTTAATGCATGTGTGGTGTGTGCAAATCCAGTTGTATAGAATCATGAGACACATATTTATAATAACATCTCTCCTTCTCCCTTATACATTTTTACATAGCTTAAATCTGCAACATACATACCTTTTTATAGTACTTTAAGTTATAGTAAGTGTGGACTGAAAGACCTTATATTCCTATGACTGATGCAAACACAAGGTCCATATTTGATTTTTCTTACATTAAATAGTAATGATTTACTTTTTGTGATAATGTGGACTGTATTGGTATAAGCTATGTCAATTTCCATGAGTATATCATTATTCAAATTATTACTGATAAAGTCCATGACGTTGTCCTCTCATACAATCAATTCAACCCCCTGCCACCTTTTTTTCCTTTTGAAGGTTTCTCGTAAAAATTGCTAAATACTTGGTCTTAAGAGGATATATATGTGGTATGAAAGGATGGACCTGAAAAATGGAAGTTCTTTCACTGGCTTTATCCTGCTGGGTTTCTCTGACCGGCCTCAGCTGGAGCGAGTCCTCTTTGTGGTTCTTCTCATCTTCTATCTGCTCACCCTGCTGGGAAACACAAGCATCATTGCATTGTCCCGCCTGGACCCACACCTGCAGACTCCCATGTACTTTTTCCTGTCCAACCTAAGCTTTCTGGACCTGTGTTACACGACCAGCACTGTTCCTCAGCTGCTGGTTCATCTCAGGGGAACAGACAAGTCTATCTCCTTCGCTGGCTGTGTAGCTCAGCTGTTCGTCGCTCTAGGGTTGGGATCCACAGAATGCATTCTGTTGGGGGTGATGGCATTTGACCGCTATGCAGCCGTCTGCAGGCCCCTGCACTACACAGTGATCATGCACCCCCGTCTCTGTGCCCTGATGGCTTCTGCATCGTGGTTCATTGGCTTTGCCAACTCCTCGTTGCAGACGGTGCTCATCTTTCTTGTACCACTTTGTGGGAGAAATAAAATAGACCACTTCTTTTGTGATGTCGCCCCACTACTCAAGCTTGCCTGTGTTGACACCACTGGGAATGAGAATGAGATCTTCTTTGCCAGTGTGATCATTCTCCTCATACCTGTGGCATTAATCACATTCTCCTATGGTCAGATAGTCAGGGCAGTGTTAAGAATAAAGTCAGCCACAGGGCAGAGGAAAGCGTTTGGGACATGTGGGTCCCACCTCACCGTGGTCTCCCTGTTCTATGGCACGGCATCTACATTTACGTCCAGCCCAGCAGCAACTACTCCCAGGATCAGGGCAAGTTCATTTCTCTCTTCTACACCATCGTCACCCCCATGGCCAACCCCTTCATATATACTCTGCGGAACAAGGATGTGACGGGAGCAATGAGGAAGGTGTTGTGTAGGGACTATGACTCCAGATGACTGGGGGGAAGACACTTTCATGGAAGACTTTGAATGCCAGAATCTTTAAGATTTCTGTGTCCTCAACATTTCCCCTGACAACTCTGAAGGGAGCTTCCTTAATTCATTCTTTCATGCAAGTGAGTGTTCAAACTCTAAGTTCATGGACGCATGGCAGCCTCCAGAGATGCTGAGTTAGTGTTCGTAAGCCATCTGCATCCTATTAATATTGTAAAAAGTTTCACAGGATTTTCCTCATTTCACCCTCATTTGGGAACACTATTACATTTCTAATTGCAAAGAACAAAGACACACACACCCTAAAACATAGCAAAATAAGAATGGAAACCACCAGTACACTATAATAAATATTGTAGCATTCTCCAGCAATTGCTGGAGCCTATTGCTTATTCTTGCAATTTGATCACGGCTCTATGACAATGCTGTAGCCTGACTGGATCACAACTTTTTCCCAGAAGTAGGAGGGCAACTGTAGGAAAAACAGACTTTAGCTGAGAGAAAGCTTGCAAACATCCATCCTGATAAAGCTGGTCACATATCATTCTGTGGTGTAATGTTGCCATTCTGACACTGTTTTCGTTTTGAACACAATTCTTTGTTTTCAAATGTTCTTGTTTGAAATTAATATTTATTATTTTATTTTAAATTAAAATAATTTAATTTTAATAATTTAATAATTAAAATAAATATAATTTATGTATTATAAAAATAAAATAATTTAAAAATAATTTAATTTTTATTGTCATTCCCTTAGAGTTAACTTACAGCATTATATTATATTACTTTATACTTTAACAGTACTTTATAAAGTACTTTATAGTACTTTCCTGTGCAATATAGTGATTCAACATTTCCATCATCACAGGTGCTCTCTTTAATCTCCATCACCTTTTTAACCCCTCCCCCAGGCCATCCACTGTGGCAGCAGTGAGCCCAGAGAAGGGAAGGGACATTCTCAGTTCATGCGTCCCTACCTTCGTAGCCCTGTCCTGGCCTTAGAATTGTCACATGTTAACATAACGTCAGGGTGTGCAGTGTAGGTTGACTGCACTCTGAACACGCCCTCTGCATCCTGCTAAACTCACTCCTGGATCAGTCATCAGAGCGCAATCACCCCTGTAAGTCCCTCCTGTACCTCCTAGTCTGCATATTTTGCCACTACTGTTGGCCAGAGTCCCGCTCTGACCAGGCTCATGGAGGAGGCAGGAACAGGTCACAGACCGCTGCCAACTCCACCTTCGCAGGTGACTGCTTTTTGGATGCTTGTTTTGTGACACGGGTGAGAGCTCTCTTTCACTGCTGTGGTGTTGTGTCATGTTTGAGCCGTGATGGTGCAGACTGGGAACCACCGTGTGTAGACATGTGGTTTGCAGGGACAAGGGGGGCTGGGTGTCAATGCAGAAAGGAGAAGGTGAACTCCTGGAGATCAGTGGGGTCAGGGGAAGGGCTCCCCTAGGTGGCCTCAGAGACAGGACACTGGCTTCTGGGAGGAGACATTTCCTTCTTTCCCATGGCCCTTCCTGCTATTTTGGAATTCAGTTGACATGAGACAGAGTAACAGGAGAAAACAGCCAAAGTTTTATTACCACCACACGGAGGCCCAATCTGGACATTAAGACCCAAAGAAATGAACAACCAGGTGGTTTTTACCCTGTTTACAGAGAGACAACAGATGAGCGTGGAATTGACAGGACAAAGAAGACTGGGGTTTGCAGCTGCAGTTAGCAGGGAATGCGAAGCAGAACGTGGGCTGAGGTAGTGGGTTAGCAAAAAGTAGCAGGTTTATTTCTACAGGCTTCTCAGTTCTAAGGTCCCTAGCTGTGGTGATAACTGGTTGTTTTTACTTCTTGGACCTGGGAGGAGACTTTCATTTGGGAGATATTTCCTGCTTCCAGGGGGACAGAGGAGGGTGTGATGTCCTCCCACCTGCTCTTTCCCCAGTAGCTTCTATTCACGGTGATCAATATGCTGTTGAGGTTCACGTTGGGGGGCCTCCCTGGGTTCCCACACTTGCTCCGTTTAAAAAATTTAATTCTATTGATTTACATTGTTGGGTGGATTTATTTCAACCACTGGAGTGAATGAAATCTATGAGGTCTCTAGGAAGTGTAAGTTCTTCTGATTCGTGAACCTTTTCTGAGAATGGTTTCAACCCCTTTTCAGGATGAGGCTGTTCAGGTGTACTTGTGTGTTGAGTCTCAGAGAAGCATCGTGAATGTTTCTATTGATTGGGTTATTTGGGATCTCCAGGATCAATGGCCTGTCTTGATCAGTGGTCAAAGCCTTTGACAGGGCCCCGTCCCCCTGAATCTGTGGTAGCAGGTCACACATAATGCTTTTTCACATTTGTAAGTCGTCATTTCAAGCACTTGGAAACATGAAATGGTTTTGAAAGACTCTCTTTGGAAAGCTTCTTTAGTAACTTATCTCTAATGAGAACTCAGTTTTAATGTATTTAAAGGAAGCATGTTGACTAAGAATGTGTTCTTTCTAGCTTAAAATCAGCCTCTCCCAGGTTTCACCCTCCCTCTTAGAAAAACCATCTCTGTTCCCACAGAATGATTCTCCTCATAGTCTGCCACAACGTGTTACATTTTGGTTTTCATTTAGGTAGAAGCAATATATATATTAATATATTATTAAACACATACACCCACGGACATGCTCGTGCACAAAATGTGCTCCATATCCAATCACCTGTGGGCCAATCTCTGAACCCTTTTGTGAAGATGATTACTACAAGAAAATATGTTTCCTTGAGCTTATCCTACTTAGAAGTGCCAGGCTCATACATGATGTATTTCCAATATGTTCTGAAATACAAATACATCCTAGTGTATGTGGTAACAGTATCCCTGCAGATCACATTGAATGGAGAAAAAAAAAACTCTTTCCAAGAGGTGGTGGGAGTAATGGCTGTTGGTAGAATCTGGTACCACTAAAGAGCTCCATGGAACAAACTATACCCCTATAGACACAATAAGCTAAGAAATTTAGAAGTCACCGTGAAAATTCTTGACTCTTTTTCAAATATTAGTTGTCTGTATGTGGATGGGTTTATTTCTGTGCTCTTAATTGTGTTCCTTTGGTGTATGTGTCCGTTTCTTGATCTAGTAACACGCTGTTTTGATTCCTAGATATTTATAATGTGGTTTGAATCAGGAAGTAGGCTGCCTCCAGCTTTGTTCTTCTTTGTTGGAATGGCTTTGGCAATTGGGACTTTTGTGGCTCCATACACATTTCAGGATTGTTTCTTATTCTATCTGTGAAATATGCCATTCAAATTTTGATAGGGATTGCATTGAACCTAGAGATGATTTTGAATACTGTGAAAATTTTTCAGTCTTAATATTTTTAAATATAATTCATTGTCAAGTTGGCTAACATACAGTGTGCTCTTGGTTTCAGGGGTAGATTCCCATGATTCATCGCTTACATTGCAACACCCAGTGCTCATCCCAACAAGTGCCCTCCCCAATGCCCAATTCACGAACACAGGATACCTTAATTCTCTTCAATTTGTTCCATCAACTTATGCAGTTTTAAATGTAGAGCTATTTTGCCTCCTTGGTTAAATTTAATCCTATGTATTTTATCATTTTTGATGCTATTGTGAATGTGGGATAAAAAAAATCTTTTCATGTTTTTGGAAATGGCAAGACTTAATTCTTTTTATTGCTGAGTACTATTCCATTGTGTGTGTGTGTGTGTGTGTGTGTGGTGTGTGTATCACAGTTGCTTTTTTTTAATTTAATTTTTTTTAACTTTACATCCAAACTAGTTAGCATATAGTGAAACAATGATTTCAGGAGTAGATTCCTTAATGCCCCTTACCCATTTAGCCCATCCCCCCTCCCACAACACCTCCAGCAACCCTCAGTTTGTTCTCCATATTTATGAGTCTTATCTATTTTGTCCCCCCCGTTTTTATATTATTTTTGTTTACCTCCCCTTATGTTCATCTGCTTTGTCTCTTAAAGTCCTCATATGAGTGAAATCATCTGATTTTTGTCTTTCATGACTGATTAATTTCACTTAGCATAATACCCTCTAGTTACATCCATGTAGTTGCAAACGGCAATATTTCATTCCTTTCGATTGCCAAGTGATACTCCATTGTATATGGAGGATGTGGTAATATATACCACATTTTCTTTACCCATTCATCCATCGATGGACATTAGGGACCTTTCCATACTTTGGCTATTGTTGAGAGTGCTGCTCTAAACCTGGGGGTGCACGTGTCCCTTTGAAACAGCACACCTGTATCCTGTGGATAAATGCCTAGTAGTGCAATTGCTGGGTCATAGGGTAGTTCTATTTTTAGTATTTTTTGGAACCTCCTTACTGTTTTCCAGAGTGGCTGCACCAGCTTGCATTGCCACCAACAATGCAAAAGAGTTCCTCTTTCTCCGTATCCTGGCCAACATCTGTTGTTGCCTGAGTTGTTAATGTTAGCCATTCTGACAGGTGTAAGCACCACAATTTCTTTATCCATTCATTCATCTTCTTACTTCATGCAAATGTTTATGGCCATTTGGGCTGTTTCCATAAATTGGCTATTGTTGATAGCACTGCTATAAACTTTGGGGTACATATGCCCCTACAAATTAACACACTTGCATCCTGTGGATAAATTCCTAGTAGTGCTATTACTGGGTTATACGGTAATTCTATTCCTAATTTTTTGAGAAATCTCCACAGTGTTTTCCAGAGTGGGTACAACAGTTTTCATTTGCACCAGCAGTGCAAGAGGGTTCCCTTTTCTCCACATCCTTGCCAACATCTGTTGTTTCCTGACTTGTTAATTTTAGCCACTCTGACAGGTGTGAGGTGGTGTCTCATTGTGGTTTTCATTTGTATTTCCCAGACAATGAGCATATGACATGTGTCTTTTA
The DNA here is from genome assembly GCF_027475565.1 of Acinonyx jubatus. Classification (NCBI taxonomy): domain Eukaryota; kingdom Metazoa; phylum Chordata; class Mammalia; order Carnivora; family Felidae; genus Acinonyx; species Acinonyx jubatus. The sequence continues at coordinate 147,079,569 of NC_069385.1, read as the reverse complement.
GCCATCTGTGTCTTTTTTTTGAGAAGTGTCTGTTCATGTCTTTTGCCCATTTCTTAGCTGGATGACTTGATTTTTAGGTGTTGAATTTGACAAGTTCTTTATAGATTTTGGATACTAACCCTTTATCTCGTATGTTGTTTGCAAATACCTCCACCCATTCCGATGGTTGCCTTTTAGATTTGTTGATTTTTTTTTCCTTTGCTGTGCAAAGGCTTTTTATCTTGATGAGGTCCCAATAGTTCATGTTTACTTTTGTTTCCCTTGCTTCTGGAGACATGTCTGGTAAGAAGTTGCTGCAGCATAGGTTAAAGAGGTTGTTATCTGTTTTCTCCTCTAACATTTTGATGGTTTCCTGTCTCACATTTAGGTCTTTCATCCATTTTGAGTTTATTTTTGTGTATGGTGTAAGGAAGTGGTCCAGGTTCATTCTTCTGCATGTCACTGTCCAGTTCTCCCAACACCATGTGCTGAAGAGACTGTCTTTTTTTCCACTGGATATTCTTTCCTGCTTTATTGAATCCACTGAAACTTATGGAAAGCTTAGGAAAGAAATTACAGAAGACACAAAGAAATGGAAAAACATTCCGTACTTGTGGATTACAAGAGCAAATATTGTTAAACTGTAGATACTACCCAAAGCAATCTACACATTCAATGCTATCCCTATCAAAATTACACCAGCATTCTTCACAGAGCTAGAACAAACAATTCCAAAATGTGTGAAACCAGAAAAGATGCCAAATAGCCAACGTAATGTTGAAAGAGATATCTATAGCTGGAGGCAGCACGATTCCAAACTTCAAGCTGTATTACAACGCTGTTATCATTAAGACAGTATGGTACTGGCACCAACACAGATGTATACATCAATGGGCCAGACTCGAGAATCCAGAAATGGACCCACAAATCAATGGCCTATTAATCTTCAACCTACCAGGAAAGATATCCAGTAGACAAAAGAGAGTCTCTTCAGCAAATGACTGGACTTCCCGTACTATGTTCTGTAAGAGTAATGAGGGTGGGCATCCTTGTCTTGTTCTGATCTTAGAGGAAAAGCTTTCAACCTTTTGCCACTGAGTATGTTACCACGAGTCTGTCATGTATGGCCTTTCTTATGTTGAAGCACATTCCATCTACAACTAATTTGTTGAGAGTGTTTACCATGAAAATATATCATGTTTTCTCAAATGTCTTACTGCATCTATTGAGAAAAACATAAGTTTTTTATTCCACTCTACTCATGTGATGTATTGCATTGACTGATTTGTGTATGTTGGTTTGTCCTGTATCCCTACTACATCCCTCTGATCATGGTGAAACTTTAAATGTGCTGCTGAATTCGATTTATCAATATTTTGTTGAAAAATTTTGCATCTATATTTTGCAGAGATACTGGTCTATAGGTTTCCTTCTTTTTTTCTTTCTATGATTTATCTGTGTTTTACATAAGGTTAATGCTAATCTTGTGAAATGTGTTTGGGATGTTTTGTCTCTTCAATTTCTTTGAAGAGTTTGAGAAGGATTGGTGCTAGCTGTTTTATAAATATTTATGAGGGAAGAGGTAACTATATTTGTATCAGACAAAATAGGCTTTAAGCTAAAAATGAAAACAAGGGATAAAACCTTCAGTATACAAGGGGGTCAATTCATCAAGAAGATATAACAAGGGTAAATATATGGGAACCAACACGGGAGCACCCAAATGTATTAGGCAAATGCTAACAGTTATGAAGAGAGAAATAGACAACTATATAATAACAGTAGGGACTTATATTCTAATATTAACAATGGACAAATCATTCTGACTGAAAGTCAACAAGGAAATATTGGACTTGAGCCATAATTAAAAACATTCAATACACATATATGGAACTTTGATCCAACAGCAACACAATGCATATTCTTACCAAGCACACCAGGAGCATTCTGCAGGATAGACCATAAGATAATTTATATAGCAAGTCTGTGAAAATTGGGGAAAATTGCCCTCTTGCAAGTGTCTTTTTTGATCACACTCCGATGAAAATGAACATTGACAACAAAGAAAAGCCAAAAAAAAAAAAGAAAGCTCAATTTTGCAAAGATGTAAAAATTAAATAACATACCTCCCCGAAACTAATGGGTCAAACAAGACATCAAAGGGAAATCAAGAAACATCTTGAAAAAACGAAAGAAAACACTACTTACCAAATTATGGGATGCTGCTAAAGCAATGCTAAAGGGAAAGTTTACAGCATTTAAAGCACTACAGTAAGACAAAATATTCTTAAATAAATGACCTAGCTTTACTCCTCCAAGAACTAGGAAAAGACCAAAATAAGCTCCAAGTTAGCAGAAGGAAAGAAATAACCAAGTTCGAGCTGAAATAAATGAAATGGACACCATAAAACAATTGCAAATCAACTTAGAAGGAAGAAGAGAACCAGAACTCACTGTACAAATGATCTTCTTTTGAGGTCTTCGAAGGAAAGTTAGGTAAGTTCATTCTACTAGACTAAATATTATTTAGATCATAAGCACTATATAGTCTACTGGTTCAGTACACCGGAAAGAAGTAACATAGCTCATTTGCAATACAAAGCCAATCACGTGTGAAAGGAACACAAATCTTTATGTGATTATTTAGTATCATAGTATTCTGATCATATCAGGCTTGCTTCAAACTGATTAAAATTAAGTGATTCGAAGTACATCATGCACACGAGAGTGGAAGTAGCTTCAGGGTAAAGTCTGATGACATTTCCCATGTTGTACACCTTCTATCAACCACGCTCAGATCCATCATCAGAATATAAGCAGAACCCCGAATTCTCCTCCCCCACTTCTGCTTCCAGTCGTGACTCTTCTGGGCAACCACCATTCTGGCTTCCAATACCACAGATTCATTGTGCCTGCTTCTGAATTTCACATGAATTAAAAGTAAATTTTATACCATTCAATTCGAACAGTATGAACTGTTTTGTAGCTGGCTTCCTTCACTCAGCAGTGTGTTTGCAAGAGGCATTCATGCTGATGTATGTAGCTATTATTTGTTGATTCTCATTATTGTATACATTCCAATAGAGGATACATCATAGTTATTTTTAGATTCTTTTATTGAACCCATATTCTCCCCACTAGAATGTTGAGCTCCATGGAGACAGGGCTGAGTGTTGTGATTGCTGATCACAGTCAAAGTCAGTGGAACAATGCCCTAGACAGAGGAGGTGCTTTATAAGGATTTGTTGACTTCAGTGACAACCGGGTTGTAGTCACCCAGAATCTGCAAACCCTGTATTAGCTCCCTCTGGAGCCTGTGGTTCCTCTCACCAGTCTCCTCAGCGCCCCCTTGACCTCCTTGTTCCTCAGAGTGTAAATGAGGGGATTCAGTAGGGGAGTCACCAGAGTGTAGAAGAGAGCAATGCTTTTGTTGACATCCTGCGAGTAGCTGGAGGGAGGCTGGAGGTACATGGAGATGAGTGTGCCAAAGAAGATGACCACCACCATCAGGTGGGAACCGCAGGTTCCGAAGGCCTTCCGCCTGCCCCGGGCCGACTTGATCTTCAGGACGGCCTTGGTGATGTGGCCGTAGGACACTAAGATGAGCGACAGAGGCACCACGAGGAAGAAGACACTGACCGCGAAGACTTCAGCTTCGATGATGGAGGTGTCGGCGCAGGCCAGCTTGAGCATCACCGGCACTTCACAGAAGAAATGGTCAACCTGGTTTCTCCCGCACAGGGGCAGGGTCATGGTCAGGGCCGTCTGTAGCACTGAGCTGCCGAACCCTGTGAGCCAAGCAGTTAGCACCAGGTGCAGGCAGAGCTGCGGGTGCATGATGATCAGGTAGTGCAGTGGGCGGCACACGGCGGCGTAGCGGTCATAGGCCATGACCGACAAGAGCACACACTCCACGCCCCCGAGCCCCAGGGCAATGAGGAGCTGGGTCACGCAGCCGCCATAGGTGATAGTCTTGTCCCGCCCCTTGAGGTTGGCCAGAGTCTGAGGGACGGTGCAGGTAGTCAGACACAGGTCCATGAAAGAGAGGTTGGAGAGGAAGCAATACATGGGGGTGTGCAGGCGAGGGTCCCACAGCGACAGGAGTATAATGGTGCCATTGCCTAGACAGCTCAGGACATAGCCCATCAGGATGACCACAAAGAGAGGCGTCTCCAGCTGAGGCCTGTCGGAGAAGCCCAGGAGGAGGAATCCTGAGGAGGTGCTGCCATTCGCTCTTTCCATGGCACTCAGTCTGCACAGTTAGCAGGACTCCCTGTTTTCTCTTGCAGCTTCACTCCAGCCCTGTTTTCCTAGAGTGGGCGCGTGGAATCTGGGTAGAGGCCTGAGAGTTTGCACACACCCTTCCTTGTTGGGGAGCGATGGGGTGATAAACAGCCACTGAACGGGAGCATCTTCTGTGTTTCGGGGACTGCCCTAGATGTGGGTGCACTTTCTCCCAATGACTTCTGAGGTTGGCACGTTCCTGATCTGTGTTGACTAGATGAGCAAAGTGAGTGTGAAGGAGGTTCAGTAAGTTGCCCAGGGGCACTCACCAGGCTTCAGACTGACTCCACAACCTGGGTTCTTGACCAGCAGGGACACCAGCATTCATTTTTGTGAATGCATGAACACTGAAGGTAACTGTTGTTTCTCAAAAAAATTAATCTAGTCGTTCTGAGTAAGGTGCAAGTTTGCACTGTCCCTTCCCTCTATGTTTGTTTGCCATCAAGAATTGAAATACGTGCGTCGCGCTCCCCTACTTCTAATTTGTGGGGAGAAAAAATGTGTTTTCTGAAAGTGCATAGATAGAGAAATTTACCATTACCAATTTTATACAAGGGGAACAATACATTTTGATGCATAAACTAATGAACGCTGGGGATGGAGCCTGAAATCGTGGTTATTGATTGGGAAGCATCTTGGAAATGACTGAAGAATTCATCACGCCCAGTGTTCACTCTGCAGGATGACTAATCCTGACTAATTATCACTGACAGCAATTTCAGTAACATAGCAGGAAATCATCAATCCAATGTTTCATTTTCTTTTGTCTCACATTACAACTCCCTTTCAAACTTTTTTAGTGTAGTGGGGAAATACTTTTTACAGCATCTCAGTCTGTACTTCCTATTAATGCCAACGTCATGTGAATCATTCTGTTTCCAGCAAAATAACTGGGCTTGCTCTTAGAAATAACCTCCCTTCCCCCTATGCCATGTGAGGCAAGTTTAATAGTAAATACAACCTGGACAAGAGTAATATCTCATGAAGAGATTGAAAGAATCTGGCATGTACTAGAGTCCCAAACAGTCTTTGTTGAATGAGTCACAATAGGGAAGAAGATTATGAACTTGAACAGGCTATTGAATGTGAGTCTAGGGTTTATAGACACTCAGAGACAATAGCAAGGCAAAGGAAATCCGGAACAACAAGTAGATAGCCTTGATTATTCAAATTCTAGGATTTGTTGCCCAAAAGCTAGGTTGTATGGAACCTTGCAGAACTCTATATTTTTAAAAGTAACTTTTCTAGTAGCAAAATCAATGACGAGCCAAGAGGAGCTTCGGTCACCTCTCTATTATGCTTCCTTTAGGATTCTTGGTCCATTTATCCTTTCATTCCTAAATCCTTTCACTGTTTGTTTGGCTGTTGTTGCTGTGTTGCTGAAGGGTAGAATGAATTTGAGAAAATAAGTTTAAAAATGCAGTAAAGTAAGAAACAGAATACCAGGATCATAAGTATAAGTCTGCCACTAATAAGCTTTGAGATTCTCAAGACTACTCTCCCACCCCAACTGTCCCCTTCAAATAAACGACATGATGTTTCTAGCTTTCAGTAAGAAATAGGAGATATGATGATTTTAGCTCTTTGTTGAACCCTGGGAGGTTTATGTTCCAAAAGATCCATTGTCCCATATTGAAGAAGCCTCCTCAGTCCTTGCTTGTCTGTAGCAACAGCATGGTTCTTATCGTCTATGATCAGGCCTTGGTGCACAATATGCAGAATCATAGAAAGGGCATTAGTACCATTTGTCACATGTTATTGGGACTTACCTCTGCTTCTTCCCTCTATCCATGTGCTGTAAGGGTGAGAGAAGGGGCTTCTGCAGTCCATCGTGGTGCCCAGAAGAAGGCTCCCACAGGGTTTACAATAGGCTGTTATTTCTGGGAGGCCAACAAAACAGCTCATCACTCAGCCAAGAACTTGATTCTCAATAATTTTGTTCTTCTCAGTGCAGAGAAAGTGATTGGAACCAAGAAACCATATATTCTGCTAAGAAGCATGTAAAATGCATTGTGCCTAGAAGGGAAGAATTAAGTTGACATAGACATTTTCACATGAATTTCCATATGCTGTATTATTTTCCTAGTCTTGATAACCAAGGTCCACTAACCAGGTCCGTCCTCAGGACAGCAGGAATGCACTGTCTCATATGTCAGGAGGACACAAGTCCAACATGAATATACTGGCAGGGCTTCTGAAACCTGTCAGGGAGAATATACATCTTTGGACCTTTCTAGTCTCTGGTGGCTCATTTGCTGGCAGTTTGGGGGTTTCGTTGAGTTGTGGCTGCAGGATTTCAACTACTGCCTCTGTAGGTAGATGGCTTCTTCCTCACCTGTCTACCCTGTCCTTCTTATAGAAATGCCAGTCACTTTGTGTTAGAGCACGCCCTGATGAGTGTAACCTCATCTGAACTTGAATATATTTGCAGAAAATTGTTTTCACATAAAGTGCCATATTAATCTGAACTGAGGTTTAAGGTTTCAACCACTTTTCTGGTGGGAGAGGTTTGCAGGGGCCATAATTCAACCCAATAGCAATAGTAGAATGCACATATGCCTGTGAAATGATAACAGTTCCTTATTATAAATAAATACCTGCATGCAAGGCTAAGACAAGATGCAGGTATGAGTTCTATCTGATTTCAAGTTCTCGTATTCTCTTATTCCTACAGCAGAAGCCTACAGTAGTAGGAAACACTGACTCCCCATATCTGGCATGAATATCCAATGAAGGCAATTGTCCTATAGACCTGTTTGTTACACTCACAGATCTGAAACATAAACACAGATTCCATGCTTGTGGGATCTGCCACCGAGCATTTGGTTTGAGCTGGAAGAGAAAACACTTACAGTCTTTCACTCTCCAGTGAAGTGGTAATCAGCTAACCTGGAGGTCACATTGCTCCTCCATCTAGAAGTTACTGTCAGGAAAGAGCAACTCACCCACAGACACCAGTTCTGCAGGCAGCACCATCAACCTCCCGGGTGTAAGGAATCAGCAGCAAAGGAAAGAATCTCACATCTTCTTAGTAACATTTGAATGAGTGTTAGAGTAAGAGCATGGCCTCTCTTTCCAAGGAAGAATAACAAAGATTACAGATATCCACCTAACTTTTGGAAGCAGCCACTGGTCTTTGAAGAACCACTACAGTTGTATGAAGTGAAGAGATTGGCATATGGATGGGAAAGTGAAGGTCCTGCAGATGAAAGTACATGACCGCTGTCCCCGTGAAAGCTAGGACACTCAGACACTGCCCAGTGGTGTGTGGTTGTGGATCTGTAGGAAGTGTTAGGGGATACAATAGGTAGAACAGAGCCCTGAGAATAAAGACAGATTCGTGTATTTACAATATGGCGACCTTTCAACAGGATATACCTTGAAAATGGTGAATCTGAGAGGCAAGGGCAGACACAATTACTCACTGCTCAGGCTCTGTTCAAGGTAGTAACACGTCTCTCCATCATTACTGTTAGCATAGGTTCTGTCATCCCCAGGGTTTACCTGGAAGATTGTCCACTCATTGCAGAGTGTTTTGGCACATGCGAGGAGGTGTAGTTGAGCGTGGACGGTGGGGCTTGCAGCTAAACACACTTTGGAATCTGCCCATGAATGAAACGGCTAATATTATATCTGGGGGATGTTTTTTGGTAAGCCACCAAAGTCAAAGTACGTGCTCTAGGGACTGAGGATGTGTGTATTTTTAGTGGCCCCAGGAGGGTCCTGCCCAATGTAACTCATTAGCCTCAGTCGAAGTATACAGAGTTTGGCTCCCCAGAGGCAGCCAAAGAGGAAGGGAGACTCTGGAGATGAGCAGGTAGTCAATCTTTTCCCACCAAATTGACTAGGAGTGAAACGACTGTCTCTTCCTAACTTCCATTTACCAATGCTACTTCATATTATTGGCTAACATGTTTCGGGTAGTCTTTATGAGAACGTTATACCCTGTTACCTGTCTTCGTTCTTCAACTCTTATATCCCACTATCTGTTTGTTCATCATCTAAACATATGCTCCTCTATCCTATGAGAAAAATAAAATTGGACTTAAGACCGTCTCTCCGCCCCATTTACTTCTAGCTGCCCTCTTCCATCAATTTCATCTGTTTGTGACCGGACACAGAGTATTGATGCTTTTTCTCCTTCTGTCATCACTTCCAAATGTTCTTTGTTCCTTCTCCCCCTACCACTCTGTTGAAGCGGTTTTCTGTAAAACCTTTACTGTTCTTCCATTGCACAAAGCAGATGAGCTCACCGTTGCCTTACTTGGTGTAATATGGCGTTAACCACATCCCCCTCCTTCATGAAACTGTGCTGTCCATTGGCTTCTCTCTCTTTTCCTGTTATTTCATGGCCCCTTGATTCTCATTTCTTTCTACCTGGGCACAAACTTCAATGTTTTAATTTCCTAACGTTCTATCCTTGCTTCTCTTCTGTCTCTACACTGTTCCTGAGATACATTGCCATTTCCATGGCTTGAACTACCGTCTATCTAGAAATCTTTGTCAATAAATCTGCAATCCACATCCACAGTTTACACCCCCTCTTGAGTTCCATCCTAAAGCAAATGGAATCTTGGCTATATACTTGTGGATTATTTGTGAACTCCAAAATTTCTGATGTTTCATGTACTGAAAAGAACGCTTTTCTACAGGTTAGGATTTCAGAATCTCAATACAAAACCCTCAGTAACCTCAGCGAGAGCCCCCTGAACTATTATTTTTAATTAATTTATTTGTTTTGATAGAAAGAGATAAAGCATTAGCCAGGAAGGGGAACTGGGGGGCATAGAGAATTCCAAGCAGGCTCCATGCCGTCAGCACAGAACCCAATGCATGGCTTGATCTCATAAACCATGGGATCATGACCTAAGCCGAAACAAAGAGTCAGACACTTAACCAACTGAGCCACTCAAGCAACCCCCCCCTTAATTATTCTTGATTCTTCCCTCCATTTTCATCCTAACACTGAACCTAAGCCTTGTTCATTCTCTCTGACATATTTCAGAATACATTCACTCTCCAGCACACATTTGTCAGTTGTTATCCATGTGTCAGTAAGATCTTTGTATCCTGCCCAAACCATTTAATTTATTTCTTAAGCGATCTTCGAACCAAACCAACTCTAAGCTTCTACACCATTATCTGAATTATTTTTCCTCAAAGCAACGCAACCACATCATTCCTTGCTTAAAAATACTTTTGGCAACCATTGTCTGCAAGATTAAATAAAAGGCACACCTTTAACATATGGAGGTGTATTTGTTCTATGGACCCTCTAGTTGTGGGAACAAACTCACAATGTGTTAACCACCGGATACACCATATCAGCTTGGGGCCAGCGTTCTCTTATGCATTTATGATTCTATTGCTTTGCTTCATTTGAAGGTACTCTCTTGTCCTATTTTCCCATACACCATGTTCCATTACTAATTCAAGACGTTGCTCAAGGATCACGTTCTTTTTCTGTGTAATTTTTAATAAGTGGTTTTTATTATGCAAAAATTTTCATAGCCCCAATACATAACCTTTTGCTATAATGGTTCTTAAATAGGCTGTTTAAAACCTGCTGTTTGTTACCAGAAACTTTCATCTTTCCCCCCTCACCTTTAAGGAAGCATAATTAACAAATAAAACTAAGATTTTTAACGTGTACAGCATGTTACACATACACCTTGTGAAAGGATTTGCCCATTGAGTTAATTAACACATCCATCTTTATGTTTATCTTTTGGCTTCTGTGTGAGAACATTTAAGTTCTATTCTCTATACAATACAGTGGTACCAACGATAGTCACTGTGCTACATGTTAGATCACCAGACCTTTTTCGTCTTATAACTGAAAGTCTGTACCATTTTATCAACTTCTCTTTGTTCCCCCCTCCCATTCCCCAGCCCCTGGCAGACACTTTTTTATTATTCTGTTTCTATGAGTTGTACTTTTTCCCTCCTACATGTGAAGGATACCACGTGGTATTTGTCTTTCTCTGTCTGGCTTATTTCTCTTAGCTTAATGTCCTCCAGGTACATCCATGTTGTCATAAATGACCGGATTTCCTGTTTGTTAAAGGCTGAATGATATTCCATTGTATATACACACCACAGTTTCTTTATGCATTCATTCCCCGGTGGACACTTAGGTTGTTTCCATACTTTGGGATAGTGAATAATACTGCTATGAGTATGGGAGTGCAGACATCTCTTTCAGATAATGAGTCATTTCCTTTGGATAAAAGCCCAGGAGTGGGATTGCTGGATTATATGGTAGTTCTGTTTTTAATTCTTTGAGGACCCAGCCTACTATTTTCCACAGGGGCTGCACCAATTTATGTTCCCACCAACAGTGCCCAAGGGTTCCTTTCTCCACATCCTGGCCACCACTATTTGTGTCTTGTCTTTTTGATTCTAGCCATTCTAACAGGTGTGTCCATTGATAGGTGAGTGGATAAAGAAGACGTGGTGTATATATATACAATGGAATATCACTCAGCCATCAAAAATAATGATATCTTGCCATTTGCAATGATGTGGATGGAGCTAGAATGTATCATGCTCAGTGAAATAAATCGGAAAAAGACAAGTACCATATGATTTCACTCAGAAGTGGAATTTAAGAGAGAAAACGAATGAACATATGGGAATGGGTGTGGGAAGAGAATAAAGGGAGACAAACCACAAGAGACTCTTCACCATAGGGAACAAACTGAGCATTGATGGAGGGAAGGTGGGTGGGGATCGGCTAGAGAGATGATGGGTATCAGGAGAGCACTTGTGATGAGCACTGCATGTTCTATGTAAGTGATGAATCACTGAATTCTACTCCTGAAACTAATATTGCACTGTAAGTTAACTAACTAAAATTTAAATTAAAAAGAAACAAAGATGTGGTATCTATATACAATGGGATATTATTTAGCCATAAAAAAGGACATTTTGCCATCTGCTGCATGATCGGTGAATCTTGAATGCCCTACACCAAGTGAAATAAATCAAACAGAGAAATAGAGACAAATAGTGTATATTCCCACATATCTAAGGAAGTTTTAAAAACCAGTGCTGATAGATACAGAGAAGAGATTTAACGGATTGCTCCTTGCCAGGTAGGAGGGTGGGGGTGAGCATCATGGGTAAAAGGGGTCAAAATCTATCAACTTCCAGTTACAAAATCAATGTCATAAAGGTATAATGTACATCGTGGTGACAAGAGTTAATAATATTGTATTGCCTATATGAAAGTTGCTAAAAGAGTAATGTGAAAATTTCTCATCATAAAAATAATTTATTAGGTGTTTATGGTGATGGATGTTAATTATGTTTATTGTGGTGATCATTTTGCAATCTACACAATTATCAAATCATATTGTATCCCTGAAACTAATATAATGTTATGCTAATTGTATCTCAATTCAAAGCAAGAAAATTATTTTTTTTAATTTATTTTATTTATTTATTTATTAATTTTTATTTTAGAAAGAGACAGAGTGCAAGTAGGGGAGAAGAGCAGAAGGAGAAAGAGAGAGAGAGAATTTTAAGAAGGTTCCATGATGAAAATGGAGCCCAATGCAGGGCTTGATCCAACAACCCTGGGGAACCCATGTCCTGAGTTGAAAACAAGAGTGGGACACTCAACCATCTGAACTACCCTGGCGCTCCAAGAAGAGAATATTTTTTTTCAGTTTATTTATTTGTTTGGAGAGAGGCAGAGAGCACAAGTAGGGGAGAGGCAGAGAGAGAGGGAGAGAGAGAGAATCCTAAGCAGACTCCATGCTGTCAACACAGAGCCCAACATGGGACTCAGCTGTGAGATCATGACCTGAGCCTAAATTAAGAGGTGCACACTTAACTGGTGACGCCCACCCAGGCACCCTGAGAATAATTTTTTAAAAAGCTCTCAGACACAGTGTGTGTATATACCACATCTTCTTCCTCTGTTCATCAGTCAATTGATACTTGGGTTCTTTCCATAATTTGGCTATTATTGATAGTACTGCTTTAAACATTGGGGTGCACGTACCCCCTTTGAGTCAGCAGTTTTGTATTCTTTAGAAAATAACCAGTAGTGCAATTGCTGGGTCATAGGGTAGTTCTATTTTGAATTTTTTGAGGAAAGTCCATCCTGTTTTCCAGAGTGGCTGCACCAGTTTGCATTCCCACCAGCAGTGCAAAAGGCTTCCCCTTTCTCTGCATCCTCGCCAACATCTGTTGTTTCCTGACTTGTTCATTTCAGACACTGTGACAGGTGTGAGGTCGTATCTCATTGTGGTTTTGATTTGCATTTCCCTGATGATGAATGATGTTGATTATTTTTTGAAGAGTCTGTTAGCCATCTGGATGTCTTCTTTGGAAAAGTATCTATTCATGTCTTCTGCCCATTTCTTCACTGGATTATTTGGGGTTTTGTGGGGGGGGGCGGCTAGTGAGTTTCATAAGTTCTTCATGGGTTTGGGATACTAACCCTTTATCTGAATTCCATTTGCAAATATCTTCTCCCATTTCATATGCTTCTCTGAGTTGTGTTGATTGTGTCCTTCACTGTGCACCAGCTTCTTATGTTGATGAAGTCTCAATAGTTCATGTTTGCTTTTGTTAACGTTCATTTTATGTGTTGTTCCAAAGCGATGTCTAGCAATGTCTACTTGAAGTTTTTAATTGGAAAAGTAGCTATTTAAACGTCCCACCAGGGTATAACCCTTATTCTTAAAGTGAATCGTAATGAAAAGACACTTTTGAATTTTTTTAAAGTTTATTTATTTATCTTGAGAGAGTGTGAACATGAGCAGGGAAGGTGGCAGAGAGAGAGGTTGACAGGGAGACAATCCCAGCAAGCTCCTCACTGTCAGCCCAGAGCCCAACACGAGGCTCAATCTCACAAACCGTGAGATGCTGACCTGAGCCCAAATCAAGACTCCAACGTTTAACTGACTGAGCCACTCAGGCACCTCAAGACGATTTTGAATTTACTTCTAAGTGACAATCACTTGTAACTATGCACAACCCCCACAATGCTTGTGCGTGTACAAGGATCCGTGAATGCATAGCAGCATACACACAGCCTTCATATTACTTATTATTGTGACTTTTAACAACCCCTTAAATAAAATTTGTATTTCAAAAGTGAGGACATTTACACCCATCCTGATACATTCAGACACTTGTGTTACAATCTTAGTTCTACATTACTCAGCCCTAAAAAGGAATGACATCTTTCTTAAAAATGAATTTGTTAATCTAAATATAGTTGGACACGCGATGTGACATTAGTTTCAGGTGTACACCATTGATCCAGCCTCCCTATATGCTGTGCTGTGGTCAGAACTGTAGCTGCCATCTGTGACCATACAACATGATTATAATATCATTGACTATAATTTCTGTAGTGTACCTTTTATTCCTGTGATTCACAAAAGAATGAGATCTGGAGGCACATGGGGGGCTCAGTTGGTTGAGCATCCGACTCTTGGCTTCTGCTGCAGTCATGATCCCATGGCTCATGGGTTCATGCCCCACATCAGGCTCTGTGCTGAAAGCACAGATCCTGCTTGGGATCCTCTCTCTCCCTCCCTCTGTCCATTCCATGCTCATGGTCTCATGGTCTCCCTCTCTGAAAATAAATAAATAAACTTACCAAAAAATTTTAAAAAATTAATGTCTTTCTCTGACTGACTTCTTTCACTTAGCGTAATGCCGTCCAATTCCATCCACATTGTTGCAAATGGCAAGATTAAATTCTTTCTCATTGTCAAGTATATTCCATTGTATATATAAATAACATCTTCTTTATCCATTCACCAGTTGATGGACATTTGGGAACTTTCCATAATTTGGCTATTGTTGAAAGCACTGCGATAAACATGTGGGTGCATGTGTTCCTATGCATCAGCACCCCTGTGTTCTTTGGATAAATACCTGGTAGTGCTACGGTTGGGTCGTAGGGTAGTTCTATTTTTAACTTTTTGATAAATCTCCACACTGCTTTCCAGAGTGGCTGTACCAGTTTGTGTTCCCACCAACAGTGCAAAAGAGTTCCCATTGTCCACATCCTCACCAACACCTGTTTTTGCCTGAGGTCTTAAATTTAGCCACTCTGACTGGTGTGAGGTGGTATCTCAGTGTGGTTTTGATTTGTATTTCCCTGATGATGAGTGGCGTTGAGCATTTTTGTTATGCGTCTGTTGGCATCTGGATGTCTTTGTCAAAGTGTCTATTCATGTGTTTTGCCCATGTCTTCACTGCATTATTTGTGTTTGGGATGTTGAGTGTTGAAAGTTCTTTATAGGTTTTGGATACTAACCGTTTATCTGATAGGTCATTTGCAAACATCTTCTCCCATTCCGTTGCTTGTCTTCTGGTTGTATTGATTGTTTTCTTTGCCGTGCAGAAGCTTTTTATCTTGATGAGGTCCCAGTAGTTCATTTTTGCTTTTAATTCCCTTGCTTTTGGAGACAGGTTGAGCAAGAAATTGCTGTGGCTGAGGTCAAAGAGGTTGTTGCCTACTTTTTCCTCTAGGGTTTTGACTGTTTCCTGTCTCACAGTTAGGTCTTTCATCCATTTTGAGTTTACTTTTTGGATGGTGTAAGAAAGTGGTCTAGTTTCATTCTTCTGCGTGTTGCTGTCCAGTTCTTCCAGCACCACTTGCTAAAGAGGCTGTCTTTTTTCCATAGGACGGTCTATCCTGCTTTGTGGATATTAGTTGGCCATAGATTTGTGAGTCCAGTTCTGGGTTCTGTCTTCTGTGCCATTGGCCTATGTGTCTGTTTTTGTGCCAGTACCCTACTGTCTGGATGATTACAGCTTTGTAGTAGAGGTAAAGTCAGGAATCGTGATGCCTCCCCCATTGGTTTTCTTTTTCAACATAACTTTGGCTATTCGGGGTGTTTCGTGTTTCCGTACAAATTTTAGGATTGTTTGTTCCTGTTCTGAGAAGAATGCCGGTGCAATTTTGATTGGGATTGCATTGAATGTGTAGATTGGTTTGGGTTGTGCTGACATTTTAACGATATTTCTTGTTCCAATCCATGGGCGTGGAATGTTGTTCCATTCCTTCATGTATCCTTCATATTCTTTCATAAGTTTTCTATAGTTTTCAGCATACAGGTATTTTACATCTTTGGTTAAGTTTATTCCTAGGTATTTTATGGTTCCTGATGCAATTGTAAATGGGATTGATATCTTGATTTCTCTTTCTGCAGCCTCACTATTGGTGTATAGAAATGCCACTGATTTCTGTACATTGATTTCATATCCTGAAACTTTGCTGAATTCATGGGTCAGCTCTAGCAGTTTTTTGGTGGAGTCTTTCAGGTTTTCCATGTAAGTAACATGTCCTCTGTGAAAAGTGACAGGTTGACATCTTCTTTGCTAATTTGGATGCCTTTTATTTCTTTTTGTTGTCTGATTCCTGAGGATAGGACTTCCAACACTATGTTAAACAACAGTGGAAGGAGTGGACATCCCTGTCGTGTTCCTGATCTCACGGGGAAAGCTCTCGTTTTTCCCCATTGAGGATATTAGCTGTGGGCTTTTCATATATGGCTTTTATGATGTTAAGTTATACTCCTTCTATCCCCACTTTCTTGAGGGTATTTATTAAGAAAGAATGCTGTATTTTGTTAAATGGTTTTTCTGCATCATTTGACAGGATCATGTTTCTTATCCTTGCTTCTATTGATCTGATGTATCACACCGAATGACTTGCAAGATTGAACCAGCCCTGCAGCCCAGGAATGAATCCCACTTGATCATGGTGAATAATTCTTTTAATATACTGTTGAACTCGATTTGCTAGTATCTTGTTGAGAATTTTTGCATCCCTGTAATTCTCCTTTTTAGTGGGGTCTCTGTCTGGTTTGAGAATCAAGGTCATGCTGGTTTCATAGAATCAGTCTGGGAGCTTTCCTTCTATTTCTATTTTTTGGAACCACCTGAGAAGAATAGTTATTAACTATGCTTTAAATGTCTGGTAGAATTCCCTAGGGAAGCCATCTGGCCCAGGACTCTTATTTGTTGGGAGATTTTTGATAACTGCATCAATTTCCTCACTGATTATGGGTCTGTTCAAATTTTCTATTTCTTCCCGTATGAGTTTTGGTAGTGTGTTGGTCCATTTCTCCCAGGTTGTCCAATTTGTTGGCATATACTTTTTCATAGTATTCTCTAATAATTGTCTGTATTTCTGTGGTGATAGTTGTGATCTCCCCTCTTTCCATCATGATTTTATCTCTTTGGGTTCTCTCACTTTTCAGTTTGAGCACTCTAGCTCAGGGTTTATCAATTCTGTTTATTTCTTCCAAAATAACTCTTAGACTCATTGATGTGTTCTACTGTGTTTATTTGGATTCCATATTGTTTATTTCTGCTCTCATCTTTATTATTTCTCTTCTTCCACAAGCTTTGGGATTTCTTTTCTCTTCTGTTTCTACTTCCTTTAGGTGTGCAGTTAGCTTTTATATTTGGCATTTTTCTTGTTTCTTGAGACAGGCCTGGACTGCAATGAATTTTCCTCTAGGACAGCCTTTGCTGCATTCCAAATGGGTTGGACTGTCATGTTTTCATTTTCATTTGCTTCCATGAATTTTTTAAATTTCTTCTTTAGTTGCTTGGTTGGCCCATTTATTCTTTAGTAGGATGTGCTTTAACCTCCCTACATTTGGAGGCTTTCCAAATTTTTTCTTGTATTTCAAGTTTTCTAGCTTTAGATTATGGTACGATCTCAATTCTTTTATATTTATTGAGGGCTGTTTTGTGAGCCAGCATGTGATCTATCTTGGAAAATTATCCATATGTACTCAACAAGAATGTGTGTTCTGATGCTTTTGGATGAAAATTTCTGAATATATCTGTCCAGTCTATCGGGCCTTTAACTTCTTTGTTGATTGTTTCTTTCTTGAGTTTCTGCCTACATGATTTCTCCATTGTTGTCAGTGGAGTGTTAAAATGTCCTGTAATTACCCTATTCTTACCAATCAGTTCATGCATGTTTATCACTAATGGGTTTATACATTCGGGTTCTTTCAAGTTGGGGGCATAAACATTTACAAATGTTAGCTCTTCTTTTTGGATAGACCCCATAATTATGATATAATGCCCGTCTTCACCTCTTGTTTCAGTCTTTAGTTTAAAACCTAGTTTGTCTGATATAAGGATGGCTACTCCAGCATTCTTTTGACTTCCAGTAGCATGATAGATGGTTCTCCATCCCCTGGCTTTCAAGCTGAAGGTGTCCTCGGGTCTAAAATTGACCTCTTGTAGACAACATATAGATGGATCTTGTTTTTTATCCATTCTGATACCGTATGTATTTTGATTGGGGAATTTAGTCTGTGTACATTCAGAGTTATTATTGAAAGCTATGGATTTAGTGTCATTGTGTTATGTGCAGGTTTCATGTTTCTGGAGATGTCTCTAGTCCTTTGTAGTCTTTGCATTGTTCCGCTCACAGAATGCCCTTCAGGATCTCTTGCAGGGTTTGTTTAGTGGTCATGAACTCCTTCAGCTTTTGTTTGTCTGGGAAAGCCTTTATCTCTCCTTCCATTCTGAGTGACGGACTGCCTTGCTGGATAAAGGATTCTTGGCTGCATGTTTTTCCGATTCAGCACATTGAATACTTCCTTCCACTCCCTTCTGGCCTGCCACGTTTCAGTGGACGGGTGTGTACTACCCTTATGCATCTATCCTTGTGGGCTAAGGCCTGTTTGTCCCTAGCTGCTTTCAGAAGGCTCTCTTTATCTTTCTGTTTTGCCATTTTCATAATGATATGCCATGGAGAAGGCCCACTCCTGTTGAATCTGAAGGGAGTTCCCTATGCCTCCTGGATGTGGATGTCTGCTTCCTTCCCCAGATGAGGGAAGTTCTCAGCTATAATTTGTGCAGGTAAGCCTTCTGGCCCTTTCTCAATCTCTTCCTCTTCCTCTGGAACTCTGATTATATGGACTATTACTACGTTTCTTTGAATGTCATATTTCTAATGAACCCCTCATGGGCTCTTATTTTCTTATTTCTCTCTTTCACAGCTTCCTCTTTTTCCATTACTTTAACTTCTGTTTCACTAATTTTCCCCTCTGCTTCCTCCTTCCTTGCTGTCACTGCCTCTAGTTTATTTTACATGTCATTCACAGCATTTCTTGACTCATCATAACTATTTCTTAGTTCCTTGATGTCTGCAGCAATAGATTCTCTGCTATCTCCTATGCTTTTTTCAAGCCCGGTGATTAATCTTATGATTATTATGTAAAACTCTCAATCAGATATACTGTTTATATCTGTTGTGAGCAATTCTCTAGGTGTCATTTTCCCTGGAATTTCTTTTGAGGAGAATTCTTCCATTTGTCATTCTGGCTAGTTTTCTGTCCTTTATGTATTTGAACAACTTGTTATGTGTCCTGCACCAGCGAGCACTACTATATTAAAGAGGGGTCATCATGCTGTCCAGGGCTTGGCACTTCATGGGGTCTTTTTGAGCGTGTTGCTTGCTCTCTGTTGTTGTGAGTCTTGTTTCTTTATGTCCCTACTTGTAGTGGTGGTTTGGACCTTCCACCAGGTGTGGTTTGATGTGTTCATTAAAGTAACCCTGGAAAAATATTAAAAGGTGGGGGAGTGATGGTGGAATAAACCTCATCCTGCACAGAGAGAAATGACAGGGGAGGGGAAAAAGTAACGGAAAAAACGGGAAAAAATTGACCCAGGAGACAATCAGAGAAACCACATAGCTTAATACAGAGAGAGAGGAAAATAAAAAGGCGATACACAAGAGGTATAGACAGAATAGATTAAAAATGTCTGCTTAAAGTAACTAACAAGTAGGATCGAGAAGGGAAGAAAGAAGAGGAAGAAAAGGAAAAAAATAATATTTGTATAATAAGAATTTTCCAACAATCAAATCAGAAAATGTAAAAGTGTTCGACAAATATCTGCTGGTGCCTTGGAGCCGGTGACAGCGCTGACCTGGGGAAGGGGCCGTCTGGTTCGGTCAGTGTCAATGCCACTCCTGTGGATCTGCAGTTAGCAGGTGGGGTGCGGTCAGGGTTTGGTGTGGGGGACCCACCTCCTCTGTGGCCCTACTGTCCATTCCCTGAAGCCCGGGCATATGGTGATGAGGAGAACAATGGTGCCACCCTAGTCTCTGCTCCCCAGACAGGGTGTCACAAGCCACTCTGTTCAGGCCATCCTTGCAGTGTCGCAGGGGTGTGCGTGCCCCGGGGTGTCCCACTCTGCTCAATAGGCACCTCCCAGGTGCTCCACTGGGAATCTAACACTGATGTCTGGAAGAATCCTGCTCAACAGCCCAGTCCGTGTCAGTGCCGAATCCCCCAGCCAGAATTCATTCGCATTTAAAATTAATAACTGAATGGTTCCTCCTTATAGATGTATATGTGAATATTTGGGAAAATGTGAAGGAAATCTTAACTGCTTTGTAAAACATCTAGGTAAGGACAGATGAAAGCTAGTGTAGCTGGGGTGGTCTGGGGGGTTACTTGTCCTCCGTCACATCTGTGAACCATAGAAGAGACAGATTATGTCTCCTCTGGCCTTGTCCTCCATAGTCATTGTCCCTGAGGATTGCCATGTCTGGGCAGCTCAGTGACAAGGGCTCATTAAGAGCGTGGGGCATCCATTCCCCAGAGACGTCAGCAGGGGAAGGGACTTGGTTCTGTGTGCCAGCCCAGCCACAGCTCAGAGTCACGGCACCTTGTCGACTACTCATAAGGGTCTCACTGTCACACTGGCAGGTCACCATACATGGGAAATGATACTGAGAGTTTGTGACTGCCTTCATCTTCTACCTCCCAGAGGCAAAGGGCAGATCTCTGGTGTGACATGAGGATCTGTGAAGTCATCCTGAGAAAGTGTCCTTTTGCTTAAGAAAAATGCATGGATGACCCAGTTCTGGTATAGTCAGCCTTTGTATTTCCTGGAGACACTGATCCTACATGTCCCTGCTCCTATCCCCAGAGCTGTAATTAGGCAGTAACTTGGAATGAGGTAGGAAAGTGGCTTAGATCCCACTGAGAAGGTGAATAAAGGTGAGTAAAATGGCACTAAGTCTCTGTGTTGCTCTGGGAATAGATTAGTTTATTTTCAGTTGCAATTGTTCACAAACAAGGTGGTTTATTTGTATGCTTACATGGTGAATTGTGTAAAGTAACAAACCTTGAAAGTTCATGAAATATAAGAACTGAGTGTAATTGTTCTTTACTGATGCCCCCAGGTAATTCCTAGACCTTTGGTTCTGTGTAGTATATGCATCGCACTGCTCTGTGAACATGTGGAAAATAATTAAATATGCCTTGTTTCTGGGAATAACATATGGCCTTCAGTATTAGAATACTAGAGTATGACACTATATGCTTTCATACTTTCCCTTTGGTTCCTTATTGTGTGTGAATTTAGATAATATTTCTTCCCTATGGTTAAAATTTATTGTTAGTGGCTATCTTTATTAAATATTTATTTTTCCCCCAATATACAAAGTATTCATGGAATTTTAAAAATCTATGTTGACAATTACAACAGGGAAGTTCCATTTTGTGTATATTGTGTCAATAAAAATTATTTTGGCTTTATTTTAACAGGAAGTAGTGATCCTTCCAATGAGTTCCAATACCGATTTGAACGGGCAGCCTGGTGGCTCAATCAGTTAAGCGTCTGACTCTTGATGTCAGCCAGGCCATGATCTCATGGCTTGTGGGTTCGAGACCCGCATCTGTCTCGGTGCTGAGAGTGCAGTGCCTGCTTGAGATTATATTCCTCTCTCTGCCCCTGCCCCACTTGCACTCCCTCTCTCTCTTTCTCTCTAAGTAAATTGTAAAAATACCAATTTGAAGAAGAAAAGTATCAAACCTAAACGTTTACATATTGATGAATTAAAGAAATGACGTGGTGTGTATGTGTGTGTGCATGTGTGTGTGTGATTGCACTGAGGTGATGTGTAAAGTACACTAGTTTCCATCCTTCTATCCTTGCACACGATCATGAATGGACTCTTGTATGAACACTGTTCGTGACCTGCCCAAAAACTACCTGCTGGGGCTCCTATCCAAACCCTACTTGGTATGAGTGTGGGCTCCAAGGTTCAGAGCCATTCTCTTCTTAAGAGAATTTCCCTCAGCTGAGAGGGAGCCACATTGCCAAGGGCTCTGCGGGACATGGTGGGGGCAGCTTACAGCCAGTGACAGACTTATGGGATGTACATAAGTTGCCAACGTGAAGGCAGGACTGAATCTGATGCAATCCATGCTCCAGAGCTGTGCTGTCCAATACTTCAGTAAGTAACACATAAGCTGCTTACATTTAAATTCATTAAAATTACATAAAATGTAAAATTCAATTTCTTAGCTAGGACATTTTCAGTGCTCAGGTATGACAGGTAGAGGGTGGGCATAGAATTGGACAGCGAGGACAGTCTTCTGGAGTGTTCTGGCCACCTTCTCATGGGATCAATCTCCTGCTCTGTTTCACTGAAGACCGCATCCTTGCTTAGCAACATTCTCTGCTGTTTTTCTTCCCTCACCCCATTTTCCCGAGAGCATTCCCTGAATAAACAACATGCAGTGGAAATCCTACTTCATCGTCTTCCATAGAACCTGCCCTACAGCCCAGTCAATGTTCATCACATGTGTCATTTCCTATGTAGTGATGGCTGCATTCCCCTCATTTGCTCGTCCCCCATCATCATCCGAGGGCTCTTCTCATATGTCTGAGGTCAGCTCAGACCCATGAGATAGAAGTATCAAGAAAACAATAGAAATTCAGTCATAGCCCTGAGGCTGTGAAAATCTTGCCCCCACTTTTTCAGGATTCATTCAGGAACCGGATAGGGCAGCGTGTATATGCCAAATATATCAGTGAATGTTATATATTTGAAATATCTTAGAGACATTATCTTGAGATCTTTTTCTTTAAGATGTGTAGTGTGCATAGACTAGTATCTAGTTTTGTGAAACTATGTGTTTTTTTCCACTAAAACTTAGAATTGTATGTCAGCATTGAGCTATTGTGGTAATTGGAAATTCCTACTCTATCACCTTATGTGTGTCAGTACTAAGTATTTAACCTCTCACATTTGATTCAGTTCTCTTAATTATTATTGCAACATTGCGTTCTTCTGACATGTCATTTGAATTATATACTTTTTTCATGTGAATTATTACATAGAATGGCAATGTCTTTGTTTTGTAGTTCTGTGTAATTTTATTTTCACTAATAACATTTCTTTCTCTGCATATATACTCTGTGCTTTTTTCAAGTATTTATCTCTCATATACAAAGTCATAACATAGGTGTAATCTATCACTGGACTGTCCTGTACCGTGTCATATCATGATAGTTGCTAGGGACCCATACTTTGCTCCTGTGCCCAGAAGGATGTGTTCAATATTTCCAGCCAGTTTCAATTACATAGTTCTCCAGATGAATCCATCCCTCTTACTGCAATCAGTCATTTGATGGTACCAAACAGATGATGGTTCCTAGTCTAATTTCACCAGTCTTTAAATATGGTAAGAAGGAAATGAAATGCAATTTCCCATTAACTGCAGGGGACACATGTCCTTTCTCTTGGAAGATTGCTCTGTGTGGTGCACAAGCTTTAAGAGGGGTGGATGAGGAGAAGGGGAAGAGGAAGGAACAGAGTGACCCAGATCAACAGAACATACTCGTGAGACTCGATGGGAGAACGCATTTTGCAGCCTGATCTGCCCCATGTCTGGAGTTACTAAAGGATATTAATTTTCCTGAATTGTAATGAGAAAAACAATAGAAGAAAATGTAGACTATGATATGAGTGCTGTAGTTCCCTTCCCGCGTGCTCTCTGCACGACACTGGGAGCAATTGTACCACACAGTGATGATGACATTCTTGTGTCTGCTTCAGTGCGCATCTCCTTTTTCTGGTATTTTATTTTTCAAATGAAAATCATAATCATTTTTGTACCTGTCAGATAGATAGCCATTATGTATCCTTTACACATGCACACACACACACACACACACACAATCCTGGAAAGCGGCAAATCATATGTACATGTTCATCTCTCCAGAATTTTATCTTCTCTCAACTGTCTTCTTTGTCCTGATTGACATAATATTGCTAACATATCATGATTTTATTCTAAAGGTGCAGTAGTATATCGGTGTTTCTTGGGATGAGTTTACATTTTATTTTTGCCCTTCTTCACTTTGGTAGTGCTTCCTTTATCAGGTACATTAAAAAGTTTGTGGGAAATTTATTTGAAGTAAATGTATCAATATGTGTGCGTGTGTCTATGAGACTCAAGATGGTTTGTTTTTATTTGCTATTCTGAGCAGGTATGAGTCGGAGGACACGTCTTGTTTTTGCACATTTAGACTGTTACAAATAACTGTATAATTATTACTTTTAAGAAAATTTTTCTGCATAGATTTTTTGTGTGGAGACCACTGATCATATGTTTATACGAAATTAAAGGAGGTATAATATAGTGTCAAATACCAAATCCTCCCTCCAAATATTATGAATGTTTTATGCCCGTTTTGTACCTGTTTCTTTCAAACATCAATGGGTCCTCCCCCAAACCTGATTCAGATTTTAAAGTGTTAGAAGAATTAAAAATGCACGGTATGCCCAACCATTTGAATATGATACAACCTAAGGACTCATTTTCTGATGCCTCTTAGGTCAGTGTATAACTATTCATCTTCTTCAGTTACAGTAAGCATTGGATGAAAATGGTCATCACCCAGCCTCGAACCTGGCAATGTGTTTGGTCCAGTGTCACTAACTCTGCAGGGTAGCTCCCAGAAAGGTGATCATTGATGTAATGTGGACAGATGTCTGATTTTGTATAATACCAAATTATTGGTTTCTTTATGCCTTTCCTTAAACTACTTTAAGTTTTGCATTATAGCTCTTTGACCCGTCATTGCTTTAGAATGTATCTGTCTTTATCTCTGTGTCTTTATCTCTTTATCATAGGGAGTGATGTAAAACATGTCAGGTTGTACATAATTACATGGTTGGATAACTTTCTAAAATGTTTATTCTGCTTAGGATGTCGATAAGGAATAATTCTACCTCTTTGAGGAATTTTACGAACTCTAATTGGTAATATGTGCAGTGGAAATCTGCAGAAGGAAGAGGAAAGTGTTGGTCAATGGATTTTAGAATTCTGATTCCAGCTGGCTCTGCATGGCCAATGAATTTTCCGAGTTCCTGTTAAATTGGTATGGTAATTAGAGGCATTTTTCAGGGAAAATTTGAGCACTGTAATTGAATGGTGGTTTTTGGTGTTCTCTCTGATTTTTTTAATTGTTTTACTACCATACCAAAAAAAAAAAAAAAAAAGAAAAGAAAAGAAAAACAAAAAGAAAAGTCTTTCCCAAATATAATACCTTAGTTAGAGAGTCAATACTGCCAAAATGTTTATGCAGAAATAGTGGTGAGATTTTGAATGTAATTGAATTCTTCGTGTAAGTACTGTCTTGTTCATAAGTTCCTATATCAGAATGCTTTTTCCACAGTGTGTGGTCTTTATATATATATATATATATATATATATATATATATATATATACACACACACACACACACACACACACACACACACATATATACATATATATATATATATATATATATATAGAGAGAGAGAGAGAGAGAGAGAGAGAGAGAGAGATGTATGTATTTTTTAATGTTTATTTGTTTATTTTAAGAAAGAGAGAGAGTGAGGGAGCAGGGAGATGCAGACAGAGAGGGAGAGAGACAGAATCCCCAGCAGGGTCAGGGCTGTCAGTGAAGAGTCCAACACAGGGCTTGAACCCTCAAAACATGAGATCATGGTCCCCGCTAAAATCAAGAGTCAGATGCTTAACCCACTGAGCCACCCAGGTGTCATCATATTCTGTTTTAATGCACACGTGGTGTGTGCAAATCCAGTTGTGTAGAATCATGAGACAAATATTTATAATAACATCTCTCCTCTCTGCATTTCTTTCTGATTCTTTCTTATAGCTCTTCCTCTCTTCCCTTATACATTTTTACATAACTTAAGTCCGGAACATACATACATTTTATAGTACTTTAAGTCCTAGTAAGCACAGCCTGAAAGAACTTATATTCCTATCACTGATGGGAACACAAGGCCCATTATTTGATTTTGCTGACATTAAATATTAATTATTTACTTTTTTGAGTCTTTCTTCTTTTTTTAATTTTATTTTTTATATTTTTAAATTTGCATCCAAATTAGTTAGCATATAGTGCAACAATGATTTCAGGAGTAGATTTCTTAGAGTCCCTTACCCATTTAGCCCACCCCACCTCCCACAACCCCTCCAGTAACCCTCAGTTTGTTCTCATATTTATGAGTCTTCTGTTTTGTCCCCCTCCCTGTTTTTATTTTTGTTTCCTTTCCCTTATGTTCATCTGTTTTGTCTCTAAGTCCTCATATGAGTGAAGTCTTATGATTTTTGTCTTTCTCTTACTAAGTTTACTTAGCATAATACCCTCCAGTTCCATCCATGTAGTTGCAAATGGCAAGGTTTCATTGTTTTTGATCGCCAAATAATACGCCATTGTGTATATATATACCACATCTTCTTTATCTATTCATCCATCGATAGACATTAGGGCTCTTTCCATACTTTGGCTATTGTTGAGAGTGCTGCTATAACCATGGGGGTGCATATGTCCCTTTAAAACAGCACACCTGTATCCTGTGGATAAATGCCTAGTAGTGCAATTGCTGGGTCGTAGGGTAGTGCTATTTTTAGTTTTTTGAGGAACCTCCATACTGTTTTCCAGAGTGGCTGCACCAGCTTGCATTTCCACCAACAAAGCAAAAGAGATCCTCTTTCTCCACATTCTGGCCAACATCTGTTGTTGCCTGAATTGTTAATGTTAGCCTTTCTGACAGGTGTCAGGTGGTATCTCATTGTGGTTTTGATTTGCATTTCCTTGATGATGAGTGATGTTGAGCATCTTTTTCATGTGTCGGTTGGCGATCTGGATGTCTTCTTTGGAGAAGTGTCTATTCATGTCTTTTGCCCATTTCTTCACTGGATCATTTGTTTTTTGGGTGCTGAGTTTGATAAATTCTTTGTAGATTTTGGATACTAACCCTTTAGCTGATATGCCTTTTGCAAATATGTTCTCCCATTCAGCCTGTTGCCTTTTAGTTTTGCTGTTTGTTTTCTTCACTGTACAGAAGCTTTTTATTTTGATGAGGTCCCAGTAGTTCATTTTTGCTTTTGTTTCCATTGCCTCCAGAGATGTGTTGAGTGAGAAGTTGCTGTGGCCAAGATCAAAGAGGTTTTTGTCTCCTTTCTCCTCAAGGATTTTGATGGCTTCCTGTCTTACATTGAGGTCTTTCATCCATTTTGAGTTTATTTTTGTGTCTGGGGTAAGAAAGTGGTCCAGGTTCATTCTTCTGCATGTCGCTATCAAGTTTTCCCAGCACCACTTGCTGAAGAGACTGTCTTTATTCCATTGGATAGTCTTTTCTGCTTTGTCAAAGATTAGTTGCCCATACGTTTGTGGATCCATTTCTGGGTTCTCTATTCTGTTCCACTGATCTGAGTGTCTGTTCTTGTGCCAGTACCATACTGTCTTGATGATTACAACTTTCTAGTAGAGCTTGAAGTCTGCGATTGTGATGCGTCCTGCTTTGGTTTTCTTTTTCAAGATCAATTTGGCTATTTGGGATCTTTCCTGGTTCCATACAAATTTTAGGATTATTTGTTCCAGCTCTGTGAAGAATGCTGGTGCTATTTTGATAGGGATTGCATTGAATATGTAGATTGCTTTGGGTAGTATCAACATTTTAACAATATTTGTTCTTCCTATCCAGGAGCATGGAATCTTTTTCCATTTTTATTCTCTGTCTTTTTCAATTTCTTTCATAAGCTTTCTATAGTTTTCAGTGTATAGATTTTTCACTTCTTTGGTTAGATTTATTCCTAGGTATTTTATGTTTTTTTGTGTGTGAAACTGTAAATGGGATAGATTCCTTGATTTCTCTTTGTGTCACTTCATTGTTGGTGTTTAGGAATGCAACCGATTTCTGTGTGTTGATTTTATATCCTGCAACTTTGCTGAATTCATGAATCAATTCTAGCAGTTTTTTGGTGGCATCTTTTGGGTTTTCCATATAGAGTGTCATGTCATCTGCAGAAAGTGATCTATGTGGTCTATTCTGGAGAATGTTCCATGTGCACTGAAGAAGAGTGTATATTCTGCTGCTTTAGGATGAAATGTTCTGAATATATCTGTTAAGTCCAACTGGTCCAGTGTGTCATTCAAAGACATTGTTTTCTTGTTGGTATTCTGTTTAGATGATCTTTCCATTGTTGTGAGTGGAGTGTTGAAGTCTCCTCCTATGATGGTATTACTATTGGTGAGTTTCTTTATGTTTGTGATTAATTGATTTATATAGTTGGGTGCTCTCACATTTGGCACATAAATATTTACAATTGTTAGTTCTTCTTGGTGGATAGACCCCATGATTACAATATAATGCCCTTCTGCATCTCCTGATAGAGTCTTTATTTTAAAGTCTAGATTGTCTGATATAAGTATGGCTACTCTGGCTTTCTTTTGTTGACCATTAGCATGATAGATGGTTCTCCATCCCCTTATTTTCAATCTGAAGGTGTCTTTTGGTCTAATGTGTGTCTCTTGTAAACAGGATATAGCTGGGTCTTGTTTTGTTATCCATTCTGTTACCCTATGTGTTTTGATTGGAGCATTGAGTCCATTGACGTTTAGATTGAGTACTGAAAGATATGAATTTATTGCCATTACGATGCTTGTAGAGTTGGAGTTTCTGGTGGTGTTCTCTGCTCCTTTCTAATCTTTGTTGCTTTTGGTATTAATTCATTCATTCATTCATTCATTTATTTATTTTCATTTTTTCTTGCCTCAGAGAGTCCCCCTTAAAATTTCTTGCAGGGCTGGTTTAGTGGTCACAAACTCCTTTAATTTTAGTTTGTCTGGGAAACTTTTAATCTCTCCTTCTATTTTGAATGACAGCCTTGCTGGATAAAGAATTCTTGGCTGCATAGTTTTCTGATTTAGCACACTGAGTATATTCTGCCACTCCTTTCTGGCCTGCTGAATTTCTGTAGATAGGTCTGCTGCAAACCTGATCTGTCTTCCCTTGTATATTAGGGACTTTTTTTCCCTTGCTGCTTTCATGATTCTCTCCTTGCCTGAGTAATTTGTGAATTTGACTATGATATGCCTTGTTGATGGTTGGTTTCGGTTGAATTTAATGGGAGTCCTCTGTGCTTCCTGATTTTGATGTCTGTGTCTTTGCCCAGGTTAGGAAAGTTTTCCGCTATTATTTGCTCACATCTCCTTTCGACCCCTATTTCTCTCTTTTCCTCTTCTGGGACCCCTATCATTCTGATGGTCCTTTGAATGGTCACTGATTTGTCTGATTCTTAAATCATGCTCTTTGGCCTTAACCTCCCTCTTTTCTTCTGCTTCATTATTCTCTATAGTTTGTCCTCTATATGGCTGACTCTCTGTTCTGCCTCATCCATCCTTGCTGCTGCTGCATCCATCTGTAAGTGCAGCTCACTCATAGCATTTTTAATTTCATTCTGGCTATATTTTACTCCCTTTTATCTCTGCAGAAAGGGATTCTATTTTTTTTCAATATATGAAGTTTATTGTCAAATTGGTTTCCATACAACACCTAGTGCTCATTCCAAAAGGTGCCCTCCTCAATACCCATTACCCACCCTCCCCTCCCTCCCACCCCCGATCAACCCCCAGGTTGTGCAGAAAGGGATTCTAATCTATTTTTTACTCCAGCTAGTTTTCTTGTTATTGTGATTCTAAATTCTGGTTCAGACAACTTGCTTGTATCTGTGTTGGTTAAATCCCTGCCTGTCGTTACTTCGTGCTGTTTCTTTTGGGGTATGTACCTTTATTTTGTCATTTTAAAGGGAGAACAGGAATTAATGAAGTAGAAAAATTAAAATTAAAAAATTAAAATTTAAAAACTATTAAAATTAAAAAATTAAAAACACACAAATTGAATAAATGATGCTAGATCCTAGGTGTGTTTTGGTCTGGGTGTTGAAAGTGGTTTGACAGATTAGAGAGAAAAAAAGGGGGGGGAAGGAAATCGTTTGAGAATCTGTAAAAATGAATACACTGAAGTAGACTTAAATGAGATGATGGGCATAAAATAGAATTTGAAAAAATATACCCAAAGTAAATAATATAGTAGAAAAAAATAAAGAAAAATATTTTTAATAAAAATTAAAAATAAAAATGAATGTTTCTTTTTCTATATTCAAGAAAAAGAAACGAAATGAAAGAGAGAAAAAAGAAACAAGGAAAAAAAGAAATTGTTTGAAAATTTGAAGCTGTGAATACACTGTATTAGACTAAATAAAATGATGGAAGTAAAATAGAATTTGAAAAATTTACATAAAAGCACACATATGGTAAAAAAATTAAGGAAAAATATTTTTAATAGAAATTGAAAGTAAAAATGAAGTTTTTCTCTTTCTGCATTCAAGAAAAAGAAACGAAAAAGGGAAAAAAGTGAAAAAAAAAGGAGATCATTTGAAAATTGGAAAAGTTGAATACACTGAAGTAGACTAAAATAAAATGATGGATGTAAAGTAGAATTTGAAAAAAATTAGACAAAAGTAAAAAATATAGTAATAAAAATTCAAGAAAAATATTTTTAATAAAAATTGAAAATAAAAATGAATGTTTTCTCTTTCTGTATTCAAGAAAAAGACGTGTAAAAGAGGATCAAAAGAAAGAAAGAAAATTGAATAGATGGACCTGCTAAGAGATTGAAGTAGAACTGAAACTACTTCGTTTTCCCTTAGAGGTCAGTCCCTGTAGCTCTTTATAGTCCTTAAATTAATCTGGTGGTGAGGTTTTGTTCTTGAAGAGCAAAGTTCGCCCAGTTGGGCAGGGCTTGGTGTAACAGCTCTGCTCTCCACTAGATGGCGCTGCTAGACTACTGGGGTGGATTGTTGCAACGCTCATAGGTGCATATGCGCATGGGCAGGAATGGTGAAAATGGCGCCACCCAGCTACCCAGTCTGTTCTCCCAGAGCAGCAATCACGCACCAGTCCTCTGTCTTCAGCTCTGTCCGCTCCCCGCTTTCTCACTCTCCGTGACCAGACCCCAGGCAGCACCTCTCTCCCGAGTTTTGTCTCAGATGCGGCTGTTTTCCCTGGCCCCTTACTTCCGAAGGACTGCGGCCTTGACCCATTCAGCCCCTCTGTGAGAGGGTCTCACTGAGAAATGGCTGAATGAGCAATGGCCAAATGTCAGCTGCACCCAGGAACGCCCACTGGACTCTGCTGTTGCTGGTGCCCCGAGACTGTGGCCAGGTGCCAGCCCGCCCCAAAGAAAGAGCGCAAGACGGTGTAGCCTCAGTGTTTCAGGGACCATGGAAAATCGCAACACGCATCTGGCACCAGGCTTTGCCTTCAACAAGCTTGCCCCAGAAAAAGTGAACATGGCTGCCTTCCGGGGTCTGCTGGGACCAGGTGGCTTCAACAGTCTCTACCAAATATCCTTCCAGCAGTGGAACCGCATTTCCCCGTGTGGCCTGGGAATCTCCCAGACCCCACTCTCTTCCTGGGGATTCACCTTTCCCACCAGAGCACTGCCAGGTATCGAGCTGCAGAGTTGCAGCCTTTGCGCTCCCCTTGTTTAAAGTCTTAATGGAATTTAAACCCTCTCCTTTCTCCTTTCTCCCTTTTTACTTTAGTCCCTGTGGCTGCTTCCAATTTTCCACTTTCCTCCAGCTGCTTTTGTGGAGGGGTGCTTTTCCTGTATTCTCCGCCCCCACCCCCTGCAGTCTCCATCCTCTCTCTGCTCGCAAAAGCACCTCCCTTCCTGCGCCTTCTCGTTCCCCAAGTTCACTTCTCCATGCCACGTACCTGCTGAATTCTGTGCTTCAGGTTGTGCACATTGTTGTGTTAATCCTCCAGTCAGTTTTCTAGGAGTGTAGGATGGTTTAGTGTTGGTCTGGCTGTATTTCATGGACTCGAGACACACAAAAAGTTTCCATGCTGTTCTGCCATTTTGACTACTCTCCTCATTAGTGATTGACTTTTTATGGTAATGTGGAACGAAAGTGGAACTAATTGATCAATTTAATGAGTACACCATTTATTCAAATAGTTACTTATAAAATGCCATGACCAGTCTTATAACATGATAATTCCACCTCCTGCCAACTTTTGATTTTTTTTGAAGATTTCTCTTAAAAATTGCTAAATGCTTGATCTTGACAGGAATCAGGTGGTACAAAAGGATGGACCCGAAAAATGGAAGTTCTTTCACTGGCTTTATCCTGCTGGGTTTCTCTGACCGGCCTCAGCTGGAGCGAGTCCTCTTTGTGGTTCTTCTCATCTTCTATCTTCTCACCCTGCTGGGAAACACAACCATCATTGCATTGTCCCGCCTAGACCCACACCTGCAGACTCCCATGTACTTTTTCCTGTCCAACCTAAGCTTTCTGGACCTGTGTTACACGACCAGCACTGTTCCTCAGCTGCTGGTTCATCTCAGGGGAGCAGACAAGTCTATCTCCTTTGCTGCTTGTGTAGCTCAGCTCTTCGTCTCTCTATGGTTAGGATCCACAGAATGCATTCTGTTGGGGGTGATGGCAATTGACCGCTATGCAGCCATATGCAGACCCCTGCACTACACAGTGATCATGCACCCCCGTCTCTGTGCCCTGATGGCTTCTGCATCATGGTTCATTGGTTTTGCCAACTCCTCATTGCAGACGGTGCTCACCTTCCTTGTACCACTTTGTGGGAGAAATAAAATAGACCATTTCCTTTGTGAGGTTCCCCCACTGCTCAAGCTTGCCTGTGTTGACACCACTGTGAATGAGTCTGAGCTCTTCTTTGTCGGTGTGATCATTCTTCTCATACCTGTGGCATTAATCACGTTCTCCTATGGTCGAATCGTCAGGGCAGTGTTAAGAATAAAGTCAGCCGCAGGACAGAGGAAAGTGTTTGGGACATGTGGGTCCCACCTCACGGTGGTCTCCCTGTTCTATGGCACGGCCATCTATGCTTACCTCCAGCCCAGCAACAACTACTCCCAGGATCAGGGCAAGTTCATTTCTCTCTTCTACACCATCGTCACCCCCATGGTCAACCCCTTCATCTACACCCTGCGGAACAAGGATGTGACAGGAGCAATGAGGAAGGTATTCTGTGGGGGCTATGACTCCAGATGACTGGGGGGCAAGACCCTCTGATGGAAGAATTTGAGTTCAGAGTCTTTATGCTTTTGTGTCCTGCATGTGTCATCCAACATTTTTTCTGACAACTCTCAAAGGGATTTTCTTATCTCCTTCCTTCGTGCAAGTGAATGTTCAAACTCTGAGTTCATGGATTCATTGCAGCCTCCAGAGATTCTGATTTAGAGCATCTGCATCATATTATTATTTCAAAAACCTCCACAAGATTTTGTTATTTCACTCCCTTTTGGGAGCACTATTTCTTTCGTAATTGCAAACAGACATCTACACACTTATGATAAAACCACAGCCAATCAGAATATGTTCCACCGATACAGTGTCAGAAACATTAATATATTAAATTTGTTTTAATGCTTGTATATTTATTTTGAGAGAGAGAGAGACAGAGACAGAGACAGAGAACAGAAGTGAACGAGAGGCAGAGAGGGCCAAAGAGAGGGACAATCCCAAGGTGGATCTGCGTGGCCGGCACAGAGTCCCATTAAGGGTTGGAACTCACAAACTATGAGATCATGACCCCAGCCAAAATCAAGATTTGGATGCCTAACTGACTGAGCCACCCAAGCACACCAGAAATATTAATATTTTAGTATTTTCTAGCAATTGCTGGAGGCATATCCCTTTTTCTTGTATTTTGATCATGGCTTTGATTGAAGGTCCATAAGTTGACTGTATCACAGCTCTTTCACACAAGTAAGTGGGGCAACAGTGTAAAAAAACTTTTAGGTCAAAGAAAAACCTACTAACATCAATCCTGATAAAGCCATTCAGATGTCAGGCCCTCGTGTGACCTCACAGGAATGACAATGGTTTTATGTGGCCTTCATGTCTCAGAGGGGGAGGGTGGGATGCATACCTGCCAGTGACACTGAGAACTTGAGATGGTAACATGCCAGGTGGTGCTCACGTGTCATTATGTGCAGAGTCAGAGAAGCACCAATGCACAGTGTGCACGTTGGTGAGATTCAGTTCGTGAGCCAACCCGTTCATTACAAATGACTTTTGGGGACATTATCATGGAGGAACAATACATGACCCAAGTCATATTTCATATGCTACATGTTTTACCTATAGTAACACAGGAAACGTTTTAAAGGGGAAAATATATTTAGATCCTCTTTTCATACCATTTTCAAATTCTTTTATCCAGGCTTCAAGTGATCAAGGCTTTTATATCTCACATCCTCCAAGGGCCCCATATATTTGAATGCAGCGACATACTATGAAAATATGGGAAATGAATACTATTTCCAGGAAATCCCATGTCATGTGCAGATTGCTCAGATTCCCCAGGAGGAAACTTAAACAAAATAAAATTGTATGTTAATTGTAAAAAAATCTCCATATGTCTTATCTTTACAAGTAGCCATCTCATTATGAAATAAGTGTTATACAATTCTGAGTGATGAGTAAGAAATAGAAACATCCCATAACAAGTGAATGTGACATTGTAGTCTTTCTTTTATTTTTCAATGTATTAATATTTTTTTTTATTGCATCCAAGTTACTTAACGTATGGTGCTATAATCATTTCGGGAGTAGATTCCAGTGATTCATCCCACACATGGACCCAATGCTCATGCCGACAAGTGTCCTCCATAAAGACCCTTGCCCAATTAGCCCATTCCCCTACCCAAAACCCCTGCAACAACCTCAGTTTGTTCTATGTATTTAACAGTCTCTTATGTTATGTCCTCGTACCCATTTTCATATTATTTTCCTTCCCTACCTTATGGTCACCTGTTTTCTGTCTTAAATTCAACATATGAGTGAAGTCATATGATATTTGTTTTTCTTTGACTAATTTCGCCTAGCATAATGGGCACTTCTGTATCCTTGGGATAAATACCTGGTAGCACTACTGCTGGGTCATAGGGTATTTCTGTTTTTAATTTTTTCAGGAACCTACATACCGATTTCCAGAGTGGCCGCACCCGTTTGCATTCGCACCAGCAGTGCAGGAAGGTTCCTCTCTGTACTCTCGCCAATATCAGTTCTCTCATTCTTGGATCATGCTCTTTTGCCTGTTTCCTTCTTTTTTCTTTTTAAAAAGTTTTTTAATACTTATTTATTTATTAAAGACAGAGAAGAGGCAGAGAGAGAGAGTGTGACATGACTCTGAAACAGGCTGCAGGAGCTGAGCTGTCACCACAGAGCCTGACATGGGGCTCGGACTCACAGACCTTGAGATCAAGACCTGAGCCATCACGGAGGCAAGGGAAACAGAAGCAAAAATCAACTATTGATTCATAATGAATTCAAGATAAAAAGCTTCTGCACAGGGAAGGAAACAATCAGCAAAACTAAAAGGCAACCAATGGAATGGGAGAATATTTTTGCAAATGACGTTTCAGATAAAGGGAGAGTATACAAAATCTATAAAGAACTTATCAAACGTAACACCCAAAAAAACAAATAACCAAGTGAAGAAATGGGAAAAACACATGAATAGACACTTTTCCAAAGAAGACATCCAAATGGCCCACAGACACATGAAAAAATGCTCCATGTCACCCATCATCAAGGAAACAGAAAGTAAAACCACAATGAGATATCCCCTCATGACTGCGAGAATGGCTTAAGTCAACACCTCAGGCAACAACAGATGTTGGCAAGGATTTGGAGAAAGAGGATCTCTTTTGCACTGCTGGTGGGAATGCAAACTGGTGCAGCCTCTCTGGAAAACAGTATGGAGAGTCCACAAAAAGTTAAAAATAGAATTGCCCTAAAATACAGCAATTGCACTGCTAGGTATTTATCCAAGGGATACAAGTGTGCTGGTTCAGAGGGGCACATGCACCCCAATATTTATTGCAGCACCATCAACAATAGCCAAATTATAGACAGAGCCCAAATATCCATCAACAGATGAACGGATAAAGAAGATATATGCAATGGAGTATTACTCAACAATCAAAAAGAATGAAATCTTGCCATGTGCAGCAACGTGGATGAGGGTATTATGCTAAGTGAAATAAGTCAGAGAAAGACAAAATGACTTCACTCATACGAGGAGTTTAAGATACAAAACAGATGAACATAAAGGAAGGGAAGCAAAAGTAATGTAAAAACAGGGAGGAGGGCAAAACATAAGAGACTGGTAAATACAGAGAACAAACTGAGGTTGCTGAAAGGTTGTGGGAGGGGGGATGGGCTAAATGGGCAAGGGGCATTAAGGAAGACACTTGTGACGAGCACTGGGAGTCATGTGTGGGGGATGAATCACTGGGTTCCATTCCTGAAATCACTGTTGCACTATAGATTCACAATGTGGACGTAAATTAAAATATATATATTTATTTTAAAAAGATTTGGAATTTGATTGCAGAGACTAGCTGAGTTTCAAAAAACCCATGTACGTTGTATTTAAAAAATAGATACTGTAAAAATTTATTTGTTAATCGTTAAAACCCTCGGGTACAAACTGAACAGTGTTTTAGAGGATTTAAGATTTTTCCCCATAACTATATTGGAAGTTTGGTAGAATTTGGTTGCCCTCCTTTATATTCATGCTAAAGATTAGAATGTGCTTCATTATTAGCTCTGTGATCCAATATAAGGTCATTATGAATGAGATTGAATGAAGAATTTATTCACATATTTAAAATTAAAATTAAGTAAGGGAATGGATTCTTCCTTACATATTTATATGTATATATTTTGGTCAGTTATGAGGAAAAAATCTTTAGTCTTCTATAAAACATGTAGGTCATTCACAGATGGGAGCTAAGGTATCTGAGGAGGTCTAGGGAGTTACTTGTCCTCTAAGAGATACGTGAAGTAATAGAAGAGACAGATTAGGTCTGTCTGGCATTGTCCTCCACAGTCATTGTCCCTGAGGATTGCCACGTCTGGGCAGCTCAGTGACAAGGGCTCATTAAGAGCGTGGGGCATCCGTTCCCCCAGAGACGTCAGCAGGGGAAGGGACTTGGTTCTGTGTGCCAGCTCAGCCACAGCTCAGAGTCATAGCTCCCTCTCGCCTGGTTGAAAGGGTCTCACAGACACACAGGCAGGTCACCATTCTCAGGAAACCATACTTAGAGTCTGTGACTGCCTTCCTCTTCTACCTCTGAGAGCCAACGTGCAGATCTCTGGTGTCACATGAGGACCTGTGAAGTCATCCTGAGAAAGTGTCCTTTTGCTTCAGAAAAACGTACGGATGCCCCAGTGCTGGTAGAGTCAACCTTTGCATTTCCTGCAGGCAGTGATTCTACATGTCTGCGTTCCTATCCCCAGAGCTGTATTTAGGCAGTAACTTGCAGTGGAGGTAGGGAAATAGCTTTGAATCCACAGGGAAGGCGAATAAAGGTGAGTGAAATATAACTTGGTCTCTGTGTTGCTCTAGGAATTGGCAAGTTAATTCATTTCCAGTTGCAATTGTTCTTGAAAGAAACAAATCTGTATTGATTGCATATATGGTTTATTGTCTACAATAACAGACTGTGGATATTCACCAAATAGAAGAACTGAATTTACTTGTTGGTATAGATGTCAACACGTCATTTCTACACATCCATTCTATTGTAGTACATTCATTATTCCTCTATATGCACAAGTGGAAAATAAATATTCATATTTAGCAGTAATAAAATATGCCCTTCAGTATTAGAAGAGTGGAGTATGCATATCTGTAAAAATATTAGAATATCTGCTTCAAGTCCCTCTTTTGTTTCCTTATTATCTATTAAATTAGATTGTATTTGTGCTCTCTGCTTAGAACACAGTGTCAATATTTACACTACTTGCTCATTTTGTCTCATGGGACTTAACAAAAGCTCTAAAATATCTATGGCGTTTTACAAACACTGTGTTGAAAATTACAAGGGGGAAGACACACGTAATGCATATTGTGTCAGTGCACCTTTATTTGAATTTATTGTTAGTAAGAAATGATGATCCTTCCAGTGAGTACAAATAGCAATATGATGACGAGAAAAGCAGTAGGAAACCTGAGTGTTTACTTAATTGATGAATTAGGGAAATGACAAGATGTTTGTATATCTGTATGTGTGTGTATGTGCATGTGTGCATGTGCATGTGTGTTGTGTATATGCGTGTGTGATTGCACTGAGGTGTTGTGTAAGGTACACTGGGCCCCGTCCTTCTATCCTTGCACACGATCATGAATGGACTCTTGTATGAACACTGTTCGTGACCTGCCCACATGCTCTTTACCTGCTGGGGCTCCAATCCAAACCCTAGTTGGTACGAGTGTGGTTCACAGCCATTCCCTTCGTGACAGAGTTGCCATCATCTGTAAGGAAGCCACATTGCCAGGTGGTCAGGGGAACCCACTGGGGGCAGCTCACAGCCAGTGACAGACTGTGGGATGTACAAGAGGTACCAAGGACAAAGCAGGCCTGAGTCGGATGCAATTCATGTTCCAAAGCAGTGGTGTCCAAGAGAGTAGAAAGTGCCCACAGGAAGCTTTGTCAGCTTAAACTCATCAAAATTAGATAAACTCTAAACCCAGCTTTCTGCTGCCTGCACGGATAGGTGGGCGTCGGCAGAGGCCGCTGGTCCAGGCGGGAGCATCTGTCCAGCTGAGCCATGGCCTGGGCCCAGGAAAGGCGCCTCCCGGCAGCTGCAATCCAAAGGCCCAAAGATTCCCAGGATGCTAGGAGGTGCCAGCAGAGTGAGGACTGAGATGTGAGGGTGTATGCACCTGTCCCTGGGGAGCCCAGCCTCCTGCAGGAAGCCCGCTGGGCCCAGCCCAGCAGGACCCCAGGCAGAAGCCAAGTGCCCCGTGTGCTGGACGAGCGGGGACCCCAGCAGCCCGCGTGTGCACTCAGCCTGCGAGGCGGCTGCAGCCGGCCGTCTTGGGCTCACCTACAGGACAGGTCCCGTCGCCCCTCTGCTGTCACCCGTGTCCAGGGGCAGCCGGGAAGGGTGATGGACACTTCCCAGCTCCTTCCCATCCACCAGGAGCAAGGAGAAGGGGCGGGCAGAGCCCTTTGTGTGAGAAGCACAACCAGGTCCTGACCCTGCTCCATGAGGAGGACCCGGAGGTGACCCACGTGGGAGCTGGCGAGGCCCCGGGGCAGGCTGCCCCTTCCGCAGGCCAGGGCTCTCGGGTCCCTGAAAAGCAGGTGGCTGATATGTCAGAGATTAATAAGCATTCAAAGCAAAACACCCTCAGAGCGGAGAAGGAAGGTGCAAAAGAAGGCTGGAATTACCCTCTGAATTTGAGGGCCGGAAGCAACTTCTAGAACGTGGACAAGAAACAGTTCTTCCAAGGTTAGCCCAGGAAGAGAAGGACATTCAGTAGAAACGCGGTGCACACCTACCAACATTTTCAAAGGACATCTGCACATCCACTGGTCTGCTGAGCAAAGTAGCAGAGGACAGTGTGCTGTCTGAACGGGACCGGCTGTCATACATTCAACACAAATGACGTCTGTTTTGAATGAAGAGGAGGAGGCTGCAGGTTTCCTCCCCCGAATCCTGCTTGGCAGAAAAGTGTCTAAAAATTTGAGTAGACATTCTCTGAACCCTGAGACCACACACCCTCTGTTGATTGTCTCCGAGGATAAGAACCAGGTGAGATTTCTTTCAGAGAGAAAATAAAATGTTCCTTTTTTTCCAAAAATATTTGCAGCCAACACTCTTGTCCTGAGTTTTCCATGGTTCTATCACAGCATCTCTGGGAGGCAGAAGTGGGACACAAGTCTGAACGGGCTCCCAGGGATGGCACAGACTCTCCTCCCATGAAGGCCAGGAGGTCTCGGTCAGCCTGGTGGGGTGCTGCACCCAGGAGGGTCCCAGTGCCAGCCTGGGACTGTCAGACGTGACACCCAGAGACGTTGGCATTTTCCTGGACCGTGAGCTGGGTGAACTCTCATTTCATAACATGACTCAGAAATCTCACACTTTTACTAGGCCTCTTGAGACTTATTTCTGCATAGGACCCAATTCAAAGCCTCTCAGAATGTGTACAGGTCAAGGTTGTGAGTGAAAACTCCCTGAGCCATCTTCATTGTTTGTTTTAAAGAATGGAAGGTGGGTAGGCTCCTGTATCATGTGCCAGGAAGGCGAACTCCGTCTCTCCCCTGAGTTTTTTCCTTCATCGCACAAGAAGGCTTTGTTTCGTTTCAACAACTATCTAGAAACCAGAGCTAGTGATGCTTCTCTCCAGGAGTGTCGCAGGGGGTTGCTCATTGTGAGGGTGATTCCGTTGGCCCGAAAGCGCAGATGGAGTTTGAAAGGGATTCACCAAAACAGAACCGCTCAGCTTCGCCTCTGCTGGTTCAGAGCCGTGCTGTTAACATACGGTGCTGTTCCTGCCTCGTATGGGTTATGTAGCAGACAGCAGCAAGCTGTGACCTTAGTTTTACCGAAGGGCACAATTGAAAGGGATGCGGGGGACATCAGAGAAAGCCGTTAGCGTATCAGGGTTTGAGTGTTTTTTCCCTCCCCCGAACGTGGCCCTCACCGCACCTGCCTTAGAAACCCTCCACATAGAGTTCATCTCATCCTAAATTCTTTGTTATTCTGCGCTGTATTTTATAGCATGTTACTTGTAGCGTTGTAGACAATTGGAAAGGCTTATTAATAACAGACATTGCAGTTAGATGCCGTGTCAGAAAACACAAGAGGAATCACCAGGTAGTAAAAATGATAGGGCATGATGGCATATCTATTTGTGGTCAACATTTTCGTACCAGTATAGCTGACATTTACTGAGTCCAAACTGTGTTCCAGGAGTTCTAGCATTTTCAAAGCAAATACTGGGTGGAAAGCATGAGACTGTTAATGAAAGAGGCTCAAAGAGTGCATGTCTAAACTCTGGGATGCTATGCTGACTTCACCAGAAGGACCCAGGTTCTGTTCATTTTCTATGGTGGACTTAAACTAATTTGCAAAATGTAGTAACACTTATTTTCATGAAGATGAAATTATATACGTGAGTGCCTATGCTCCAAAGTTATCTTTCATATCTTTTCCTATTTTGAATAGAACTTGACACCTTAGCCTCTCATTTCCACTGGTTATTGAGGTCATTTCCGGTTGTTTTTTTGTCTTCCATCATAAATCTTTATATTTTTGAAGAAAATAGATACAGTCAACGTGGGGATCATTTTTTGGAGCCTGACTTGTTGAACAACTGAAAAAGACATTCCTGGCTCAGTACAGGAAATGTGAGTGCAATAGGGTGGTAGGTGATATCAGGGACCTATTAATTTTTTTAAGTGCGATAAAATTATGATTCAGGAAATGTCCATATTTTACAGATTGCTAGTGAAACATATTAGGATGCAAATTTGTTTTTACGATTTCCACTCATGAACTCCAGCAAACAAAAGCGGGAGGACACGAGGCAATAAATGAAGCCAAGTGTGACAAAATGCTGATAAGTCTGGAATCTAGGCGATGGCGTACGGACATTCACTTTTGGTACTCTTTTCTGTAACTTAGTCTAAACAAAAAGAACAAGCAAAGGTGTTTCCCACTAAAAACATAAAAAAATAAAATAAAATTCACTTGCTTAGCTGGAATGTTTTAAATGCTCAGGTATGACAGATGGAGACTGGGCATAGTATTGGACAGTGAGGACAGAGTATTTCTACCATCACAGATGGATGCTTCTACTGGAGAGTCCTGTCCAGCATCTCATGGGATCAGGCTCCTGCTCTGTTCCACTGGAGACCACATCCTTGCTTAGCAACATCCTCTGCTGTTTTCCACCCTCACCCCGTTTATCCCGAGAGCATTCCCTGAATAAACTACACGCCCTGGAAATCCTACTTCATCGTCTTCTTCCATAGAACCTGCCCTACAGCCCTGTCAGTGTTCATCACATCTGTCATTTCCTATGTAGTGATGGCTGTATCCCATCATTTGCTCATCCTCCGTCATCATCGGGGGCCTGTTTCCATATGTCTGAGGTCAGCTTAGACCCATGAGACAGAAGCATCAAGCAAGCAACAGTGATTCAGTCGTAGCACTGAGGCTACGGAAATCTTGCCCGCACTTTTTCAGGATTCATTCAGGAACCAGATAGGGCAGCGTGTGTATGTCAAACATATCAGTGAATGTTATACATTTGAAATGTCTTAAATAGAGACAGCATCTTGCGATCTTTTGTCTTTAAAATGTGTAGTTTGCGTACTTAGCATCTCGTTGTGTGGACATATGTATTCTTCCACTAAAACTTTGAGAGTTCTGTGTCAGCATGGACCTAATCTAGTAATTGGAAACTACTAGTCTATCACCTTAGGTGTGTCCGTACTAAGCATTTACCCTCTCACAGTGGAGTCAGTTCTCTTTATTATTGTAAAATTGTGTTTTGTGAGATGTCATTTCAATTACGTTCTTTTTGATGGTAATTAGTACGTACAATGACAATTTTTTTGTTTTGTATATTTTGTTTATTTTTATAATAACATTTTCTCTCTGTCTCTCTCTGTCTCTGTCTTTTTGTCTCTGTCTGTATCTCTCTGTCTCTTTCTCTGTCTCTCTCTCTCTCTCTCTCTCTCTCTCTCTATATATATATATATAAATACATATTGTTTTCAGGTATGTATCTTTTTGTAATGTTTATGTATTTATTTTTGAGAGAGAGTGTGTGACTGGGGGAAGGGCAGAGAGAGAGGAAGACAGAATCCCAAGCAGGCTCCACACTGTGTGCAGAACCCAATGAGGGGCTCAAACTCACAAACTGTGAGATCATGACCTGA
Source organism: Acinonyx jubatus (assembly GCF_027475565.1). Lineage (NCBI taxonomy): Eukaryota > Metazoa > Chordata > Mammalia > Carnivora > Felidae > Acinonyx > Acinonyx jubatus. Next base: position 147,037,396 of record NC_069385.1, on the reverse strand, counting down.
GCCCAAATCAAGTGTTGGACGCCTAACTGACTGAGCCACCCAGGCGCCCCTCATTATTTTATTCTTATGGGTGTTCATGAGATGGAAACATGGTTTGTTTCTATTCCCTCTTCTGACCAGGTGTGAGTTAGGGGATATTCAGGTTGTATAGAGAGAGAAAATGTTACTTGGTAAAACAAAAATAAACAGAATATACAAAACAAAAAAAATGCCATTCTGTATACTAATTACCATCAAAAAAGAACATAATTGAAGTGACATCTCACAAAATGTTATTTGACACTAATAAGTGAGAGAACTGGCATCCAATGTGAGAGGTTGTTGCACATTGAGACTGTCTCAAATACCGTTTTAATCCACTGTATTAGGAATGCTTTTGTGCTAGACTTCAAAAGTCTTAGGGGCATTCAAAATGTCCCCATTAAACTGGTACTTTTAAGCATCTGTGGGTCAAAAGGGAAGCACTGTAATTCAACGGTGGTGTTTTCAGCGTGTCTCTGATTGAGTTTTTATTTGTTTTACTACCATAACAGCAACAGCAACAAACCTGGTGTAGCTTTCACAAATACAATCCTTTAGTTACAGAGGCAATGTTGCTGAAATGTTTATTTGCAGAACAAGTAGGGAGATTTTGAATGTAACTGAATTCTTCGAATAAGTGTATTCTAGGTCATAAATCCTTATATCTGAATGCATTTTGGAGATTCTGTTGTACTATATTTTAAAACACGTAAGATGTGTGCAAATCCAGTGGTGTGGAATCATGAGGTACGTATTTCTAAGAACGTCTCTCCCTCTCTGCTCCTCTTTCTGATGGCTCTACCTCTTTTCCGTCATTCCCTGATTTCACGAATAGAATTTCATGATTCATCGCCTACTTATAACTTATAACCCAGTGCTCATCCCAACAAGTCCCCTCCTTTATGCCCATCACCCATCTAGCCATCCCCTGCCCACCTCCCATTCCGGCAACCCTCAGTTTGCTCTCTGTATTTTAAGTCACGTATGGTTTGCCTCCCTCTCTGTTTTTATCTTAGTTTTCCTTCCCTTCCCCTATGTTCATCCGTTGTGTTCCTTAAATTCCACATATGAATGAAATCATAGTATTTTTCTTTGACCAACTTATTGTGCTTAGCATAACGCCTTCTATTTCTGTCCGTGTTCTTGCATATGGCAAGATTTCATTCTTGTTGATCTCCGAGTAATATTCCATTGTATATATATATATATATATATATATATATATATATATATATATATTCCACATCTCCTTTATCCATTCATCAGTTGGTGGACATTTGGGCTCTCTCTACACCCTGGCTATTGTCGATAGTGCTGCTATACACATTGGGGTGCCTGTGCCCCTTGGAATCAGCACTTTTGGAGAGCATTTGGTAATTCTCATAAGGTAATTCTATTTTTAATTTTTTGAGGAATCTCCAATTGTTTTCCAGAGTGGCTGCAAACAGTTTGCATTTCCTCCAGCGGTGCAAAAGAGTTCCTCTTCCTCCACATCCTCACCAACATCTGTTGTTGCCTGAGTTGTGTATTTTAACCATTCTCACAGTCGTGAGATGTATCTCGTTGTGGTTTCAATTTGTACTTCCCTGATAATGTGTGATGTTGAGCATCTTTTCATGTGTCTCTGAGCCATATAGATGTCTTCCTTGGAAAAGCGTCTATTCCTGTCTTCTGCCCGTTTCTTCACTGGATCATTTGATTTTGGAGTGTTGAGTTTCCTACGTTCTTTATAGATTTTTGGATACTAACCCTTTATCTGATCTGTCATTTGCAAATTCTTCTCCCATTCCTTCAGTTGCCTTTTAGTTTTGCTGATTGTTTCCTTTGTTGTGCAGGACCTTTCTGTCTTGATGAGGTCCCAATAGTTCACTTTTGCTTTGGTTTCCCTTGCCTCTGGAGACATGTCCAGAAAGAGGTTGCTGTGGCCAAGATCAGAGAGGTTTTGCCTGGTTTCTCCTCGAGGATTTTGATGGCTTCCTGTCTTCAGTGTAGGTCTTTCATCCATTTAGAGTTCATTTTTGTGTATGGTGTAAGAAAGTGGTCCAGTTTCATTTTTCTGCATGTCGCTGTGTAGTTTTCCCAACACCATTTGCTGAAGAGACTGTCTTTATTCCATTGCATCTTCTTTCCCACTTTGTCAAAGATTAGGTGGCCATACCTAATGGTTTGTGGGTCTCTTTCTGGGTTCTCTCTTCTGTTCTGTGGATATATGTGTTTGTATTCATGCCAGTGCCATACTGTCTTGTTGAATACAGTTTGGTAATACAGCTCAAGGTCCAGAATTGTGATGCTTCCACTTTTGGGTTTTTTTTTTTCAACATGACTTTTCAATTCAGAGTGTTTGTGGTTCTATACAAATTTTAGAATTGTTTGTTCTAGTTCTGTCAGGAATACTGGTGTTATTTGAGAGGGATTGCATTAAATGCGTAGGTTTCTTTGGGTAGTATCGACATTTTAGTGATATTTGTTCTTCCTACCCAGGAGCCTAGAATGTTTTCCATTTCTTTGTGTCTTCTTCAATTTTGTTCATAAGCTTCCTACAGTTTTCAGCATATAGATCTTTCACCGCTTTGGTTAGGTTTATTCCTAGGTATTGTAAGGGGTTTGGTGCAATTGCAATGGCATCTACTTCTTTATTTCTCTTTCTGCTCCTTCATTATTGGTGTATAGAAATGCGACCAATTTCTGTACATTGATTTTATATCCTGTGACTTTGCTGAACTCATGTATCAGTTGTAGCAGGTTTTTGGTGGAATCTGTTGGGTTTTCCATGTACACTGTCATGTCGTCTGTGCAGAGTAAACGCTTGACTTCTTCCTTGCCTATTTGAATGCCCTTTATTCTTTTTGTTGTCTGATTGCTGAGCCTAGGACTCCCAACACTATGCTGAATAAGAGTGGAGAGAATGGACATCCCCATCATGTTCCTGACCTGAGGGGGAAAGCCCTCAGTGTTTCCCCATTGGAGATGATATTAACTGTGGGGTTTTTGGATATGGCCTCTATGATCTTGAGGTCTATTCCTTCTATCCTTAGTTTCTTGAAGGTTTTTACAAGAAACGATGCTCTACATTGTCAAATGCTTTTTCTGCATCTATTGAGAGGATCATGGGGTTCTTATCCTTTCTTGTATTAATGTATGTATCACACTGATTGATTTGTGGACATTGAACCAGCCCTGCATCCCAGGTATAAATCCCACGTGATCGTGGTGCAGAATACTTTTAATGTAACGTTGGATCCAGTTTGCTAGTATCTTTTTGAGAATTTCTGCATCTATGTTCATTAGGGAAGTTGGTCTGTAATTCCCCTTTTTAGTGGGGCCTTTGTCTGGTTTTGGAATCAAGGTACTGCTTACCTGATAGAATGAGTTTGAAAGTTTTCCTTCCATTTCTATTTTTTGGAGCAGCTTCAAACGAATAGGTGTTAGCTCTTCCTTAAATGTTTGCTACGATTCCCCAGGAAAGCCATCCAGCCCTGGACTCTTGTTTGGGGAGATTTTTGATTACTGATTCAATTGTTTTACAGATTATAGGTGTGTTCACATTTTCTCTTTCCTCCTGGTTCAGTTTTGGTAGTTGATAGGTTTCTAGGAATTTGTCCATGTCTTCCAGATTGCCCATTTTATTGGGGGTATAATTACTTATAATTTTCTCTTATTACTGTTTGTATTTATGCTGTGTTGGCTGTGACCTCTCCTCTTTCATTCATGATTTAGTTGAGTCCTTTCCTTTTTCTCTTCCTCAGTCTGTCTAGGGACTTATTGATTTCATTAATTCTTTCACAAAGCAAGTTCCTGGCCTCATTGATCTGTTCTCCTGGTTTTCTTATTTTGATATCATTGATTTCTGCCCTCATCTTTATTATTTCCTGTCATCTGCTGGTTTGGGGCTTTATTTTCTGTTCTTCTTCCAATTCACTTCGGTGTAAGGTTAGGTTGTGTATTTGAGGCCTTTCTTCCTTCTTTGGGAAGGCCTAGATTGCAAAATACCTCCCTCTTATGACCACCCTTGCTGCATCCCAGAGTTTTGGACAGTCATGCTTTCACTTTCATTGTCTTCCATATACTTTTTTAATTTCCTCCTTAAATTCTTGGTTACCCCTTTCATTCTTTAGTAGGATGTTCTTTAAACCCAAGTATTCATGGTCTTTCAAATGTTTCCTTCTGGTTGGTTTCAAGTTTCATAACATTGTACTTTGAAAATATGTATGGTATGACCTTGTTATTTTTGTGCTTGTTGAGGGCTAATGTGACCCAGTATGTGATCCATTCTAGGGAATGATTCATGTGCACTGGAGAAGAATGCATATTCGGCTGCTTTAGGATGAAATGTTCTGAACATATCTGTTAACTCCATCTGGTCCAGTGTGTCATTCAAAGCCATTGTTTCCTTGTTGATGTTATGCTTAGATGATCTGTCCATGGTTGTAATTGCGGTGTTAAAGTCCCCTAGTATTATGGCATTATTATCAATGAGTTTCTTTGTGTTTGTGATTAAGTGATTCATATATTTGGGTGTCTCATGTTGGGGGCATAAATATTCACAATCATTATGTCTTCGTGATGGATAGACCCCTTAATTATGATATAATGCCCTTCTTTCATCCCTTGTGACAGTCTTTCTTTTAAAATCTAGTTTGTCTGATACAAGTATGGCTACTCCAGCTTTCTTTTGACATCCATTAGCATGATAGATGGTTCTCCATCCCCTTGCTTTCAATGCGTAGGTGTCTTTGGGTGTAAAATGAGTCTTTGTAAGCAGCATATTGATGGGACATGTTTTCTTATCCATTCTGATACCCTATGTCTTTTCATTGGAGAATTCACTCCATTTACATTTAGTGAGATGTATGTACATTTTATAGTACTAGTAAGCACACACTGAAAGGCCGTATTGCCTATGACTGAGGCAAAAACAGGTCCATTATTTGATTTTTTTTATCTAAAAAACTAATGATTCACTTTTTGTGACAATGTGGAACTAAATTCATAAAACTATGGCAATTTCATGGGTGCATCATTTATTCAAATAGTTTTCATGAAATCCCATGGCTATATCTTTTCATATGATCATTCCACCAACCACAAACTGTATTTGTGGGTTTTTTTTTGAGATTTATTGTATAAATTGCTAAATGCTTGGTCTTGACAGGAAACACATAGTAAGAAAAGATGGACCTGAAAAATGGAAGTTCTTTCACTGGCTTTATACTGCTGGGTTTCTCTGACCGGCCTCAGCTGGAGCGAGTCCTCTTTGTGGTTCTTCTCATCTTCTATCTTCTCACCCTGCTGGGAAACACAACCATCATTGCATTGTCCCTCCTGGACCCACACCTGCAGACTCCCATGTACTTTTTCCTGTCCAACCTAAGCTTTCTGGACCTGTGTTACACGACCAGCACTGTTCCTCAGCTGCTGGTTCATCTCAGGGGAGCAGACAAGTCTATCTCCTTCGCTGGCTGTGTAGCTCAGCTGTTCATCGCTCTAGGGTTGGGAGGCACAGAATGCATTCTGTTGGGGGTGATGGCATTTGACCGCTATGCAGCCGTCTGCAGGCCCCTGCACTACACAGTGATCATGCACCCCCGTCTCTGTGCCCTGATGGCTTCTGCGTCGTGGTCCATTGGCTTTGCCAACTCCTCGTTGCAGACGGTGCTCATCTTTCTTGTACCACTTTGTGGGAGAAATAAAATACACAACTTCTTTTGTGAGGTCACCCCACTGCTCAAGCTTGCCTGTGTTGACACCACTGGGAATGAGAATGAGATCTTCTTTGCCAGTGTGATCATTCTCCTCATACCTGTGGCATTAATCACGTTCTCCTATGGTCAGATAGTCAGGGCAGTGTTAAGAATAAAGTCAGCCACAGGGCAGAGGAAAGCGTTTGGGACATGTGGGTCCCACCTCACGGTGGTCTCCCTGTTCTATGGCTCAGCCATCTATGCTTACGTCCAGCCCAGCAACAACTACTCCCAGGATCAGGGCAAGTTCATTTCTCTGTTCTACACCATCGTCACCCCCATGGCCAACCCCTTCATATATACCCTGCGGAACAAGGATGTGATGGGGGCAATGAGGAAGGTGTTGTGTAGGGGCTATGACTCCAGATGACTGGGGAAAGACGCTTTCATGGAAGTCTTCGAATGCCAGAATCTTTAAGATTTCTGTGTCCTCAACATTTCACCTGACAACTCTGAAGGGAGCTTCTTTAATTCATTCTTTCATGCAAGTGAGTGTTCAAACTCTAAGTTCATGGCAGCCTCCAGAGATGCTGAGTTAGTGTTCGTAAACCATCTGCATCATATTAATATTGTAAAAAGTTTCACAGGATTTTCTCATTTCACCTCCTTTTAGAGAACACTATTCCATTGCTAATTGCAAAGGATGGTTACAAGACACCATAATACATAGCAAAATAAGAATAAAAACCACTAGAACACTGTAATAAATATTAATACTGTAACATTTTCTTACAAAAGCTGGCTGCTATTGCTGATTCTCTCAAGTAGCTCACGGCTCTATGACAATGGCTGTAGCCTGACTGGATCACAACTTTTTCCCAGAAGTAGGAGGGCAAGTGTAGGAAAAACAGACTTTAGCTGGGACAAGAGTTGCTAACATCCATCCTGGTAAAGCTGTTCAGATATCAGGCCATGGTATCATGTTGCCATTGTGATACTGTTTTCATTTTGAAACACATTTCTTTGTTTTTCAAAAAATTTTTTCTTTAGAATTCACTTTTATTAGTTTAGTGTTTAATTCAATTTTTATGGTCATTCCATTAGAGTTAACCTACAGTTTTATATTCTTTCCGGTGTACAATACAGTGATTCCACATTTCCATCATCATATGTACTCTGTTTAATCTCCGTCACCTTTTTAACCCATCCCCCAGGCCCTCCCCTGCGGCACCAGTGAGCCCAGAGAAGGGAAGGGAGATTCTCAGTTTCATGCGTCCCTACCTTCGTAGCCCTGTCCTGGCCTTAGAATTGTCACACGTTAACATAACGTCAGGGTGTGCAGTGTAGGGTGACTGCACTCTGAACACGCCCTCTGCATCCTGCTAAACTCACTCCTGGATCAGCCATCAGAGCGCAGTCACTGTAAGTGACTCCTGTAAGTCCCTCCTGTACCTCCTAGTGTGCACATTTCGCAGCTACTGTTGGCCAGAGTCCTGCTCTGACCAGGCTCACAGAGGAGGCAGGAACAGGTCACAGACCCCTGCCAACTCCACCCTTCACAGGTGACTGCTTTTTGGATGCTTGTTTTCTGATACGGGTGAGAGCCTTCTTTCACCGCAGTGGTGTTGTGGCATGTTTGAGCCCTGATGGTGCAGACTGGGAACCACTGTGTGTGGACTCGTGGTTTGCAGGGGAAAGGGGGGCTGCGTGTAGATGCGGAAAGGAGAGGATGGATGACTGGAGATCAGTGGCATCCAGGGAAGGGCTCCCCTAGGTGGCCTTAGACACAGGACACTGGCTTCTGGGAGGAGACATTTCCTTCTTTCCCCGCTGTTTTGGAATTAAGTTGACATGAGACAGAGTAACTGGAGAAAACACCCAAAGTTTTATTATCTGCACACGGAGGCCCAATCTGGACATTGAGACCCAAAGAAATGAGCAAAGTAGGTGGTTTTTACCCCATTTATAGAGAGACAACAGATGAGCGTGGAATTGACAGGACAAAGAAGACTGGGGTTTGCAGCTGCAGTTAGCAGGGAATGCGAAGCGGAACGTGGGCTGAGGTAGTGGGTTAGTAAAAAGTAGCATGTTTATTGCTACAGCCTTCTCAGCTCTAAGGTCCCTAGCTGTGGTGACAAGTGGTCATTTTTAGTTCACAGTCATTTCATTCGGGAGATATTTCCTGCTTCCAGGGGGACAGAGGAGGGTGTGATGTCCTCACACCTGCTCTTTCCCCAGTAGCTTCTATTCATGGTGATCAATATGCTGTTGAGGTCCACGTTGGGGGGCCTCCCTGGGTTCCCACACTTGCTCCATTTAAACAATTTAATTCTATTGATTTACATTGTTGGGTGGATTTATTTTAACCACTGGAGGGAATAAAATCTATGAGATCTCTAGGAAGTATAAGTTCTTCTGATTCGTGAACCATTTCTGAGAATGGTTTCAACCTCTTTTCAGGATGAGGCTGTTCAGTTGTTGTACTTGTGTGTTGAGTCTCAGAGAAGCATCGTGGACGTTTCTACTGATTGGGTTATTTGGGACCTCCATGATCAATGGCCCGTCTTGATCAGTGGTCAAAGCCTTTGACAGGGTCCCGTCCCCCCGAATCTGTGGTAGCAGGTCACACATAATGCTTTCTCACATTTGTAAGTCCCCATTTCAAGCACTTGGAAATGTGAAACAGTTTTGCAAGATTCTCTTTGGAGAGCTTCTTTAGTAACTTATCTCAAGTGAGAACTCGGTTTTAATGTATTTAAAGGAAACATGTTGGCTAACAATGTGTTCTTTCTAGCTTGAAATCAATCTCTCCCAGGTTTCAATGCCCCTCTTAGAAAAACCCCCTCTATTCCCACAGAATGATTCTCCTCATAGTCTGCCACAACGTGTTACATTTTCATTTGCATTTAGGTGGAAGCAGCATATATATTCATATATTATTAGACATACACACCCACAGACATGCTAGTGCACAAAATGTGCTCTATGTCCAATCTCCTGTAGACCAATCTCTGAACCCTCTTGTGAAGATGATTACTACAAGAAAATATGTTTCCTTTAGCTTATCCTACTTAGAAGTGCCAGGCTCATACATGATGTATTTCCAATATGTTCTGAAATACAAATACATCCTAGTGTATGTGGTAACATTTTATCCCTGCAGGTGACGTTGAATGGAGAAAAAAAAAACTCTTTCCAGGAGGTGGGGGGAGCAATGGCTGTTGGTAGAATCTGGTACCATTCAAGAGCTCCATGGAACGAACTATACCGCTATAGACACAATGAGCCAGAAAATTTAGAAGTCAGTCTTTCAGTCTTTACACTGAAATTTGGATCATAAAGAGTAGCTGTGTCCGTAGATAGGACAACACTAGAACAGCCTCATTTGGTAACTGTCAATGTGTCCAATGTCAAGAATTGTTTTCTCTACGTTGTCTTCTAGGAGCTTTCCAATTTCAGGTCTTAGTTTACATGTTAATCCATTTCAAGTTAATTTTTTGAGCGTTGTGCTATAGGGCTCCAATTTCATTTCTCAGAATGTATTTACCCACCTTCTCGTGATGATTTATTAAAGAGACCTCATGTTTCCTCAAGTTTCCTCATGAATATTCCTGACTCCTTTTTCAAATATTAGTAGTCTGTACATGGATGGGTTTATTTCTGTGCTCTTAATTGGTGTATGTGTCCACTTCTTGAGCTAGTAACATGCTGTTTGATTCCTAGATATTTATAATATGGTTTCAATCAGGAAATAGGCTGCCTCCAGCTTTGTTCTTATTTGTTGGAGTGGCTTTGCCAATTGGGATTTTGTGGTTCCATACAGATTTCAGGATTGGATTTTACTCTATCTGTGAAATATGCTGCTCAAATTTTGATAGGGATTGCAATGAATCTAGAGATGATTTTGAATACTGTGAAAATTGTTCAGTATTAGTATTTTAAAATATAATTTATTTTCAAGTTGGCTAACATACAGTGTATACAGTGTGCTCTTGGTTTCAGGGGTAGATTCCCATGATTCATCGCTTACACGCAACACCCAGTGCTCATCCCAACAAGTGCCCTTCTCAATGCCCAATTCATGAATACAGGGATATCTTAATTCTCTTCTATTTGTTTCATCAACTTATGTAGTTTTAAGTGTACAGTTATTTTGCCTCCTTGGTTAAATTTAATCCTACGTATTTCATCATTTTTGATGCTATTGTGAATGTGGGATGAAAAAAATCTTTTCACGTTTTTGGAAATGGCAAGACTTAATTCTTTTTATTGCTGAGTACTGTTCCATTGTGTGTGTGCGTGTGTCTGTGTGTGTGTGTGTATCACAGTTGCTTTTTTTTTTCGTGACTCTTCTGGGCAACCACCATTCTGGCTTCCAATACCACAGATTCATTGTACCTGCTTCTGAATTTCACATGAATTAAAAGCAAATTTTATACCATTCAGTTCGAACAGTATGAACTGTTTTGCAGCTGGCTTCCTTCACTCAGCGGTGTGTTTGCAAGAGGCATTCATGCTGATGTATGTAGCTATTATTTGTTGATTCTCATTATTGTATACATTCCAATAGAGGATACATCATAGTTATTTTTAGATTCTTTTATTGAACCCATATTCTCCCCACTAGAATGTTGAGCTCCATGGAGACAGGGCTGAGTGTTGTGATTGCTGATCACAGTCAAAGTCAGTGGAACAATGCCCTAGACAGAGGAGGTGCTTTATAAGGATTTGTTGACTTCAGTGACAACCGGGTTGTAGTCACCCAGAATCTGCAAACCCTGTATTAGCTGCCTCTGGAGCCTGTGGTTCCTCTCACCAGTGTCCTCAGCGCCCCCTTGACCTCCTTGTTCCTCAGAGTGTAAATGAGGGGATTCAGTAGGGGAGTCACCAGAGTGTAGAAGAGAGCAATGCTTTTGTTGACATCCTGGGAGTAGCTGGAGGGAGGCTGGAGGTACATGGAGATGAGTGTGCCAAAGAAGATGACCACCACCATCAGGTGGGAACCGCAGGTTCCGAAGGCCTTCCGCCTGCCCTGGGCTGACTTGATCTTCAGGACGGCCCTGGTGATGTGGCCGTAGGACACTAAGATGAGCGACAGAGGCACCACGAGGAAGAAGACACTGACCGCGAAGACTTCAGCTTCGATGATGGAAGTGTCGGCGCAGGCCAGCTTGAGCATCACCGGCACTTCACAGAAGAAATGGTCAACCTGGTTTCTCCCGCACAGGGGCAGGGTCATGGTCAGGGCCGTCTGTAGCACCGAGTTGCCGAACCCTGTGAGCCAAGCAGTTAGCACCAGGCGCAGGCAGAGCTGCGGGTGCATGATGATCAGGTAGTGCAGTGGGCGGCACACGGCGGCGTAGCGGTCATAGGCCATGACTGACAAGAGCACACACTCCACGCCCCCGAGCCCCAGGGCAATGAGGAGCTGGGTCACGCAGCCGCCATAGGTGATGGTCTTGTCCCGCCCCTTGAGGTTGGCCAGAGTCTGAGGGACGGTGCAGGTGGTCAGACACAGGTCCATGAAAGAGAGGTTGGAGAGGAAGCAATACATGGGGGTGTGCAGGCGAGGGTCCCACAGCGACAGGAGTATAATGGTGCCATTGCCTAGACAGCTCAGGACGTAGCCCATCAGGATGACCACAAAGAGAGGCGTCTCCAGCTGAGGCCTGTCGGAGAAGCCCAGGAGGAGGAATCCTGAGGAGGTGCTGCCATTCGCTCTTTCCATGGCACTCAGTCTGCACAGTTAGCAGGACTCCCTGTTTTCTCTTGCAGCTTCACTCCAGCCCTGTTTTCCTAGAGTGGGCGCGTGGAATCTGGGTGGAGGCCTGAGAGTTTGCACACACCCTTCCTTGTTGGGGAGCCATGGGGTGATAAACAGCCCCTGAACGGGAGCATCTTCTGTGTTTCAGGCACTGCCCTAGACGTGGGTGCACTTTCTCCCAATGACTTCTGAGGTTGGCACGTTCCTGATTTGTGTTGACTAGATGAGCAAAGTGAGTGTGAAGGAGGTTCAGTAAGTTGCCCAGGGGCACTCACCAGGCTTCAGACTGACTCCACAACCTGGGCTTTTGACCAGCAGGGACACTGTCTTTTCGTGAATGCATGAACACTGAAGGTAACTGTAGTTTCTCAAAAAAATTAATCTAGTCGTTCTGAGTAAGGTGCAAATTTGCACTGTCCCTTCCCTCTATGTTTGTTTGCCATCAAGAATTGAAATATGTGCATTGCGCTCCCCTACTTCTAATTTGTGGGGAGAAAAAATGTGTTTTCTGAAAGTGCATAGATAGAGAAATTTACCATTACCAATTTTATACAAGGGGAACAATACATTTTGATGCATAAACTAATGAACGCTGGGGATGGAGCCTGAAATCGTGGTTATTGATTGGGAAGCATCTTGGAAATGACTGAAGAATTCATCACGCCCAGTGTTCACTCTGCAGGATGACTAATCCTGACTAATTATCACTGACAGCAATTTCAGTAACATAGCAGGAAATCATCAATCCAATGTTTCATTTTCCTTTGTCTCACATTACAGCTCCCTTTCAAAATTTTTTAGTGTAGTGGGGAAATATTTTTTACAGCATCTCAGTCTGTACTTCCTGTAAATGCCAACGTCATGTGAATCATTCTGTTTCCAGCAAAATAACTGGGCTTGCTCTTAGAAATAACCTCCCTTCCCCCTATGCCATGTGAGGCAAGTTTAATAGTAAATACAACCTGGACAAGAGTAATGTCTCATGAAGAGATTGAAAGAATCTGGCATGTACTAGAGTCCCAAACAGTCTTTGTTGAATGAGTCACAATAGGGAAGAAGATTATGAACTTGAACAGGCTATTGAATGTGAGTCTAGGGTTTATAGACACTCAGAGACAATAGCAAGGCAAAGGAAATCCGGAACAACAAGTAGATAGCCTTGATTATTCAAATTCTAGGATTTGTTGCCCAAAAGCTAGGTTGTATGGAACCTTGCAGAACTCTATATTTTTAAAAGTAACTTTTCTAGTAGCAAAATCAATGACGAGCCAAGAGGAGCTTCAGTCACCTCTCTATTATGCTTCCTTTAGGATTCTTGGTCCATTTATCCTTTTATTCCTAAATCCTTTCACTGTTTGTTTGGCTGTTGTTGCTGTGTTGCTGAAGGGTAAAACGAATTTGAGAAAATAAGTTTAAAAATGAGTAAAGTAAGAAACAGAATACCAGGGTCATAAGTATAAGTCTGCCACTAATAAGCTTTGAGATTCTCAAGACTACTCTCCCACCCCAACTGTCCCCTTCAAATAAACGACATGATGTTTCTAGCTTTCAATAAGAAATAGGAGATATTCTTAGCTCTTTGTCGAACCCTGGGAGGTTTATGTTCCAATAGATCCATTGTCCCATATTGAAGAAGCCTCCTCAGTCCTTGCTTGTCTGTAGTAACAGCATGGCTCTTAACGTCTATATCTTCCACATGATCAGGCCTTGGTCCAAAATATTCAGAATCATACAAAGGGCACTAGTCAGTAGAATTTGTCACATGTTTTTGGGACTTATCTCTGCTTCTTCCCTCTATCCATGTGCTGTAAGGGTGAGAGAAGGGGCTTCTGCAGGCCATGATGGTGCCCAGAAGAAGGCTCCCACAGGGTTTACAATATTTCTGGGAGATCAGCAAAACAGCTCATCACTCAGCCAAGAACTTGATTCTCAATAATTTTGTTCTTCTCAGTGATGCAGAGAAAGTGATCATAACCAAGAAAACATATATTCTGCTAGGAAGTGTGTAAAATGCATTGTGCCTAGAAGGGAAGAATTAAGTTGACATAGACATTTTCACATGAATTTCCATATGCTGTATTATTTTCCTAGTCTTGATAACCAAGCTCCACCAACCAGGTCCGTCCTCAGGACAGCAGGAATGCACTGTCTCATATGTCAGGAGGACACAAGTCCAACATGAAGATACTGGCAGGGCTTCTGAAACCCGTCAGGGAGAATATACATCTTTGGACCTTTCTCGTCTCTGGTGGCTCATTTGCTGGCAGTTCTGGGGTTTCGTTGAGTTGTGGCTGCAGGACTTCAACTATTACCTCTGTAGGCAGATGGAATTCTCCCTCACCTGTCTACTCTGTCCTTCTTATAGAAATACCAGTCACTTTGTGGTAGAGCATGCCCTGATTGAGTGTAACCTCATCTGAACTTGAATATGTTTGCAGGAACCTTGTTTTCACATAAAGTCCCATATTAATCTGAACTGAGGTTTAGGGTTTCAACCACTTTTCTGGTGGGGGAGGTTTGCAGGGGTCATAATTCAACCCAATAGCAATAGTAGAATGCACATATGCTTGTGAAATGATAACAGTTCCTTATTATAAATAAATACCTGCATGCAAGGCTAAGACAAGATGCAGGTATGAGTTCTATCTGATTTCAAGTTCTCGTATTCTCTTATTCCTGGAGCAGAAGCCTACAGTAGTAGGAAACACTGACTCCCCGCATCTGGCATGAATATCCAATAAAGGCAATTGTCCTATAGACCTGTTTGTTACACTCACAGATCTGAAACATAAACACAGATTCCATGCTTGTGGGATCTGCCACCGAGCATTTGGTTTGAGCTGGAAGAGAAAACACTTACAGTCTTTCACTCTCCAGTGAAGTGGTAATCAGCTAACCTGGAGGTCACATTGCTCCTCCATCTAGAAGTTACTGTCAGGAAAGAGCAACTCACCCACAGACACCAGTTCTGCAGGCAGCACCATCAACCTCCCGGGTGTAAGGAATCAGCAGCAAAGGAAAGAATCTCACATCTTCTTAGTAACATTTGAATGAGTGTTAGAGTAAGAGCATGGCCTCTCTTTCCAAGGAAGAATAACAAAGATTACAGATATCCACCTAACTTTTGGAAGCAGCCACTGGTCTTTGAAGAACCACTACAGTTGTATGAAGTGAAGAGATTGGCATATGGATGGGAAAGTGAAGGTCCTGCAGATGAAAGTACATGTCCGCTGTCCCCGTGAAAGCTAGGATCCAATAGATAGAACAAAGCCCTTAGAATAAAGACAGATTCGTGTATTTACAATATGGCGACCTTTCAACAGGATATACCTTGAAAATGGTGAATCTGAGAGGCAAGGGCAGACACAATTACTCACTGCTCAGGCTCTGTTCAAGGTAGTAATGCTTCTCTCCATCATTACTGTTAGCATAGGTTCTGTCATCCCCAGGGTTTACCTGGAAGATTGTCCACTCATTGCAGAGTGTTTTGGCACATGCGAGGAGGTGTAGTTTAGTGTGGACGGTGGGGTCTGCAGCTAAACACACTTTGGAATCTGTGAACTCTATGGAATCTGCCCATGAATGAAACGGCTAGTATTATATCTCGGGGATATTTTTTGGTAAGCCACCAAAGTCAAAGTACGTGCTCTAGGGACTGAGGATGTGTGTATTTTTAGTGGCCCCAGGAGGGTCCTGCCCAATGTAACTCATTAGCCTCAGTCGAAGTATACAGAGTTTGGCTCCCCAGAGGCAGCCAAAGAGGAAGGAAGGCTCTGGAGATGAGCAGGTAGTCAATCTTTTCCCACCAAATTGACTAGGAGTGAAACGGCTGTCTCTTCTTAACTTCCATTTACCAATACTATTTAATACTATTGGTTAGACTACTTTTTGTTAGGTACAATTTTGAGGTACAAGTTGAGGTACAAGGTACAAGTTGAGGTACAATTTTCATACAACGTACTTTTAGTTTGAGGCATACAACGTAATGATTCGATCCTGGTATATATTGTGGAATGATCACCACAAGAAGTCTGGGTAACATCTGTTCCTGCACATAGTGGCCTTTTTTTCTTGTGAGGAGAACTTCTAAGGTCTCTTCTCTTAGCAACTTCCAAGTATACAAGATAGTGTTATTTACTGTAGCTCCCATACTGTAAATTATATCCCCAGGGCCAGTCTTTAGAGTCCCCCCTTGTTTTCAGAACTGTCATCTTTTCCTACTTAGAAGAGGAAATTCCTGAGCCTTTCCCCCTCATGTTAGTCATTTCCTTTCTTTGTTACTGAGTCACTGAAGAAAATTATTTTCCAATGGTGTGATCAACTCTATTACCTTCCAACTTTATGAGAACTTTTTACCCTGTTATCTCTCTTTGTTCTTCAACTTCTTATATCCCACTACCTGTTTGTTCATCATCTAAACATATGCTCCTCTATCCTATAAGAAAAATAAAATTGGACTTACAACCCTCTCTCTGCCCCATTTTCTTCTAGCTGTTGTCTTCCATTAATTTCATCTTTTTATGACCAGACACAAAGTATTCATACTTTTTCTCCTTCTGTCATCACGTTCAAATGTTCTTTGTTCCTTCTCCCCCTACCATTCTGTTGAAGCAGTTTTCTGTAAAACCTTTACTGTTCTTCCTTTGCACAAAGCAGATGAGCTCACCGTTGTCTTACTTGGTGTAATATGGCGTAAGCACATCCCATCCTTCATGAAACTGTGCTGTCCATTGGCTTCTCTCTCTTTTCCTATTATTTCTTGGGACCTTGATTCTCAGTTCTTTCTCCCTGGGCATAAACTTCACTGTTTTGCTTTCCTAACGTTCTATCCTTGCTTCTCCCCTCTCTCTACGTTGTTCCTGAGATATTTTGTCATTTCTATGGCTTGAACTACCGTCTATCTAGAAATCTCTGTCGATAAATCTGCAATCCACATCCACATTTTACACCCCCTCTTGAGTTCCATCCTAAAGCAAATGGAATATTGGCTATATACATATGGATTATTTGTGAACTCTAAAATTTCTGATGTTTCATGTTCTGAAAACAATTGCTATTCTACAGGTTAGAATTTCAGAATCTCAATACCAAACCGACAGCAACCTTAGTGAGAACCCCCTGAACTATTTTTTGAAATTAATTTATTTAATTTGAGAGAAAGAGATAAAGCATTAGCTAGGAAGGGGCAGAGATTGAGGGGGGGAGAGAGAGAATTCCAAGCAGGCTCCATTCCATCAGCACGGAACCCAACGCAGGGCTCGATCGTGAACCATGGGATCATGACCTGATCTGAAACAAAGAGTCTGACACTTGACCATCTGAGCCATCCAGGTGCCCTCCCCTTAATTATTCTTGATTCTTCCCTCCGTTTTCATCCTAACACGAAACCTAAGCCTTGTTCATTTTCTCTGACATATTTTTAGAATACATTCACTCTCCAGAACACATTTTCCATTTGTTATCAATGTGTCCGTAAGATCTTTTTCTCCTTGCCAAACCATTTATCTCTTAAGAGATCTTGTAACCAAACCAACTCTAAGCTTCTACAGCATTATCTGAATTATTTTTCCTCAAAGCAACACAACCACATCATTCCTTGCTTAAAAATACTTTTGGCAACCATTGTCTGCAATATTAAATGAAAGGCACACCTTTAACATATGAAGGTGTATTTGTTCTATGGACCCTCTAAGTTGTGGGAACAAACCCACAATTTATTAATCACTGGATACACCGTATCAGCTTAGGGCCAGCATTCTATTATGCATTTATTTTTCTATTACTTTGCTTCATTTGAAAGGTACTCTCTTGTCCTATTTTCCCATACATCATGTTACATTACTAATTCAAGACGTTGCTCAAGGATCATGTCCTTTTTCTGTGTTATTTTTAATAAGTGGTTTTTATTATGCAAAAATTTCACATCCCCCATATATAAACTTTGCTATAATGGTTCTTTTTTTTAATATGAAATTTCTTGTCAAACTGGTTTCCATACAACACCCAGTGCTCCTCCCAACAGGTGCCCTCCTCAATGCCCATCACCCAGCCTCCCCTCCCTCACACTTCCCATCAACCCTCAGTTTATTCTCAGTTTTTAAGAGTCTCTTATGGTTTGCTTCTCCCTCTCTTAACTTTTTTTTTCCCTTCCCCTCCCCCATGGTCTTCTGTTAAGTTTCTCAGGATCCACATAGGAGTGAAAACATATGGTGTCTGTCTTTCTCTGTATGACTTATTTCACTTAGCATAACACTCTCAGTTCCATCCACATTGCCAGAAAAGGCCATATTTCATTCTTTCTCATGGCCAAGTAGTATTCCATCGTGTATATAAACCACAATTTCTTTATCCATTCATCAGTTGATGGACATTTAGGCTCTTTCCATAATTTGGGTATTGTTGAAAGTGCTGCTATAAACATTGGGGTACAAGTGCCCCTGTGCATCTGCACTCCTGTATCCCTTGGGTAAATTCCTAGCAGTGCTATTGCTGAGTCATAGGGTAGATCTATTTTTAATTTTTGAGAAATCTCCACACTGTCTTCCAGAGTGGCTGCACCAGCTTGCATTCCCACGAATAGTGCAAGAGGGTTCCCATTTCTCCACAACCTCTCCAGCCTCTATAGTCTCCTGATTTGTTCATTTTAGCCACTCTGACTGGCATGAGGTGATATCTTAGTGTGGTTTTGAATTGTATTTCCCTGATGATGAATGATGTTGAACATTTTTTTATGTGTCTCTTGGCCATCTGGGTGTCTTCTTTGGAAAAGTGTCTGTTCACGTGTTTTGCCCCTGTCTTCACTGGGTTATTTGTTTCTGAGGTGTTGATTGTGTTAAGTTCTTTATAGGTTTTGGATACTAACCGTTAATCCGATATGTCATTTCCTAATATCTTCTCCAATTCCATTGCTTGTCTTTTAGTTTTGTTGATTGTTTCCTTTGCAGTGCAGAAGGTTTTTATCTTGATGAGGTCCCAATAGTTCATTTTTGCTTTTAATTCCCTTGCTTTTAGAGACAAGTTGAGCAAGAAATTGCTGCAGCTTAGGTCAAAGAGGTTGCCTGTTTTCTTCTCTAGGATTTTGATGGCTTCCTATCTTATGTTTAGGACTTTCATCCATTTTGAGTTTATTTTTTGTATGGTATAAGAAAGTGTTCCAGGTCCATTCTTCTGCGTGTTGCTGTCGGGTTCTCCCAGCACCATTTGCTAAAGAGACTGTCTTTTTTCCATAGGATGCTCTATCCTGCTTTGTCAAAATTAGTTGGCCATAGATTTGTGAGTCCAATTCTGGGTTCTCTATTCTGTTCCATTGGTCTATGTGTCTGTTTTTGTGCCAGTACCCTACTGTCTTGATGACTACAGCTTTGTAGTAGAGGCTAAAGTCAGGGATCATGATGCCTCCCCCTTTGGTTTTCCTTTTCAACATAACTTTGGCTATTCGGGGTGTTTCGTGTTTCCATGCAAATTTTAGGATTGTTTGTTCCTGTTCTGAGAAGAATGCTGGTGCAATTTTCATTGGGATTGCATCGAATGTGTAGATTGCTTTGGGTGGAGTTGACATTTTAACAATATTTGTTGTTCCAATCCATGGGCATGGAATATTGTTTCATTCCTTCAAGTATCCTTCAGATTCTTTCATAAGTTTTCTATAGTTTTCAGCATACAGGCATTTTACATCTTTGGTTAAATTTATTCCTAGGTATTTTATGGTTCCTGATGCAGTTGTAAATGGGACTGATTTCTTGATTTCTCTTTTTGCTGCCTCACTATTGGTGTATAGAAATGTAACTGATTTCTGTACATTGATTTTATATCCTGCATCTTTGCTGAATTCATGGATCAGCTCTAGCAGGTTTTCCATGAGGAGTATCATGTCCACTGTGAAAAGTAAAAGTTTGACATCTTCGTTGCTAATTTGGATGCCTTTTATTTCATTTTGTTGTCTGATTCCTGAGGCTAGGACTTGCAACACTATGTTAAACAGCAGCGATGAGAGTGGACATCCCTGTCGTGTTCCTGATCTTAGGGGGAAAGTTCTCAGTTTTTCCCCATTGAGGATGATATTAGCTGTGGGCTTTTCATATATGGCTTTTATGATGTTTAGGTATGTTCCTTCTATCCCGACTTTCTTGAGGGTTTTTATTAAGAAAGGATGCTGTATTTTATCAAGTGGTTTTTCTGCATCGATTGTCAGGATCATATGGTTCTTATTCTTTCTTCTACTGATCTGATGTATCACACTGATTGACTGGCAAGTATTGAACCTGTCCTGCAGCCCAGGATTGAATCCCACTTGATCATGGTGAATAATTCTTTTAATATACTGTTGAACTCAATTTGCTAGCATCTTGTTGAAAATTTTTGCATCCGTGTTCATCAGCCATATTGACCTGTAATTCTCCTTTTTAGTGGGGTCTCTGTCTGGTTTGGGAATCAAGGTCATTCATAGAATCAGTCTGGGAGCTTTCCTTCTATTTCTATATTTTGGAACCACCTGAGAAGGATAGTTATTAACTCTGTTTTAAATGTCTGGTAGAATTCCCCAGGAAAGCAATCTGGCCCAGGACTCTTATTTGTTGGGAGATTTTTGATAACTGATTCAATTTCCTTACTGATTATGGGTCTGTTCAAATTTTCTATTTCTTCCCGTTTGAGTTTTGGTAGTGTGTTGGTGTCTAGGAATTTGTCCATTTTTTCCAGGTTGTCCAATTTGTTGGCATATACTTTTTCATAGTATTCTCTAATAATTGTCTGTATTTGTGTGGTGTTAGTTGTGATCTCTCCTCTTTCAATCATGATTTTATCCCTTCGGGTTCTCTCTCTTTTCTGTTGGAGAACTCCAGCTAGGGGTTTATCAATTTTGTTTATTTCTTCCAAAATAACTCTTAGATTCATTGATTTGTTCTAGTGGCTTTATTTGGATTCCATATTGTTATTATTTCTGCTCTAATCTTTATTATTTCTCTTCTTCTGCATGCTTTGGGATTTCTTTGCTCTTCTGCTCCTAGTTCCTTTAGGTGTACAGTTAGGTTTTATATTTGGGATTTTTCTTGCTTCCTGAAACAGGCCTGGATTGCAATGTATTTTCCTCCAGTACTGCCTTTGCTGCATTCCAAAGGGTTTGGACGGTCGTGTTTTCATTTTCATTTGCTTCTATATATTTTTAAATTTCTTATTTAATTCCCGGTTGACCCATTCATTCTTTAGTAGGATGTTCTTTAACCTCCATACATTTGGAGTCTTTCCACATTTTTTCTTGTGGTTGATTTCAAGTTTCCTAGCATTGAGATTATGATATGATATTTTATATTCATTGAGGGCTGTTTTGTGACCCAGTATGTGACCTATCTAGGAGAATGTTTCATGTGCAGTCAAGAAGAATGTGTGTTCTGCTGCCTTTGGATGAAGAGTTCTGAATATATCTGTCCAGTCCATCTGGTCCAGTGTATCATTCAAGGCCATTGTTTCTTTATTGATTTTCTGCCTACATGATCTGTCCATTGTTGTAAGTGGAGTATTAAAGTCCCCTGCAATTACCATATTCTTACCAATAAGATTGCTATGTTTATGATTAACTGATATATATATTTGGGAGTTTCAAGTTGGGGGCATAAACATTTAAAATTTTTAACTCTTCTTGATAGACAGACCCCATAATTATGATATAATGCCTGTCTTCACCTCTTGTTACAGTCTTTATTTAGAAATCTAGTTTGTCTGATATAAGGATGGCTACTCCAGCATTCTTTTGACTTCCAGTAGCATGATAGATGGTTCTCCATCCCCTCACTTCCAAGCTGAAGGTGTCCTCAGGTCTAAAATTGACCTCTTGTAGACAGCATATAGATGGATTTTGTTTTCTATCCATTCTGATACCCTATGTATTTTGATTGGGCCATTTTAACCGTGTACATTTAGAGCTATTATCGAAAGCTATGGATTTAGTGTCATTGTGTTATCTGTGGGTTTCAGGCTTCTGGTGATGTCTCTAGTCCTTTGTGGTCTTTGCAGTGTTCCACTCACAGAATCCCCTATAGGATCTCCTTCAGGGTTTGTTTAGTGGTCATGAACTCCTTCAATTCTTGCTTGCCTGGGAAAGCCTTTATCTCTCCTTCCATTCTGAGTGACAGAATCCCTTGCTGGATAAAGGATTCTTGGCTGCATGTTTTTCCTATTCAGCACATTGAATATTTCCTTCCACTCCCTTCTGGCCTGCCAAGTTTCAGTGGACGGGTCTGCTACTACCCTTATGTGTCTACCCTTGTGGGTTAAGGCCCGTTTGTCCCTAGTTGCTTTCAGAAGTCTCTCTTTATCTTTGTATTTTGCCATTTTCACTATTATATGCCATGGAGAAGGCCTATTCTTGTTGAATCTGAAGGGAGTTCTCTGTGCCGCCTGGATGTGGATGTCTGCTTCCTTCCCAGATTAGGGAGGTTCTCAGCTATAATTTGTTCAGGTAAACCTTCTGCCCCTTTCTCAATCTCTTCCTCTTCCTCTGGAACTCTGATGACATGGAATATTACCACGATTCATTGAATCACCTAGTTGTCTAATTCTCCCCTCCTGGTCTCGTATTTCTTATCGATGGTTTTCTCGGCTTCATCTTTTTCCATAACTTTACCTTCTGTTTCACTTAGTATCCCCTCTGCTTCCTCCTTCCTTGCTGTTACTGCCTCTAGTTTATTTTACATGTCATTTACAGGATTTCTTAATTCATCATAACTCTTTCTTAGTTCCTTGATGTCTGCAGCAATAGATTCTCTGCTGTCTCCTATGCTTTTTTCAAGCCCAGCAACTAATCTTATGGCTACTATTCTAAATTCTTGATCAGATAAATATTGTTTTACATCTGTTGTTAACAATTCTCTAGGTGTCATTTCTTCCCGGAATTTCTTTTGAGGAGAATTCTTACATTTCATATTGGCTAGTTTTCTGTCTTTTACTTGTTTTAATGGCTTGTTATGTGTCCTGCACCTGTGAGCACTGCTATATTAAAAAGGGGTCATAGGGGCGCTGGGTGGCACAGTCGGTTAAGCGTCCGACTTCAGCCAGGTCACGATCTCGCGGTCCGTGAGTTCGAGCCCCATGTCAGGCTCTGGGCTGATGGCTCGGAGCCTGGAGCCTGTTTCCGATTCTGTGTCTCCCTCTCTCTCTGCCCCTCCCCCGTTCATGCTCTGCCTCTCTCTGTCCCAAAAATAAATAAAAAACGTTGAAAAAAATTAAAAAAAAAAAGGGGTCATAATGCTCTCTAGGGCCTGGCCCTTCAGAAGGTGTTTTTGGAGTGTATTGTGTGCTCTGTTGTTGTGACTCGGGTTGCTTTATGTCCCTACTTGTAGTGGCGTTTTGAACCTTCCACCAAGCGTGATTTGTTCATTAAAGTAACCCTGGAAAAAATTTAAAAGGTGGGGGGGGGGGGGTGGGGGGGGGTGGAAGAAACCTTATCCCATACAAAGAGAGAAATGACAGGGGTGGGGAAAAAGAAAAGTAAAAAAAGAAAAAAAAAACTGACCCGGCAGAGAATGAGGGAAACTATATAGCTTAATCCAGGGAGAGAGGAAAATAAAGAAGGTAATACAGAAGAGGTGTAAACAGAACAGATTAAAAATGTCTGCTTAAACAAACCAACAGCTAGAATTGAGAAAGGAAGAAATAAGAGCAAGAAAAGGAAGAAAACAATAATGTATGTATAATAAGAATTGATCAAGAATCAAATCAGAAAATGCAAAAGTGCTGGACCAATATCTGATGGCGCCTTGGAGCCGGTGACAGCGCTGACCTGGGGGAGGGGCCATCAAGTTCGGTCAGTGTCAATGCCGCTCCTGTGGATCTGCAGTTAGCAGGTGGGGTGCGGTCAGGGTTTGGTGCACGGGGTCCCACCTCCTCTGTGGCCCTGCTGCCCCATCCCTGAAGCCCCGGCGTGTGGTGATGGGGAGAAGAATGGTGCCACCCCAGTCTCTGTTCCCCAGACCTGTGGTTTTTCTCTCGTCCAGACCCAGTCCTACACTTCCACCGCCGCCTTTCTCTTCCCTGTGTCTCTCTGCAGAACAGGTCCCTCCCCTCCGTGCCTACACCGCCTGTTTTATCTCCCCTAGTTCGCAGTCGTGCCCCTAGGCCCACCAGGCTGTCCCCATGGGTCCCTGGAAACATCTCTGTCACTCTGTAGCCAAGATGCCTGGAATTCCGAGCTTTCTGGCCTCAACGTAGCTGTTTGAGGGACGAGAGAACTTCAGGTCCCCCTACTTCTCCTCCATGCTGACTCCCACTCCTAACTGGAAGTGTGTCCAGGTGATTTTAATACAGCTGAGTGAAACAGTGTTCGGCTCAAATTATTTAAATGGTATAGGCTGTGTCGAGGCTAATGGCTCTATCTTCCCCAGGCAGTGAAATGTAAAGATGTGAGAAGACAAAAGTATTGTATTTGGCACTCCGTCAGCTCAATTCCGTGATAAAAATGACAATTATACAAAATACCAGTAAGCAAAAAATCATCAGATGATTTTATGTGTGCATAACTTCAGTCAGCCAATCCCCAGTACTGAAGCATTGATTCACCGTTTTGTTGGATTTTAATTAGATGTGACCAGTTTGGAAAGGAGAAGGAAGGATGATTTCAAAGGTAGACATAAGATATTATGCAAATTAAAATTTATGTCTAACCTAGTTTATCATCAGAATCTTACTGGGGCTTTATAATACTTATCCCCAAACTCCATTCCTGCGCATTTCTATTGGGTAGGTTGGAATGCTTAAATGAATCTTAAAATTACACTACAAGAATTATTTATTTCTGTTAACTAAGTAAAAGAAGCAGACAGGAAAAGTCACCGTCACCTTACTTTCTGGACACAAGTCTCCTCAAGGCACCCTTTACATCCTTATTTCTCAGTGTGTAGATGACAGGGTTCAACATGGGGGTCACCAAGTTGTAGAAGAGGGTGAGGAATTTCCCTGGGTCCCGAGAAGAATTATTTCCCGGTTGCATGTACATATAGATAATATTCCCATAGAACAAGGAGACCACGGTGAGGTGCGAGCCACACGTGTTAAAAGCCTTCCTTCTTCCCGTGGCTGACTTCATGTGCAGCACGGCCATGGCAATACAGCTGTAGGACACGAGGGTGAGGGCCAGGGACACCAGGACAATCATTACCGATAAGATGAAAACAGTGCTCTCCACAGCCACAGTGTCCACACAGGCAATTTTTATCAGAGCCGGCATCTCACACAGGAAATGCTTAACCTCACAGTTCCCGCATCGTGGCAGCCTCATGGTGACTAGGGACATAGCCAGGGAGTTGAGGAGTCCGACCCCCCAGGTCACAGATACCAGCTTCCAACAGAGCCGAGGGTGCATAATGATGGAGTAGTAGAGGGGCTTGCAGACGGCGGCGAAGCGGTCATAAGCCATGAGTGACAGGAGGACACATTCTGTGCCACCCAGCCCCAGGAACATGAAGAGCTGGATGGCACAACCTGTGTAACTGACGGTCTTGTCTGGACCACCCAAGTTGAAGAGCAGCTGGGGGACAGAACTGGTGGTGAAGCAGAGATCCAGGAAGGACAGGTTGGTTAGGAAGAAATACATGGGTGTGTGGAGGCAGGGGTCCAGGCGGGACACCAAGATAATGACGGTGTTGCCCACCAAGGTCACAAGGTAGAAGATGAGCACAAACACGAAGAGGGTCTGCTCTAGCTGGGGTCTGTCTGAGAAACCCAACAAGACGAACTGTTCCTGGCAGCTCTGGTTGGTCATGACCACGGACCATCAGTACAGGCCCACAAGGAGGCAGACAGGTGCACGCTGCTCTCTTAGTAAAGTAGGCTAAGGAACTGATGGAGACCTGGGTCATAGCAAGTGCAAATAAGTACGTAAATTCCAACATTCTGTACAGACACTGACTGCATGCTTTAGGAAGGATATCTCTTTTTATTGGCTTCTTCGATTTCTTTTTGGATATCAAAAAAAAAAAAGTACAGATCATTGTAGAATTTTTGGAAAACACAGACATATATAAAATATAGGAAAAGATTACCCACACCCCAGAAACAACCACTATTGTAATATTGATTTATTTCCTTTCAGCCTTTTCTTGAATACAACCTAAATCTCAGTATGTTTATAAATATTATATTGTGGATTGCCTTTCACTCAATTTTATATTGGGAAAATTTGCCTTGGTTTTGCTTTTTTATTTACTTTTTCTATATTTTATTTATTTTTGCGAGCAGAGAGCAGGGGAGGGGCAGAAAGAGAGGGAGACACAGTATCCAAAGCAGGCTCTAGGCTCCGAGCTGTCAGCACAGAGCCCAACATAGGGCTCTAACTCAAGGACCATGAGATCATGACCTAAGCTGAAGTTGGATGTCCAACCAATGGAGCCACCCAGGCGCCCCTTACTTTTTTTTTTTTTAATGTTTATTTTTGAGAGAGAGAGAGAGAAAGAGCGAGAAAGAGGCAATGTGGGCAAGGGGCAGAGTGAGAGGGGGACAGAGGATCCTAAGTGGGCTCTGGGCTGACAGCAGAGAGTAGGATGCAGGGCTCGAACTCACCAACCATGAGATCATGACCTGAGCTAAAGTCAGATGCTCAACCAATTGAGCCACGCAGGTGCCCCGCCTAGATTTTAAAATTTTACAAAAACTAATCATGAATGTCTGCATAATATGCCTATAGCTGTGTCATCATTTTCCCCAAACATTTCCCTTTAGTCGTTAAGGATAGTTCAACATTTTTAAGGTCTTGAGAGAGATTGTGGAAACGTCTGTTTTTACTGCACCCTAACTGACATGTTTTTCCTTAAGTCTTTGGCAATTGTTTGCTCAAAAACAAACAAAAAAAATCTCATATGTTTTTAAATTTGAAGCTATTAGCCATGGAATTGATTCATTTTTTTGATGCTCATGAGCTTTTCACATTTGTAAAAACATTTCTTTGTCTATGAGCTACATTGTCCACATCATAGAAAAGATTTCCAACAGAATTAGAAAA
The DNA here is from genome assembly GCF_027475565.1 of Acinonyx jubatus. NCBI lineage: Eukaryota > Metazoa > Chordata > Mammalia > Carnivora > Felidae > Acinonyx > Acinonyx jubatus. The sequence continues at coordinate 147,010,944 of NC_069385.1, read as the reverse complement.
TGACCTTTTGCATTGAAACGAAAGCAGGAGTACAGGCTGATCCTCTTTTAGTCATTGGAATTCGAGGCACAACCTTTCCATTTGTACTGGACAACTGAATCTATAACGACCTATAACATCCTTTGTGGATGACAACATCCTGCTTCTATTGTGTCCTCTCCAGGAAATTCTGGTTTTCCTAACCTACAAATATATCCACATAGTTCATAAACTTTCCTTGTATGAAGGGCCCAATTATGTAAAGTTTTCAATGTCAATGGCATTTTAACAATTTCTTCCTTGTATGAGTGATGTTCATAATTATACTTTTTAACTGGATATAATTGAGACAGACTTATAGTTGTTAATCACATCAAATTCTAAAATGACATAAATTAGAAAATGATTAAAAATAATTTCATAAACATAAAACATTTATATAACACTAAAATGATGTGATAAAACTACAAATGACATAAACACAAAATGATTTAATTCTATTTATACAATTTAGAAATTTATATACATGCTTATTTATACAATTTAGAAATTTTAATACATTGACACAGAATGCTATCATGTTGTTTTAAAAATAAATCTGCTTTTTTTTTAATAGCCAAGAAAGAGCTAAATGCCAACGAAGAATAAAAGCTAAATGAAACAATTTCTTATATTTCAAACTGATCATTTCAAAAGTCATAAATGGGTTCTTTATAAAAACATTTCTATGCACAAGAAAATTCTCAAAATCCTTTCAATACTTCCTGGACCCAAAGATTCCCTTGATTATGTAATTAAAGAAGTAAAAGTTTTAGGTTCATTTTAATGTGTCAAAGGCACTGCCGAAATTACATACTTTAAAACATTCAAAGATGATTTTATGGCCTGTCACGTAAGGGACGTTTCTCAGCACCTTGAATTATTAGAGATGCTTCCGGTGCTCGATCTACAGAAAATGGAGTCAGAAGACCTTGACTTGGTGCTCTGTGGATCGTCCTGTGAGCCACCCTCTTGCTTAGGTGCATAAAGAGCTTTGTGACTCTGCCAGTTACTGCTTAGTTACACAGCTAGTTCCTACTATAGCCGGTGGTCCAGGGAGATCCAGGAGAGGCAGGGGAGAGTGAAGGAGCCACAACTCCGCCTCCACCTCTGCACCAGGAGCTCGGACATACTGATGTCTTGCACACCATCACATGTTTGTCAAGTGCCTTGCATTTAGTAAACCATGTGATAGATACTAGTTATTACTACTATAAGCAGGAAAAACCAGGTCTGTGTTATATATGATCAAGACGAGAACTTCTCCCATGCTATTTGGAATATCTTAGCAGTATTATCGGCAAAGACTAAACAGTCTTAATTATAGCTGTATAGATGATTTGAGAAACAAACTTTTGACTGGACGTCATATTTTAAGTGATTTGAGGAGAGCTCTGCTGATCTGTATGTTGATACAACCTTAAGTCAGAGAAGTTAACATTATCATCTGTGAAATAAAAATTACTAAAGTAATTCTGCATTCAGTAAATATTCATGGAGCCCCTATTATATGCCACCCACTGGATTGTGTCCTAGAGATACACTGCTTGTGAAAGTAGATAGTGAGGTGCCTGAGTGGCTCAGTTGGTTAGGCGTCTGATTTCAGCTCAGGTCATGATCTCGCGGTTTGCGAGTTCAAGCCCCGCATCAGGCTCCATGCTGACAGCTCAGAGCCTGGAGTCTGCTTCCGATTCTGTGTCTCCCTCTCTCTCTGCCCCTCCCCTGTTCATGCTCTGTCTCTCTCTTTCTCTCAAAAATAAATAAACATTAAAAAAAAAGAAAAGCAATTAGATAGCAATTTACCTCACTGATTTATAGTGTAGTGGGAGAAACAGACATTCATCAAAAACTCACAATGAAAGTACAATGACTAACAATATTATTAAGCATTGACTTAGTGCCAAGCACTGTGCTAAGTATTTCTGGGGGGGGGGGGGGACTGTTTTATTTCATCCTCATACCTGAATTTGAGGATATAGGTACTAAATAACTTACCAAGGGTGCAGAGTTAGGAAGCTATGGATGTGGGATTCGGGTCCAGGCCTGTTTGACTGTCACGCCAAGTTTCTAAACACCATGGGACTGAAACAGAAACATAATGCATTAGCCCATGACCTCAGTAACCTTCCATTTGATGCAATTGACTAGTTTGGTCCTAACTGAAGGAGAATGTCAAAGAAGTCAATGTACGACAAATCAAGCTAAGGAAATGTCACCCAAACTCAGTTTTCTTAAACAAATAAAAAATACATATTTATTCATTAGTTCGCAAGTTGCTGGATTTTAAATTAAAAATAAATGATAAATTCAAACATAACTGTATTATTGTCCAATATAAATAGTTAAAAATAACCTTTTTTGTAAACCAGATTTTGCAAATATAACCTAAAACAATTTTTAGAAAGGGTTATGATTGAAATTATTAGAAGGACAATGTGACAATTTACCTTCCCAAGATCACAGAGAAACAAGTGAAACATGCAAAAAAATTTAGATGCATTTTGCAAATATTTAAATCAATAATTATAGCCAGAATATATTATGTTATCTATCCATCTATCATCTATCTACATTATATATGTTATATTATATATCTATTATATCTCTCTATATCTATACTTTTAGTTATTATTTTATGTCTATATTGACAGATACTCTATTTTTAATTATTTTATTTTATGTCGTTAAATATATGGTGCTTTATGTGTTTATTTTTTTCTTACTTATTGAGCATTAATTTTCTTTAGGTGTCAGGTGGGTGGAAACATGCCTGGACACCTGGGAAGATCTGTGATTTTCTGTCTGAGCTCAGTGATCTTGCTAATCTGATCCTCCTTCACCTATTACAGGCTTGGAGGTGTTAGAAAACTTAAGTCAAATTTGACAGGCAAGAGTTAGTTGCTGGAAAGAGCTGGGAGGCATAGGATAGAGGAGAGGTAGAAGGGAGGCAAGAGGAACGAGAAATAGTTGCAAATGTGGTGAAACAAAGTACAGAGGTCTGAGTTTTTCCTAAAAGTCACCCAATCAATGGAAGAATGACAACAATGATTCAAGAGAGCCAGTAATATCAGTTAAAGCACCATCAACAGATATGAAAATTGGTAGATCAAGGATTCAAGATAAAAGTATGTGTTCAGAATGATTAGAACAAACTGATGTAGGAAGAGTTAAGAGCGCCATCTTGGACCATGCACTTTAGTGCTGGAAGATAGTATGTGAAACTATTTTCGCTCTTTATGAGAGACCTTTTTGTACTTTTTATCGCTTCAACTTTTGCGTATATTATTTCGATACAAATATATATTTTTAAAATGAAACTTACAGTCTACTACTTAAAAAAATATAAATACCAAACATACAGCCCAAAGCAATATATTACAATTGTTCAAGTCCTGGCTTTACCCTTACCAGTCACATAACATTAGTCAAGATTTTTAACCACGCTGTTCTCAGTTTTCTTATCTGTGAAATAGGAATAGAGAAGCGTATGCCTCGTAGGAATATTGTAAGGATGAAGTCATGTATGTAATTATATTGAATAGCATATTGAACCATATCTTAACAATGTAATAGAGACTATTATTGTTTTGTTCTGATTATTAGTATGACTTTCATTCAATTGTTATCTTTCTTTCTTTATACTCCATTGTTAAGTCTTGTCTATTCCACTGTGAAATGGAATCCAAGAATTTCAAGATTGATATGGACAAAAGCATCAAATGCTGCCAATATGTCACACAAAAGAAGTAACAACAACAGCATCAACAACGACTCATACTGCCCAACACAAGTGTCGGGTGGGTGTTAGTACTTCTTTTCATTTGGACCCCACTTACGTCAAACACTTATTCTGAGTGATATGTTCTTTACACTTGACTCACATGCCATTCATATGTTGATGATTACTAAGTCACTAGCTCTTAAATTTTTATTCTGACATACAGATCTGTGCCTTCAACTTCTGAATATCTTGACTTCAGTGACCAACAGTTAGTTGAGAGTCAACATAGTGGCAAGGAGCCCAGGCTCGAGCATGGTTACATATCCTAGTAAACCCTAGTGAGTATAAGAGACTTTGTGCAAGCTATTTAAACACTCTGTGCCTCAACTTTATCATCTTTAAAATGGGCATAATAACTTTCCCACTTCAGGGAGCTGTTGGAAGGATCAAATGAGTTAATTTGTTTATATGTGGTTAAGAAGACAGACACCAAAGAAAATAAATGTGTACTTTTACTTTGCTGAATTATTTACCAGGACTTTTTTAGTTTATCAAGCAGACTGACTCTAGACATGCACAGACACATGCCAATTCCAGGGCCGATAAAGCTTCAGTTATCAAACAGATTGTTACGGCTGTGGGAAATTGTCAGGCTTAGAACTGGTGACAAATTTTGAAAATTTGGAGGCGAAATATGGTCTGAAATTTGGGAGCGTGGGTTGGACGACGCTGCTTGATGATGCTCTCCCACCGCTGATGTGCCTCCACGGTCCCAGTTCCCCGGAAGGCAGCACAGAGTAATGGGCGAGCCCCCCTTGGTCAGAACAATGTGAGCTTGAAGGCTCAGCTTAGTGTGCAGGTCCGTGGCCCAAGCCGAGTCAGGTGCATATGAGGATCTTTATATGTCCAGTGGGGTGACAATAGCAACACCATCCCTTATATGGGTGTCAAGGTAAAGACGCTAACTTGTGAAATGTTTATAATTCTGCCTAATAACATCATTCACTCAAAGATTTATTATTATCACAATGGTTGTATTCCTTGTAGGAGCTCCTGGCCACGTGTGGTTCAGGAACTGCTGGCCTTTAAAGGAGGTTTGCTTTGTTGTGTTTACATGTGGTTTTTGTGGGGTTTATATCTTTCATCCAGGCAGCATTCTGGAAGACAAGAGAGCTGTGAAGTCCACGGTGCCCTGTACCTAGAGTAAGTGACTTTGGGCCTACACATTTTGGGAGTAGAGACATGAAGAAAATGTCTACTTCAAAGTCCTTTCCCTATAATTGGCTGCCCCACTGCAGTAGGTGATACTGCTTGTCTTTTTTGATTTTTCATCAATAGCCTTGTCCCTCTTTATAATTCCTTCCTTTTCTCCAGTCTCGTCTTTATTCAAAAGCCTCTGGTAGGTTCGCCAACGGCTGGTGTCCTACTTGCACAGAATGAAAGTGTGAAGAATGGGGGCACGGCGGGAAATTCTGGGGACAGTGTGACAGATGGGGTGCGGAAGGCCCTTGCCCTCACACCGCTTACGGGCCAGAGCGGGGTGTGGAGGGTCCTCACCGGACAGTGTACTGCAACAGGGAACCCTCAGGTGATGGGAAGGCGTGTAGACACGGGCGGGGCGCTTCCCTGGGGCCCGGGGCACGCGGGCTGTGTTCCCAGAAGTGGCACCTCACGTAAGAGCCCTACGGTGACTGGGGCGCACGTGGGGGGAGCCGGGAAGCCCCCAGACTGCGGGGTGCGGGTCCGGCGCTCGGGCTGCAGGTGCAGTAGAGACCGGCGTGCGCGCGCGCGGCCTTGTAGCTCCTGCGCCAGATCCGGCTTTATGCAAAAGCAAACCCAAAAAGGAGAAGCACTGAGTGATTGAAAGGAGACGCGCTCCCGAACTGCGAGCAGAGGATTGGCGGGGAGGGAGGGGCTCTGGGGGGGGGGTGCGGGCGGGGGGTCGGAGATGCCGCAGGTGATGAAGCAGGTGGGACACCTGCTCTGGGGAGAGAGACAGCGGCCCAGCCTGAGAGATCCAGCCGGGAGACAGGAGCGCGGAGTCTGTGCCTGCCTGGGGGGGGGGGGGGGGGGGGGGGGGGGGGGGGGTGGGTACGGAAGGAGAGGAAGCGCTTCTGGGGAGTGGGGGAGGGGGAGATCTGGGTTTAATTAGGGGACTAAGAGAGCGCGAAGTTTCTTGGACCTCACAGTGAGCTGGTCCGTCAGGCGGATGGACATCTGCAACCTCCCCACCTTATCAAATCACTCACGTTCAGTTGCTGGCAAATATGATACATACATACATATGTACATAATGTATACAATTTAGTGTATCTGGAAAAAAACTTCTGGGGAATTTTCAGAGTTTTTAGCATACATTAAAGGGACTAATCCATCCAGGCACAAATTAAGGCAATATGGCACAGAGAACGTGGTATAAAGACTTGGGAAAACATTTATTTTATTAACATTTCGTTTTGCATTTGTTTATACTTAGAGTCACTGATCACATGAGGCACATGAATTATCAATCTATTTAAGAGGTTTAAGATAGTCAGCTTGTTCTCAAAACTGAGGCTGATACGGACAAACTTATACCAGCCCATGTTGAGAGGTAAGAATAATGAGGTCCGAGAAAATCAGTAGAATTTTCCAGTAGCAAGTAAGAAACAGATTCCACTGTAGTTTGAATTAGTGAAATCTTACACTGATGGAAATTTAATCCAATGTGATGCATTGGTTATTAGTGAAGGATTTTTCAAATATCTATTTATAGGAAGTTTATTTATGGGAAGTTTTTTAATATTTTAATAGTATTCCATGGTAAAGGAAACATTTTGAAACATTTTGTCCATACAGGTTATATAAAAATGATAGAATTTTATAAATTATTAACAATATCTAAACATGGCCTACAAATAAAGAAAGCTAAGGGGTTTAAGTAAATAGACCTATACATCTCTGACATCATAATTAACAACTGATGAGTATGTAGAATTCTGGAAGTTTGAGTAGAAGTTCTGTGTCAGAATCCAGAAATCTGAACTTTGTCTGGAACTTTATAAGCGTGAATTTTTACTCCTTCATTTGTTACATGAATTCTACTTCTACGATTATCTGTTTTCTTGACATTATCAACTGTAATGAAAGTCAGGTCCATCATTTCCTTCCTCCGGTAATTATCCACACTGCCCTCCTTTTTCCAAGTTTGTCAAAGGAAAACACGACCGCTAACAAAATCAGTAGGTGTGCCTGCCAATCGTATTTTTATGGTTAACAGAAAAGTAGATCAGGGTAAAAACGTTGATTTACTGTTAGAAAATATATAATTTAAATATTACCTGCCTCCTCTTAAAGCATCCATGAGGAAATATTGTCAGGATTTACTTCTGTTCTAATTCTTGTCTTCTTATTCCTTTCTCTCTTCTGCAAATCAGTTTTAGTTCTAGGAAGCTGATTGCTGGGCTCTGTTCTTGAAGGTATTCACCCCTTTGTGACTCTGCCTCGTAACTTCTGAACTTGCAGATGAATTCTACGAGGACATCAGCGTGAGACAGCAACTGTGCCCCAGACAAGTGTACAATTTACATCTATAACCCTGACCTCAGTCACTTTGACCCTCGACTTGTGTTGAGCCCAAACACAGTTGCAGGATTCCTGTTAAATCGGTACCCTTGCCATTTGTGAAGCCATCCTGAGGCTTCAGTCCGTCTCACGCCAGGAGTCTGAGATCACATCTTCAGACTCCTAAAGGACTCTTCTGAAGTAATAAAGACCATTTATACATTAAATTCTTACTGAATATCTCAGATTGGAGATCTAAAAATATTTTGTTCTCGTCACTAAAGCCTTTGGGAATGCAAGTTCCACTGAAGCAATTAGACGAGTTTGCTGTTCTGTCCAGAAAGCAAGACCAGTGGGACACATGTAAGAAAACGCCCATCTGTGCTTCCTTCAGACTCTGCGTGGGGGGGAGGGGAGGGGGCCTTGTGTTCACTTTGAGCAAGATCCCAAGTTCCTGTAGCTCATCTCTGAGGTCGAGAGACCCAACTAAGCCTGAGACCATCCCAAAACATTGAGCGCTCTTTTAGGTGTTAGATGTTTAAGTTTTGTCATGATTTCGAACTTACCGAAGACTTGTAAGATTAGTAGATAACTTTATTTCCGGCATTATTTGAGAGTGGTTTGCTCCGTCACACCTGAGAACCTTCGTGTACTTCCCACAAACAAGGCCATTCTCCTACATAACCACGATACAAACACCAAAATTATGAAGCTTACATCTACACGTTACGATGACCTAATTCACGCACTCCAAGTGTTAACAGTTGTCCCAACCGCAGTGTGTGTAGCAAAAGGATCCAATCCAGGATTGTGTATTGCGTTTATTTCCTGTTTCTCTTCAGTCTCCTTCAATCCAGAAAGGTTCCTCAGTCTTTACTTGACTTCTATGGCTTTGACACCTTTGAGGAGTACACAGGTTAGTTTTTACAATAACCCCAATTCCTCACATTGGACTTATCTGATACTTCCTATGATGAGGTAGTTTACACATCTTTGGCAGAAATATCATAGAGCTGATGCTGTGTTCTCACCGCATCTTATCAGGAAGGCACATGGTGTCAGTGTGGCTCATAACAGGTGTATGAACTTTGATCCTTTGATTAAGGTAATATGTTCAAGGTTTCTCCACTGTAAAGTTATGCTTCTTTCTCACTGTAATTTAAGAAGCATCTGGTCTCTCCAAATAAATAAATAAACTTAAAAAAAAAAAGAAGTATTTGACTCTTGGTTTTGGCTCTTGGTTTTGGCTCAGGTCATGATCTCATGGTTCATGGGTTCGATCCCCACTTTGGCTCTGTGTTGACAGCTCGGAGCCCGGAGCCTGCTTCGGGTTCTGTGTCTCCCTCTCACTCTGCCCCTTCCCTGCTCATGCTCTGTCTCTCTCTCTCTCTCAAAAAATGAATAAACATTTAAAAAAAATTTTTAAAAGATTCTGTCTCTCTTCCTCTGCCCGTCTCCCTCACTCAGGTTCTCTAAAAAAAATTTTTTTTAAATAAATAAAAGAAGTATTTTATGGGACAGTAAATGTAAATATCCCATTCCTCATTACTTTCTCTACTTTATTATTTAATACTTATAATTGGCTGAATTAATTACAACTATGATTTTCTAATTCCACTATTCTTTCAGCAGTTATGAGCTGACATTTTACTTAAGGTAAAAAGTCATTCTTTATTCCTTTCTCTCTTTCTTTCCCCTCTCTTTCCCTCCCCCTCTATCATCTTTCTCCCCCCCTACCCCTTTCTTTCTTCTATTCAATATAGACTCCTATTTATTCAATTGGTTACAACATGTTAATGTCATTATTTACTTAAATGCTAAAATTACCCCAGGTTTGTACAGCAGGAACTCCTCCACCCTGGCTTCTGTGTCCATTTTAAACATTTACTTTGTTTTTTTTTGTTGTTTTTTTTTTTAATGTTGATTTTTTTCTGAGAGAGACAGACAGAACGTGAGCAGGGGAGGGGCACACAGAGAGGGAGACACACAATCCGAAGCAGGCTCCAGGCTCTGAGCTGTCAGCACAAAGCCTGACGTGCGGCTCGAACTCACGAACCATGAGATCCTGACCTAGGCCAAAGTTGGATGCCCAACAAACCGAGCCACCCAGGCGTCCCTAGACATTTACTTGGAAAGTTTTAGATTTGGAGAAGGGGTGCAGTATAATAGTACAGAGTTTGTGTGCCTTCACCCACCTTCCGCTAATGTTAAAATTTTACGTCACCACCACTCTGTGTCTTTTTGACCTGTCCCTATCATTCTTCCAACACTTTCTTGCATTTTAACACAATTATTCCAGACTCATACTTCTCTTGTCCCAACTCTGGGCTCAGCTGGTTTGGCAAGGGGCCCTTAACCCCCAGGGACTGGTAGTGGCACTTTGCCTCCACTTGGTGAAATCCCAATCAGTTGCCAGTTTGCGGATATGACCCAGCACGCAGAATGAGAGCTCACGGGACTAGAAAGAAATGGGTTCACCACTGAAGAAGGCAGTGCCCCCCACGGCATTTGTATGAACTGTGGTCTGTCTGGTCTTCAGCAGCAGTGTCCCAGGTCCCTCCTTGAATGGCAGGGTTACCTGAGTGGTAATCTGCCAGATTGCCTGAATATGGGCAAAAGGAAACTCTCAAGAGTTTTCAAGGATTTGGGGCTATGGGGCAGAGATAACATTGATACCAAGAGGCACAAAATGCCATTGTGGGCCCTCTGTTAGAGTGAAGACACATACAGGCCAATGGATGCATGGAGTCCTGGCCCAGGTCCATCTCAAAATGGGTCTATATTAGTTTTATATTGTGGCTTTAACAAATCATTGCAAACTTGGTGGCTTAAAATACTGCAAATTAATTAACTGAGAGTTCTGGAGGTCAGAAGCCCAACATGGGAGTCACTGGGCTGAAATCAAGGTGTTGGTGAGGCTCTGTTTCTTTCTGGAGGCTCCAGCGGACAATGTGTGTCCCTGCTGGGTCCACCGGCTAGAGGAGGCCTGTGCCCTCTGGCTCATGTCCTCTCGCTCCATCTGCAAAGCCACCATCTGGCTGAGTTTTTCTCATATTGTCCTTCTGACTTTTCTTCTGTTCTTGCACTGTCTCTGATCACAGCTGGGACAAACTCTCAGTTCTTAAGGACTCCTGTGACATGATTGGGCCCCATCTAGATAATTCAGGGTAACCTCCCCATCTCAAACTCCATAAACCTAATCATGTCTTCGAAATCTCTTGTGTCACATAAAGGAGCATTCACAGATTCTGTGACATCTTTGAGGAGTTGTTATTGTGCCTGCCAGAGTTCAGTGGATCCACAGATTGTGTGGTGGTCATTACCTGCCATGCCTCAGAGCAAAACTGAGAAGAATATTCTTGGCAGCTGGTAAAGCTTTCACATTGGTCCCTTTTTTTCTTATTAGATTACTGGTTAATTATAAAAGGATATAACTCAGGAATGGCCAGGTGGAAGAGAGGTGTAGGGCAGGATCTGGGAAAAGGTATGGAGCTTCCACACCTTCTCCAGGGGCGCCAATGCCCCCAAATCTCCACACATTCATTAACCGAGAAGCTTTCTCACAGTGTCTCTTGACTTGTTGACTGGGGTCCATTGTCTAAAAGGCTAAAAGGCCCATTAAGCTGCCCCAAGTTCCCAGCCACAATAGTGTATCAGAATCAATACCACATTATGGCTAAAGTGGCAGATTAATGCTACCCTCAAAGACTTAAAGGTATAGGGATAGCGGTTTCCATCATATCCCCATTCCATTCACCAGTCTGGCTCCTGCAAACATCAGATGGATTGCGGTGGGTGACAGCGGCTTACTACAAACTCACCAAATGGCAGCACCATTGCCCCTGTGCGGTTGGATAGAGCATCTTTAATAAAACAGACACACACACACACACACACACACACACACACACACACACACTGGCCATTATTATGCACTCATTGATCTTCTTGATAAGAAGAAGATCAACACCCAACAATAAGGACAATTAGATTGGATATGGGTTTTAGAGATAACGTTGACTTTTTTGTCCTCACTGACAGTAGAGCCTGAAAGGACCTTGGTCATCTGGACATTGTGAAGAATGTCATACTCTTCACTATGTTGATGACATTACGTTAATTGGCCTGGTCAGCAGGAAGTGACCACTACTCTCGATTTCCCTTTAGGATACATGTACTGCAGAGAATGGGAGATAAACTCTATAAGATTTAGAGTTCTATCACATTAATGACATTATATATATATATATATATATATATATATATATATATATATATATAATTTATTGTCAAGTTATCCAACATAAGTGTATACAGTATGCTCTTGGTTTTGGGGATAGATTCCTGTGATTCATCGCTTGCATACAACACCCAGAGTTCATCCCAACAAGTGCCCTCCTCAATACCCATCACCCATTTCCCTCTCCCCCACCCCCATCAACCCTCAGTTCTCCGTATTTAAGAGTCTCTTATGGTTTGCCTCCCTCTCCGTTTAAAAGTATTTTTTCCCCTTCCCTTCCCCCATGGTCCTCCATGAAGTTTCTCAAGTTCCACATATGAGTGAAAACATTTATCTGTCTTTCTCTGACTGACTTATTTACTTAGCATAATACCCTCCAGTTCCATCCATGTTGTTGCAAATGTTAAGATTTCATTCTTTCTCATTGCCACGTAACATTCCATTGTATATATAAACCACATCTTCTTTATCCATTCATCAGTTGATGGACATTTAGGCTCTTTCCATAATTTGGCTATTGTTGAGAGTGCTGCTATAAACATTGGGGTACAAGTGCCCCTGTGCATCAGCACTCCTGTATCCCTTGGGTAAATTCCTAGCAGTGCTATTGCTGGGTCATAAGGTAGATCTATTTTTCATTTTTTGAGGAACCTCCACACTATTTTCCAGAGCGGCTGCTCCAGTTTGCATTCCCACCAACAGTGCAAGAGGGTTCCTGTTTCTCCACATCCTCACGAACATCTGTTGTTTCCTGAGTTGTTAATTTTCGCCACTCTGACCAGTGTGAGGTGGTATCTCAATGTGGTTTTGATTTGTATTTCTCTGATGATGAGTGATGCTGAGCATCTTTTCATGTGTCTGTTGGCCATCTGGGTGTCCTCTTTGGAAAAGTGTCTGTGTCTTCTGCCCATTTCTTCACTGGATTAGTTGTTTTTTGGGTGTCGAGTCTGGTAAGTTCTTTATAGATATTGGATACTAACTCTTGATCTGATATGTCATTTGCAAATATCTTCTCCTATTCCATTGGTTGCCTTTTAGTTTTATTGATTGTTTTGGTTGCTGTACAGAAGCTTTTATATCTTGATGAGCTCCCAATAGTTCATTTTCGCTTTTATTTCCCTTGCCTTCGGAGACATGTTGAGTAAGAAGTTGCTGTGGCTGAGGCCAAAGAGGTTATTGCCTGTTTTCTCCTCTAGGGTTTTGATGGTTTCCTGTCTGACATTTAGGTCTTTCATCCATTTTGAGTTGATTTTTGTGTCTGGTGTAAGAAAGTGGTCCAGGTTCATTCTTCTGCATGTCGCTATCCTGTTCTCCCAGCACCATTTGCTAAAGAGACTGTCTTTATTCCATTGGATATTCTTTCCTGCTTTGTCAAAGATTAGTTGGCCATACGTTTGTGGGTCCAATTCTGCTTTTTCTATTCTATTCCATTGTTCTATGTGTCTGTTCTTGTGCCAATACCATACTGTCTTGATGATTACAGCTTTGTAGTAGAGGCTACAGTCCAGGATTGTGATGCCTCCTGCTTTGGTTTTCTTTTTCAACAATGACATTTTTAAGTGGTCTGGGGATAGGTGGTCCAGACTGCTGTGTCATTTACCTTAGTTTTACCAATGCCTCTCTCTTGACTCACACCAATATACTAAGGTGGGGGGAAGAGGGAGTTTACTAGGACCACCTGGGACAAGAGGAAAAACACAGACCTGGTTAACAGATGAGTCATCTTGGTATTTTGGTGAAAGCCAATATTTTAAACTTTTTTTTAAATGTTTATTTCTTTTTGAGACAGAGTGCGAGCAGGGAAGGGGCAGAGAATGAGGGAAACATAGAATCTGAAACAGGCTCCAGGCTCTGAGCTGTCAGCACAGAGCCTGACACGGGGCTCAAACTCACAGACTGTGAGATCATGATCTGAGCTGAAGTCAGACGCCTAACCTACTGAGCCACCCAGGTCCCCCTGCCAATATTTTAGACTACTGCTGATTTATACCCCCACTCAGGGTGTCTCAAGAAGACACTTGTGAGAGGAAATCCTCCCAATGGGCAGAGCTTCAGGCCAACCACCTCGTCCTCCACTTCATATCAAGAAAACCTAAGTCGAACGTAGGTATCTAGTATATTCCTAGGCAGGGGTGAGTTGGTTTGGCTGGTTTATCAGGGACCTGGAAGGAACAGGATTGGGAATTTGTGGACAAGGAGGTCTGAGGAGTAAATAAATACATGAATGGATCTGTCAGAGGGGCCACACGGTATACATCTCTATCACATGTTGATGACCATCCAAGAAATCATCAGCTACAGAAGGGGTAAGAAGTATCACCATGTATGGGCCCAATAGGGGCTCCCTGTCACCAACAATGAGCTAGTGATTGCTGCTGTGAAGTCATGGACCCAAAAGAATTAGAAACACACTTTTGGATAAATGTTGCTTGAAGATAAAAATTAAAGTTATAATATCTTTAAAGCTGAAAGACAAAGAAGTCATTATATATGAATATCTAGAGTTGAGGGCCAAAGGAATGCACAGAGGAAATATTTATAGCATTAAATCTTTTGACAGAAACAAAATGGGGAAAAATGAATTAAAGTTTCAATTCAAAATGGAAAGAAAACAACAGAAAGTTAAATGAAAGAAGAAAGACTAGAATAAAGAAGACTCAAGGAGAAATTGATGAAATAAGGTAAAAATGAAAAGTAGTTAATCCATATAATTAATATTTTCCATTCAAAGGATGCATAAAATAAGTAATTGATTAGTATGACTTGAAAAAAGAATTAACAAAGCAGCACAAATGAAAATTAGGAGAATGAAAACAGGGTACACAAAGATTATAAAACAAGTATTAGAGAATATTGTTGAACTCCTTATCAGTGATGTACTAGATAATATGAGCAATATTCTGTGAAGTCAATGTACCAAAATTGGCTCCCAGTGAGAAAATATTAATATTCAATACAGAATTCCATAAAAATAATTGGAAATATAAAAAAATATCTATTTCTCAAAGACACACAGATGGTTTTATGAATGATGTTGTCAAACTTTCAAAGAACAGAGAATTTCCCCAAACATTTCAAAAAATATGAAAAACTCCCAAGTCCTTGAAAAGGCAAGAATCATCCTGATATCGTCATCAGACTGATAGTAAAAGGAAAAAAAAGTCAGGCTGAGTTGTGGGCATAGAAGGGAACATTCCAAATAAAATTTTAGTAAATGGAATCAGTATGAAGAAAAATAAATTTATAATAGGAACACATAGAGTTTACTCCAACAAAGCAAAGAAGGCTTAATATTATGAAATCTAAAAATATAATTTACCACGTCTACAGCTTAAAGTGAAAAAAAAATCATGGGATAGATATTTCCCACCAACAGAATACTTTTCACAGAAATATGAAAAGATTTACCTCTTATCTCTCACCCCTTCTTTTTCTTTCTTTTTTTATTGTAGACAGAGAGTGCGTGAGCGAGTAGGGCAGAGGGAGAGAGAAAGAATCCCAAGCAGGCTTCATGCTCAGTGTGTAGCCCACCACAGGGCTCAACCTCACCACCCTGAGCTCATGACCTGAGCTGAAATCGAGTCAGTCGCTCAACTGACTGAACCACCCGGGCTCCCCTCCGCTCCCCTCCTCTTTCTATGTAAGTACGTTCATACTTGGTATATAATTCAAAAGGCTTAAAAGGATATAAAGTGACCACATAGATACCAAAAAACATTCTGTTAAATTTAATATCCATCAATGATCAGTACCCAGAACATATGGTCCATGATTTAGGAGCACAGTCACAGGGAAGCTGCGAGAAAACCCAAGTAGAGTGACTGAAACAATCAGATGATTACCTCATGTGCAAAACTATAGTTAAGGTTTGGTGAAGGAGGTCAACAATGTTATCACAAAACCCAAACTTTGTCCATATTTCTGTTTCATTATCTCTTAGATAACACTTTCATCCCCTGGCACGTCTCCTCTCCTCAGGTCTCACTAGGACACCAGCCACTCCTGGCCGTATGTGTCCTTTGAGGACACGCAAATGGGTAAGTGACGGATAAGACAATCAAAATACTTGAGGTAATAAAAATATTGCTTAATGTTATGGTGATATACCTGAAACCCCAAGAAGTTTAGCACTCAGACCGCGACAACTGGTGCATATTTGGTAAGATAAATTCATCAACGTGAAAAATCAGTGACAAACCTTCTTTGTGCCTGTATACCAAAAATAACCACTGGACACTAAATAAGAAAATAATATTAAAAAGATGAAAATAATGAAGAAAAATATCTTTAGCAAAGTCTTGAGTAACTACAGAAATGTACTGTATTTTTGGAAGTCTTACTAGTTTAACATCAATTTCTCTCAAATGAATTTATAAATCTCTTTCCATCCCAATAAATCATTACTATAAGATTTTAAAATCATCCTGACAAACTAATTTTAAACTATATATGGAAGTTTCAGTAAAAAAATCAGTATAGGCTATTTTAATAAACCTGAAAACCTAACTTTGTAATAAATGTTTTATTTTGGAATTGTTTTAAATTTATAGAAAAATTACAAAGATAGTACAGAGAGCTCCCATATAACCCACATCCAGTTTCCTCTGTTATTAATACCTTACGTTAATATGGAATATCGATCACAACGAACCAATGCATTTACATTATTATTGACTAAAGTCCATACTTTATTCACATTGCCTTCATTTCTACCTAATGTACTTTTTGACCTTTCAAAATCCTTAACAAACTAAACTTAAACTGTATTTAAAAAGTAATGACATAATATTGACTAACCACACTTGAAAGAATAAAAAAGGGACTTGGAATACATTTCATGTATAATATTTAAATTGTGATATTAACATAAAAAGAGGCAAGCAGATCAACAGAGCACAATCAAGTGTCCACACTGACAAGTGTTATGTCGATTTTAGTAGCAGTTATTCAATAATCTGCATTTGAAGAAATTGGCTGTTTTGGAAAATAAAGTACATTTAGAAATGTATCTTTCAATACTCAGAAAATTTCAGATGGTTTTATAATTCAGTTTTTAACCTATAAAACTTTAGGGGAACATACAGCAGAATATCTCCGTAATTTTAGAGGAAGTAAGGCTTTATTAAACAAAAATGCAAAAAACAAAAGTCATAAAGAAAACGGGCAGTTGTAAAGGAAAATCCCTCTACACCAACTAAAGGAAATGTTTTTCCTACTCACTTCACTCCGAACACTTCTGTGACCAGATGTGTGGTGTTTTTCCCCACACTAACCAGCTCTCCAACACCAGCTGTGTGTCCTATAATTCAGTCTGATCTGACACTATCTACCTGGAGTTGGGCTTGGATTCCACCTGTTAAGGGCTCAGTCCCACCAGCCCCACTGACTGGCTATAAATCAGGGTTCCCATAGCCCCCTCCTCATGTTCCATAATTTGCTAGAATGACTCACAGAACTTAGGGAAACACTATGTTTACGAGTTTATTACATAATAAAGGACATGACAAAGGACACAGATAAACAACCGGATGGAGAGATACATCAGGCAAAGTCCAGAAGTGCCCCACCTCACTAGTGAGCATCTGTCCCTATGGACTTGGGGTGCACAAGTGATCTTTATGGGGGCTTCCTCATGTGGGTATAATTAATTACTAACTCAATCTCCAGCCCCTCTCCCCTCCCTGGAGGATGGGTGGAGAGGCTGAAAAGTTCCAAGCTCGTAGTCATTGCGTGGTATTTCTGGTGGCCAGCCCCCATCCTGAAGCTACCCAGGAACCCAGCAAGACTCACCACATTAGAACTGAAGACCCAGGAAATTCCAAAGGATTTGGAGCTCTGTGTCAGGAACTAGGTTCAAAGACCAAGCATTAGAATAAAAGACATTCTCAGGGCACCTGGGTGGTTCAGTCAGTTAAGCGTCAGACATCGGCTCAGGTCATGATCTCACGGCTCATGAGTTCGACCCCCGCGTGGGGCTCTCTGCTCTCAGCACGATCCTGGAGCTTGCTTCAGATTCGGATCTGCTGTCCCCGGCTCCCTCTGCCCCTTCCCCACTCACACTCTCTGTCTCTCTCAAAAATAAACATTAAAATAAATAAATAAAAGATATTCTTTGTACCCCTATCGCTTAGGAAATTACAAAAGTTTAGGGAGCTTTGGCCAGAAGCCAGGGACGAAGATCAAAAAATATATACTTTGTATTATATTACAGTAGCACATTAATAAATATCCTCACATTGCTTTATAAACTCAATACAAAAATACTTTATTAATTAAAGCTTTAAAAGGAACAATAGTAGGAGAAAATACAGTAAAATAGACTGTACGGAGTTTAGAAAGAATGTAAAGTATGCAAAGTAACCATACAATTCAGTAGGATCGAAACAAACATCAATGGAAATGGAAAAATAGATTGTGTGATTCATAGAGGAGAAAATTCTATTAGCCAATAAAATACAAGAAGATTCTGAAATTCAATGGTAATCATTGTGATGCAAATTCAAACAATAATTTACCATATTTCACCTATCAGATGAATTGCGGTGGCACTGTGGGGTACGTGTTAGAAGGAATTATATATTAATACCATGTGGGAGGCAGAGTTCAGTTTTTCTGTTGACAGAGGGTATGAAGCAATCAATAGAATGGGATTAAAGGAAAAGAGACAGTTTAAGAGATACTCCAACAATGTAACTGAAAATGCTTGGTGTGTGTGTGGAATAGAGAAGACAGAATAATTAGTTAATTGTTACAGAATAAAAGAAATGCTGTTCTCCAAGGTCTAATTCAGTTGTTCAATGGTTAACTTGCAGTAATATAGGAGCAGAGTGTATTCATCCAAAAGAGAAGTAACATCTCATGATACTCTACATGGAAGACATAATAAATGGGCTTAAATAAACTTTAGAGAAGTATAGGGAAAAGTTATTCGGTTGAAACTGAAAAGAAAACTGTATGCACACTTTAAAAAAGCCCAGGAAGATGTCAAATGAGAGTTGACAAAACCAAAAAAGTAAATTAAAAAATAAAAGAATAGAATAATCCTAGAAATGAAGAATAAGATACAATTTTATCATTTTCTGCCTTAACTATTTGAGGCTATGAATTTCATGGAAGCACTGACTTAGTAAAATCTCAGAAAATAATATGCAGTATTTTGTCAGTATTTTCTAAACATTTTATAATTGATAAAATGAATACATTCATAGCCTTTGTAAACAATTCTAAGTTTGAATTATGTCTGTTTGCTTTCAAGATTTTATTAGGTTTTACTTCTTATTGTGATTAGAAAACGATGCCTCATGGGGCACCCGCGTGGCTCAGTCCGTTGAACTTCGACTTCAGCTCAGGTCATGACCTCATGGTTGGTGACCTCATGGTTCATCACCTCAGGGTTCATGAGTTTGGGCCCTGCATTGGGCTCTCTGTGGTCAGCACTGAGCCCGCTTCAGATCCTCTGTCCCCCTCTCTCAACCCCTCCCCCACTTGTACTCTCTTTCTCTCAAAAATAAATATTAAAAAAAATACAAAAAAAAGAAAATGATGCCTCTAACAGTTTTGTTTTTTTAGGATTAATTGAAATGTTCTTTGCAGTCTAATACATGGGAACTTTTGGCAAATCCTCCATAGGAATTTAAGACAAATGTGTATTCTGTTTTAACCTGTAAGTTTTAATTTTTATTTATTTCTTTTTTTAAGCAAGCTTCAAACCCAGCCTGGAGCCCAACACGGGGCTTGAACTCACGACCTAGAGATCAAAACCTGAGCTGAGATCAAGAGTCATTCGCTTAACCAACTGAGCCACTCAGGTACCCTTTAACTTGAAAATTTTAAAATAAATTTTCGTTTAGAACAATTTTAAGTTTGCAGAAATATTGTAAAGATGGTACAGAGAATGTCCATATCACTAATACCCAGTTTCCTCTATTCCAAACATATCAGTATGGTACATTTGTCACAACTAATAAGCCAATATTAATACATTGCTATTAACTAAGTCCATATTTTCCTTAGTTTTACCTAATGTCCCTTTTCTGTTCCACGATCTTATCCAGCATATCACCTTATTTAGTGATATGTTTATATATAGTCATCATGGCGCCTTAAACTTTTCTTGGCTTTGAGTTTCTCAGACTTTCCTTGTTTTGGATGACGTCCACAGTTTGGAGGAGTTCTGTCCCTCCGCTGACACTTGTTGGACTTTTTCTCTTATAAATAGACTGAGATTATGTTTCTGGGAGGAAACACATACAGATAAAGTGCCATTCTCATAAAATCCTATCGAGGACACACGCCATCAACATGACTCATCCTGTCCGTGTTGCTCTGGACAGCTGGCTGAGGTGGATTTGCCAGATTTCTCCACGGTCAACTTACCCATTTCCCCCTTTGCGTACATCCCGTATACCTTGAGAGTAGATCACTACGCATGTACCATAGTCACTAAGAGTTGTGGCTCCAATTCCTTGAGGGTGGAGTATTTGCATAAATTATGTAGAATTTTTCTGCATGAGACTTATGTCTATTTCTCCCATTTATTTAATGTTCATTTATTTATATCAATATGGATCACAGATATTTATTTTATACTTTGGGTGTAGCTCAATACAATTTATTTATTTTGTTTCACTCAAATTGCTACCACTTTGGCCTCTGGGAGGTTTTTCCCTTGCCTGCCATGTCACTTTGACCACTTCCTTACTTTCCAGTCCAATAAAATGCTCCAGTATTATCTTGTATATTCCCTTCCTTAGTCCTAAAATCAATCATTTCTTCAGAAAGCCCAGGTTCCTTTATTGGAGATTGGCATTAGAAATCAAGACCCGTTGGGGCGCCTGGGTGGCGCAGTCGGTTAAACGTCCGACTTCAGCCAGGTCACGATCTCGCGGTCCGGGAGTTCGAGCCCCGCGTCAGGCTCTGGGCTGATGGCTCAGAGCCTGGAGCCTGTTTCCGATTCTGTGTCTCCCTCTCTCTCTGCCCCTCCCCCGTTCATGCTCTGTCTCTCTCTGTCCCAGAAATAAATAAACGTTGAAAAAAAATTTTTTTTAAAGAAATCAAGACCTGACTGTGAGGTTTGCTCACAGTTCTTGGGACATCGATGCTTCTAGACCCTGTCAGTTGAGAGAGCAAATATATGTGTGTTATTGTCAGTTTTGGTGTTAGGGTAAAGCTGGCCTCATAGAATAAGTTAGGAAATTTTTCTGCTTCTTGTAATTTTCTAGAGGAGGTTGTGGAAGATGGGTATATGTTTTTTAGAATTTACCAGTGTAGCCAGGTGCTTTATTATTTAAGAAAGTGTTAATTATCGACAATTTATTTAATGGAAATTGTTATTCAGATTATCTATTTCTCCACATTTGACTTTTATTAGTTTGTTTTTTTAAGGAATCGGTGCATTTCATCTAGTTTATCAAATTCATGGTCATAGACTTGTTCATAGTATCCCCTTATTATCAGTTTAAGGTCCCCGAGGTCAGTGCTGATGACCCCTCTTTCATTTACGGTTTTGGTAACTTGTGTCCTCTCTCTCTGTCTAGTCTGGCTAGAAGTTCATCAATTTTATTGATTCAGCCTTTGATTTCATTAATTTTTCTTGATTGTTTTCTTGTGTTTTATTTCCTTGATTTGTACTCTATAATTTTTCTTTTCTGCTGCTTGCTTTTAGCCTATAAATATTTAAGCTTATAAACTGGATCCATATTTTATTTTTTATTTTTTTAAGTGTATTTATTTATTTTGAGAGAGACAGAGCATGAACGGGGAGGGGCAGAGAGAGAGGGAGAATCCCAAGCAGGCTCCAACTGTCAGCGCAGAGCTGGATGCAGGGCTTGAACTCACAAAACAGTGAGATCATGGCCTGAGCCAAAATCAAGAGTCGTATACTTAACTGACTGAGCCACCCAGGTGCCCCTGGATCCGCATTTTAAATTATTAGTTTTGTATGCTTAATTGGCCAATGGCTGTGCAGGTTTAGGTGAATTTTCCTACTGAGAATGTTTTCATATGACTTCCTCTTTTAAATTCTCGTACTGTACCTTGTAAAGACTGATGCTAAATGATTTCATGGCACATCTTTCTTGTATAGAGAAAACCCCATTGTTACAATGTCCTTTGTTATCTTGTTTAATGTTTAGAATCTTAAACTTGTCTGAAACTATATTTGAAGTCTCTATTATTATTATTATTATTATTATTAGCATATATTTGATGTGCCTTTGAAACCATTTAATGTCTACAGAGGATTCTTGGAGAGTTACTAATTTAACATTTCATCTCTGCTCTTACCCTCAAAATATCCCCTTTGCCTGCCAGAACTAATGGTTGGAATAAGCAGACTGATGGCTTGCATGAGACTTGAGGCTCTCTGAGACATCCAGGTCAGGGTCCATTGAGGGCTTTCTCCCTGGAAGTCAGCAAAATGAGAAAGTAGTCTAGAGACCCCTAGAGCAGATCCTGAAAAGATGGCAACTCTACTCTGTAATACCCAGATATAAATGTAGAGGAACCCACATCCACAGGGCAAGTGGAGTGAGACTTACAGATGCATTATTATCATGTTATCCCTGTGCATAAAACATCTCATGGCTTTGGCTTTGTGTTATAATTGAAATATAAGCTCCTTAACATGTCTGCAGAGTCCCGTGTGACATGACTCCTACCTACTCCTCCAGTGTCACCTCTCTCCCTACTGCACCCACACTGCCCTGGTCCAAGTTCTTGAACGGTAAACCGATTTTCCACCTCCTGTTCTTGGAATGTGTCATTCTCTAAAACGGTACTCATTTTCTCTCTGCTTCTTTCGCTGAATAATGCCACTTCATCCTTTAAATCGACAATTTAATTCCCTTAATCATAATGTCTCCCTTCAGCCCATACCTGTACCTTACTACAACATCTTATACTTTGTGGTCATAGCTTTTATATTGAGCAGTCGCAAGACTTATGAAGAGAACTCACAGAATGAGGGCAGGGTGGTGTTTGGGAATGTGGACTCTGGATCCAGGTGGCCTGGGGTCAGACGCAACTCTGCCGCCTAACTGTGGGATCATAGCTCATGTGACCTTTCTGTGCCACGGTTGCTTCATCTGTAAAAATAACAACGGGAAGTGAAGTGTTTATTTTGGGGGAGGATTCAATAATTCAGTTTATGAAGAGCTCAGAACAGTTCCTGGCATGCAGTACACTCGTATGGTAGCTTTTAGGATATTGTCGTTACGGCAATTGTCCCTATGCATTTGCATGTGAACTTGGGCCTATTGCTTCCTCCCCACTGAATCTAGTAGTTCCGAGGGAGCGGACAGTATGATGATTGCTCTCCCCTGTGTTTCTACCAGTGTCTAATAAATTAACATCTGCTAAATTACTTAACATGAAAATCGTGAACTGATTTTGGCTTTCCAAAGTCAGTTAATGTCCTGCAAGGTAACATTTAAGAGACTAGGTGAGGCGAAAAGTGGTGGACAGTGAGCAGGATGACACTACTGGGGCTTTTTCTCCTCAACACCAAATGATTTATTCAATTTGGTTAAGAGTTCTTAGTTATACACTTGCTTTCAGCTATTAAAGCGGAAGGACGAACACGGTCAGTACTTTTCAGGAGAACAGAGCGGGTAGAGTCCTACCCCTTACGGCTGAGCGTGATTTTCCTGCCACTTCAGAAACTGCAAGGGAATTGGGAGTAAATACGATGTGGCTTTAAAATGCGAAATGTAGGGGCTCCTGGGGGGCTCAGTCAGTTGAGCGTCCGACTTCGGCTCAGGTCATGATCTCATGGTTTGTGGGATCGTGCCCCATGTCGGGCTCTGTGCTGACAGCTAGGAGTCTGGAGCCTGCTTCAGATTCTGTGTCTCCCTCTCTCTCTGCCCCTCCTCCACTTGTGCTCTGTCTCTCTCTGTCTCTCAAAATTAAATAAATGTAAAAAAAAAATTGTTAATGTGAAATGTAGACTTAAAAAAATTCCCATTTAAGGGGCGCCTGGGTGGCTCACTCGGTTGAGCGTCCGACTTCTGCTCAGGTCATGATCTGGCAATTGACGAGTTCAAGCCCCGCATCAGGCTCTGTGCTGACAGCTCAGAGCCTGGAGCCTGCTTCAGATTCTGTGTCTCCCTCTCTCTCTGCCCCTCCTCCACTTGTGCTCTGTCTCTCTCTGTCTCTCAAAATTAAATAAATGTAAAAAAAAAATTGTTAATGTGAAATGTAGACTTAAAAAAATTCCCATTTAAGGGGCGCCTGGGTGGCTCACTCGGTTGAGCGTCCGACTTCTGCTCAGGTCATGATCTGGCAATTGACGAGTTCAAGCCCCGCATCAGGCTCTGTGCTGACAGCTCAGAGCCTGGAGCCTGCTTCAGATTCTGTGTCTCCCTCTCTCTCTGCCCCTCCTCCACTTGTGCTCTGTCTCTCTCTGTCTCTCAAAATTAAATAAATGTAAAAAAAAAATTGTTAATGTGAAATGTAGACTTAAAAAAATTCCCATTTAAGGGGCGCCTGGGTGGCTCACTCGGTTGAGCGTCCGACTTCTGCTCAGGTCATGATCTGGCAATTGACGAGTTCAAGCCCCGCATCAGGCTCTGTGCTGACAGCTCAGAGCCTGGAGCCTGCTTCAGATTCTGTGTCTCCCTCTCTCTCTGCCCCTCCTCTGCACATGCTCTGTCTCTCTGTCTCAAAAATAGATAAATATTTTAAAAAAATTTTTTTAAATTCCCACTTACCAGGACTGATTCCTTCTTACAAGCAGAAACACATATGAGATTTAGAGAGACACTGTTAACAAAGACACCGAAGAGGGGTGCCTGGGGGCCTCAGTTACTGAGCATCTGACTCTTGATTTCAGCTCAGATCATGGGATTGAGCCCTGTGTTGCGCTCCATGCTAGGTGGGGAGCCTGCTTGGGATTCTCTCCCTCCCTCTGCCCCTCTCCCCCAGTTGTGCTCTCTCAAATACATACATACATATATGCATACATACAACACAAAAGACCCAGAAGAAACCCACCAATCAATATCAAGCTGCTTTACATTCTCACTCTCACTAATATTGGAACACCAAACTGTTTGATCGCGTGAGGAGGACTGAAGCCATAATTTTCTGTCCCTGTGTTGAACTGGGCCCAGACACACTTTCCAATCCCTATTTTATTATTTTTTTTATTTTGTTGTTGTTCAGCTTTTATTTCGTAATCATAAACGTAGCTCTGCAATCCAGCTAGACTTGGAGGGGAATCAGGAAACTAGGGGACCCACGGAACTGCAGCCAGAGCACAAAGATTGTAGGATGTTTCAAGCAGATGGGGGTGAAGGACTGCTCCCCTGAGCGACAGAAGGAACAGCCTGGCAGTTTAGATGTAACGCGAGTCAAATGCACTAGATTTGTCCGCAGTCGGCAACGGTGATCTTGCTGCTCTTGCCATTCCTGGACCCAAAGTGTTCCCTGGCTTCCACAACATCCGTGCCCTCTTTCGTCTTGCCAAAGACCACCTGCTCACCATCACACTCAGTGCTGGCAGCGCAGACGAAACCTGGGAACCATTCGTGTTGGGTCCAGCCGACCACGGATGAGATGCCAGGATCCCTATGCTTCAGAATGACATTCTCATCAAGTTTCTCCCCATAAGTGGGCTTGCTGCCAGCGCCATTATAGCGTGTGAAGTCACCACCTTGGCACATTAATCGTGAACCAATCCCGTGAAAGCAGGAAACTTTATAACCAAATCCATTCTCCCCAGTGCACAGAACACAACAATTTTCCGTTGTCTTTGGAACTTTGTCTGCAAACAGATCAAAGGAGACATGGCCAAAGGGTTTGCTGTCCAGGGTGATGTTGAAGAAGACAGTGGGGTGGATCATGAGTGGGCGGCTCCTGGGCTCTGGCATCCGCAAAGCTCCAATCCCCACTTTAAACACTGAGACCAAGTAATAATAACTTAATATCTTGCTCCAGGAAATACCAACTGAACAGCTCACTTATCAAGCTTTCCTTCAACACCTTCACCTTGTTGTACCCACCAAGCTACTATTTTTTTTAAGTTTTTGTTTGTTTGTTTGTTTTATTCATTTTGAGACAGAGATAGAGAGCAAGCAGAAAAGGGGCAGAGAGAGAGGGAGACAGAATCCCAAGCAGGCTCCGTGCTGTCAGCGCAGAGCCTGATGCAGGGTTCAGTGTCACGAACCGTGAGATCATGACCTGAGCCGAAGTCAAGAGTCAGATGCTCAACAGACTGAGCCACCCAGGCGCCCCATAAAGCTACTATTTTTAAGCTCTGCCCAAACTCAACCAATTCTTTGTTTTGCAAGGCTCACCTCATAATCGTTCATGCCAGGTCAGAAAACCTTATAAATATCCTAATTTTCCCTTTTTGAGATACCAATGGACTGTCAAGAGAGTATTTTGCATTTCTGCGGTGGGTTCAATAAACTCAGCTCTGCTTGATCACTAGCTGATATGGTGGTCTTTGGGGGTCTTGACAGTAGATACACTGTAAGTTTTTGGTGGACACGTACATTCATTCTCGTTGACTATATGCCTAGGAGTGAACCTTGAGGTCATAGAATAAGAATATGGAATATATTGTCAAGTAGTGGCCTCCTCCCTATATCCATGTCTTTTTCTAGCTCCCACACACATTAGTTATGTGAGTAGCTTTGGCCAATAGCTTATCAGCGAACGTGACATAATGTTCAGAAATCTGAAAAGTGTATGTCCTCTTGGAACACTATTGCCATGTGAAGAAGCCTGAGTTAGCTTCCTGAAGACAGGGAACCAACAGCCATCACCGAACATAAGAGTGAAGTCGTTTTATCCGGTCCCAGACAAGCCATAATGCATTGCCCGGTCTTGTCTTCCCTGAGCAAGACTAGTGGGAGAACCATCTGGTTGAACTAAGTCCAAGTTGCTGATCCAGAGAATCACAAACAAATTAAAGATGTATTGTTTGATGCCCCTGAACCTTGAGATGGTTAGTTAATGGGACAATAGGTAACTGATATGGTGTTTATTAACTTTAATGGAAACTGCCAAACAGCTCTCCAAAGTGGCTGCACCATTTTAACACTCCCACCAAGAAAGGATAAGAGTTCAAGTTGTTCCACATCCTCACCGACACTTGGTATTGTCCTCCTTGTGTTTTTAGCCACTATTCACAGTAAGGAAGACCTTATCACACTTTTTTGAATGAGTACTGAGTTGAGCATCTTTTCATATGTTTATTAGCCATTTGGATCTCTTTTTTTTTTAAGTTCTTGTTCAAGTTGCTTGCCCATTTTTAAAGTATTTTTTAGTATTCATGTTGGAGTTCTTTATAAGTTCAGGAGATGAGTCTTTCTATCAGCTATGTGTAAGGTAAGTGTTTTCTCCAATACTCAGTGGTCTGCCTTTTGATGTTCACAACGGTGTCTTTTGATGATCAGCGGTTTTAAATTTTGATGAATTCTAACTTTTTTTTTCCATATATTGTCAGTACTTTTTGTGTCCTTTTTTTTGTCAAAAGATTTTTTTAATGTTTTATTTATTCTTGAGAGAGAGAAAGAGACTCAGCATAAGTGAGGGAGGGGCAGAGCGAGAGAGGGACACAGAATCTGAAGCAGGCCTCAGGCTCTGAGCTGTCAGCACAGAGCCCAACGTGAGACTCAAACTCGCAAGCTGTGAGATCATGACCTGAGCCAAAGTTGGATGCTAAACCCAATGAGCCACCCAGGTGCCCCTTTTTGTGTCCTTTTGAAGTCTTCATTTACCAAGGCCATGAAGACATTTTTCTGTGTTCCCTTTTTCAAGCTTGTGGTAGATTGTCTCCATGAGGTTCACCAATTTCTTCCCTCTGCACGCATAATGCCATTCCCCTAATGATAGAAACAATGTATTCTTCCTTTCCCTTGGAAGCCGGACTGGCTGGCCTCGTGACTCACTTGACCAACAGAATGTTGTGAAAGTAGACATTCTGGAACTTTGGAGGTTTGGTCATAAAAACCTTTAAGGTTTCCACCGCGGTCTATCAGAACACTCACACAAGAGGCAGCCAGCAAGCATGTCTAACTACCCTGAGATTACTTGCTGGAGGAGTGCTCCCATTAACCTCCCAGCTATTTCACCATCACAGATGAAGCACCAGGCATGTAAGTGAAAGAGCACATCGAATATTTTATTTGCAAAAGGTGCTATGTGAAGAAATGAGGCCCCAGATACATGGCCCCATCTGAGCTGTGACAGCCATTTTCAGTCTCCTAAGCCATCCTAGCTGAGGCCCCAGACGTCCTAGAGCAGAAATGGTTGTTCCTGGAAGTCCTCTCTGAACCAACGCTGACAAGTGGCTGTAGCCCGGGTCTACTCTCCAGAGCGGTATTGCATTTAGGGTGGTTATTACTGGATCATCAGTGCTACCACCTTTGATACTGGTTACTATGTTCTCGTTGAACCCGAGGGAAAATGAAGACAGGGCCCATTTTGTCTCTCCCGCTGGATTTACAAAGTCTGGTACTTCTAGCTTTTATCACAGAACTGATATGACACTAATAAAGAGAATATAGATGAGCTTTCAGAAAAGAAGACTTTCCTCAAAGGTGTACAGTTCCTCCCACAAATGACTCAGGAGGTTTTTAGGGCTCAAATATTTCTCATGATTAATTTGGTCTGACTGTGCTTTCTACCTACCTCAATTTTTATGTTGAGAAGACAGGAAAACCAGATTAGCCAAAGGGATGACTATTAAATTAAATAATATTAGTAAAGTTCATGGACTAGAGCATAGGCTCACAGTGGACATAATTTGGCAGTGCTGTTGAACCTTTCTGGAACCATTTTAGGGCAATTCAACCTTTTGTTTGGAGCTTTGATGACTTAAGGAGGAAGAGTCAAAATCTGGGAGTCACTCTTACTCAGCGGAAGGAAGCTGTGTATTTCCTTGATCTAAGGATGCATTCTGACCGTGAGGCCAACTGACTACACCCAGGGGCGGTGGGCCAGCAGGCAGCACACCCCCCCCCCAACGCCCCCACCCATCCCAGGGCTGGTCCACCGTCCCCTGCCCACGACACAGAAGCCTCCCTCCCCGGCTGCTTTTCTCAATCACATTCGCTTTCAAACATCCACACAACCATCTTGCCTTCTAATAGTTAAAGCAAACTAGTACATTAATAAAACACGGTATTAACAACTATGTAAACGATGCCATTAGACTTCTGTGACAATTCCTATCTTACAGCTAAACAACCCAGGAATCAAACAGGTTAAGTGGTATAGACAAGGACTCACACTTATAACATGACAGGGCTGGGGCTCCATCCTGACTTGCAGGAACGAAATGGTCTATGCTCTGTCCACTGCTCCCAATTGAAGGAAAATAAAAGTTCAGGGCTAGAATGGAAAGAAAAGGGGTATTTTCTGAAACCAGGGCTAAATCTGGATGCTAACAATGATTGTATACCCCATGAGAAATTAATGACAAGAGTCTATTCAGAAGGAAAAAAGTTTTCTTAATTTCTGGGGCATTTGATAATTTCATGGATATTATATGAAAAGGAAATCACTGCATACAAACAAAGAATCACACTGAGGTGTTTACTGTATGTTAATTAATTGGAATTAAAATAAAAATGTAAAAAAAATAATAAACTGAAGCGTTTAGACAGTTTAATCGAAAGATGTTTAAATCAGGGGCGCCTGGGTGGCTCAGATGGCTAAGCGTCCGACTTCGGCTCAGGTCACGATCTCACGGTTCCTGGGTTTGAGTCCCGTGCTGGGCTCTGTGCTGCCAGCTCAGAGCCTGGAGTCTGCTTTGGATTCTGTGTCTCCCTCTCTCTCTGCCCCTCACCTGCTCAGGCTCTGTCTCTCTCTCTCTCTCAAAAATAAATAAATGAATAAAAATAAACCTTAAAAAATGTTTTTAAAAAGATGTTTAAATCAAATTTAAGGCTAATTCCATCTGGACTGATCATTTGCAGTGACCTGAATATCATTTTGAGGCATAATGTGCAGATTACACTTCTAAGTCAGAAAATGCTAGAATGATGAAATCTTTATACAGGGACCCCTGAACAACACAGGTTTGAATTGTGTGGGTTCATTTTTTTCAATAAATACAGGACAGTCCTGCAAATGTGTTTTCTCTTCCTTATGATTTCCTTAATCACACTTTCTTTTCTCTCACTGACTTTATTGTGAGGATAAGTACACAATACACCTAAGATACAAAATATGCGTTAATGGACTGTTTGTGTTATTGGCAAGCCTCTGGTCAATAGCAGACTGTTAGCAGTCAGCTTTGGTGGGGAGTCAAAAGTTATATGCAGATTTTCAACTCCGTCAGGGGCTCAGTGCTCCTAAGCCTCACACTCTTCAACAGTCAACTGTATTGTTTCTTCACAGTCTTAAAGGATTTCTGCACCAACGTGGCCAGAAATTTTCATCTGTGTATCCAAACAGATAGATAATTCCTCCCTCGATGCATTTAATTTGGTCAGGCTCGAAAGAATTCGGGCTAGAGGTAATATTTTACACGGGGTTCAGGATGCTACCAGCACAACGCATTTCAAATATACGTGATTTGCTGTTATAAGCAACTGAGTGCAATAAATTTATGCTGTTTTGCCAAAATCCGTCATGCGACGTTGTTATTCACCTGTTCAAGAATAAACATATCCTCTGTGTCATTGTTTTAAGTACTAAAGGGAGGTATAGACAATTTCATAGTCACGGCTGGAAATTATAACACACATATTGGTGCCTCCTCAGCAAGTGTTAGAAGTAGGCAAAAAATAAACCAGTGAAGACACGTATGTTCTGGACACTATCAACCACCTTGACCTGATTGATACCGATGTCACAGGTCACCTTTGTCAGAAAACTGTCCCAAGAATATAGTCGCAGCTTGTTTTCACCACAGAAAGTCCCAGCAGGCAGTCCCCGGGGACAGGAAGGGCCTCCGCCATGTGGCACCTTCAAACCCGCACAGCAGCACCCCCTTTCCCACAACATTTGTCAGAAGAAATGGCAGACCTCGGTGGGCACATTTTCTGGTGCCTGGTGACCATCTAGAACTTTCACGAAGACGCCTGCAGGAAGTCCCTAAGAAATCATCTGACTAAAAATTTTTAGGGGCGCCTGGGTGGCTCAGTCGGTTGAGCGTCCGACGTCGGCTCAGGTCATGATCTCACGGTTCGTGAGTTTGAGCCCCGCATTAGGCTCTGTGCTGACAACTCAGAGCCTGGAGCCTGCTTCCAATTCTGTGTCTTCCTCTCTCTCGGTCCCTCTCCCCCTCATGCTCTGTCTCTTTCTCTCAAAAATAAACCTTAAAAAAATTTTTTTTTTAATTTTTAGAAGAACTCGACATCTTTGTTATCTTGGGGAAGTGCATGTTTGATGCCATAGAATAATGAAATTCCTCATTTTACTCTTCTGTCTTTACTAGAGCTCTTCACATAAGACTTTTTTAAGAAGCCTGCCGTACTCTCCTAACATAGGGCATAGTTTGCATGGCAATAACAGTAGGAAATGCACTAAAAATTATGGCAGAGGGGCGCCTGGGTGGCTCAGTCAGATAAGCGTCCAACTCTTGGTTTTGGCTCAGATCATGATCTCTCAGTTGTGGGTTCGAGCCCTGCATCAGACTCTGTGCTCACAGTGTGGAGACCACTTGTGGAGATTTTTTTTTCTTTCTCCTTCTCCCTGCACCTCCCCTGCTTGCTCTCTCTCTCTCTCTCTCAAAGTAAATAAGTAAACTTTGTGGTTTTTTTTTTAATTATGGCAGAAAAAATATGGTAGAAAAATTATGATAGAGGTAGATTTTTGCTTTTCAGATAGCCAGTCAATCCTGGAATTTTGCAAATTATCAATTACACAAAGCAAAATAAAATTTTTATTTGTCTTCAGAATCATAAAGAAGAAAATGTGGGCATTTTTAACAAGAAATCAGGAAGTTATTTGTTATACTTAAAAAGTAAATATGCCTTTTAATTTAAATTTTCCTATCAATTGCAACTGTGATATTTAATTTCACACAAAAGGGATGTGAATACCTATGTCTTTGTGGAGTTTTGTGAGCCCTCCTTTCTTTGCAAGTTGGTAAATATTATTTTAATAAACTTCATAATGATGAATGATTTTCTCATATTATGGATTCATTCCTTTGAGTGGCAGTTTAAAAAACCTGATCCCCTAATACAATAAAGTACTTCAGTGAAAAGAAGCTTGAATTTGTTTATCTTTTTGTTTTGTTTTGTTTAGTTTTGTTTTTACAGCACTTCTAAAGATAGTAAAAACTTTGGAAGTCCAACAGAAGAATTGCTTTGGTGCCACAGTAAGAGACAAAGTAAGTTGTTGGTTGTGAAAAACCCTGGGCATGTCTCCAGGGAATATGTCTGTAATAAAGGGAGATCCTACATCATGAAAAATCCATAGAATTTATTTTATAATGGGTGTTTGACACTCATCCCACATTCACATTTGCTCTGTTATAACCTCTAAGAACTATTTTAACCAATGTTAGACCTCTCCTAGCAAAATAACCCTTTTTCTTTTTGATTCTGTCTTAAGTACACTCCCAATAAACAAAGTCAAGGCAAATAGTCTGTAAAATACAGATTATGCAAAATAAGTGTGCCATCGGTGTTTTCTGATATACAGATGTTAAGATATTAAGCTACCATCGATGTTTTCTGATACACAGAAGAAAAAGCAGCATAGAAATGCAGGCTCTTCTGTCAACCACCAGATCTGCAACGCCCGTCATGGGCAGCCGTGCCGTCACAAGAGTAGACTTCTAGGTGTTCCCCAACTCAGTCTCTCGTGTCTTGAGAAGTGGCGTTTACACCTCGGCACCAAAGGCAACATGGATGCTTATTGAAGGCGTTTTTGTTTTGTTTTGTTTTTTACCTACCCCTTACAGTACCTTGATTAAAAGTAATTGCCACTTTCAGTGTAAAACTCAGCATTATGTAAATATGATCCTTCCCACGGCATTCGCGAAGGTGGTCCTCTAACTTTCCAACAGATGTACAACTTGTGAACATATGTGGTTGCGCTTACATTTACAGAAGCTTTTTTAAAAACACGAGGCACTGGTCTCACTAATTGATTAATAATGGGACATGAGTAACAAATAAGGAATAATGAAATGGGAGAGCACTGTAAGGGAGACTAATTTTAATGAGGAGGGGAGAAATAGCTTTCTTAGGTCAATCTGAAGAAGTTTATCATCTGCACTGTTGTTACCATCCAAACAGCCTCTAGACCAAGGCAGAATTCATGGTAATCTTGAGTTAACGATTCCCATGTAGGGGGAAATTAAAAAAAAAAAAAGTTTTGTTACCTAAAAGTTGGGGATGACTTTTGATATATGTAGAAATTGCTCAACGGATTATTTTCTCTCTCATCATAGAATTTATACTGAATTGAGAAAAACAGCATAAAACATTTGACAGCAGATGTAAACTCAGTCTGCTGAGACAGATCCACTTATAATCTTGAAGAATGGTGTATCAATTAAAGTGAAGGATTAGGGGGGCGCCTGGGTGGCTCAGTTGGTTGAGCGTCCGACTTCGGCTCAGGTCATGATCTCACGGTTTGTGAGTTCGAGCCCCGCGTCGGGCTCTGTGCTGACAGCTCAGAGCCTGGAGGCTGTTTCGGATTCTGTGTGTCTCTCTCTCTGCTCCTCCCCTGTTCATGCTCTGTCTCTGTCTCTCAAAATAAATAAATAAACATTAAAAAAATTTTAAAAAAAAGTGAAGGATTGGGGCGCCTGGGTGGCTCCACTGGTTAAGCATCCAACTCCTGATTTCGGCTCAGGTCATGATCTCACTGTTCGTGAGTTTCAGCCCCGCATCAGACTCTGCACTGACAGAGCCCCTCCCCTGCTCGTGCTCTCTCTCTCAAAATAAATAAATAAAACTTGAAAAAAAATTTTTTTAATACAGTGAAGGAATTATTTCTGGATGTGATTAATCAGCTAAGATGAAAAATCATCCCAAGCTATTTCTGATCGCTTACTATCTGCAGGGCATTTTAATAACAACCTGATACTTGGAATGATGTCAAGAAGGATTAAAAAAATAGCCTTACAATCAGGGAATTGACAGCCTAATAGGAGACATATAAATATAATAGTATTAACTAGAAAAACTGTATTTCCAGGTGTAAAAATGCAGAAGGTCAAAAGAAGGGCCAGGGCATTCTTAAATCCAAGGAACTCAGATAACTGTACAAATGTGATGCTAATTCGAGCTGACCACTGGCGCATGGGGAAGATTTGGATGGGGCATTTGCATGGGGAAAGGGGGAGAAATGGTAGAATTCTCTTGGAGGGTGGGTGGGGTATCCAGCATGCTGGTGCGACTGTGCAAGCACAGGGATGGGGGGGGGGGTGCTGTACACACAGTCTACACTGTGTAGCAAAAGCAGTGTCATTCGGTAGACGACAGCAGAGGTGCAGACTTATACACACCGCTTCTGAATGCCACGTATCCCCCGTGTGACCTGGGCTAATTCACACAGGATCTATAAACCATAGTTTTGTCGTCTGAAAACAATCAGGATGAAAACACCTACGTGCTTTCATAGGAGGCTTGAGACCGCATACTTAGCTTTACAAGGTAAATAAGATACAAGGTTTATTTTGTAGGGAAAAATGTATGCTTCTGTAGAAAATTATGCATTGTCCCGATTCTAGAGCTTACTGGATTCTGATTCTGTGGCCGGTGTTCCGCAACGTTGTAAATTATGGCGAACTCACAACAGTGCAAAGTAACCCTTGCTGGTGACAAGCGAATTCAGTCCTGTCAGGCAGAAGCTGAACTGGCTTCTCTCCCCACAGCAATGTTTTGTCTCCATTTGTACATTCATTTCAACATTGCTTCCCTTTTATTTGTATATATTTATTTATTTATTTTAGAGAGATAGAACATGGGGGAGGGGCAAAGGGAGAGGGAGAGAGAATCTTAAGCAGGCTCTTAGGCGTGGACCCCAACACAGGACCCGATCTCACAACCTCACGACCGTGAGCTCACTACCCGAGCCAACATCAAGGCTCGAGCCACCCAGGTGCCCCGACACTCCTTCACTTCTTCCTACCAATTTGTGCTTTTTGACTTTTTTTTTTAAATTGGTCACTATGTTTGCCTGATTCCTTCATTAATTGAATAAAATCTTTTCACCTCTCTTCCAAGACTTCATTCTTTCTACTAAACATTATTTTGCTAAGGTAGCTGCATACTATGTGTGGCTCTGGTTGATTGCTACTGGCTCTGGATACACTTCAGGGTATTTACCCATATTTTTTTAAAATTTTTTTAATGTTTTTATTTATTTTTGAGACAGAGAGAGACAGAGCATGAGCAGGGGAGGGTCAGAGAGAGAGGGAGACACAGAATCCGAAGCAGGCTCCAGGCTCTGAGCTGTCGACACAGTTCCCGACGCGGGGCGCGAACTCATGGAGTGTGAGATCATGACCTGAGCTGAAGTCGGACGCTCAACCGCCTGAGCCACCCAGGCACCCCAGTATTTACCCATATTTTTAAAAATCCAAGTGTGTGACGCACGGGCTGAATTGATCGCAAGCACAAAGTAAATGGCAGTGTTTGGAAAGCAATGTTTCACCTACGGCTTCATAACTCAGCACATGGTCGCTCCTGCTCATGGTTGCCTCCCCAAGACCCTTTTCAGCGCTCCTTTTACCTCCTTGTTCCTTAAGGTGTATATGAGTGGGTTCAGCATGGGGGTGACCAGGTTGTAGAAGAGGGTGAGAAACTTGCCCTGGTCTTGGGAAGCGCTGTTCCCGGGCTGCATGTACATGTAGATGATGCTCCCGTAGAACAGAGAGACCACGGTCAGGTGGGAGCTGCAGGTGTTGAATGCCTTGCGGCGCCCAGCGGCCGACTGGATCTTCAGCACGGCTGCCGCGATGTGGCCGTAGGACACGAGAATGAGAGCGAGGGGCAGGAGGACGATGAGGATGGCGAAGGTGAAGGCCAGCATTTCCACGGCGCGGGCGTCCACACAAGCCATCTTGATCAGTGCTGGCATTTCACAGAGGAAGTGGTTGACCCTGCGCCGGCCACATCTGGACAGAGTCATTGCGAGCGGGGACATGACGATGGCATTGACCAGTCCACTCCCCCAGGCCACGGCCACCAGTCGCAAACACAGCTGGGGGTGCACAATGACCAGATAGTGCAGAGGCCTGCAGACCGCGGCGAAGCGGTCATAGGCCATCACGGCCAGGAGGATGCACTCCACGCTCCCCACACAGAGGAAGGAGAAGAGCTGGACCGCACAGCCAGCGTAGCTGATGGTCTTGTCAGGGCCCCAGAGATTCACCAGCATCTGCGGGATACAGCTCGTACTGAAGCAGAGATCTAGAAAGGAGAGATTGGCCAGAAAGAAGTACATTGGGGTATGAAGTCGAGGGTCTAAAATACACACAAGGATTATGGTTGAGTTTCCCAACACAGCCACTGAATACAGAGTGAAATTGACCATGAAGAGTACCAGCTCCAGCCTCGGACGATCAGAGAAGCCCACTAAGATAAAACCATACTCTGAGCTGTCATTGGATTTTTCCATGGTCTTCCTTTCACATCATCTGTATACCTGTAAGAATAAAACAAACACCGAATCGATATTTTCTAAAGCCCCTGAATGTCGGGACCTTTAAGGAACAGGTAAGCCACCAAGTCCAATATCAGAATAGCTTCTGCCCAGCTATAGAAGCCATTCATCATTTGTTCAAACACGTAATGCAAATTATTCCATTGTTGGAAAATTCCAGCTTCTAATCATCATCCATTTATTAAGGAGGAATTTTTTTCCTAATTCATGAGAAAAAGAATTTCAACTTCATTGAATATACTTCATATCTAATCTCTCTTCATATGACAGCCATTTAAATGTTTTGAACTAAACTAAATTTTCTTTAGGTCAAGACATTCAATTTCCCTTAATGATTCTCCCTATAACAAGGGTATCAAGTCTATGATCACCTTGCAACCATCTTCCACGTACCCTCAATGTTGGCCATGACCTTCCGGAAATGTGACAGCCAGGGCTGAGTTCAGTATCCCAGATATGATTGGAAAAACACAAGGTAAAGAGAAACTAACATGACCTGGAGATTAGATCCTTATTAAGAGGGAATAAGCGTACAATTACTTCATGGGGTCAACGTCACCTTTTTATTTAGGTTATAATTGAATCTGCCAAATATTTACTGATTCCTGTGAAATGCTGTCAAGTCAAATCTCTTTCATTCGTTTCTCTGAAAGAAAAAGACTTCCCTAGTGTAGAATTGTGAGGATCAAGGGAGATACCACGTCCACTAATAAAATGGCAACTTTGGGCACATTGGTCTTCTGGTCGTCTTTCAGAAACACGGAAACAGCGTAATCAGCTTGTGGACGAGAGGTGCATGGCCAGGGGGATGAAGGGAGAGAGAAGGAAAGAGACTGTGGTAAAGAGAGTGATTTAAAAAGTAGATGGAAAAAGATTGAGGCTCATAAGGCTCAAAAGAATAAAGGCTCAAAAGAATAAAGAGAGCTGGCTTCATAAAAAGACAGGTGTATACTTGGAATCGAGGACGCCAGGATAATAACGACCCTCACAAAGAAAGGGAGAAAAGTGTGACAACAGCAGAAAAGCAGGTACAGAAGGAAAAGTACCTCAGACCATCTGCCATGTTGATTCTGTGGGAACCGAAGCCAAAATAATGACTACAATTATTAAATGGCCATTATAAAATATCTACTCTGCTGTGTGATCTAGAGGATCGAGGGCTGCTTCGATTATGATAATATGTTCAACTAGCAAGGTGGGACAAATGAAGGCAGAGTAGAACACAAGTTGTCACAAGTATTTTAATTTTCAAATTAGAAAACCGTATCTTTGCTGATAACTGCTCAGCTTCAAAGTTCTTAATAAATATTTTGAATATTTATATTCAAATATATTTATTTGATATATATATTCAAAATATAAATATTTTGAATATTGAATAAATAAATAAATACTTAAATAAAATAAATTTATTTTCCACAGCAAAATAGAATATACCAAAGTGAAAGAAAGAAAGTTTTCTTAATTTTCTCTAATCATTTAGGCTTACCTGACTTCAACTTTCCCAAAGGATTTAGGGATAACACATAGTAATGTTTTTTCCTCACGTTGGGATTTGTTACCTGGGATTTTGTGGGAGATTGTGCAGTTAACGTAAGTAGAAAATAACGATAGGGTGATGTGAGACTAATGCACCAGAAATCATATAGAAGCAGTTACAAAGATCTCAGCTTGTCCAGAAAGGGTATGACATACAAGCCCTGAGCTGACTTGTGTGCATTAGATTCTAGTTTCTTCCTGAAGATAAGAGTTGTAAAAGCTGTGTGATTTCTCTAATAATTTGACTAACGTGATAGAGTAATGGTGTGTTGCTACCTCAGAGGAAAAGTAAAATAGAGTAATTGCTGTAGGGCAGTTAAATTATAGAGAAAAAAAGGCAACTGTCATGGAAAATAGGGTTAGCTGTTCCTCCCCTGTCTGCCTGCCATTTGGGCCGAATAGCCAGCCTTCAGGAGCCTTCTAGGAGCCGTCCACCCAAACCCCAAGGTGAGGCAAAGACTTCCTGCTGACCCCAGAAGATAACCAGTGCAGGCGTGGAAGCTCTTATAGATGCTCATAGAATAAATGGAGGACTAATTTCTTAGCATCAAAATGGTACCTAGATGTTGACAGCATGTTTCCTTGTTGAGATTGCAGGGACTGTGCACTCCTTTGGGTAATTAGCAGGGCTACAGAAGAAACTAGAGGTGCAAATTCTTCGGGGAAATCTTGGAATAACACCAAGATGATTGGGCATCAGCACTCTTAGATTCTTGGTTTCTACCTGGGGCCATAGTCTCAAATTTTGATGTGTGTGGCGGGGGTGGGGGGCAGTTAACTATTTCTGGTGTTTGGTGGGACAAAAAAGTTCAAGTTTGGCAATATAGCACAAATAGGAACATCTTCCAAGCACCTCTTTGTCCTTGAAGTGAGATTTAGTCTGTTTTCTAAGGAAACAATCTTAAAGTCAAATTTCTTTCCATTTTAATATAATTTTCAAAAGGCTAATGCAAAAGAGTAAATAAAGGTTCTCTTTGTAACTTGATTTTTAACTTTTATTTTCACTTAGGTTGGCGAAGTTTCTAGAATATAGTAAACATAAAGCAAATACTTGGAATTTGATCGATTGGTGTTCTTTACATTATAATCAAACAAATGGGCAGTGGATAACAAGATGAAATGTAGCGAAATAGTAATTCATAAGATCCCAAAATACATAAAACTTTTTCAACCTCATTTATGATTTATAATTATTTATAATTAAATAAATACAAATTAAAACACTGCAATCTTTTCAGTTTGGTAATATCCAATCCGTGAGGATATGAGAGAATGGCACTCATACACTGCCTGTGGGAATGTCAATCAGGTTTACAATTTTGGAGGATGGTTTTACCAAATTTAAATTTGGCAAATGCACAAATCTTTGACCCACTAATTCCAATTCCTTGAATTCATTATTAGGATTGCTTCCATAGGTGTGTAAAGATATATGTGTATCTTTATATCTATATACCTATATGGATATCACAGTTACATTGTGGCTAAAAAAGGAAACAGACTAAATGTCCATTAACTGAATAATAAATGTTTACACAGTTGTAAGATAAATAACATAAAAAGCACAAACAATGTAATGTGTATTGATATTGGTGTTTGTAAAGAATTGAGGAGCACCTGGGTGGCTCAGCTGGTTAAGCAGCCGATTTTGGCTCAGGCCATGATCTCACAGCTCGTGGGTTCGAGCCCCGCGTCAGGCTGTGTGCTGACAGCTCAGAGCCTGGAGCCTGCTTTGGATTCTGTGCCTCCCTCTCTCTGTGCCCTCCCTGCTCGCATTCTGACTCTGTCTCTCTCAAAAATAAATAAAACATTTAAAAAACTAAACGAAAAAAATTGATATGAAATTGATATGGAAACAAAAATGAAATATAGAAAGCATATTTTAAGTATATTATATATTAAATATATCTATTAAGTATATCGTACATATTAAAATTATATTAAATGTAATTTCTATTTTAAAACATGTTGAAATTAATAAAATTAAATATAATTTTTATTTTCCATGTTTACATAAATATGCAAAGATAATGGGTGTTTGGAGGAGAAAGATTTTGTTTCCATTTTTCCAAATTAAAAAAAAAATTAACGTATAACCATATAAAAATGTAACATATAACCATGATTATGTTGCTTGAAACATTTAACAGAAATAAAACTTTGGAAGGGAATACAAATAATTTGCTTTGAGTTTAACATTTAGGTTCGACCCCAGCACAATCTCTAGCTCACAAAGAGCGCAGATCTTTGCATCTCATTGCCAAGGCACGAACATCACTGCGAGTGGCTGCATGCAGATTCTATAGAGCCCATGATCCAGCTTTTTTTTAAAATGTTTATTTTTGACAGAGAGAGTGTGCATGCATGTGCATGGGCAAGCGGGGAAGGGGCGGAGAGAGAGGGAGACAGAGGATCCCAAGTGGGCCCTGTGATGACAGCACAGAGCCTGATGCAGGGCTTGAACTCACCAACCGTGAGATCGTGACCTGAGCAGAAGTCAGAAGCCCACCCGACTGAGCCCCCCCAGGCGCCCAGCCCGTGACTCCATCTCTGTGACACAGGATCACACTGCCCCAGAGCTCTCCAGATGCTTGGTCTTCTGACCCACATTGACGTAGGTGTATAATTACATTCATTATTTCCTCACACCACCCAGGAATTTGGTAGGAAATAAATTATTTTGCCTCGTTCACAGATTGACATTTAAGTAGAGAAAACAAGTACTTTTCAAGATCACAGCAGGAAAAATTTCGACTTGTAGCACCGAGACCAAGTCATAGCTCAGTTGACGAAATGGGCGGTTTCCACTAGCCATGCGCCCAATCCCTCTCAATTAAACCTCACTCTGATTCTCTGGGCTCAGATGGAACCTGTAAACGTGGTGCGACCATAAGTATTTTTGTACAAACTACTAGTTTAAAAAAGAAAACAAATTGGCTCGATTTTCTTCTTTTTTTCAAGATGGTGGTGTGAATACGTATGGAAGAGTAAGTACAGAAGAAACAAGAGATAATAATACCTTGTTTTCCACCTTTAAATGCTTTACAGTGTGAACATAAAACGAATGAATCTACATAACTAAGAAGAAAATGCAAGGTTTTGAGTCTTTGGGGTTTATTTTTTT
Organism: Acinonyx jubatus; assembly: GCF_027475565.1. Taxonomy (NCBI): domain Eukaryota; kingdom Metazoa; phylum Chordata; class Mammalia; order Carnivora; family Felidae; genus Acinonyx; species Acinonyx jubatus. The sequence goes on along the minus strand of NC_069385.1, from coordinate 146,970,174 downwards.
CTGTTTTTCTCGTCTTTTAAATGAAAAGAAAATATAACCTCCTATTATTTCACCAGACACGTGACTTATTCACCCTGCAAGTTGTGTTCTAAAGGAGATGACAGAGAAAGATGAAGTTATAGGCTGAAAAAAAACCCAGAGAATGAGAAATGTTCGGATTTGTTGAAAAAAGCAGTTTTTCCTGGGCCATTTCTGCTTGTTGGTAAAATTGAAATATGGCTCCATTTCCTCATGGGATTCCCTCTGGAGAATCTTAAGGGATTCTGGACGATGAGGTCAATGAGCAACATTTAAAACTAGAACAGGCGGGAGGGCAATTTTCAACTTCTGCAGTTTTTTATAAAAGTTAGAAGGAAGTACAAGACCCTGGAGAGCTCATTACAAGGCAGCTTAGAAAAGGGCTCTGGTGACAACGACCTTGGCTTCTCTGCGTCCACAGGGATCTGGGAGAGTACCACTGATTGCCGTAGCTATTAAAAAGTTTCCAATGAGTTTCATTATAATTCACGACGCAGAGCAGTCTCGAGGGTTGTCTGCCTTGGAGGAGAAACATTCAATTAAGAACTGACGGCTGCGGAGAGTGAACTCATGAACTCGCGTCAGCCCCTGTCACCGTGGGGCTCCCTCAGCTCTGCAGTGAGAGTTGCGGGGTTCCCTGTGGGGTTCCCTGTGGGGTTCCCTCAGCTCTGCAGTCGCTCCTCAGGAACCCTGGAGATCTGCTCAACAATGTTATTCACACCTGAACTTTCAAACAAAACACCAAATCTCCACTCTTCCAGCGTAACTGGCATAAGCATGTCGTCACTTGTGGATGGCATTTTGCTGAGCAGGGAATTGGGGGGGGGGGTCTCTAGGAGAGCCATTCTCTATCAGCGACTTTTTTGTTATTGTTCTATACGTTCTCCTCAGCAATAATTCCCATAAAAACTTCCCATAAAAACTTCCAATGCAGAATTACTCTGGGAACGCAATAAGCTTTTACTCATCAAACACATTTGCAGGCATTGTGAAAGATTCGTGGTATATAAACAAATTTTATGCATCTGCCCTTAAGGATCTCTCAATCCAGAGGAAGATAAGAATGAGGAAGTTCCAACATTGTGCCAAAATTACTACTGTATTCAAAACATTGAAAAAAGGCAAACATTGGTTTATTGATTCTATTGAGAATGCAATAATAATTCATTATTTTCCCCAGTCTGTATTTCTCCTCCTTTTAGGTATTGTATTCGCTGCTGCATTCCCAATGCCTACCAAGTGTTAGCACATACTAGTAACCCAATAATATGTAAGTATATATCAGTTAATCTATAAAGTGATAGTAAATATGACATGTTGAAGGCTTGCTGCTTTTCCAAGGAACATTTTGCAACAACAAAAAAAAGCACAGGTAATTTTCAATAGAGTAGATTCAAAATAGTGACATCTCTATCTTATGTCTTCTTCATGCATCTCCATTTACCGTAAGTAACTATTTCTCAGTTTACTGACAACTATGTACATGTAGTTAAATAATAAAAATAATAAGTGGAACCAGGTAATTACATAGTAAAATTGAAGATTCGTATATAACAACGTCCCGGAAATTCCATACCTATAGAAAAACTTGCACATATGCCCAAGAGATAGAAACAACTATGTTGATAACAGCTTTATTTGTAGTAGCAGAAAATTGGAAAGCACCTAAATCGATGTCAGCTGGAGATTAATACATTGTGGACCATTTATACAAAGGAATACACTGCAGTACAGACAATGAATCAAAATGGATGAATCTCACATTACATTAAATGAAAGTAAAGAAAGTTTTGCAGTGGTTGAAGTGATCACGCAGGGAATTATAAGCCATGTTAACAGTTTAAGCTTTGCAATAATGGCCATGAGGGTTTGGGGCAGGAGTGAGACAGTGCCACAGTTTTAACTAAAGGATGCCATTCATATATAAAGAAAACATGGTGTGTATATATACACATATATACAATGGAATATTACTCGGCCATACAAAGAATGAAATCTTGCCATTTGCAACCATATGGATGGATCTAGAGAGTATTACGCTAAGCGAAATGTATCAGAGAAAAGACAAATACCATATGATTTCACTCATATGTGGAATTTAAAAAACGAAACAAATGAGCATAGGGGAAAAAAAAGAGGGCAAACCAAGAAATAGACTCTTAACTATAGAGAACAAACTGGTGGTCACCAGAGGGGAAGGGAGGGGCATTGGTTCAGTAGGTGGTGATGAGCACAGGGTGATGTATGGAATCACTGAATCACTGTGTTGTACACCTGAAACTAACATTACACTGTATGTTGACTAACTGGAATTTAAATAAAAACTTTCAAAAAAAAACACTTAAAAATAAATAAATAGGGGCGCCTGGATGGCTCAGTTGGTTAAGAGTCAGACTCTTCGTTTCAGCTCAGGTCATGATCTCATGGTTCATGGGATCGAGCCCCACATCGGGCTCTGCGCTGACAGCACGGAGCCTGCCTGGGATTCTCTCTCCCTCTCTCTCTGTGCCTTCCCTGCTCACATCAATGCTCTCTGCCTCAAAAGTAAATAAATAAACTTTAAACTAGATAGGTAGATAGATAGATAGATATAGATAAAATTAAAAAAAAATAAAGTATGTCATTAACAAACATGTTTTAGTACAAGCATTCCCACTGATATGGGAATAAATTTGAGGGGAACAAGGTTAGAAGCCAAGAGAAAAATTAAGAAACTGTTGCAGTAACACAGGTGAGTGATAGAAGTAGGAAGTAAAAACAAATTCAAGAAATATGGAGATATTGAAGACGATAAACTGACAGGATTATTTACTGCACGCAAACGGTGAGACAAAGGCTGCTTGAAATTCCATTTTGACCAACTGAATGCTCTCTGTCGTCTCAGTTTCAAACTCTCTCTCACAAACACCTCGTCTTATTTTTCCAGCTGACTTCATCTTGAAATTTGATTCTAACTACCCTTCAACCCCTCCAACCCATTGGGTCTACCATGTTTCTCTTCCTTCCTATCCGCTTTCCTCCTTCGCCCAAATTTGCACTATCACAACTTTGGTGAAGTTCAAGTCTCTATCAACCACATACGCACCTAATGCAGCCGAGCAGGACCGGAGAAAACAATTTCGTTTCCAAGCCGCAGCCACAGACTCCACGTAAACCCCAGGGCTTCCCATACTTCCTCACCCCTGCACCTTCCCAGGGGCACGTCGTCCATCTCCTTAAGCCACCGGCACCTCCCGACTGACCGTCATCGTCAGGGCATGAGCGGTGCAACGAGTCTGCCCAAGAAGAGAGGCAAACAGAACTTTCCAGACTCCTCTTCAGCGACGACCTCTGCCACCTGCCCACGTCGCGGCCCTGAAGTCCCCGCTGCCCTCCTGCCCGTTTTCACAGATGAACCTCTGCCTCAGAGCAGAGCCAGCCCCTCCGTTACCCCGCTCTGGTCCATTCTGCCTCGTCTCTAGAAATGTGCCCATCCTTCCGTGTTATCAAGCGCTCACGTTTTACGACCTCATTCCCAGGAGGACACAAATATACCATGAATTCTGACACCTTAAAAAAAAAAAAAGAAAAAAAGAAAAAAACGTTGCCAACCCCTCTCCCCACCAGGTTCATTTTTATATAATTTGAAATGATGCCTCTTCGCAGATAAATTTCTCAGAAAGAAGCTCTATGTCTCTCATTCTTGGTTAAACCCGCTCTAGTCTGGCATTTGACCCCCTCCCTGTACAGAAACAGCTTTCGTCGTGTTCCAAATTGCCTCCAGTTTCCCAAATGTGACAGTGGGTTTTAACCCTCATCCTGCTTGACCCAGTGTCCTCTCTCGCCTTCTCACACTGTCTACAGCTGGCTATTTCTCTAGATCACGAGGATCTAAGACACACGAGTCCGTACCACACGGAGTTCCTACACTTTGGAGTGGCTGCCGGCAGAGGCAGTCACTCCGAAGCTGCCTCTTTCTCAGGGGGGTTGAGCGCATTTTTGCATGTGTGCAGGAAGGAAAAAAATAGTGGCTGGTGACGACACGAGTGGACCACAGTCCCTGGAAGTGCTGTTTATCAAACGTCTCCGTATCTCATCCCTTCTGTGTATGTGCTAGGATTGCATTTCCCTGTCCCCTTAAATTAAGATGTGACCATGTGAGTCCATTTGGTCTTAAAGATGTGAAAAAATATCATCTGTCTCTCCCAGGAAGAAGCTCTGGGACCCAGGGAACAGGTACCCGCTGCCGTGATGATCACGAATGCACAGCGGCCTGAAACGTCTGCTCTGTTTTGTCCCCAAGTGACTCCCGGAGGGACCTTCACGGGCTGCCTCGTACAAAGGACAAGTAAACTTTGCTGTTTAAGTCACTGTGACTTTGCTTTATCACAGCACAACACGGACCGCCTTGAGGGGAACAGCCTCCCTGCCTCCCCTCCAGCCGCCCGGGCCCGTCTTGTTCCTCAAAGAGCTACGCGTCTATGCTGGTCTCTCGGCGATTGCTCTGCCTATGCCCTCGGACTAGCCCTTGGCCCTCCGATGTGCTCTCGGCTAAGGCAGACACCCCTCCAGACCTTTGCTCAAATCTCACCTTCTAAATGAGGCTTCCCCTGAACCTGCCATTTAATGTTGATGCTCCCCCTCGGCATTCCCAAATTCTCTTAAATTCACTATAAATTCTTTTGTGTATTAGGATCACCTTATATACTTTTAGAGTTATTAGGTCTAATGTTTATTTTATGTAGTCTTTGATAGAATGCAAGCCCTGCAAAGGCAGAGATTTTTGTCTATTTTGTTTACTCCTGTATCTCAAATTCTATAACAGTCCATGGGGGTTTGGTAGTAACCCAATCAATATTTGCTAAATAAATTGAAAAAGCAAACATAAGTAGATGTGCAAGTAAAGTCTTAATGTGAGGGCTTTTAGTGTATACAAATAGAATCTAATATTCTGAAGTTCATCAAAAGTAGAAAAGTAGGAATATTTTATTTATTTTTTATTTTTTTTAAACATTTACTTATTTTTGAGACAGAGAGAGACAGAGCATGAACGGGGGAGGGTCAGAGAGAGAGGGAGACACAGAATCCGAAACAGGCTCCAGGCTCTGAGCTGTCAGCACAGAGCCCGACGCAGGGCTCGAACTCACAGACCGGGAGATCATGACCTGAGCCGAAGTCGGACGTTTAACCGACTGAGCCACCCAGGCGCCCCAAAGTAGGAATATTTTAAAAGGAAAACACTGAGCTCATGGGTACAGAGAACAGATTGGTTGGGGTGGGGGGGAGTTGGGGGGTGCAGGTGAAATGAATGAAGGGAGTCAAAGGTACAAGCTTCTAGTTACAAGATAAATAAGTCCTGGGGGCATAATGTACAACATGGTGACTAAAGTGAATATTACTGTATTGCATACTTGCAAGTTCTCCGAGAGAAAAGATCTCAAAAGTTCTTATCCTAAGAAAAAAGAATTTGTAACTTTGTGTGATGACACCTGTTCACTAGATTTATCGTGCTGATCACTTTGCACTGGATACAAATGGCAAATCAATACGGTGAACACCTGAAACATACACCCGAGTCAATGATACCTCAATACAAAAAGAAGAAGAAATATCTACAGGTGTGAAATTAAGAAAAAGAAACCTGGACTGAAGATATCTATGTATATAATCTTCTTTATCAATTGGCTTTTCCATCATGGCTGCCATCAAATCATCAACATCATTACCAGCTCCACCATTTACATAGAGTTCCATGCCCTTAAGCTTGCGTACTTCACTCATTCTTACAGCCATTAAATTAAAAAAAAAAAAAAATTATTGAAGCAAAAGGCTTTCGGGTACTGTTATGAGAAACAGATACAGTTGTTAGAACATAAACGCCTGGCTTCATGGAGCTGACAGTGAACACGGAGAATACATTTAGTCCTTTTATTGAGCCTAATTCATAATGAAGCATTCTAAAGTAATTTCTGCTTACAAGACAATATCTCTCAATGGTTGTTTGGCATAAAGTAATCTGCAGCTGATCGCTCCGGGACAAATAGAGCACAGCCCTAAGTAGGTGGATTGCAGAATGGGTATTTTGGTGGGCTGGGGGAAGACTGTGAAAAACCGACCACACATCTTTGTTGGCCCCGGAGAACGAAACACATAAGTATCATCACTAGAATGTTGATCTCTCTGCAGGTAAGCTGGGAAGAATCATAGGTTTTTGAAACCATTTGAGTCATAAGAAAATGATTGGTTCTTTTCAAGAGGACGAACTGAGCACACTGTCTCTCTCCTCTGGGCTTGCTATTGTTTAATACCAAACTGAGAGTTTCAGGTTGGGAAGATGGAAATATTCTGGAGAGAAACGGTGGTGAAGGTTGCACAAAAATTTGATTGCATTTCACGCCACCGAAGGGTACACTCAAATTTTGTGTGATGCATATATTGCCACAATGTCAGAAAACAACATCTAAAATACACTTCCTGGTTCAGTTCTGGTTCAAGATGTTTTCTTTTTCTGTTTTTTTTTTCTTTTAGAATGTGTTTGAGGGGCGCCTGGGTGGCGCAGTCGGTTAAGTGTCCGACTTCAGCCAGGTCACGATCTCGCGGTCTGTGAGTTCGAGCCCCGCATCAGGCTCTGGGCTGATGGCTCAGATCCTGGAGCCTGTTTCCGATTCTGTGTCTCCCTCTCTCTCTGCCCCTCCCCCGTTCATGCTCTGTCTCTCTCTGTCCCAAAAATAAATAAACGTTGAGAAAAAAAAAAATTAAAAAAAAAAAAAAAAGAATGTGTTTGAATTTAAATGACCATCAAATCAATACGGACTACTATTTACTTAGGATGTTGTATATGAACATCATGATAAATGACAAACCCAAAACCTATGACAAATACACACAAAAAAATAAAGAGAAAGAAAGCCAAACAAAACACTATACTCGTCCGTCATAAGAAAGAGAGCAAGAGCTGAAAAAAGGAACAAAGAACTACAAAAACAACCAGAAAACAAATCTTTTAAATGGCAAAACGTACATACTTATCAATAATTAAGCATAAATGTATTAAATGTTCCAATCAAAAGACACGGAGTGGCAGAATGGATTACAAAAAAAAAAAAGAGACTCATCTATATGCCTCCTACGAAAGGCTCACCTCACACCTAAAGATGCCTACAGACTAAAAGTGAAGGGATGGAAAAACATTCACCATACAAATGGAAGCAAAAAAAAAAAAAAAGAAAAAAAGCCAGGGTAACAATACTTACATCAGACAAAATAGACTCTAAAACAAAGACTATGGCAAAGAAGGGCCTTACATAATGATAAAGGGATCAGTCCAAAAAGAGGATACAACACGGGATGCCTGGGTGGCTCAGTCGGTTAAGCATCAACTTCGGCTCAGTCATGATCTCAAAGTTCGTGAGTTTGAGCCCCTCATCGGGCGCTGTGCTGACAGCTTAGAGCCTGGAGCCTGCTTCAGATCCTGTGTGTGTCTCTCTCTCTGCTCGTCCCCTGCTTGGGCTCTGTCTCTGTCTTTCAAAAATAAGTAAACGAAAAAAAAAAAAGAAAGAAAGAAAGAGGATATAACAATTGTAAATTATCTACACACCCAACACTGGAGCACCTAAATACATAAAGCAAATATTAACAGACATAGAGAAAGTGATGGTAATACAATAACAGTAGGGGACTTTAACACTCCACATATCATCAAAGGAATAAGCTTAACCAAGGAGATCAAAGGCCCGTACTCTGAAAACTATAAAAGAGTGACGAAAGGAATGAAGATGACACAAACAAATGGGAAGATAGTCCATGCTTGTGGATTGGAAGAATTAATATTGTCAAAACGTCCATACTACCCAAAGCTATCTACAGATTCAATGCAATCCCTATCAAAATACCAACAATATTTTCCACAAAACTAGACACAATACTAAAATTTGTATGGAACCACAGAAGACCCGAATAGCTAAAGAATCCTGCGAAAAAAGGAGCAAATTTCAAGGTACTACAATTCCAGATTTTGGGATATATATTTTGGGATACAAAGCTGTGGTCATCAAAACAGTATGGTAGTGGCACAAAAATAGATACATAGATCAATAGAAAAGGATAACACCCCAGAAATAAACCCCCATTTATATGGTTAATTAATCTGTGGCAAAGGAGTCAATATACGATGGGAAACAGTCTTTTCGATAAATGGTGCTGGGGAAACTGGACAGTTACATGTAAAAGAATGAAACTAGACCACTTTCTAATACCATATTCAAAAACTCAAAATGAATTAATGACTTAATGAATTAATGACTTAAACGTGAGACCTGAAAGCATAAAAATCCTAGAAGAGACAATTACAGTAGTTTCTCTGAAATCGACCACAGCAGTATTTTTCTAGATATGTCTCCTGAGGCAGGGAAACAACAGCAAAAATAAACTATTGGGACTACATGAAAATAAAAACCTTTTGTACAGCAAAGGAAACCATCCACAAAACAAAAAGACAATCTAATTAATGGGAGAAATATTTGCAAATGATATATCTGATAAAGAGTTGATATCCAAAACACATAAAGAACTCGTACAACTCAAAACCAAAAAAACAAAACAAAACAAAATCTGATTTTAAAATGGGCAGATGACCTGAAGAGACACTTCTCCAAAGAAGACATCCGGATGGCCAACAGACGCACGAAAAGATGTTCCACGTCACTTCTTATCAGGGAAATTCAAATCAAAACCACAGTGAGATACCACCTCACGCAAGTCAGAGTGGCTCAACTGAACAAATCAGGAGCCTATAGATGCTGGCGAGGATGTGGGAAACGGAAACCCTCTTGCACTGCTGGTGGGAATGCAAACTGGTGCAGCCACTGTTGAAAACAGGATGGAGGTTCCTCAAAAAATCAAAAATACAAATAACCTGATCCAATAATTCCACTTTTGGGTATTTAGCCAGGGGAAATGAAAACTCTCACTCAAAAAAATATATGCACCCTATGTTCATTGCAGTGTTATGTATAGTAGCCAAATTCTGGAAGCAACCTAAATGCCCATCTATATAGATGAATGGATAAGGAAGATGTGGTGTATACGTATGAATACAATGGATTATTACACAATCATAAAAAAGGATGAGGTCTTGCCATTTGAGACTACATGGATGGACCCAGAGGGTATTATGCTTGATGAAATGGATCAGTTTGAGAAAGACAAATACCATACAAGTTCACTCACTCACAAATGGAGTCTAAAAAATGAACAAATAAAAAAGCAGAATGAGAACTGTAAGTGCAGAGAACAAGCTGATGGCGGCCAGAGGGGAGGAGAGTGGGGGACGGGCAAAATGGGTGAAGGAGAGGGGGAGATGTGGCCTCCAGTTACGGAATAAGTGACAGGAATAAAAAGCAGAACATAAGGAATACAGTCCATGATATTATAAAAGGATGTAATGGGACAGACAATAGCTATACTTGTGGTAAACACAGTGTAATGTATAAACTTGTCAAATCACTAAATTGTACACCTGAAACTAATGTACCATTGTGTGTCAACTAGACTCAAAAAAGAAGACAAAAGAAAACAGAAAACAAAATATTTTCCTTAAAAATGGTTTGGATTAAAAAAATTAATTTCTCAGAATTGCAAACAGAAGACATAAAGTTAGATGGATATGTCTTATTCTAAATGCATCTGTATTCTAAATGAATACATATAAAAGGTTATATATATATTTTTAATAGTCACAAGGTAACTAATAATAGCTAATAGAATGTATCTGTAAATCATTTTCTACCAGTATAAAATTGTATACCAATATAAAATTATATACCAGTATAAAATCAAATCGACCAGTATAAAATGAATTGAATCAATGTATTAAATCCTTCATTTAAAAATTTAAACATATCTCAATTTTGATTTCTTTTAATATATTGTCAAATTGGCTTCCATACAATACCCGGTGCTCATCCCAACAAGTGCCCTCCTCCATGCCCATCACCCATTTTCCCCTCTCCCCCACCCCCCATCCACCCTCAGTTTGTCCTCTGTATTTAGGAGTCTCTTGTGGTTTGCCACCCTCCCTCTCTGTTTGTAACTATTTTTTCCCCTTCCCCTCCCCATGGTCTTCTGTTAAGTTTCTCAAGATCCACATGAGTGAAAACATATGGTATCTGTCTTTATCTGCCTGACGTCTTTCACTTAACATAATACTCTCCAGTTCTATCCACGTTGCTACAAATGGGCAGATTTCATTCTTTCTCATTGCCAAGTAGTATTCCATTGTATATATAAACCACAATTTCTTTATCCATTCATCAGTTGATGGACACTTAGGCTCTTTCCATAATTTGGCTATTGTTGAAAACGCTGCTATAAACATTGGGGTACACGTGCCCCTACGCATCAGCACTCCTGTATCTCAATTTACTCCTTGGGTAAATTCCTACTAGTGCTATTGCTGGGTGATAGAGTAGTTCTATTTGCAATTTTTTGAGGAGCCTCCACACTGTTTTCCAGAGCGGCTGCACCAGTTTGCATTCCCACCAACAGTGCAAGAGGGTTCCCATTTCTCCACATCCTCGCCAGCATCTATAGTCTCCTGACTTGTTCATTTGAGCCACTCTGACAGGTGTGAGGTGGTGTCTCAGTGTGGCTTTGACTTGTATTTCCCTGATGAGGATCTGGGTGTCTTCTTTGTGAAAGTGTCTCTTCATGTCTTCTGCCCATTTCTTCACTGGGCAATTTGTTTTTTGGGTGTTTTTGGGTGTTTTTTGGGTGTTGAGTTTGGTAAGTTCTTTATAGATTTTGGATACTAACCCTTTATCTGATATGTCATTTGCAAATATATTTTCCCATTCTGTCGGTTGCTTTTTAGTTTTGTTGATTGTTTCCCTTGCAGTGCAGAAGCTTTTTAATCTTGATGAAGTCCCAATAGTTCATTTTTGCTTGTAATTCCCTTGCCTTTGGAGATGTGTCGAGCAAGAAATTACAGCAGCTGAGGTCAAAGAGGTTGTTGCCTGCCTGGACCCACAAACATATGGGCGACTAATTTTTGACAAAGCAGCAAAGAGCATCCAATGGAGAAAAGACAGTCTCTTTAGCAAATGGTGCTGGAAAACTGGACAGCAACTTGCAGAAGAAAGAAACTAGACCACTTTCTTACACCATTCACAAAAATAAACTCAAAATGGATGAAAGACCTCAATTTGATTTCTTTTCTATGTCCTCATAATTTACCAAGTTTCACTAACATTGGCTTTAAAACACACATTTGCTTCTAGATATTTAATATATCATTTATTAGGTCCTTTAGCAATTTATTTTATTTATTTTCAGTGATGATAGTATTTTGTTTCCAATATACTCTATTAGTGTTTTGCTTCCACTTACTCTTTTTTTGTGTAAGTTTATTTATTTAGAGAGAAGGACAGAGAGAGAGAGAGAGAGAGAGAGAGAGAGAGAGAGAGAACGCGAGCAGGGGAGGGGCAGAAAGCGAGGAAGAGAGAAAGAGAATCCCAAGCAGGCTCCGTGCCACCAGTGCAGAGTCGGATGCGGGACTCAAAACTCATGAGCCACAAGATCATGACCTGAGCCAAAATCAAGAGTCGGATGCTTAACCGACTGAGCCACCCAAGAGCCCCCCCCCCCATTTACCCTTTTCACATCTAATAGGAAAGAACTGAAATTGGAACTTGGCAAATCAGATTTATTTCTCTTAGCGGTGAGCATTATGTTATGACAAAAATACATGGTGTTCCTGCAGATTTTAAGAGGAAACAGGGCAGATGTAGTTTTTTAGTTATTGTATTTCCTATACGTACAGTTTGGTAGGAGAAAACAAGGGGGGGAAAGCAACACAATTAAATAACTATAACGTGAATGAGTCACTCAACCTAAACAACCCGGTGATAAAGCACATGCTACTTCCCTAGAAGTTTGACAACTTCTAAAGGAAACATTACAAAATATATACCCAGGCTGTGTCCTCTCAAGGAGACCAACATGCAATGAGATGTCTGTCGTGCAAGCAAAATGTATGAAACGAGAAATCATTAGAAATCATGACAGGGCACACTAGTTTAAAATCTAGGCTGTAAGTGTTTGGGGGTTGAGATGATAATAATATTGATAATTGGGAGAACTGTGGAAATTAGGTAGGCCTTCTAAAACCTAGGATTTGATCTATAAAGGAATTAAAATGGAATCTTTCATTTAGGAGGAAAACATGAGTACACAACTGTGGCAAATCCAGGTGCAATTCTAGAAGAAAAATTACTGTGATTTCTATTAGCCTGCTCATGCAGGAGTGGTATTGAAAATTAAAGCTGGGGTTGTTAACCTCAGATCCAACTTTAAAGTGGTTGTTTTTCATGGTTTCATTAAATCTCCTTTATGTGCAAAAATATGTGTGTGTGTTCTTGTGATATTACCACAGCAAGGATTTCTGGCTTTTATCGCATTCTCAGAAAGGTCTAAGTTCACCAAATTACACAAACATTGGGGTAAAGCTTGAAGATGTTGAAGTTACACAGTTTCTGGTCAACTGGAAGACGAGCTCTGGGTACTGATTCAATGAGTGTGTTTGGCCAACAGAACATTCTCTGTAGGAATGATGAAAAGAGGGCAGCCTGAGAAGTTAGTAAGCCAAGTAAACATTAAGTGCTTAAAAGCTTATCATTTGCATATCCTTCATTTCTTTTTTTTTTAATTTTTCTTAATGTTTATTTATTTCTGAGACAGAGAGAGACAGAGCATGGGTGGGGGAGGGGCAGAGAGAGATGGGGACACAGAATCGGAAGCAGGCTCCAGGCTCTGAGCCATCAGCACAGAGCCCGACACGGGGCTCGAACTCACAGACTGCGAGATCATGACCTGAGCCAAAGTCGGACACTCAACTGACTGAGCCACGCAGTCACCCCATTCATTTCTTGATTAAGGCGGCTCTTGCAACTGACCTTTTAAAGGCCTCCTTTACCTCTTTATTCTTAAGTGTGTATATAAGGGGGTTCAACATGGGTGCGATGATCCCATAGAAGAGGGACACCATCTTGCCCCGGTGCTTGGAGTTGCGGGATGGTGGTTGCAGGTACACGGAGATAGCAGTGCCATAGAAGAGTGACACCACAATTAGATGGGAGCCACATGTCCCAAATGCCTTTCGTCTACCTTCCGCAGACTGGATTCTCAACACTGCTCGGGCAATAAAAGCATACGATACAAGGATGAGGGTCAGGGGTATTAGATGGAACAGCACGCTCCCAAAGAATAGTTCAGCCTCGTTTGCCGTTGTGTCTACACAGGACAACTTGAGCAGAGCAGGGACTTCACAGAGGAAGTGATCCACTTCTTTATGGCCACAGAGCGGCAGCTGAAGGGTCAGGGCGGACAACCACACTGAGTTGCTGAAACCCGTAATCCAGGACGCGGCCGCCAGCTGGAGGCACAGCCTCTGGTGCATGACGACTGAGTAACGGAGAGGCCGACAAATAGCGACAAACCTATCCAAGGACATGACGGCCAGGAGAAGGCATTCAGTGGCCCCCAAAGCTAGAAACATGAAAAGCTGGGCCACACAGCCACCATAACTAATTACCTTCCTGGTGCTGCATAAATTGACCAGCATTTGTGGAACTGTACTTGTGGTGTAGCAAAGGTCCAGGAGTGACAGATTGGTAAGAAAAAAGTACATGGGGGTGTGGAGTTTGGGGTCCAGGCGTGACACTAGAATAATGGTCAGATTCCCAAAGATAGTGGCCACGTAAGAAATGAAGAACACCACAAAGAGTGGGAGCTCCAGCCGCGGTCGATCTGAGAAACCTAAGAGGGTGAACTCCCAGGGGGCGCTCGCGTTTACCCCCTTCATGATTGGTGTCTCAGCTCGTCGTTCCTGAAACACAAAAATTCAGGAAGTCGGTGAATGCAGGGTTATGGGCGATTTCAATGATTTATAATCACTTTGCTACCCGCCTGAAGCTATTTACAGAATGGAGATTGCCAATACGGAGTTGGAAATATTCACGGATACTTAGGTATCTCTGTAATGTGATCTTTCTTCTGTCTGTATTGGCATTTCAAAAACAAAGGCCAAAATTTAAAAAGCAAATACTTGATTTAAACGACTTTAACAAAGTGCATTCCTTGATAATTTTGGTCATTTCGTTGATCTTTATTTACACTACCTTCCACCCAGATTGCCATTTTTAGGACGATTCGGTTACAATCCCTGCCATAGTCCTTTTTCACTCTCATTTCTCCTCATTGCCGTGGAGATGGCCTTTTCATCCGAAACAGCTAAAATTATTCAGACCACCTCCTGAAACCATGTAGGTAGGTGCTAGCAAGCGACCAGACACATTTCAAAAGAACATGTCTCTTGCCTTTTAAGATCTCCCAGAATCAGGATAAAGAGATGTCGGTAGCATGGAATTTGGAGCCAGACAAGCCTGGGTTCAAGTCTCTACTAAATAAAGTCATTGGTTAAATCATCCTGGGAATGTACATCTTATCCTCTTGAACTTCAGGCTCCCCGTCTATAAAATGGGCATAACAATGCCTTCCCGGTGCGACAGCGTGAGTGCGACGGAAACGCACCGTAGTGACCGCAGGCCTCTGCCGTGTTCGTAGAGGAAGCTGACTGTGACCGTTGGACCCCAAAGAGTCCGAGGTGCGCGACTCTGTGAGTCGACAGTTTACCTTCTGGTCCCCTCCACTCCCACCTCACCAACAGATGCGATGGTGGCTCTCTGATATAAAGGATAAACGTGACCTTCCGGGCAAGTTGCTGGGCACCGAGCCGCGCAGCCTGTGAACAAAGCATCACAGTGAGGCAGCAACTCTGACTTCAGACAGCAGAACTGAGTCCTCAGTTCGCTGGAGGAAATGAGCTAAGGCCACCTGTCGAGGATGTGTCCGCCCCAGAGTCTGCTGCCTTACTAATACTTCCCTCTATTCTTTGCTTATGATCCTGTTGGTTTAGAAATGCAAATCTGGGGCGCCTGGGTGGCTCAGTCGGTTAAGCGTCCGACTTCGGCTCAGGTCATGATCTCACAGTTTGTGGGTTCGAGCCCCGCATCGGGCTCCGTGCTGACGGCTCAGAGCCGGGAGCCTGTTTCAGATTCTGTGTGTCCCTCTCTCTCTGCCCCTCCCCTGCTCGCACTCTGTCTCTCTCAAAAATAAACAAACATTAAAAAAAATTTTAATGTGAATTTAATGATAGGAACATAATTTTTAAATTATTCGTCAATGTGCGCTTTAATTTTGCTCACTCCTTCTCTAGCTCTCAGTACAGTGGTGGGGAAGTCTCAGAGATACTCGGAAAGTTTCCGTTGCTACACAGCTGTCAGTGAGATGAGGTATGAGATATAGACATAAATCCAGATGAAGACACAAATGTGCAAAACCGCTCAAATCCTCGAGGGGGACAGACAAGTACCTGAACATGCTTCCGTGTGTTTATTTACATACGGCAACATCACATTATGTCTGTTAGTATTCGCATGTGTGCAAAAATTACCTGGAAAGTATACACAAGTGTTAGAGATTGTTACCTCTGGGGAGTGGGGATGGAGAGAGAGTAAATCAGACTTTAATATTTACCTTTACGCCTGCTCATTCTAATTTTCAGTAAGCAAGTAGATTACTACACTTATTAATATAATATATGTATTATATATGTATGTAATCTAACATATGTATTATATAGTGTATATAACATGTATATGTATTATGTATAATATGTATATATATGCATGTAATATAATATCTGCATTATATAATATATAATATATAACATCTATATGTATTGTATATATGTATAATATGTATATATATGCATGTAACATAATACATGCATCATATAATAACTTTAAATGTCTTACTTATACTCTGCATTTTACTATAAGGACCAGCATTGCTTTAGACTTAAATACCATAAAAAAATCCTACATGAATTTAATCTTGTATCTGTTAATAGATCCTTGAAACTGAGTCTGACTTGGGCTCCATATGAAGATTTCCTAAAGGCTGGAGTCTGGGGACACTGGGCATCTCACTGCCAAAAAAAAAAAGAGGAAAAGAAAAAGGTGTCCCTGTTAAAGGGATTCTGAAAAGCAGGGCAAATGGCATCAAGAGAGATTTCACGATTTCCTTGGGTTCCTCAAGTGTTGAAAAAATGTCAAGTCCACATAATCATGGCGAGCTTCTGCGCTTGTGTCCTCGCGGCTGTTGCGGAAGTTTCTGTCCCCGCACGATTGCCGAGAGGCCCCTTCCACACTCAGAAGAGTTTTTATCTGGAGGATAAGTTACAGGGCCTTCCCAGCTGTGCGTGGAAGAGTGACACGAACTTCGCTGTGTTCTTCAGGAGGAATCTCACTGAGGACGCCGCGTGTTTCCTCCTCCAGTCCAGATGGCATTGTGGATCTCACATCCTCTCCTGGAACTCAGCCAGGAGATGGCCTCTCCCAGAAGCCATCGCTGAGGATCATAGCAGAGGGGGGGCCCAACTAACTTCTCGCCCTTTCGTCATTGTGGGGACAAAGTTTCACCCATCTTTCCAACTGCCCGTAACCTCAAAATATATCCACTCTAAAAAGGAGACCTTTCTATTAAAAAGTTGAAATATCATTTTGTACTAAAAGTTCAGTAATGTGAATCATTACTCTCATCACTAACATTAGGTTGGAAGGATTTGTTAACAATGGAAGCAACCTAGGGAGTCGTCACCTGTGTCACTGAAATCCTGGCGGGGGGCTCTTTACCTCACGGCGCAGGTGATTCCTACTCGTGGCTGAGGCCTCCCAAAACTGCACAATCCGCTTCTCTGCTCCTGGGTGGGGTTCTTCACCTGCCATCTTCAGAGGACACGACTCCCATTTCGAGTAACCAGTGTTCCCTTGGTCAACACAGGGACACATATATTTTTTAACATGTATTTATTTTGAGAGAGAGAGAGGAAGCCAGGAAGAGACAGAGAGAGGGAGAGAGAAATCCCAAGCAAGAGCTGCAGTTAGAGCCTGACAGGGGCTCGAACCCACGAACCATGAGATCGTGACCTCAGCGGAAACCAAGAGTCTGGCGCTCAACCGACGGAGCCACCCAGGCGCCCCAACATAGGAACATATTGTAACAATGCGAGACACAAGAGAGATCAACCACAGGTAAGGAAAAAATGAGGCTTTTTTGAAAGTAGCAGTTGAAAGGAGCTGTTTGGATTGTTGAGTCTTTATCTATATGTAATTCAGGATATTTCCGTTTATTTTGTCGAGATACTATGAGTTCCTACCACCTGCTTGGCTGTGAACTGGCTGACGTTACATGCCCAGCTACATACTGGATTTTCTCACTCTGTGACTGACATTCAGGGATTCGGAATGAAGAGGCCCAACAAAGTCTTGGAAACCTCTTTTTAAGCTGTGACTACGGAAAGAGCATTGAACTAAGAAAGGTGGCAAGAGTTAGAGCTCTGGTCAGGCCGCAAAGTCACTGCACAGCTGGGCCACCCGCTCGGTGGTTTGGGAAAGCGATTCAGTCCGTAACACCAGGATTTTCTGTTTTCCATAGAAGATAAAATTGGTTCCCAGTTTCCTCAAGCACTCACGTCTCCGTGAATGTTACGGATAAGTAACAGAAGTAATCTATCCACCCAACACTGCACTTTGGCTTAGACTAGAGAGGAAAGTTTGCCCTGCCCTTTCCCCCCTTATTTCATGAAAGATCGACTCAGGGAAAAACCTGAACTGCAAGGCTCAGAGGGGTTCTTTGCCAAAGCTAGTACATAGCAGACTGGAAATTAGCACCCAGGACTGCTCTGCTCCAAAGTTTTGATTTTTGGTAGAGATAACAAATATATGCAACGGAGCACGATGAACAAATAAATGGAATGAAGGCATTGAGCCTCCGTCAGATTTTTGCAATATAATGATGACCAATCCATAAGGTGAGTTCTCAGAACACCTGAATTTCAGCATGTTTTGTAGAATAATTTACCTCTGAAGCACTAGAGATAGGATGATGCGGGTGTGCGCTTGTGTGAGAAGCTTTCCGGTACGACTGGGTAGAAGCACGCCGATTCAAGCTCTTGCGATGCGATGAAGTTCTTCGAGTCCTTACTCCCCTTTGCCGGTGGCAAATGAGATCTCCATTCAGGATTCACTAGAAAATATAAGAATGGGAATGAAATCTTGCAGACACCCAGAATGTCCTTTTCTGGATTCACGGTTAAAGTTTTTTGGGGTTTTTTTGTTTTGTTTTGTTTTTTTAGAGAGAGAGAGACAGAGCACGAGCAGGGGAAAGGGGTGGAGAGAGAGAATCTTAAGATTCCACACTCAGCATGGGGCCAGAGGCAGGGCTCCATCCCAGGACCCCGGGTTCATGACTTGATCTGAAATCAAGAGTTGGACGCTCGACCACCTGAGCCACCCAGGTACCCCCACAATGCAAAGTATTGAGGCATTAACTGCTGTTTTCAGTATTCTCCTCACCACATTTGCAACATAAATGAGGACAGAGAGGGTTTTTTTCAAAGTCATGTTGGCGCGTGTTCTGGTTTATAAGGGAAGGTAACACTGTTCTGTGTTTAATGGTAATTGACCAGGATAGCCAATGGGCACAGAGGGAGATCTCTATGAAGCCAGTTCCAAGTTTAGCTTAGGTTTGCTCCACCATTACCCCCTCTCCAGAGACTGTCTCCTCAGCTTTTTCTAAGACAAAAGGGAATGACAATAGGGACTAAAAGAACTCATCAAATAAGGCTTGAGTTTTGTGCCCTCAAACTGGGAGTTAATTTCCTTTTGTAAACTATGGAGTTCTGTGAAGCCACATGGGAAAGAAAATGTCCATTTGTTGTGAAATTCTGAGATCAATTTCTAGACAATAAACAGATTTCTACTTAATTTACCACAGAAATATTTTATTACCTCGATTTACATAAAGCAGTTTTATTTATCATATACCCAAATATTTCTTTCACAGACTTTTACATTTCTGGGCTTAGTGAAGAAACTCTCCCTTTCTTTAATATGGTTTTCTAGAATTGTTTTTGCAAGGTTAAAAAACGATTTCTATTTTCCTATAGTTTCTTCTATCCAGGATTTATTGTTGTATGTTCTTCTAGGTAGTTCCATATCAATTTTTCATATGAGTAGACACATTATTAAAACATATTCATAATTATGAAAAGTTGAGTATTTATAATATAAAAATTTTTACAAAGACCATGAAAACATACAAGTAACACAGTAGAAAGAACACCAAATAATTTGAATGTACAACTCAGAGTAGCAAATCTATATGAGAAGATTTTAAATTCCCAATGAGAAAAATATGTTGAAGTGATAATAAGTCACTTACCGGATTGACAAAAAAAAAAAAAAAAGTATAGCCAGAAGTAACTCATGTTCCTAATCTTGCTGAAGGGAAAAGGCTACTCTCACAAATTATGGGTAGAAATGTAAAGCACTATTAGATTTTTAGAAATAAATAAGACAGTTAATTTTGAAAATACACATATATTTATCAGCCTAGCAATATTATTCATGGAAATTGACCCAATGAAATCAAATTGTCAGTTTATAAAGGCATAGGAACAAGAACTTGTATTGTTGCCATGTTTGTAGTCACCAAAGATGCAGAAAATTTTAGTCCCTCAACAGAAAATTGACTAATAATTAATCTGTACTAGAAGTATTTGCCTCCGATGCTTCTGAGTGAGGAGCTCAAGATACAAGAAAGAATAGCTAACATGCTCTTAACTATATAAACCCATGACTAAAATGCTCTAAATATAAATTTATGTATCATATGCCGGTAGGGGATTACCTGAGAGTGAGAATTCCTTCTTTATGTGGAAGGGGCATCAGGTAAAAATAGAAAAGGAAAAAAAAACTAAGACTTAATCCTCCAAAACTAATGCATAATATTTTAACCACCCAAACTAATAGCATTACCTCTGAAAGTGAGAACGGGCATGAGGGTGGGATCATTTGGGGAAAAATGATGCTTGTAATGTAGGATTTCCTTTTTTCCCACAAGACCTTACACTAGTTAGGCAATATAAATAAAGAAAATAGTATTTTAAAGAAAATGAAAGGCTAAACCAGTAAGAAAATATGAATAACCAAATCTTTAGTTTATAGGATAGACCAAGGTTGATAATCTCAAAAATGTCAGTAGTCCTTCAAGTGAAAAATTAGGAAATAATGCCTAGTTACCAACGACCTGGAAATAAGAACCTGCAGACTTTACTAATAGTGGGAATAGTATCTGATCGGGCTCACTGTCCTCCCCCAAACCCTCTAGAACAGGTCCACTTTTAACTTAGTGTGTTGATGTGGAAACAGGCTCAGAGAAGTTAAACAGATTTCCCCAAAGTCACCGATATATCTGTTAGGAAAGAAGACAGAAACTACGAAATATACGCTCTGGTTCATTTACATTTCATTTCTCTTCTTAGCTAGTGCCAGTGTCTCTCCCCACCTTTTCTCACCTCTGTTTCTCAGAGGGCTGCTTAATGGCATAGTTTCTCTCTCCTCTCTCCTCTCTCCTCTCCGTCTCCCTCTCCCTCTCCCTCTCTCTTTGTAAGGGAAGAGCTCCTGGAACGCTATAATATTCATTTCTGACCGTCTAACCAATTACTCTGTCTGGACGGGAGCGGGCATGGGCACAGGGATATTTGGGAGAGAGGCATGTGGGTTGGATCCCTGAGTGCTGATCCCAGGAAGAGCCTACTTTGTTAGGAGGACCCAAGCACCAAGAATAGCAAACCTTCAACAGGACCTTCGGAAGCACCAAGCATGGGTCAGAGGCAATTTCGAACTTAGAGGTCATAAGCTCTAAGCTCATTGCCAGGTGACTATGGAATCTGAAGAGCAGCATGAGAGAAAAACCTGAAGGTTCTGGAATGGTGCCACAGAGTGCGTGGGCTTGTGTTCGAATTCATGGGGCTGAGAACATGCACGCGGATGGCAGGGACTAAAGTACAAATCGTAGTAGGGAATCCAAACCTCTTTTTTAGTTTATAGTTCCTTGTTTAAGATGGAAAGGTCTTGGGATGACGTCAGGTTCAGCATGTAAAAGGCTCAGACTGAACTTGAAATGCCTTTGCGCTAGATGGGCTCCATGAACTAACGCTATGACCCAGCAAATATTAATTACTGAGTTACTGTTGGTGTGGCTCTGGAAAGGTCTAGGTGTTTTCTTTTTTCTTCTTCTTCTTTTTTTTTTAATGTTTATTTATTTATTTTTGAGAGGGACAGAGAGAGAGGGAGACAGAATCCCAAGCAGACTCTGTGCCACCAGGACAGAGCCCAATGTGGGGCTTGAACCCACGAACTGAGAGATCATGACCTGAGCCAAAACCAAGAGTCGGACGCTTAACCAATTCAGCCACCCAGCTGCCCCTAGGTATGTTCATTCATGTAATCAATCCTGGCATCTTCTCTCAGGACATTGGGTGTATTAGGGTTACGGGCAGGGTCTAGCTAGGCCTCCAAAGAGTAGAGATTCAAGAACGCAGAGAAAAATTTGGAGGTGGCATGAGATTGAGAACCTTACAGAGTTTAATGGACTTAGAAACAGTATTCTATTCCAAAACATGGAGGCAGGAAGGGCTACACTTTCCATGACTCTCTATGATCCGCTTGAGGAACTTGTGCTCCTCAATGCCACAATCCTGGGGTTTGTGGGTTCGGAGCTCCTGGTTCCCCAAAGGAGAAAACTTCCACCAGAGAACACAGCTAGAATCCAACTTCTCGGGCTTCTTGACCTGAAAGACCAGCAGGTAGGATGCAGAGTCACCACCTGGGCAGGGGAAACTTACCCCAATCCCCTGGGGGAGGGGAGCTAAGGTTGAACAATAGGGCCTGGAGGTGATATTTCTGGCACTTGGGTTATCCACTTGGACTCCTCTAGGAAAATCCTTGCTCAGTTGCGACAGCAAACGGACCCATGTGGCAAGCCCAGCTCTAAAGGAGCGAGGTGACCAGAGGCTGAGTGCCCTCAGGAATCAAGATCTGAGCCCCAGACCGGCTGAAGGTGAGGGAGGTCTGGAACGGATGATGGAGGGATCCAGCGGGTGTTCGTTGTGGCCTCCAAACCGGCCCAGTGGCGGAAGCGGGAGTTCACCTCACCCCCCTAAGTTTTCCCTGGGAAAAGAGACCCCTGTGCAATCCCAGACGAGCTCTTCCAAGAACCTCCATGAGGAGCATCCAAGCAGCAGGAAAGTGGCCTGTGGTGGACCCTGCGATGTGCTACCGACCTGGTCCTTATTCAGAAAGAAAAGACACATTTCCCAGAGATCAGCTTTCACCACATTAAAAAAAAAAAAATCCATCTTTTCTCAGTAACTTAAGATTCCATCTTTGTCACACACTAAATTACCACGGACGTTTGGGTCTAAGTCCAAACTTTCTATTCTACCCAAGCGTCTAGTCACACGCTAATACCGCGTAGTTTCAATTCTAGAGCTTTGTGGTATCAATGTCCAGTAGTCCAGTGACCCTTCATCGTTTTCATTTTTCAGCATCTTCCCAGCTTTTCTTGCATTTTTGTTTTTCCATGTGAATTTAGTATCAGCTTGTTTCAGCTGACACTCCCAATGGGCTTTCTTTCCTGTATCGTATAGGTGACAAGACAACAAACGCTTACTGCTTACTACACGCCAGGAACTGTTCCCAATGCGAGTCTTACCTCATTTGAAATCCAAATAGCCCTTTGGGAATGTCATCACCCACATTTCACACGTGAAGAAACTACAGAGAGGCGGAGGCCAAGGTGGGGCCGGGATCCCATTCATTCAAGAGGTCCCTGCTCTGGGACACTTGGCCCTGGTCTCCGTGAAACGCATAGGGCCTCAGAGCTAACTTTATCTCTGACCTACGCGTACCAGATTGGAGGGAAAGGGACCCCCGAGGGGCAGCAAACGTGTGAGAATGTGTATATTCCTTGTCCCAGATGGGGACGATCTGAGCGCTGGGTAGGCTACGGCCGCAAGTGCGACCACGGCCCAGGGCGGGGCCGTGGCCGTGTGGGAACCAGCCATCCAGGACGTCGGCAATGACCAGTGCTGACTGCTTGTTACCGGACGTGGCCCATTGGGATAGGAGAGGATTAACTAGAAGGAGCTTAGGAACGTCTTTACCACGTGAAGAGGGGTGTGTAAATCTTTCTCCCGGGAATTGCTTATCCCGTGATTCTGGTGACCAGCACGAAGCATCTGCTCAAGATCTCTCGGGTGTGTCAGCTGATCTTTCCTCCACTCCTACAGAAGGCGACAGCCGAATGACAGGGGGGTTGGGAAGTTGAGGGTGACTTCCGGCCTATCCAGAATTGGCTTGAACTATTTCACCGAAATAAGGGACGTACTGAACGCGCCGACCCCGGCCGGGACAGGACGTGGGTGGGTGAGGACTGTCGCTGTGTGACTGTTGTAAGAGGAGCTGCAGAAAGGTTTGCACCGGCCTGTCGGCGTTGGTCACCGATGAGCGTGACACTGATGAGTCTCAGGGAAACCCCAGGAGGGCTCTGTTAGGTCTGATTCGCAGCAAGAGTCTGTGTGCAGGACCAGCAGGGTCTAAGAAGCCCCATGTGAGACTCCCTTTTGTATTCCCTGTTCTAGAGCGTTCCGTGCGCATATCAGGACTTTTGATCTGAGACAGAAAGCACATCCATACGGTTTCTACAGCGAAAAGAGAGTTGGTGTTCATGCCTGGCTTCTCCAAACTTCTAACTGTGAAGCAGCCTTTCCTTCAACGCTGTTGTTATTTTATATCCTTTTCTTAAAATAACCTTAGGTTCCCAAGCACTGTTATGTTGGGTCCTGTGAGTCTTCTATCACAATGGAACCCTGTGCACCCCTGCTGCTACTGGTTTTAAAATCAAAGAGAGGGGTGCTTGAGTGGCTCAGTCAGTTAAGCGTCGGACTTCAGCTCAGGTTATGATCTCACAGTTCACGAGTTTGAGTCCCACATCGGGCTCTGTGCTGACAGCCCGGGGCCTGGAGCCTGCTTCAGATTCTGTGTCTCCCTCTGTCTGTCCCTCCCCCACTCAAGCCCTGTCTTTCTCTGTCTCAAAAATAAATAAACATTAAAAAAAATTTAATAAAATAAATATAAACATTATTAAAGTCTTATAGTATAATCTTAACACCACTACTTATATTGGTAGAGATGGAATATATTAGGTAGATATAATGATAACATTACTATCTCTGTTAACATAAACAAACGGCATACAATGATTTTCTTCTGTCAACAAATATTGAAATACATAGATGAGCAATCAGACCTGATCAGTATTAGATTTGTATTTGAGCAAAGTTCTTGGCACCGTGAGACGAGTTGCCTCCTGACAGTTGCTTCCTATCTCTAGATTGAGTTATTAGTTTGTACTATCTCAGCCAAAGATTTTCTCGTGGAAGTGAGAGAGAAGTATCAGGGGACTTTGATGCTGTCCAGAATTTCCTACCCGAGATAATGAGTCCCTCTGAGAAACGGAGGAGAGGAGGGCCTCATAGGGTACCTGACTCCGCGGGGGACGTGACATTGTGAGCCAAGGAGGAAATTTTAGATGCAACGTTTAAATTTTTTTTGCCTCGTCACTTTTACCCCTTTTCCTCACACTTGGCTCTTCAGTACCCTTCACCATGACAAATACATTTAAATTTGTATCTGTTGGAAATGTTATAGTTAAGGAAAGCCCTTTTCTGTGAAATAAAAGAATACAATCCAAGGTTCTATAAATGGCTACCGGAGATGCTTCCCAGCATATTGCCATTTGACGTAATATGTTGTCACGGGACGCCACCGAATGCAGCCTCTAAGTCTACGTCAGTCACTTCCATCAAAGGCAATTACCTTTACACAAACCTCTTTTATTGGAACTTAATCTAATCTGTTAGCCCTGCAGCTTTTGTGGAAGTAAGCAGATGATTTATAAAACTGTTATCACAGGCGTTCATAAAATTTCATGTCAAGCGTCCACCATTTCTTTGAACCGTATTTCCCAAGCCTGCTTTTCTTGATTTTTATTTACCTCATTGCGATTTGTCCAGTCACCAAGTTTTAAACTATGACAGTTTTCCTGAGCCATCTCTCTCCCTGAATGCTCATATCCATTCAGTTTTTAAGGCTACCCATAACATCTCTTTCACACCTACCTCTTCTTTTCCCTTTTCGCTTCTCTGGCCCTCGCCAGTATATCATTAGCTCTTACTTGGTTTGTTCATTAGTTAGTGACTCTCTGGAGTCTCGCTGCTTAGAATTATCTTTCGCTTTGCTACAAAAGGAGCCCTTCTGAAATATAGGGACTTAAAGTCCTGAAGGGACCCTGATCGCCCACGGAAATACACATTTATTCCTCAGGGTTAATGTTGGTTCTGGACCGGCCTCCGTTTCCAGCTCTCCCCACAAGAGCTTCTGTTGAGTTTACACTTGAAATGCATCAAGTTACTCACCATTTCCCTTAAGCAACGACAAACTGAGTCATCCCTGGAAAATAACTTGGAATGAAGGGGAAGGAGGATAGCCTTTCAAGACAAAATGGCTCCGGCTCCAGCTCGGAAACAATCGTCGCAGGCTTGAAAACTAGAAACCTCATTCACCAT
Organism: Acinonyx jubatus; assembly: GCF_027475565.1. Classification (NCBI taxonomy): domain Eukaryota; kingdom Metazoa; phylum Chordata; class Mammalia; order Carnivora; family Felidae; genus Acinonyx; species Acinonyx jubatus. Next base: position 146,944,586 of record NC_069385.1, on the reverse strand, counting down.
CACGAAGGAGAAAAATTACTCTCGAGGGTTTCCGTGAAAGTTACAGGAGGTAAGAAACACTATCTAGCCTTGTCCCTGACACAAAGTCGATCTTGGATAATGGTGATTTCTCCTCACTATATCTCTCCTTGCCTTTGATGTTCTCTCAGATGGGAGAGTTCATTCTATTAAATGTAATACTGAAATCATCAAGGCTAGCCAAAAGACGCTTCCTAGAAAATATTCTCATGGCTCTTTGGTTTTCTGGCTATTCTCTTACAGCCAGAAGCTATAAGTTCCGGAAGCTCTTTATTCACGATTCTATTTTGCTTGTACTGCACTTACTATACTCTACATTGGATTTTAGTTATTTTAAAGAAAACCTAAAGAGGCAGATGATTAGGGAGTAAATTCTTGGTTAAGAGGATACAATAGAGTGAGAAGGGAAAATTTAGAGGAATTTGGCAAAATGAAAGACGTGAGACACTTGTTGAGGTTGTATGTAAGGGGACAAGGTAGCAGGGGAAGAAGATGGTAAAGTGGGAGAAAAAGAGCCCTTCACCCGACCTATTCCAAGGACATCATGGGAAACCCCTTTGGTGGGAAATCACATCATCTAATGCCTTTATTGTGCATTTACATAAAGTCGAGTATGCAATAAAAATTATTAGACATGAAAAGAGGCAAGACCATATAATCAGTAATCAATATTTAAAAAAAAAAAGGCCATAGAAAGAGATCTCTAGATAACCCAGATCATGAAATCAGTAGATGAATATTTTAACACAACTGTGATTAGTTTGTTGAAAAATATGGACCAACACACACACACACACACACACACACACAGACTCCTGTGAGTTTCACTAGAGACTTGAAACGCAAAAAATAGAATGTACATTCTAGAAATGAAAAGTAAAATAACTGAAAAATTTCAGCCTGAGTTCAACATCGTAACGTAGAAGCAGTGACTAGAAACAGAAGACACCCAACAACAACTGTAACACCAAGAAAAAAGTGAAAACAAATTATGAACATAACCACATACATGTCATACACAAATGGTTTCAGATGCAAATTATTAATTAGGCATGAAAAGAAGTGAAAAAGAATAGGGCAGAAGCAAAATACGAAAAGATGATTGTTTAGATTTCCAATAACAAACATTAACTAACATATTCAAAAATTTCAGAAACTCTAAGATAAACCAAAAAATAAAACTGCATAAAGTTTTTTTTTAATTTTTAACGTTTATTTATTTTTGAGACAGAGAGAGACAGAGCATGAATGGGGGAGGGGCAGAGAGAGAGGGAGACACAGAATCTGAAAAAAACTGCATAAAGTTTTATTTTCTTAGACATGCAACCGAAAGCATGGTTCATGAAAGAAAAAAAATCAATAAATTGGACTTCATCAAAATTGGAAACATCTGCTTTGTGAAAGTCCCTGTTATTTGCAAGCCATATATCCGACAAAAGATTCACAACTAGAATATATAAACAACAGTTAAAACCCAACTATAGAGGGGAGCCTGGGTGGCTCAGTCGGTTAAGTGTCGGACTTTGGCTCAGGTCATGATCTCGCGGTTTGTGAGTTCGAGCCCCACATCGGGCTCTGGGCTGACAGCTCAGAGTCTGGAGGCTGCTTTGGATTTGGTGTCTCCCTCTGTCTCTCTCTGCCCCTCCCCAACCCCTCCCCTGCTTCTCTCTCTCTCTCTGCCCCTCCCTCCCTTGCTCTCGCCTTGTCTCTCTCACTCTCAAAAAAAAAAAAAAAAATTCAACTATAGAAACAATTTGAAAATGAGTAGAAAATATAACTGACATCTCATGAAAATATCTTCGACATTGCTAAATGTTGGGGAAATGCCATGAAATCCTGTCAGATGACAAGACAAGCAAGGGTCCTATAGTTGTGACATGGAGCTTGGGAGCTGCCTGGGGAAACCGATGAAGGTACCTTGTGCTCCTCCCCTTGGTGTTATTGGCTCATGGCAATAACTGTTATTGGCTGTAGGTACACGCCAGGAACCAGAGGCTGGATTCATTCTCACAGTAAAAAGGCCACAACTTCAAGACCAATTGCCAAGACCAATTGCAATTAAAATTGCCACTTGATTAAGTGTACAATAATCCATTTCATTCACTGGGTTCATCTGTCTATGCACAGGCCAAACCAAAAATATTAAGTACGATCGAAGACGATCTTCCAAGTCTTTTTTTTTTAAGTTTATTTATTTATTTTGAAAGAGACAATATGAATGGGGGGAGGGAGAGAGGAAGAGAGAGAGAGAGAGAGAGAGAGAGAGAGAGAGAGAGAGAATCCCAAGCAGACTCCACAGTGTTAGCACAGAGCCCGATATGGGGCTTGAACATATGAACCACGAGATCATGACTTGAGCCAAAACCGAGTTGGACACTTAACCAACTGAGCCCCCCAGGTGTTTCGTGGAAGTATTATTCTCTGCAGTCCTCCCAGGAAGTGGTACAGATTTGGGGTAACTATTATTTTCAGTAATCAACCATTTTCAGAACTTCCGCTTTGCCCTCCAGTCATAATGCCAATTGCTCTGCGGGTCAAAGAATCAACGTGGATTGCTCAGTTGTTGAGTACGGTGTGGTCCATACACCCAGAATCAGGGAAAATGACTACAAATTGGATTTGTGGGTCTTCTGGACCTCCATAAGGTAAGCCTGAATGAAAACAGTAAATGTCCTTTAACTGCTGCAAATCTCAATACTTAATGGTTGACTAAGTAGTCAGAGTCTCCAGGGGGGAAAAGATCAGCTGAGAGCTAAGGTCCAATAATCCCAGAAAGGAATTCCTTTCCCAAGTACCCAATTACTCAGATAAATGGCTGGAGGCACCACTGGAGAAATATAGGTGAAATGCGAACAGTAAGGATCTGTGGTCTTACAGGACACTTTTTCAGGATGCTGGCACCCTCACCCGTGTTCTTCTCCATGCCAACTGTTAATTCCATGATAAACGTAACGTCCTCTGGGCCATCTCACATTCAGGATGTGAGTGATCCAGCTGCACAAGATAAATCCATTTATATTCTAATGAACTTCTAGCAAATCAACTGCACTCACCGCAGCCCATCATTTAGCCCCAATTGTAAAACAGCCAAACATGAAAACATTAGCAGCTGTTCAAACTCAGACATTAATTCCAAATCTGTTGGTAATTCCAGGTTGATAAAACCATCTCCATGTAAAACATTCTCCCTCCCTGGTGTCACCCCCAGAAACCATTCCCACACACATTCACCGAGTTTCTGGTGACAAAAACTAAAGCAAATGCCTGCAGTTCTTGTAGTGTGAAAGCAGTTCCCTCCAAGGTTTCACTTACAATTGCGTCCCCAGGGCACACGGTGATCGGGTGCTCCGCTTAGGAGTAGGGACTGACGAGAACTGTCCTCTTGCGAAGGAACTGCTTTGGTCAAGATCCGCTCAGCTGACCGCTTCACTAGAGAAAAGGAGTCTCGCTCTGTCTTGGAAATCCCCGTGGACGTTAAGGGTTTAGATACGCAGGATCGTCTAAAACCACCAAAGGTCCCCGTTCCAATCCCTGGGGTCCCATTCTTTCCAAATAACGTCCAACGTTTCATCAAAAATAAATCACGCAGGGTTCGGAGCTGTTTTTACTCCAACCACGTCGGAACCACTTTTACTCTCGTTGCTTCTGACAGCGAGTGCATAGGGGTTTCCGCTTCAACTCCGACAGGACGAGGACCGACTGACTATCAATTCAGGGGCTCCCACAACCCCCTCCTCAGGTTTGATCATTTGCTAGAATGGCTCACAGAACTCAGAAAAGCAGCTAAGCTACCATTACTGGCTTAGCGTAAAAGACGCAGCTCAGGAACAGCCAACTGGAGGAAATCCAGAGGGCGAGGCCCCTGGGTGTGCCTCCTGCCTGCCGGTCCGTGTGCTCACCAACCCAGAAGCTCTCCAAACCTCGGTCATTTAGGCGTGGTTGACTAGATCACGAGCCGCTGGTGACCAGCTCAATCTCTCCAGACAGTCAGGACGTGCAGCTGAGACTTCCGACCCCCTAATCCTGTGGCCGCTTCCTCCGGCAACCAGCACCCTTCTGGAAGCTCCTGGGCCCCACCCAGAGTCCCCTCGTTAGCATAATAAACCCGGGGGGGATGGAAAGGAGTTTATTATGAATAACAAAAGACTCTTCATTCCCATCACTCAGGAAATTCCTAGGGTTTTAGGAGTTTTTATGCCAGGAACCAGGGACTAGGATTAAATATCCATTTCTTATAGTACAATATATCACAGGGCTATGAATCTGATTTAGAATTTGATTCAGAAACCCACAGGATCATTCTCTGCAACTTATTTTTTTATATTTAGCCCGACAATGACAAGAAATAAAAGGTTGGCTGAGGACAATCTTTTATTAAAAAAAAAAAAAAAAAAATCCTGGTCCTCTGATCCTGATTTGAGCTGATAATTTGAAGGCTTGAGTTTGTAGTATTATTTCTTCAAACTCTCCCACACACTTCAAGAAGCTTTCCCCAACTCCAGGCTTCGTGCCCTTGTGCCGGCCCTGGAGATCTAGAGGGACAAGCCTTGAATGCAAAGCTTCATTCCAGATACCACAGGAGGTAACTTAATGATGGGAGAGCTGGGGCAAGCTGAGGGCAAAGTACAGGTTACAGCACCGCCCCCCCTTCCTCACCCAGGTGGGACATGTGTGATATTCCTCAGACACTCCTGGCCACCCAATAATGAAAGAGGTTTAAGTGCTGGCCACGGTGATGTGGGAAACTAAGGCAAATGAAAAATTAAATTCCCTTACTGACTACAGCCATGGACAAGTCCTTGAAACCAGCAGAGAAAACTCCCTCTAAGAGCTCAGGTGCCTCGATGATGGCACTTTGTTGGGGACAAAAGAGAGCCTTAGCTTAACATTATCCCAACCCCCAGGATCCTGTAAGTCTACTTGAACCTATAAAAATTCCTTTGGAAGCTTCCTTGATCTCAACTGCCCCAAGTATATGCTGGCAATCATACTCTAAGCTTATGGCCCCTGATATATATCTGAAGGGTCCCACGACTGAGGTTTTACTAAACGGTGATAAATGGTGTTTCTGTAGCAACAGCTAGCCCCTCAAGGTCCCGGAAAAACCTTGCTTCCAAAATTCCTTAGAGACTTACTCAATCCCTGACCCCCTCCCAACCTGAGGATATATAATGAGCTACCCCATGCAGCTCTTCCTGCCCGCGGGTCCTGTCTCCGTGTTTTGATAGAATCATCTTTTTGCACCAAAGATGTCTTCAAGAATTCTTTCTTGTCCGTCAGCTCTGGACCACCCCACCATCACCCCACAACTTCATTAGTGGTACCAGTTCCCATATCTAGAAGGCTTCCCAATTGCTCACAAAATAATTCCTCTTGGTTCGCTTAAATAAAGGAGTTCTCGGGAAGTACCGGGAATTTCACAAGCTCATGAGTGTGCTTTATGTTGAGCTTCCAGAAACAACTCCCAGAACCATGATGCAGAACTGAACCGGCAAGGGATCTGTCTGTGCTCCCTCACCCTGCCTCACCTGAGTCAGAAAGATTCTGGGGCCCGGGAACTGGTGCCAAAGCAACTAGAAAATTCTAGAATCATTTCCCTCTACTGTAATTGGAAAACCGCTCTGACTTCCAGTCCTGAGTCTGTACTATGGAGGAGCTGATCCAAGCTTGGGGAAGCCTGGAGCTTACACAATCCTGGAGGTTCACTTTAGTAAAATAAATACAGAATAAAAAATAAAAAGTAGATATAATAATCAATATGTACTTAGCATTAGAAAAGAAATCACACAAATTACCTATTTCTGAAAGGAGACAAATGCCCTTATCACCACTGAAGGCGGTCAGGATAAGCCACTCTAAAATGTGTCAGTTTGGCCCAAGGATTATTTTTAGCTGAAGACAACTGAGATTCAGCAGATGCACAGAGTCCTCTGCCCTCCCCTCTTCTGCCTAAAATCGGGACATAAATTTCCCTTGGTGAAGGTATCCCCTCTTCCATAACAGGAAGAGGGAGGGCTCTTATCACCGGGACAGACTGAGCCTTGAGATGAGTCTACATAAACCAACCTTTTTATTAAAACAGCCCTTAGTTTCCATCTGTTTCCTCTATATACTTCCTAGTCACATCTCCACAGTTTATTATCCCTTGAAGCCCAAACTCCCTTTCCTTTGTTAAAATAATGTATAAGCCCCTGGGTCTAGCTGCTTCCTAGAGTTTCACCTCTTTTCTGTGAACTCCTATGCACTAAAATATTAATAAAAATTGTATGCCTTTTTTCCCGTTAATCTGTCTTTTGTTATTTTAATTTATATGCCCTCAATTACAGAACTTAAGAGGGTAGAGGAAAATATTTTCCTCCGTGACATCACAGAATCTAAAAAATAATATATCATTTTAAAATTAACCGCCTGATACACGTCTATGCTCTCTGTTTTAGGGATGGAAACTCCTTAGTTAATTTTCCATTTTTTTTAACGTAAAAGTAATTTCAGGTTGCAAGTTTCTATAGACAGAATAGAAAGATAATTGAATCTCTGCTTTAGTGTGGCGTGGCTGATCAAATTTTACTTGTTATAAGTTAACAGAAATAGTTTAGAAGTTTCCTGTTGCCTTCACAACTCATTATCAAGAAGGCTTGTAAATCCTTACTGTTGTTTCACATTTGGGGAAAACCTGTGGTCATTTCCATTTTTACATGTTGTGTAAGAATTGGGGGGGGGGGGGGAGGGATTGCAAGTTTTCTTGTGAAACAGTTAATGACATAATAGCATTTCATTAATCATGCTTCATGCAAATATTAGAGTGACATTTTACTACTTTTTACTACTTTTTACTACTACATTTTACTACTTTTCTGTTACCTTCATTGACGTTAATATTTTCTTCAGATATTAAGAATGCAAATCACTTTCAAAGATGCTCTTTGATTCACGCCTCTTTGTTAATGGGAATATTAAAAACAAATCCAAGATCCTGTTCATATTTCTATTCAGATTTTATCTGAAGAAAGTACAATTTCAATGATTCACGCACCCAGCTTTTTTTCCCTCAGATGTCATTAATTAATTTGCCTGACGGATTTTCTGTAATTGTTTTCTAATCAACAAATTCAATGATGACAATGGATGATACTCTGTGTTGATGCACATCAGAGATCTATGACTTCTCACTTGTTTTTCTTGACCAGTGCGAAACACCTTTCCAAAGTAGACTTGAGTTCTATTAGCTTTGTGTTGAGATTCTCTTTTATGTCTCTGAAAATACGACCCTTCATCAACTGGGGTCCTGCCAGTGATCACGAGCTCGTGTTCCGAGGCTTGAGCAGCTGGGTCACGGCTCCTCTCCGCACATGCCGTGGGTTCTGGCATCGTCGGGCGTCTTCACATCCTGCCCTGCTCCACGCGGACATCACGACACGGGTGAGGCAGGCAGCAGGGCCAGAAGCCGTCTCTACACCAGGAGGCCACGGCCCAGAGAGTTCTTGGTTTTGTGCGAGAAAGAATTCAAGAACAAGCCACGTAAAGAAAGGGACAACGATTTAAGTATAGAAGTAAGCAGCGATCTTTCCTCCCAGATGGGGAAGAGGACCCCCCCCCCCTTTGCCTCCAACAAAGGGTTTTATAAGATTTCTTCAATTAGCTAAAGTATAGGGAGGGGCTTACTCTTTAACTCCGGTTTATCACTTCAATGGGGCGGTTAGTTTTTCTATTGTCTCGCGGTTGTGGAATGACCCACAAGAGCAGTTGCAAGAATGTCCAGCCTTTGTGGCTTTTACTGCCTGAGGGAGTGGGGTCTTGAGCTTCTCCCTGAGTCGGACCTGGGGACTCTTTATATGACCTGTTGACTTTTATGTTAAGGATCAGCATAAAACCAAAATGGCTTTACTTTGGTCAGCTTGTCTCCCTAGGAGAGTGGGAAAGAGAGTGTGGCCTTAACTAATTATGGATAAATTATTTTTTGGAAATTTTACAAAAACATATGTTCATGTGTACACATTGCTGGGATCCCTCCCAGGGTCTTTTAAAAAAAAATTTTTTTTTAATGTTTATTCATTTTTGAGAGAGAGAGAGTGAACAGGGGAGGAGCAGAGAGAGAGGGAGACAGAATCAGAAGCAAGCTCCAGGCTCTGAGCTGTCAGCACAGACCCCGACATGGGGCTTGAACTCACAAGCCTTGAGATCATGACCTGAGCTGAAGTCAGAGGCTCAACTGACTGAGCCACCCAGGTGTCCCCCTTCCAGGGTCTTTGAAGGTGCCTGTGTGTCAGTGATGGATATGAGGATTGCGAATGATCAGTTTCATGGTAAATCCACCTCTGATGTTCCCCTGAAGCCACCCACACCAACAAAAAATGTGCTGTTTATGACAAATTCAGCTCAAATCTGATTCGAGATTTCTGATTCCAGGCAAGACAGAATAGTTTTCAGGAGTCGAGAGCTAGAAAAGCCACAAGAAATACAACAAATCATTTGTGTAAAATATCAGAGAGCTACCGAAGGAACAAACACAAAAAATACGTGTTCAGTGTAATAGTCCATGGAATAAAGGGGCACCTGGGTGGCTCAGTCAGTTAAGTGTTTGACTTTGGCTCAGGTCATGATCTCACGGTTCCCGAGTTGGAGTCCCGCATCGGGTTCCGTGCTGACCGCTCCGGGCCTGGAGCCTGCTTCGGATTCTGTGTCTCCCTCTCTCTCTCTGCCCCTCCCCCACTCATGCTCTGTCTCTCAAAAATAAATAAATGTTTAAAACATTAAAAAAAAAAAATACAGTGTATAATATATATAACATATAAAATAAAAAATGTGAATGGATTCTTTATGTTATCAATAAGGCTTCCAGCGGGAGGAAACCTTATCCATATACTATTTCACATTTTATAGGCTATTAGTAAAATTTCAGGGGAGTCAAAAGTTATGGGTGAATTTTTGACTGCACATGCCGGCACCCCTAACCTCCAGCATTGTTCCCAGATCAACTGTACAATAATACATCTTCTAATGCTATTAGCATTAGCATTAGAGCTATGCTAATAAGTAGATTTCTAGAAAATGAGTCCTTGTGGTAAGAAGGGAGACTCATGACTCTGGGTAACAGAGGAAAAATAAAACAAACATGGACGAGGGTAGGACATCCATATGAATCAGCCAGTTTCCTAACACATTCTGTTTGAACCTCTCCAAGCCCGGTTCACCAGCTACATATCTGTGGAGATAATGGCTCGCTCTCATAGGGCAATAGAGATAATCAGGATTATTGAGGAAATAATCCTTTCAAAGGACAGCAGGGCATCTGTCCGGATAATAAATTCAGCAGACTCTTCCCCATTTCAGGACGAGAGAAGTGGGCATTGCTTGGTAATTTCTACGTTTCAGGACTTGTGAAACAATTTCAGTTTATCTACACTTGATCCATTCTGCAGAATAAATATTTATTTTTATTTATATTTCCTTTAGGCCTCGCTTACTTTCTTTTAAACTGTAATTTCGTTCATTTAAATTACAACCTGTTGAAGATAAATAAGTTATAGCCTGTTAAGAAACAGTGTAAAAAAAAAAAAAAAAATGCATGCGGTAGTACAATTTTGCCCTGACCATCCCCGTCCTTACTTCTGTTCTGTCCAGAAGCAATCACTGCTATTAATTTCAAAAAATGTTTCAATGTACACAAAATCTTCTTTTCTTTTCTTTTCCAGTTTTTCTTCATACCTTTCCTCCTTTTCTCTCTGTGGCTATTTTCCTCTATCTCCAGGTTATTCATGTTAATTACCTAAGAAGTAGCCTTTGCTATTATTCCAGAGAAAAACAAACATATTTTCTCATCAACTCTCATACCAACAATACATTTAAAAAAATCATGTTCAGGGTGTTTTAAATCATTATTTTACAAAATTATGACCAGGTTATGTGCATTTTTCTGCATTTTGTTTGCTCATTCAGCAATATCTCAGGAAAACATCTCCAAACCATTTGTTAGAGCCATCATTGCTTATTCTAGATGGATGAATATTTCCCATTCTGTGACTATGTTAATTATTTAGTGAGTTTACTATTGTAAAATACTCTGTATTTTTCTCCATCTCCGGCCATTAAAATATTTCTACATCAAGCATTATTTTCCATTTGTCCTTATATACAATTAGATTTCTCTCCTTTTTTTTTTTTTAGAAGTTTATTTATTTATTTTGAAAGAGAGAGAGAGAGAACACAAGGGAGGGGCAGGGAAAGAGGGAGAGAGAATCCCAAGAAGGCTCCATGCTGTCAGCGAAGAGCCCCGATGCAGCACTTAAACTCACAAACCGTGAGATCATGACCTGAGCCCAAATCAAGAGGCAGACACTTAACTGACTGAGCCACCCAGGTGCCCCGTTAGATTTCTATGAGAGAGATTCCAAGGACCAAGGACGGACAGCGCAAGGTTGAGAATTTGTAGTATTTAGAGGTCATTGCCATATTTTCCCCCAGAAAGACTGTAACACTTTGCATTTCCTCCAGTAATCTGTGAGTAACCTTTTTCCTTCTTTCCCATCAGCAGTAGCCTTCAATTCTCTGTTTGCTTGCAGTCTGATGAGTATGAAGAGTTTTATCATCGCTATTTTAATATATACTTCTCTATTTGAGAATTTGGTCATATTTTCTTATATTGGTCATTTGGATTTGCTTAGTCTCTATATTGTTAATTCCTATAATTTGTCCTTTTCCTATTGAGCTATGGGGTGGGTCCTCAAATTTGTTAAAAGCTTGTGGTTTTTTTCTACTTAATAGATCCAAATATTTTTTTCAGAATTATAAATATATGTTTGTCAAATCTATTCATCTGGAAAGGAAATTGACATGAGCCTACATATTATCTTCCAGCTCTTCTCAAAAGTAAAATATATATTCTGTAAATATATATTCTGGCTAGAGTAAATACTGCAATTTAAAAAAATTAAATCTTACAAGAACATCTATGCAATCTTGAGTCAAAGAAGAGCTTAGTAATTAAGCCTAGAAAATTTCAAATCCATGAAAGATGAGGGATATATTGACTCTATGTTCATTGACTCTGTGTTAATTTTTAAAACTACTTTATGTAAAATGTATTACAAAAGAAGTTAATAAAGCAGTGTTCTTAAGACAAATAGAGGTCCATTTAGAGAATTTACATGTGGAATAAAGAATTCCTTTCTGCATGCCTTTAGAGAACTCATGAAGAGTTAACAAAAGAAAAGAAATCTTAGTTCCACAGCACAACATCAAACTTTGATAACAAACTTTAGTCCCCATTGTCATTACTTCTGTCTTAGAAAAAGTTGAGGATTTTGTCCCTAGAGGAAGTTTGCTGAGCAAATCAAGAGCACAGAGATCTCCTCTCTCTCTCTTCCCATTGGGTATGCGGTTGAATACTATAAACTGTGGGGGAAGAGTTTGCAATTCAGTGTTTGAGATTTCTACCAGAGACCAAAACAAGCACCAATATTGAGAGAGGAAGTACGGCCATACTTCTATCTGTTTCTTGCAAAACCGGTTAGAAAAAAATGATCTGAAAATACCAGTTGATGCCCTAATTCCAAACGGTGTGATGCCACAACACCACATTCTGGTCATCTGTGATTGTGAGTCCTCATCTTCCAGCTCATTCTGAACGGAAACCTCATGACCTACATGAAGCGTAACTAAAAGAAGTTGAATGAATTTCATCGAATCGGCTACACAGCTCAGTAACACACCTGTGAACTTGAATTCTACTTGGATGCAAGCCGTCTTGGTCACAAAAATAGATTGCTCTGTCTCCAATGCTTAAAATGGAGGTAAGTAGAATACAGATCAAAAAATTCCTAAGCTCACGGAGTATTACTTCGTAATATACACACGCTTACTATGTTGTAATACTATCATATCCTTACACACTGAGTATCATATTACTTATACTTGGTAAAATGTGAGTGTTCTAAGCACCCCATTTCATGGACTGTTTACATTTCACATCTCAGCTGAGACCAAACGATGTGCTAGGAAGAATATAATTCATTCTGCTTCAGCTTCTATGAACGTTTATATAGGATGTTATTTTGAATACATTTGTAATCTCTATGGGAAATAAGAACTTTAGAGCACGTCAATCCTGGCTCTAATCTTCAGTTTGCTGCTTGCTAGCTCTAAGACCTTGGGCAAGGAACATCTCTGAGCATCTAAGTTCATTTTCTGCCTGCAAAAGTAATCTTTCCTAAACAGGAGAAAAATTTAGCAAACTTCTTTGTCAATTATGCTAAGCCAAACTATAATGCATTAGCTGTGTGAAAATTAATCCCGGTGTTCATCCTTACACTCCAGCAAGAAGATGGAATCTGTGTGATATTTGGAAGCCTATCTCTTAGGCATATGAGATGATTTGAGAAACCTTAAAAGTAAACAGCTTTTATGCCCGAAGGAAATACCGACCCCACAATGTTACAAAGGATAAAACTAACATCTGAAGCAATTAACTCACTTCCCCAACTGTAGGACGACTTACTGGCAGATTGGGAAGGAAAACTCTTGTTACCTCTCTTGTCTTGATCCTCTGCCCATTCTGTAGCTCGTAGAGATGCTTCCAAGACTCTGTCAAACCTTATCTTTTTGAATGTTTGAGCTCAGATACGGGAGGAGAGAATTCCACAGTGAGATGACCAATATGAGGTCAACCAATGTACAGGTTTACAAAGAGATGATCATGCGTATTCATCTGGGCAAGTGCTCCCGACTCCGGGTTCAGGCATTCTAAGAGGATCACAGATAAAGTTTGCCAGCATCCCCTCAGCAGCTTCTAAAATTCTCCTTCCATTAACTTCTGCTTCAACCCAGATGTGCTCTTTTCTGATCCCCTTGGTAGCTCGCATAATCAAAATACTTTACTTTGCTGCCCTGTTGAATGCTTGTTACTCACAGGGAGAATAGCATTAGCTTGAGATGCTGTCCATGCAGCTTCACTCCAGACCAGGGGAATCTGCCCAGTGGCCTTTAAGGTACCAGCCACAACCACAAGCTCCTGGCTTGTGTGTCAACAATCGGGAGCAAATCTGATACAATTGCAGAGATGCAGATAAGAACTTCCTAGGTTTTTGTCTGTCTGTTCTACTTGTTGGCAAATAGTGCGATCCTAACACTGAGAACATGAAGCGGAATTGGAATCACGGAAAGCCTCTGGGAGGAATAGTCAGCTGAGGTCAGATGGAGGTGACATTTGAGAGAAGGGGGTGTTTCTGGGGGAAATTTGGGTACAGCAGCACCAAGGAGATTGCTCCATGTGGGGGGAAAGTCTGTGAGATTGAGGTTGGGGATGTGTGGGCAGAAAACTAATGGATGGATTTTGAGACGATAAAAGTATATTACAAGTCAAATACACAGTAGCCTTGACACATAGCTACCAGGTTTCCTAAGGTGTGATCTACATTAGAGCAAAGGAGGGCAAAAGACATTTTTTAAGAATGAAGACATTCTAAAATTTTAGCAGGTATGCCATAAGACTTCATATTAACTTAAAAAAAAAAAAACAAGCAATAAAAACACGGCATTAAGTGAAAATCCCGTGAGTTAAAATTTACGTTCAGCTTTACGACGTGGATGGGCTAGAACAGCTTATAACGTGCACGCTCAAAGCCACGGGCAGAATTGTACTTTTGTTCTGCATCCTTCCATTTTTTGAAAGCTGGACAAGCTTCATGCACAGCGCGACTTTTGTTTTCATTTAATTACCCAAGCACTTCAGAAAGTATATGCTTGCTACAAGTTGTGCTATTTCGAGCCAGTTTTCTTGTTTGTTGTTGACACACTCCCTGCACTGATTTCCTGTGGCTGAACGGCCCCTACTGCAAAAGTTTGATTCGGTTCATGAGGTTCAGCTTGGAATTGTTGTATGTTTGCTCTTTACGGCTTCTATTGATGGGGAAAACGCTAATACCCCAGAGCTCGCTCACCGGCTCTCTCCTGTCACACACACGCATACACACACACCGGCCCCTCACATCACAGTCCAAATGTCCAAAAATAAATTTGCTGATCCAACATGAAATATATTATAGTTATATATTTTTAAATAATTCCTCCCTAAAGGAATCCACCTTTTGCTACCGTAAGGATTGACTTGAGTCTTTCTCACTAAATATCTAAACCAAGGTAATAAGACTCGTTAATGGAATGTTGACATGGGACTGTAGCAAAGAAAACACTGGGCATTTACAAATGACTCGCGTATTTAAATACATTGCAGTTGAAGGATAACTAGCCAGCCAACTCTGTGTCCAGCTCTCAGCTTTCAGGTTGTGCCTGTATCAGCTAATTTCATCAGAAGCACTCCTGAGACCGTGCGGTGCACTTTTATACAATTCGATTCTATGTGGTTGGAAATATGTAAAAAGCAAAGGTAAACTGAAGTTCTTTTATTTTACTCAAAAGGCCCTCACTTTATGAAATAACCCAAGAGAATAATCCCGGAAATAACATTCTTCTTTGTCTCTTTACAACGTCATTCACAAATGTTTTTCAAGAAAAATCTTTTAAACATTTTTTAACTTTTTTTTTTTTAAGAGAGAGTGAGAGGGGGTGGAAGAGGGGCAGGGACAGGGAGACACAGAATCCCTTTCAGCCTCCAGGCTCTGAGCTGTCAGCACAGAGTGTGACTTGGCTGGAAACTCACAAAATGTGAGACCACGAGCTGAACCGAAGCCCTAAATCTTATCCCACGGAGACACCCAGGCGCCCCTAAAGAAGAATCTTTTAGTTAAACTGGAGTTCACCATTGTTTCCCATACCTTTAGAAACAAAAGTAGAATGTTTCCATGTAACAGTAACAAACAGAACACAAGAGAACAGGCAAAGTTGACCTGGGAGTCAAAAGGTTTCAGGCAAGAAACCCGAAAATCGCATGTTTACCGTCTTTTCCTAATTCTAAAATACCATTAATTGCAAGATAATGGGCTTTGATTATGACAGCCGAAAACAAAAGATGCAGCACCACCATCCACAACAGTCCTTGGAGGGACTCCTGGGGCGCTCAGTGGGTGAAGCATCTAACTCTTGATCTCAGCCAAGGTCTTGATTTCACGGTCTGGAGTTCAAGCACCCCTCCCTCCCTCCCCACCTTGGGCCCCTTCACTGGGTGTGCTTACAGAAAAAAACAAAGAAACAAACACATAGTTTGTTGAAAATTCTAAATACATCTGAAAGTGTGTTCCACATTGAAGAAGAGGAAGAAGGAGGCACCAGCTGCAGCACTTTGTGAGGGAATAGATCTGTGCTCTGGGCAGCTGGGGGGGGGGGGGGAGGGAGGGGGGGCAAGCTCTGAAGAGCTCCCCCTCCCCCGTGCTGCTTTCTAAACTTTCCACACTAGTCACTCAGCTCATGTCTGTTTTGTGTTCTTGATGCTTTAGCATCCTTTAAAACTATTTATCTAGAACCCATACAGGGAAGAAGGATGGTAAGACTTAAAAGGAAAATCACATTGGCTGCTGAAGCTGTTTGACACGAGGCAAACAACTGCATACATTTTCCTTCCCGAGACATACTGATGGAACTTTCGCAGCTTGGGTTGGGGTTGAACAGAGCCGGCCTGGAAGAAAGTCCACTGATTCACTGTGCTCCTCAGAGTCTCACGTGGATGAAATCCGAAAGGGCTACTACAAACAAACATGAAATAATAGAATAGAAATAGAAATCTGAAAATCCAAAGCAATAATAACAACTGACATGTAATTTATCCTGACACCCGCTGTCGGCCGCATCTGGTTGCCCTGACATGATACACCTGTCTTTTTTGAGGAGGAACCAGCTGTGCCCTCAGGGGGATCAAAGTCTTCCACGAAAGGAAGGTCAATCTGAGAGTAAAAGACAGAGAGTAAATTTTATTTACTGACTGATTGATTTACTTATTTGTTTCATTCATTCATTCATTCATTCATTTATTTTTTAGACAGAGAGAAAGCGTGAGTTGGGGGAAAGGGGCCAAGGGAGAGAGAGAGAGAGAGAGAGAGAGAAACTTAAGCAGCATTCATGCTCATCACAGAACCCGATGTGGGGCCTGATTCCACAACCCTGGGACCATGACCTGAGCCGAAATCGAGAGCCAGGCATTCAACCAACTGAACCACCCAGGTGTCCCTATGTCTATCTACTATTTCTTTTTTAAATCGATGGGATCCTGCTCCACAAATGTTCAATAATCAACTTTTTGTCACTTAAAGATACTGAACATCATTTCACATCTATATCTGTGCCAATGCATCTCGATTTAGCAGATGAGAGCAAGAGAGGGGATATTTTGGGGTGGGTTAATTGTCTATAAAATACATAAAGCAAAGTTAAAATACACATTGCTAACATTTTGATGAACAAGAATAACATGAAAAGTTTACATTCTGGTATTGCTAAAGTAGCCAAATAATTTCGCGTGTTCTGTTGAGATTTTTGGCAGGTAGAACGGGCTTGGTCACACCTATAGGTCACGCAGGGCTCTATGGAGCTTCTGCCCAGAGCACCTCAGGCTTCCTGTGTCACTGTCACCCTCTCCTGAACGTGGTGGCTGTGTTTGGGTGGACCAGACATGCGCCAGGCAGCTGACACTAAAAGTGACACGTTACTTCGTAGCCGATGGTTACAATGACCCCTGTGTCTCAGGCTGATGTTTTGGGAGTTAAGGAGGAAATGGGAAGGTGACTTTTCAATGGACAGAGCCA
This sequence comes from Acinonyx jubatus, assembly GCF_027475565.1. Classification (NCBI taxonomy): domain Eukaryota; kingdom Metazoa; phylum Chordata; class Mammalia; order Carnivora; family Felidae; genus Acinonyx; species Acinonyx jubatus. The sequence continues at coordinate 146,927,880 of NC_069385.1, read as the reverse complement.
TTTCTCATTGGCAACCCAAGGAAGTTTGGGCAAATCATATGTAATTCCTCTCTGAGCACCTCGGAGACCTTGAGTCGTGAAAGCGCCCTTCATCTGCACTGCTCTGTTTCTGGGGCCGGTGTTGAGACAGTTGTGTGCAGCTATGTCTCACATCGAGACAACCTAGACAAGCATTCTTATTTTCACTGTAGACACGAAGAGACTGAAGATCAGAGGATCAGAAACATTCCCAGGGTAATGTGACTGGACAAGGTATGATCCCACCACACCTGTTGGACTTCAAGTTCCTCATTATTAAAAACTCCTATACGAATTCTGACCTTCTAAAAGTAAAAGGATATAATTCCTTAAATTGAGTCTGATAAGTTGCTAGGTACGGTCTATTTTTTTTTTTTTTTTTTTTTTTTTTTTTAGGGTAGGAGGGGTGAGATTTAAACAATTTTGACTACTTCGTACTAACAGGGAATGTCGTGGCATTAAGGAGAAATTAGAATACATTCCAGTGGCAGAAACTATGCCAAGTTCTACCTAATAGTAGGTACCTAGGCAGAAAGAACTGAGAATAATGAACTTGCAAAGTGATAAAAGGTCGAAGGATAAACTCTGCAAACGTGGAAACTGATGATATGCTATAAAAAGTCTTGAAATTCATTCTGCTAATAGGCTGTTACAAATATAAAAACACTTTTGAAATACTTGGGAAGATATTTATATTTTTATCAGTACTTTTTCACATTATGGATGCTATCAGTCTGTAACGTAGGCAGATTATTAGCAAAGTAATTATGACCAATCGACAGCAAATAAGTGTGTAATTATTACCTTCATGACTGTTTCTACTGCAGGGAACCAAGAGCTGAACCACCGATCATGAAGGGGGTAAACGCGAGCACCCCCCGGGAGTTCATCCTCTTGGGTTTCTCAGATCGACCGTGGCTGGAGCTCCCACTCTTTGTGGTGTTCCTGGTTTCCTATGTCTTGACTATCTTTGGCAATCTGGCGATAATTGCCGTGTCTCATCTGGACCCCAAACTCCACACCCCCATGTACTTTTTTCTTACCAATCTGTCACTCCTGGACCTTTGCTACACCACAAGTACAGTTCCACAAATGCTGGTCAATTTATGCAGCACCAGGAAGGTAATTAGTTATGGCGGCTGTGTGGCCCAGCTTTTCATGTTTCTAGCTTTGGGGGCCACTGAATGCCTTCTCCTGGCCGTCATGTCCTTGGATAGGTTTGTCGCTATTTGTCGGCCTCTCCGTTACTCAGTCGTCATGCACCAGAGGCTGTGCCTCCAGCTGGCGGCCGCATCCTGGATTAGCGGCTTTGGCAACTCAGTGTTGCAGTCCACCTTGACCCTTCAGCTGCCGCTCTGTGGCCGTAAAGAAGTGGATCACTTCTTCTGTGAAGTCCCTGCTCTGCTCAAGTTGTCCTGTGTGGACACAACAGCAAACGAGGCTGAACTATTCTTTATCAGTGTGCTATTTCTTTTACTACCCCTGACCCTCATCCTTGTATCGTATGCTTTTATTGCCCGAGCAGTGTTGAGAATCCAGTCGGCCGAAGGCCGGAGAAAGGCATTTGGGACATGTGGCTCCCATCTAATTGTGGTGTCACTCTTCTATGGCACTGCTATCTCCATGTACCTGCAACCACCATCCCCCAACTCCAAGGACCGGGGCAAGATGGTGTCCCTCTTCTATGGGATCATCGCACCCATGCTGAACCCCCTTATATACACACTTAGGAATAAAGATGTAAAGGGAGCATTTAAGAGGGTGATTGTGTGGGTCTTCTTAATCAAGAAATAGGAATGCCCGAATGATAAGCCTTCCTGGATTGTTCTCAATGCGGGGCTTGAACTCATGACGCCGAGATCATGACCCGAGCTGAGATCAAGAGTCAGATGCTTAACCAACTGAGCCACCCGGGTGCCCCTCAAATGGTAGGCCTTCTTAAAGACTTGAGGTTTATGAATTTTAATAATTTAATTGTCTCTAAATTGCTTTATTCTCACTGCTCTTAGAACTATTATGGTGCTCTCCCTCAAATACAATGTCATAGATAGAAAATTGCATTTATGTTGTACTTTTTATATATATTCACTGTACAAGTGCCACTAACTGGTCTGTTATGGTCCCCTAAAGTAGCATAACCTTAAAATATTTAACACCCTAAGCTTGATACCCCTGGTTTGTATGCTTGGGGAAGAATTAGACTTCTGAGAGACTAGAATAAAAGCTTAGTAAACAAAACATTTTTATACACATGCAAATACCTTCATACACACTCAGCTCCCCCACTCAACCCACACTCAGCCAGAATACACCCACCCACACTCAACCCATGCTTCACAGGAAATTTAACAGAAGTCCATAAAACCATTCAAAGCCCTCTCCTCTTAACTGTAGATATAAGGTTCATAGCCCTAGCTTAAATTATTAACACTCTTCCCACATCAACATAATCCTAAAATGCTCGATGATATTCCTTCCAGTTTTACTGCACCTTCTACTCCCCTGCTTCTACACTCACCCCTTCTGAAGTGTCCTACTCTATTCTGTCAACTGTAGCTACATTTTACACCTGAAGCAAATGTTTTTTGATGAAAAGTTTTTTCATGATCATCCTACTATCTATATGATCTTTCTCTTTTTAAACCCTAAGGCACTTATAGACTAAATCATGAAAATAAAAATAGCACAGCATGTAATAACATTCATGACTTATTTGATGCACTTTTCCTCAAGCAGGAAGCAAAGCTTATGAATTCCATGTTAGTTCCCTTGAGGTGGCTGTAATCTGTGCTAATTCCATACGGCCCTCAGAGATCACCACAGTGCTGAGGAAAATACTTAGACCCTGTGAGGTGGTTATTTGGTTATAATACAGCGTGACAATCTCATGATTGTCATACTGCCGTCATTTGAATTGCTTCCTCACTATCCTTCTTTTCCAATTTTTTTCTTCCACCACGTATACCATACAAAGAGAAAAGACAACCAAGAAACACAATTAGCACATTTCTTAAGAGCTCCCAATAACAGCATCCATTTGTGTCTCAGTGTCATTCCAACACAACGCAGTGGTTCTTAAAGCTTCCACAAGTATCAGCACCGCCTGGAGGGCTTTAAAATCCCCCTGGTGGGGGGACACACCCAGCTGCCAGATTTTCTAAGGTCTGGGGGAGAGCGGGGCCTGGAAATGTGCATGTCTAATGATTGCCTAGGTAAGGACTACCAGGGGACCACACTTTAGAGACTGCTGGGCTAATATCTAAAGTGAAGATGTTTTGCTGAGTTCCTATCTTTTATCGCCATCAGTGAGAACTATAATTAAAAGGGAAAACGGAAGCAAAACACTAAGAGAATAGATTGAAGTATGAGAAGACATTCCCCAGTGAAACGCATTCATATTTTGAAGTCCAAATAAATAATATACTGGACTACCAGAGATTAATTTTGATATGATCCCAAAGTCAGTGTCAGTAACCTTTAAGAATGATCAGGAAATAGCAGTGAAACCAGGGATGGAAATTGAGGTATTTCACATTTTTAAAACTGAGCCAGTGATTGATTCAATACGTGATATAATGGTTTTAACGTGATTTATAACAAAATTCTACAAATATTTCACTATCGTTTTTGTGATTATTTTAAAAGTATATATTATATATTAAATACATATTAATATAAATATATGATAAATATATGACATGCTAATAAAAGGATATGCTATATAAATAATTATTAATATTACTTGTTAATGTATGGTATACTTATTTTGATTATTTAATATATTATCTTATGTAGTGTATTATTTTTAATGTAATATAGTATTCAATGTATTCAGTATATTTTTTAATGTATTTAGTGTATGACTTAAAATATATATTATAAATAAGTAGAATCCATTCTGGATTTATTTAGCATAGCAAATACTAGACTACCTGTATCTATTGTTAGGGAATGTTAGATGTGTGTCACCGATCTCCATTTCTGAGTAGAATGTGCACACTTCCCATAGTATTGCATAATATGGAGCAGTGATGACCAAGGTGGTACAGCAATTCTATCTGCTCTTGTCTGTGGGATGACCGGGTTGTCCGTGGGGTGACGGGACTGTCTGGGGGTGACGGGATTGTCCGTGGGGCGATGGGATCGTCCGTGGGGTGACCGGGTTGTCCGTGGGGTGACGGGACTGTCCGTGGGGTGACCGGGTTGTCCGTGGGGTGACGGGACTGTCCGTGGGGAGACAGGATTGTCCGCGGGGTGACCGGATGGATGGGGGCGTGGCCGGGGCAGTGAAAAGATGCGCTTAAGGCAGAAGAAAAGGCACAGAAGCTTACGGGGTACCCTGCAGGGGAGCTGTGGGCAGGACAGCAGAGCGGAGGCTGTGTGCCCCGAGGCGTTGGTGAGGGGCCACAGTCCGGGAGCTTGGGGCCTGAGGGGGCTTTCCCCTTTTTTGGTAACTGCCTGGTCTAACCAGCCCATAGGTTAGCTGGGGCCTGTGGCCCTTTCAGGGTGGGTCGTGTCACCAGCCTGTTTGCATGCAGCTCGGTCAGCTTGGGGTGGGGGGGAGGTGAGAGCTCCTTCCTGCAACAGTTGCTCTATCTCAATCGTTTTAGGCAACGAAAGGAAGGTGAAAGATTCTTCCTGAACCTTCTGTTTCTCAAAAATAATCAGTCTATGGGGCACCTGGGTGGCTCAGTCGGTTAAGCTTCCGACTTCGGCTCAGGTCATGATCTCACAGTCTGTGAGTTCGAGCCCTGCGTGGGGCTCTCTGCTGCCAGCTCCGAGCTTGGAACCTGCTTCGGATTCTGTGTCTCCCTCCCTCTCTGCCCCTACCCCTGCTCATGCTCTGTCTCTCTGTGTCTCAAAAATAAATAAAAACATTAACAAAAATTTTTTATAAATTTAAAAATAACCAGTCTAAAATAATCCACATGCCAAAGAGACACTTTTGAGGGTGGCAAATTTTGCTCCCTCACACAGCCAAGAGAAACCAAAAACCTCGGGGAGGTAAGATTTGTGTGTGTAATTTGGAAAGGGGAGAGAGACAAAAATAAACAAGGTAAGTGTGTGACAGGTTAAAGAAAAAAAAAACAGGAAAAAGCGTAGGGAGGTGGCGCACTTTTCAGGCATTCCTGAGAATGGGACATTTCAGCCGGGGGGCCATGAGGCCGGGGGCGGATGGTGGGAGTCGGGTGGGGGAGGGAGGGGGTTGGTCCGGACTGTAGATGCCAGAAGCTAGGGTGTGTTTGGTGTCAGAGGGGAGCGGTATTTGCCGCCCCAAAACATGCCTCTCAGGCATAAGGATTATACTGAGCTGGGTTTTTGAAGAAAACAATTTTTTTCTCTTTGAAGTGTATCTAGTTTGAGAGAGACAGCACAAGTGGGGGAGAGGGGGTCAGAGACAGAGAGGATCCCAAGCAGGTTCCTGGGCGTCCACGCAGAGCCCAATGCTGCGGGGCTTGATCCCACAAAACCGTGAGATCATGACCTGAGCTGAGATCAAGAGTCAGAGGCTTAACCAACTGAGCCATCCAGGCGGCCCGCGAGGTAGTGATTTTTAAGAAAGTGCAGCCTCAGGAGAAGCTCTGAAAACTGAGTAAAAGTTACCCTTTTGTAAGAGACACTCACATTCAGAAGGGAAACCTGCATTTTGTAAGTATGTCTCCCTCTGGTACCTTGAAGAGCCTGATGCCTAATCTCTAGAAACATCAGTGGGGAAAGTACCGACTGCAGTCTGCCCCATAACCATGCCCTTGCTTACTGTACTTGGCCTGAAAAATCTGCCCTCACTGGCCTCCCTCCGCATCCCCAACATGGCTTAGGGCCCCAGGTGGACAGGTATTTAAGGTGGTGGCTTGAGCCATTTGGGGAGTTAGTCCGTTTTCCTGGGTGTCTCCCAAGATACAGGTGGTACACACATTATTATACTTGTTCGTTTTTCTCCGGCTAATCTTTTTATTATGCGGACGTCTCCACCAAGAGCCTAGGAAGACAGAGGCTGTGAAAATTAATGAAAGATCTGTTTTGAATGGAGACAGAGGCCGGCAGAGGGAGCGCGCCCAGCCCGCGGCCAACTGCAGCCAAAACGGGAAGAGACCGACCTGGAGGTTGGATCCTGCTTTGGGATCCCAGCAAGAGGAAAAAACCCTTCCCCACCCCCCACCCCCAGCAGCCCGGCCGAGGGGACCGTCACAACCCAGCCAACGAAGAGCCTGTACGCTTTCGAACCTCACTGCTCCAATGGACGTTTCGTTTATAACAACCTTCCCAAGTCCCCCCTGTCTTCTAGAAAACAGTGTGTTCTCCTTTGCTCTCTGGACTTGCTCATGGCCTTCATTGTCCCAGATTGCAAGTCTCTGGCTATTGCCACGTGAACCCATTTTTGCCGGCAAAACAACTGGCAGTTTTATTTTTAAGGTTAACAGGGGGAAACGTATTTTTCCTCTGCTACACCTGTGACCGAAAGGGGTGAGGTGAAGTGGGTGAGGGAGAGAGGGGTGGGAGACAGATTGCAAGTAGAGGTGTGGGGGGGATCAGCGCGTGTCACCCCAAAGTTTGCCAGATTAGCATATGGATTATTTTGAGCTGAAGGCAAATGAGACTTGACAGAGGCAGAAAGAAACCTTCGTGGAGCTCCCTGCTCTGACTAAACGCAGAAAATTCTGAGAAATGAGGACTATCGGAAATCCCTTCTCCGGGGGAATTTGACAGCCATGAGGAAGAAGGAAGGTCAGCACCCAGATGAGTGCGCATAAAACGAACTTTACTAAAATAACCCTTATCTAATATCAATTTCCCCATATATTTCCTTCCTGCAATTTACCTCTCCTAGAAGCCAAACCCCTCTTCCCTCGGTCAGGTCATTTCTCTACAATTTTTCACCCTTTGTTACAACGGAATGTCAGCTGCCAAGCCGAACTGCTTCCTTGGCATTTTCGTTTCTTTTCTGTGGAACCCCCACACACATAAGGTTGAAAGTAAAACCTGTATGACTTTTCACCTGCTAATGTCTTTTGTCAGCTTAATTGGCACATCCCAGCTACTGAACCTAAAAGGGTAGAGGAAAAGTTTTGTCCTCCCCTAAGGAAGGATGGGTCACTGTAGGGTTTGTCTTTTATGGTGGGTGAGAGGGTTTGAATGGAGGAGGGACAAAATCGACTATAATACAAACAAGACAGAAGCAGGGAGAGCAGTTAGTAGCATTGGCAATGACTTAGGGAAGAGATGTTGGTAGCAGGGACCAGAGTGGAAGGACAGAGGTGGTGAGCAGTGGTGAGATTCTGGGTGTTCAGCGATCAAATTTCAGCTGAATAAATTAAAAGATCTAATTGGTTTTAGGAAATGATTCATGAATTGGGTAGCGTCCCAGCTAGCAGGTACAGGGGAGCTCCACTGAGCTAAATAAAAGGTTTTTTGTTTGTTTTTTCAATATTTATTTATTCTGGGGAGAGAACAAGCAGGGGAGGGGCAGAGGAACCATAACGGGCTCTGCACCGACGGGCTGACAGCAGTGAGCCCCACGCGGGGCTCGAACTCACCAACCGGGAGCTCATGACTTGAAATCGGAGGCTCAACCGACAGAGCCACCCAAGTGCCCAATACAAGTTTTTAAAGGCAGAGAGAGGGCATAAAACAAAAAGAAAGAAAGAAAGGTATTGATTAGCAAAGAATGCGTTGTTTAGGCAAGGTTGCCCTCCTCAGGGGGAGTGGTCTCTCAGTAAATTCCCTAGTTCTGACCAGAAAATTCCATGTTGACTGGTCAAAGATTATATTCTTGGGGAGTGAAACTTGCGCTTAGGTTAGGGATTATTAAGTCTTGGTCTCCTGACTCGGGGCTTTAAACTAAGTGATGCCAAAAACCCAAAAACCCCAAAAAACTAAGTGATGCCATTTGGGGCCTCGTGGTGGTGGTGGTTTTTCAAACAATGTAATTGGCTCTTATATTAAGTGATTCATAAATTGGACAGCATGTTACCCAGCAAGTAGAGGGGGCTCTGAGGAGGTGAACAAAATGGGAGGCTTTTACAGAAAGGAGGGGGTGGGGCAAGTAAGTTATTGACAAAAGAAAAGATTGTTTCTGGCAAGGTCACTTTCCCTTAGGGGGCAAGGTCCTGTCCTTTTACTTTGTCCTTTACAAATTACCTCCTTTTGCTTTGCAGGCTGGTGATGGAGATGACCTCACTGGTGCTCTCCAGAAAATTCCTGACTGACTGGGTAAGATTGTTTTTCCATTTTAACAGGATACTTTGAAGAGAGCTGATACTGTTTACTGATAGATTCGACACGGCCTGTAAGAGAGAGGAGTGACACATCATTCGTTTCCAGATACCCTTTTCTCACGTCTGTGGGAGTCACGGGGAGGGGCAACAGAATGGGCCATGTCAAAATATGCCACTTTGACACACTGATATTTTTAAATTAAAGGTACCTGAGGACCAGGTAGTACAAAAAGCTCTCTCTGAATCTGCCTCTCTCCCTGTAAACAGGAGACAAGTCCCCCATGTGACAGGTGCCATCCCTGTAGAGCGGAAGGCATCCTTATCACCAGAAACGGAATTTAGGGCTGTAAGAAAACCATGGTTGAAGGATAGCAGAATAATCCATCCCAAAATAAAATGATTTTTTTTTTTTTTTTGAGAAAAAGCAGACCCAGAAGCTCTAAAAGCAGAGAAGATATCCTTTTGTCGAGGCAATTTACATTTATAACAGAAATCTCCATTTGGAGATTCGTCGTAAGGGGACTCGTCGTCGATACGAGTCGTCCTAAGGGCAACTCCCTGTCTGCACCTGGAAGAGAAAGGTGACTCTAAATCACCGGAAACGCGGTGGGGAAGGCACCAGATTAAATCTGGACAACCACCTTCCTGTGGGTTGCCTAGTTCCCTCCTGTAACTGCCCCTCTCCCACCCTCACGCCCACATCTTTGTTTTTAGCGGAAGGAGGTGGCTCCGGGCCATTCCGGGGAGTTTTCCCAGGACGGTCTCTCCCACGTGTGCATAAGGTACACCTGTTGTGAAACGTGTTTGTTCTTCTCTTGTTCATCTCTTTTATGTGGGGGCTGGTCCTCAGCCACGAGCAATGAAGGGTAGAGGGAAGGTTATTTTTCCCTACAGAGGAAAGACCCCTACACAGTCTTCATCAATAGGGAAGATGAATACGTAATAATTAGTAATTAATACAATTATTATTAATAAATATTATATGCTGATATATAACATAATTAATACAATAATTAATAATGTGACATGCTTGCTAACTTTGTCTTGTCAGTGATTCACAAATTTATTGTTTCTTTGCCTGAAAGGCATAAAAGCTGCCTGCTTTGGTCACTTATTTGAGTCTTATATCTTTATGGTCTTATATTTTATATATTTAATTTATCTTACAATTTTATGTATAAAATTAACTTTTTTGCCTTCGGGGCATCTGTCTTATGTCAATCTAATTATGAGGGCAGCTAAAGAGCCGGTGAGGTAAGGAGGGAAATGTACCCCCACCTACACCTGGCTTGCTCTTTCACTTCAGTGGAAGTTCTTGCTTTCAAGGTGACCAGGTCAACATGAATATGTGCCCATTTGGACCAAAGACAGTATAGCCAGGGGTGATGAGGGAGCATGAGGCAAGCTGAGGGTGATGAAGTTTTGGGGTGATGGGGGGTTCATGGCGTCCAGAGCCGATGGCCGAGAAAGAATTCTTGAAGACCTCTTTGGTGCAAAGAGGTGATTTGATTACAGCGCGGGGACAGGACCTGCAGGCAGGGAGGGCGGCACTGGAGTGGTGGGGGGGGTGACCGCTTTATGGAGCCCGGGGAAGAGTCCAGAGGGAGTTTCCAAAGAGGCTTTCGCAAGCTCAAGACTTATGGAGGCCCAGCTATGGTCAAGCTAAGGTTTTCTCCCTCTAGCAGAGCATTAACATAAGACAGTAGGGACTTCCCGGACTTCAGGCTATGGATGGGGTTGCCTTTTTCTCGTAAACTGGTGGAGACTCTTATCAGTTTAACCGTTTGGTTTTTTGTCCTTTCCTGTTTTGGGGTGGCCTGGAGTGTCCAGGGACTATCACACAGATCCCACCTTGAGGGTGGGGGTGCCCGGAGGCTGCACCCTGCCCTCAGGTGGCCCCGCGCTCCCTCATCAAGGGCAAAATCCCAGGGCCGCTCTTCCTGCCCCCGTGGGTCTCTTGCTTGATTTTAAGGAATTCAGGTTTATCTATACCCGGTTACAAATATCTCTTTGCCCCTTGCCCCCCGTCCAAGCTGAGGCCCTGAGCAGAAACCTGGAGAGGGTAGGGGTGGAAATGAATGCCTGAGCGGTATGTTCCCTAAGAAGGACCCCCTTCCAGGTAAAAGAGAGCTCATCCTAGGCCCAATACCTGAACTCAATCTCAAGTGCATGTGAGTGTGCACAGGCCTCCAGGGAGAATGTTCACATGTTTCACGGCGTTCCTACAGGGGTCTGTGACTGTAGACTGTAAGGAAAGATGGTCAGGAACAGTAACCCAGGGCTCTTAACACAAAGGTGTGTTTACCTTGCGAGTTGGGCCCTTAAGTTCGTACTCGGAGTTGGCCGAATCTCCCAGAAAAAGGAAAAAGCTGCAGGAAAATCTGCTTCAGAGGAGAACTTCGGCACACCCGTCTGTGTCACGTGATTCTGATCCTATTTTACAACTCTGTAACTGTCGGGGACAGGTAGCAGTAGAAAACAAGTCGCGTCTGTGGACACGGGATGGATTCTGTCTGGTGACGGGACATTTTCCTTCTCCCCAGTCCGCTCCCCCTGCCCACTCCCACCGCCGAAAAGCCGGTGTTGACCCCGCCGACACATTCGGGTCACATTCGGGTCACTGTTCCTCACCTGTAAATGGCATCCCTTCTTTGACTTCTCTGAACGGGTAGTAACCCCTCATCAGTTATCTCAGGAAGGAGCTAAATGAAATCTTAAAAAAAAAAAACCTTTCAAAAGTTTTATATTCGTATGACAGTTATGATTTCACCTGGTCTTTTTGTTTGTTTTTTGGTTTTTGGGAATTACATTTCATGGACACCTCTGTGCCCTAGACACTGAAGGGGTTTCTATGGCAACCGAAGGACGCCCAAGCCCCGCGTTGCTTTTCTCCGTGGCGGCCAGCAGAGGGCGCCACTGGGCCATCCCCACCGCCTTCCGGGAGGCCCACCGCGCTGCCCGCACCGCCTGCCGGGGACGCGACCTCGCTGCCCCCACCGCGTCCCCGGGGGCCCGACCTCGCTGCCCCCACCGCGTCCCGAGGGTCCCACCCAGTGGCCGGAGGTCCCACCGCTCCGCCCCCGCCCGGCCAGCCTCCCGGTCGCGGAACTTGCAACGAAAGTGAGGTTTTCCTGAAAAGAGGGGAAGAAGGGGCATCACCGGGTTCTAGTCAATAAGAACAGAACACGAGCCAAGGAAAAGAAATACACGGTTGTCGGTGTTGCGGCGCCGCGGCCATTTCTAGCGCTGGCGTTCGCCTTTTGTTACCGGGCATTGGTGGTTCAGTGGTAGAATTCTCGCCTGCCACGCGGGAGGCCCGGGTTCGATTCCCGGCCAATGCAAGGGGCCCTTAGGGTTGTTTTTGCCTCTTGGATCCTTTCTAATTATTTTTAAATCGCTCCCGTGCGTGCAAACGTAGGATGCCTCCCACGCTGGATTTTGGGGGGCTACTCGTACAGGGTGGGACTGTGAGGTGCAGACTCGCTCCCGCTCAGATCAGCGGGGCAGGCGGGGCGCGACTGTTTTTCCCGGCGGAATCATGAAATGTTTTGCATTCAGAATATTTGGGGTCAGTGCACCCTGGGCTCATTGTCCTTTCGGAAGCATGAATAATGAGTGAGCTTTAAAGGAAAAAACACAATTATCTCAAAAACAGAATGCAAAAGCTGGTGGCAGCCTTTGGAGGAAAATATAATAAAAGACCTTCCTAAAGCTTTTCGTGTCGTGCCGAGCAGAGTGGCGCAGCGGAAGCGTGCTGGGCCCATAACCCAGAGGTCGATGGATCGAAACCATCCTCTGCTAACTGGCATTTTTTTATTAAAAAAAAACACCCACAAAAAGCAGAGAACATAATTCCCCACCATCTCTAATGAAAGCTTTGGCAGGTTTTGGCAGGGGAATAATTTTGGAGACGAAAATAATCTACAAATCAAAAAGTTTCTAATTAAGCAATGTCAGGTGCCCCAGGTCAGAGAGGAGAGAATTCATTTTAACCATCATCTGTAAGGTCGCATATCTACCGACTACCATGTGGTAAGACCACAAGACTTTAGGTTTCGATTTCAAAAGAACCGTAAAGAGCTATTTTCAGTTTTGGAGATTTAGTTAAGGACAGTTTGGGGTATTTAAAATGACAACTGTCCCAACAATCTCTCCCCCACTGTTTTCCTCCTCAGCACGTGGCATGCCGTGTATTTTATAGTATATGTTTTCTCCCTCCTGGGATCTAAGTGCACAAGAATGGAGATTTTTGTCTGTTTTGGTGATTTGGTGAATATGTGAAAAGCTACAATTTCTAATACACCAAACACCAATATGTGACGTTTTTCTTCACCTTCTCTTACCTTTTAAAAAATTATGGAATACGAAAATGACCACACAAAATCGATCTATTATTTAACATTGTGGTATGTTCACTAGAAATCTCTTTTATATTTAAGGGGAGGGGGCGAAGCCCACACAAAACTGAAGCACTCTAACTTCACCTCAATCCTACTATCCTCTTACTCTGGGCAAGGCTACATGAATTTGATGTGCATCTCTCCCATTTTTTTAAAATAAATAATCTTTATTTGCAAAGAGTCTGGGGACGACTCATATGAAGGCTTTTATTTAAATAGCACAATGCTTATTTTAAAAGATCAATCTGGTAAAACACCCAGAAAGGTGTGGCTGTTGCTGCTGGGATGAATGGTGGATGGGACTCAAGCCTTCTGATTCCTCAAAGTGCTGGTCTTCAATCGTCGTCTTCACTGGATGGCTTTTAAGGCAGATTACAGAGATTTCCAAACTGCAGAATTTCCTTGTGTGGAGCCAGATTCTTCTTGTGGAGCTGAGTGTCCATTTGATGAGCTTTGGGGGAAGACAAGAGACTGGGACCAGCTCACTTTTTCCCACCTTCCTTTCCACGTTCATCACCCGGAATCATGTGCATTTTATTAATGTCTACAACTGACAGTCTATCTCTATCAAGTTGTTAAATAGCCTAATCATTCAAAGGCAATCGAAGATGCACCCTCTAGCGGCCACATGACCTGGAGGCTGCCACAGTGCGCCACTGAAAGGCCACCCTGGTGTCCCCTTCATCCACTTCCAGGTAGCTGGTAATTTATTCTGACAGCTCATAATAATTTTATTAATAATCCCCTTTCCCTTTTTACTTCTCCACGTCAACATTTCATTCGCAGGCCTGCTTTTATCAGGAGGTACCAATTAGTGGAATACCAGCACCTAGACTTTAAGAAACATACCCTTTTTGGTGCGGGAGAGAGAAAGCCCCTTCTTTGCTACAGACAGGGATGGATCCTGTAAGACTTCATCAATGGACCTGGCCACCAACGTTTCTGATGAAAGGTTTTCAAAGACGTGGACTTCAGATCGTTCCTATGACCTGTGAAAGTAACATTTAAATTCTAAGTCTGCCAATGATTGTCTTTTTAACAATGTGCTGCCCCGGTAATAAGATGCTAGACTGAATCTCCTTGTCGCCCCAAGACCTTTCCCTTTGTGATATATCTTTGTTTGATCAGAAGACAGTTTGGTTCTTATTTCTCCCATAGGCATGAAGGTAAAGTAAAATAAAAACATAAAGTAAAATTGGTGACTCACTAGATAGTTGAATTAAACGGAATGTGAGAGTCTGTGTCTCACTTCAACGAACAGCAGGAAGTAAGGGACTAAACGAGAAAGACGAGCTCGGTTCAGGGGAACAAGGGTGGGCCCTTTATGGAAGGGATTCACACTAGGAAGGGGAGAGGTGGAGCTCCGGTTCGGATTCCCGGTGGCGCCTTCAGTCCTTCCCTTTCATTCCTCATAAGACAGGAGAGGCGGGGACAGTCACTAAAGAAAAGACTGGACCAAAGAAAAGTAGATACAGGAGAATATATCACAATAAGACAAACATAACATAATCCAATATGAATGGGTTTATTTAACCAGGTAACTATCAAATCCGCAATAAATAACTCCACCTTTCACCGCTTTTATTTCATTGCTGGTAGCAAGCTTAAAGAATTAAAAAATCTGTTAGCTTTTTATCCATTTATTTAATCGGCAGAGAGCAGCTGTTGAAAGCCTGCAGTGTGCAAGACCCTGTGCTCTGCCCACACCTTCCAGGTGAGGAATGGATTCTTTTCTGTGGAGGATATAAGAAGCTGGGGAGATCTGGGAACTGGATCTCGGCTTTGGTAGCAGGGGATGTATAAGGGACAGCTTGTCATGGGCACAGGAATCTCTGCTAATGCCCAGAGATCTCCAACTGTGAGCTTAAGCGTTGTGAGCTTTAAGACGTTTTTTTTGTTTCACGCACACCATGTTACGCATTTTTTATTAGTTGCCCGTATTGAAATTTTAGAATATTCCATATTCAAATGCATCTCATATCCTCTTGAAATTTGGAGAGACTCGCTGTCCAGGGCTCGCAGCCCCTGCAGGGCAACAAGTAGGTGAAATCTACCGCATAGGCCTCACGTTCTTCAGGTCTCTGAAGTTCCCGCTGGTCCCCTTCATGGGCAGATGCTAGCTGGCATTATAGCATCCACAAGAGAACAGCGAAATGTGCCATTAAAACCGGGAAAATGACATTTGGTATGGAAAGTCCATGTGCTTCAAGAAAAAGAGCAAAGAGGGGCCCCTGGGCGGCTCAGTCGGTTAAGGGTCCAACTTCGGCTCAGGTCATGATCTCATGGTCCGTGAGTTCGAGCCCCGCGTCAGGCTCTGTGCCCACAGCTCAGAGCCTGGAGCCTGCTTTGGATTCTGTGTCTCCCTCTCTCTCTCTGCTCCTCCCCTGTTCATGCTCTGTCTCTCTCTGTCTCAAAAATAAATAAACATTTAAAAAAGAAGAAAAAGAGCGAAGACTGTTTTTTTGTGCAGATGAGGCGTGGTTTCTAATATCCAGCCAGTTTGGCTCTTACGGGCTGGGCCTTTGTGAGCATCTAATTTGAAACCCCCGACGTAGGGAACAGCACAGCTGTCTTGTTAGCGGCACTGTAAGCTAAGTGTAGATGTTTTATGAAAGACAATTTGGACTGGAAGGTTGACAGCAAAGCATGGAAAATGGCTTTATGTGCTGTTATGGATTAAATTGCGTTCTCTCAAACCCCAGTGTGACTGTATTTGGACACACAGCCTTTAAGAGGTAATTAAGGTTAGATGAAGTCATAAGGAAGGTCCTGATCCAATAGGACTGAGGTTCTTACAGGAAGGAGAGACACCAGAGGTGTGCAAACACAGAAAAAAGCCCACACGAGGACACAGGTGTAAGCAGAGGGAAGCTAACCCTGCTCACACCTTGATCTTGGACTCATAGCCTCCAGAACCGTGAGAAAATAAATATATGTTGCTTAAACCACACAATAAATGGTATTTTGTTGTGGCAACACCAGAAGACTATTGCAAGCATTTTAGTAGAATGTTGGGACTTAATTAGCCAGTAGAAGTATCCATGGAGGAGCACGAGACAGAAATATCTAGAAAGAAAAGGTCTACCTGCAAAGAGGGGAAGAGTCAGACTTTGGGGGAAACACATATTTAAAAGCGCGGAGGGACCTGCAAAATTGGGGTTACCAAGTCTATACTGGCCCCTTCATGGTGGAAAAGGTGCAACTTACTTACACGTAATCATATTCCTAAATCCTGACATGCCTTCAAAGAGCAGCCAGCAAAATCAGGGGTTTGAGGGTTCTGTACGGTGTTTAGGTTCACAGGAAACAAAGCGCTTGTTACTTTGAGGACCAGAAATAGAGAGCGCAGGACCCTACAACTCTTATTTCTTTAAAACTTATTTTAGGGTGCAGAGTATTTTGCTTTTTGTTGTTTTGTTTTTTCTTTTGACAGCTTTAACCAGACGGCAATACTCTCCACGACTTTCTATCATGCGCACGAGTGACTGTCAAGGAAACTCATCAAATCCAGCGGGTAAAGAGACGAACCGTAACTCTACCTACCCTCCAAATTGGTTGTCCTCGGGAAGCCTTAGATCCGTGCCTCCGCTTTTTTGCCACAAGGTGGCAGAAGAGGACAAGGAAGCCTAACGCGCCACCCTAAGGCCTCCAAGGATGGAGACAAAAAACCAGTCTCGGAAAGAGCAAAGAGGAAAAAGGAGATGAAAATGATGCCCACGAATTCAGGAACGTGGTAAAATTAGGGAGCTCCTCCCCAGGAAGTAGCGTAGCTTATCGGCGGGCTCTGCAGGCAACCAAGGATTAATGCCGAGGGCTCCACTGATAAAATAACTAAAGGCGAAATTTCGGCTGCCGGAGCAGAGGACAAGGCCACCTTCCAAAGAGCGCCTAAGAAACCACACGAAAGTTTAAGGACAATGAGCTTAAATGCTTACCCAACCGCTCTTGCGGGGGGCTTAGCCTCCTACTGCTCTTCCCCGCTCTTTCCCAGTCCGAACCCAGCCCCAAACACTTCTAAAGGAAACGAGACAAAATAAGCCAGCTGCTTTCTTGGAAAATGTAAATGGCTCTGAAAAGAGCCTTTGGGTTGGATCGTGTCTCCCAGCACTCACTTGGAGCTGGTGTACTTGGTGACGGCCTTGGTGCCCTCGGACACGGCGTGCTTGGCCAGCTCCCCGGGCAGCAGCAGGCGCACGGCCGTCTGGATCTCCCGGGACGTGATGGTCGAGCGCTTGTTGTAATGCGCCAGGCGCGACGCCTCGCCCGCGATGCGCTCGAAGATGTCGTTGACGAACGAGTTCATGATGCCCATGGCCTTGGACGAGATGCCCGTGTCGGGGTGCACCTGCTTCAGCACCTTGTACACGTACACCGAGTAGCTCTCCTTGCGGCTGCGCTTGCGCTTCTTGCCGTCCTTCTTCTGCGCCTTGGTCACCGCCTTCTTCGAGCCCTTCTTCGGGGCCGGGGCGGACTTGGCTGGCTCAGGCATGGCGGGGAGGACGCGCAAGACAATCAGGAGAAAAGGAGAAAAACGCACTGTAGACAGTAATCCCTCCTTGTCCTTTTTATATAGAAGCCTTTATGCAACTAAGGTGTAAGTTACAGTCCTGGGCCTGATTGGTGACTAGTCAACATGACGTCAGTGGTTAGTTCTGTCCAATCACAACGCGACACTCCCAAAACTGCATTCTCGTTGGAGAAAATAAAGCCACAAGTTTAGCCAATGCAAAGCCTTCTTTTTCGCGCCCAATCAGGGCTATAAAAAGTGCTGGTTTTGCCCTCGTTTTGCAAGTGTCTGTAGGGTGTTTAGGTGGTCATGTCTGGACGCGGAAAGCAGGGCGGCAAGGCTCGCGCCAAGGCCAAGACGCGCTCGTCGCGGGCCGGGCTGCAGTTCCCGGTGGGCCGCGTGCACCGCCTGCTCCGCAAGGGCAACTACGCCGAGCGGGTGGGGGCCGGCGCGCCGGTGTACCTGGCGGCCGTGCTGGAGTACCTGACGGCCGAGATCCTGGAGCTGGCGGGCAACGCGGCCCGCGACAACAAGAAGACGCGCATCATCCCGCGCCACCTGCAGCTGGCCATCCGCAACGACGAGGAGCTCAACAAGCTGCTGGGCCGCGTGACCATCGCGCAGGGCGGCGTCCTGCCCAACATCCAGGCCGTGCTGCTGCCCAAGAAGACCGAGAGCCACCACAAGGCCAAGGGGAAATAAAGTTTGAATTCCCACATTTCAGTTTGAGATCAAAGGCTCTTTTCAGAGCCACCCACCATTTCTGTGGAAGAGCTGAACACGCAGTTTTCTGAACCCTGTAAGTTCGAGGAACCCAAAGTGAAAAGTCTCCTTTGGTTTGCCCAAGTTCCTTTTGACTCTGTGTGGTTTGCTCAATAAAGCCATTAAAATACCTCTTGGTCACCTCCCCACGAGCACAGTTCCAGCAACTACTCTAAATATTAAGCCTATTTTGTCCTCCAGCCCCCACCCCGAGTTTTACTAGCAGAACCTGACGGTCCACTGGTCAATTAAAGCGTCCTAACACTTTCAGAACTATTTGAAAAAGCTCTAAGTGTTGACCGCTGAATCTCACCACTCCACACCCTGGTTAAATTTAGCATACAATTTAGGAGTTAATCCAAAAAGGCACTTGATTTCATCAAAATCGGTTAGTGAAGGTGTCAGATAACACTGATAACCTGGACTGACAGCCAGCTCCCCTCCCCACACCACATAGGGCAGTTTGGTTGTTCCAAAGAGCCACTGTCTTAGTGTAAAACCTTTATTCCAGGTCTTGGTACTGTCATTAAAAGCAGATATAAATGATGCAGTCACGAAGCGGAACTTATTTAAAATGAGACTAACGAATACATTATTCTGGTGTAATTCCCGCTCCCCCACACCCCGCCATATTTGAAAAGGGGAAGAAGCTGAAATAAAAATGCATTTTGGTAGAGATAATTTAGGCGCTGACTTCCACAAATTCCAGGTCCGATTCTGTTTCACTGGTGGAATCTTAACGTTTTGGTTGAAAACAGTAAACTTAGGATGGAGTACAGCAATGATTTTGTTCCTGTAATAGGAAATAAAATCAGTAGCATGGAAAACAAAACGGTTTCAGAGATTTTAGGACTCAGATGAGGATTGAAGGAAAAACCAATCAGGTTACTCCCGCGACAGTCCTGGCCAATCAGGATCGTATCATCAGTATAAAGTCTGGTCCCGGCGCGGACTTCAGTCGCTGGTTTTCGCAGCGCGAGCTTCACTGTCATGGCTCGCACGAAGCAGACGGCGCGCAAGTCGACGGGCGGCAAGGCCCCGCGCAAGCAGCTGGCCACCAAGGCGGCCCGCAAGAGCGCGCCGGCCACCGGCGGCGTCAAGAAGCCGCACCGCTACCGGCCCGGCACGGTGGCCCTGCGCGAGATCCGCCGCTACCAGAAGTCCACCGAGCTGCTGATCCGCAAGCTGCCGTTCCAGCGGCTGGTGCGCGAGATCGCGCAGGACTTCAAGACCGACCTGCGCTTCCAGAGCTCGGCCGTGATGGCGCTGCAGGAGGCGTGCGAGGCCTACCTGGTGGGGCTCTTCGAGGACACCAACCTGTGCGCCATCCACGCCAAGCGCGTCACCATCATGCCCAAGGACATCCAGCTGGCGCGCCGCATCCGCGGGGAGCGGGCGTAAACTTCTCCCGAAGCTGGTCCGGCCGCCCTCGCTTCCTCCACCCTCCCCCAAAGGCTCTTTTCAGAGCCACTTCTGTTCTCACGGAGAGAAGCTGTGTACTCCGGCCTGCTACTGACTTAAAAGTACAGACGTCGTGGAAGAGAGGGAAGTGGGGTCGGCCTACCGCAGGTTTTCTCCAGCAGCTAGTGTCGCTTCGCCTTACGCTAAAAACGTTTAGTGGCGGAGGCCTTGCCTACTGGGTTCGTCTTCTATTAAATACTTAATGAAAGCTGTTCCTTAATAGACGGTTTATCTAAAAAGACTGCAGAGACAAAGTTACCGTTTGATCCTTTAAGTACTCCAGATGTAAAAATAGAAAACCTTCAAGAAAGGAACTTTGCCACCAAGTAAAGCAAGCTTCAGCATAGATACGGTACCTCCCGCCCCATCTCCTACAATCCAGCAGTGGAGTTCGGTGCAACTTCGGTGTATCCACTGCACGCGGGAGGACAACTTAACTTGCACGTTGAAGTTCTTCCATGGAGTTGAAAGATTTGAGTTGTCCAGGTTCCCAGGACGTGGCGGGTGCCGCCAGGTTAAAATCGGGCACTGCTAGTGTTTTGCCTAGAACCTAGCAGGCGTGCAGGCCTCACGTTTACTTACCGATATTCCATTCCCTTTATACAATTCCAAAAAAGCAAAAAGCCGGAATTTGGCTGACGCCGTAGTTCTGTTTGCCAAACAAATGAGCTTCGTGTTCAGACCATTCTCATGGCATTTCTCACTGCTTAGCACTAACATCTGGTAACTGTATAGGATAAAGCTCAGGAATGTTTACTCTCCTCCACACACATGCTAAGAAAAGATATTCTAAGTTCAGCGCATTGGCCCTCTGGGCCTCCTCTGCCAGCTTCTGGGGGCCTGGCACCGGAGGCCAACCACCCCACTCTTCTCTCCCCATAAACCATACATGTCACGAGGCCAGAGTCTTTTCTGTTTACTGTCCTATCCCTGGAATAGTAAAAGCCTGATACACGGCAGGTGCTAATTAAATCCTCGTTGAACGAATGTATTGTTGATTTTGCTGTCTTTTCCACCCAAGATAGCTCCATTCAGCCCTAGGCGGTTACCGTGCTCACCGCCACCGGCATTGCACCTGTCATGCTGCGTGGAATCACCACTATTGTGATTCCCACGGTGCGTAGATAAAATACTGACAACTATAGAAAGCTTGACAGTGTCCAAAGTATCTTTGCATATCTTTTTGGATGTGAACCTGACTGTAGCTGGGGTGTGGACAGGGCCTATCACTAACTACTGCTTCACTAGCTCTAGAAACGTTTACCTTTTCCATAAGTACCCAAGTATTAGGGGGCAAAGCTGGTAGATCTGTTTAAGAGTCTTTCAATAAACCCTAGGATGGAAGATCTGGATAAGCCTCCAATGGCTGTAGGAAAATAAAGAATTAATTTTAAAAAAAGAAAAGCAAAGCTAGGGGCAGGAAAGCCTATTTTCCTTTAGGCAAAAAGGCTCAGGGCAGAAGTCAGGTTGTTTTCATATCTTCCAGGTCCTCAGACAGGACACCTGCTGGGATCGGAGGGTGGGGGTGGGGGTGTCTATGGAAGAGTGTCTATGGAACAGTGAGGAATATTCTGTTGGAAGGCTAAGTTTGGGCATAGAAAAGGTGGTTTTAGGACACGTTCAAAAATTCTTTGATACTCTTACCTTCAAAAAATGGAGCCTAATTCCTCTCCCCTTGAGTTTGGACTGGATTTGGTTAGGGACTGGCTTCTAGTGAATGGGATAAAGCAAAGGCATGAAGCCAAAGTAATGGGGAGCTATTTGGAGACGAGGTCACAGCAGGTCCTGTCCTCCTTGCTCTCTCTCCCGTCACTTGCCCTGGGGGACCCTGGCTGCCGTGTTGGGAGGACATGCAGGCAGCCCACGAAACTGACGCCTTCTCCAACATTCCATGAACAACTCCCAACAGCCATGGGAGCCCCAGCCATCTCCGGCCCCAGTCAAGCCTCAAGTGACCATGGCCCCTGTGGACAGCTTGACTCTTCTTGAGAGACCCTGAACCAGACCACCCAGCTAAACCACTGTTTTCTGACCTCCAGAAACTGTGTGAAATAATACATTTTTTGTTAAGTTTTGGGGGTAATTCATTACACAACAGTGAATAACCAACGCAATGGGGAAAAAAAAAACCAGAAGAGTTAGTGGTCACCCAATGGACTCCATCAGTCTAGACGAGATGACCACACCCCACAGCTCTGCGCCATAGCCACTGCCCTGTTGGCAGCAGGATTTTCTTTTGCTGTTGTCCAGAGAGGCTGGAGACCAGCTTTGTGCCCCAAAAGATTCAGAAGGAAGATGAAGTCTTTGGTTCCTCAGGTAGGGCTGCTTTGAAGGTATGTACCTGGTATGGTCACCTCCAGCTGCAGACTTTAGAGGGCATGGGAAGTGTGGTGTTCATGCAGGCTGGGCTAGAGACTACAGCTGAGTTCTTTCTCGCTCTCAGCAGTGCTTTCTCTCTCTCTTTTTGGAAATTTACCTGTTGAAGGTACTCTCTCTCTTTTAAATTTACTTATTTACTTAAGTGATCTCTACACCCAACGTGGAGCTTGAACTCATGACCCGGAGATCAGAAGTTGCACGCTCCACAGACTTAGCCAGCCAGGCGCCCCCAGAAGTACCATTTCTAATGGTCAGAGATACATACTTGTTAAATAAACCATTACAAATCATTATTCTGTGACTCTCCTTTTCCCAGATCCCATACCAGTATAGACTAGCAAACATGTAGATTATAAGTTATTTTAAATTTTTTTGTTAATGTTTTATTTATTTTCGAGAGAGACACAGAGAGACAGAGCATGAGTGGGGGAGGGGCAGAGAGAGAGGGAGACACAGAATCCGAAGCAGGATCCAGGCTGTGAGCTGTCAGCAAAGAGCCCGATGCTGGGCTCGAACCCACGAACCGGGAGATCATGACCTGCGCCAAAGTCGAACACTTAACTGAGCCACCCAGATGCCCAGATTAGAAGTTATTTTAGATGGCGTTTTCCTTAATGATGAAATGGATCCTTGCTTTCAAGAGATTGCTTTAAAGATAAATGTGGTAATATATGAGACTGTAGGCGAGTACCCACCCCCCCCCTCCAGAGGAGATGTTAAGTGCACAGTAAGACCCAGTAAACCTAATTTCATCTAGAATTCCTAGTGTGGTGTGTCTCTTGTAACATTGAGGAAATAAACCCAAATCTTCTTATAAGATTACATGCAGGAGTCGGTCACTATTGTCATTGGTTGATATTTGGAAAACAATCTAATTTGATCAGTAATACTCAGCAACTCGTAAAAAGGATTTCACTTCTGCTAGTGGCCAATCTTATTTCTTTGAAGATTCTTATTTCTTTGAAGTTTCTGTCTCACAAGGTGGGATTCTCCAAACTTGTCTTCCAATTCCGGGTAGTACTTGTTCCCTGGGAACACCAGTGTTTAGGAGGCAGGGGAGATGCTGAGATAATTAGATGAGAACAGACGGTTTTAGAACTGCCCACAGGCTCTCCAGAGGGGAGAAGCCCTGAGAGGCCATCAAGCAGGGAAGCAAGCAAAGTCACCAAGAATTCATTATGTATATTTTTTAAAGTTTATTTATTTTGAGAGACAGCACAAGCAGGGGAGGAACAGATTGGGGGAGAGAATCCCAAGCAGGAACCCCACTGTCAGCGCAGAGCCTGATGCAGGGGCTTGAAGTCACAAAACGTGTGATCATGACCTGAACTGAAACCAAGAGTCCGATGCTCAACTGACTGAGCCACCCAGGCACCCGGCCAAAGATTCTTTACGAAGGAAGCATGGGGAGTGCTCACTCTGCAGCGGGCTATGCTGCCGGAAGTGTCCCCCACTGACACGGTTCTCATTATGAAAGAGATTCTTAAGTGAAAAAAATGCATTTCTAAATATATCTCTACCAGTAATAAGGTTTCTTATCTGGATAAGATTCGAAATAATGTATTTCTGAGATGGAAACTGGTACCAAGTGCACTTAAAAATTTTCACCTACATAAATGGCCTGAAACAGGGTTTATAGGAATGATAGTCCTGTGGAAGAAAATACGCCTTGAGTATATTAGTTTATTGACTATCTTAAAGAAAAAAAAATCTGACTTTAAATGGAGACAGTTGAATAGCTAACAATTATATGAAGAATTTTTGTACTTCACTAGGTAATCAGATTAATGCAAGTTAAAATAATGAAATACTGGGTAAAAATCACACGTGGCATGCGAGGTGGAGAAACTTACTTTCCTGTGGTGGTTTGCTGATGGTGGTTTTACGCAATACATTTTGAACAATTATCTAATTTACTTCGTAGAACTGGGTATGCCCAGGTCTATGCCCAAAGGAAATTCTCCTACAGACCCATAAAAGGACATATCGCGAATATTCATCAAACTGCTATTTGTGAAAGCAAAAGGGTAGAGATAAATTAAGGGCATGAATAAGGAAAATATAGTGGCTGCATTCCAAGAGGTGCTCTTTCTTCTAAGATCAAGAAACAAGTAAATGGCAAAAACAAAAGTGAGAGACTAAAGAAAAATACCAGGTGTACCCATAACCACAAAACAACCCCCCCGCCCCCCCCCCCCCCCCCCCGCCGCCGTTCTGGAACTAGCCAAGGCATGCCCGGTTGTGGTCTGACCTAAAGGCGGAAACCAATCAAGTTCGGCTGAGTGTTCAAATTTAAATGTCAACCAATAACAGCTCTGTAACCATGGTAAGCCCCTAACTTCCCCTTAACTTGTTTGGGCCTGTCTATAAAAATGCTGTAAAAAACCTCGCTGGGGCCTCTTAGCGTCACCGGCAACGAGTGCGCAGAGATCCGGGTTCGAACCTGCAATAAACCTTTGCCGCTTGGCTTTGACTCTGGACTCTGGTGGTTTGTTCTCGGGGGTCACCCGAATTTGGGCATATCATTTGGGGGCTCCTCCGGGATACCCCCAAGCCCACCAGACCCCAAGTCAACGGGTCGTCCCTGAGACCGATCGGTAAGTGAGCCGGCTCTGTTCGTTTCTGGCTCTCTCCGCCCCGCTAGTTGCCCCCCTAGGGGAACCGGGAAGACGGGAAGCGGCAGCTGCGCCGGAACCAGGAGGACGGGAGGCTATAGCTGCGCCGGGCCCCATTGAAAACGAAACCGACCTCGAGGGGCCAGCCGGCCGAACCCGCGGGCGCACCCAGCGTGAGCCAAACCCTCGCCTCCCCGACTCCCCTGTGGCCCTACCCTTGCGGGAAATAGGACCCCCAGATGAGACAGGCAACCCCCGGCTCCAGTATTGGCCCTTTTCCACCAGTGACCTTTACAACTGGAAAACACAGAACGCTCGATTCTCTGATAACCCTAAAGACCTAATACCTCTTTTAGACAGTGTCATGTTCACCCACCAGCCCACCTGGGACGACTGTCAGCAGCTCCTCCGCATCCTGTTCACTACAGAGGAGCGAGAGAGGATCCAATTAGAAGCAAGAAAGCTGGTTCCCGGAGACGACGGTCAGCCAACATCTAACCCTGACTTCATTAATGCAGCTTTCTCCCTAACCAGACCTCCACAGGACGAATGGGACTACAACACGGCAGAAGGTAGGGGAAGGCTACTCATTTATCGCCAGACTCTGATGGCGGGTCTCCGGGCTGCAGCTCGCAAGCCCACCAATTTGGCTAAGGTATATTCGGTCGTACAGGGAAAGACAGAGTCCAGCTGCTTACTTAGACTAATGGAAGCCTTTAGACAGTTTACCCCCATGGATCCAGAAGTCCCTGAGAACCAGGCTGCTGTCGTTATGTCCTTTGTAAATCAAGCAGCTCCTGACACTAAGAAAAAACTCCAAAGACTAGAGGATTTAGAAGGTAAACAGATCCAGGATCTGCTCCGTATAGCACAATGGGTCTACAACAACAGGGACGCCCCAGAAGAGAGACCGACCCCAAAGCTCAGGACAGGTAGAAAGAATGAACAGAACATTAAAAGAGACCCTAACCAAATTGACCATGGAGACTGGCGCTAATTGGGTGGTCCTTCTCCCCTACGCTCTGTTCAGGGTGCGTAATTCCCCATACAAACTGGGACTCACACCCTATGAAATAATACATGGTAGGCCACCCCCCCATCATCCCTAACCTAAAAGATAACCTTGTCAAAACTGAGAACGATAATGGTCTTGAACTCTTGTTCTCCCTACAAGCCTTGCAGAGGGTCCATGAAGATGTATGGCCCAAATTAAAAGAACTTTATGAGACTGGACCCCCGCCTATTCCTCATCAATTCCGCCCCGGGGATTGGGTCCTCGTCAAACGTCATTGGCAGGGGACTCTGGAACCCAGGTGGAAGGGACCCTTCCAGGTCATCCAGACAACACCGACTGCCATCAAAGTAGACGGAATCGCCACCTGGATCCAGTGCACCCACGCCAAACTGGTGGACCCGTTCTCAGACCTCATCGGACCCTCAAAGACAACCTGGACTGTTGACCGGACTAAGGACAATCCTTTAAAATTGACCCTACGCCGCCAACGGACTGAGCCGTAACTATGGTACTTGCCCTCCTCCTGATTGTTCTGCAAATTCTGTCTGTAGATCCAAATCCCCGCAACCCCTATAATTTGACCTGGGAAATTACTAACTTAGAGACTCATGAAATCTACAACAAAACCCTAGGAACTGCCCCATTAAATACCTGGTGGCCAGATTTATATTTCAATTTAGAAAAAGTTAGTCCATTAGAAGAAATGGAAGGAGGTAAATGGAGGCAGCTGCAAAGGAGGGTGTCAATAAGTAGAAATGGATTTTATGCATGTCCGGGATTTAGGACGGGGGTGATGAAGCACACATGTGGAGGGATCAAAACCCTCTACTGCGCAGCCTGGAGTTGTGTCACCTCCAATGATGGGGAATGGAAGTGGGAAGTGAAACCCCAATTTATTGAAATGACCTGTGTCCAACCATGTACCCACACCAGGTATGATGAGAACTGTAACCTTATTCGTGTAAGATTTACAGAGGAGGGGAAAAAGGACAGGCGGTGGGTCTCAGACTCACTTGGGGACTCTACTTCTATCAATATCCCCTCTTTGGGACTGCCATTCAAATAAAATTAAAAGTCTCCCCTCTTGTACAACCAGTGGGGCCAAATCAGGTATTAGGGGAAAAAAAGAGATAAGCCTATCCCCGGGCAGATCTCCACTACTCCCTCCGGCAGGACCCCCATCCTTACCCCAGGAGTAAAAGCACAAGCTGTCCAAGAAAATCAGAACCCAGAAGGCATAGACTCCCTATGGAAATTGCTAACAGCAGCATATGAGGCCTTAAACCGGTCGGACCCTGAGGCGACAAGGGCCTGCTGGTTATGTTATGATATAAAACCCCCCTTCTACGAAGCCGTAGGTCTAGCTGCCCCTTTTTCACAATCAGGAGAAGAGTCACCAGCAGCTTGCCGGTGGAATTGAAAGAGCCCCGGCCTCACACTGCAAGCGGTCACTGGCAATGGGACTTGTATAGGAAAGGTCCCCTCTAGCCATATCCAGCTCTGTGCCCCGACTAATTACTCTATAAATGAATCTAAATGGATAATTCCAGCTCCTGACGGTTGGTGGGTTTGTTCTAAGACAGGGCTCACCCCATGTGTTAGCAGGAATGTCTTTAATTCGTCAACAGAATATTGTATCATGGTATTAGTGTTTCCAAAGGTTATTTACCACCAAGAAAATGTCGTATATGACCTGTGGACAGAAGGGACGGAAGCAAGAGAGTCAATAAGAACAAAACAGGAACCCTTTACGGCCATAACTTTGTCCACCTTATGTGGCCTCGGTACCATAGGGGCAGGAACAGGGATCTCATCACTAGCCATCCAGCACCGGGGGTTCAACAGCCTAAGGGCAGCCATTGATGAAGATACAGCCAGAGTTGAGGACTCAATCTCGCACCTCGAAAAATCTCTGACCTCCCTTTCTGAAGTAGTCCTACAGAACCGAAGGGGGCTAGATCTAGTCTTCCTCCAACAAGGAGGTTTATGTGCAGCCTTAAGAGAAGAATGTTGTTTTTATGCTGACCACACCAAAGTAGTCTGAGAGTCCATGGCTAAAGTTAGAGAAGGCCTGGCCAAATGGAGGCGTGGGCGAGAACAACAAGGCTGGTTTGAGTCTTGGTTCAATCAGTCCCCATGGCTAGCCACCCTGCTTTCAGCTCTAGCTGGACCCCTTATACTCCTCCTTCTCCTCCTCACCTTCGAGCCTTATATTATTAATAAACTAGTTGCCATTATCAAAGACCGGGTTAACACGGTCCAACTGATGGTCCTTAGGACCCAATACCAACCTATCGTTACCAAAACATTTGAATCAGACACATAAGACCCAAGATTGGCTCTTGAGGCACCAAAGAAGGGGGAATGAGAGACTAAAGAAAAATACCAGGTGTACCCATAACCACAAAACAAAAGACCCCCCCCCCCCCGACGTTCCTGGAACTAGCCAAGGCATGCCCAGTTGTGGTCTGACCTAAAGGTGGGATCCACTCAAGTTTTGTGTTCAAATTTAAATGTCAACCAATAACAGCTCTGTAACCATGGAAAGCCTCTAACTTCCCCTTAACTTGTTTGGGCCTGTCTATAAAAACGCTGTAAAAACCTCGCTCGGGCCTCTTAGCGTCACCGGCAACGAGTGCGCGGAGGTCCGGGTTCGAACCTGCAATAAACGACCCTTGCCACTTGGCTTTGACTCTGGACTCTGGTGGTTTGTTCTCGGGGGGGGGGGGGGGGGGGGGGGTCACCCGAATTTGGGCATATCAAAAAGCTGAACCAAACGCTCATCCCTGCTCATCCTCATTCAGTTCATACCTGGACTCTTGGGCCATGATCTTCAACAGAATTTTCTGGGTTTACTCACAAATGACCTGGAATAACCACCAAAACCAAAGGCACCAGTTCTGAGTCCTTTTTTTTTTTTTCCCCCCTTTCTTCTTTATTTATTTAAATTCTAGTTAGTTAACATACAGTGTAGTCTCGGCCTCAGGAGTAGAACCCAGTGATTCATCTCTTACAATGACACCCGGGGCTCATCACAAGTGCCCTCCTCAACGCCCATCCCCCAGCTACCCCCTCCCCTCCCCTCCCCTCCCGCTTGTTCTTGGTATTTAAGAGTCTCTCACAGTTTGCCTCCTTTTATTTTTATCTCACGTTTCCTTCCCTTCCCCTACGTTCATCTGAATCTTGAGTACGTTTTAAACCTGATTTACAGGACACCAGTGTCTTGGTCTGTTCCGGCTGCCAGGCTGCGTGGCTTACAAACAACAGAAATTTATTTCCGAGTTCGGGAGGCTGGGAAGTCAAAGACAAAGGCTTTGGTCAAATTCAGTGTGTACTGATGGGGAGCCCTGGTGGCGCAGTCGGTTAAGCGTCCGATTTCAGCCAGGTTATGATCTCACGGTCCGTGAGTTCGAGCCCCGCGTCAAGCTCTGGGCTGATGGCTCAGAGCCTGTTTCTGATTCTGTCTCTTCTCTCTCTGCCCCTCCCCTGTTCATGCTCTGTCTCTCTCTGTCCCAAAAATAAATAAACGTTGAAGGAAAAAAAAAAATTTTTATAAAAAAATTCAGTGTGTACTGAGAAGTTACTTCCTGGTTCACAGACGGTCATGTCACTGGGTCCTCACACCGTGGGAGACAACAGTGGATCACTGGGGTCTCTCTTACAGAGGCACTAACAGCATCCGGGAGGCCTCTGCACTTAGGACTTCAGCGCCTGTCAGTATCCCCACTTCCAAGGCCCATCACATTAGGGTTCAGGTTTCAACGTTATGAATTCTGAATGGACACACACATTCAGTCTACAGCAACCAGTTCATTTTCGAAGAGTAGAAGCTTAGGAACTGCGTTCTTGGCCTCTCCCCCTTCTTTGGAAGCCAGGATGGCTAAGGGGGCCTCTACACCAGGGCCCTCAGCTTCACTGTGGTTTTTATGTTCTCACTAGCCAACCCTGGAGATATTAGTAAGGTAAGATGAACAGCATTTCCCGGCAACGTTGTCGGATAGATTTCAGGCATGAAAATTAGCTAAATTAAGAGAAGCTTAGAAAACAATATTAAGACCATCATGGATCACGTGATAGTAAGAAATTGCAAAAACAAGGTAGGACATTCGATAAAATGAGGCAATGTCAGGCATGAAATGCCTCCTATGTTGGAGAATACACTTGAGTCTTTAGAGTTTCAGAACAAAGCAAGAGTTGCCACTGATCAGTAAGTTTTGAAAATCACTTTTCTAGCCATTAACGGACAAGAAAATGACACAATGACCCTAGGAAAGAGGACGGGTAAGATGAAGAGAGGAAGAGGCCGAAGTAGGGAGCAGTGCATCTCGCTTCAATTACCCCCCCCCTTTTTTTTAGGTTTATTTACTGATGGGGGTGAGGGGACAGAGAGAGAGGGAGAGAGAATCCCAAGCAGGCTCCACAGGGTCAGCAGAGCCCGTCGTGGGGCTGGAACCCACGAACTGTTAGATCATGACCTGAACCAAAGTCTGGCGTTTAACCAACTGAGCCACCTAGACTAGGCGCCCCCTTCCATTGGTCTTACCAACACATGGAAGGAGTTAGAAGCTGAAGGAAGCTTTACAGATGCCAGCAGCAGTGGTGACTGCTCTGAGGTGAGGGCAAGAAAAGGAAACTCCCTGCTTCCGGGTCTCACAGTTAAGATTCTGAGCTGGTGAAAGGCTGCTCTGTGTGGAAGTAAGATACTACCAAAGTGGGAGAAAGGACTTGAGAGCCTAAGTTCATGGAGTGGAAAAGACTCCAAAAAGTTAGTGGCGTTTTGGACCGGTATGTCTGTGTGCACGTATAAGTGAGTGTGCAAGCATGCGGGGGACAGGAGAAATGAGATTTGGGAGAGGGAGTAATGACTAGTAGGGAAGCTAACTTTGAGTGGAAGACAGCAACAAAAAAGTCAAAGATAAGGAAAACAATCTCCCAGCCACTTCCAAAGCCTTAACCAGAACAAACAAAACAAAATCAGGTGACAAGGAAATAAGGATGTGCAAATTAAATTGAAAACACGACAATGTTGAAAAGGATTGAGCCAAACACTTGGAACTAATAATATTAAAAAATTGTCAACCAGGGACATGTGGATCAGCAAACAACTTTCGCCTCATTAAGGGGCAAGGGCCTTAATTAGGCCTTTTAAGGCCTTAATTTCGCCTAATTAAGGGCCTAATTAAGTTTCACAGAACTTAAAACATTGTCAATATTTCTCTTGGAAAATACTATCTCCTAATGTGTGTGTGTGGCGGTGGGGGGGGGGGGGGAATCCCTGCATGTATCCCAATTATTCACCAAGAAATTATTGGACAGCTCACGTCAATTAGCATAATTACATGCCGAGACACAAAATAGAATTTTAATAGTATTTAATTGAAAGGAAATGAGAACCTTAAGCTCTTAAAATACTGGGGACTTTTTAAATTCTCTTCTCCCCCTTGCATGCAGGGAACAGAGTGCCAGCAGATGTAGCTAAAAAATCTGCAGGCCCGTCTGTTTGCTCCCTCCATGCCAGGGGGAAAAGAGAATGAAGAGTCTCGAATTTAACAGGGAATTACACCTTCAGGAAACAGAGACCGTGAATGTTTCAGGACAGAGCACTGGCAATGCAATCAAATCAAATTACACGCCTTTCAAGGTATGTTACCTTCACCAAAGGAACACTCATAACTTTTCTGTGCTGCAAGACTTGTCTTGAAAAGACTGGTCTCCAAATAATATTTCCAAGAACAGCTGGTATATATTGAAGCAGAATGCTGCCCGTTTCTCTATAGGTGCAGGGGAAAGAGTGCCCTTATTCATCAGCAGATACACCTTTTACTTCCTCAAGGTTAAGCACGCAGATTCCATTTTTAAACAGGGATGGAAAAAGAGGCGGGACTCGACGCTCAGTAAGAAATGTTCACGAATACAACACAGGCAAGTAGTGTTTTTAACTTACGGGAAGTACAGTTTAGGATACACCCAGTGGCTGATTCCTGGAATAAAATTAGGTATTTGTTCAAGGAGTAAATAATCACACACTTTTGAAACAGGAAGTGTAAACCTAACAGAGGCTGGGGGAAAGAGAAGCGTGGGTGTGGACGAGCAGGTTTCCAGGGAGAAACGATTCATTATCTGGGAGACAAGCCAGCGCCCGAGAGAGGCCGTTCCATACAGCCCGATCAGGGAAACCACCACAGCGCCGCCTTTCCAAGGTTTTTTCCCTGGAATAAAGTCTTCCCTAGTCTCTTCATTCTGCCTTTTGTTTGTAAATGAAAGGCAGACGGTTTCTGGGTGCAGTCGGTTTCCCAGTTCATCAAAGGACTTGGTGGGCGACGGGGAGCTTGGAAAAGCTTTGCCGCCTGCTCCTGCGCTCTGCAAGGCATGAGTAAAAGGTCACCTTCCTCAACAACTTAAGAAACCTAGTGATTCCAACCCAGATGAAGAGAGTAAATCACTTCCCCCAAAATATGTGGCAGCGAAGGGGAAGGGAAAGAAGACAATAAGCAATACGTAAAGAAAGGAAACGGGGAGGTAAAAACCGCACCTTGACCTGTAGCCAGGAGGCGCTGACGCGGGCCGCCCGACGGGTCACGGAGAGAGGACCCGGCGCCCGACGCGGTTTCACAAACGCCCCCAAATGCCTGCAATCGCAGCTCAGGAGAGTTCCACGCGAGCTCAGCTGCCCCGCCACGAGTCGCCACCTCGACCAGTGCTGAGCGACAGAAACAACAGCAAGACTTCACCCGGCCACCGAGGCCCAGGCAAGCGCAGAGAACCGCAGGAACTTTCCATTAGGCTCCTTTTTTTAACCAAGGACTGTAAGCACCGCCCCTCGCATTGATGCTGAAAACTCCGGCTGGGCTCGGTCGGAGAGCTCAACGGGCGGATACTATGGGTCGGCGGTGTTCCCAAACAGGTCCGACAGAGGAGTATATAAACTCCTACCTCGGCGAGTAATAGTGTTTGTTCCGGAAACATGTCTGGACGCGGCAAGGGCGGGAAGGGCCTAGGCAAGGGGGGCGCCAAGCGCCACCGCAAGGTGCTGCGCGACAACATCCAGGGCATCACCAAGCCCGCCATCCGGCGGCTGGCCCGGCGCGGCGGCGTGAAGCGCATCTCCGGCCTCATCTACGAGGAGACCCGCGGGGTGCTCAAGGTGTTCCTGGAGAACGTGATCCGGGACGCCGTCACCTACACGGAGCACGCCAAGCGCAAGACGGTCACGGCCATGGACGTGGTGTACGCGCTCAAGCGCCAGGGCCGCACCCTCTATGGCTTCGGGGGCTAAGATGACCTTAAATCGTCGCACCTATTGTTCAAAAGGCCCTTCTAAGGGCCACCCACGAAATCTGTTAAGGAGCTGTAGACCCCTTTATTGACTTAACTGAGCGCCGTACCATGAATGCCCTTAGCTTGGGTTAGGACCCATCAGACCTGAAACTAAAGTGTGCCTGAAATATCCGCGCGTCTCTGCACTCGGTCCCCGGTGTGTCCATCACAAAGTGGCTAAGCGTCCGGTCATGCCGAGTCTTTACTGTCAAAAGCAGGTTTGTACTGAAAGCCGAACTAATTTACCATACATCGTCCGAGGGGCAACTGGACGATCGTGGTAAACGGCGATTCTCTTCGTCTGGGAGTTCTGGCTTAGAACGCATTGCCAGGACGTGCAAACCACGTCAGTCCCGCCAATTGACTTCATTTAAAGTAGATGCATTTTTACCAGGAATGCAATCATGACGCTTTTTAAATTCGTGAAATGCACTTTGGGATTCTCAATACAACATGGTAAGGGATGCTCATGCAACCTAGAAGTTTTTTGAAAAGGCCGACATTTTCTTTGTGCATCATCACAGAGATCGGCGGGCGAGGCGGGAAGACGCTTCCGGTCCTCAATGGATTGAACCAAGTGAATTCTGGAGGCGGGACGAGGCTGGGCGGGGCGGGCGCCTACTGTCCAATCAGGATTCGAGGGTCGCTATAAGTACTGGGACCCGTGTTCTTGATCCCGCAGTGCTGAGTAGCTAGACCTAGTTGTCATGGCTCGCACGAAGCAGACGGCGCGCAAGTCGACGGGCGGCAAGGCCCCGCGCAAGCAGCTGGCCACCAAGGCGGCCCGCAAGAGCGCGCCGGCCACCGGCGGCGTCAAGAAGCCGCACCGCTACCGGCCCGGCACGGTGGCCCTGCGCGAGATCCGCCGCTACCAGAAGTCCACCGAGCTGCTGATCCGCAAGCTGCCGTTCCAGCGGCTGGTGCGCGAGATCGCGCAGGACTTCAAGACCGACCTGCGCTTCCAGAGCTCGGCCGTGATGGCGCTGCAGGAGGCGTGCGAGGCCTACCTGGTGGGGCTTTTCGAGGACACCAACCTGTGCGCCATCCACGCCAAGCGCGTCACCATCATGCCCAAGGACATCCAGCTGGCGCGCCGCATCCGTGGGGAGCGGGCATAAAGCTTTGTAGCGTTCTCCGTACACCCTCCCCCAAAGGCTCTTTTCAGAGCCCCTTCATTCTCACCAGAAAAGAGCTGTTAAACTTGTAGGGGATATACGGTAGGCTCGGAACAACACGGGGCGCTTTCCAATAGCTCCTGGGCCACACCAGGCGTGTGCACCCGAAGACTGCAGGAGGTGGCTGTGCTGTGCATCGGGAGGTTTCGCACTGGCTGACCCCTCCTGGTATTTAGCACAAAGGAGCTGTTTGAATATATTGAAACGAACCAGCCATCCTAGAAATGAGCTGTTCTGGGCCACGTGAAGTGATTGAAGGAAAGAAAGTTTTAAAGTTGAGTTCAGGTTTCTGTGCATTGTGCAGTTGGCAAGAACCGCTTATTTACTTTTGCCAAGTGACCCCCAGTGCTTTTACATCAGGAATGGGCCTCAATTTGCTTCTCTTACTCGGAGACACAGAACATGTAGTACCCTCCGTGCTTAAAAAGGTTTCAACGTGATGTTTGACAAGAATAGTCTCTTCGGTTTTACCCATGTATGTGATTGTGGAAAATGGGCCGACAATGACCTACATATTCTGACCTGGAGGCTGTCCTGAGTTCTCAGGAGCTCTAAAAAGCATAAGGTATTTCCTTGTTTTAAAATTGTGCTTCTCCGTGTGAAGTTGGGTTGTGAGGATTTTTGGGGTTTTTTTTCAAAAGGAATCAGACGTAACTAAGATTTTAAAGCTGTTACTAGTTTCCACAAAAATAATGGGTTTCCTAATAAATTTGTTGTGTCTATTAAATTTGTCCAATTACTTTGTTTTTTAAAAGACCTTGTGCTTTTCACATAGGACTATAATTGTTTGTTTTGATTACAAATCCTAATTCCCATGAGGTTGCAGTTCTTCTCGAGTGTTCTCAGACTGGTCAGCCATCTGGGCCTTATATTCTTTCCCGTATTTGGGGTTTGCCCTTCCAGAGAGGCTGACATCCCAGCTACAGGCTCCTAAAACTTTTTGGAATGTCGGGGAATTGACGAGAAAGACCGTTCTGAAAAAAAAAAAAAAAAAAAAGGAAAAAGAAAAAGGCCATTCTGACCTGCGGGCCAGAGGAGTTTAGAAATTCTTTCGTGGCTCTTAGTTTTAGAGACTACTTGATGTTATCTCTTACAAGCGTCAAAGATTGATTTCTCCTCACCCTTTCTAGGATTTTTCCCATCATAATAGAGCTGAGGACATATATTGCTTACAGAGCTTGTGGTCCAGGTTCAAACCTTAAAACTGCCAATGACTAGCCATATAACTTCTGGCAGGTACTCATCCTTGCCCTGGGTCTCTATAGCTGTAAACTGTGGCAAATAAGACTGTAGAGCAATCTTAGATTACTTCCTGGCACTTAGTGAATGCTCAGTGAATGTTAGCCCTTGTTAATTACGCCTCTCTTAAGCATAGAGGTTTGGGTTTCCCCCACCCTAGATCTTCTGAAAGTTTTGTGGTTGAAGTGGTGGAAAATGCTTGCTTAAAACATTTTTGTTAATATCCCTTCTTTAGTTCTTGATGTGCATTGTTCTGAAAAAAGGCAGGCTTGTAGCAATATCCCATAATCTGTGTCTGTGTGGATGAGTCCAAAACATAGCAAAATGGCCAGATAGCAAATATTCTGGCCTTTTCAGGCCAAATATTGTCTCCGGCTTTTTTTTTTTTTCTTAACACAATTAAAAAATCTAAAAAGCACTCTTAACTTGAGAGCAACAGAAAACGACACGGTCCCGATTTGGCCTTAAGTTGGCTACAGGTTCAACTCCAGGAGCTCTTTGGGGAGAAATACGTTGGCAACTTTAAACTTCCCTAAAGTTTGTCACAGGGAAGAACTAGGTGAGTGTTGATTGCAGTAGAGATTCTAATCATTAGACCTCCCTTCTCATCCAGGCCAGTCACAAAATCCTATCCATTCCCCACCTCACCCTCCTCCCAAACAAATAAGCAAACATATCCTCCCTCCGTTCCAACCTCAAGGTTACTGCCTCAGTTCTCTTGGATGCTAATGTATTCCTGAATTCTTCTGAACCTCTATAACTTGCAGTCCCTCAATTCCCACCCTTCTCATAGTTGATAGTCAACAATTTCTCTGAAATACAGGTCTGCCTTTGCTCAAACACACAAAAATGCCCACATTGATGTCTCCTGGCTGCTTACAGAAGAGGGTATTCCTGACAGTGTACTTTATTAAATGTTGATGGAGATATGGGGTTTGAATGAGAGCACTGGGGAGAGCACCTTGGAAACCGGACAAAGTCCCATGTCATCTACACAGTCTGTACTTTTGAGGACTACTGGAACCCCTTGAATATTTTCAGCAGGTTTGAGTTTTTCCTAAAGCACATTATCCGGGCAAGGCAATTTTTGTACTTATTATCATGGATTTGCCTAATACTAAAGAGAGAAAGGATCTCGATAAAAAAACAAAACAAAACAAAACACACTCAATTTAAGTTTGAATTTGAATCCAGGTCATTGGATCCTGAAGCCAAAGTCATTCCTCTTCCTCCCGCTGCAAGGTAGACGTCATTCTGGCTACTGAACATCTCCAAGCTGCAAAAGGCATTCTCTAGAGATATTGTCACCTGCAAAATCCTAGGAAGCAGAACTGGTTTTGAAAGTGGGGTGTGTGGGGTGTATGTGGTGAATTTGGGGCTGCAGGCAACTGTCTGCGCTGCCCCTGTGTTACTTGCTACAGTTGGAAACAAAGTTTATGTCCAAACCAAGGAAACCTGGGTCTTCCTCTAGCAAAAAATCAAAGGCCGAACCTAGGGACAAAGCTTTTGAAAAAATCTCCACTTGATAGTTCCTAGAAACTTATTGCAACTTGCAACAAACTAGCACAATGCCTTAAACCCAGTGAATATACGTGAAAAGCTGAAAAGATTTTTAAAAATATCTTTCATCTGTTGCGCAGGACTCCTGAAAACACAAGCCAGCATGTGAACCTGGAGGCTGCTTTCCTCCTTTACAGCTTCAAAGCGTCAAATACTGTACAATTATTTTCAGCATTTAATCAAATTTGGGGGGCTAACAAACACAGTTCTGGAGTCCAACCGCGAAGGGCGGCTGCCTGAGGGCAGTGGATTGGACGCTCCACCAATCACAGAGCGCCACCGGCTTATATAAGCGCCTGGCCGGAGTCGGGCGGCATTGCACGACTTGCTCTTTGGATTTTGAGTCTCTCTTCCTCTCGCAGTTCCTGCCTCTGGCCATGTCGGAAACCGCGCCTGCCGAGACGGCTGCCCCGGCGCCGGTGGAGAAGTCACCTGCCAAGAAGAAGGCGACCAAGAAAGCTGCGGGCGGTGGCGCGGCGAAACGCAAGGCCACCGGCCCCCCGGTGTCAGAGCTGATCACCAAGGCGGTCGCCGCCTCCAAGGAGCGCAACGGCCTCTCCCTGGCCGCGCTCAAGAAGGCGCTGGCGGCCGCCGGCTACGACGTGGAGAAGAACAACAGCCGCATCAAGCTGGGCCTCAAGAGCCTGGTGAGCAAGGGCACCCTGGTGCAGACCAAGGGCACCGGCGCCTCGGGCTCGTTCAAGCTCAACAAGAAGGCGGCCTCCGGGGAGGCCAAGCCTAAAGCCAAGAAGGCGGGCGCGGCGAAGGCCAAGAAGCCCTCTGGGGCCACCCCCAAGAAGCCAAAGAAGGCTGCGGGAGCCAAGAAGGCGGTGAAGAAAACTCCGAAGAAGGCGAAGAAGCCCGCGGCTGCCGGGGTCAAGAAGGTGGCCAAGAGCCCCAAGAAGGCCAAGGCCGCCGCCAAGCCCAAGAAGGCGGCGAAGAGCCCAGCCAAGCCCAAGGCTGTGAAGCCGAAGGCGGCCAAGCCCAAAGCCGCCAAGCCCAAGGCAGCGAAGCCCAAGGCTGCCAAGGCGAAGAAAGCGGCCCCGAAAAAGAAGTAGGAAGTTGGCTTTTGAGAAGGCAGCAAAACCCCAAAGGCTCTTTTCAGAGCCACCCAGAGATTTCTGAAAACAGCTGTACGCTCAGGTCGAACCCTTATTCTTGAACAATAGCGTCAGCCAACACTGCGGGTTAAGTTAAACCCTGCATCTGCTCCCCTTTTCCCTTTTCAGTTTCTCGATTTCACTTGCAAAGAACGAGTGGGGGACTGAATTTCATTCAGGCCCTTGTGTGGATTACTTAATGGATCGCCCGTAGGGGCTGTACTTGCAGCGTCTAAAAATGTTACAAAAGGAAAGTAGGTTTGCCTTTTTAAAAAGCCCGCGCAACATCCCTAATTGGTTCTTTTCCTGGTTATCCTTGCAGGCAGGAGGATCTTGATTGGTACACGTATTGAGCGCAGATGGG
This sequence comes from Acinonyx jubatus, assembly GCF_027475565.1. Classification (NCBI taxonomy): domain Eukaryota; kingdom Metazoa; phylum Chordata; class Mammalia; order Carnivora; family Felidae; genus Acinonyx; species Acinonyx jubatus. Next base: position 146,889,752 of record NC_069385.1, on the reverse strand, counting down.
CTGGGCTTTAAATAAAGTTCAGACCCTTAACTACTGTCCCAGCTCTTTCCCGGAAATAGTGAGTGGCTCTGAAAAGAGCCTTTGGTTTGTTTGCAAGTTGCTAGGGAGACCTTATTTGCCCTTGGCCTTGTGGTGGCTCTCGGTCTTCTTGGGCAGCAGCACGGCCTGGATGTTGGGCAGGACGCCGCCCTGCGCGATGGTCACGCGGCCCAGCAGCTTGTTGAGCTCCTCGTCGTTGCGGATGGCCAGCTGCAGGTGGCGCGGGATGATGCGCGTCTTCTTGTTGTCGCGGGCCGCGTTGCCCGCCAGCTCCAGGATCTCGGCCGTCAGGTACTCCAGCACGGCCGCCAGGTACACCGGCGCGCCGGCCCCCACCCGCTCGGCGTAGTTGCCCTTGCGGAGCAGGCGGTGCACGCGGCCCACCGGGAACTGCAGCCCGGCCCGCGACGAGCGCGTCTTGGCCTTGGCGCGAGCCTTGCCGCCCTGCTTCCCGCGTCCGGACATAACGACAAGAAGCAATTCACCAGGGACTAGAAAGTGGGTGTGCAGGATGGGACACAGCTTCACTACTTATAGTCCTCACGCGGCGCCAAAATAAAGCTGTCCCATTGGCTAAAATTCCAGTCTTATTTTAGCCAATGGAATCCTGGCTTTTCAAATACACTTATTTTGATTGGATACAACCACATGATGCCCTCTAGAATTTACCACCAATTAGACACCCAGTTTGTTTAATTTTCTTCGCGTGAGAAGCTGTGCATAAAGAGAACCTAGAGACCCTCAGTTTTTCTCCAGTCTTTCGGCTTGGGGGGCGGGGGTGGTTCCTGTGCTGCGTAACAAGACCAGTCAAGGCTAACAAGCTGTGAACAGAGGCACGTAGAGCCCCCTTCTCATTTTCTCTCTTATTCTCAAGCCCTTCAGCAACTACTCCCGGCCCTGCCTGAGCCAGCCAAGTCCGCTCCCGCCCCGAAGGAGGGCTCCAAGGAGGCGGTGACCAAGGCGCCGAAGGACAGCAAGAGGCGCAAGCGCAGCCGCCGGGAGATCGCGCCCCCCGCCCCCGCCCCCGCCCCGTGTACGTGTACAAGGTGCCTCCAAGGTAGGGGTCAGACGCCCCCACGGGCTTTCTTTCACAGCCATCTACGCTTTCCAAAACCACTAGTGCCCATTTTATCCCGATTTAGAGGTAGGCAAATGCAATTTTTAATCTGAAGGCTTTGGTCCGTGCTTCTTAATTTGTGCAAAAGCTACATTTTGGCTTTGTGTTTCCAATAAGATCTAAAGTTGTTGTTTTTTTATTCTCACAAACATCAGACACCCCAAAATGATTTCATTGTATTTCACTTAACATCTAAATTCTCACACCAAGAATCACTCGTTCGGTTAATTAGTGAGAAAATTTTAAATTATGACGAGAAGAAAGAATATCTTTCAGCTTCTAGTGAAAATCTTAACTGGCTGAACATCTATTTCTCTCCCCTTACGGAATACCACCGTTTATCAGTATCTCCCCTGTCCCCCCTCACCCTTCCCATTGGAAGGCTCTGAATCACATAAATTGGTTTAAAGGAAACTTACCAAGTGACAGTCCCTTTAACATTCCTTACGGTCAATGCTGAGTACGGACCTTTCTGCTACCTCTCATTGTAGGCCTACGTTTTCACCAAGTAACCTAAATGGTGTTGGGATAAAGATGGGGACAGAGAGGAAAATGAGAACCTAAATTAATCACCTCCGTTCCCCCCTTAAGGATGAGGATTGCTAATCCAGGCACTACTTTCAGACTTGAATTTTTCTAGGGGTCACTTTTTGCATGTTTTCCTGGGTATACCTTCCAAGGAACACCTTACTCCACCCCATTTTTCCTAGTGAAGTTCCAGAAAGGTGCATACTGAGCCTGCCTCCTTTATCTCACATTGTAATGCCCTCTTTTCTGGAACCCGTGTCTGTTCGTTGTGATTTTCACGTAGGCAACTCCCATTTTACGGCAACATACATATTTTATGAGAAATAGTTATAGTTTTCCAGAATAACAAAATTCAGGAAGAAGAGTGGAATTGTGTTTACATTTTGGAAATATCTTTCATTTCTGGCTTAATAGAAGACAGCTAGATTCATGTACAGTATTTGTTTCTGCAGTCAATCCATTGCAATATGATTGTCAAATGAAAATGAGAGTGGAAAAGTTAAGTAAGTTTCAGTATTACACAAGTAAATTTAGTCTCACACACCCACCAGAAGGGTCTCAGAGACCCCCGTGTGTCCCCAGATCATATTTTGAGAATCACTGCCTTTAAGACAAGAAGACATTTCATTTGTTTATTTCATAACCGTCCTGTTGGCGGTAGCATTGGGGATACCCTTGGCAGCAGCTGATACACAGAATAATTTGAGAAGGCCTTGTGAATCGGTCTGCATGCCCAATGATGGCTGTCATTAAAATGAAATCCGCTCTCCTGAAATGAAATTTCAGTGAATAAAAAGGCAGGGAGCTCTTTTTTTAGCCTTGATCTGTACAGCGTTTTCATTTTTTCCTTAACTAGGCTCCACGCCCATTGCGGGGCTTGAACTCCTGACCCTGAGATTGAGTCACATGCTGTACCAACTGAGTGAGCCAGGTGCCAGTTTGTTTAATTTTAATTCTCCAATTAGCACGGTTTAAACATGATTCTTTCATACTTTCTTGCCTCCCCTCTCTTTTTACTGTTACTGTTAGTCCAGACATCTAAGATCGGCCTTACTTTCAGTCAGTAATGTCTTGGACGCATTAACTCAAAACTTGTAATCACTACCTCTTCCAGGGCTTCTGGTGAATAAAGAGAGACCAAAATCTCCACTCTAGGGCTTACGTTGGGTGGTTAGTTCTCTGTGACCACTGGCGCACCTGCCTGACTCCAGAGCCTCAAGAACACTTCAGTGGCAGATGCTGTTTTCAAAGGCCAAGTGCATATTACACTCTTCTCTGACAGTCCTTTATCTTGGTCCAGAATTTGTTTTTTTTTTTTTAACTCTAACTCACTTTTCTTCCTGAGCTAATTGCTTCATTCTTCTCTGCCAATATAAGACATCACCTTATCAAGGTTAATTTACCAGATTTGGGGTCTCAATCTAAATAAAGAGTTTCAAAAAACAATATAATTACAAATTTTAGAAAAGACACAATGGACTCCTATCCAGGTATGTGTTAAAATACTCATGGGGCGCCTGGGTGCTCAGATGGTTGAGCATCGGACTTTGACTCAGGTCATGATCTCACGGTCTGAGTTCGAGCACCGTGCTGACAGCTCAGAACCTGGAGCCTGCTTCAGATTCCGTGTCTCCCTCTCTCTCTGCCCCTCCCCTGCCCGTGCTCTGTCTCTCTGGCTCTCAAAAATAAATAAACATAGACAAAGTTTTGTAAAGAATACTCATAATAAATTAGTAATTTTAATATTCCACCTTGAACTTCTGAAAGAATTAATATAGTCCACAGAATAAATATGAGGATGCTATCCGTGTGCTCTCTCTGCACATGTAGCCCCAAATGGTTCTCCCAGTCATTATCAGCTCCATGCCACTTCTTTGAAAAGAATACGAAGTTTTAATTTTTCTAACATTCTTACCCCAAGAGAGTACTAAAAAAATAAGGGGTCAGCAATTGTCCAGTTTCTGATTATTCCATTAATTCCATTAGATACAATATAAATGAAAAAATATAAAAATGTGTTATGTATAATTTTGTTTTAGGGTGTGTACGTATATATGTATGTGTATAGTGTATTTGGGCTTACAGAGTATATAGCTAAGATGTCAGGATTGCATCTATCTGTATTTTCCATCTCACTGCTGTTCTGTGCTGGGAGCATGAAATAATCAAAAACCAGATAGCCAACGCTTTTGAATTTTTTGGAATCCCCTTGGAGTAAAAGCATTGGAGAAATTAAAATAGAATTTACTTTAGCATGTGTATAAATAATACATTCATGTATGTGACATACATGAACAAATACATATATACATATACATGTACACACACTCATGGTATAATTATTTTAGTTGCACGCAGTATTAAGTTTCAGTTGCTTGGAGACAAATATGAATAATTGTATTTGGCCAAATACAAATGTATTAACACTTGCAGGATACCTTAACGTTCTATTACTTTATTTTCAAGATGTGAGTTTAACATGTTGGTGGTGGAATTAAATTAAAAAGCTACAGAACAATCACATTAATATCAAGAATTGTTTTTTAATTTTGTTTAATGTTTACTTATTTTTGAGATGAAGAGAGAGACAGAGTGTGAGAAGGGGAGGGGCAGAGAGAGAGGGAGACTCAGAATCCAAAGCAGGCTCCAGGCTCTGAGCTGTCAGCACAGAGCCCGACGCGGGTCTTGAACTCAGGAACAATGAGATGGTGACCTGAGCCAAGTCGGACTCTTAACCAACTGAGCCACCCAGGTGCCCCAAGAATTAATTTTAAAAATCCAGTGTTACATTTATACAATGCTACCCCTCAAATTTGAGTGCAATAATTTTTTATAGTTCCATGTTCTCAAAATACATTCACAAGAACCAACTAGTAAAAAACACTAGTATGTTTGGATTAGAACATGTTTTAGGTACAACTCCATATTCACATCATATGCACGTATTTCTAATATTAATTGGGGTGTACTTCATATTTGTTTTTCTCATACATAAATGCAGGAACTTTCAAAAGTTACCATTATTGAACATTTTTGTGCAACACCCGAATATTTGCATGAAAAGTCCATGCCTATATTCTCAATTGTTTGTTCTGTATTATTTTCACAATTAAAGCAGATGTGATATAAAGTTTTATTTTTTTTTTTAATGTTTATTCTGAGAGAGCATGCACGCATGAGTGGGGGAGGGGCAGAGAGAGAAAGAGAATCTCAAGCAGGTTCCACGCTGAGCACAGAGCCCTACACAGGGCCCCATCTCACAAACTGTGAGATCATGATCTGAGCCCAAATCAAGAGTCAGATACTTAACCAACTGAGCCACCCAGGCACCCCAAAAATCATTTAAAAAAAATTAAAACACTCAAAAAACACTGGTGGATATTTTTCTTCATTCTAAGCATCTCAGGAAATCTCTGGGAATTATTTTGTCTCTTATGTTTTGTTCCAGTGCATTAAAATTTTTCTTTTAAAGTCACCACTAGTATAAAAATTCAGAAATCTGAAATTGTAAGTCATCTAGCAAAGGTATTATAATATGGTTTCCAAAAAGATGTCTGAAGCTATTCAACTTTGAATGTGAGGTCTCAGGCAAAGATTCAGACTAGCTTCTCTTTTCACCCATCTCAAGGCCATCGCCTTTGAGAGACTTCTCATGGCTGGTCAGTCATTTATTTCTTGGCATATTCCAAATTAATCATATTAAATTGTCTCTATATTTTCATAGGCAATTTGAACAGATGGGAAATTTTGCCTCAAGTGATCAATCGGCAGAATAGTATTTTTTTTTCTGTCCTTGAGTGACAAGCTTATAAATATACAAGAAGTACGTCCACAACTTCTATGTTACTTTATCTTTGACTTTTTGTTTTTATTTTTTTATTATTTAAAAAAAAAGGTTTTTCTTTTCACATTTATGTTTGAGAGACAAAGAGAGACAGAGCATGAGCGGGGGAGGGGCAGAGAGAGAGGGCGACACAGAATCCGAAGCGGGCTCCGGGCTCTGAGCTGTCGGCACAGAGCCCGACGCGGGGCTGCAACCCACGAATCCCAAGATCGTGACCTGAGCCGAAGTCGGACCCTCAACCGCCTGAGTCAGCCAGGCGCCCCTCAAAGTCCACAGTTTACATCAGTTTCACTCTCAGTGGATAATGGTATGTATCCATCATTATGGCACACAGTGTTTTCACTGCCCTCAAAATCCTCTGTGCTCCCTCCACATACTCATCCCTTCCCTCCCCTCAGCCCCTGGAAACCAGTGATCATTTTACTATCTTTATAATTTTACCTTTTCCGTAACGCTGTATTGGCTTCTTTCACTCCGTAATATGCATTTTAGGTCCCTGCACGTCTTTTCCCGGCTCGTCAGCTCATTTCCTTTTAGCGCTGAGTGATAGCGTTGTCTGGCTGCACCAGTTTGCTCATCCAGTCACTTACCAAAGGACGTCTCGGTTGCTTCCGAGTTTTGCCAGTTCTGAAGAAAGCTGCTGCTACATGCGCCTGAGTGCAGGTTTTGTGTGACACGTTTTCAACTCCTTTGGGTAAATACCAAAGAAGGCGATTGCAGGATTATGTGGAAAGCGTATGTATGGTTTTGTAAGACTTGACCAAACTCTCTTCCGGGATGGAAGACCCTTTTCCATTTTGCACTCCCACCAGCAGCGACCGACGGTTCACCTTGCTCCACGTCCTTGTCAGCATTTGGTGTTCTCAGCGTTCCAGATTTTGACCTTTCTAATTGCTGTGCGGTGGTGTTATCTTTGCCTTTTATTTTTTTAAGTTTTTATTTCTTTTTTTGCCGGAGTCCAGCTCCGGCAGGTCCAGGGGTTCCCGAAGGATGAACGGCGTCGGCGAAAAAGTGAAAATAAAACTAAAATAGAAATAAAAATAAAAAACTAAAATAAAAATGGACACAGACAACAGCAGTGTGTTGAACTGGCCCATTTTTTGTAGTAAACGTGGCATTATGTTTGCTAGTGATTTCCTGGTAGCATACGTCATCTATCTAACATTACCTAATTTTGAAAATGTTCCTATGTATAAAGGGCCTTTAAGAAATAACATGGTGATTTTCCCCTAACTTTCCCGCATACCCTTTGAGTATAGATTAATTTCTTACATTATTCCGTTATGCATCTGCGTTTATCTATAATCTACAAAGCATTCGCTTTGCTGTTCTCGTGAAAGGCCCTCCATTTCTCAACACCTCAAGTGGAACAGTTACAGGGACATGACCTCCTAACCACATGAGTCCAGAAGAACAATGTGTCTGCCTCGGTCCGAGGTGCCAGAAAGGGGCCGAAAAAGCCTTAGAAACCCATGCCTCATACATTCTCAGAGAGACAATGCACCTAGGAACCAATGAACCGACTAGGTTCAGTCATCATCTGGAATGCCTCCGGAGGGGGCCAGGTGGGCCTAGGGGTTGAAGTCACCTGTGCCCAGAGATACACTCCTTAGTTGCCGGAGTGGGGCTTTCAAATCCATATGTCTCTCCTTCACAGGCCCTCTTTGCCGGCAAACGTATGAGGCTATCCTTCCGGTACGAAGAGGAGTCTCCATAGGGAATGGCGAGGGCTAAACGTAAGGCCCCGCAATTTCTTGCGGAACCTTATTTTCTTCCCTAATGGTTCTTTTCCCAGGGGGCCTGCTGAGGGCAATTCCCCGACAGACAATACCCCAGGTAGTTTTAAGGCCAAATTACCTAAAAGCGGGAGTACAAGAAGCTTCACTGTCGGCAGGGCCGCCCTGCAGTCACCAATCCGTCCACAGCCCGGGCCCTGCCACTCAGACTGGGTTAGCTTGGCTTCCAGCAATTTATTTTGAGAGAGAGAGAAAGAGAGCACGAATGGGGGAGGGGCAGAGAGAGAGGGAGAGAGAGAGTCCCAAGCAAGCTCTGTGCTATCAATCAGCACAGAGTCCAGCTCGGGGCTCAAACTAACAAACCGTGAAATCATGAGCTGAAATCAAGAGTCAGACATTTAAGCAACTGTACCACCCGGGTGCCCCTAACTTTTTTATAGTGATGGTAATCTATAACGTTACTTCATTGTTACTACTTTCATGAGAAGTTTACTCTAGTTTTCAAATAATCAAAAGTAATTTCTTTTTTGAGAGAGTGCAAGCAAGGGAGGGGCAGAGAGAGAGGGAGCACAGAGCCTGATACGGGGCTCGATCTCCCAACCACGAAATCACGACCTGAACCTAAACTAAGAGTTGGACGCTCGACCAACTGAGCCACCCAGGTGCCCCTCAGATGTTTTGTTTTTTTTTTTTTATAAAGCTCTGCAAAGTTTCCCAGGCTTGTCTGTAAATCTGTTATTCTACTGACTTTATACTGCTTGAAAAGGCTCTAAAATTTAATTTCTCCTCTTACGGATTCCTTTATGCAAAATTCACGGATGTTATATAGGAAAATTTTCCTCTGCTTCTGGATCTTAGCGGTAATGTTCCTAACAATCTTGTCAAAAGACAGAAGGCTTTTGATTTTGTTGAAATGTATTTGATGGACTAAGGTGAAGCCACAGCACAAAGAAACCTGGAGCAGAGACACACATTATTGATGACGCCCTACATGCCGGAGGGAAACTTAAAGATCGTCTTGTTAAACCCTCCTCTAATTTACAGTTGAGCAATCGGAAACGAGACAGGTCAAATGGCAAGCCCTCTAGCACGCCAGAACTCAGGTCTGTGGGATTCCTTTCCAGTGCCTGTGCGTGTGTGCGTGTGTGTGTGTGCGGGCATGTGTGCACAGACGATTCAGGAAAAGCACGAGCTGGAGAGGAAAGAAAGCATGACTCATCCATCCGGCATGTATTTACCGTTATATGCCAGGGATTACGCCCACAAATGACATGGATTGTAACACACATTTACTTTTAAAAATTAGTAATTTTATTATAAAAGACAAGTATGCTTTTAATTAGTAACATAGAGGCAAAAACCTTTAAGATGTCATAAGAATGGGTAAATAGGAAACAGGGCATACGATGTTCAGTAGAGATCGTAGGGGCGAAAGAGTCCAGAGCTATTCTTGCACTAAATATATGAGATGCTAGATACTTGGAACTCACGCACACCAGACTCGTGTCAGTCGGTAATCATGAGGCCTGAAGTCAGCCCCACTCTGGGGACACCAGGAGTCTGGGAACAAAAATAAAGCCTGTGGCTGTTGAGCAGACTCCTGGGCGAGCTTCCGTGGGGCCAGGCGCCGGCCCTGCATCTGCCCCGCGGGCTGATGCTCGGAGAGAACAGACAGACGAGAGTCACACACACTTGAATCAGGTAGCTGGCTCGGCCCACTCGTACACTGAACCTCTCTCTTCCCCTCTGCTGCTTGCTGGGTTTCTAACTGATTTAAGTAAGGCACTGTGGTGAGAGCGCTGAAACGCAGTCTGAGTCTTTCTGTGCCGTGCCCTCCATGGGAGATCGCCGGGACCTCGAGGTAATTTCTTGCCTGATACCAGTGAGACTGCCCGGTCCTAGCCACGGAGGGGGGTCATTGGGAGGGAGGCGGCAAGAAGGAACGTGCGGGAGCATTCCGGGCAGAGGGAGAGGTAGTGCGAAGGCTGGAGGGGCCAGGGAGGCTGGGGCAGAGGAGGCCAGCTGGACACTGGGGATCGGAGGCCCGAGGCAGCCCTGGGCCGGAGCACCTGACCCCTCAGAGACCAGGGTAAGGGCTCGGAAGTGTTGAAGCTGACCTGACGAAGTCCCAGGGATCTCTGGGCTGCTGGGGGGATGCAGGGGCCAGGGGCTGGGAGCATTCAGCAGGTGGAAGCTCTTCAGTGGCCAGGACAGAGGAGGTGGGGCGTGGAATAGGATGGTGGAGGGGGCAGAGTGAGGGACTCGGGGTCTGCTTCCGTTCATCCCTCAGTCACGGCGGAGGGGGCCTTCCTCCCCAGTCTTCTCCCTCTGCACACTTCCGCCGGAGTAGACCTCTCTAAAATGTCACTTGCCTCGTTAATAACGCTTTTCACAATAATGCTTATTTCTACACAAATGAATCCAGACTAGTTATCCTTGGGACCGTGTGGCTTGAGCCCTGAATGCTGGGGTTTGCTTTGAAGAATTTGCCCATTCTGTTCCACCTCCCTTAGAACACACCATACCAGATCATGATTCGGGAATCAGATAGCTCACGTATAAAGCTCCTTCTGTTGTTGTACATCATGATCTCTGTCCTTTAGGACAGTGACCATGTTTTTGCTTTTGTTTTTTTTTTAAGTTTATTTATTTTGAGAGAGACCATGCAAGCAGGGGAGAGGCAGAGAGGGAGCGAATCCCAAGCAGGCTCCACACTGTCAGCGCAGAGACTGACATGGGGCTCAAACTCACACACTGAGAGACCATGCCCTGAGCTGAAGTCAAGAGTCAGATGCTTAACTGACTGAGCCACCCAGACGCCCCTGATGGTGTGTTGTTTTTTTTTTTATCACCTGCTTCTCCAAGGACACAATAATAATTGATCCTCTTTCTCCAAAGGGGGACCCCTTTCTCTCTTCAGTTCTCTTTGCCCCCCAAAGACACACACATTTATTTTCATTTCTTTCCTTCTAGGCTTGTACAACACGTCTGTGAGAAGGACGAGAAAACCAAGTCAAGTCTGAGGTTTGGGGATCGCTGTCCCAGCACCAGCAGCTCCCATGTGCCTCGTCTTTCCCAGAGCGTGTTCTCACTCGATGTCTATTATGCTTCCAGCAAGGTAGGGGGGGCTCCCTCAGCGTCTCTGACAGATTTTACAGAGAGACGACTTGCTGACCTATCGGGTGCATACGTATCAGGTGGCCAGGGGAGGGAGGCTTCTGAGGCATCTACAAGGAGGTGACTGTTGTAAAGGCCAACCCAGGAGGCGGCTGTGGGGAGTCCATTCCCTCCGGGGTCACCATGCCTCTGCGCCACATTTCGAGGAGAGCTGAGTTCCTGTATGTTCTTAGGGTCGAGGGTACATAGAGGAGCTCCAGTATCACAGTGGGCCCCGCACAGGTGGCCCCCCACCTGTGTTTCAGTGTCCCGCTTGTTTATTCTCTTCCGGCTGAAGCTGAATGTCAGTGTCAGTGCTGCTGCCTTCGTTCAAAGCCGGCGGGCTGGCGCACCCACAGACAAAGCTGTCCACCTCGTCTCACGCTTGTGCTTACTCCCATGTCCAGGGTCAGCTTCTGGGAACCATTCAGCTAGACACGTGGACCTTCTGGCTTACCCAGGGCTGACGCCTCTCCAGGTCTTCTGCGAACCGATCTATCAGCACTGCCGACTGTTTCTGGGGGTACCCTAGCATCTCGGAAGCCTCCCAGCAGCTCTCTCCTTTAACATTGCCATGCTGTAGCCTGTGCGATCAAAGTCACCAGGGTCTGCATTCCCGCAGAGCAGTAGTGGCCCTTCGGGAGCACGCTAGGAACGAGGCAGACCGGATTTAGGCTGTCCCAGTGACTGGGGGGAGGTGCACCCCTGACAGGAGCGGACGGGCTGCTGGGTGTCCTATGAAGAACGGAGTCAGGGGACACGAGACTTCCAAGTGTCTCCGGAAATCTGAAGGTTCGGGACCTGTTGTGGATCAAGCCCAGAACCCGGAAGCACGAGGTCTTTGCCCACGTGTTTGTGTGTAGTTTAGGGGACACTGAAGTTTCCGACAAATCCGGATTGTGTTGTTCCTTTCACATGCTCATGTCCCCCAAGAATCATTGGTGTTTACAAAAAGAAAAAAAAAAGTCGCCTCACTGAGAGTTAAGTCTCTTTTCAGTGTTTGAACACCCGAGTCAACCCTACAAGGTCTTTGTGGCTCCAGGATGATTCTACACACAGGTTCTGTGAGGACTGTTGTGTCAACCTGACAGGGCCGTGCACTACCCAGATACTGGATCAGACATTATTCTGGGTATTTCTGTCAAGGGGGTTTTGGATGACAGCAACATTTAAATTGGTAGACTTAAGGGGCTCCTGGGTGACTCAGTCGGTTAAGCATCCGACTTCGGCTCAGGTCATGATCTCGCGGTTCATGCATTTGAGCTCAGCGTCCAGCTCTGTGCTGACAGCTCGGAGCCCGGAGCCTCCTTCATTTTTTTTTTTTTTTAATTTTTTTTCAACGTTTTTAATTTATTTTTGGGACAGAGAGAGACAGAGCATGAACGGGGGAGGGCCAGAGAGAGAGGGAGACACAGAATCGGAAACAGGCTCCAGGCTCCGAGCCATCAGCCCAGAGCCTGACGCGGGGCTCGAACTCACGGACCGCGAGATCGTGACCTGGCTGAAGTCGGACGCTTAACCAACTGCGCCACCCAGGCGCCCCAACCCGGAGCCTCCTTCAGATTGTGTGTCTCCCTCTCTCTCTCTCTCTCTCTGCCCCTCCCCTGCTAGCACTCTGTCTCTCAAAAATGAATAATAAACCATTAGAAAAATTAAAAATAAATTGGTAGACTTAATTTGTAAACAGATTGTTCTCCCTGATGTGGGTGGGCCACATTCAATCAGTTGAAATCAGGAAAAGGAACAAAAAGGCTGTCCCTCCCTTGACTAAGAATTACTCATGTCTGGCTGCTTTTGAGCTGGGATATTGGCTTCTTCCTGCCTTTGGACTCAGACTGAAACATGGGCTCTGCCTGGGTGTCAAACCTGCGGGTCTTCAGGCTGGAACAGCATGGCCTCCCTGGGTCTCCCAGTTCCTGACTCACCCGGCAGCTCTCGGGCCTTGTCAGCCTCCCCAGTCACAGGAGCCGGGTCCTTGTAAGAAACGTCTTAATATATATACACATCCATCCTACTGGTTTCACTGCTCACCAGTACAGGTGCAAATACTCAACTACTTCTCTATGTGTTTTTGTGTAGGACGCAAGCATTCATGTTGAAGTCATCTCCTTTATTGTTAAAATAACTGTCTTTTATTTCATTTTTATATAATAGTTACACTGTTTCATGACCTTTAGAAATTATGCATGCGTTTAAGTGTTATTACCTAAGAATTTAACTTTAGGCTGGAAAAAGGGGCCACTAAAAATAGATATAAAAGGGGAGCCCGGGGAATGACACACATGAGAACCACTGCCTTTCATAAATGAAGTCCAGGAAATGTAACCTGTTTATTAAGCTACACGAGCCCAGACCTCACGGCGTGCGCATCCTCTCCTCCCCCTGGCCTCAGCAGCCCTGGCCTGGAGTCTCTGCCCTGGTGCCTTGAAATTTAAAGGTTCTCCCCAGGGGTGGCTCAGTCCATTAAGTGTCCGACTTTGGCTCAGGTCGTGATCTCACGGTTCGTGAGTTCAAGCCCCGTATGTTTGGGGCTCTCTGCTCTCAGCACAGAGCCTGCTTCTGTCCCCTCTTTCTGCCCCTCCCCTGCTCACATTCTTTTCCTCAAAAACAAATAAATATCTATACATATGAGGTTCTCCCCAAATTAATATCCTTGGGATTCCAGTGTTCCCTTACAGCTTTTCATAATTTCTCCCTCAAAATGATGTAAGCACAGACCTTTGGCTGAGGCACTTATTTGGTTCTTCTTTCTGTCACTGGGATTCTTGCACACCTGCAGGGGTGGGGTCCTCGTCCCGTAGTCTACCCGACCCCCTTCCTAGTACTTGTTAGGCCCTCAGTCAACTCGTTTAAGCTGAAGCAGTCCTAGTCAGTCGTGATGCCAGGAATACTTACACGTATGTTCAACGCTGTAGGAGTTGAGAGAAAGTTCTTAACCCTATTCAAGTCTGGAAAATAATTTCCTTGTGCGTTTTGTTAACTTGTTTTGTGTTTTAATACCGCATGTCTGCTTTTCTCGTGAAACCTCCCAAGAGGCAGAATAGGTGACATCAGAAAAGGCGAGCTTCTGAAACAGAAGCTCAATAGAAGTTGAAAGCAATTAGGAAGCAGCCGGGGCACCTGGATGGCTCAGTCGGTTGAACATCTGACTTGGTTTCCGTTCAGGTCATGATCTCGCTGTTCGTGGGATCCAGCCTCGAGTTGGGCTCTGAGATGACAGTGCGGAGCCTGCTTGGGATTCTCGCTCTCTCTCTCTCTGCCCTTTCCCCGCTTGCACGCTCTTTCTTTCTCTCTCTAAATAAATAAATAAATGTAAAAAAATAAGCCTTAAAAGAAAAGGTATTAGGAAGCAGATAAACGAGCCATCTGCAGAAACAATACACATTTAAAGGGGTTTGGACAGTTGTGGGTGAGGAGATGCTTCCATATCCAGGAACCTAACAGGTGCCTAAGGGAAGTTGTGGTCAAATTAATGTCATGTGCCCGATACAATGTCCTAACTGAGGGCTGGTAAACTGCATGAAATCTAGGAAGGAGTGAGAAAAAAAAAAAAAAAAAGGGTTAAGCTTTTGTCAGTACATTTTGTTCAACCTGGAAGGAAGTTTTCAATGAAGAAAACATGAATTTCTCTAGGCTGGACAAAGGCCATTTTCAGGTAATGTAACTTGGGGAAAAGCCTCTCCTTTAGGATAAGATTCTCTCATCTGTTTTTTATGTTCCAATCTGTCCCTTTGTGCTCTAAAAGTTGTTCTTTAGAGACAAGATGATAAAAAGTATTACTTGGGGCACATCACGTGGATCACTGAAGATACCAGCTAGTCTGGTGTAAGACAGTGAAGTGACATTCAGATTGGGATGAGCTCAAGTCAATTTCCCCAAGACTGATCAGCAGTGCCATAAATTAATCAAGATACTTTGAACAACGAAGGGTTAGAGGCCTGGATCACCAAAGTGCAAATAACCCACAAAATCTAGCATTGGGTTCTTTATTTTTCTCTCCTTTCAGGAATTTCAAGTTTCTAAATGCTGAAGTGCAATGGACCCGATGTGTGAACCCTGTACAGAGGGACCACAAATGCCTTCTGTGTGCTCCTGTCCATTCTGCGCAGATTTCAGAATCCTCCTTCCCGGGTTCTTCAAAACATCTTTCCTGCTGACAGGTGCAAGTCATATCTACCTATTCCTATACCTGTACCCGTACCTATGCCATCCACACCCATCTCTACACACACACGTTCCCCAGGCCGAGGATCTATGTGGTAGATAACTTAATCCCTCTAAATCCTCTCATTTCCTCCCCTGGGTTTTATCTGCCGAGTCCCTCATGCTGTAAAACAGAAATACCAGAGTTTACTGCCAATTATCTGCACTAATGGATTAATGGACAGGACCAAAGGCATATGTGGTCTGAAAGTAGTGATGAAAATAACCAAATATATGGTAAATTCACTGTCACCAACTATCTTTTTTTCATTTTTTTTCATGTTTACTTATTTTTGAGAGAGAGAGAGCGTGAGTGGGGGAGGCCCAGAGAGGGTGACACAGAATCTGAAGCCCAACGTTAGGGCTCACACCCATGAACCACAAGATCATGACCTGAGCCAAAGTCGGACGCTTAACCAACCAAGCCACCCAGGCGCCCCTGTCATCAACTGTCTCGAAGGGCGATGGAAGGAGAAATGATACATAGACTTAAAAATATTTCTTTTCTAACAGAATTGAGGAAGGGATATACACACATACATACACATGAATACATAAAACATATACAGAACACACACACACACACATGCACACACACACACATGCACACACACACACATGTATAGGCCAGAGACCTGTCCCAAAGATTTTGAGAAGCTGAGTAGACAGAAAAGTTTACAGGAGCTGGAGGTGGGTTCTGGCTGAATTGTAGCCCACATCTTGAGTTTTCTGAATTCATCGGCCTTTTTTTTTTTTTAATTTTTTTTTTCAACGTTTATTTATTTTTGGGACAGAGAGAGACAGAGCATGAACGGGGGAGGGTCAGAGAGAGAGGGAGAGACAGAATCGGAAACAGGCTCCAGGCTCTGAGCCATCAGCCCAGAGCCGGACGCCGGGCTCGAACTCAGGGACCACGAGATCGAGACCTGGCTGAAGTCGGATGCTTAACCGACTGCGCCACCCAGGCGCCCCATCATCGGCCTTTTTAATAGCCTGTCAGTCTTTTTCTCCTACACCCTCAAAGAAACTAATTCTATCTACAGAAACCCTGTACTGTATTTAATTCTCATTCATAAGGTTTCCTCTAGGACACATGAGATGATGGGACCTTGATTTTTATGCAAGATTCTTTCCCTATTATATTTTTCAGTATAGCATTTGCTACATAAAGGGAGTATGTGTAACATACATCTTAAGTGTAAAACAAGTATCAAACACCCATGATGAACTTCTAGCACTAAATCTGGAATGTTGATAACAAGTTATTTACCTCAGTCACTGAGGTGTGCACTTCCTGATTTTTAAAAACTCGCACATGGAGCTCTTAAAGTTTTTTGAATCCTACACTTACACGTGCTTCTATAGAGGCTTAGATAATTATTTTCGAGTTCTATAGAGTGCTATCATAAATGAACCTCCTGAGATTTAGGTTTCTGAAATTTAACCAAGCACTGCTGTGTATCTTAATCTTTTTCCTGCTATGTGGACTCCTAGCGAGTGAATGTACCGCAATATACCTGTTTAGTCTTTTTGGCCATGAGTATGTGGCTGCATCTACTATTTTGCCACTAAGAATGGAGCCCGCTGCTCCACTCTTGTGTCTCCTGTTCAATGTGTGCAGAATATTCTCACGCAGACACCTGTGGGTGGAACTGAGTCACTGGAGTACTGACATTGGACAAAGGGCATTATCAAAAAGTTCAGCAAACCCAACTCAAATGTAGAAGTGTTTCCACCACCCCCTGCCAAGACCAAAATATTTTTAAATATGCCATTCCTAAGGCTTAAAGCGGAGAGAAGGATTTGTACTCCCTGAATCGGGGGTGAAGGAACAGCCTTCTCTGACTTTTCTCATTTTCTTTCCAAACGTCTTCCCATAGAAACAGGAAATGCAAGGCGCACAGAGAGAAAGAAAACATGGGATGGATTCTCCGACAGGAAAGGCAGGGAACAGAACCCAATCCCTCCCCTAAAGAGGAATTTCACTCAGAGAAACGAGGGAGTGAGTCCAGCAGCGGTTCCTCACGCCAAGCCACACGGCCCAGAATCACCCCAGTGAGGACAGACTACCACCGGGCAGCCGGCGGTAAAATTTAAACTCCGCGCGCTGCGCCCTGGTTGGCTGCCCAGACCAACGTGGCGACCGATGAACGGGGATCTTCCATTTCCTTCTGCTGCCTTTCTAACTTGCGAGTGGCGAATCCAAACCTGGGGGAGCAGAGCTGGCACCATCCCCAAAAGAAACAGTAGTGAATAAAAGGATGTGTGCGCTTCTCAGCACGTGCCCAGGGGCTTCGCTGTAAGGTGCGCCTGGGAGCTAAGGACAGAGCTTTGTGGTCATGGAATCTCCTGCCAGGCTGACGTGTTCAAAGCTGACCAGGTTTTGTTTGAGACAAAGGGTGCTTTCTTTCAGTAGGCTTGTCTGATCACGAATGTGATCCTTCCTGACCGAAACCCATAGAAATACGTCTCTGGAGTTATTTCAACTTGCTGTACACTGTAACTTCTAGCGAGACGAAAACACGAGACTCAGATACGGTTTCTTTACAGAAAACAAAGACCCAGTGTAAATAAGTGCCAGTTCCCTTTAGAAGACTGAGTGGCTCTGAAAAGAGCCTTTGGGGTGTGGACCGAGCCTTACCGATTGCTCTGCAGCCGGCGGGCTCACTTTGCGCTGGTGTACTTGGTGACGGCCTTGGTGCCCTCGGACACGGCGTGCTTGGCCAGCTCCCCGGGCAGCAGCAGGCGCACGGCCGTCTGGATCTCCCGGGACGTGATGGTCGAGCGCTTGTTGTAATGCGCCAGGCGCGACGCCTCGCCCGCGATGCGCTCGAAGATGTCGTTGACGAACGAGTTCATGATGCCCATGGCCTTGGACGAGATGCCCGTGTCGGGGTGCACCTGCTTCAGCACCTTGTACACGTACACCGAGTAGCTCTCCTTGCGGCTGCGCTTGCGCTTCTTGCCGTCCTTCTTCTGCGCCTTGGTCACCGCCTTCTTGGAGCCCTTCTTCGGGGCCGGGGCGGACTTGGCTGGCTCAGGCATGATCGGGAATCACTATTAAAGGACTTGAAAACAGAAAGAACGAGTACGAGGCTCTAAGTGTCCTTTTTATCCACAGCTTCTTAAACAAAGGAGGCACTGGACGAAATCCTGTAGCTAATTGGCGAGTTCTGCAAACGTCACGTATTAATTTCGTTCAATCAAAGCAAGTGTATTTGAAAACCAGCATCCCATTGGTTGCAGCGAAACTGTAATTTTAGCCAATGGGATAGTTTTGTTTTTGCGCCCATTAGAGACTATAAATAGGGTATCTCTGGCTCAGCCCGTACTGAGCCTACTCAGGTTTGTGATATTTTCTCCGTCATGTCCGGACGCGGGAAGCAGGGCGGCAAGGCTCGCGCCAAGGCCAAGACGCGCTCGTCGCGGGCCGGGCTGCAGTTCCCGGTGGGCCGCGTGCACCGCCTGCTCCGCAAGGGCAACTACGCCGAGCGGGTGGGGGCCGGCGCGCCGGTGTACCTGGCGGCCGTGCTGGAGTACCTGACGGCCGAGATCCTGGAGCTGGCGGGCAACGCGGCCCGCGACAACAAGAAGACGCGCATCATCCCGCGCCACCTGCAGCTGGCCATCCGCAACGACGAGGAGCTCAACAAGCTGCTGGGCCGCGTGACCATCGCGCAGGGCGGCGTCCTGCCCAACATCCAGGCCGTGCTGCTGCCCAAGAAGACCGAGAGCCACCACAAGACCAAGGGCAAGTAGAAATTTGGCCTAGTCTGGAGCTCAAGTCTCCTGTCCAAACCAAAAGGCTCTTTTTAGAGCCATCCACTTAATCAAGGAAAAGAGCTGTGCCTCACGTTCTGTCATTGGGATAGCAGGTGTTGAATAGTGGCAAACCCTGTTAAAAAAATTTATAGGCCTGTCCATCGACCCAAGAGTCCTTGAATTAAAAGAAGTCCCCTTGCCAAAAAAGACAAACCTTTGCCCTAAGGAACCCATAAGAGGAAAACTTGGGTGTCCTTGATTCTTCCCGCAGGATCGAATGTCCATGTGGAACCCAAACTTGGCAGCCTGTGACTTTGGCCTAGCCTTACCTCTTCTAATTCAATGGAATCCTCCTGAAAAAGACTCCCCCCTCCTATATGTCCTGCCTTAGTCCTGCAGGCCGGTGGACTCCTTGTTTGAAATAAGTTCAGGCAGACAATGCATTTCATAATTGTACACAGGTGAAGTAAAGACGGCAGGGAAAACATCGGGGAGACCATGTGCCTTTGCAACAGACGTGAGAGGTGGACGTTGTAAGTCAGATTTTCACCTAAACTATACTGGCACCCAATGAGTCCCAGTGCCTATTCTGACTGTTCTCGGCCACCAGCACACCCTTATCACCAAGTCAGAAGCTGGAGGGCATCTTCCATTCCTCTCCACGGAAGTACACCTCCGCCAATGTTTAGTTTTTCCTCACGAAGATCTTCTAATAAAATTAAGTTTCGATGCCACGTCTAGTCTATGTGAATTAGTTTATTTCCTGGGTCTCTTCAAAGGTTTGTATGTCCTATCGTGAAATCTGAACTTCAGTCACAGGCAAAAACCCCCTAGAATCCGTGAACACAGCAATCCCAGATAGGAGGGAAATGTCACCTTTAAAAACGTTTCTTTCAAAGTTACGATTATTCGATGTCAAAGGACCCACATCCTGATTTCAGTGAATCTGATTATTCAGTTTTGTTTCCTCTTAAAAAGTCACCTGCATTAATCAAATCCGTAAATTTTGAACAGCTATTTCTCTTAGCATTGGAACGTCAAATAGAATAAGTTAACACAGCTCCAAGGAAGGCCTAGGAGTTCTTTCCATGTTTAATCATAAAATACGCTGTTTTGATGATTGATGTGGCTTTTGTGACAAGGTTCAGAACAAATCCCAGCATGAGACACTTTGACGAGTGGAGTTTTATGAGCTGAAGACAATTAGGCCCAAAATACTCAGGTAGACTTTTTACCACCCCCTCTACTGCCTACAAGGATGTGACTGGGCCTGGGCCAGGAAGAGAGCTATCACCAGAGGTAAGTACGAAGTGTGAGCTAGGTGCAATGATCTGTGGGGAGCTCACAGGACCTGATCAAATTTCTCCCTGTCTCCTTGTCTCCACAAGGCCTGGCAAACTTTTGTTTACTGAACATCCTCTCCCCATGTTCCTGTGAACAGTCTTCCCTTTGAAGCCCAGACCTCTGCCCCCTTCTTAGCTCAGTAGCATTCAAGCCTCAACTGCCTGACTGTGGGAGAGCCTCACCAGTCTTGGTGGGACTCCTGCATGTACAAAATTAAATGTTTTCCTCTTGTTCATCTGTCCTCTGTCAACTTCATTGTTAGACCAGCCAGAGCACCTAGAAGGAAAGAAAGGACAAGTTTTGTCCGCCCTTAACAGATCAAATCGCTAATAATTGCTTTCTTGCATTGTTTGTATTTCTCACAAGAACGACTACATTGTTAAATTGTTATTAAAATTATGTTATTCGCATGGTTTTGATTTATCAAACCAATGAACCCATAATCAAACAATTGGCAAATAAATACACATTTTTGTTTTAAGTAAAATATATTCAAGCGTGATACACTATCGCTTATAATTCCATGTTAACTGAGTTTTTTGTTAGTTGCCTATAGCTCCAAGGTCATTGGATAAAGTGCGTACTATTGATGAGGGAGCATGAGGCCGACTGAGGGGCAAAGCACAAGCTGGCACACACCCCCGCCCCAGGTGGGACATGTGTGATATTCCTCGGACACCCCTGACCGCCCAAGAACGAAGGAAAGGGGTTTAAGTGCTGGCCATGGTGCTGTGGGAAACTAAGGCAAATGGAAAATTAAATTCCTTTACTGCCTACAGCCATTGGCAAGTCCTTGAAACCGGCAGAGTGACCTCCCTCTAGGAGGTCAGCTGCCTCCATGATGGCACTTTGCTGGGAGCAAAAGGGAACCTTGGCTTTACATTATCCCAACTTTAAGGATCTTGTCAGTCTACTTCCTTTATCTCAACTGCCCCAAGATATATGCTGGTAATCCTACTCCAAGCTTATGGCCCCCCATAAGAGACCCCCATACATCTAAAGGGTCTCATGACTGAGGTTTTACTAAATGATAATAAATGGTGTTCCCTTAGCAACAGCTACCCCCTCAAGGTCCTGGAAACTTGGCTTCCAAAATACCTTAGAGACTTACTCTACCTGTCAGGACAGCTCTTCCTGCCCAGGGTCCTGTCCCCGTGCTTTAATAAAATCACCTTTTTGCACCCAAGACGTCTTCAACATTTTCTTGGCCATCGTCTCTGGATGTCACAACCCCCCCCCAAAAAAACTTCATCACTATTATTACTTATATAATCAAAAAAATAAATAAATAAAAACTTCTTTTTAAAAAATAGAACAAAACCTTGAAAAACTCTTGATGAAATAATTCAGATATTTGTAATTGCATTCAGATCCAGAAGGACTGATGACAACTTCATAGTTTATACTGTAAAATCATTTTCATAGGAGGTAAAGTTCAATTTTAGTGGCAGAACATTTTATTAAACAATTGAAGTATAATTGACACAGAGGAAAGCAGTGTTTAAGCTTTCTTTCTGGCGTTGGTCTCTCCATTAATTTCCATCTCTGCAGATTCTGAAAGCACCTCTTCCCATGTTAGATTTCCCGTGTATCTCACCCATCAGTTTACAAAGTCCCTTAGAGTGGAGACTGGATTTTATTCATATTTGTGTCTTCCTAAACACAAATGACACAATGACAACCCCACAAAATATAGTCAATAAATTGTGTCAATTTTATAATAATAAAAATCCTTATAACAGAGGTACGTGGTATAAAATAAAAGCAAAAAACAAAAAAAAACAAAAAAAAAGAGAGAGAGATGGAAGGGTAATTAAAAAAGAGATCCCATGGAGGAACTGGAGTCAATCTAAGGGGAGGCAGCGTAAAGATAAGACGGGTCCAAGGAGCAAAGACCAGTCGGAAAGACGTAAATTGCCTTTTTCAGTTCATGGTATTTATCTGGAAAGAGGCTGTGCTTGATGACCTTAATTTGATCGGCCTCCTGCCTCCTCCCCCAATCTACCAACAATCTCACATTTAAATAAATGCTACTTCTGTCGATGAATATGAGTTACCTGGTTGAATAATAAAACAGCTCAAGTGATCAGGGGCCCCAGCAGCTTGGAGGAAGGCAGGGATGCAGGCCGGGGTGCAAACACCAAGGGCAGAGAATTAGGGATCCCCCAACCAGTACAAACTTCTGAGGCTTCAGTGACTTTCCCCTAGGGTTGCTTTTGTGTGGTTTTTATAAATCTCTCGGCTTCCAGATTTTTCTATATGCTTACTATTGAAGTTGTCTACATGAAAATATTGGTTTTCCTGGTGCAGTGGTAGTATCTCAAGAGACAGGGCTTTGGTGAAGAGGGAGTAGCAATGGACCCTCTGCTGCGATCATCCTTCACTTACATTTTTAGCTGTTAAAACACTGATTAGAAGTTAGTTCAAAACAGGGGCACCTGGGTGACTCGGTTAAGCATCCGACTTCGGCTCAGGTCATGAGCTCACAGCTCGTGGGTTCGAGCCCCGCATCGGGCTCTGTGTTGACGGCTCAGAGCCTGGAGCCTGCTTCGGATTCTGTGTCTCCCTCTCTCTCTGGCCCTCCCCCACTCATGCTCTCTCTCTCTCTCTCTCTCTCTCTCTCTCTCTCTTAAAAATAAACATTAAAAAAATTTTTAAAAAGAAGTTATTTCAAAACAATACTTGATGAAGATGTACATACATATATAGAAATGAAAACAGAGGAAAAAAGTAACATGTTCATTTTGTTTAGGGTAATAACTATTAAAAATACATTTTGACCAAAATAAATGTCCATAAAAAAATCTATTGAGGGACAGCAGATTTCTCCAGCCCAAAATATATCTCTTTGGCCTAAGGATTATTTTGAGCTAACAGCAATCAAAACCTAGCAGATTCAGGAAAACCTCTTATGTTCCCCCTTACCTGCCTAAATTTACATTGGAAAGGGGGCCTGTACCAGGAAAAGGTACTACCAGAGATACCTTTTATTATTTTATTTTATTTTTTGAGAGATATTTTTATCCTGGGAAATGTATCTGCATGACAGGGCAACCTTTATTTTCCAAACACCTTCTCTCTCCTTCCTGTGAATGGTCTTCCTTCCTTTTAAACCTCCAGACAGACCCTTTCTCTTTTCCTTAGTTCAATATGTTGTATAAGCCTCATTTCCTGGGTGCTCTATGTGTGTGTGTGTGTGTGTGTGTGTGTGTGTGTGTTTATTTATTTTTGAGAGAGAGAGAGTGTGAGCAGTAGAGGGGCAGAGAGAGAGGGAGACACTGAATGGAAGCAGGCTCCATGCTCTGAGCTGTCAGCACAGAGCCCGACGCGGGGCTCGAACCCACAAACCGTGAGATGACGACCAGAGCCGAAGTCGGACACTTAACAGACTGAGCTACCCAGGCGCCTGTGGGGGCTGTATTTTTATGAGACTCCCATACATATGGTTTGTTTCATTCCTGTTAATCTGTCTCATATCAATTTAATCATTAGATTAGCAAAGGAAGAAAGGAACTATTTCGCCCTTCCCCCACATAATATAATACATATTAAAATAAACATAGGCTCTGTTAATAACATAATATGTAGTAAAAATAAATGTTAGTTATTTAACATTGTGTACATCATATACAATGTTTTAAATTCATGTGTATTAAGGTGAAACTATTTTAAAGTATAAAGTAAATATAAAATATTTTAAATTTAGTACTAAAAATAAAAATTACTTGTTATATTAAATAGAAGCATGCCATGTATATGCAGTATTTTACATAAATTATCTTCATTAATTCTTACACTGTTTTTGAGGTGATTACTGTTACTATCCCAATCCCATTCTGTACATGAACAAAGATTTAGAAACCATAAGCAAGTGACCAAAACCCAATCAGTAGAGAAGATACAATTTCAAACCGCAGTTTTATTTTTTGTTTTTTTTTTCAGCTATTAACCGGTTCCTAAAACACACACTTGGACAATGGGTGACGTTAGTTACAGTAGTTTACAAAATTATATTGGTGTCAAAATTTCAGAGTATGATCTTGTATTTGTTTTTAAGAAATAAAATCCAACGTACGCGAAGAATATTCTATTTTAAGTCTTATATGAAAACCAAATTTTCATTTTAGTCGTTGAAAATTAAAAGGCTTAAAAGAAACTGCCATCGGTAAGTTTATGGATATAAGTACGTCATTTTTGTAGGGCTTTAATTGTACTCCAGTGAATTTACAGTTAATGCAATTGTGATCAAAATCTTAAAGGGATTTTTCCCCCCGAAACTGCTACAATGATTCTAAAGTTGCCCATGAAAGGAACCTTGTGAGACTGGATCAGAAATTTTTGAAAAGAAACCATGAGACCTGTCATGGCAAATTAGGCCCTCTAATGCAACTGCAACGTAAAACATTGATGTAATACAAAAGAACACTGTAGGGGAGGAAAAATAACTAACCCTCTACCCTGCTAGGTTCTGTACGTCCCCCCCCCCCCCGGCCCCCCACGCCCCCTGCCATAGCAAAGGCTGAGTAACCAGAGAAAACAAGCAGAAGTGTAATGACATGCACGTCATGTATTCCTGGAAGATAGTGTGAAAAACTGAGGAGAACACCTGAAAAGGCCCAAGCCACCCCCTTTACATACCGTCTTCCACTAAAGACAAAAGATGTCACGCGGGAGGGGCGTGCACAGGGCGCTGGTTATGGGCTCCCAGGGAAAGGATGGCAAGCAAAGCAAGGTTGTTCTGCAGAATCAAGGCCGGGCTTTCTCCATGGACAAGATTCTGTGCTGATCTAGTCGTCCTTCTCTTTCTGGCGCAGAGAGGGAGACACCGACTGAGATCTCCTTCATAAATGTGAAATTCCCCTTAAGAAAGGGTGAGTTCTCCTCTGGTTTTAGAGATTCTCCTGCGTCTGGTATTTCTCTAAACTGCTCAAAAATAGCCCTTATGTCAGACAGGCCTATGTGCGGGCGGCGTATACCGTACCGTTCACACGCACGGGGCATGTTTGGGGAAGGTGTGTCTGAGCTCCCCACTCCTATTTTGGGGTGGCGTCCTAGGGTACCCTTCCCAATCATCCCCTTCTGAAGGAGAAAGGACAGCACTTGCTTATAAAAAAAAATGAGCCCCTGTGAACATTCTCACGGGAAGATATAATTTCAGATACAAATATCAACGGTTTCAGAAAAATCTAGAGCTTAAAAGTGAAACGCCTCACTCCGTTCCCTCCCCCACACCGCCATTGGCTCTCAGCCCAGAGAGGGGCGGAGCCCGGCGTGCGGTCGCGGCGCCTCGGTTCCCGCCCGCGCGTTCGGTTCTCAATCAGGTCCGACGACTGCTTATAAAAACGCCGGGCGGGCCAGTGGAGCCATCGTTGAGACTTACACAGCGCATTTAGGCAGCTATGTCTGGTCGCGGCAAAGGCGGGAAGGGTCTGGGCAAGGGGGGCGCCAAGCGCCACCGCAAGGTGCTGCGCGACAACATCCAGGGCATCACCAAGCCCGCCATCCGGCGGCTGGCCCGGCGCGGCGGCGTCAAGCGCATCTCCGGCCTCATCTACGAGGAGACCCGCGGGGTGCTCAAGGTGTTCCTGGAGAACGTGATCCGGGACGCCGTCACCTACACGGAGCACGCCAAGCGCAAGACGGTCACGGCCATGGACGTGGTGTACGCGCTCAAGCGCCAGGGCCGCACCCTCTACGGCTTCGGGGGCTGAGCGCCCGGGACCCACTACGACCTCCCCAAGCACAGAAAAGGCCCTTTTCAGGGCCCCCATCCTCTCAGCGAAGGAGCCGTGACGCTGGTTTAGCTTTGTGTTCTCTGGCTTTGTTAACTCCTATTCTGGCCTTTGCACTCCTATTCCTTACGTGTCCAGACTAGGACAGTCTTACTGCCAACTGCCCACGTTTTCGTGCATTTTCCTTGGGCATCAGTGTATTTAGCAAACATGCTTGGTGTTCTCTGTTTAACTTAAAAAGTCTGGCGTTTGGGGTTTTAATGCTGCACTAGGAGCTTCGGTATGGCCGCAGTTGAAGAAATGGGACGATTTTTTCTGTCCGGAAGGTGTACATGTGAGGTTGAGACAGACGAGACGGACTCCGCGTCTCCGCGCTGAATTCGTGACTTGGTGCGTTTAGTATTCTCGACGCTTTCAAGTTTAGTTCCTGTTTAGTGGCCTTTATTGTGCTGACCTATGTCCTCTGCTCAAGAAACCAGTGCGTGCTAAGGGGACTGGAGAGCAGTAGTAGTGACGAGCCGTCCTTCCTTGCCCCCTTTCTGATGCGTGCAGCACGTGGTTGGCCCCCTGGCTAGGATCCTGGTTTCCACCCAGTGTGGAGACCCGTAGGTGGTAGAAGACTTGCAGGCTAATCCCCCACAGAGCGGTGCTGAGGGTGGGACGCAATTGGAAGGCATCTCAACTAAGTAACAAGGGAAACAAGGTTGCATTACAGAAATGTTAGGGTGACAAGACAAGGCAGACCCTAAACCCAGAGGAGCTACTGCAGGGATCTTGGGAGTGGAAGAGTGGAAAAGGAATCAAACAAGGGGTTAGGACATGAACCCAGACCTAAATTCAAAGTAGGCTTAATATTCCTCCAGACCAGATCTTAGCAAGTAGAGAAAGAAACCCAAAGTCAAAGGTGAAAATCTGGATGTTGGTAGAAAGCTTGGCCAGTGCATATACACAGGCCGAAGTAGTAATTCCCACAGGTGTATAAAAAAAGTAAACAGTGATCGAGATATTAGATATAGATATAGATAAATGATAGATAGATAGATAGATAGATATTTTTCCCCCTAAAGCTGAAATTAAAAACTTTAAACATTTGCCTGTGCTTCACCAAGAGTTAACCTTTGAAAGGTCAAATACTAAATATGCACCTGACCTTCTCCCAACTCAGGACCCTGGATGCATCTCGGAAATACAGTGCGGTCTTTCTTAATGATTGTGATCTCTCATTTTCCTGGGAATACTTGCGCTAACTTCAGCTAACATATGACTCTAAATTGCAAAACCCACAGTGTTTTGAATGGGATTTCCTTTTGTCTTTGCTATTCCTGTAGGAGATTGTCTGTCGGGAGAATTTGGTTTTGATTGTATTTCCCCAACACCTTCTGAAGGTCTATTACCTGTTTGCGGCTTTCCACTGATTTCTTGAATAATTCTGGTAACAGTCTCTCAGTTCTTAAAAATAAACAACTAAAAAAAAATCCTTAAGTATTCTGTACATTATTTGTTATTTTTATAGTTAATATTCTAGTACTTGTCTTCAGAAATCCATGGCTTATGTTCATAGCCTGATTTAAAGAAACATTCAAAATTTCTTGATATTACCTTTCATAAATCCAGGCCCCAAATTTTGAATAATGAAACTCTGAAGGTATTACTTGTATCTAAACTCCTCTTGTAGTTTCCCACGTGGCCAGGAAGCCACACATATTTTCTCATTTTATGAGAAAAGATGTACTTTGTAACTAGCAATATACAATTGTGAGAACTCTTTTCTTATATATCGTGTAATAGGAAAAAAGAGGGCAAATCAAAAAAAAAACTATACATTCCTAAGTTAACCAGATGAAATATT
The DNA here is from genome assembly GCF_027475565.1 of Acinonyx jubatus. Taxonomy (NCBI): domain Eukaryota; kingdom Metazoa; phylum Chordata; class Mammalia; order Carnivora; family Felidae; genus Acinonyx; species Acinonyx jubatus. The sequence goes on along the minus strand of NC_069385.1, from coordinate 146,862,442 downwards.
TTTAATATAAATGTTTAACAATTTTACTTAAGTTGGATAGAACATATTTATATTTATACACAATAACCACACAAAACTACCAACAGACTTTGTTCCTAGATATCAACGCCATGGCAAAAAAAATAACAAATACTTTCCGGGAAATATCAGAAGGCTCCTGGAGGTTTATCAATCTCCGTATTCGCAGTATCATACCTAAATAGATCCTCTCCTATTCCATAATGGTAACACTGATTAATATAGTAAATTAACCAGACATTCTCTAGTCATCAACGGATGGTTACTATTTTTCCTTATGCGGTCCTTTACAGGCCCATGCTACAAAATACATATCTGAAACTGAGTCATACAGAAGAAGCATCAAAAGAACTTTAATAAATAATTGTACCAGATACCTGTCAGACTCTACCCTGGGACTGATTTAAGATTTTCCAAGCCGTATTAGAAGCAGGGTACTTAACCCAAGACCAGCAAAGCAAGAGTTAATTAGTTAGGACTGAATGAACTGATTTGGTTGTGGCTAAAATTCCCTTACTAAAGTCCTCTTATACTTGTAATGGTTGTCTTTTTCAAATGGGTTCCTCAAATTTTAAAAAAATATTCTATTAAAAGAACTCCTGGTAAATTGTCAGGAATCTCAAAACTATCGACTCTGTTGAAAACAGGTTATATATTGATTGGCTCCATCTACAAAACTTCACAGAATAATGGTTGGATTTCATGCAAAATGCTAGGAATCCAAGGAATCCAAGGAATGCGGTTATTATAATGTGGTTGGTATAGGCTTGGAACTAATTGATCCTTCTTCTTAAAACAAGTAGGCCTTTCCTTTATCCCCTTTTCAAACCATCATTAAAACAGACCAAGTAAGACAAAAGATAAAATTTAAAATACTTCATCATAAGATGAAGTATCACAGTTGATAAAAAGCCTTGATGTTGGTTCCCTAAACATTTCAAAGTGTATATTTCTCTACTATTTGCAGATATTCAATACTGCTAGAGAAACAAATGTGATGGATGAAACTTCTGTCTTAAGTATAGGTAAATACCTAGAAAGTGGAGTGTGTATGTATTAAGGATATAAAGAAGGGGTAAAGGACCAAGAGACATGTAATATTCATGAGGCACTTTTATACTTGAAACACCAGACACTAAATATGCATGAGATACGTGAGGCACTAAATATTTGTGATACACTAAATAGACTTGGAACACGTAGTACCTTGATTCAGTCACCCTCTGGTGATGTCCATCCTGGCCCCACAGGTCCTTTGCCTAAGATATGCAAATCAAGCACATGCCCATTAGGCAGGTGAACTAGTAAGCAACAGCTGTGACCAGGAATAACCGTCTGTCTTCCATAGACTAGCTCCCTGTCATTGGCCCCGGGCGCCTTCCATTTGAGGAACTACTTGTCCCAACTTGGGCTGTAGTCTTCAAGAAGAAAGGCTGTATGTGGCAGAGAGAAAGTTAACTAAATACATGACCAATGATTCAGCTGCTGTGGTCCATCTATCTCCTCATGCCCTTACCCAAGCCTTAACTTACCACACGTCTTTCCCCCTGTCTCAGGCTATGTACTCAAATGTATTAAAAACAAACAAACAAAACACACACACACACACACACACACACACACACACAAACAAGCATCCCCAGCATTTAAATTTGGTCTGAGTCTTTCTGGGCCACAGGACAGCTTGTCTGGTGGTGTATTTTGAGGCCAGCAAGGCATAAACCCAGAATGAGTACAAATGCACAAGTATACATTGTAAGAATAATCAAGAGAATACCTCCATTGGGTGGGGGATGGGTGAGATGGATGATGGGCATTAAGGAGGACACTTGTTGGGATGAGCACTGGGTATTACATGTAAGTAATGAAACACGAAATTCTACTCCGTAAATAAATAAATAAATAAATAAATAAATAGAATATCTCCGACATTTGCAAAGTTGTTTGGAAAAAAACATACACCGGAGTATTATGCACGGCTCCCTAAGAGACTATAGTATCTCCTATTAATGTGGCTGGATCTCTACTGGAATGTGGTTGTTCAAGAAAAGTTGCTCACACCCGGTCACAAAATGAGATACAATTAGTGGCGGAACGTAAATGATAAGTGCTTCACACAGCACTGTACGGCAGGCAGGATTCAAGCACTTGTCATTAGCAACTCAATCCTCAAAATAATCCTTTGAGTGAGGTCTCCTCTTCCTCCTCCTCCTCCGCTTCCTCCTCCTAACCGTGTAGGTGAAAAAACTGAGGCCCAGGAAAGAGTTAGAACTGAACCTGCTCTCACAACCAAGTAACGCTTCTATAACGACTCTGTTTAGACGTTTCACCACCTCGCATCACTTCAGTAAGCAAAGTTATACAATAGGACATTTACGTCTTAACTTTCACAATATTTTGTTTTACATGCTTAAGAGATTCGTTTTTATGTCCAAAGTTCACGTGGGTCCACTCGCTGGTGCCAAAGCTGACATTTTCCCACGAGTTGAAAGTACATTTTCCATGTGTTACATCCACCATTTGTACGTCATAAATTAACGCTGAACGAGCGCCGATTAGGATCCTTGCCCTTAAAACATACAAAAACATATTTAGCGTTAACTTTTAAAAGCTGTCTACTCTTCGTGGGAAGTGATGGCGAACAATAGGACATTAGTGGCCCCTCCAGACTTAGACAACACTGACCTGATTGACAGGTGACATTTACAGGGGGCGGAGCCCTCAATTACAAACTTAAAAATAGATTGCCACCTTTCTTAGAATAAAAACTTCCCTAACTAAGTCTGAAAACTTTTTCAACTCTGCCAAGCAGACTCTGCAGGACTTCTGGCAAGGGGCCGATCACAGGAGGGGGTCTCCCCAGCAGGCCCACAGTTAAGCCTCAAAAAGGAAGTTGTGTCCACCGCAGGCCTCAGAAGCCTCTTCACACGACCTGCTTCGAGCGAATTCGCAGCTAACAAGACTCCAAGCCGGGCGGAAAGGTTTGCAACAGGAGAGGGAGCGACCCGTGCGGGACGCGGACCAGCGAGCGTCAAACTAGCGTAACGGCTCCTCTGTGAGTGGGGGGAGCCCTGAAAAGGGCCTTTTGTTTGTAGCCAGGGCAGGACGGGGATGCGCAGAGCCCCGGAAGCCGGGAACCTGGAGCTCAGCCCCCGAAGCCATAGAGGGTGCGGCCCTGGCGCTTGAGCGCGTACACCACGTCCATGGCCGTGACCGTCTTGCGCTTGGCGTGCTCCGTGTAGGTGACGGCGTCCCGGATCACGTTCTCCAGGAACACCTTGAGCACCCCGCGGGTCTCCTCGTAGATGAGGCCGGAGATGCGCTTGACGCCGCCGCGCCGGGCCAGCCGCCGGATGGCGGGCTTGGTGATGCCCTGGATGTTGTCGCGCAGCACCTTGCGGTGGCGCTTGGCGCCCCCCTTGCCCAGGCCCTTCCCGCCCTTGCCGCGACCAGACATGCCGACAAGGGAGACTCCACAAAGCCATGGCGCGTCCCCAGAGCTGCGGGCTTTTATAGATCCGCTGGCGGACCGAACTGAGAACCTAAGGAAGCCGCGAAGTGCCACCCAGTGGGGGAGGGAAGTCTGACCAAAAAAAAAAAAAAAAAAAGCCTTCGGTTTCCTTGTGCTGTTTTGTCCTATACCTAGTACCTTTTGTGACCACGTGTTAAAACTTTAAAAATTGCTTTTGAATGTTATGAAAAATGCAAAAAAAAAAAATAATAATGGGGGGGGCAAGCAATAAATTAGCAAGCTCTTACCCCAGGATACAGAGAGCACTTACAACTACTGGCTACTTTGATATTTTGGTGAAGACATATGCACGTATTTTTTTCAAAGAAAATTTACACAGTGCCGTGCATAGGGATTGTGGAACTTCTTTATGCTGATTATATTTTTAGTCAATTTCCTCCCTCTAAAGAGAAAAAGACGTTTTTAATATCCACGTGGTATTCTTCCTTAAGAATTCTCTATAGTACACTTTAACCAATTCTCTAGTAAGTCCTTAATAAACCAGATGTTTAAATGAATTCTTTTCCCCACTGATCGATGTGTCACTTTTAACAGTGACTCATACTTGGAACTGTGGGGGCAAGGGCAGGCCACTAAGATGGGCCAGTTTGGCGTGAAGGTTATTAAAATCCAGCAAATTCAGGAAAGCTTTTTACCTCCTCCACAACTAAATAAAAAGAAATTGCATAGAGGACCTGCTCCAGGAAGCGAGCTTTCACAGTTGGTAACTATATTATGAACTACGTATAGAAGATGGGCAGGGACCAGGCAAGGCCTGTTTGATCAGAGTCCTCTCTATGCCCCACTGAGTGGCCCGGCAGACATTGGTTAACCAAACTCTTCAGAAGTGCATTCCTTCCCTTTGAAGTCCCAGACCCCTGCCCCCTCCTTAGTTCAGCCTGACATATGCCCCATTTTGCTGGACTGTCTTTGAAATGTCATGTCTGTGTGGATTCCCTGTACATACACTATTATATTTGATTTTCTCCTGTTAATCTGTTTCATGTCAATTTGATTCTTAGCCTAGCTAGAAGGACCTAGAAACGGACAGGATATTCTCCCTCCCTGGCAGAACTATTATCAAAAAGTCTATTCTGTTCTATATTTTAATCAGTTTCCTTTGCCAAAGGAAATCTATTTTCACTTGGAACTTTGGAAAAGTTACATGACTGAAGGTGAAAAAAGTGATTATTTTTATATCTGTGTAATATTCCATCATAAGCAGTTTCTATGATACATTTTAAACAAATGTTCTAGTACTTAATGTGCTTTTTTTTTTTCAATTTTAAAGGAGATTTATACATAAATCTGAGGATAACCTAGAGTTGAAATGCTTTGTCAGAAAGGATGTAGATTTTGTGGTATTTGATTAATATTACTACACTTTCCACAAAATTCTTATCACATTCACCTGTGCCAGCGATAACTGTTGTGCATGTGAGTTTACCATCACTGATAAAATACCAAAGCGACATAGTTTGAGGTGGTATATTCTGCTCCCCTGCAAAATACTGGATCTTGTTTCAGGTTTAAAGGAAAAATGAACCCCTTTTGGAAGTTTTCACATCACTGCATTGCACTTATTAACTGGGGCAGAAAAATTGACATCTTTAAAAGAAAGATCTCGTCATTTTGTACATTGTAGGAACTGGAAATTTTCCCTTTATTCCTTTCATGGTTCATTGGCTGGTCCACTAATTGAAATGACATAAAACAGATTAACGGGGGAAAAAACCAAATTTGATTTCATAAGTACAGAAGCCCTGTAAAAAATAAGAGACTCCAAGGCAGTCAGGCAGTCGAGGCTGAGTCCCCCTCCCTGGCTGAGGGATGGGATGGGGACCTGGGGCTGAAAAGGGGAGGAGGGCCAATCACAGGAAGATAAGAGCGGCTGTTTGGTTAATCAGATGTTTGCCCGGCCTCGAAACATCTTTCCACATTAAATGTTCTGTCTGGTAATAGCTCTCCCTCTGTTATCAACCCCTTATCGAAATCCTTTAATGCAGTTAAGGGAGGGGCAAAAGTTTTTCTTGGCCTGTGAAGTTGTTGATTGGCTTTAGTTCTTGTGCCAAATAGTCCACTTGTCCAAGGGGCATTTTGAGACTTGTTCTGAACCAGGTCACTGTCACATTGCTGGGCTTAGAACGGGGCCTGACTCCTAGTATGGGGGCAATAAATATTTGCTGAGTGAAATGTAGGGAAATAGAGAATTCTCAATCCTCTTCGGATCTCTGGCTAAGAATTAAACCAACATGAGACAGACCAACGGGGAAAAAAAGGGTCCAAATCTTACTGAATTTTTCCATGCTACACGAGAGCCTTCACGAGAGCAGGACGTCTCAAAGTGACTCTCGCAGGGGAACCTCCATATCTTTTAGAAAAAAGATGAATTTGTGAGGAATTGACAAGACACAGGGCTTTGGGCTTGGGGTAGTCAATTGAAGAAATAATAAGGTTTTTTCAAATGGCCTTTTGGCCCCCAATTCCCCTGTCTCCGGTGACAAGAAGGCCTCCCTTCCCCTGGGTGCAGGGAGGGCACCTTTCCCTGGGGAGGCTCTTCTCCCGCCTCAGGGTCAAAGGGCGGAGCGGGGTGGGGGGTGGGGGGAGGGGGGTCCAAGCGACCTTCCAGCTTTTGTTTCTCAAACTCTTTCAAGCTCAAGATATTAATATATGCCAAGGGCCAAGGTGCCGTATTTGGGGGCAGCGAGTCTGGAACCCGATCAGAATGAGCGTGGCGAGCCTCTCCTCCTCCCAAGTCCCCTTTCTGAGCCCCCTTTCTTGAGCACTGACGTTGCTCCAGCTGAAAGCTGGACGTCAGCCTGTGCTCCGCCACCTTCTGTCAGTCCCTCCGTGTGCAGCAAGGCCTGACCTTTCTGCTTCCTTTTCCCCGTCCGCCCTCCTCTTCTGACTGCTGCCTCCTTAGTCCCGACCTCACCCCTGGCTGGTATTTCCAACGTTTTGACCCGGATCTCACTCCCTTTCAATCTGTTCTCACCCAGGCCACCGGGAAAATGATTCAGAATCCTACATCTTGCAACATTTTCAATTTCTGCAGTCTGGATTCTCCCAGTAGATAAACATTATATTTCTTGACAAGGTGTGCAGGGCTTCACAGTATCTAAGGTTTTCTGCCCCACCTTCGGCTGGCCTTTCCACCTTCATCTCCAGGCATCCCAGCCTCCAGCCACTCTAAAGTAGCTTCCAAAGTCTCTAAGGGTGTGCTAGGTGCTCAGACCAACCTGCCTGGAGCAGCCTTCTCTCCCCGCTACAGGGTCTTACCCACCCAGCAGGCTCCACTTAGCTCACTTCCCAGCTTATTTGCACAGTCCGCATTTTCTTCTGTTTCCTCTGGAGATGCTGGGACTTTCTCATTGCAGGAAAGTGTCTTAGCACCTACTAGGCACTGGAGACCAATTTGCTGCATACATGGAGGAGTGAAGAACGGTGGACTTGATACAAATAAAAAGACTGAGTTAGTTACTGGGAATATTAAAGAGAATTGAAGAGGCGGAGAAGGAAAAGAAAGAAACTTCTCCAAGTCTTCATTTAGCCTGATGGGAAAGGGCTCAGATTAATTTTTCAAACTGTATTTGTTACACCTTTACTGAAAGCCCTTTAATAATGCTTATACTTTTACGAGGGGGTGGGGGGGAGGCACGGTATGGACGCCTTCGTGGGGTAAACTGACAGAGGTGACCAGGTGAGGAAGTAGAGAATAGAATAGTCTGAACTACGCTGTCTGGTGACGTGAAGCCACCAAGTTTTCAATCAGCGCTGCTGTCCTGACATTAACATTACCTTCCAACTATAAAGCAGTAAAAGATGGAGCAGGAGGTAGAATCACGGGAGCCCGGGGGCACGTAGATGGCACCAGCCGTATCAACGAAGACCCACACCCCATGATCCTGTCTTACCCTCTTACTCCGGAGAAAACTAGTGTAGGTCTACGCGCAGATTAAGTCGAAGCCAGAAACCACTATGTTCTACATAGTTTACCACAGGAACCTCTGAATAGTATTGCAGCCCAATTTACAGAGTCGAGGTGATAACTTCTTTGGCTTTTTCGTAGTACACAAAATTTCATACTAAAAAGCAACCTCAAATTTAACGCTAAAATGCTCGAGGCAAATCCTGCTAAGAATGTCCGTTTCTCATAAATTATTTACTTCTAAGAGAATATACAACGCCCAATTCTACATTAAACAAAGCTAACAGCGAACAAGCTCTTTTTTAGAAAGCGTGGATGGCTCTAAAAAGAGCCTTTGGGGCATGGGTCTGGAGAATCCGATCTTCCTGAGAAAAGCCAGTTTACTTGGAGCTGGTGTACTTGGTGACGGCCTTGGTGCCCTCGGACACGGCGTGCTTGGCCAGCTCCCCGGGCAGCAGCAGGCGCACGGCCGTCTGGATCTCCCGGGACGTGATGGTCGAGCGCTTGTTGTAATGCGCCAGGCGCGACGCCTCGCCCGCGATGCGCTCGAAGATGTCGTTGACGAACGAGTTCATGATGCCCATGGCCTTGGACGAGATGCCCGTGTCGGGGTGCACCTGCTTCAGCACCTTGTACACGTACACCGAGTAGCTCTCCTTGCGGCTGCGCTTGCGCTTCTTGCCGTCCTTCTTCTGCGCCTTGGTCACCGCCTTCTTGGAGCCCTTCTTCGGGGCCGGAGCGGACTTGGCTGGCTCAGGCATGGCCCAGACGACACAGGACGCGCTCAGAAAAAACGAAACTGTACGGCGGGTAAGACGCAACTTGTCCGGTTTATATAGAAACCCTTATGCAAATAAGGTGTAAGTTACAGTCCTGGGTCTGATTGGTGGCTAGTCAACATGACGTCACTAGTTAGCTCTGCCCAATCACAACGCGACACTCCCAAAACTGCATTCTCGTTGGAGAAAATAAAGCCACAAGCTTAGCCAATGCAAAGCCTTCTTTTTCGCGCCCAATCAGGGCTATAAAAAGTGCTGGTTGTGTGCTCGTCTTGCCAAGTGCCACTAGAGTGTTCAGGTGGTCATGTCCGGACGCGGGAAGCAGGGCGGCAAGGCTCGCGCCAAGGCCAAGACGCGCTCGTCGCGGGCCGGGCTGCAGTTCCCGGTGGGCCGCGTGCACCGCCTGCTCCGCAAGGGCAACTACGCCGAGCGGGTGGGGGCCGGCGCGCCGGTGTACCTGGCGGCCGTGCTGGAGTACCTGACGGCCGAGATCCTGGAGCTGGCGGGCAACGCGGCCCGCGACAACAAGAAGACGCGCATCATCCCGCGCCACCTGCAGCTGGCCATCCGCAACGACGAGGAGCTCAACAAGCTGCTGGGCCGCGTGACCATCGCGCAGGGCGGCGTCCTGCCCAACATCCAGGCCGTGCTGCTGCCCAAGAAGACCGAGAGCCACCACAAGGCCAAGGGGAAATAGAATCCTGGATTAAGTTGCTACAACGCCTCCCGCATAAACCAAAGGCTCTTTTAAGAGCCACCTACAATTTCCTGTGAAGAACTGTACACGAAGTACCTTTTGTTTCTGAGAATTCTGAAACGTCATCAATCTCGCAACTTAATGCGCTAAGAAAAGCAATGGAGTAAAAAGTTCGACTTCCTAGTCCTAAAATTTTCAAATCCGTCCTCTAACTTTTCATGTCATGCAAAGAACCTATCGTATGGACTTGCCACTTTGGAGTGAGAGTTTCTGGATGTACATGCAGATGGGTAGACCCACCATAGGTTACTGGTGGTGGGGAAGTAGATAATCCTTAAGACAGGAATACGAGTAATTCTGCTAAATTACACACCATGCTTCATGTCCTTTGCAAAGCCAGTCTCTCCTCCCCCGTTAGTAAAACAAGGCAGGTATCGTAATTTTGAATTTCCAAGTTAGAAAAATATTCTGCAATGGAATTGGTTTGTATTCTCTGAAAATGAGAAGTTCGTGGAACAATGTTTCCCTATGAAGTTTCTAGTCTGTGGATTGTTTGCATGCAAGTTAGAATTTCCTTGTTGAAAAATAACAAATCCCAAAATGTAAAAAGTATAAAAACTTGAGGGGAGATGGTATAGAATTGAGCTGTTCAGAATGGTAGCCAGGTGTGTCTAGTGATCACGGGACGTGTGGCTAGTCTGAATTAAGAAGTGCTGTACGTGTAAAATGCACACTGGATTCCGCAGTTTGGAGAAAGGAATGTAAAATATCTAACAGTTGCTGATTACATGTTGAAATGATTTTGGAAATACTAGGTTAAACAAAATATTTAAAATAATTTGTTTTTTTATTTTGTTCTAATGTGGATATAATGTGAAAATATGTTTCTTATGTAGCTTGCATTTATTTCTACGGGAAATCGCTAATATAAAGTGGACAAAAAATACATATTGAGGTCGTGGACAAGACCATCAGCACACTCGGCGCTCCATAAAAGTTTCGAGTCTTTAACCAATCCGGTTACCGGTTGTGTAGGCTGGTCCCCTTTTGTCCAATCAGCTTCTGACTCTCACTATAAATAAAACGGAACCGGCTTTCCTTTCTTACTGGCATCCAACGTCCAAGCCATGGCTCGCACGAAGCAGACGGCGCGCAAGTCGACGGGCGGCAAGGCCCCGCGCAAGCAGCTGGCCACCAAGGCGGCCCGCAAGAGCGCGCCGGCCACCGGCGGCGTCAAGAAGCCGCACCGCTACCGGCCCGGCACGGTGGCCCTGCGCGAGATCCGCCGCTACCAGAAGTCCACCGAGCTGCTGATCCGCAAGCTGCCGTTCCAGCGGCTGGTGCGCGAGATCGCGCAGGACTTCAAGACCGACCTGCGCTTCCAGAGCTCGGCCGTGATGGCGCTGCAGGAGGCGTGCGAGGCCTACCTGGTGGGGCTCTTCGAGGACACCAACCTGTGCGCCATCCACGCCAAGCGCGTCACCATCATGCCCAAGGACATCCAGCTGGCGCGCCGCATCCGCGGGGAGCGGGCCTGAGCCACAAGGTCTGTCACTCCTTCCCAAAGGCTCTTTTCAGAGCCACCACATGTACGCTGAAAAGGACTGTTTCCCTGTAACGGTTATTGATGGGTTGGTTTCACCGGCGAACAACGACCATTTCCGGGCGCTTTACAGTGTTGGGAAGTTAGTAAAGACCCTCACAAGTGCACTTAGCTACTGGCCTGCTTGCGCTCCGATTTGTACTTTTAGTCCTGTTTAACCACTCTGGTCTGGGGTTCATTAAACCCTTTTTCTCGGTAGACAACAAGGAAGCTACCCGCACATGTTCTCCCTTTCTTGTTCTCCCTGTCCCTTCTCAACTTTGAGGCAGGTGGGAAGAAATTTTTGTTACTTTGTACTCTTGAAGCTGGGTTCCAAGGTCACAACTGCTAACTTAAAACATCTTGATTGTGTTAATTGCCTTCAGGTGAGTGGGTTCATGGTTAAGTAGTGCCTGTGATTTCCACATCCAGAGTTTTAGATAATGCCAGTATTTTACCGATTAAAAATGCCCTACTAGCCTCTACCAGCAAAACAATGTATTATAAATATCCTCTCCGTAATCTGCCTTCCTCTGGAAGGGAAGGTATATTTGGAGGAAAGCAGTGCCCTCTCAATTTACCCTCCCCTACACACACACAGACACACACACACATGCGCGCGCACACACACACATGCGCCCACACACACACACACGAGGCCGTGCTGATCCAAAACAGATTGGTATTGAGTGTAAGTGAAGCTTTCCTTACCCCTGGGCTGGGAAACAGCTATTAAGAAGGGCCCTGTCCACCCTGACCAATACTCTTGCTGGTTGGGCAGAGTATGCAAAAAGTACAATTCTCCACGTTAGTCTTTCCATTCTGATTATATGAAGACTTATTCAGGGGCAGTGAGTAGTTCTAGTTGTGTGGACCTGGTCATTTTTAGATCTGTGGGTCTAAAGTGGATAGTCCAAGTCTCTGAAACCACTCCATGTGCTAAACTGATTATCTCGTGACCTACCTCAGCTCTTTCTGGGCCTTCAAGGTGTGCTTTCATCACCCCATAAGAGGAATTGAGTTTTGCTATAGGAATGGCACGCAAAAATGCATGCTCAGTGACCCCAGATCATTTTGGCTCATGCTAACGTGTCGAATGTGATGCCATCTTCTAAGGCTCACTGAAGGAGGAGGGATGGTCTGATCAGTCTGGGGTGTGCATTTTCACTTTGCTAGAGATCTGCAGGAATTTCAGAATGTACGTGAATATGTACGTCTTAACTCAGGAGGTAAGTCTGGGATGGACATAAAGGTTTGGGAGTCATTAGTACATAAAAAGTAAGGTTTGGGAGTCATCAGTATATAAAAGTCTTTAAAACCAAGCAAGTGGCCTACAGATCCCTTCTGGCTTCTTCCTGTCTCTTGCAATCTGCTCTGTGGCCAGTATCGAACTTCGTGTCATTTCCTGAAATATCACAAGCCATGAATCTGGTGCTGCTCATTCTCTGCTGAGATCCCCACCCTTTCCTCTAATTCCCAGTTTCCTCCAACCTTCAGATGAGTTGCTCCCTCTCCTTCCTTATCCTTCCGTCTTAGTCCTCCCAAAGTCCTGTGCTTATTTCTCTTGCTATCTTGTGTTTTGATTATTTACTTTTGGGTTTTATCCCATTAGAATGAGTTTCTTTTGGACAGGCAGGGTTTTATTGTGTCCTTAATGTATAGTACCTGAATATGAAACGGAAACTCGCGGAAAGTATAAGTACATTACAATTCAATAAATGAGGCCACAGAAAAAATAGTCTTTGTGCATCCATTTCTTGAGATTGCAAAACTAGTAAGTGGCATAAATATTCCAGTCTTTTCCAAGGACTAGTATACAAGGGTCTTGCTTTGCCTATGTAGAAATATGGACAACGGACCAGGATCTTTGAACTCACTATTCTCAAACGGGCCTTTGGCTTTTCAGAAGCGTTTCTATTCTTTCAAACTGGGTCTCCATCATGAAAACTTGGACTCCAGTTCTTAGCATTCGGTGCCATCCTTGTTACGACCAAGATTGTACCGCTATGTTGGACATCTACACGTTTGGCCATGTGGTAATATATGTATATACTCATATACGTGAATATACACATGAATAATTATAATACTATAAACTGTATTTGAATACTTTTAGTAAACAGATCATGAAAACCAAATTATTCTTTAAAGGCAATTTTTTAATTCAAAATTACCATCTTCCTGACACCCTAGTGGTTTTGTGTACCATATATGGAAACCACTCCTGCATCCTGCCCAGTTACCTTGATAGTAAAATTGTCACCTACAACAAACTTTCAGATACTGACCTAGGTAGTCACCTTGAATCAACTTAATGTCCTTGTACATTCAAATAAGTGACTTTGAAATTAGTCTATTTAGTTCACAAATGTTAACTTGTTAGCAAAGTATCCTAAACACTGTAGGAAAGGGAAAAAAATTCTCCCTTCATTGTACCCACTCCTAACCTGGTTTAAGAACTAGAGTAACAAAAAAGTGCGTTTTATTACATGTAGAGGCCCACTGAAGTTTCCGACCCCAAATCAATGACCAAGGCGTAAGTTTTTACTTTTTAGACAAAAACCTGAGGATTTGGCAAAATACAGAAAACATGTTTGAGATCCTGGACTGAACAAGTTGAACAAAAGCAGACTAGTAGAAACTGCAGCTCCCGAGTCTTTAGAGTTCCTATCTCTGGTGATCCAGCTTTCAGAGAAACAGCAGGAGTCTGAATGTCTTTACACAGTGGAGGTTTCCCAAGTGTATTTAGTTCAGAGTAATATGCCAATGTGGTAACCTGGGGGCAGACTGCCCTCCTTGGCCACTACAATACCAATTCTTAAGTGTGAACAGGAAGCTAAAGCCCAACTAGAAATTGCACTTCAATCATCCTGAACGAAAGCATAACGTGAGAAAAAAACAAGTCGTGTCACCTTTTTAGGACTATAGAAGTGGCTCTGAAAAGAGCCTTTTGTTTTTCAGTGGTTTCCAAGCTTCTTTCTCACTTGGCCTTGTGGTGGCTCTCGGTCTTCTTGGGCAGCAGCACGGCCTGGATGTTGGGCAGGACGCCGCCCTGCGCGATGGTCACGCGGCCCAGCAGCTTGTTGAGCTCCTCGTCGTTGCGGATGGCCAGCTGCAGGTGGCGCGGGATGATGCGCGTCTTCTTGTTGTCGCGGGCCGCGTTGCCCGCCAGCTCCAGGATCTCGGCCGTCAGGTACTCCAGCACGGCCGCCAGGTACACCGGCGCGCCGGCCCCCACCCGCTCGGCGTAGTTGCCCTTGCGGAGCAGGCGGTGCACGCGGCCCACCGGGAACTGCAGCCCGGCCCGCGACGAGCGCGTCTTGGCCTTGGCGCGAGCCTTGCCGCCCTGCTTCCCGCGTCCGGACATGACCACCTGAACACTCTAGTGGCACTTGGCAAGACGAGCACACAACCAGCACTTTTTATAGCCCTGATTGGGCGCGAAAAAGAAGGCTTTGCATTGGCTAAGCTTGTGGCTTTATTTTCTCCAACGAGAATGCAGTTTTGGGAGTGTCGCGTTGTGATTGGGCAGAGCTAACTAGTGACGTCATGTTGACTAGCCACCAATCAGACCCAGGACTGTAACTTACACCTTATTTGCATAAGGGTTTCTATATAAACCGGACAAGTTGCGTCTTACCCGCCCTACAGTTTCGTTTTTTCTGAGCGCGTCCTGTGTCGTCCGGGCCATGCCTGAGCCAGCCAAGTCCGCTCCGGCCCCGAAGAAGGGCTCGAAGAAGGCGGTGACCAAAGCGCAGAAGAAGGACGGCAAGAAGCGCAAGCGCAGCCGCAAGGAGAGCTACTCGGTGTACGTGTACAAGGTGCTGAAGCAGGTGCACCCCGACACGGGCATCTCGTCCAAGGCCATGGGCATCATGAACTCGTTCGTCAACGACATCTTCGAGCGCATCGCGGGCGAGGCGTCGCGCCTGGCGCATTACAACAAGCGCTCGACCATCACGTCCCGGGAGATCCAGACGGCCGTGCGCCTGCTGCTGCCCGGGGAGCTGGCCAAGCACGCCGTGTCCGAGGGCACCAAGGCCGTCACCAAGTACACCAGCTCCAAGTAGACTTGCCAAGTAAGCGTGCTGTTAACCAATCCCAAAGGCTCTTTTCAGAGCCACTTAAACTTGCTAAGGAAGAGCTGGTGCGCTGTCGTTATTAGGGAAACGGGTGTTGTTCTGGGTAGGTGACAGCGTCCCGGATCACGTTTTCCAGGGACACCTTAAGCACCCTTCGGGTCTTCTCGTCCAGGAGGCTGGAGGTGGGTTTGACGCTGCCATGTTGACTGGGTGACGGGCTTGGTGGTGCCCTGGACGTGACTGCAGCGTTGTGGTGGCGCTTAGCACCACCCTTCCCCGTGCGTTCCTGCGCTTGCCATGTCTACACCTGATAATGGCCGTATAAGCGGAAACCCCAAGGACAAAAGTCACAACCTGAAGCACTGAAGGGAAAGGAGAGTGGAGTGAGGCCAGCCTTTTGCTTGAATTCTGCGGACCAAGTGGAAACTAGAGGAACACGGGCGGGAAAGCCTCACAATTCATCCCACTAACTCGTTCCAAAGGTGGAGGAGGGGGAGGTGGGTGCTAAAGCTTACGTTGAGTCTCCGAGGTGGTCTTGGGCGGAGGTAAGGCAGTCTTCGTGGTGCCCTCGCAGGGACTAAAGAGCCCTAAGGGCTCGGCTTTAGATATTTAAAGCAAGAAAAGGAGATTAGTCAGTGAATGTGGGCCTCCACGTGCTATTCGCCATTCTGCACATGTGGGCACAAGGTGCAGCGAAGTTCTTGGGCTCCCTGGATAGGAGCGGAAACTCCGGGCTCTCGCTCCAGCTCCACCCCTTGCACGGCTCTGAGTACTGATCTGCACGATGGACACACCGCCAGCAGGTGCACGGCATCCAATATGGCAGGTACAGTGCTCAGTGCATGTTAACTCCTCAGAACAGCTCTGTGAAGTGGGCACGGTCACCTCCCTTTCTCAAGTAAAGCAAAACAACTCACCCAAGGCCACACAGCCAAATAATATTAATAATAATAATAATAATAATAATAACGTGAATGGAATTTAAGCTGCCAAATTTGAGTCCTCGCTTTTGGTAGGATTGGCTGCCTCTTTTAGGGCATAATCCCTGCCCTGATGAGAAGGTCTTTGGCCTTTGCTTTTATCATCCTTCTACAGTAACGCCTCATTTCTTCAGATTTATTGGGCATTAACTATGTTCCTAGCACCATGCTGGGCTCTTGGCCCCATCGGGCCAGTTCTTGCTGTGTCTTGCAGCAAATTGCATAAGGTACAGATCTCCACGTCTTCCTCTGTAAAATGGGAATAACTCGGAGATGACAATGAGAGGTCTAAAGGAAGGTTGCAGCTTTTAGTCACTCAATGTTCCTTTGTCTTCTTGCCAGTATCTTTGTCTGTGTTAGAGTCACGTGGAATAACCAACGTGAAAACACGTTATGGCAGTAGTAAAGCATTTTGCTACCGGAAAGCCAGTAAATCAATTGCACTCCGGCCAGTTGCTACTTATGGTCCCCCGCCACCCTGTTGTATTAAGGTAGTAATGAAACTTCAGTAATTTTTATCTATTCCTCTTTCCAGTTTCTGAAAGAAATCTCTGTAGTAATAGGCCAACGCAAAAGTGACAAATAAAAGTCTTCTGTGTCCACCTCCTTGCCAGTAGTCTTGTGACTTTGCTAGGATAAAAAGATGCCAAAGCAGATTTTAAAATGCTTTCTTGCCGCCACCAAAACCCCACTGTATTTCCCAATCCTTCCAACCAGTTAAACTAACATTTTATTTCGCCTTTAATACTCACTACAAGCCAGTCATTGTATGTTGGGTTAGAAATGGAAATTCCTGAGTAAGACTCCATGATCTTAATTCTCAGTCACCACTGGGGGCCCTGAAAATTGGTAATCCTTTCATGGAAGAAAATTTGACAATCTCTTTCAAAACAATGCATCTATTTTTACGCCCAGAAACCACCACTGGGATTGTATTGTTCGTGAAAATGTGCAAAATGACATATATGTACAGAGTTTTTCAGCAGCCCGGTTTATAGTACAAGAGACTAGAAGCAACCTGAGTGATCAAAAACAAAGCGATAAGTTACAGTGCGTTATTCTGATGGTAAAAACAAATAAAAATGCTCTTTTTCATAACAGTAGCTAATATGTATTGCTTACCACGTGCCAGACGAGGTCCTAAAAGATCCCTCACGTAAATTCCATCCTTTAATCTTTATAATAACCTTATGAGTGAAATTACTACTATGCCTGTTTTATAGATTATAAAGTGGGGATTCAGAGAGGTTGAGTAAACGGCCTGAGGTTGCACAGCCAATAAGTAATGCAAACATACTTTTTAAAGAATCTAGCTTCAGAATCCACATTTGTAACCACTGGGTACTATTAGGCTTCTCCAGGTATCGATATGTGAAGGTCTCCATTACTGGCTAGTGCAAAAAGTAAGGCACAGGATAGCGTGCAGAGAATTTTGTATACGTATGTTTGTATGATTGTAAAATGCCTCTAGAAGGTTACTAGATAAACTGCCAACGATTCAGGGAGGATCTTTTCAACTGTAACCCTTTTATGCTCTTCGAATTTTAAATCAGGCGTGCACTGCCCATAAATGAATGAATGAACGCAACATAAATAAATCTAAGAATCCCCCTGCTCAAATACAGATAAAACACACATAATAAATGCCTTGGCAGAGATGTGTATGGAAAACCCAAGGAGCACAGGACAGGTGATATTACCAGTCGGGGTGGGGATCATACAAAACAACATTCTAGGCAGAAGAAGTAGGAAAGTGGGTATCACATTCAAGGAATCAGTAGTCGTTGGTGGGACTAAAGTCTACAAGGGGAGGCAGAAGGGAGCAGTCCATGGGCCCGAGCCATTAGTCTGATGGAATGTTATACCAAAGGCTTCATTCTGTACTCTGTGCAGTCTTCTGAAAATGGCAGGCCTTCGGGATAAAGCAGCTAATACGAATTGTGAAGGGCTTATCAAGCAAGATTCCGAAATATGCAAAATTCTACACGCCAATATAACTGGATGGCTATTTGAGTGAAGCGGGCTCTCAAATTACTTACTAAATTAGTCCAGCATTCATAGGATCTCGTTGCTCCATGAGCATGAAGGAGAAAAAGAAAGTGTCACTATTTTGGAACCAGTAGAAGAAGCTCAGAAGAATTTATGACCGGCTTAAAGGAAAGATTTCATATACAACATTGTTGCCTCTGTAGCCTATGATCAAAGAAGCCAATGGATGAGAAGTGCCCGCTTTGGAGATAAATGCTGGAAGGCTGTGCAACAATGCCTCGTGTTCTGAGGTCCTAGGAGACCCCCTTACAAATCTAATGACACTCCTCTGTGTTTATCACCCGCAAACAAACTGCTGGGTAGCAGCTTTGAACACTGGCCCAGAGCTCCATAGGGGACGCAGTACGGTGTGCAGACAGGGCCTCACTGGGCAGGCTTGACTTTATATTCTACGTGAAGAAATAGAAAAGAAGTTGAAGAGGGTTTTATTTCATATGAGAGAAGTGGGCCTTATCTTCTACCATCCAGGAGGTCCTTCTTTCTAATTGGCCATTGCCAGGAGGAAGAGAATTCTTCGGTTTTTATTTTTTGGTGTTTAGTATAGAAACAGTCCCCATCTTCTTTCGTGCAAGTTTTTTTCTAAATCGGTTTCCTTTAACCTCACATTTTCCTACAAGAACTTCCGCTTCAGTCTGTCGCAGCTCACGTTAACAAGAGATAAGACAGTGAAAGAGCAGACCTAGGCCGGCCGACCAGTGACTGTGTCCCCGACGTGGCTGCAGAAAGAAGTTCCCGCTCAAACCTCAGACCACGCCTCCTCTCCTTGAGTAACTTATGTTTTCTAAGAAAGCAGGCTACCGAATGATGCATTCTTCCGAAGTCTAAGGTGGGAGGAAGGGGAGTGTGAGAGGCGTGGAAAGTGTGAGTAGAAGAGGGAGGGCTTCTCTCAGGTAGGGGCCAGAGGCCAGAGCCCTCAACCCTGTCCAGGCTTAGAATGACCTGGGAGCATTTTACCCCTCCCCAAACCAATTAAATCAGAGTCTCTGGGGATGGTGTTTGGTGCTAGGTATTTACACAGCACAGCAAGGCTCACAGCCAATGGTTAATAGGTGACCAGTGAGAAACGTTCTGTATACACTGAGGCCAAACATGTTAGCCTCAGACACAGTGGTTCTTACACTTCAGGTGCATCAGAATCTCCTGGAAGACTTGTTCAAACACAGATTGCTGAGCCCCACCCCCAGAGTGTCTGATTCAGTGGGTCTGTGACCACCAGGCCCAACATTTGCATTTTTAACAAGTTCCAGGTGATGCTGATGATTGCTGATCTGGGACCACACTTTGGCAGCCAATCGGCTAAGGCCATGATCCCTATAAAACCTTTGTGCTTCTGAAACCCGCTCTCTCTGGGGTATCTCACCGCTGTGTCCGTGCGGGTAGGGGATTGAGCTCGAGCTAGCTCGAATAAAGGCTCTTTGCTTTTGCATCGGACTCGGCTCCCTGGTGGTCTTTGGGGATCACGAATGCTGGGCATAACAACAGCAGCTGTGACAAAGGTCCGAATAGTCCGTGGAGCTTCAGGCCACGTGTGTAACAGGAAAATCATTAAGCATCGTGCACTAGGGGAATAAGAAAAGTATACGCATTGTTGCAAATCCCAATTATAAGTCAGACAAATCATCGGAGAGCCAGTAATTTGACCTCTGTGTGATCCAATCAGCCAGTGTAAAGAAAATTAATTTAATCATAAAATAAGAGCGTTCTCTTGTATGGAAGCCACTAGTCTGGCATTGGAGAAACACTGGGAAAAGAAGGCTGTGGAAGTTACTGTGTAAGTGGCACATGGAGGGGAGGAGCGAGCCAGACAAATTAACTAATTAATTAAATCTGTTCTACGTCAGCTCCTGGCTGAGTAGTTTGTATAAAATAAAGCAAGGAAGTGGCTAGGGAGTTGGGAGTCACAAGTTTTTTTTTCAAAAATTTTTCAATGTTTGTCTCTCTTTGAGAGAGAAAGCGAGAGTGAGCAAGGGAGGGGCAGAGAGTCAGAGGACCTGAGGCAGGTTCCTCACTAACAGCACTGACAGCGGAGAGCCCGACCCCACAAACCGTGAGATCGTGACCTGAGTCAAGGTCAAATGCTTCACTGACGGAGCCACCCAGACGCACGATGTGAAGGAGGGTAGGCGGACAGGGACGGTGGACATCACTGACATCAACTGGAGAGAGAAACACCATCTAGGGGAAGCTACTCCAGGTGGAAGGGACCTGTGCAAAGTACCCAAGTCAGCTCCCTGCTTAGCACCTTCTGGAACAACCAGAGAGGCTGGTGTGGGCACAGCAAAGGGAGCCATGGGGGGAGAAGTTTTGAGGTTCCCACGTCTGCCTCTTCCTCGTAGTGCAACTTGCTTCCTGCATAGAACCTCACAAACCCGAAGGTTCTCTAGACAGCTGTTGAAAATTAGCGCTGCAAAATGAGAGCCGATGGCCTCACGTGCGCTAGGATCTGGATCCAGGGCAGCGAAGGGTATTCTTGTAAAACTCTCCCTAAAGAGGTGACTTCTAACAGAGGAATCCTGTTCTCCGCCATACCCCCAGCACCAGGCAGACTCTGGAACGACACTGCGTGAGTGATGACCCACAAATGTCTTTTTTCGCTTCATATAACAATACATGGCGCTTAGAGGGCATCTTTGGGGGGGGGGTTCTTCTTAGCCTTAATCATCTATTTCATATTTTTAACTTTTCAAATTACATCCCACTCTTGCAGACCCCAGGGCCAACAATTTTGTAAACAATCATCATGTTGGGAGGCCTATCGCAAGTTCTTAAATAGGCCCATAAGAAGACACGAACGCTGATGTTCATTAACATATTACTTATGGTGACGACAAATTGAGGACAGTCCTACCGGGCAATACTGAGGGAGTAGACAGGGAAAATTCCTGTTTCTAGAAGTTTTTCTGGTTACCGTTACTGCATAGGAAGCCAGCCCAAAATCTGGTACCATAAGAAACATTTCGTTATATTCGTGGATTCTGTGGTCAGGATGTGCTCCAAGATGTCTGGAGCTCAGATGGGAGTTCACCGACTTGGGGTGACTCTCGGCATAGCTGCGGAGGGCGACAATCACCTGACGGCATCTTTATTCCCACGCCTGTGCGTTGACACTGTGGGCCAGTACACTGACGCGGGTCCGGGCTACTTAACAGTAGGGCGGCCTCACAGCGGTCAGACTTCTCCTGTGGTGACTTAGGATTCCAACCGTGAGTCTCCCAACACCCCCGACCAGAAACTGTGACTTCCCACGTCAGAATTAACCTCAAAACGCTAACGAAGTCCGACAGCGTCCTGCCAGATGTCCACGAGACGATTCACTATGGACAGACGGGTGCAAAGGTGGGAGCAGGAATTTCAGTTAGAAAAGGCGCCTGAAAACCGGATGAAGGGCATAGAAGGTGGTGCCACCGAAGCCGCGCAGTCCTAAGGACCAGTCTTTGTAGAAGACTGTCCTGAGTAGGTCAGGCCTTCGGCCTCTCCGGTCGTGACCTGTAACAGCCATTCGTGCCCCCAGCCATGGAGACAGCCAAAGCACTCACACATTTCCAAAATGTGCCTGCAGGGGGCGGTACAGCTTTACTGGGGGGGAAAGAAGGAGGAGGAAAAAAATGAAAATCTGGGGATTAGGATGCAGCGCCTCAGTGATGAATATTTATCACAAGGGATACCTGCTACGCAATGGCACCCGCCGGCCCCATGGTGTAATGGTTAGCACTCTGGACTTTGAATCCAGCGATCCGAGTTCAAATCTCGGTGGGACCTTCCGGGCTTCTCTTTGCCAATTTTTTTTTTTTTCTATTTTTCTTGCCGTGATCTCTCTTAAAACGACCCTCTCCCCCTGTAAGGCAGCCCTTACGAAGCCCTAACGACCAATAATATTACCGGAAGCCAGAGCCCGCCCGCTCCAGCTAGACCCCGCGGAGGAACGCGCACAAGAAGCAGTCTCCAATCCTGTAAACTGCTCCCAGATCCAGATGGGGGGGGGGGGGGGGGCGGGACTCGTGTCTCCCACGTGTGCCCTTGGCTGGATTCCTACAGAGGAGGTTGTGCACACAGAAGGACTTCCGTCTTACGAGGAATGGCCAGGTTACTGTGAGGCTGGAAAAGGGATCTGAGCTGAGAAGGGATCAATACGCGGTCTGAGCGGGTCCGCCCTCCCCGCGCTTGGCCTCCTCCATCGGACGCTCTCACCAAGCCCAGGCCCGCAGAGCGAACGGTCCCCTGCCCGCGGCCCCCAGCCCTTGCAGGCCCCCTCGCCCCACCCCCTCCCCTCGGCGAGCTGCACGCCTCCGAGATTCCTTCTTGCACGTGAGTCGTGCTGCGTGGACGGCCGTGCTGGTCGCTTGCAGAATTCTCGCCGCAGCACGATCGCGGCCCTAAGCTGCCCGCATCTCCTGCCTCGTCCGCCTGTCACTGTTCCTGCCCCTCGCAGGCTCCCGCGTCAGCTTCTAGTCACCAGCCGGGGTAAAAGTATTTCTGTTCTTTCCGTTCTTCCCCCGTCTCTTCCCGTTTTCTACCCACTCAGTGTCTTCGCCCTCCCCCTCTGCCCTCGTGTTCTCCAAAAACCAACTTGCACCCTGCGGCCCCTCTCCCTGGGGCCGCCGCTGGCTCCCTGGCCCCGGGCGTCAGTGCCTCCTCCGCGTTCCCCTTCTCATCCGGCCTCGGGTTTCAATTCCTCGTGCAAGGAACCCTCCCTCCTGCGCGAGGGGGAGGGGTCAGCCCTGACGCCCGCTCACCTTTCAGGTCTGGGTCCCACGGGCCCTGGTCGTGGCCGTGCTCCCGGACTGACTCAGCCATCCCAGAACCCATACCTGGTGCCTTCTCACGCCTTTTCCTTCCATGATCCCGAGTCTACACCCGCTAAGAACGAGATTTGCCCCCAGACCGGAGCAGAAGTCTCCCTGGAGATGAATGTCCACAACGAGTGGTCTTAATGAGGCCACTCAGTGGCTAAAGGGAGGAGGAGGGGGTCGGACCACCGTTTTTCGCCTGTTTTGGGCCAGAACTCACTTCAGGGAAGAAAGGCCCCTTTCCCTGCATTCCTGCCCAGCCCCCGAGGCCCGCCTCCGGAGCGCACTAATCGTGCGTTCGCTGAAGACTTCGGAGTGGGCACGGGAAGCGGACTTGGGCTGAGGGTGCTCCGATCTCGTCTCCGAGGGCGCAGGACGGAGACATAGGCTCCTGGACGGTGCCCTTGCTGGGCGCCCGCTCAGGTCACACCCGGGCTCTCAGCCGGCTCACCTGCGGGCGGAGGGAAGCCCCCAGGAGGCGCCCAGCAGGAGCACAGACGTGCTGATAAACGGGGAGCCGCTGCTGCTCAAGTCAGGGGCCCTCCCTGAACCTCCCAAGGTCAAGGTCGTTGGGATTCTTTTTTTCCTTTGGCGTCGGAAACTGTGATGGAACTTGCGTGTTCACCTCTGGCTGGCTTCGTGGAGGGATGAGAAATGTCGGGGCTTTCCCGGCGCAGTGTTCTTTGGCAGGACCTTTTCCTCATCTGCGCCGGGTCTTGGCGGATTGAAGGACCCGCGGAGGATTTGCACCCTCCGTCCCGAGGAGTTCCTACGCACTCTGCGCGAATACGACCTGCACCTGTTCTAGGCTTCAGGAAAATTCCCAGCCCCGCTTTCCAGAAAGAGCCACCCTGCAAAACTCGCTCTGCGAGCGGACCCCGCAAGAAGCCCGGTATTTACAGGGAGAACGGCGCGTTGCGGGGTTCGGTCCTCCGGGGTTGGGTTGGTGGGGGCGGCCTGGTTTCGCGGCGCTTTGTTGCGCTTTGCCGGCTGCGTCCACCAGGGGGCGCGCCGTCCTCGCAGCGCTTCGCCGCAAAATCCTTTAATCTGGGGAGGCGGCCCGGCCCGGCGGCCCAGCGCCCACGGGCTCCGGATCCTGAAAGCCCGCGGGGCAGCCCGGCCGGGCTGTCCCGCGCCCACAGGCTCCGCATCCTGGGAAAGCACCCAGAGCGCGCACGCAGCCAACGAAAGGGCGGCGGCGGGCGGGAGGCCCCCGTGTCGCTCCAGCAGGTGCCAGGTCCGTACGCTACTCCGCTATGTCCAGGGTGCGCCCCACGACACGCATTCCCCGAGTCACGTGCGTTCGGTGGCCTCTCACACCCGCTTTCCGTCGGGGAGAGGACTGGAGGGCGCGGGGCTGGTGCCGGAGCCGCAGGGACCTCCCTCCCGCCACCGGACCCCACACACACGGGTGCTCCAGGGTCGCAGGGACCCTCCTCCCTCCCCGTCCCCAGTCCACCCCCAAAGAGGTGCCGCAGGGACCCTCCTCCCTCCCCGTCACCGGTCCCCACCCCCCCACACACACACACACAGGTGCCCCAGGGCTGCAGGGACCCTCCTCCAGTCCTGTCCCCGGTCCCCCGCGCAGGTGCAGGGCCCGCAGAAGGAAATCAGCCTTGATAAGCAAGCGGAGTGAAAGACCGCAGGCCTCGGCCTCAGGTGTCCCCACCTCCCAGGGCGCGTGTGAGCCTCACGTGAGGTAACAATACAAACACCTGTCACAAAACCTGAACCTCGGTGACGGCTCGGCCCGGGTCACGACCTCACCTGTGCTCCTATTTAGGGGCCCGGAGCACCCCGTTCCGGAACCGCTTGGGGGGAATACGCAGGTAAAAGGGCGGGGGGAGGGTTCCTGACGTTTGGAAGCCGGTGTTTTCCAGTAAGACCCTGGGGTAGGAGATGTGCGACAGGTGAACGTCCACGACTCCATCCCAGAGGAGGAAAAGTCACCTGTGCTTATAGATCAGGGGACTTGGGCAAGAAGAACTATGTCACCAAATTAGGGGGGAAGGTGGTAGGTGGGCCCCATGGTGTAATGGTCAGCACTCTGGACTCTGAATCCAGCGATCCGAGTTCAAATCTCGGTGGGACCTTAGGGGTTTCCTTTTTCAATTTGATCCCCACCTTTCTATAAACTACTGGTCGTTTTACTATCTTTTCCAAACCGTTTCTATTCCGCTCCGTTCCATTCCATTTCATCCGCAGACACGTGACTGTAAGAGGGGGAGGGAAGGGAAGGAAGTCCCATCACTTTCATTAAGTTCCAGTATAATATTATTTTTCATATCCTGTACTTATGAAAAAGTATGTTTAATGTTTGGTTGCATGCTATTACGTTTAATGGCTGCTCAAACAAGAAAAACATTTAAAGTAGAGAGACTTACACACCTGAAATAACTAAAAATCATACCTCAATTTTTATATGATTTTGTTTTAGACTAGGATAATTGAGTCATTAATCACAGCCTTTAAGCGTAAAAATGTAATATATTGGGATAAAATTCTGTAGCAGATATAGAACAGAAATATTTTTAAAAGAGAATTCATGAGCACTTTCAACTCTCAAAAGCATGCCATATTTTTTGAATTGAGGTATAAATAATATATAACATTATATTAGTTTCAGGTTTGTTTTAGATCTCACATATAAATGAGATCATAAGGTATTTGTCTTTCTCTGTCTTACTTATTTCACCAAGTATATTTTTAGAGAATCTTAGTGCATGTAGATCGTTAAAGCTTTTAGTTTCCAATGAACAGTATTCGATCATTGATTGGATTCTTTCTTAATTTTACCATATGCTAGAAGTTACATTCTTGGGAGTGATTTAAATTTATGAGGAAATATTTTAGAAGAGCGCTGGAAAACGTGTGAAAGCACAAAAATACAGAATTAAAATTGTTTGCAACTGTTCTTGGTTCAAACAATGAAGTCATAGACTAAAGCAGCCCTTTTACATCATCTCTGACTGGTTCATTGCTAGTTTTCAGGTGGATTTCCCCTTCTGTTTGTGTACATTTGAGTTAAGGTGTTTTATTATGATTTCGTAAACTTTTATTGAAGAGTATCGTTTTAAACCTTCGTCGCTTAAATATCCAATAGTTTCCAAGTAAATTTTTTTCTGAGTTCTCTTATTAATTGCAACTACGTATTTTATTAATTTATATTTTGTATCTAAGTCACGAGTCTATCTGGAACTTGATTTTTAACACGGTTGAGAGTAAATGTCCATCTTTGTTTTCTTCCATAGGTCAAGTTAGTTACACCATCACAATTTGTTTTAAAATCGCCTTCACTTGCTGGATGGAAATATTAGCTTTGTTGTATGTTAATTGCCTTGTATCCATTTTTAAGTGTATCTATTTCCCTCTCTGTATACTTCTGACAATGCTAAAAATTTTCTGTTTTGAGTTTCTGTTAATACATTTTAATTCCCTTAGAGCATTCTTCCCTTAGGTTATTGAAATTTCCAGGTACAGGGGAATAGGAAGATAAAGGGGGGGAGGAGGGCTGGAGATTCCAATAATGTTTCATTTTTAATTTCCAGCTTCTGGTAAAGAGCTGAGGGCTAAGTCGCTTCTGGTGAACATAGACATGAGCTCATCAGCCTGGAGAGAGGCCTCGGGAGCTGGGTCCCAAGTCCTGTGGGTCTCTGCCTCATTACCTACCTCAGAGCAAAGACACCGGTGCCCGTGAACACAACAGGGTCTCCTTGGCGAGCCTGGCAGGCTTTGAAGGGATGCAGAAAATAACGACGGCGGTCGTCAAAGTCTGGAGCATTTGTCTGAGGGCGTCTGGAACGATACAGCTCACAGTCTGCACGAATCGGGCCCAGGGCTCCGTCTCTGGGGACACGATCTGCACCCCAAGGACAGTCTGACCCTGTTTTTCTCTGCTCCACTGTTCCCTGTTCCTTCTTCTGATTCCCCCCACTCTTCTCTGGCTACTTGCAAAATAAACCAGAGCGTTGTCTGCGCTCTTTCTGCGGTGCCTGGGAAACTGCATCGACGGTCTGACCGCGCCCTGTCGCTTCAGCAGGACCGCACTTACCTCGCCCGGTAGCAGCAAGAGACTTACAAACTGGGTGGCAGCTCCACATCCTGGCATCACACGAGGGTGGGTGTAATTCGCGTGAATCAAAGGATTTACGTGGGGAATCCGGGAAGGTTCACTCTGAGCTGGAGGCACCGGAAGCGGAGCCCGGGGCTGGAAGGGCCGGAGAACCTCCAGCAAGTTCAGCGCGCAGCCTTGCTTCCTGCGGCTGAGCTCCCAAAACGCTCGGCCCGTTTCCACAGACAGGGACTCGTTCAAGGTGCGGCCACGGCAGCCGAGGGCGGGGGCCCCACAGCGTCCGCCGAAAGTGTATCGCTGAGTCCGGGAAGACGAGCGCGGATGAGGCCAAGCGCCGGGAGTGCAGCGAGCTGGACCTTTTCTGCAGGTGAACTCGGTCGCGGCCACGCAAACCAGGACCTCGTCTGCCTTTAATCACAGCCCAGCCCTCAGGAGCAAGGACGTTGGGGGTCAGATGGGATGGGGGGGGCGGATTAAGGAGACATTCGGGAAGACACACAGCAGCTTTGGGACACAAGGGGGGTGAGCCACCCGGCTCCGGTGAGGATGGGGACAGGGTGCGCTGCGGCTCCTGCTCCGGGCACAGCTGACCTGGACGCTGCGCTGGACGGCGGCGGGGACCCCACGGAGCGCAAGGCGGCAAGACGGTCCCGCGCTGGGAGCTTGCTGGCGGGCGGGAGGGAGGATGCTGCTAAGGGAGCAAACTATGTGCGGGTCCGATGGGGGCAATTGGGGTGCCGAGGAAACCTACTGGGAGCAGCGAAGCCGAAGCCCGGATCAAGGCAGCGGAAGAAGCCTCGGGAAGAACCGTGACGCCCAGGCGGAGGGATGAGCAGCAGGCGCAGATGAGAGGTGGGCACAGGTGTGAGCGGGGGAGGGGCGCAGGTGTGAGCGGTGGGTGGAGACGAGCGTGGAGAGCACAGGTGTGAGGGGGCGGAGGTGTGAGCGGGGGAGGGGGCGCAGGTGCGAGTGGTGGGCGCAGGGGTGAGCGGTGGGTGGAGACGAGCGTGGAGAGCACAGGTGTGAGGGGGCGCAGGTGTGAGCGGGGGAGGGGGCGCAGGTGCGAGTGGTGGGCGCAGGGGTGAGCGGTGGGTGGAGACGAGCGTGGAGAGCACAGGTGTGAGGGGGCGCAGGTGTGAGCGGGGGAGGGGGCGCAGGTGCGAGTGGTGGGCGCAGGGGTGAGCGTTGGGCACAGGTGTGAGCGGTGGGTGGAGACGAGCGTGGAGAGCACAGGTGTGAGGGGGCGGAGGTGTGAGCGGGGGAGGGGGCGCAGGTGCGAGTGGTGGGCGCAGGTGTGAGCGGGGGAGGGGGCGCAGGTGCGAGTGGTGGGCGCAGGGGTGAGCGTTGGGCACAGGTGTGAGCGGCGGGCAGAGGTGTGAGCGGCAGGTGCAGAGCTGAGGCGGGGCGGGATGGGGGGGAAGGAAAATGAGGAGCGTGGGGGGGGAAAGGATTTCTCCACAGCTGGCGCCTGGAGACCAGCACGAGGTGCCGGCAGCAGCAGCAGCCGAGGCCGCATCACAGTGTCAAATATTCTATTTTAAACAAGAGTCTTCCGGGGTCGCCCGTGGGGGGGGGGGGGGCTCAGTCGTTAGGCATCGACTGCAGCTCAGGTCACGATCTCCCGGTTCGTGGGTGCGAGCCCCGCGTGGGGGCTCTGTGCTGCCGGCTCAGAGCCTGGAGCCTCTTCACATTCTGTGTCTCCCTCTCTCTTTGCCCCTCTGTCTCTCTCTCTCTCTCTCTCTCTTTCAAAAATAAGTAAACATGAAAAATATTTAAAAAAAAAAAAAAGAATTCAGCTCATTGGCTTTCAGTTTTGGGTTTTCATCCCTCCCCTTCCCATTCTTGTTGATTTCATATTAATTTTTGAAACTGTAGAACCTTCACAAATGTAGCTTTCGAAAGGTAAAGGCTTACCAGAAAGTACACTCAGAGAAACGTTCTTCCATATTCCTTTATGCCCAGTTCTACCCTTTTACATCACCAGCTTCCCTGGCCATCTGTGACTAACACTGCGTGTGTACGTGTTCCTCACTCTGGCTGGACATTTAAGGTGAAAATGCTTTTAGGGGCCAAACAAGCAGAATACGTCGAAGAGGACTGGTCTTGCCCAACAGGAACGTCTTCACCACTAAACTCCTGCATGAACATGATTACTCGAACTTTCCCTTCCGCTGTCTTGCCCTGTGGGGGTCCCGCTGTTCAGAAGAGTCTCTGTCCCCTTGTCACAACCCAGGCACACATTAAAAAGTATTTCGATTAGTAATTTTCTTTGTAAAATTTGTCTTCTGCAAATGTGTCAGAAGGACTATTTTGCTTCCTCGTTTGTCCATGGAATTTGGTGTCCATTTGGAATGTTTTATGCTAGTGCATTCCAGTGTTTTCTACCATTTCACATCTAACTTCTTTGCTTCTTGTGTTTCTCCTAACGTTTCCGTGAATCTAGTTTGCGCACGTATGGACAAGGAGAGGCTATAAAAGACACCTTCCCGGTTCCGGCACATAACGTTGCTTCAGAGAAGAATTTGCAGCCCATTACGATGCACTCGAAATGAGTGTCATAAAATCGTGCGCAGGAAGAGACACGCGAGTGAAAGAAGCAGAACCCCACCCAAGTAAAAAGGCAGGTTTGCAGTAACCAGCGGCCTGGGCAAAAGTAAGTAATGCTTCTCCTTGAGGTGTAAGAAAACTGCGCGACAAGGGTCACATGCCCCCTCAAGGTGCGCTGACCGCCTGCCGGAAGGAAGGAAGCTCGGCCCCTGTCACCTTCCCCTCCTCGAGGAAGATTTGCCTCTGCTCTGAAACAGCCATGAGAGAGTCATGCTATCATTTGAAGGAGAAAGGATGAACATACCACACGTTTCTAGAAATCAGGTACTATGTCAGAGGTGACTACTATGAGCCCGAATGCACATTTTCCACCAAAATGGTCCAGTTAGCAGAGGATGGTTTCGATCCATCGACCTCTGGGTTATGGGCCCAGCACGCTTCCGCTGCGCCACTCTGCTTCGCGGGAGACGTCCCGGCTCTTATGTTTTGTCACGTGAAGGAGCAGCCCCTTCGCCCGGCTGCCCCTCGCCTCTCCCGCCCCTGTCCCCCCCCACCCCCCGCCTCGGTCGCTGCCGGGCCGCCTTCTCCGGGAAGCAGGTGGCGCGGCGGCCCGAGCGGCTTGCTCGGCAGCGGGAGCGCGGACGCGCACCCGGGAGCTGCTCTGGGCTCGGCCGCCCGCTGGCGGGGGGAGGAAGGCACACGGACGCCGGGCTGACCGCCCCGCCCGCGCGCCGCCCCTTCGCCTGGCAACCGGGGTGAGCCGGGTACCCCCCCTGCGCCCCGCTCCCGCTGCCCGCGCGGTGGTGGCCGCTGTCCCCTGCGCCCGGCTCCTGCTGGCTTGCGCGGTGGTGGCCGCAACAGGTGTCCCCTGCGCCCCGCCTCCCGCTGTCCCCTGCGCCCGGTTCCCGCGGCCCCTGCGCGGCTGTCCTCGCGCGGCGTGTGGCACCAGATCCCGCGCCGGCCTCTCGGAAACTGCTTTCCCGGCTCCGGGACGCGCAGGGCGTGGGGGCCATCACCCTTGCCGGGGAGGAGAAGTAATTCTCTCTCCAGCCCTCCGGTCTCAGTAACTCAGTAACAACAGCAGCGCAAAAGAAATCGTTTACTAACGTGCGCGCCTCACGCGTACCCGCAGGACGAGGAGCTCCGCCCAAATCCCAATCCCCCCCGCCCGCTGAAGATGCGAGAAAAGAGTTGGGGGGGGGGGAGGGGCGGCAGGGGAGGTGACCGGGTCGCGCACGGTAAGCCAGCGGACGTTTGGGACACAGCTCTGTCCGTGCCTTCTCCCTGACAAGGGTCGACACCTTTTGTGTTTCCCAGCACGGAGGGGAAGACGGACAACTCTGTAAACTTCTGCCCGGCTTTTAGGCACATGGGGGTGGATGGGGGGTGGGGGAGGGGGAGAAGGGGGGGCGGTGCAGAGAGCCTCTTGTATCTGCGGCTTCTCCACTGCCTTCCGCTCAAAACAATCCTTATGCCACAGTGGCCTGTTCCGCCAGCCTTCATTCCAGCCACTGCATCGGAGTCTTTCCTTCTCTCGGAGGCAGGCTGAGCCCCTGGGCAGCTAGACCGAGGGTAGGAAGACGCTGCAGAGGAGGAAGGTGACCGATTGATGTGCACGACGTGGATCCCGGCAAAACAGATCCGTGCCCCCAGCACAGGACCGGGCCCACAAGATTTGGAGTCTGGGCCCTTGGCCTCTAGGGAGGAAGCCTCTGGTCTTCCTCCCCAGCCCCGTTCCCTGAGGCCCACGCGGTCACTGGACCTCTCCCTGCCCCCACCCCCACCCAAGCCTCCAGAGCCCCAGAGGGTGCCCACCGGGCACCGGAACACAGCCTCCCTCAGTCTACCTTGATTTCAGTTTCCTCACCTCCTCGTTCGCCTTCTCTCTGCCTTACTTCTTTTTCACATTTCTTGCAAGGCCCGTCTATGACACGGGATTCCTTCTACTTCTGCCGGAGAAATCCCTTCTTCGCTCCGGAGGATAGTTTCACCGCATACGGAATCCCACACCGGTAGTTTTTTCTCTCAACGCTTTAAACATTTCCCCCGCGCTGATTGCATGAGTCCTAACCCGCGGTTCCCTGGAGACCTCTTTCCATTTCCTCCGGCTGAAGGCAGCATCAGGGCCCAGGGGACGCTGTCCCTCCCGACACCCCTGATCCAAGATACTGACCTGCCAAAGCTAAGAGGCGCCCAAATCCCAGCGAGGGGAGCAGCCAGGCGGACGAAGGGACAGTATCCTCCTGTCTTGTGACACTGTACCTGGGAGGGTCCAG
Organism: Acinonyx jubatus; assembly: GCF_027475565.1. Lineage (NCBI taxonomy): Eukaryota > Metazoa > Chordata > Mammalia > Carnivora > Felidae > Acinonyx > Acinonyx jubatus. The sequence continues at coordinate 146,831,134 of NC_069385.1, read as the reverse complement.
ACCGCCTCCCCGGAGACCATCATGGGAGCCGGCTCCCCAAAGCCGACTATACTGGATTGCGTGATCAAGAAGGCGTTCTCGGGAGACTATGGGATAAGACTGATCCCTGGGAAATTCTGCACGGTCTGTGAATTAGGATGGCCCACGTTCGGTGCAGGCTGGCCTCTGAGGGCACCCTAGATGTCCCCACGGTCCGAGCTGTTTATAAAGTAGTTACTGGAGACCCTGGCCCCTCGGATCAATTCCCATACATTGATCAGTGGCTGGAAACAGCCCAAGTCCAGCCTCCTTGGGTCCGGTTCTGCATTAATAGTAAGGGACAATGTAGGGTCTTGGTGGCACAGGCCGAGAAGAAGACCTCACAGCAGGAAAAAACGCCCCCATCCCCCCCGAAAATCCAGAAGCCCTTCCATTTCCACCACCATATGCCCTCTATGCCCCACCGCTCAAGAGAGGGGAACCTCACCTGCCCGACAGTCCTCCTCCGTCGGTTTCGCCTCCACCAGCGGCTAGCCCACCCCTCCCAGGGTCACCCGAACCGGTGCTTGGGTCTGTGGCTCAAGGTCCAGGACCCCCAACGGCAATGCAGTTGCTGTTACAGGAAACAAGGGGTCCACAGAGAATATAGGTCCCGTTAAGACCCCAAAAGAGGGAGGATCGGTTTTCTGCTACCGACCGTTCTCTGCTGACCTCATCAACTGCAAACACCACACCCGCCCGATCTGAGAGACCGCAGGCGAACTCCTAGAGTCCCTGGTCCAGACCCCCCGTCCTGCCCGGGTCGACGGTAAGCAGCCTCTTGCTCGCCCTTTTCAACACGGAAGAGCGCCCACGAATTGTCATTGAAGCCAGAAAATGGCTCCAGACCCAGGCACCAGGTGGACAACTAGATGTTGAGGCTTGGGCACGGGAGGCTGCGCCCGAAGAGGAGCCCCGCCGGGACCCCGACACGGAGGAGGGAAGGGCCCGGTTACAGAGATACCAACTCACCTTCCTCCAAGGGGTAAAAGCAGGGCCAGAAAGCCCACCCGCATGGCAAAAGTATCCGAGGTTCTACAAAAGCCAGAAGAGAGTCCAGCTGACTTCTATGACAGATTATGTGAGACCTACGGAGTTTACTCTCCATTTGGCCCAGAAGCCCCCCAAACCAGCGCATGGTCATTGCTGCCTTCGTGGGACAGGCCCAGTGTGACATTAGACAGAAGCCCCAAAACCGGGAAGGATTCACTGGAAAGAACGCCACCAAACTATTGGAAATCGCCAACAGGGTTTTTGTAAATCGGGACCAAGCTGCCAGAAAGGAGACGGACCGAAGAATGGAACAACCGGCAGCTCTCCTGGCCGTGGCCTTGGGGCGCCACCCCCGCCGGACGGGCCCCCACGGACACCCTGAGAAATGCAAGAACAAAAGAGAAGGGCGCCACTGACCCAGGATCAGTGTGCCTTCTGCAAGGAATGTGGACCCTGGAAAAATGAACGTCCCAACCGCCAAAAGGGAAAAACGAAAACTTCCCCACCCAGCTACCAGCCGGACCCACCCGAGGCCGACCTGATTGGACCGGCGCGAGTGGACCCTGATTAGGAACGACCAGGCTCTCTCCAGCTGGGCCCCCACGAGCCCATGGTCAAAATGAAGGTAGAGGGCCAGACAATAGACTTCATGGTCGACACCGGAGCCGAACACTCTGGTGACACACAGGTGGCACCTCTGTCGGGTCACAAGTCACCATCGTAGGAGCCACTGGGCCGCAAACCCGAAGGCCATTGCGCAGTCCCCAACAGTGCCGGCTGGGGGTCACCAGGAGGTTCATGAATTCCTGTAGCTACACGACTGCCCGCTGTCACTGTTAGGTGAGACCTCCTGGCCAAGTTGAGAGCAGAAATAACCTTCACCTCGGATGGACAGACGCAACGGCACCTAAACGAAGAGGCCCAACCCATGGTTTTGTCCCTGATGAATCCACGGGAAGAGGAACAGAGATTATGTGCTTGCCCTCCCAGTGAGCCAACAGCGGCCCCCGAGCTAGAAGCCGAACTCCCTTCAGTTTGGGCGGAAGGAACCGCCCTGGTCTGCCAAAAAACCACCGCCTGATACTAATTGACCTAAAGCCTGGGGCCCGACCTGTTAAAATACACCAAGATGGGGTCCCACGGGAGGCACGCCTGGGGATCCAGACACACTTGGACAGGCTACTCAAATGGGGATTTCTGAAGCGATGCAGTCCCCGTAGAATACTCCTCTGCTGCCCATAAAAAAGCCTGGGACAAATGATTACCATCCTGTACAGGACCCAAGAGCCATTAATGAAGCAGTCATCATGCCTCATTCAGCGTTGCCTAACCCATACGCTCTACGAGGACTCACGTCCTTGGAAGCAGGATGGTTCACAGGCCTCGGTTTAAAAGATGCCTTCTGTCTCCAGTCGGCGCCTAATCGTCAACCCTTATTCGCCTTTGAGCGAAAACCCTGCCACGGGGGCAAAGGGGCAATTCACTTGGACTAGACTGCTGCAAGGCTTCAAAAATCCACCCATCTTATTCAGTGGGGCGCTGGCATCTGACTTAGCCAGGTTTCCGGAACAAGACCTAGGACGTGTCCTCCTCCAACGTGGACGATCTCCTGCCGGCCAGTCCCACGCGGACCCAATGCTGGGAGGGAACCAGGGCCCCACTCAGGCTACTGGCAGAGGCGGGATACCGGGTGTCAAAGAAAAAGGCACGGATCTGCCAACAGGAAGGTTAAATATCTGTACTTCAAAATCACCCAAGGCCAACGGATGCCGGGAGCGGAAAGGAAACAGGCAGCCTGTGCCACCCCGGCTCCCCCTACCCGCCGGCAGGTCCAAGAGTTCCCGGGAGCGGCAGGATTCTGTCGGATATGGATGCCAGGGTGCTGAGTTGGCCAGGCCGCCACACGAGACACGACAGGGAAAAGAAAAGGCCTTCGCCACCGTACAAACAAAACTCACAGAGGCACCGGCCTTGGGGCTCCCAGATGTATCGCGAGATTCCAACCTGTTCGTACATGAGAAGAATGGGGCGGCCCTGGGGGTTCTCACCCAGCGATTTAGGCCTTGGCGAAGACTGGTGGCGTACCTTTCAAAGCAGACTGACTCAGTTGCTGCAGGACGGCCATCCTGAGGGCACTGGGAGCCACCGCACTTCTAATCAAGGATGCGGACAAATGCCCGTGGCGACCAAACCTAAACATTAGGTTTCCCATTCTGTTATTTCCTTGATGGCTGCCGGCGGGCAACACCGGCCACCGTGCGCTCGGGTGACCCGGTACCAGGGACGGCTAAGTGAGAACCAACGAGTAAGACCGGAAGCCGGAAAAACCCTAAACCCCGCCTCTTTCTTGCCCGCAGGGCATGATTGTCCGGAGGCACTGGACGAAGTCTGTTCTGGCCGAGCCGACCTATCAGACAGGCCCTTACACAATCCTGACCTCATCCTGCGCACCGATGGCGGCAGCTTCACGAACGAAGGCCAGACACAGCGTCTGGCTAGTCTCCGCGCTAGTCTCTGATTGTGAGGTCGTAGAAACAGAGGCCCTGCCGCAAGGACGGTCGGCCCAAAGAACGGAGCTGTGGGCCCTCCTCAGAGCACAAGAACTCGGGAAGGACAAAAGGGCCGACACGGACACTGACTCGCGCCACGCCTTCGCCACTGCACGCGCACGCGGGGCCCTATACAAGGAGAGAGGACTTGCGGCGGCAGGAGGAAGCGAAATCAAAACCCGGGAAGAAATCCCACAACTATTAAGGGCAGTCTGAGAACCCAGGGAGGTAGCAGTCACCCGCTGCAAGGGACACCAAAGAGGAAAGGACTGACTCAGTGTCAGAAGGTAACGGCCGGGCAGACGCCTCAGCCCGACAAGCAGCGGAAGAACGAACAACGCCCCCAAAAGTCACGCTGGCCCTGGAACAGCCCACCGCCCCGAGGTGCACGATCCAAGAGACAAAACGGGCACAGCAGGGAACAGGAGGCCAGACAGAAGGATGGTGGGTGCTTCCAGACCAAAGAGTCTCCGTACCGGACCCGCTAGCCGGCCTGGTGGTTCTCCGACAGCCTGAGCTCACCCACCTGGGAAAACCTGCCTCTGAGGCCTTACGGAGCCGTTACTATGTAATTGGCTCCCGTCCCCCCGTGCCTCGGCCTCTCAACACTGCCTCCTCGGTGCTCAAAATAGCGCCAAACAAAGCCCTACCGGGCCCAAGGGAACCCAACGCTGTGGTCAGGCACCCTTCGAGGATTTGGAGGTAGACCCAGGAGAGGATACAAATACCTCCCGGTATTCATCTCCACGTTCCCAGGCTGGGCGGAGGCCTCCCCCACACGCTCCGAACACGCAAGAGGGGTAACCAAGGCCCTGCTAAGGGATATCATTCCCAGACACGGAACGCCCCTAACCATAGGCTCAGACGACGTCCGGCTTTCTTGGCCGAGGCAGTGCAACAAGTAGCCAGGACCCGGGTATCCAGTGGGACTTACACACGGCCTACCGGCCCCAGAGTTCAGGGAAAGTGGATCGTGTGAACCGGGCCCTCAAATGAGCTCCAGCAGAACTCAGTCAAGAAACTAGTCTGCCCTGGGCTGAAATACCGCCTCTGGGCCTGCCGCAAGTACGCTGCACCCCTCAGCAAAAGTAGGGTTCTCCCCCTTCGGGATACTGTACGGGAGACCACCCCCCTTGATTCAACTCCAAGGGGACATCAAGGAATGGGGAAACTTAGAGGTCCATAAACCATTGCAAGGGCTAGGACAAATGGTTCTTGGCCCGCAGGAACATTCTTTGTTTGTGGAACGAATGCTGATTTGTGCCTGCCTGCTGGCCGGATGGGAATTTGCGCCTTTGCACTCCTAACCCCCCAAGCGAGTATTCTCTCCGACAACCAATCTCTTACCGTTCCCTGGGCTGCACATACCCGGTCCAACCGAGCTATCCAAGCTACGCCTCTACTAATCGGGTTGGGACTCCCTGCCGGAGTAAGTACTGGAGTTGGGGGAGTAGCCTCATCGATTTCCTTTCACCAAAACCTATCCCAAGATCCGACAGATGACGTAGAACAGGTTGCAAAGTCCCTGGTGGACTCCTCAGCAGCAGGGGTATGACAAAATAGAAGAGGGTTCGACCTGTCCAGGGCTGAGAAGGGGGGCAATACGCCTCTTCCTAAATGAGGAAGGTTGCTTCTATGCAAACCAAGGAGGAATTAGTCAGAAATACGGTCCAACAGCTGAAGGAAGGGGTCTCGGACAGAAGGCGAGAGCTGTCAGAATCCTGGGGGTTCTGGAATGACATACGGAAACGGGGCCCTTGGATTCTGCCCTTAGTTGATCCCCTCCTAACGCTTTTGATAGCCCTCCTGTTTGGCCCCTGTGTTCTCAATGTGATAACCCACTTTGTTTCCTCTTGGGTAGAGACAGTAAGGCTTCAGACGGTGGCGGGAACCAGAAGCCCTAACTACGATTACAGCCCCTTGGACAAGTGGGGGGGGGGGGGGGAGGGAACTCCTAACTGCACAACCTCTGTGCCCCCACTCAGCAGAAGTACCAGAGGGGTCACTGCCTTCCTGTTACAATGCCAGGACTCCCTTCACTGCTAATATAAAACTTTGATGTTCTCTAAGTCCGCTTGAGAATCAAGAGGGGGGAATGAGAAGGAGAAAATCAGACATGTCGTGGCTTTCCTCAGAGACTTCTTACATAAGGTCTGAGATGTACAGTTCTTTCCCTGGTAATTCACCGTGTGAGGGGACGGAAGCATTCTGTGCCTAGGCCCGTCTGTCTGTCGGTGAACCTGGGCCCTGGGCTGTGACCTTCCTCTGTGTTAGCCCCTCCCCCCCTTAGGTGAGCAGAAGAGGCTGGAGGAGGCTGGGAGCTGGGTGTCTCTCACCCCCCAGGTCTGTCTGGCTCGGTCCCCTGTGCTCAGGCCTTGTTGGGGACAAGAGAACGAGGGTATTTTTGAATGGCTATGGTTCTCCTCCCCTTGAGGAGGCGTGGGGGGATTTTCCTCCAGAACCTGGTAGGGCTCCGCGAAAGTGCAGGGGCTTCCCGGAGACTGGACCCCCTCGAGTTTGTAACTTCACGCTTGTCTGCAGGAGGCTCCATTCCTCGGCCGAGCTTCCCCCTGTGTGGCGCTCCAGCCTTGGTTTCTCCTCCCGGCCTCCGGCACCGTGAGCTTCGAGCCTCCGGCCCGCCTGTCGCTCCAGTTTGGGAGGCGGTGGTTTGCCCTGCTGAGCTCGGTTCTGTGAAGACTGGAAGAAGATTTGCAAATTTTCAGTCTGTTTCGTGTTTTTCTCGCCATGAGGATAAGACTGGCAACTTGTAAACTCCTCATATGCTGGATGGGAAACAGGAGGTCCTCCAATTGGCTTTGAAATGCTTCTGTTTGATCAGATACGTGCCTGGCATGGGTGGTCGTCAGCCATTTCTGCCTCCACGGTAGTGACCTTTGGCAACACTCCGGAATTAATGAACCCAGTGAATGAATCGTCATGAGGCCCTGAGTGGTTTCTGAGCAGTACGTGTCTGCCCATCTACATTGTTTAGGAATAACTTAATTCATGATTTCCATCTGGATTCAGTAGGTTCTCAGGGCAAAGGGCACGGAGGGAGGGTGTTGATGGTCAAGACTGGTCAAGGAAATGGGCCAGGCCTACGAGAGCAGCCCAATGTAAGACCCCTTCACCAGAAGTGGACGTTGGGCCTCCTGAAACTGATGTGGGCCCCAGGACCCAGAGGGGCCCCACAGGACCAGCTGAGAGAGTCCTTGACTGCTGATAGGCCTTATGCTAAGTTCCAGGGAGGGTGTGAACCACCGTGGAACCTGAGGATTCAGGGACCCTCAGTCCTTTCACTGGGGGTAAGAGGTTGCCTCTCCCCTGCAATCCCCAATTCTTTGCGGGCCCCACAATATGCTGGCCCTCCACAAGCAGCGGGGTGGCAGGAAGCACGGGTCTGTCCTCAAGGAGCCTCCACCCCTGTGAGAGACACAAACACCAGCATCAGCTTGAGCCGCAGGGCAGACACAGCGCCACGGGCCTCTGCCGGCTGGACCGATCCGGGGTAGCGTCCTCAGGGGCGAGGCGCCCACACCAGGTCCTGAGAAATGACTGTAGTTGCCTGTGCTTTTCGCTTCCTGGGCCTCGGGTCTTGTTTTCATGCCTTGGTTGGAGGAGGGTGCGCTGCTGTGTTAATAAGCTTTGTCCTCCTTCGAAAACTCTTCCCAGTGATCAGGATCTGAAGGAAGCACCTCTTCAGGGCAGGACCAGAGACAGCATGGACTTTACTCCCGCTGCACGGCCAGGACCACGGTCAGGTGCAGCCAGGGGGGGACGCGGGTTCCATCTCTGCGTCCCCCCGCCCAGGTCCCTCTCCTCGTGAAGACGGCATGCGTCTCAGTCAGACCGTGCCCAGGGGTCATGTCCTCGGCAGGGTGATGGCCCACAAAGCCACGAGGAGTCTCAACCCCATGACATTGCAACATGAGACGACTTAATTTTCCTCCAACCGCTGCCTTCAGACTGGTCTTGTTAAACCTCTCTTTCCATCCTGTGGGCCAATTCCATAAGTTTGAGGACACATTTATTTCAGTGTCCCCACTGTAGGGCTGGGGGCAGAGAGGAAAGGGAAGTAAGGAAGATGGCGGATAGACAGAGGGGGCAGGTGCTCTGTCTTCCGAGGACGCAGGAGGGTGCAGGGTCAGACGCAGGGTCAGACATCCCCTCTCCACTGCCAGGCCTGGCTCATCCATTGACTGGGGAGCAAAGGAGGGAGAGAGACCTTTGTCTCCTCACATGACTGGCTGCTGCCCAAGGCCTCTGCCTGTTGTGGGTGCTGCTTCTCGGGCTCACAAGGACTGGCTTGCACAACTTCCGTGCAGGTGCACCTCTGAGCCACCACTCGCCCCAAATCTACGGTCTGTGAGGCTGATGACACTGACCTATCTCCCCTGACACCCCTGAGGCTGAGACAATCCTAAAAGACAAATTTGTCACTCGATCGGCCCCAGATATTCAGAGAAAACTGTAAAACCTGACTGTTGGTCTGGAAGGGAGCCTGGAGGAGCTCTTACGAGCTGCCAACTGGGCATATTACAACCAAGATCAAGAGAAGAATAAAAAATAAAAAAATTAAAATAAATTTAAAAAAAAAAACAGAAAAGGAGGCTTAAAAAAAAAAAAAAAAAAAAAGAATCCGAGGCCTTAGTGGTGGCCTTACGTACTAGGTCAGACCGGACTTCCCGAGGTCCTGGCACCAAGTGCCATTTATACGGCCGTTCAGAGCACTGAAGTGAGACTGTCCTCAGAGGGGACAACCAAAATGAAAACCCCATAAGCCAGGCCCTTCGCGCGGAGACAACCGCTGGAGATCTCAAGGCCCTCGGGGCCTCTCTCTGTGAGGGCTCAGAAAACCAGTGTCCCTGGGAGGGACTGACCAGGGCCTGGGGCTCTTCACGGTGGCTCCCCTCAACCAACTGTCCATCAGAAACCCAGAGCCTCGAGTGACTCTCAACACGGAAGGAAAACTGGTTGATGTCCTTCTTGACACCGGAGCGACCTTCTCCGTCCTCCTTTCCGCTCCAGGCCAACCGTCCACACGCAGGAGAACAATTAGAAACATCTCTGGAAAGCTTACACCTAAGTTTTTCTCTCAGCCCCTGGGATACCTATGGGGAAAACTAATTTCTGCTCCTTCTTTCTTGGTAAAACCAGACGGCCTTCCTCCCTTGCTAGGAAGGCATATTGTAACCGAATTAGAGACTACACACTACTGACTCCAGAACAAATGAACAATTGTGTGCGCGTTTGGAAATTACTGGATAGTGTAGGCTGTAGATACCAGGGTTCGGGAAAATAGTTTGCCTGCTATATCAATGATTAAATGAGACTCAGTCCCACCTACTCTACCCCACCCCCTCGAAAAAATAAACTGGGGTCTGACTCCAGGCCTTGGAATGGTTGCAAACAGAGCAGGGCATTTACTATTACCGGGCTCACAGAGCTAAAAGATCATTAAAACACAGCATCAGGCTTTTCATTTAGGGAGGGACAAAACTTATCAAATGGCCCAAAGGATGTTTACTAAAAAAAAAAGGCGTCAAGGACAGTTCTGCGAGTAGTAACAGCCTGTAAAGTGTCTTAGAAGCAATCCTTCCAACCACGGACTTGCTCCCCCAGACCATCAAGGAACCAGAGACTATCCAGGAAAGACTAACGATTAGGTTTCCCTCATCTGCCAAGGCCAAAGGAATTCCAACGCCTGTGGGTGCGGATTGATACTTTTACTAATTGAGTAAAGGCCTCCCCCTACAGGACAGAAAAGGCACACAAAGTCAGGAAAGTTCTGCTTTATCAAATAATACCCGGGTGTGGCTCCCCTAAACATTTGCAAATTCATAACGGGAAATGGCTGCCTTGCCTCTTCCTCCAGTCGAACTCCTGTCTCTTGGAAAAGTTTTACACCTCAAAATGAAGCAACCCGTCTGCTTAGACTCAGCAAAACTCTAAATAACACCTCGCAAGCATTAGATGCTTAAAAATTTGTTTTAATGAGCTGAGGGCCAAACTCTTGAAAATAGAGCCCCCCCCCCCCCCGCCATCGGTTACTTGCTCTGTCACCTGGGTTACGAGAGGTTCCCCAACACACGTTGCTCCCAAAGCCAGGGTCTCCCCGAGATGGTTTGACAGATGCCATCTTGTTGGTCAGTATCCTCTTCACTTGGTGTTTTTCTCTTCGTGTCTGCTGACTTCTATGCAACCTCCTGCCTGCCAACCTTCCCGTAGAACCACACTGCGGGCCACTCCAGCGACCCTGGGGCACACTCCGACGGCTGTACCCCTACACTGTCCCCTATCAGCTTGAAGAAGCCAGAACGGGCAGCGTCCCTGTTCCCTGACAGCCGACACGGGCCCTGTTCCAGGGGAGGAATGAATAGGGAAGGGTTAACATGAGGCAGGGAGAGATCAGGGACCTTCAGGGAGGCAGACTGCAGCCGCAGGTGGGAGGCTGAAGCAGCAGACGGGGTTCTCCCCTTTCGAAATCCTTTATGGGCACCCTTGCCCCATTATCAAGGGCATAAGAGGAGGATCTAGATGAGACACGCAATCAATCTAACCCTAAGACAACAGATGTGAGCCCTTGCCTCTACCCTAACCACCTTATACCACTGGGTCAGGGAGCGATCACCTGTGAGTCTGACCGCAGACCCTCACCCCTCTAACCAGGAGGTGCTGTGTGCAGGAAGGAGTGGAACGTCCAACCCCTGAAACCCCTCTGGAGGGGCCCGTTCACTGTCATTGTGTCCACCCCTACTGCAGGAAAGGTAGCCGAGGCGGGTCCCTGCATTCGCTACAACAGAGTGAAGCCGGCATCTCGAAACTGGGAGTGCCTTCCGGATCCATCCACGCCGCGCAAGCTGACCGCACGGAAGGTTCTGCCACTCCAGAGGCCCGGGAATCTGCAGCCCTGCTTTAGTCACTCCGGAAGCTGACTGATCTACGCACGGCAGAAGCTCGAGGAACCGACGGGCTGGTGAAACAGAAGACCGTCCTTATTTTCTATATGTTTCCTTGCTGTGACGCACTGTCACGCCTTGTTTCTCACTGTTACGGTAATTCTCACTGTAATTGGCCAACTGACTAAAAATGTGGTAACAGGTTTCTGTGAACCCTCACCTTCCTTTTGAGGACAGGATTCTTCGTTGGTACCAACGTGGGGATCGATGGCCGTGAGACACCAGAAAATTAGGTCCCACAAACCTTATAGTAAAACAAAATGCCGCAGCCCTACTACCGGGGTTTGGGTTCTCAAAAGCTCAGCTATTGGGAAAAACTGCCTTGCCTGGTGGGAAAAAGTTCATCGTCGTCTCGTTAAAAACTTAACATGCCTAGGCCAAAGATCTCATCACTCAACCACCCGGAAAACCCAGTGGTGGGAGACCCCAGATCACCTTGAGCCGGATCCGCACCCCTGGTCTAACTGCTCTCATCTCCGAGAGGCCTGAGACAATGTCAACACGGCCATCAAATGGCGGGTCCCAGGTGGACTTCACTGGATATGGGGAAGGACGGCCCCTACAGGACTTCCCTCGGCCTGGTCAGGGTCACGTATGCTGGGAACTCTCCGTCCATCTTTCTTCCTGCTCCCGCTTGCCAGAGGGGAACATTTGGGAGCCCAAGCGTATGGGGGCGGGGAGACTCAAAGGAAGCAGCGTGCCTTACAAATTGGCGACTAAAAAGGTAATAAATGGCCTCCCGAGCGTGTAATCCGATCTTATGGCCCTTATGGCCCTGCCAGCTGGACAGAGGACGGGTCCTGGGGCCACCACACCCCCATCTACATGCTAAACCGCATAATCAGACTGCAAGCAGTTGTAGAAATTACAATGCGACAATCAATGCAGTCAGAGCTCTTAACTTACTAGCCGAGCAGCAAACCGAAGCGCGCCATGCCATCTATCAAAACCGCTTGGCCTTAGATTACCTGCTTGCTTCTGAGGGAGGTGTTTGTGGAAGGAAAGTTTAGCCTGAGCGCCTGCCGCCTGCAGACCGATGATGAGGGAAAGTCATAGAGGAGATCACGGGTCAAATACAAAGGATTGCTCATGTCCCTGTCCAGACCTGGAATGGTTGAAACCCCAGGGAGTTATTTGAAAAATGGTTTTCAGCTTTCAGGGGATTCAAAACTCTCATAAAAATTATCCTCCTAATTCTGGGAGGGTGCTTAATCCTACCCTGCCTAGCTCCCCTGGTTGTACTGTCTGCCTCCAGTCTCATCGAGGCCGTGGTTAAAAACAACAGACGGCCACTCATGTAGTGATATTATAGAAATATAAACCTCTCAACCAAGATGATGCTCTTAGACCCAGACAGAGGGGTCCAAGCCTCAAAGGGGGGAATGTGGTAGGGTCTCCTCCCTAAGGAAAGAAATAAAAAAACCCTCAAGGCAACCTGACTATACGTGTACGTGCCCACATCCCTCACGACCTTGTAACGTGAAACCACTTAATCAGACTGCACGTTTGTGCGTCACCATATACGGGAGACAAAGAAGTGGAAAATAGATTAAAAGCTACACCACGTGGCGTCCGGGGCTCAGTTCCTCGAGTGCGAACCCAACTGAGCAGTGTCAGAAGGAATTAAGTTGCTTCCTGGAAAAAAAAAAAAAAAAAAAAAAAAGCCTCACTGTCACGACTCTACTCCCTGTGCAGGAATATCCTGCTCCACTGAGGGAGGCGATGGCCTCATTTTTGGTGGCTCTTTTCGGAATGTGGAGACTTGAATAAGTCTTGCTTTGGGATAGACCACCCCCCCGCCCCCGTCCCTAATCCCAAGCGGCTAGAGAAGTCCCGCTCGGTACCTCCCAGCAAACACTGTCTACTGTGGACATGAAGACTCCCCCATCGCGGCCAGGCCTCTCCCGGTCCTGGGCCCTGGGCTCCGCAGCAGCTCTGAGTGGTTTCTCCCCGCGATTGTGGTCTACTTCTGACAACAAATGTGCTGCACCTCCCCCCCCCCCCCACACCCGCCGGTTCCCCAGCTCTCCGGACACCGACCCGCTACGTGTCCCGAGGTTCAGTCCAGTTCTGACCCTCCTTGTGCATTTGGTGCCGGGTGAACTGGGGAGACCCGGGGCCCGGGGCCCTGACCCCTTCCGTCCCAAAGGTGTCACTGAACGCTCTTGGCCTCATCACGAGAAAGGACTCAAGGTCAGACACACAACTCACAGCACGGCGGGTGGTGACGCAGGGGAGGGAGAGAGAGGGCACAGGCCGCAGGCACCCACCCACCGAGCGAGCCAGAGTGTGGCCAGCTCTTCCTCCCAGGCGCTCAGGTTTCTGTCTTGGGAGCAGCTGTTCACTAGAGGACGGGATATTCGTGACTTGGGGCGGGAGGTTTGGCGCCTTCCCTTCCTCGTTTGCTCCGGGGCTCCTGTCATGGCGCCACCCCCTTGGGCCCGTCTGGGGTGACGGGGCTTCCCGAGGAGTCCGGACACCCGGCCATCATGGTTTCGCAGCCTGTCTGCAGCCCTGAGCCCAGTCACGCCGACACAAACAATTAACCTTCACAGGCGTGTTGAGGGGAAGCGGGGAAGAAGGCTCCGGTTCTCAGCAGGGTTTGTCCAGCAGAGGCCTCCGACCCGGCCTCTGAGGCTGTCCGTCCCTCAGCCGCGTCCTGGCGGGAACCCCAGGAAGACCCCCGGGTACCTGCGTCTCCTCCACTCGAGATGTTTCCACACGGCCAACGCGCGTCCTCGCGTTCGTGGGAAGCCGGGAGCCCTGCGGGGAGCCGGCACCCGACTGAGCCCTCAGGTCTGCGCGCCTTGGGCTCCCGGCCCCAGCTCTCTGCACCCCTGGCTGCTCCCGGCTCCGATCCCGCAGAGGCAGCACACCATTCTGCTGAGACACAGGGAACTCCGGAAGGGAGTGCGTCAGTCACACGCGGTGTCCCTCCTGGGGCCCTTAAGGGAAACGAACGGCGCACCTGTTCCAAAGGAGCGCCCAGCTCGGGTGAGGCTAAGACCATCAGATCGGCAGGAGGGGACGAGCTGTCCCTGAAGGGGGATGGCCTCCTGAGTGACCGAAGCCAGAAGGCTCACTGGGTGCGGGCCCCCCCGTTGTGAGGCTCTGCGACAGCCCCTGGGGACTCAGCATCTGAGTAAGACCCGTGGTCAGAGCCAAACGTGGGCGCTCTTCGTTGGGCTCAGACTGTTTCCGATAAGGAGACCTGTTAAAGGATGAACACGACTGTCCGGGCCAGCACCTCATCAAGGTGTCGCAGGCGGTATCCTTTGCTGAGGCTGCTTCCGGGGGCTGGCACCGCAGGGGCCCCCTAACAACCCGGAGACTCAGAGCCACTGGGGCAGGTGGCTGGGATGGGGGCGCAGGGTGCCAGCAACGTGGCTTAGGGAGTCCGCGAGGAGCAAGAAGCTTCCTCTGTTTGAAGATAAACAGTGATTCTATCTGGCCAAATGGAGACGCTAGGAAGCAAAATTTAGGATTAGGAACGAAGACCTTATTTTCCAAGCCAGGGAACCTTTCAAATGTCGAGGGAAGGTGCTCACCACCACATTCCAGAACACCACGTGTGTGAAGTGGTCGACTAGAAGAAGGTATCCAGGCCTGGAAACGTTTTCAATTCAAGAGATCTTTCGTTCATTGTGTCCTGTCCTAGATCTCAGACTTTTCATTCCTTGTAATCAACGATACCATGTCCTGACGGTCGATACTTGTCTAGCGGATGCTGGGATGTAAATCCAGCCAGTAGAATCACCAGCACGCCCAGCCATCTGTTCATGGTAGTCAAGACTGGAAACTTCCCAAGTGCCCACCTGCAGTCACGTGGACATGTTCACATGAAAAAATACGTAACGCAGAACGTAGAATGAATAATCTACAACTTCCATGAATGAACTTCACAGACCCGTTGACCAAAAGAAAAGAGACACAAAAGAGGATTCGTTTTGGGAGGGGTGGCAGGGCGGGGGGGGGGGGGCGGGGGTGAAGGTTTATGGAAGGACTTGGCTTATGCCAATTACGGGGACTGGCTAAGCAATTTGTAAATCCGTAGGGCAGGCACTCAGATAAGGCGGGCCAGCAGGAAGAGAGGCTGGCAACGGAATTAAAAGTATAGATGAAACAGAAAGTCGGTTCTTTGAAAGTTTCAACAAAACTGACCAGTGTTTAGCTACATTGACTGAGAAAAACAAAGAGAGGAGACGCAAACGATGAAAATGAGAAGTGAAAGTGGGGACGTTATTACAGATTTTATAGAAATAAAAGCAATTGCAAGAGAGTACTCCGAAAAAGCATACTGGGTAAAGCTAGATTAAGGGGACGGACGTCTAGAAACATCCAATCGGCCAAATAGAAAACATGAAGCAACAAACGTGAACAGACCCGTAACTGCTGAGATACTGAAGCAGGAATCCAAACCATCACAACAAAGAAAAGCCACCCCAGATGGTTTCACGGAGGAATGCCACCAAACGTTTAGAAATGTACTTTTGGCGGTTGGGGTGCCTGGGTGGTTCAGTCGGTTAAGCGGCCGACTTCGGCTCGGCTCGGGTCATGATCTCGAAGTCTGTGAGTTCGAGCCCCGCGTCGGGCTCTGTGCTGACAGCTCAGAGCCTGGAGCCTGTTTCAGATTCTGTGTCTCCCTCTCTCTGACCCTCCCCCCTTCATGCTTTGTCTCTCTGTCTCAAAAATAAATAAACGTTAAAAAAAAAATTTAGAAATGTACTTTTGGCGGCCGGAGGGGGGTTGTGGAGATGACAAAGGATGTTGATTTAGACTTGATCCCTTGAGACTGTCATACATGGAAAAATACTTCCTTTAAAGTGGGGGAAATAGTCATCAGATTGGCGTCACCTCCTCCCTCTCCTTTGGCACGGCTCTTCCAGCGGGTCCCCTCGAGTCCCCGGAGTGTGAGGACCGGGGTCGCCTCATGGCACCTGCCCGTTTCTAGGTTCGCTCCTTCTGGAAAGCTGTCCGCTCTTCTGACCGGAGGCTGTCTGCCGGCCCCCTTCGCAATCCCAGCAGCCGCCCTCAGGAAGTGGGAAACGGCGGGTTGTTCAGTCCTGATTTCAAATGTGCTGCCAGGCTTCACGAAAATCTCGGTGGGCAGAGGAAGGCCTTCTCTGTGCATCGGTGTTCACAGCAGCGTCACCCACGATAGTCAGGGAGCACCGACCGGGATAAATGCCCACAAGTCTACACACAGAGGCAACGTTTTCAAACTACAGAAACACAGAGATAGAGAAAAAAATTCCCGAGAGCCGCTACAGGGAAAAATTACCTACAGAGGAGCAAAGATGAGGATTACAGCCGCTTCCCCCTCAGGAAATGTGCAAGCAAAAAGAGCGGAGTGAAATATTTCGTGCTAGAGATAAACACATTTATCTAGAATTCTGCACCCTGTGAAGTCATCCCTAAAGAGTGGAGAAGATATAAAGATTTCCCCAGAGAAAATATTGAGAGCATTCGTGGCCAGCGACCCATCTAGCAAGAAACGTTAAGAGAAATTCTTCAGAAGAAAGGAATGATACAGATCAGAAACTCGGATCTATGTGAGAAAGACCATCAGAGAAGAAATACATGAAGGTAAAATAAAAACTTTCATATTTCTTACTCTAAATTGACCTGACTGATAACAGGGTGTTCAACATAATAATACCCACAACATACTAGATTATGTATGTTGTATATCTATGTGTGTATATACATATATTTGCTTATGTATGTGTGAAACAAATGACAACAAGGATACAAGGAACAGGAGGGAAGAATTAGGATTATTTTGCTGTTATAAGGTACTCACACTTCCTGTAAAGTGACACAGTGTTTTGTTTTGTTTTGTTTTGTTTTGTTTTGTTTTGTTAGAAAGAGACAGAACGTGGGAGGGGCAGAGAGGGAGGAAGACACAGAATCCGAAGCCAGGCCCCAGGCTCTGAGCTGTCAGCACAGAGCCCGACGTGGGACCCGAACCCACAAACCATGAGATCAAGACCTGAGCCGAAGTCGGACGCTTAACCGACTGAGCCCGCCGGGCGCCCCTGACACAGTGTTATTTGAAAGCGGGCTTGGGGTAGTTGCAAATATATATTGCAAACTCTAGGGTGACCAGTAAAAAAAAAAGTAACAAAAGAAGTATAACTGATATGCTAAGAAAGGAGAGAAAATAAAATAATATAATATAATACAATAATGTGAAGTGCTCAGTTAAAGCCACAAAAGACAGAAAAAGAGTGGAAGACAAACACAGGAAGAAAAAACAAAGGCACCAAACAGAAAGTAGTAACGGCTGTGCAAAATATTAATCCCACTATACCAGGAATCAGCCCACATATCAATGGTCTAAATGCACCAATTAAAAGACAGAGGTTGTCAGAGTGGACCAAGAGACAAGACTAAACTATATGTTGTCTACAAGAAACCCACTCGCAACATAAAGACACATATCGACTAAAGGTAAGTGAATGGACACAGACACACCAGCCAACGTTGGAACAAAGGGAGCAGGAGGAATGTGTTCAAGTCAGACGGAGCCGACCTCAGAGCAAGGACACCACCAGAGATAGAAGGGAGCTTCATAGAATGACAAGGGGTTTGATTCTCCCTTGACAAAAGGGGTCAATGCTTAGTGTGAACATGCCTCACAGATCATCAAACCACCTGGGACAGAATGTAAGAGAATTGCAAAGAGGAACAGGTGAATCCAGGATCATGTTTGGAGACTTCCTGTCGGAAATGGTCCAGCAGGCAGGAGATCAGTGAGGACACAGCCAAGCTGAACAACGCCATCAAGCAAATGGATATCATCTACATCTACAGACAGCTTACCCGACAACAGCAGAACACTCGCTCCTCTCAAGGTCACACGGGACCACATTCTGGGCCATACAACACACCTTACCACATCTGAAAGCGTTGAAGTCAGACAACGTCTGCTCTCGGGCGCCAACAGAATTGAACTAGCAATCGATAGCAGAAAGATAGCTAGAAAATCCCCCCAAAACCCGGAGACTAAACAACACACTTCTCAATGACACATGGGGCAGAGAAAATGTCTCGGGAAAAAGTGAAAAACATCTTGAACTGAATGACATGAAAACACACTGTTTCATACAGTAAAAGAAGTGCTTAGAGAAATTTAGAGCATCGGATGCATATTATTTGCAAAAAAAAAGATCGGAAGTAAATCATCTAAGATTCCATCCGAGGAGAGTAGAAAAAGAAGACCTAATTATCCAAAGCAAGCAGAAAAGAATAATAAAAATTAGAACAGAAATTAAAGACAGGAAATCAATGAAACTAAAAGCTGGTGCTTTGAAAAGATCAATAAAATCAGTAAAAATCGATCAGCCTCTCACTAGACTAAGAAAAACAAGGGAAGGGACACAGATTCGTGATAGCAGAAATGAAAGAAGGGACAAAACGATAGATCCCAAGGACAATAAAGGGATGTTATGCACAATCTTTATACCCACAATTCAGATAACCTAGACGAAATGGACCGATTGAAGTTGTGAGGACAGAATTTGCCAAAATTCACACAAGAAGAAACAATGACCCTCAATAGGCTTCCACATGTTAAAGAAATTGAATCAATAAGAAATACTATTCCAAAACAGAAATTTCAGGCCCAGGGAAGTTCACAGTGAATTCTGCCAAAGATCTAAGGAAGAAATAATACCACTTCTCTACAATCTCTTTCAAAAGACAGAAGCAGAGGAAACGCTTCCAAACTTAGTGGGGCGAGCATCATCCTAACATCAGGATCAAACAAAGACACGGCCGGAAAGGAAAACCACAGACTGTCATCTTTATGAACACAGATGCAAGAATCCTCAGCAAAATACTAGCAAATTGAATCTAACAACGTATCAAAAGAATTATACACCATGACCCAGTGGGATTTATTCCAGGTGTGTAAGGCTGGTTCAAGATCCAAAATCACTTAATGTAATCCATCACACCAACAGGCTAAGAGAGAAAACGCGCGTGATCAGATCGGTAGCTGCAGAAAAAGCCTGTGACAAAATCCAACTCCCTTTCGTGATAGGAACTCTCGGTCAACGTCTCTACCTTCTACTCAGTTTTGCTGTGAACCCTAAACTGCTCTTTAACAAGTCTATTGAAAAATAATAAATGCGTATATTAGAAAAGAAAATGGTTAATGTGTGTGGAATTGTGTGAAAGGGAGTGAAGTTTTGAATTTCAAGCTGGGCAGGGAATAGATTGAGAGCCACGCCCGGGAGCATGTGGAGGGTGGGGAAGAACGAGATCATTCTGATCGTGGTCATGGTTTTAGCATAAGGCTCATAGAATTTAAACACTTAAAAATGCCTGGGAATGGGATACCTCCTAACCTCAGCGTGGTGCTTGTTTTGGATCAAGTTTAAAATGCGGTTGTGGACACTGACTACGCAAACGTGAGTAGAGAGAAGACCCCGGACTTTTAGGAACCAACGCTGATGAACGCAGGAAACCTAGGTGAGCGCCACCGGCCCAGCCCACATGCGGGGGTTTCTGTGGTGTAGCGGTTATCACATTCGCCTCACACGCGAAAGGTCCCTGGTTCGAAACCAGGCAGAAACACACGCACGGCCGAGTAAACGCTTTTCTCTTCCAACAAGCCAATGCCGTGTGTCACATAGACGCCTGTCACCCTTCTGACCCAGCCTTCTATTCGCTTTATCTATGGTCTCCTGTGCACAGCTCCGTCCCTTCCTCTCCCGAGTTAGAGAGTCGTGGGGACACCCCGAGACAGGGTGTCTGTTTTGTGCGCCCGGTCACCAGGCCAGGGGACACTGACGGGGACCTGGAAGGAGGAGTTGTTTGGGAAAAGAACATAAGCCAGAAAAATACGTCAGGTGGAGAGAAGGCCCTCTCACCGAGTTTGTTTTCACAGTTCTTACAGCGCGACGGTTTTCTCGAGTGCCACGTTCTGCAGTCAGTACCCTCCAGCTCCCGGGGCTTCTAAAAGCACTGGGTCTCATTGACCGTCACCTTGGCCTGCACTCCACTTTCAGGAGTCCTTTAAAATCCAGTCTTTGGGCAAAAAAACCAGACTCCCAAAGAGGGCCAGCGTCACGGCTGGCAAACCGCACGCCCGACTTGATGTTCTACCTACTCCTGCTCTGAAATTCTCAATAACTTTTCAACGGAAAGCCCTGCGTTTTCGTTTCACGCTGGGCCCACAAATCCTGTCACGCGTCCTCCCGAAAGCTCACAAAAGGGGCGGTCGCGCCACCTCCCTGGTCCTTCCGGGGAGGGGCAAGCAGCTGAGAACAGTGCCACCCGCTGCTTGACGACGAATGTTGTGTGGAGGAGGGGGTGCCTCTGCAGACTGGACCGCCTTAAGAGGCATCCTCGCACATCAAAAGGAAAGGATCGGCTAAAACATTAGAATTCTATTCTAGGATTTGATTTTTTTTTTCCCCAGCGTTTTATTTTGATCTAAATACTTCCAGTCCCAGCTGCCTCCAGTCGCCTGTTAGACCTTCTTGTTTTCTGTTTTGGTTGGTTCCATCGCCATTCTTCTTACTCTTCCAAGATTCCATCACGTCACTGGACTTTTCAAAATATTCTGTGGCGTCCTAGAATCCACAATCACGGGACAAGGAGGGGTGGTTATCGCGGCACTCGGTTTGCACAACGTGCACGGTTTGTCTCTTTTTCTTGCCTTCTTTGTGGATTGCTTTAAAAGCAAAATGCTGAGACTGCGAGCTTCTTTGGGAAATGTGGAGCGTAGCTATAGAGGTTTAAAATTAGAAAATTACAGCTCGCGCCTAGTTCACAGCATAGCTTTGCCAATTCGTGGTGAATAATCTTCTCAGTCTTCTACAAAAACGCCTCAGACAGGTAGACTCGACATCTGAGGCTTCCGTCAGGTATAAAACCCAAACTCTGATTTGTTTTGCTTATTTTTTACCCATTGCCTGTATTTGCCTTGGACAATTTCGCTTTGTAAAACCTCAAAGAGGAAGGCCCCGCTGGGATTCGAACCCAGGATCTCCTGTTTACTAGACAGGCGCTTTAACCAACTAAGCCACGGAGCCTGATGTCCCATCCCTTCCTGACGCATATTGTTTTGTGAAATGTCACACCTTAATCTACGTGGAGCCCAGGATGGGGTCATCGACACCAGGGAAAGCTCCTTCCTCGGGGAGGAATCCTCGAGTAGGATTGTCCTTAACTCGAACACCTATGCACCTTGGGAGCTCCCTGCCTCCCAGCAGACGGGCACAGGAGGCACGGGGCACGCTGTGTGCACACTCGCGTGCAAAAGGAACAAAACAGGAGGCACACGGGTCCACGGCGATCCTAGGCGCCGGTGGGCACATGACGCTTCCTGATTAGGACTCAGCGGTGCTGTCTGGGAATCGGTCTCCCGGACCCTTGGCTGCGCCCTCGGGATCAGCCATCCCACTGGCAGGAATTTTCTCCTACTTGCAGCTGAAGAGTCGCCTTAGCCGACCTCCTGCCTGTAGTGTGGGAGGTTCCGGGCCCTCTCTTCATTTTCTTTTTCTTTTCGTTTTTCCAGGTCCTCTGTCCCTTTAGTTCAAGCTGCGTTCAACCACCCTGCTCTTTAAAGACCTGCGATCTCGTGAACGTTGTTGGAGTTTATCCTTGTATAGTGGGAGTTGGCAAACTGTGACCCACAGGACAAATCTGGCCAGCTACCTGTTCTTGTCAAGTTTTATTGGAACACGGCCACACGTATTCTTTTCACATCCTCTGCGGCCACTTTCCTGCTTACAACAGCAGATTTGAGTAGCTTCGACAGACGCTGACTGTATGCTCCACCGGCCCGTTGAAGAAAAAGTTGGCCAACCTCTGTATTAAAAAAAAAAGCCACATTCGCAGACCTCATGCAAACAAGCCCTTGCTTGCCTTGGCTTCCAGTCGAGCTGCCGTGGCATCACACCCGCAAGAGTTGTGCCTTTGTGGATGGGACGGGCGGGGCAAGTCCTCCTTAAGAGGCTCAGAGGTTTTCCTGCTGAGATACCGCCTTCACTCCCTTTGGAGTGCCAACGAAAGATTTTACAATCACGCCTGTGGCTTCATCTCGAGGCCACATTTTCTGACAGTGCTCTGGATTTAATTCTTGCCTGAAAGTCATTTCTTTCTTAACGTCGGCATCACTTTTCACCGTGGAGCCGCTGGGCATGACGAACAGCTTGTCTTTCAAGCCCTCTGAGTTGTGGCTCGTTTGTGTTTGACAGTCCTCCCCTTCACTGAAACCTGAGCAGCGCCTTCGCAGTTCCGCCTGGAAATCTCTCTAGCTAAACGGGTCCGTCGAACTGGTTTCCATTCCATGACACTGCAGGCCCTGGCGTTTGTAAATCCCCAACTGCTTCACGAGGAATCCCTTTTCCTCCAGCTTCAAGTAATATTTTCCTCGGGATCCATTTGTGCCTCCTGTGGATATTTTATGGGTGGGGGGGGGGATCCAAACCTAAGGTTATGCCTTGGTATGGACCCCACCTGATGCCCCATAAGTTAGGATGTCTCCTCAGGAGAGCTGGTGGGAACCACTTTCAGGGCTTTGTAAGCAGCTTATTCTTTTCCAGGGGCTCCTTTCCCAGCCTCCTGGAGTTTTAACCTCCCCTTGAGCGTGAATCAATATTCCGCCCCGAAGGCACAGCCAGCCCGGGAGCCCTCTCCGTGCGCGGCTTTCTCCTCTCCGGTGTCCTGTGCCCCCTGTATCCTGACCGCTTTGGCCTCCTCGAGATGCTGTTTGTGCTCCCAATGCGGGGACCCCGCTTGGCTCTGAATCGCCCTCCGCCCTTGCCCTCTGCCGTGCTGGGGCTAGAAGCTGCCTCTAGGCCCTAAGCTAAAACCTTTGTGAGACTCACCTCTTCCGTCCCCCCCGCTGCCGGGGATGGGGGCCCTGCACTGACAGCAAATGTCACAATTCCTGTCCGGCCTCCTTGTTGCCCACGAGGGAAGCGCGGCTCCTACAGGCACGCATCCTTCACGGGTGGAGGCGGAAGCCTGCGTCCCTGTCGTCCTACTTGCCCACTTCCTTCTGACCTTGCTGCCGTTCGTGGCTTTTTGCTGCGGTATCATCTATCTATCTGGCCCTTGCTACTTTGGGACAACTTAAATACAGTCACCCATCATCCCATTTATCTATTTATATTTCTCTCATGTCCTTTATTTTACACATTCTCCGTTGTAATGGAAGCAAATGCTAGAGTCTTATGTCTTTATCGACTGTGCTCTTGAAGGGGTTTAAAGTTCTTCTCCTCATGGACTTCTGGTAGCTTTATTTTTTACTTTTACATTTGGCAACTAAACTTACTAGCTGATTCTACTGTGTAGCCCGTGTTCAGAACAACAGTAATGGAATGTTCTGGGAACCTTTGTGTCTGTCCATACCTGTAGGATGCTATCTCTGATCTGTTTTTTTTTTTGTGGAAGCGGCAGTCGTGTCCAACCCCAGCCTCAGCCCAGTTCTCACCCCAGCGCTGAGACGTCTGGGTTTCCTTCTGGGCTTGTTCAGTGCAGGACCCTTGGGCCCTGTCTCCTTTCTAGGAGTTGAACCTTGATCTGGCCGGAGACAGAACCCAGAGCCGGCCAACCGGAGGACTTGAGGGGGCCACTCCTTGTGGGTGAATTTATCAGCCAGAGAGAAAGATCTGAATGTGGATCCGGTCAGTCTGAACATTCAAAACGAGGGTTGGGTCCATCAACGGACATTCTGGAAGAGTCATCTCTGCTTGTCCGGTAGGGCAGACATGACCCCCTCACACTGTGGTGCCTCCCTTCTGTTCCCTGAGGGCCGTGTCACACGCTAGGTGTTGGGTAGCGCCCTCCAGATCTCATTTCAGCTCAGGAGACCCCAAATGTCCCATCGGATGCATACATTCCCCGCGATGACTTGTAGCGCCCTTGGCGGAGTGTGGTCCGCAGACGGAGGGCGGTGGTCACCCGAGTGTGCCCGGTGGGGTTGGCATTCTTGGGGCCCACCCTATACCGGAGGTGCGGGGTCCCACCCTCCGCTCCTTCGGGGACACACTGGGCTGGCAGTTACAGCCCCTTGCCATTAAAATCGGAGTCGCGCATGTGAACTGTGTCCGCTAGGGATTTCCAAATCCACCGCCAGGGCGAGCTCGTTTAACCTCACGTCCCTTGGGCCCCGGCCCCGCTGCCCAGACCCGGGTTGGGGAGGGGGGAGGGGGACGGGAGGGACGGGAGAGGGAGGGGGACGGGAGGTCTGGGACGGGGGGGGGGGGGGGGGGGAGGGGGGGATGGGTACGAGCTCAGGAAAACCGCGGCCTCTCAAGCGAGTCCGGATGGCGGCGGCGGGGAGCGGAGGGAGCAGGTGCACCGGGGAAGGGGGAGGGCGGGGGCTCTTGCTCTCCGTCCCTCCCCCGTTCGTTTTTCTTTTCGTACCACACAGAAAGAGCTACTTCTCTGAGGCCCAGGCAGTGAGCTCGGGGCGGGGGGGGGGGGGGGGGGGGGCGTGGGCGCTCCCCGAAAGCAGGCGGCGGGCTGCTTCCTCTGCGAAGACCCGCCTCACGTCCGATGCAACCCCCAAAATCAGAAACCCGGGGCTTCCTTCCTGCGCGGCGCGAATACCGTGCTTGCAACAAAAAAACAGTTGCCGGGGGCAGAAGCCCAGCCACCGGGATGGCCGAGTGGTTAAGGCGTTGGACTTAAGATCCAATGGGCAGGTGCCCGCGTGGGTTCGAACCCCACTCCCGGTAGGGCGAGTTTCTGAAGACTGGAGGCCCCCCTGGGGCGGCGAACGCGGCCTGACCCCGCGCCTGCTTTTCTTGTCCCCCCTACGCTGTCCTCAAGCGGAAGCACCTGCGGTAACCGAACCGTAACGATTTTTGCTCGGACCCCCTCAGAGGGCCGCGTGAGGCCCTCCTCCCCCCTCCCCCCCCACGCGCCGCCCCAAGTCCACAGTCTTCCTAAGGAGACGCTCCTCCTGCGGGCCTCTCCGTTGCAAGGGGGACGGAGGCCTGGGGCCCGGCCGGACGACCACCCGCCAGGTGCCCCTCACCCCCTGCGGCTGGCTCCGAAACACGGCTGACTCCGCTCCAGCCAGCGGAAGGTGGGTGTCTGCACATGGACAGACGCTCCCGCAGGGGGGGGGTGTTAGCTTGCCTTCCGGTCAGTGTTGTTGGGCATCTTTTCAAGTGGATGAACCCCCTGGGTCTCCTCTCGTGTGAACTTGTTATATCCTGTACTCATTTCTCTCCTTCCCTGTCAGGTCTTCCTCTTGGGGGAAACAGGAGTCCGTGGGGCCTTCTGTCGGTATGTCACAGGTTTATTTGCCTTGGAACTTGGCAGGGATTTTGGAGGCGGACACTTTGGACTGTGTGACCCCACAGTGATCAGCCTTCTGGTTCAATGTCTGACGTGGATGTGCCTTTTCCTGCTACAAGAGCGAGAGTGACAGAGGAACGCCATTTCTTCTACAATGTTCATGATTTTTGTATCTAGATCTCTGAGGGATCTGATTTTTCCCTGTGTTTTAATATGCGAGATACAGATCTAACTCTACCTTATTTCCAGAGGATTACCAGTAATCTCAACACCATATTACTGAATGTCCATATTCTCCCCATCCGTTGAAATGCCGGACTACTAAATTCCGTTCTCTAAAATGCATAGGACCAGATGATCTGAAAGGCCATGAACCTTGGAACTCAACAACCAGTGTTCTAATTCTGGCTTTCCCATGGCCTCTCTGAGCCTTGGTTTCTTCCTTTGTTAAATGGAGACAATAGCCCTTATCTCATGTAAATGCCTGCTGACTTAAGAAGTCTCTCTGCCTCTGTAGAGATTAGTCATCTTTCCCCTAAGAAGAAACTCACACACTTCCTTTGTAGCAGTCCTTACCAGAAACCCCGAAATCAGATTTAACATCAGATGAAATTTGTCCCGATGGCTAAATTGCTTCTATGTTTTGAGATCAAACATCGAGATTCCACATTTGAACGTTCTCTGATCCTGGGGCAGCTCAGTGCATCATTTTCATGAGCGGCCTTGAATTTCAAGTGTGAACGTTGAGTTTCCCGTTTGCTCCTGGCCATCCCCGGCAGAAGGAAGGAACTTCCTGTGTCTTCACAGTCAGAAATAAGTCGGTTTGAGAAAGACTAACGTTCCATGGAGAGGCAAGACTCCTCCCTACCAAAGGTGGTTTCTGTCATCTTTTTTCTTTCCCGTGAATGAGGTAGAGAGAGGACAGGTGGAAGTGGAAGATTTATTTTTTTCTGAAATGAGATTCCAGATGGCAAAGATTTTACCCCAACTGAAATCTGCTAAAGAGAAAACACAGCAGTCTCTCAGTGGTCGGTTAGCGATGTCGTGCAGACTGGCGCCCAATGACACCGACGTCCAGGTTCTGTCACTGCACAAGTTCTCTTATGTCACATCTCCCCACCAGAGAGTCAACTCCTCTAAAATTACCATCCCAAACCCCTCTCTGCCACCAGGAAGATCTGAACCCGTTGTGTCAGGCACTTGACTGTATTAACTTCCTCCCGATCATCAGTGATGCCGGCAACTTCCACGCAGCCCCAACCTCTCCTGTTGTTCCTCGAGGCAGGCAGAATTCCGTGATGGCCTCCAAGTTGCCCTCCCACAGTGTATAAGCCTGTACAATCCTTCACAGATACTAGTCTTTCATCTAATACGTAATTAATAGCTACCAATTCATCCCTTAAACTAGTTTATATACATAGTTTATAAATATATATATATACCATATATGGTACATATATATGTGGTGTATATATATATATGGTGTGTATATATATATATATGGTGTGTATATATATATATATACACCATATATATATGGTGCGTATATATATATATGGTGTGTGTGTATATATATATATATATATATATATATATATATATATATATTGCAACATGCATCTTGATATTGGGAATGCAACACTGAGGGAAAAACAAACTAAGTTTCCTCCCTCCCACCCAGGCTTTCTGGGTAAAGGAAGAGACACACAGCTGGCTTTTATTTTCAACAGGAAACTGATCCGAGGAGGAAACTGAGGCTTTCTGGATCGGTTTTGTCTTTGGACAGAAATCGTCAAGCCAGCCACACTCCTATCACCTCACCCTGGGCCATCCTCTCTTTACTGCTTGTGCCAGCCTTCTCCAGAGAAACAGAACGAGTAGGGTGGAATATATAGGTTGGCTCCTGTGGATATAGAGGCTGAGAAGTCATCAGATCTGCAGGCAGCAAGTGGGAGGCCCAGGAGAGCCAATGGTGTGGTTCCGGTCCAAAGACCAGCAGCCTTGGGATTCAGGAAGAGCCCGTGTTTCAGACTGAGTCCGAGGGCAGGAAGAAACGGCCGTCCCGGCTCAAAGGCCGTCTGGCAAGAGGAGTTCCATCTTCTTCAGGGGAGGGAGGCCCATTTTTTCTATTCAGACCTTCAACTGATTGAAGGAGGCCCACCCACATTGGGGGGGGCAAGGTGGTTTACTGTCTACTGATTTAAATGTTACACTCACCCCAAAACACCCTCATGGAAACATCCAGAATATGTGACCAAGTATCTGGGAACCCCATGGCCCAGTCAAGTTGACCCATAAAATTAACCATCACACCAGTTCAGTGTAAGCAAAACCATGATTAAAAAACAAGGAAGGACAATTTGCACTAATCTCAGCACAGTAAGAATTTAAGAAACAATGCAGTATATATAGTTTTTGCACGAGTAATATATTCACTTGGCCGAAAAATGAGAGGGTATTAGAAGGTTCCTGAAGTCTGTGGTCCCTCCTTCCCCATCTCTGCGGGTCTCACCAACACCTTTACCTCAGTTTCTTATACAACCTTCCTTTTCTTAATGATACTTGCAAATATGAACGTAGTCTTATCTTACCTAACTTTCTACATAAAAGAGAAAATATTTACCCACTGTTCTGCAGCTCCAATTTTCAGGTAATGGAACAATGAGATCTCGATTTCATCAGTACTTGGCTTACCAATAACACTTCCCGTTTTGCACATGGCCCAAGTGTGGCTTTTTTTCAGATGAGTTTATCCAACCAGGAAGGAGTTGGATCTGAAAATTTCTTTCCCACTGCACCTCTAGAGAAGGGAATGAAAGCAAAGTGTAGGAGCTAGAAGGGAGGAGGAGAAAATGAGATCCCTATTACTTTTTGTTTTGTCCTTAGGGACAAAATACTTTTTGTCTGACGCAATATAGTGTTCAAAGATACCTGAGGTAGGGGTTTCGAAGCAGCTAGTTATCAAGGGAAATTATATATTCATCCAAGAAATATTTATTAACCTTCACTCTTCAGAATGTAATAGCTATTATTTTTTAGCAAAGAGGCTTAAGAAATAGCATTAAGTTAAAAAATGGATAATCCTTTTAAAAAATGGATGTATGTATACGTATGTATATAATGTCCAGCAGTATCTATACTATAAAATGTGCTTAAGTGTTTACTTAATGTGGGAATATATATGTATATTTTTGTAGCCATATTTTTTATGTGTTTTGGCAACAATCCTCCGTAATACTTGTATAATTAAAAAGGAGAAAAGTAAATGCAGAAATAGTGAAAACAACAACAACAACAACCAATCCTTTGGATCTTTATACGTGGAGAAAGGATGAAATACTTAAAAAAAATAAAACTTTATGAAGAATCTTTTGTCCTGACAGTGTAAGGTGGACGCTCAGGGTTCCTTACCCAGGATGGGAGTCGTCTGACCTACAGTCTGTATCAGGGTTAGTGATGAGGAAGGTTGAAACGATAGAAACTTAGAACAGTGAACACTCTTGTTGGTTATCAGGATTCCAGTATGAATTCAGTTATCTAGATCAGGGGATTCCTACAAAGGTGGTCACTCCCTGATCAAAAGATAAATGTGCTTTTAAGAGACCATGGAGTAGACTAGTTCGGAAGGAAGACTTCGGAGCAGATTCCCCAGATCTAGAGAAGCCGACCCCTTACTGAGACCCTGAGAAGACACGTGGACACCGCAGAAGAGCGATCTTGTCTCCCACTTCTGCCTCCACCACGTATCCCCCCAGCCACAGTGTCTCACGATTCCAGTGGAGAGAATAACCCCTACATCACCGAGTTGTGAGGACACACACACACACACACTGCGTGTAGCACAGCAAGTAGGGAGTGCTCAGTAATCACTAGTTCCTGTGCCCCATAAGAGAAAACCATTCCCTTCCTTGATAAGCTGTCCTGATGACAATGTTCCTGATTGATTTCTGTAGCTTTTAAAACATTCTAGACGTTCACTTCTCACTTCTCTAACGCTGTCATCTCATCCACACTTTTATAGGCCGAACACCTGAGTCAGGTGTTCCCAACACATCACCCTGGGCCTGGCCGCGAGCCTCCGGCCTGGCCATCTGACTGCAGTCTCCAGGACCCTCTGCGGTCCCACAGCAGCGGTGTCGTGAGTAGGGCCAAACGGTCACTGCCCTTCCACCAGACTGAGGGAGACGGCTCCACCAGCCGCAGACGCTGTGCCTGCCAGCAGCATTTGCCGAAACGACACTGTGGGGAAAAATGATCAGTCACAACGCTCCCAGAGGGAGGAAGATTTTTATTAAAACTTCAGCTTCACAGATGGAGGAAGAGCTTGGTTAAAGACAAGGAAATACTGTTACGAAACAGCCCAGTAAGTGCACACTTGTAGAGAAAATGGAGAAGAGGCATCTGTGTAATTTAGGAACCAAAATACAAGACTGCCTCTCTGCTTCTTCACACGCAATTCTACCCCTTCACTTCCTCCGCCATGAAACACACCTCTGATCCAGGGCTCTAGAAAGACACCTGAACAGAACAAGGGGGAGAGTCGGGGACACTGCCTTTGGGGTGGGTGGCTGAGAAATCGCCAGCTGCGGGTAGGGAGCCCTCTTCGTTCAGTTCACTCTCTCTGCTGGTTTTCGGCTCAGTTTTGGGTCTTCTGATGAGACGGTGTCCATGTGGCTTGGTTGAGATTTTAAAACTCCAACAGCTCCCAAACCCTGGGAACTGTGAAGGCAGAGGGCTCCTAAGAAAACAACTGTACTGATGACTCTGGTGGAGACAGTCTCTAATTTTCAAGGAGTGGAACAGGCCCAGAGACTAAGGTGTGGTTCTGTGATCACCCCGTAACACAACGTCCAAGCTGACAGCGTCCAGCTGTGTGACTGGCACGGAGACACAGGGCCCTGCACCCAGAGGGGCCTCCTGCTCTGCTGTCGCTATCTTGAAATGGTTGATGACCTTCGGCCAAGAGACCCCACAGCTGCATTTTGCACTGAGCCTCACAAAGTATGTAGCTGGTCCTACGTGTTATGTTCTACACTCTGCTGTCAAGAAAAGGAAGTAATTCTTCCCCGTATTCTGCATTCTACCCCTTGTCCAAAGTGGGTTTGGTGCAGAGAGTGCTTCTTGATCCCACTTCCGGGGTTTATACTGCGAAACCGAACTGCAGGAAGAAATCAAGTAAGAACAAAATTTTTAACATACATCCCGAAATCGTGGGCAAGCACCATACGGGACACTAATGCTCAGAACCAAAGAGGAAAAGGAGAAAGTAAGGAAAGTGACTACTGATGGAACTTGAGACTAAGGAAAAGGAAGACCAAAGAAACAAGCTTTATCCACTTCCCGGGAGGCTGACTGACCTTCCTCAATCAGAACCCGATGACCACTCACCAGACAGGAGAAAGATGGCCGAGCCGGACAGGTGTAAGGACACTTTTGGTGATTTCTGGCAGATCAGGTCCCCGAGCCACTTCCAAAGTTTGCGGACAGTGCGTAGATACTGAGAGGAACACAAGAGCCCGCACCAACCCAAGACACTAGAGAGACAGACCTTCTGATCAGCCTGTGCTGACACTTCACGGCTCCACTGCAGAAACATGATCCGTGAGCCAAACCGTCCTCCATACTGCGAGACCACTGTTTTCTCCTAGATTTTTCTTTTCCTTGGCACTCTCCTCAACGTTTTTTGGTTTTTTTTTTAATTTTTTTTTTTTTAACGTTTATTTATTTTTGAGACAGAGAGAGACAGAGCATGAACGGGGGAGGGGCAGAGAGAGAGGGAGACACAGAATCCGAAGCAGGCTCCAGGCTCTGAGCCATCAGCCCAGAGCCCGACGCGGGGCTCGAACTCATGGACCGTGAGATCGTGACCTGAGCTGAAGTCGGACGCTTAACCGACTGAGCCACCCAGGCTCCCCTCCTCAACGTTTTTTTAAAAAGCTCATCAAGCTAAAATCTTCCCTCTAACCCAAGGGCAAGATGTTCAGAGTTCGCTCCTGCCTGTCCTTACCCCTGACGGTGAAGATAAACGCATAGGAAACACCGTTTCTGGGCCTCAGGGAATAACCAGCAACAGAAAGTTCAAGCAGAACGAGCGAGCCGAGAAGGGCGCTGACCATGAAAATCCCACCCAGTGTTAAGGAGGCTAGAACCAGGGACGAATGGCAGAGTCTGAGAAGCCCTCCCTCTCTAGGACCCACTCCCCGGCTGTCCAGGCCCCAGGTGAGGGGAGCCTGTGAATGCGGGTGGGTGTCCGGCGGGCAGAAGCGGCTGTGGGGGAGCTGGGGAGGAGGGGACTTGAGGCTGCAGGTCGAACCTCGTCTCACCTGGCTTGTGCCGGGCGCCCAGACTTCGAAGAGCGTGCTGACAAGGCTCTATTTCCAGGCAGCTCTATTTCCACCCAGGACACCAGGAAAGACCACCACACCAAGGAGGTGGCCAGGAAATGACAGCTGAGGACCATGTCTCTGCTCGGTGTCTTCATGCTAAACCACCGCTGGAAAGGCATCACCTAAGAAAGGGAAGGGGCAGGGGGGAGTTTCCCCAGACTCTCCAGATTAACTCCTTACCCTTCAAAAACAATTCCTAATGATCCCTCATTCCTAAAACTTTCTTGAATCTCCCATCCTGGCCCCAATAACCCTTCCACAGTTTAATTCCTTATTTGACAAATACCGTATGCCCATGTCATGCCCGACATTCTGTAATACTGCCTTCTAACACCTCTCCCGGGTCGGCTGTCATCCCCACCAATCCAGACTGCAGACTAACAGCCTCTCCCCCCATAACTTTATCAGGTCCTTCTGCTTAGAGGGCTCCTAAAATCTCCCCAGCACATGTGATATAATCCTTTGAGTAGCATCTAAGCCCTTCCTTAATCTAGCTTCACCCTATCTTTCCAGCTTTATTTCTGTCTACTTCCTCCAAAAACTCAACCTCTCTGCCAAAAAAAGTTCACCATACTGTTTCCCAAATCCTGCATAGGCAAGAGTTCCCGGTATGGGCTCCATTTAAACCTTCTGTCCCATTGCCCACTAAGTACCATCCAAGTAACTCATTCACTTAGTAAGCGGATATGTCTTGACTACCCACTGCGGTGCCTACACTGTTCCAGATGCCTGGTATTGGTCTGCAAACAAATATGGTTACCATAGGGAGATCTCCCAAGAGTGGTGCAGCCCCTGGGCTCTGCTCGTCCCCATCTACCCGGTCCCCCTGCTTCTCTTCCCTCATCAGCCAGTGTGAATCTATCCTTCAGGGCCCAAGCTTCGGTTGGAAGCTTACCCAACCCCAATGTCCAAACTGTGTGCAGCCTGTGTGAATACATATGACAATGAAGTCATGTATCACTTCCAGCAAGGAGGCCAGCATGCGGCTGGAGTGGAGACAGAGAGTACATCACCAAGGTGATGAGGGCCAGACTGGAGGATCCAGCAGTAACATTAAAAAATTTGGTTTTTATTCCGAGAAGCCATTGCAGCAGAGAAATAAGGTCGGACTCACATTTCTATGGATTCACTCAGTTGCTGTTTTATGATTAGACTACTGGGCAAGGTTTAAGCAAGGGACTCAGGGAGCTACTGCAAGAGTGACACCATATGACATCATGGAGGTTTGGAGCATGTGCTTATTGAGGAGGGCGCTGCCAGTCTCCCACTGGGTTTACTTGGCAGGTAGAGCCACTGGGCTTAGTGATGGATTAGACATGTGAGTCAGGAATGAGCTCAAGGTTTTGGATTCAGATCCGTAAGGACCACGTTGCTTTTTGCTGATATGGGTGAGATCAAGTTGCAGGCACAAGGGGGTGAGAAGCAGTTTGATTTCGGACATGTTACATCAGATATACCTTTTAGACGTCCAAGGATGTTAGGTGATGGTATATACTCGCATGGGGATTAAGAAGGAGGTCCAGGCTAGAGACACAGGGATTTAAATCTGAGAAATGTCAGGAGACGTGGGAATTTTTTTTTTATAAAATTTTTTTTTAACGTTTATTTATTTTTGAGACAGAGAGAGAGACAGCATGAACAGGGGAGGGTCAGAGAGAGGGAGACACAGTATCTGAAACAGGTTCCAGGCTCTGAGCTGTCAGCACAGAGCCCGACGCGGGGCTCGAACTCACGGACTGTGAAATCATGACCTGAGCCGAAGTCGGCCGCTTAACCAACTGAGCCACCCAGGGGCCCCAGGAGACGTGGGAATTAAAACCATCGCGAGTAAGTGAGTTTCAGTGTGGCCCAAGGAGAGAAGTGATCCTAGGACTGAGCTCCAAGGCTTTCCAGGAGTTAGAGACCCAGGGACAGAAGTACCCAACAAAGACGACTGGGAAGAAGTAGCCAGTGGAATAGGAAGAGACCAAATGAGAGAGGTGTCCCTGAAGCCATAAGAAAATGTTTCAAGGAGGAAATGTCTGTGCCAAATGCCATCGATAAGACAAGTAAGGTGAGGAATGAAAACGGATCCTCAATTCATCAATGAAAAGGTCATTGCGACCTTGACAGACGCTGTTTGAATGGAACGACAGAGCTCATCAGAAAGACGGATGGAAGAGGAGGCCCCCTGGAAGAACGGACAGAGGATGGACGGACACGATAACAATAGACAAGTCTTTGAAGAGCTTGTGGGATCAAAAGGTCTTTTGTTTTTAACACGCAGAAGAGAGACCCCGGTAACCTGAGGGAGACGGCAATATTCCCGAGGCTAGCCCCAGATGAGAGGATGAGCAAATTACCCAGGGTAACTAGGAAGAAAGGCAGAACACACACCCGTGAGGTCATAGATGAGGTCATGAGACTGTGTGGAAAACGTCTTCTATTTTCTCAGAGGAGGAGACAGCAAGGTCCTGGCCGAGGTGAGCACGGGGCAGGAGGTTCTGGAGACGGTGACAGGTGAGCAGTTACCTAGAAGAAAGGGCTGGGGAATGGTGTGGGATCGCGGGGCAGCACGAAGGGCTCACTCAAGGTTTATGGTCATGAGTTTACAACTGGACAAGTCAGCCTGCTTTTTTCCAGTTTCATTCACTGTATGGGTGTAGGCAGTGAATAAACAGAAATGCAGATTTTTGATGGGTTGGCATTGCATACGAGTGTTGATGAGGCAGGTGGGTTGAGGGGGTGTGCAAGAGGGTGGCTCTAATGGCGTCAGGTAAGGAGGGAAGTGAGGACGTGACAAGGGGGGTGGGCAACACGGGGGGAGGGGGGAGTGGACACAGGTGCCCTGGGGTCAGGGGGCTGATAGAGCTGAGGCCTGAGAGGGGATGAGTGGGAAGAGGTCACGGACAGAGCGAGACGCTTGAGGGTCTAACCATGTCTAAGGCAGTTTTAAACCTGCAGCTCTCAGCAGCAAGACACTGTGGACGGACAGATCGGCTCTGGAGGTCACAACGAACCTTTCTTTGTGCTTCCGTTGTTCGTTTTGGAGTTTTTAAAATTTATTTAAATATGAGTAAACACACATTTGGTACTTTCTACCTTTTACTTGTAAGTAGCAAAGGCAAGTAGTGGAATACAAAACGTCCAAACTATACACACGCACACGTACAGTCTGCACGCAAGACAGATTTATGGCCGTGAGCCGAGGTGCAGGTTGGAAAGCCCTGGTCTGAGCCTGGGCCGTATGAGGGGCTGCGAGGAAGGGGCGGAGACAAGATCACGGGATGAGCGACCAGGGAGCTGGGAGGCCAGGAGTACTGGGAACGGCCTTCCCGGGTACTAACCTCACCAAGAATCACGCGAGGGGTCATATCAGAGTGAGAGT
The DNA here is from genome assembly GCF_027475565.1 of Acinonyx jubatus. NCBI lineage: Eukaryota > Metazoa > Chordata > Mammalia > Carnivora > Felidae > Acinonyx > Acinonyx jubatus. The sequence continues at coordinate 146,796,591 of NC_069385.1, read as the reverse complement.
ACTCCAAGGGCTTACATTTTCAAAAAATGGGAGGACTTATCCCAACAGGCTGTAGATGACAGCAAATGTAAGGAGAAGGTGTGGCCAAGTCCTGGGGAAAAGCTTCCAGGCTAGGAGTTTTTACGGAGGGGGAGAGAACAGTCTGGAAGAGGTGAGGAGGAGCAAGGGGCTAACACACTGGGGAGGAGCCAGCAGGGGGAGCGGGGTCACCAGGAGAGAACCCGGCTCTGGCGAGGAAGTGGACAGAAGGACCAGTCGGAGACTGAGAACACAGGCCACTGTGCCTGCTCATTGGTGGCCCACGGGGTGACATCATAAAGTGGGGAAATCCTTACGGACCCAGCATTATGATCTAACCTGCCTCTGCCAGCACAGTGCATGTTCTCATGTTCTTTTTCTTGGGCACTCGCTCAACACAAAGCCATCCTTTGTCAGTGTCCCTTTTTCTGCTCTGGAAGGAGGAAGAGACCCCACGCTTGTGAACAAGTCCAGACGCGACTGAGAGCGACGTCAGGGTCACTGAGTAAGTGGCGAGCAGCTGACAGATTCGGGGCTGGGGGCGGGGGAGGTGTCACAACACCCGAGCACAGGGAAGACTTCTGGACCCCTCCCCCCTCCCCCCCCCCCCCCCCCCCCGCCACCCTTCCTGGCTTCTCTGTCCCCACTAAGCAACTGAGATCCAGGCCTCCAAAATAAAAGGCCAAGGCAGTGATGGAGTCTCTTAAGTGCCCACCTCCCCGCATTAGCACTTTCATGTGAGTGTTGTTTGATTGACATTCAGTCCTTTGCTCAGGGCCCTTTGCCGTCCTTCCTCCTCCTCCGTCTGCTGACTCCACTTTATGTTGCTTCATGGCTCTTTTCCAGCGGAAAGGTTACTTTTTGTTTCCTCCCACCAGCCCGTAAGGTCACCGGGTGCAGGGACCTCGTCTGGGTCCCCCCTCGCCTAGAACAGTCTGGCACGCAGTCACCTGTAATACCGGGTGAATGAACGAGCCCGTCACAGAATGACTGCACCAGCGCTCAGAAATGATAAATCACAAGTGGGATCGCCAAAACTGGACCCGTCGAGAGGCAGAGCTCCTTTGCAAGGAACTAGCTGAGCTTCTGGGATGGCCACGGCACTAGCAGGGGGCGGTCCCTGGAGCTAGGTGGCCAGCGGGGATAAAAGTCCACCACGAGCACCTGGGCCGCACTCCAGGAGCTGGCTGACTTGGTCAAGGCACACGAAGAAAGATGGTGTTTCTGGAGCAAGAAACCCTGGATCTCCTTCTCCCCACAAACCCACCAACTAGCGACAATGCAAGGACAACCCCCCCCGCCGCCCCCGACTTTCTCTTTTGAGAGAGCATGAGTGAGTGGAGGAGGGCAGAGGGAGAGAGAGCATCTCATGCAGGCCCCATGCTCAGTGCACAGACCTGCGTGGGGCTCGATCCGCCATCCCCGGCTGGGATCATGACCTAAGCCAAAATCAAGAGTTGGACAGTCGACTGAGTCCCCACCCCCCACACCCCACCAAATTCCCTTTTTAAGAAATCAAAATCTAAAAGGTTTCTTCATCCTAGGGGAACCCAGGACTCGACTCACCAAAACTGGTAGATTTGGGACACACTCTTGCTGGGTTTGCAAGGATATTCATCATCGTCGACAGACCGGAGTCAGTGAATACCTGATACACCACGTTAACCGAATAAAGGACTAATTAAGAGGTGCAGAAAAAGCATCTGACAAGACTCAACAACCTCTCATGATAAAACCTCTCGACAAACTAGGTTTAGAAGGATGTGCCTAAACGTAATAAAGATCAAATATGAGCCCACAGCTAACATCATTCTCAAAGGTGAATAAATGAAAGATTCCCTCTAAGATCAGGAACAGGGCAAGGATGGCCACTCTTGCCACCTCTGCTCATCACAGTACTGGAAGCCCCAGTCAGAGCCATTAGGCAAGAAAGAGAAAGAAAAGGCATACGGATCAGAAACGAAGAAGTAAAATGATCCCTGTTTACAGCAGACATGATCTAATATAGAGAAAAATTTTAAAGACTCCATTTTAAAAAGTGTTAGAATAGGGGCCCCTGGGTGGCTCAGTAAGTTAAGTGTCCGACTTCGGCTCAGGTCACGATCTCACGGTTTGTGGGTTTGAGCCCCACGTCAGGCTCTGGGCTGACAGCTCAGAGCCTGGAGCCTGCTTCAGATTCTGTGTCTCCCTCCCTCCCTCTCTCTGCCGCTCCCCCATGCTCTCTCTCTCAAAAATGAATAAACATTAAAAAAACTTTAAACTGTTAGAACAGATGAGTTCAATAAAATTACAGGATATGATATCAGCCCACAAAACTCATCTGTGCTACTAGACACGAATAACAAACTCTACAAAAAGGAAATTAGGTAAACAATCCCACTTATTACAAAAAAGAATACTCAGGAAAAAAATTAACTAAGGAGATAAAACACCTGTACACTGAAAACTATAAAACAAAGATGAAACAAAGAACTTACAAACAGACTTCCTATTGGGTGGAAACCTTAATATTGTTCCAATGTCCACACTTCCTAAGAGATCTACAGAATCGATGTAATCCCTATCAAAATCCCAAAGGCATTTTTCACAGAAACTGAAAAAACAATTCTATAATTCATACAGAAGCACAAAGGACCCTAAAGAGTCAGACCGATCTTGAGAAGAACAAAGCCAGAGGCATCGCACTTCCTGGTTTCAAAAATACTACAGAGATACAGTCATCAAGAGTACAGTAATGGCATAAAAACAGACACATAGACCAAAGAACAGAGCGGGGAATCCAGGAATAAAGCCATGCATCTATGGTCAGCCGATCTTCAGCAAGAATACAAGATGGAGAAAGGATAGTATAGTCTCTTCGACAAATGGTGATGGAAAACTGAATATTCACATGCAAAAGAATGAAACTGGACCCTTACCTTACACCACATATAAAAAACAAACAACATACAGTAAAAACCTGTATGTAAGGCCTGAGATTTTAAAACTGCTACAAAAAAAACACGGGGGAAAGCTTCATGACATTGGTTTTGGCAAGGATTTCATCGATAAGGCACCAAAGGCTCAGGCAACAAAAGCCAAAGCTGACAAGTGGGACTACATCAACTTAAAATGCCCTGTACAGCAAAGGAAACAACCAACACAGCAAAAAGACAACCTACAGAATGGGAGAAAACATTTGCAAACCATGTATCTGACAAGAGGTAATTCTCCAAATACGTAAGGAACTGCTACAGCTCAATAGCAATAAATAAAACAAAAAACTAGTAGTCCAATTAAAAAATGGGCTGAAGACTTGAAAAGACATTTCTCCAAAGAAGATATATAAATGGCCCACAAGTATATGAAAAGATGCTCAATGGCATTAATCATCAGGGGAATGCAAATCGAAACCGCACACACAGACACACACACACACAACCACAATGAGATGCTACCTCATACCTGTGAGGATGGCTATCATCAAAAAAACAAGACAAAAAAAAAGGACAACGGTGCTGGTGAAGATGTGGGGAAAACAGAACACCCGCACCCTGTTGGTAGGAAGGAAATGATGCAGCTGCTATGAAAACAGGAAGGCGTCGTCTCAAAATATTAGAAGCAGAACTATCATGCGGTAGCCACCCCACTTCTGGGATTTCTCCGAAAGAGACGAAATCAGGGTCTGGAAGAGAGATTAGCACTCCCGTGTCCACTGCAACAATGATCAGAGTAGCCCAGATGTGAACACCGCCTAGACTTTCAAGCAGATAAAGAAAACCTGGTCTCTGCAGACAATGCGAGGTTATCCAGCCCTAAAACAGTGGCATTGCGCACTATTCCACCACACGGATGAACCCTGAGGGTAGCATTCCAAGTGAAATAAGCCACTTCAGGACAAATACTGCATGATTCCGCGATTTGAGGAATATAGTGTGGTCAAATTCACAGAATCAGAGTGGAACAGGGGCTGCCGGGGGTCATACGGAGTTACCACAGACACGGTTCCAGTCAAGGAAGATATCAAGCTCCGGAAATGCGCTGTGCAACACGGACCTCCGGCCAACGACCACCTATTGTACGTTTAAGAGGGTAGAGTTCACGTTAAGTGTTCTTTCCACAATAAAAAAAGAGAAATGAATCAGTGTAGTGACGGATGAGAGAAAAGCAAGTTCGTACAGACACAGGAGAAACTACAGGAGGGCGTGGGGCCAGCAAAGAATGAAACAGGCTCAACACCTGGGATTCTCAACTCACTTCCCCTCATGCTGAGTCCACAGAAACCGCCTTCGGAGGGGAGGCCAGAAGTCCTAAGTGACGTGAAGGTTACTCCCTCAGAACTCAAGAATTGGTCTGTGACTGCTGCTACCGGGACAAGAGGTCTGCAGAATTTAGGACGTATTCAGACCATTTGAATATTTACCTAAAATATGTGAAGGTTAAAGATGCCCCCGAGATACTCAAATGAGAACAATCACCTCTCAGCAGTGTATTGACGCCTGAGTACAATTTGCGATTTGCAGGCTGGCTCCGTGTTGTTCTTTGCAGAAACGCATACTTCCCAAGTGAGACATCAAACCTGAAGGGATCTATCCGTTTAAACTCTGTAGAACATAACAGCGATGATTCCGAGAGCTATCTCTCAGCTCCCGTAGTTGTCAAACCCGGACGCACGTGCCCCCCTGGGAACACGTGGACGCAGACACTGTAAAGGAACCAGCTTGTGACCGTGGATTCCCCCCGAGACTCGTGACCGATCTGCCCGCAACCTGCTGCTTTCCCACCTTCCCTTTCGTCACAGCCCTCTCCACCCAGCCGTCCCAAGTCACACCCTTCACACTGACCCAAGAGGCACAGCCTCAAGACATCTCGTGAGAGGACCCTGAGATAACGGTCAGTGAGCAAGTGAGCCTTACATGACTTGTAACAAAATGGTTTCTACTCTATTTGCTTTGCACAGAAGTGAGGAGGGTCTAACCCAGCTGTCAGAATCAGAGTAACAAACATTTTTATGACGCATAATGTGATTTGGGCATGTAATGCAAGTGTCGGAAAAATTAGAATAGCATCCCTACTTCAAAATCCTTGAATTCCTACCTACTGATTCTTGTAAACTGATATAGTCTCTCATCTACAGTAATGAAAATAGACATAAAATTGATACTGAACTTGTCCCATTCTCGCAATGAGGAATATTCATCCACAGATACATCCATTAATTAGAAAATCTTAGCCACATCCATCTCATTAAGAGTGAATTTGCAACTCAATTTTACTTTATTAACCTATCAAGTAAGTTAATAATCAAATATATCCACAATGACTTGATTTTACACTAATAAAAATTGTAACTTAATGCTGAGAGCAAATGAACTCTTAAAGTTATTATGGTCAATGGAACTTTTAAAAAAAATTAAGTTCACTGTTTATACTATTTTGTTGCAGAGAAGACAGGTAGACCAAAAACAGCCATGTTACAGTAGAATTTATTTTTGTGGGGTGGCAAATGAAAATACAAGCTCAGGCACAAAAGACGAGGATGTAAAATTTCAGATGTTAAAGGAAATTATTTTTTTTAATGGATGACAGCTGGGGCGCCTGGGTGGCATCTGACTCTTGACTCTTCTCAGGTCACGATCTCATGGTTCATGGGCTCAGCCCAAGTCGCCTCTACACTGAGAGCGTGGAGCCTACTTGGGATTCTCTCTCCCCCTCCCCCGCTGGTGCTAGCAAAATATATAAACTTAAATAAATAAATAAATGGATGATAGTTCATTTAAACTAATCACCACTATGGTATTTAGATTCCACTGGATAAATTTAGGAGAGTGTTAGGGGCGCCTGGGTGGCTCAGTCGGTTAAGCGTCCGACTTCGGCTCAGGTCATGATCTCGCGGCTTGTGAGTTCGAGCCCTGCGTCGGGCTCTGTGCTGACAGCTCAGAGCCTGGAGCCTGCTTCTGCTTCTGTGTCTCCCTCTCTCTGCCCTCCCCCACTTGTGCTCTGTCTCCCTCTCTCTCTCTCTCTCAAAAATAAGTAAACATTAAAAAAAAATTTTTTTTTAATTTAGGAGAGTGTCGGAACACATTCTAAAATGTCATCATTTACAATCTACTGGCAATCAAATTCTTTACCATCGTTTAAACTTGTGATGGAGAATTTTATATGTCAAGGTAAAAATGTTCAAGGGGGTGCACTATCTGTTATCTCTCAAAGGGGTATGCTTTCAAATTCTGGAGATCACTTCTCTAGAATAGGAGTTCTTAACATGGGATGTAATGTGGTCATTATAGAAACACTAGTAGTTCGTCTTACTAGTTTTAGGACACTGGCAAGTCACTTAAGTTCGGCTCCGTCTACTTATGTGTAAAATAGGGACAGTACTCTATCCACAGAGATGAATCTGTCGAACTTCAGCATGCATTAGAATCACCTGGAAGGCTTGTTAAAACAGATTGCTGGACCCTTGCTCCCAGAGTCTGATTCAGAAGGTCTGGGGTCAGGCACCCAAATTAGTATCTCCAGCGAGTTTCCAGGTCATGCTAACGCTGTTGGCTCGGGGACCACGCTTGGAGAACGTCTGGTCTATCTCATGCGATCATTACGAGGACTTTCGGGGCTAGTACGTGACGTGGTGACAAGTGCAGTGGCACACAGCAGGGGCTGCTACTTACCCGCCGGGTGGTCAGTTAGGACGGGACTCGCCGCAACAGAAAAGTCTAGTTTTTCTCTGGGGTAAGTATGTCATTTATCAAGAAGTCCTCAGGTAAATCATCTAGGGCTGGCACCACTGTTCAAGAGAGTCACGAAGTTCCCAACCACCTTCTGTCTTCTTGCTTAACCGCCGTCGTCCTGTGGCTTTCGTCGTCACAGACCCGTGAGCACTTCTGTTCCTCCCGGAATCCTGTCTGCATTCCAGATAGAGAGCGAAGCACAGGCTAAGGAGGTGATGGAGCATGACGGCCAAGTCACCCTCCACCTTTGCAAAGACTTCACTCTCTTTAGAGAAGTCACTCCCTTTAAAGAAGTGTTTCCAGAAGCCCCTCACAAGTGATTTCCACTTGAATCTCAACGGTCAGACCCAGGTCACATGCCAGCTACTCCAACTACAAGGGAGTTGGGGAAGGAAAGACTTTCTGGCTCTCTAGCTGTTACGGTGGCGGAAACCAAAGGAGAAACAAATTTGGATACAAGACAGACAGCACGGCATGTAGGCGTTGGCCACTGGTGGTTGATTCAACTTCCAGCCCCATTCCCTTCCTGGAGGTCAGGGGGTAGAGCTGAAAGTTCCAATACTCTAATCTCAAAATCCGGTTCCTAGAGCTTCCCAAAAAAGTCACTTCATTAACATAGGCTCAGGTGTGGCTGAAAGAAGTTCGTGATGAATAATAAAAGACACTCTTTTCACATTTAGCACTCAAAAGCTATTTCAGGAACCAAGTGTAACACCAAATATTATAACCAAAGATGCCCCTCTTACTCTAGTCTCTTAGGAAATGACAAAGGTTTTTGGAGCTACGAGCCAAGAACCATGGAGGAAGACCAAAATATATACCTAATGTATCATAATAGTTTATTCATGAATAAATAAACTGTCTTTACTAATATGGAAATCTCTAAGATATAACGTTAAGTGGAAAAAAGCGAGCGTCACATAACACATAAGAAAGAGTGAAAATAACATATCTTTGTATTTGCTTGTATTTCCACAAAGGAATTCTGGAGAGACAACTAAAAACGCTAACAACAACGGTTCCCTGTTTGCTGTGCCGGGGAAGGGAGTGGCGTGGATGGGAGGGAGGGTAGGAGTGAGACTTCACCGTGTACCTTCTTTGAAACACATGAATAAATTGGGTTTTCAAAAACAAATACATCAGGGGCGCCTGTGGCTCAGTCGGTTGAGCGTCCGACTTCGGCTCAGGTCATGATCTCACGGTTCGTGAGTTCCAGCTCCGCGTCGGGCTCTGTGCTGACAGCTCAGAGCCTGGAGCCTGCTTCACATTCTGTGACTCCCTCTCTCTCTGTCCCTCTCAAAAAAGAAATTTTAAAAAAACGTTTAAAAAATTAAAAAAAAAAAAAATGAGAGCCTATAGCAGAAGCACCCCGCTGGCTTAACAGTAAAAAAACACAGGCTTTGATGTCAGACGGACATGAATTCAAACCCTTGGTTCTGCCACTTACTAGCGATGGGATCTTGAACTACTCACCGAGTTAAACTCTGGGCCTTGGCTACACCAGCGTGAAAATGGATTTAACAAAAGCATCTCTCGCTCAGGGTTGTGAGGATGAAGGAACACACGTGTAAACCGGTTCAGCAGCAGCTGGCATACAATTCCTCCACCTGTTGTTGTAATTACTGCAACAGAACAAAGGTCATGTTTTCCCGCAATCACTAGAGCTTTCAAGAACATCGCTGGATTTCCACATTAACTCCTGACAGAAAAGATACTAAAATTCCATCACCGAGCTCCTAACAGTGCCAGGAAATCCTTATACGGATTCCACCTTTGCTGAAGAAAACTCTGCTTAAACCGAGAAAAATATCGCGGCGTTCTTCAAATTCGATAAAAAGAGGTAAGATTCTTTCCCTCTACTCGTTGCTCGTATGACCCAAGTTTGTGACTCAGTACGGTGCTGGTAAATTTCCCTGGGCCAACGGATTAAGTGCCGGTTAAGCCACAATGTCTCCACCAGGCACCGCGTCAAAGAAAGGGCTTCTGCCCGGAATAAAGAGGGGGCTCGGACAGCAGCCAGGGGTGACCACCACCGTCCGCACATGGACACTTCAGATGATCTCAAGGTCGAGGCCGGCTGTTGAGACAGAGGGGCTGCAATCGTGATGACCATCTGCCCCCCCAACCCCCGCCCCCTAACTACCATCTCGTACTCATCCGATGCCCAGAATCGTCGGTCCCTGAACGCAGCCACATTTCCGCCTCCCACGGAATACTCTTCCAGAAGATGCTGTTATCTGGGGCAGTAAACTCCAGCACCTGCCGCTCAAGACCCCGAACCTCCTCCGCAGGGAAAAGGCCACACTGCTCCGGAGGGGCCTCCCCTGGTGGGGCGGGGAGGTGCCTTCGGCTCCCGGGCCAGAGTCGCCTCTCGGCCCGGTCATCCGCGCACTCGGTTCCCTCCCAAAGGCCGAGGAGAGGCCCTTCCGTGCCTTGCCCCGCGCCGGCCGCTTCCCAAGCGAGGAAAGGGACCGTGGGGGCCAGCTCGTGTCCCAGACCCACGTCCACGACAGTTGCCCCCACGTCCCGCCCTCGTCAGGTTGTAGGCTGCGAAGCCCGGCCCTCCTCGAACAGCCTCGAAGCGCGGAGGGGGGTCCTGCTGGGGCCCCGGGATCGAAGAACTGGCGTCCAACTGCGCTGGAGCTCCCCGCCGCACAGCCACCTCCGAGTCCACCGCCGAGCGGGACGGCTAGGCTTCCCTCTACGGCGTCACTTCCGGTCCGCTCTAGGAACCTGGGAGGAGTCTGCGCCTCTATGGTTAGTTGCTCCGCCTGCCTTTCTCTCTCCTCCTTACCTTCAACCTGGGCCCGGAGGGGTTGGATTTGCCAGAAATTGTTTGGAAAACTTCAGACGTATGCATACAAAGAGAGAATCGTATAATGAATCCGATAACCATATCTAACCCTTTCAATAATTATCAATTGATGGCAATTTTAGTAATCTATACCCCCAACCCTCATTCCCCCAACACTTTGCAGTAAATCTCAGACCTGAATCTTCCATAAATTTAGCACAGCCGGGGCTAGGGTGAGGCAAGTGAGCTCTGCCTTGGGCACAAAATTTGCAAGGCTACCAAAAAGCTTACCAATCGAGATAATATTTTAAAGCAATATTTTAAAAATCAAAATTAATGCAAAAGATCCATAATGAATACAATATCAAAATTCTTAATAGAGAATCAGTATTACTGATTTTCCTTTTGTCTCAGGCTCCACTATGACTGGCACAAGGCTAATCCTTATGTATCTCTAAAAGATAAGGACTCTTAAAAAACATAATCACAGTATAATGACCACATCTAAATATAACAAAAATAAGATCAAGCATTCAATTATGGTTCCAATTTTGCCACGTTTGATATATCTTATAAATGTGTTGTATAATATAATTATATAGAGGTATGAAAATTATAATATTCTATATAATATAGACTATAAGAAGCATGTATATAAGATACACATACACATTTTAAAAAACAAGTGATTGGACATATATGTCTCTTCAGTTCTTTGAATCTATAGTTTCTCTCTCTCTCCCCCCTTTTATTTGTAGAAGAAACTTGAGGTTTTCCAGTCTGGGTTTTGTTTCCCAAGGACTTTTAAGAATGCACACATCAGAAAACCAGTCTCTCACTTCAATGAAGAGAAGGAAAATAATCTTTCCTTCTGCCCTTCTGAGTTCTCGATGTGGGCCCCTATAATGTAAAGACAATTAACAACACACTTTATTTAACATGATTTATGTGACACGGGAGGCCTCACAGGGGATGTCCCAAAGTTAGAGTTGCACACGCTTACACGAAATTGGACAAAGAGCAGTAAAATTAAGAAAATGTGATGGGGCAAGGTGGCAGGGGCTAGGGAGTTAACTGGGTGAAGTGACCAGAAGATAAGGGTGAATTTAACGAGGTTTGTTTGTACGGATTTCCCTCAGCCTCAACTTTCTATCCTTGAGAATCAGAATGTTACTCTTCTCTTGGTAAAAAGAATCAAGATAATTACCAATCGAGATAATATTTTAAAGCAATATTTAAAGACATCTTTCACAGGAGAATTTTATCTCCTACTTTAAAGAATAAGAAGAAAGGCTGGAGTGTTTTTCTTGCATCTGCTGCTTTTCAAAAGCGTTTCGCTCAAAATGACCATTGCGCCCCAGGGGCATGTTTCTGGCTGGCATTGTCTGCCACCCTTCACCAGCTTCTTCCTTATTTCCTAATGCCAAAGCCCATAGATCAGCCAACCTACCTCACAAAAGGAGAATCTTCAGCTGGACCACCCGAAGCTAGAGATCGAGCAGAGACTGGAATGGGCAGGGCAGGCCAGAGACCCAGACCCTTTCCCTCACCAGCCACACTGGTCATCTGGCTCTACGGTACGGCCTATTCACTTGGTTTCATGGCCTTTGAGTTGCTGTGCTGATGGAGGGGAAGAATTTCCTCTACCCTTCAAGTTTCTTCTAGCTGGTCTAAGAATTAAGTTTACATGAGACAGATCAACAGGAGGAGAAACCCCAAAGTTTAATTACGTACATATGGGGGCCCAATAATGAGCAAAATTAAAAGCTTCCTTCCACAAGGAAATAATGCAAATCAAATGTCAATGATAAACAAGAGACACATGACTACGATAATGCACCTGAGCTAGAAAAAAAGTTAACATGAAAAGTTTTTTAAAAGAACCCAGGAAATAGGAATGGACAAAACTTTGTGCGAGCAAACGGGGAAGTCAGATCTGAGATGAAACAACCAGTGATTCTGAGGACAGGTAGAGAAGAACATAAATTGAATTTGGAAGCGAATGCGGTTGAAGGTGAGCAGAATATCACACCCCAAAATATGCCATTTTAACATACTGGTTATTTGTAACTAAAGGTGTTTGAGAAACAATTCATGCACGAACAACACTCTGACCCTCCTTTGTCCTGCCAAGAGCAGGAGCGAAGTCTCCCATGTGAAGGGTCCCCTCCCTGTACCAGAAAGGTGGAGGACATCCTTAGCACTAGAGATGACGATCCGGGGTCTACAAGATTCTGTTTGAGAAGCCTGTACAAATAAACCTTGTCATTTCTCCACCGTTAATTATCCCAAGTCCAAACCCCTTTGTGCTGTCAGTTCTTCACAAATTGATTGTTTATTTGCCTACACGGTAGGAAAGCTTCCTGCTTTGGTCACATTTTTGAGTTTCCTTTCTTTATGGGGTTCTCACATGTATAAAATTAAATTTATCTTCCTCCTGTGGATCAGTCTTATCTCAATTTAATTACTAGACCAGCCAAAGAACCGAGATGGGAAGAAGGCAAACATTTTTCTGATCCTACACAGTGTTACAGGAATAAAATGGACCAGCAGTTTTGGGTTGATCCCAGAGTTGCTACAGTATACTTCAGCCCCAGTCTTTCAGTATCTTGCAGTTTAAAATAACAGTTGTAACTAAAGTCTTATATAACAGTTATTATGTATCAAGCACTATTTATGTGTTTTAAATGAGTTAACATATTGAAACATAACAACAAACCTATGAGGTAGATATTATAATCATGCTCATTTTACAGATAAAAAACTGAGTCAGCATTCTGATCAGATAGCTCTACAGAACTTCCTTTTAACGAAGTCACTATGCTGTTTCTCAAAGGCACGTTTGTCATTTTGTCAGTGGATGATCATATCCCAAGGAATCGTCCTATTCAAATAACCAAGTTCACAGCATCTTGAATTGTACCTTAGAATATTAATTGCTCCAATTTTAAATTAATATTAATCTCATCATTACTACTGAATATGAACTGTGGACTTGAAAACTCCTGTCTACATAAGAAACTCTGAGCATGTGTGAGCCATGTACCCTGCACTATTGGCATGGGGATTCTTTCTGGGAATTTCACTTTAATTACTTAGTAGGTTACTTCCTTTTATTTAGTTTCCCAATAAGGAAAAGAAGTATAATGAGTGTAAACATCCTACAGATTGATGATTCTTTTTTTTCTCTTTCTTTGTTTTTTTCTAAATTTTTTTGTTATTGTTTGTTTTACATTATATAAGTATATATAGGGGCTCATTGCAGAAAATGTGGCTAAGCAAAAAGAAAAAACTAAACATAGTTCATAACTCCACCATCTAAAGGGAATGACTATTTAGCACATTTAATAATGTCCTGAGACATGTGTGAAACATTCTTATTGATTCTTTAGTTTTAAAGTTTTAAAAAACATATATGTCACACTTACAGAAAAAAAAAAGCAAAAGTAATACAAAGAACTCCTATATACTCTTCATCCAATTTCAACAATTGGGAACACATTTCCCACGTTTGCCCCTTGTCTTACGTTACCCATTTCCCCCCAAACCACATGAGAGTTAGTCGCAGGATAGTTTTAAAGAGATCATAGTCATGCACACACAGTCTTTCGGACTCCAGTCTGTCACTTCATATTTCCGTCACCTCTTTTCATGAAGGACAACACAGTGCCATACTGAAGAGTGAAAGATCGATACACGTTTGTCAAAATTGTAATTTTGTTCGATAATTGAGCAGCTTAGGAGTGCCTATTCAAGTCTCTAAATGTGATATGGCTTGAGAAAGAAAGCGCTTTGTTCACATTAGAGAAAATTAAGGATATCATTTCCACTACCTCCTTCCCTGTGTTGGAAAACCCGACACTTTGTATGATGTTGAGAAATTTCTAGATTCAACTCCTGGCTGGCAGGACCAACTCATTTGAAAATAAGCTTTAATTTTTGACTGTGTACAAAGTGGAAAGTGCAATTAGAAACACTCAAGATATACTAAGAGAAAAGTGCAAGGGCAAACATTGGGTAAATGATTATGAATCTTTTGCGGGGAAAAGAAGCAAAAATAATAATAAATACAAATATTTATTTGTATATATGTATATATGAAAAACAATAAGGATAAATGAGAAGTTAAGAACAGAGTTGACCTACAGAAGGTGATGGTGAGAAGTGGGCTAAGGAAGAATACCGCTGAAAGGGAAACGTTTGCATTTATCTTTTTAAAGTTTCTTTCTTCAAAACCATCAATGTATGTATCATTAACGCAAAAACAGAAACCTCAAATAACGTTTCAAGTTATGTAACCCTTTCATGTCAGAATAAGTGTGAGAGCGTAGGAAACAGAGATCTTTGTCAATCCTTACTATTAAAGTTTTGGAAAATTTTTCTCATTTTGTAGTCCTTTCTGTCTTTTAGACTGAACCGGGGGATGCAGAATGACCCACGGTGAGTGGTAGGAAGGGCGATTCCACAACTGGTTTTCAGAGCAAACAAATAATTCAGGTTTTTCTCCTTCCAGAAGGGTTTCGTCACAGGAAAACAAAGCCCTCTGCTCTGTCGCCCCCGCTAGTGTGCGAGAGCGCTGGGGGCCGAGACAGGTGCAGGGCGCCGGCAAGCTGGGGGCGGGGACTGTGCCCACCTTGGGGGCCAGCACCGCAGCAAAGAAGTTCGGAGACTACTCACCCAGCAAAGCCCGCACCCAGAGGGTGTGCAGGCCCGCGGGTACCCTCCACGTGTAGCGCAAAAGTTGGCCCGTACGGGGATCGAACCCGCGACCTTGGCGTTATTAGCACCACGCTCTAACCAACTGAGCTAACCGGCCAGGACACGTGCGGGCTTTTTCCCACGGTAAACGGCACTCAAACAGCATTGCTTCCTCGAGGCTAATCTCGGGAAGAAGAGAGGATCGCTCCTGTTCCTCGCGTCCTTCCCGTCTGGAGGGGCCGAGGGGGGAGAAGGGAGGGGGAAAGCTCCATATTCGGCCTCAAGGGATCGGGCTTCTTCCGGGAAAACCCGAGAAGATTCAGGCCAAGGTCAGGGAGCGGGATCCAGGCGCCTCGGCGCTCCCGGGGACCGTCGAGACAGGCCGGCTCCGCCCGGACCCTGGGGACGCCGCACCTCGGAGCCCGCGCAGCGCCGCGCCGAGTCCGCCCCTCAGTGTCGCCGAGCTGGAGCTGCAGTGTGGCTCCCGGACGCGTGGTGGCGCCCGAGAGCCGGGCTGGGGTCTGCGGGGCTGCGGACCCACCGGGACCCGGAGCGCGACCCGAGCTCCCGAACCCAGCCGGAGGGAAGGGGGAGGCGGGGCGCGTCCTGGGCCCGGGAGCAGCGCCGGGACTGAAACCGGAGGAGGAGCCGAGGCCCCCGTCGGGCGACTCCGGAGGAAGGAGGGAAACCTCGGAGCAGGTGCGCCCTTCCCAGCACGGCCTGAAGCACCTGCCGGGACGCGCCCACGCGGGAGGGGCCGGCAGGGGGCGCGGGGCGCGGAGTCCTGCCATCCTCCGCTCTCTGCTAGGTCCCGCTTCCCCCTGGCTTCCCACCACGGCGCTTTCTAAGCCAGGGTTACTGGCTTATTTTCAGAAGTTCACCGGTCTGTGCACATTCTCAAAGCCTTCTTTCCCCTCCATTTATAAGTACTTGTGAGCACGTGTATGTATTATATGGGCTTCTCTCGGATATGCACTATAGTATGTAAGGTGTTTAGGACTTGATATGCGCTATTTCTCCCTGGAAATGAGAACCATATTCTTTGACCAGCTAACTTTGCCTTTTATTTCCTAACTTTCCATTTCAAGTATTTGCGTTTAATATCATACCTATAAATCATTCTTCTGGCCATTTAGCACTCTTTTGGCAACTTTGTATACCGTTTGAAGCAACCAGCAGGTATCTTCATATGTTTGTTGTCATTCTGTGGTGAGAACTCTGAAAGTTTGTAGAGTAGAAGATTAATATTATTATCATTCTTGTTTTCCCGGGGCACTTGCTATGGTAAATGATTTCTGAAAGTCTGGACCCCATTCAGACTTCACTTTGACCTCTAGAGACCAAAGTATGCATCAGTCATTACTTGCCTTTTGTCAAGGGTCAGTTCCCTGGGAAACGCTCTGAGTTCATGGGGAACGCTCTCAGAATCAGTAAATACGAGAGGGTGAGGGAAGTGGCATTGGGAAGAGGCAGAAGCTGAGCTGTGTGTAGTTTAACAGAGGCGTCAAGCTGATGTCTCAGGGGGATTTGAGCTTGGAATGGCGCTTCAGGAATGCCCTGCGTTGAGGCGGAGGAGGGTGAGGGGAAGATTTGTACTCTGACATCACCCAGTCTTGGATGTGAGCACCCCTCGAAGGTGGGTGTAACTTTGAGCAAGGTGCCTCTTCTGTGGAGGAAGTTCCCAGAGACCAACCCAGCCGTGAGTGAACCATGGGCGGTCAACATCTGTGAGTGGAGAAAGGAGTCCCACCATTTTGGAGGGCCGTCCGACAGGCGCAAACAAATCCTCACAGTTCTTTCAGAGCCATGTTTCAGACACGTGCTAATCTTTGACCAGCGACCTCTCTGTTTCCACACTAATAGAGGAGAGAGCAGGTGTGGTTAAGAGAAAAGGATGATTAGTAGAAAGTCAACTCATTTTTCCTTTAGGGTTCAACAAAGGTCTGTGTCCCCAACAGACTTCAGTGGGTCTAGTGGCGTCCACCTTGAAACAACGATCCACAAAGAGACAATCATTTCAATCCAGGCCCTCTGTTCATCCTTCCAAGAGAACATTCTTCTTTGGTTTTGACTGAGACATGTCTGTTCTTTCGTTTCTGAAACATCTGGTGAACTAGTTAGTAAGTTCATTACAGTTGAGGTGTGTGAAATCATACTGAAATAATATGTAATTTAGGGGCCCACTGTACCTGGCTCCGTGGCTTAGCTGGTTAAAGCGCCTGTCTAGTAAACAGGAGATCCTGGGTTCGAATCCCAGCGGGGCCTGTGCCTCAGCTTTCTTTCTGGCTTTTGTGATTTAACCTCCCGTGTTTTCTCCGGGTGGGTAGGTACCAACTTGAATTTACCTGGGGAATACTCACGCCCTTGAGACGCATATCCTGTACATCGTAAGGGTAATTTAAAGACTCAGAATATCTGTTCTAGGGGTGATATATCAGGAAAAGGCAAGGAGCCTCACCCAGCCTAGGTGAGGTTTGCCCCTCTGCCCTGCCATTTGAGATCAAGTGACAGAGATTCAACCACTGTGAAAACACCCTTTCAGATATTCTTTGTATTACTAAGAAATTACTGATGACTAAGAAAGGATTGATTACTTTCTTGTTGATTTTTGAGCATCAGGAAATGCAAAGGTGTTAGAAGACTAATATTTTATTAAAACTCCTTAAAGTGGATTTGAATCTAATGGACTCCGTAAGAGTTGAGTGGTTAACAGGACTAGAAAATAAAAAGTAGTTCCTCTATAAGATAATTTTAATCAAGTCCCGAACATTCAAAATTGTGTCTTTGCTGAAGAGAGTTCTAACTAAATACCATTTATTTCCTGACATAAGTTATTCTTTATTCAAACCTCCTCCCCTATTAAATGTTCCCTGGCTTGGGATCCTCAAACAGACAGCTCTCTTCTGTGCTCTTACAGGAGGCGTGGTGTTGTTTTCCGTCAGCTGTGTGCTTCTTTCTTCTTCGTGTTCAGGTATTCGTTGCTAAAATTGGGCACTGGAGAGGTTGGTGAATTCATCTGAATGAAATGTCCATTAAAAGGTGAAAGGTAAAGTATGGTGATGATGAAAAGTGTTGGAGAAAGGGAAATGATTGGGAAGGATGTCCAGCTTTCACCAGGAAAGCTTAGGTGTGAAATGAATGCGATAATGACCACCCTGTAGATAATTACTTGCACAAATCATTACTCAGCAGACTCAGCTGAGATCTTCTGGATTCATCTGTCCCTGTTCCCTGTTGTCACACTTTCTTCTCTGTGTTGGTATTGTTTAATGCTGAGTCTGTGTCTACAATTCCACATAAACAGCACATCAAACTTAGGAGTGTCAAACACTCTCAGATGGTTAAGTTTTAAGTTCTTGAGCCTTGTACCCACACCATGATTACACCTGGAAAAAATCTCAAGCACCTTGGCGCTTTCCAGGGCTGATGTCCCCAGCGCTGACCCATTGCAGAATCTCTGGAGTTGATCCTTCATCCTTTAGAATTTCTTCATCAACTCTAAGCATCTTGGCGGCCTGCCTGGAGGTGATCTTCCCAAATATCCACATCCAAAACAGATCTCGCCCAAGCTTGAAACTCATTATTTCCATCTGCACTTAGATTTCACATAGGCGCTATTAGCACAGTACACCCTAAACTCAACTGACGTCAATCCCATTGGAAACCTGTGGTTAAAATTAACCTCGATTCCTCCCACTGCCTTTCCCACCATGAAGTCACCACAAAGTCTTGTTGATTGTGCCTTCAACACACGTAAGATGTCCTTGCCATCTGTCCTTCTATTGGTCCCTCTTTGGGTCTTCAACATCTCTTAGCTGTCCCTGTCTTCCAGATTGGCCATCGAAAGCCATTCTCGACACACCAAAGTCTCTGTCTTAAATTACAAGACATCACTTCCTTCTTAAGATTTCCCAATTTTAACCCTCTCTTCTTTTTCTAATATATGCATGTAAACCTGTATATTTTCCACTAAGTATTGTTCTAGTTGCTTTTAGTTAGAATTACCTTCTGGTTTCCATTATACTTTGACTTTGACTTGTGGCTTATATAGAAGTGTCATGCTGAAGTTTCCCTATATCTGGGCATTTTCTACTTTTTTGTTACTGACTTCCTGTTTAATTCTGTTGTCAGAAAATATCTGAAGGTTTATTTTAGTCCTTTAAAAATTTGGGGGACTTGTTCGATGGCCCTGTTTTGGTGAATTTTTCAGGTGCACCTGAAAATAATGTCTATTCTGCAAGAGTTAGGCGTAGTGTCTTAAAAGTACTAATTAGGTTAAATTGCTAAGTTACTAGCCATGGCCTAAATCTTCTATATCCTACTTATTTCCCCTTTTCTTTCAGCTTCTCACCAGCTACTCCAAGGGGTCTTTTAAATCACCAACCATAGTCGTGGTTGTTCTATTTCTTATTTTAATTTTCTCAGTTTCGCTTCATCCAAGAATTAATAAGTGTCCTTGGTGAATTGATCATTTAATTGTTGTTGAATGTTTCTCTTTAACCTTGGTCTTGCTTTTTACCTTCAGGTCTACTCTGTCTGATATTCATATGGCCACACCAGCTTTCTAATGCCTAGTGATTTCAAGGTAAGCTTTCCTCGTCACTCTACCTTCAACCTGTCATCATTAGTCATCTTGCGCGTCTCTTGTAAGCAGGGAACAGTTGGCTCCGGTTTTTCCTATTTTGCTATTCTGCCAGCCGATCTCTGCCACTTAATTACGTGTTTATCCCACTTAGATGATATGAAGTTATTTATATTTGGATTTAAGTCCATCGTCAAGTTATTTTTTTGTCCATTTGTCCCCCCTTTTTATGTTCCTCTTTTTCTGTGTTTCTTTGAATGAATAGTTATTATTCCATTTAACCTTTGTTTAACCTAAAATGTATTATCTTTTCTCTCCACCTCCTTTTTAAGATTTTTTAAATCTTTGGTTTCCAAGCATTTCAATATAATTTAGGTGGTTATGATTTCCCTTATGATTATCCTGGCTGTCATTTGCTGGGCTTCTTGAATCAATGAGGTGATGTGACTTTTATTTTTTCATTGAGCTGTATCCTTAAGATTAGTGCATTCTAATAGTGTAAAATACACCTTGTTTTTTGTTTTGTTTTTTTTTTTTTTTTTTAAGGAAATCTTCACTGATGACATCTACACTCCAAGAATTAAAGCTTAGGCTCCAACCTGTCTCATCACATTCAGATTAAATTATACCTTCCCCTCTGTGGAAGGCACACACCTCATCTTCTCTGGTCTGGCCCACATATTCCCATTTAATCTCATTTCTTTCCATGCCCTCTTTCAAATCCTTGGATATCCACCGACCTGCCTCCTGACGTTTCCCCCCCCCCCCGCCACGCCTCCATCCCCGCCCACCCACCATTCCCCCGCCTCCCAAGATCATGCCCACTCCACTCAGTTCCCAATGACGAGACCCCCCTTTCTGACGTCTCTGCATCATGCTTCATAGTCTTTTCATCTATGAAGTCTCAGATCAAGGGTCATTTTCTGTAGAAAGCCTTCATGGGGTAGTTTCCAATTTTTTTGGCTAAACAGGCTTCTCTGAATATTATGGTAGATACATTTGGTGAACGCATTTCTCCTGGGATTGGACATTGTTAAATGTGTAAAGGGGAAATTCCCCTACGAAAAAGATCTGGGGGCATCAAGAAATACTTACTTTTACGAGGCTCTCCCATTACGGGGTTTCCGTAGTGTAGTGGTTATCACGTTCGCCTAACACGCGAAAGGTCCCCGGTTCGAAACCGGGCGGAAACAGCCGCTGGCCCTTGTTTTGCTCCTAAGCCTACATTTAGACGTGAACCTGCACTTCCTTTCTGGGGTCTCAGACTTACAAACACACGCAAACATTTGCTACGCCCAAATACTTCAGTTTAGTATAAGGATGATCTTGAGCTGAGAGCAACTGAGAAAAAGCAGACAGGAAGAGCCCTCTGTCCTCCTGTGTGCCTGAAACAGGACATAAGTGTCCCTTGGTGAAGGTTCCCCCCACCCCCCATGTCCTGCCAGAGAGAGAACCACCCCGATGACTGGAGGTAGGAAGTCAGCGCCAAGAGGAGCCTGAGGAAATAAACTGCGAACCAACCCGGTCTTCCATTCTTTCCCCGCTGTTTTCCTTCCCACAACTGTTGCCCCTTGGAGCCCACGCTCCCCTTTTCTTGGTCTACCCGCTTCCCTACAATGTATCACCCTTTGCTAAAATGGCATAAAAGCTTTCCAGTCTAACTGCTTCTTTGGGTTCTCACTTCTTTTACGTGAAGCCTTCACGCCTGTAAAATTAAAATAAGAAAAAAAAAAAACATCAACAAACTTTGTAAACCTTTTCTCCGGTTCGTCTGTCTTTTGTCAGTTGCATTCGTAGGCCCCAGCCCCCAGCCTAAGAGAAGAGAGGGAACATTCTTCTTCCCTACATATGGAAATTGTGAACATCGGGGCCTTGGGAATTTGAAGAAAATACACGCATATCCAAAAGGATGTGAAGGAATAAGCGTGTAATGGGGAGCCAGGAGTGCTCACATTTCAACACACGGTCCCATGGTCCCATGAACTAACTCACATGGTCCCACCCAAAATAAATAAGTTACACAGTGTGTTACAGTGATTATGAGTGACATGGGGGAAAATAAAGCAGAGAATGAGGAGAAGCACTGGAAAGAGGGGAGGTGAAAGTTTCAGGTGTGAGTTTCAGGTGTTATTTGAGGAAACACCTGCAGTAGGTAAGGGGCTGGGACCGGGCAGGGCAAAGCACGGGACAGCGAGGAGCCTGATGCTTACAGCGAAGAACAAGGCTGACAGCGACTGCAGCCGGGTGAGCAGGGGTGCAGGGTGACACCCGAGGTCTTCAGGGGCCCAGAAACCCAGGTGGGGACTTGGGCGCTTACTCCGATGAAAGGAGGAGACGCCACTGGGTTGTGAGCACAGCTGGGCCATCAAGTGGAGTAGGTTCAGAAAGATCCCCTGGCTGCTCATGGTGGAGTGTTTGGTGAGGGCTGGAAAGGCCGGATGCGGGACCCGTTAGGAGATGCTTGCAGCATATTCCGAGTTAGACATGCAGGTGCTATGCACCAGGCTGCTAGCAGCTGGGTGGTGAGAGCGTTTTCGGATCTAGATGCTTCTGAGGGCAGAGGGAAAGAGAATTCCCGCACCTGTGTGGAATGAAAGAATAATTGAAGTCAAGCGTGTTGACAAGATTTTTGCCTAAATATCTGAAAAGTTGAAAGAGCCATGAAGTTGAAGAAGGTTTTGAGGGGACCCTCCGGCATCAGCCACCCCTATCTCTTCTGCCACGCCGCCCGGTCAACGACAGACACTTGTCTTCAGTCCAGCGAGTGAGGCCTTCTCCATGGGGGCTGTGATGGCCGAGTGGTTAAGGCGTTGGACTCGAAATCCAATGGGGTCTCCCTGCGCAGGTTCAAATCCTGCTCACAGCGTTGCAGCTTTTTGGTGAGGGTCCCAACCGGCCCCCTCCCTTCAGCCACGGTCCTAATTTATAACCCTGAATGTTTGAGGTGCCTGAGCCACCAGCCCGGTCTGACTTCCACCCTCCCCTTCCCTGGTCTGGGCGCCTAGGGCGCCTGAGAACCTCCAGATTTCCGCGTCTCCACCGTCCACGCCGAGATCCGGCCCTGGAGAGCTCAAAAACACCGGCTGCCTGACCGTGAGGCTGTGAAATCTGACGAACGCCTGCTCATGCTGGCGACTATTCTGCCTCCCTCGAAGAGCCAAGTACAATTTAAGCCAATTTTGTGTTTGTTAGTAAATGAGTTCCTGGTTTCCAAGTTTCTCCATCAAATGCGAATCTTAAAATGTATACTTCCACTGAATTCTCGCCTCCTTATTGCATCTGGTGTTTCTTGCAGTTTGTGGGCGACGTCTGCGGGCGGGGCGGTGAGGAAGAGCCCCAAAGCCAGGCACCAGGATAAGCTGGAGTGAAGACAGAGTCCAGAGGGAACGTGAACCCTGCGTCCGTGGCGATTTGTTCAAGCAAAAGCCAAACCAAAACGAAGCAAAGCAAACAGCCCCGAAGCACCAAACAAGTGTCCCATGGGGACAGTCAGACAAGTGCAGGTCGCCCTCTGTCTTCAATGAAAACATTTTATGTAAATGTGTTGTGCAAGCAAGTCATAAAATCAATTATGCTTTCCCAGAATTGGTACAGATTTTGTTCCTAGTCAACCACTTCCTCGTCTGGTGTGAATTGTGTAAAGTAATGAAAATACTAACACTGAGGCTGCCTGAGCAAGCGCGGGCCAGTGGCGCAATGGATAACGCGTCTGACTACGGATCAGAAGATTCTAGGTTCGACTCCTGGCTGGCTCGTCGGGCTCGCTTTTTTCTCTTCACGCTCTCTAGGTACCCATAAAAAAAAAGAAAAAAGAAAGATTGAAACAATCCTCAAAGTCCTCCGAACACATTTTCCTGGAACTTGATCCTTCACCCTGGCGATGCTATCCCACATCGGCTGTGGGTTGGGTCTGAAAGAGACGCGTCAGAAGCATCGAAGGAACGATCCTCTAAGCTTTTTCTTCCTTCATCTCTTGAACTTGAGACAGGAGATTGGCCAAAAAAGACCGTTAGAAGGAAGGTTTTAAAATCAAAGAAGCTCTAAAAAATAAAAGCTGTTCTTCCAGTATCTTCTCCACCCACATTTTTCCCCGTGGGAAGGGTCCTCACCCCAGAGGTCTCTCCTGCGAGCTGCTTCCTCCCAGGCTACCAGCCAAGAAAGGGAACCCCTCCTGGGGAACCCCTCAAGGAAGGTTGGGCTGTGGGGACACGGGGGCGAGCGGCTCTTTGCCTCAGTGGGGCCCCTTAGAGCTTGGCCCCGACGGCCGGCCTCAGTCGCCACTCCTCCCCGACATGTCCCCACGTGCCCGGCCAGGCCATCGTGGGGACAGACGCCGCTGCCCCCGAGGGACAAAGAGCCGACAGGAATCCCTTCTTTTACAAAAGTAAACAGCGGGAGAAGATGAGGAAGACCTGGGAGGTGGCAGCTCCCGGGGGTGGGGGTGGGGTGGGGAGGGGGCTCTCAACAGACCTGCCTCCTCCCTGTGCGTCGGGGCCTAGCATAGAGGCTGGGGGGGAAATCACTGCCAAGTGGGGGAAATTCTTCAAACCAGCCCAGAAGATCATCCTCGTACGTGGACCGATTTCCGAATGTGTAGCTTGTCTCCTCGCTCGGCAAGGCAGGTGAATTGCGGTCAGCGCGTGCGCCTTGGCGGGCGGGGATGGAACCGAAGAAAGCAGGTGCAGCCTGGCCGGGGGCCCGCAGGTGCAGGGGCGGAGACCCGACCGGAGCAAAGCCCGTGTGTCGCTGCCCCAGCCAACCGAGCCACCGCCAGCCTCCGCCTGCCTCCTTTTCTCTCTAGCAGCTTCTCTTACGCGCCCGGATAATACCGTCTCCTGGAGTTTCACCAAAAACCGAGCAGGCACGTTGCTACAACGGTCCTTGACGCCCCCCTTTCCTAAAACACAGCCGCCTCGTTCCCACACCACTCCCTCGGGTTGCTTCAGGAAACTTCGCAGCGGGTGTGGTTACTTTTAATTAAGAACAAGCGAAGCGAAGCGAAAATACATAGCCTTCTTGTCGGCAAGAGGAAGGTCCGAACTTCTGATTCTGATTAGCGGCGATTTGGGGTCCGTCGAGTCCACGCGGCGGGAAGGCCAAAAAAGGTCACGCGGCGTGGCCCGTACGGGGATCGAACCCGCGACCTTGGCGTTATTAGCACCACGCTCTAACCAACTGAGCTAACCGGCCACCCGACGGGGGGCGCTTTCTAAAAGCATAAGTTCATCTACAGTTTTGTTTGCCCTAAACGAAGGGGGATGTCTTCTTTTTCTTCTCTCGCTTCTAAGGACCGTTTTGAACCGTATCCATAGCCTGTAATGAGAAGTCTACACTCTCAGTTCTTCGGATTTGGACTAGGAAATCCACGGAGAGACTTGTGCAGACGCTGGGTCCAGCCTATTTGTGGAGAGAGCACCGGGACGGGATTTTCGGTTGTGGTGAAGGGAGTGTCCCCTTTTTAGAGGCGAGTCGGTAGCTCCGGATCACACGTCGCAAACTTCTCTCCCAGGACTTGTACCTTAGTGACGCGTCCAGTTCGGGTCGGTTCCAGGCAAGGAAACGCAGACGAACGCGAGGCAGGGAAGGCGCTGTGCCCCGGGGTCTCTGAAGCCCCGCAGACACCTGCCCCGACGTCATGAGCCGGGACGGCGGCCCCCAGCAGCACGGGTCACCACCGTGAGTTGTCCTGCTTGGGGGCGGGAGAGCAGGGCCGCGGAGGTTTGCAGAGGGCGAGGGGCAGGCGGCCCCCGGCTGTTAATTCTCCGCCGACGGCACCTGCTGGGTGTCCCTCGGATCGCGGCGTGCGAGCGGGGGGACCCCCGGAGTCAGCCAGCTGCGCGCTGGGCGTCCCGCGAGCCTCCTGGCCGGTCCCCCGAAGACAGGTTGAAGGTGTTCCCGGCGTGAGTTAGTCCCCACGTATTTGTCGAACTTTCGTGCTGAGAATACTTTTCCGAGAATACTTTTATTTAGAGCGAAGAGAATCAACAGGTGATGACGACTGTTGGGTTCAAAGCCGACGCTGGCGCAGGACAGAAGCACGCGCCTCCAGGGTCCGCTCTGGAAGTGTCCAGGGTCGACGGATAGAGACTGGGGGCCCAGGCCTTCCGAGTCCCCGAGGTGGCCTCCGCGGTCTGCGTCCTCCTCGTCGTCGCGGGGTGCCGCGCGCCCCACCGCGACCTGACCCCGGGGTCCTCACGGCAGCCGCGCCCCCCGACCGCGTCCCGGGCTCCCGGCTCGGCAGGCAAAGCCGCCGCGACGCACGTCGCTGGTTTCCGGGCCTTGAAACGCCGAAGGGATTACCCTGGACTCCTTCCTCCGGGAAGAACGGAGTTTCCAGGGCCGCCCGGCCCCCTGACTTTTCCGACCCCGCCCTAGGGTCTCCGGGACCACCGCGGGCCCCGCACTCGCTCCCCTGCAGACCCAGCCCCTCCCAGCTGGGGAAACCTAGGGTGTGGGTCAGCTGTCCTCACCCCACCTCAGTCACCTGCCCACGTGGACCGAAGGTCCCACGCCCACAACTGTATTTTTCCGTGCCTGCTTGTAAGTGAAATATTGCGTGTGAACGTAGCGATTCCGGATCAGAAGAGGGGCTCGTGAAAAGACCCGTCCTTTAACATGATGGTATAGAACGAATCCATGGATCCTAGACTCCACCCTCAGATCGTCCTCGGAGACCACCAGAGCGCTCGTCTGCTTCCTTTCCCCCCCCCCAAATATCCTACCCCTAGTCAAGCGTTCCTTTAACGTCCCCACCTACACCCTCGGCCATATGCTGTAGCGTGTGCAGCAAATGTCTTGTAAGAGAATTTCACACGATGCGCGTTATGTTCCAGATTAGATTCCGTTAAGTATCCAGCAGTGTCTTGGGAAAAATGATAGATCAATGTTCACAATTCCTGTGATATTTTATAATATATATATAGTCACGTATAATCTTAATAAATACTAGTAAAATTCAGTTCATGTCCGGGGGGGGGGGGAGGGGAAAGTGGGTGATGGGCATGGAGGAGGGCACTTGTTGGCATGAGCACTGGGCGTTGTGCCGAAGCCAATTGGACAATAAATTATATTTAAAAGAATAAACCAGAGGTTCTTTAAAAATAAATAAAATTCAATTTACGCTTAAACTATCATTCTCGCCTTTCTGCACAGCAAAATGACGCACTAGGACTGTCCCTAGAGCTGAAAACCAAAATGCTGTATAAAGTAAGCAAAACTTCTTACGGGATTCAAAGTGCTGACCGTGTAAGGACCCTAAGTGAAAGCAGAAACAGAGGTAATTAAGTGAAGAACTCAAAGTGCTCATGCCCTGATTCCTATAGATGCATTTAGAAACACCCCAGTGCTCTGAAAAAGGCCCTGAGCTCTCTTTACCTGAAGGAACCGGAGGAACTTAGTGTATAGATGTAGAACTGCGTTTTGCCAGAGTTTGCAAAAGCCCTTTGCAATAAAGTA
The DNA here is from genome assembly GCF_027475565.1 of Acinonyx jubatus. Lineage (NCBI taxonomy): Eukaryota > Metazoa > Chordata > Mammalia > Carnivora > Felidae > Acinonyx > Acinonyx jubatus. The sequence continues at coordinate 146,770,334 of NC_069385.1, read as the reverse complement.
AGGGTGAATGTACGCGATTCCTTTCCACATAAACGGTGCTGTGGACTGAACTTATTTGAGGGTGACTGACATTTGCTATGGGTTCACGGTTTCCGAGGCCCATCAATAATAGGAAAGTCAACATTTGCAAAAGGGGCACGGGACGCCTGCCGAGACCCGGGATCGAACCAGGGACCTTTAGATCTTCAGTCTAACGCTCTCCCAACTGAGCTATCTCGGCTGAGCGATCTCGGCGAGCCCTGAGAGCATTTCTTGTCAATTACTCCTTAAATAAGCTTTTCTGAACAGCCTATTTGCTTTTTAGGATGATACGTCTCAGGAAAGTCAGTGAATTTTTTGTGTTGTTTTCTGAAAATGTAACTCAAAAATAATCTTCTGAAAATGTTGCATTTTGCCCATTTCAAAACTAATCCTACGGACATAGAAATCACACCGGGGGGGAGGGTCACTATATTGTACACCTGAAACTAATACAATACCGTATGTTAACTATACAAAAAAAAAAGTTAAACAAATTTACACAATGTGTGAACATATTCAAGGTTTCCTGAGTATTGTAGGAAGAACAAAAAAAAAAGGTGATAAAGAAAATTTTGTACAGGGTTTCTAATGTATGAATAAGATAGCCGTGGGAGTGTAGGGATTCAAAGCTTCCTGCTGGAAGGATTCAAGAAAACACCATTTGGGGTAATTTCTAGTTTGGGCCCCCCAAATTTTTTTATTCTTTCAGTTGTTTTTATTCCTTTCCCCTTTCATTTTATGCAAGTATAAATTACATAGCGTAAAGTATGCAAATCTTAAGTGCACAGCTTGATGATTTTTACACACCCTGTGTAAGCACCTGAGCACTGTCAGACTCCCTCTCATTTGCTGTCCTCCCAAAGTCAGCCCCTGGTCCGGGCTCTCACTGTATGTGCTGTCCTTTACTGTGTCTTCATACACATTAAAACAAATTGAATCTGCATTCTTATGTCCGGTTTCTTTCACTCAATATTGTCTTTGAGATTCATCTGTGTTTTTATCTGTGACGACAGTTTGTTCCTTTACATCAACTTCCATTTGGTTACACCACAACTCACTGGTTCATTCTAATGCTGATGATGGCATTTGGTTTCCAGTTCTAGGCTACAAAAGCCACTGAACCATCTTGTGCATGGTTTCAGGTGAACATGAGCACTCATTCATCATATAAATAGATAGATACATACACAGATAGACACATAGATAGATACAAAGGTATATGGATAGATACATAGATAAATACCTAGATACATAAATACACAGATAGAATATGAAATTGCTGGGTCACAGAATATATGTATGTTTAACTTTATTAGATGTTGCTAAACAGTTTTCCAAAATGCACGTATTAAGTGTGTACACTCTTAACAGCGATGTGTGAGGCTTCTGGTTACTTCATAGGCCAGCCAGTACTGGATATTGTCAGCCATTCTAATGTTGGCTATTCAGGCCAGGATGTCGTGCAGTTTCTTTGTGATTTTCACTTGTATTTTTTTTTTTTGATGACTAATGATATTAATTATTAACAGAGGGGAGAATAAGATGTTTTTGGTGTTTCTCTGTATTGTTTAAAATAGTTACCCTATGCGGGTATCTGTTATTTGGATAACTGAAAAAAATAATAATTTAGCATACCCTGTATCAAAAATTATACGAGCAACTTGCAGTCAACAAACCCCACCTCCTATATAATGCAAAACATCATCATAGTCTTTAAGCGCGGACAAGCCCAAACACAAATCTTCCCTCTTTTGCCCAAACCTGCTGGTAAGACCAAACACAGACCCTTCCCTTGTCACTCCTCGCCAAGTTCTTGTCCTTTGTGACATGAGTGATCGACCAAGATGAGAACTGTTTGTCCCTCTGTGGCCCCACCCCCACCCCCCGTTCAATGATTCGAGAAAGACTCACGGGACTCAGCATATAGGTGTCCTCATAGCTATGATTTATCACAGCAAAGGAAAAAGGCACCAGGCGCAAAGTCGGGGGGATACCAGGGGCGAGTCACAGAGGACAGGCTTAATTCCCACAGCCGAAAATTGTGACAAGACACGGAAAATGTCCACCAGGGAAGTTCGTCAGAGACCCGGTGCCCAAGTACTTGGGGGTGGGGGGAGACTGCCTAGCGTATATCGAAACTGCAGACCCAGAAGAAGGCAGGTGTTCGGCAGAACTGTATGCGTTGCATGAACAGCTCAGGCACAGTGAGGCGCTCCCGCCATTTGGGAAACGGTCGGAATCACTTAAAATCCAAGTTCCCAGATGCCAGCCACAGGCCCATCCTGCAAGCAGGCCCTTCTAAGGACAGCAGCCCCAGGCCTGCTGTGTGAACTCCGTACAATCCCCTTGAAAGTAGCCAGACACACAACTGAACACTTCCCACTCATCTGATTGAAACTTCCCCAATTGCTAAACGATTCCACACAACCTCATGTGGACGCTGTGTATATTCCCTATAACCGTCTAAGGCAAACCACCCTGCAGAGAACGCCGCGATCCCGCATTGTGGGGCACTCTCCCGATCACGAGGGCCTAAAGAAAGTCGGTGTCCTCATCTCTCTGGCTTTTGTCTTTGGCCGTTTGGTGTCCTGGGTCACACGGGAGTAATAGCCCACCTGGGACACCCGTCTCATCCACCCAGACGCTCGGGGCTCCCAGCCTGCTGTCGTCCTTTCCTGACGGTGGCTCTGGGATCGATCCCAGTGAGACCACCTGCTGATACAGGTGCTCCAGACATTCGTCTGGGGCAGCTCGGTGAGGATGTAATTTTGCTTCTTTGTTTGACAGTTATTTCGCTCTGGCTTTTCACCTTGATACTATGGGTAACTCTAAATGCACCCCAAGCCCCCTTCAAAAGCTCCCGCCATTACATGCTTTGGCACAACGGTGACAGTTCAGTTCATTTCCTCCCCCAAATGGCAGAATTTAACTCCTACAACTATCTGTTTTTAGTATGCCCTTGATTATGTAAGATAACAAAGTCTTCCCACCTTTGACACAGCTACGGTTATTTATAATGACATTACCTTCTATGTTGACTTTTTAAAATAGGCTATTCTTCAGAGCATTTCTAGGTTTACAAAAAAAAAAAATTGTGCAGAAAGTTCAGGGAGTTCCCAGATTCCCTATTCCCCCAAATTCAGAGTTTCTTCTCTTAGTAGCATCTTGCATTAGTATGATACATTTGTTACAATGGATAAACCAAGAGTGATACATTGTTGGCATCCGAGGTCCACAGTTTCCTAGGATTTACTCTTTGTGTTGTACAGGCCCATACGTTTTGAAACATGCAGTGGTTGAATGACGCAGCCACTGCGATGGAGGCGTTAGGCTGCTCTTGACCTTCTGATGACATGTCACAAGGAGGGTCGTCTGCCTCCAGACCTCAGCTGACCACGGGCAGCGGAAACTGTCAAAAGTGGAACCACGCGTACGGAGGGATTACCGCACAGACAGTCCCCATTTATGATGGTTCCGTTTACGTCGGTGCAAGAGCCATACACATTCAGGAGGAAGCGGACTTTGGATTTCGATCTTTTTCCAGGCTGTGACGTGGGTGGGGTCCTCTCTCGTGATGCTGGGAAGCATCACGACCATTCTGACCCCGTTCTGCTGGTCACTTTCAGCACGGCATTGAGTGAATTACATGAGACATTCAACACTTTAGTATAAAATAACCTGGGTGTTAGATGATTTTGCCCAACTGTAGGCTGATGGGAGCATTCTGAACACATCTGAGGCGAGCGAAACTGATGTCCTGTAGGAAGTGCGTTAAATGCATTTGTAACTTATATTTTCCATTTATGATGGGTTTAGCAGGACGTAACCCCACTGCAAGTCAAGGACATCCGTATTTGTAAACGTTTTCCATTCATTTCCCTTGTTCTTTGTTTTGTTAGTTGTCTCCCGCTCCGTTTCCACCTTCTGGGGCTTCCTTGAGCATTGGCTGTGATTCCACCTTCTGTGATTCTCACGGACTGTGATCAGTGACCGTGAATTCCCTCTGCCGCTCTCCTTCCTCTCCAGGTTTTGGGTTACCAGGTCGCCCTGTGACCTCAATATCCTGATACATCTAGGGAGAATTATTGATTTTCAGCTTTTCTCTTGTGGTGAGGATCAGAGTGATGGCTCCCAAACTGTTTACACGTTGGAGCAGAAACTGAAAGTCCCCTGTGTTTACCTTTAAGATCTTACTGTCACTTGGTTAAATGGGTAGCCAAGTATTAACTTGCGAACCTATTTAATTAGGTGTTACTACCTGGAAACTTTTGACATTTTTTTGTCCTCGCTTTAACTCCTGACGCAGTTTGCACCTAACACTGACTGAGATTTCCCAGAGGGCTCCTAGAGAATCAGCCACGATTTGCTCCTTAATATTGTAAAAAGAGGGTGTTAGAAATAATTAAGCTTATTCCCTATGTTACTATTGATCCATTTCATGGGAAGCACTGTCAGATCGGGGGAGATTTCTACCTGACTCCTCTACCTGGAGTTGGCCAAACAGCAAAGTGTGAGGGCACAGTCCCTAGGCTTCTCTCACTTCTGACACGTATTTGCAAGTTTTCTTTCTGCAAAACACCATTGGGCTCGATAATTTGCTAAAAGGGGTCCCGGAGCTCATCAGAGCTATTATACTCGTTGGTTACAGTGTATTAAAGGGAGAGGACACAAATTAAAATCAGCCAAAGGAGACACACATCCAGCAGACTCTGGCAGAGTTCCAAATGAAACTGCTGTCATCCTCAGGATAAGCGATCATTCTGCATCGACATGTGACAATGCACAGAGTATTTATTGTTAGCTCAGGAAATTCACCAGAGTTTCTGTGCCCAGAGTTTTTACCGGGCTTCATTGTACAGGCATAAGTGATCGATTACGCATGTGCTTGAACTCACTCTCCAGGCTGCCTGAGAGCATGACCTAAAGCCCCCACCCTAGATCACATGGTTGGTCTTTCTGACATAGCTGTTATGTGACCAGACCCATCCTAAAATATATATACAGTAAAACCTGGGATTGCAAGTATCTTGTTCCGCAAACATTTCACAAGACAAGCAAACGTTTCTGATAAATTTTCACTTGATACATGAGCGATGTCTTGCAAAACGAGTCGTACGTATCGCCGAACGTCAGGTGATCACAACTGAGCCAATGGTTTTGAAATTCGCTTGAATATACAAATACACATTGGATATATTTGCAATGAAGTGCTTTAGATCACAAGCATGTTTCTGAAACGAATTAGGCTCACAGACCAAGGTTTCACTGCTACTATCGGGTATGACATAGATTAGCTTCCAATATCTGAAGCAAAGGACAGACCTCTCTGGCCGTTTTCACTACCTGGGAAGGGGTGGGGTCCTCTCCACATGTTCACCTCAAATGGTATCTGGCAAAGAAGAGAATGTAAGTCACTCCAGTTTTTGAAGAAACTAACAACATTGGTAAAACAAAGAAAATTGTCAACTTTTCGTGTTTATGGGCCCTGCTTCTGGGCTCCCAGGGAAGCCATGCTTTAACATTTACCAAGGTCAAAATGACTCAGCAAAACCTCAAAGCAGGGGCTCTATTTCTGCCTTGAACACACACGGTACATCTGCTTTATTTAAAAAAATAATAATAACCAAAAAGGAGCATTCCTAACATAAAGATAAGAAAAGTTTCAAAACCTCCCTGGTTCCTGTAAGATTAAAGTCATGCAGCGTTGCACATACTAAAAATGTAAGATAAAGTCTAACTTTCTAGAGTGTTCTTCATCATGATGATTTGTAACGTTAAAATTTTTTTTAATGTTTATTTATTTTTGAGAGAAAGAGACAGAGCATGAGTAGGGGAGGGGCAGAGAGAGAGGGAGACACAGAATCTGAAGCAGGCCCCAGGCTCTGAGCTGTCAGCCCAGAACCTGACAGGGCTTGAATCCATGAACCACGAGACCCTGACCTGAGCCAAAGTCTGGCGCTTAACTGAATGAGCCACCCAGGCGCCCCCATAACTTTTTAAAATGTAAAAAACATATATAACTGCACCAAATGTTCCTTCCTAAGAGCTCTCTCTTCTTTGCAAAGTTTGTGTAGCCCAGGCACCTGAACTAACTTGTGCTCAAATGAAACTCTTTTCCTTTCTCTTTAAAGATTTTTAAAAAGCTTATTCAATTTGCGTCCACAACGTAAAGCAACAGCCTGTGCTCGGGGACCTGGGGGCGGGGAGATAGAACCAGGGAGGACCTTGATACTCACGAATATTCAGAGCCAAGGAAATGTGTTATCTAGGCAAAATAAATAAATAAATAAAAATTCACAAAATTGTTACATGAACCATAACTTGGATGTGACAGAAGACGCAAGAGTGGGCCATATTTAAGTTATGGATAAAATCACTTACAGGGCTTTTTAAGGATATGGATCTTTTCAGTTTGCACCAGAAATAGAAATGGAAACTGGGGAGAAATAAGCCAATAGTAAAGAGACCCACAGGTCAAAATTGTGAGAAAGTTTCTTGTTCAACTATTTAAAATTCTATCACTCTATAAATAGTCACAAAATTTTACTGGACACAATGAAGAGGGAAATTTTTGAAGTAGGATATTTGGCTGTTTCCTCTTCTTCTTCTTCTTCTTCCCTCCTCCTCCTCCTCCTCCTCCTCCTCCTCCTCCTCCTCTCCCGCCTTCTTTTTAATTTTAGAGAGAGTGCACACAGGCTGGGGAAAGGGGCAGAGGGAGAGAGAGAATCTTAAGCAGCCTCCACGCCCAGTGCCCAGTGTGGAACCCAACATGGGGCCCAACACGGGCTGGATCCCACGACCCCAGGATCATGACCTGAGCCCAAATGAAGAGTCGGACACTCAATCGACTGAGCCACCCAGGCGCCCCTATGTGGCCTTTTCTGATGGCACACGAGGTCTCACGGTGGCTAAAACAAACTCATTACCAGTTCTATTTCTCAGCCAAGCGTGTAAATCAATCCTCATTTGGTGGAAGTGTGTGTCAACTCTAGAAAAACCTCGAGTTACAGTGTTTAAAATATCTGATATTTTCACCTGGAACAGCCAACAGAAACCCTTTTTTTGTTTTCCTTCTCATCATTCCCATCCAAACCACCTTACTTTTTCCTCCTTCCTTTTTTATCTTCCTCTTCTCTTCAAAGTTCTGCATTCTTCTCCTGTACCATTTTGAGACTCTATAGATATTTTTGAGCATTTTGAGCATTTTTGAGCAAAAAGTCATGGTAATTGCCCTTAATAAGCAAACTCGTAGGAAAGACGGCTGTGTATGTAAACACATCGTTTTTACCATGAGATAAATGTGAATTTAACACTACAAATTATCTATTAGGAAGAGGGAAGAAACCATCGGGTCTGTTTCCGGGCCACGAAGAAGGAGCAGGAATCTGGCACGTGGACCAGATGAAGAGAATCTCGTAGGCAGAGAAAGGACTCAAACAGGCCGTGGTCATCACTGCTTTTTTTTTTTTTTTTTTTTTTTTTTTTACCTGAGCAGGCACATCCCTGCTCTGACCTTTGACTCCACATTCTTCAGTGAAAGACACTGCAAGACAAAACAAAACTCCCTTGTTAATATTGTTCATTTCTCAGTGTCTGCGTTTTAACGTTTATCTTGCTGAAATAAATAAATTATATCAATAAAACAAAATAAAGTCTCACCATAAGGGGTTAAGGGGGGAGACAGAGGGGGCAAAGGTGCAGAGCCCTCTGAGACACCACAGGTGCAGAAAGCTTACCTAGGGGGACACTCTACTCAGAGTCAGGAGTTGAGCGGGTGCTAAAGAAACCAGAGCAGCTAAAATACAGTCCTTGTCCCCCCAGGAGCTTATGACCCACGGAGTGAGGGAGGGAAGCAAAGAGAAGCCTGAGCTAATCCACCCGGGGCCCGGCAGAGCAGGGGAGGCTCACAGGGCAGTGCACCGTGGACACCGGGGAGGTACGGGAGTGTGGTCACCAGCAGACACATGGATGCAAAGGAAGAAAAAAGAGCCAGGACACAACGAGGGTACTTATCAAGGCACAGTGGTCTGTGGGAGCACGGACTACGAACAGGGGAATAGACAGAGACGTTAGGAGGTAAGGTGGAATCAAGAAGACCGCGTAACAGACAAATACGAGGAATCAAACGTGAGTCTCGGCCACAGACATCAGCACAGCACGATGCCAAGTAGAAGAGGTTGAACCAAAACCCCACAAGTTGTATGATCTCACTTACACGAAATTCTAGAAAAGGCAACCGGATGGCAGTGGAGAGCAGGTGAGTGGTGGCCAGGGGGGCGCGCAGGGGAAGTAGGCTACACCAGGGAAGGAGGAGATGCCGGGGGAAGGCGCTGCTCCCCGTCGACGGTGGTGGAGTTTACCCCTGAGATACGATCATCCTGCTGGGCAGAGTAAGGCCTCCGTGAAGATGTCCACACCACCACCCCCAGATCCTGGGAATGTGCTGCCTCACACGGCAAACGGAATTTTGCAGATGTGCCTAAATTCAGGATCTTAAAATAGGGAGATTATCCTGGATTATCCAGGGGCTCCTATACAATCATAAGGGTCCTTAAAAGATGGAAGAGGAGAAACATTAGAGTCGGGAAAGGAGAGGTGACCACAGAAGCAGCGATCAGGGTCATTCCGTGGCTGGCTCTGGAGATGGAATGTTCCAGGGCCAAGGCGCCGGCGGGCTCTAGAAGGCCGAAGGCCGAGCAGGCAAGAAGAAGGATGCTCCCCCAGAACTTCCAGGAGGTCCCAGCCTGGCCAGCAGCCTGATCTCAGGGCAGTGAGAGCCACCGTGGACTCGCGGCCTAAGGAGCTGCAACGCAATGATCCTGCGCTCTCTTAAGCCACTAAGTTGGTGAGAATCTCACGACAAAGGAGATGCTAGAAAACTGCATGGCTGTCTTCTGTTTTGAACAACCCGTGGCAGTGCTCTAAAATCAAGCCTCGGAAGCCAGGGACAGCCCAGCCTCGGACAGCACGCGGGAAAGCCCTGGGGACACTGCTCTGTGCCTCTGGGATTCTGCTTCCACACCGTCTCCTCGAACATCCTTTGGCCTCGGTCCTAACTGGTACCGTATAAAACATCACGTCACGTATCAGCTTTTCAAAAATTATCGAAGAGGCTCTTCTGTGGAAAAATACACGGCAGTGAGCTTCTGGGGACTTCCCACAGCTAGGCCGCGTGTTTGTTCTTCCCTGGGCCTGGGCAGGACTTCCGCGGTGGAGACCTGAGACTTGCTTCCTTGCTTCCTTCAGGCCTCTGCATCCAGGCCACTGGCTTAGCGAGCCTTCTGGTCACAACCCTACACGATACAGCACTCCCAGCACATACTCTGGTGCCTCCTGTCCCTTGTCGCCTGTCTTTGTTTTTCTCCAGGAAACACTCCGCCACTCTGTCTACTTGGATGTTTATTTTTAATTGGTCACTGCGGATTCCTCCCTCCTAGAACTCAGGATCCAGAGCACAGAAGCTTCATCTTTTTACTTCAGTGGGTAACCTCAGCACGAGGCACGGACCCGGTAAAACCGCAGGCATTCCATATTTGTTAAATGACCGCCTTTGAAGTAAAGAGCCCAGGGGAGGGAGTGGGTTTAAGGTTGATAATTTTCCCACGTGTCGATGTTACAGACCCGACGGGGTTAATGTCAGAACAGCGCAGAGGTCAGCAGGATGCTGGGCTCTGGGTTCAAAGGAGAGGGCTGGGTGCGACAGAAAGGGTAGACCTCGGTTCTTATGGAGAGGCTGTAAACAAGGGAACGAATGCCACACAAAGAATGCATATATCCTTAGCCGAGAGGAAAGCGGAGGACGGAACTGTAGGGAATGTCGTATTTAAGGAAGAGAAGAGGAGGAGGCCCTGAGACAGAATAAATCCAGGAGAGCCTGGACAAAAAAAACAGGCAACCTTGAATCATTTATTTCAGACACAGCGTCAGAATGACAGCAGCTCTGCAAACAGGCCTGGTCTGTTTATTTTCTGATGAAATTAGGAAGAAGTACGTACCCAGCCACCTGTGCCCGGTGCCTCACTGCTAGAGGCCGGCCTAGGCGACTACAGATCCCACGAAGATTTCACAGGTGGAATCCGGCCACCAGACGGCGCCCTGCGGCTGCAGAACTAAGATGCGGGAGCGCCCCCCCCTGCTCCCATCCGCACCCCCCGAGCTGACAGCAGACAGCACGCCAGGCCCCATCCGCTCCCCCGCCCACTTCCCAAAGAGCTGCGGAATCCTTTAAGGAAAGGAGCGGGGAAAGGATGGGGCCTCCTCCGCCGATATGCAATGGCTGTGAGGTCCCCTGACCCGGGAGAAGCGCCTTTGCCTGGACAAATTCAATTTGCCTCCTTCTGGTGTGCGGTTTCGTCCCGTTCGAAAACCACCAAATGCCCTCCATATCCGCGGTCTCGCCGCGGAAAAGAACACAGGCTCCCTCCAGCGCTTTGTCCGGAGGAGGAGGGGGAAACGCACCCGAAGAAAAGGAGTGTGAAACCGCAAAGGGAAGAAAACATGCTCCAGGTGAGGCTCGAACTCACAACCTCGGCATCACCCGCACATATACTGCTGTATAAGTACCGCGCGCTAACCGATTGCGCCACTGGAGCATGCTTTCCCCGCACCGCCAGCGCGCGCTCTACAGAGCCTGGGGCCGGCGCGCGGGCACGCGGACGCGCGGGGACCCGCCCGCACCCGCCGCCCCGCTGCGAGCCGACGCACGCCGCCGTCCCGACGCCTGCCCCGCCCTCCCGGGACGGGCGCGCGCTCCGCCCTCCCGGCTCCGCCCCCTCCCCGCCCCAACCTCCCCCGCGGGGCGGGGCGGGTGTCCGCGGGCGGGAGCCGTGGGGCCGCCCCGCCCGCAGCTCCCAGAGGCTCCCACCGCGCCCGGGGCGCCGACGAGCCGCGTCCCCGGCCCCGGCTCCGCGCGCCCCCTGGAGTCCGCGCCCGCCGGCTCCTCGCGAGCCCGGGTCCCAGCCCGCCGCTCCGGCAGCCCCCGCGGGAACCGCTGGAGTCGAGACCCCTCCTCGCTCGTGCTGCGCCTCACGGCGGCCAAGGCCGGGTCCACACCCCCACCCCATCCCTCCACCCCCCTCCTCCACCCACCTCCCTCCACCACCCTTCCTTCACACTCCCACCCCCATCCTCACCCTGCTCCTCCCCCCCACCCCTCCACCCCCCCCACCTCAACACCCGCTTCAACACCCCAACCCCACCGCACCTCCACACCCCCAAACCCCTCCACCTCCCCACCTCCCTCTCCTCCACCCCCCTCCACCCCCCCATACCCCCTTCTACCCCCCACCTCCCTCTCCTCCACCCCACTCTACTCCACTCCCCACCCGCATTCCTCCACCCCCCACCCCCCCCCTCCACCCCGCTGGGTCTTGCAGGTTCCTGGCTGTTTGCCTGGCTGTTTGTGATGTCTGCCCACCCACAACCCTCGTCCCCTCCATGTGGCCTTTAATCATAAAAGCCCCTGTGCATTGGTCTGCTGGCTTATTCGTTTGATTTGGGCCCGCGGAAATTGCAACCATTAAAGTGTAAGTACACACGAGATACGAGGCCTTTTTGCTTTTATGGAATAATTCCTGTGCAGAAGAAGCGGAATCGTTTAAAGAGGAGAATAGCCTGCCCAGTATTCTTGACCACACACTGCCTCACAGTCGGGGCTGAGAGGAATAGACCGGTGACCAGGTTCCTCCTCCCAGACACACGCACAGCGGGGGAGGGGAGGGCAGACCATCGCTGGGCCGCTGTCATTCCACGTGTGTGACACCTGAACACGAGAGGTGAGAAGCAACACTAGATCTTCGGTAGATGACCCTCAACCGGAGAAGTCCTCCCCCGCCCCCCCCCCCCCCACCTCCTCCATCGCCTCCAGAGACCCAGTTGGCCTGACATCTAGAGACCATCCCATCTGAACAGCAGCCGTCGGCAGGCACTGTTCTACGGCCGCGTGTAAATCCCAGGGCAGCGTCCATGGGGCCGTGTCCCGGATCCGGATCCAGAGAAGAGCCCGCATCTTGGGAATTACTGTTCTTAAGAGGTGGAAACTCACAAGACTTGGGGCGCCACCGGATCTTAAGCTGATTTTCATCAGAGAAGCCAAATCTGTGACACAACATAGGCCTTAAAGCATAAAATCGTGTGCGTGGGGAAAAGCAGGAAGCTAAATGCTTGGAATCGTTAATGGTAAAAAAATAATAATAACCGTCTTCTGATCTCCACCTTCTGTCGTGTGGAAGGCTGGCCCGTCTGGACGACATCATGGGCTCCCCACCAGCCGCTGACATCAGCTGCAGTTTCACAGTGGGGGCACCAGCGGGAGGTCAGAGAGGACACGGAGGTGGGGGTATCTATCTCTCTGCACTCCTTTCTGGGCCTCACCTCCGTCTAGCTCATCCAAGTGGACCTTTCCTTCATCTCCAATTATGGCTTCTTCCCTGCTGCTTCAGGCCCTAGGAATGCTAACCACCCGACAGCAGTAGCTGTGTTCTCTGTCCTTCCCCTCAACCTGCCCACACCTTTGTCAAATAGCCTGTTTATGAACCCCTTCTAAGACTATCCATTGTGAAGGTCCCCTCCGCACCTGAGTTCCTGGGTGATAGGAGCCGTGATATAACTGGCAGTGTTCGGAATGACTGGCCGGGGTTTGGGAGGTAGTGTGTGATATTATGTTTTGAATGGGGGGGGAGGGCACCAAGGTGGAAATAGGCATATTGTTGTGATTGATGGGGTTCAGAACACGCTAGCCCAAAATATGGCAAGTTGGCAAATCAACTATTTCAAGCGGAAGGAGCTTGAGAAAATGTGAGAAGCAGGAAGGTCACTCTGACCCGCCCCCTGCCCGTCTGCCCCGAAGCAGGTCATAAAACTCCTGTGTCAGAGGTACCCTGAGGAAAACAGCATCCTTATCTCCAAAGACAAAGGGACCCCGGGACCCCGGGAAGAATCCAAACAATGTCTCCCGGTTTAGGCTCGTCCATTCTTCATCAAGCTCGGCGTAAAAATAATTAGGCTTAAAACCCTGTCTTCAGGTCTTATTTCCTCATGAAGGCTCCCGGGTCATGTACACCTTATGTCAAATAAACTTGTGTGCTTTCCTCCTGTGAATCTGCCTTTGTCGGTTTAATTTTGAGACCCGGCCAGGGACCCTACGAGGGTCAAGGAAAACCTTTTTCCCTCCCTTGCATAATAGCAATACAAATAAAGGGCAACCACTGGGTCTTTAACCCACTTTTCAAGAAGACAATGGACATATGGTAGCAACTGAAATGTCCCATTAAAGTCATCTCAGCCAGTAACTCTAGGAAATACTCAAATTCTGTCTCAAAAAGATGATTCTATAGAGTCCATGATTCAAGGTCCTCATTATTCTGCGTCTGCAAGAGGCAGATGTGGCTGGACTTCATTTGCCATTTGAGAAAAGTGGTGTCTTTTTATAACCCGGGGAAAATGCCATTTACCTTTGGGTGTATCTTCTCTTCACAAGTCTTTAAGACCATATTAGTAATGCGGAAATGTTGAAATAGCATTTGAAACACCTCAGAGCCTGGCTGCTATGTGCTTTGGGGGCACAAAACATTCCAACCCCTCTGAATCTGTATTTTTAGAATAGTGATTCCTCCCCCTGAAGGAACTGCAAAATTGCCTAGCACCATACCCGCGAACAGTCCTCACCCTCAGAGACTGAGTTTATTGGTTTGGGATAGATCCCCAAAATCAACATTTTTAAAAAGCTCCCAGTTGATCCTAATAATTATAAACCCTCCCTGTCTCTAAATCTAAGAAAATAAATAAAAATAAGAGAAAGTGTTTGGATCCCTAGCAAGTATTCAGAGCAGAGAAAAGGCTAAAGTTATATGTCCATTTTTTAAAGGTCACCCGAAGAATGAACAGTTATGAGCACCAATCTAAAAGAAGAGAACTGAGCAGGTTCTCTGTACACACTCCCAGGTACTTCACAGAATGAATCAGTTACGTAAGAGCTGAAAGCAAACAGTCGTATCCTCCAATGTGGAAACATGTAGATTGTCGGTGGGAGGTGGGGGCTGCAACCTGGGCAAAGGTTGCACAACATCCTTCCAGACCGAAAACTCACCTCCCCCAACACCGATCAGGGGAACGTCCCTCAAGATGAAAGAAGTGCCAAACCTCAGTCTGTTGGTGTCTTCCCTGTAGGATGACATTAGGAGAGTCTTCGAGGAAGAATTATCCAGAATGACTAACCTCCAAGAATAAACCATGTCTTGGCAGGTCACAAAGGAACGAAGGAAATTAATGTGGAAAAATGGGTCGATTACTGAAAAGATGCCCAAAAGGCCCGTAGCCCCCTCCAGCCCTGTGGAGAAATCGGCATCGTGTACAAGACCCAAAGAACCCTGAGATTCTGTGTGTGTGTGTGTGTGTGTGTGTGTGTGTGTGTCTTTTTCTCTCTCTATCTCCCCATCTCAATTCCTCTCTCTCTCTTCCCCCCTCTCTCCCTCTGTCCCCTCTCTCTCTGTCTCTGTCTCTGTTTCTTTCTGTGTGTCCCCCTCTCTCTCTCCCCACCCCTCTCTCTCTTTCCCCAGAAGGGCAGTGAGGATGGGGGTAGGGAGAGATAGGATTAGTGGAGGTCTATGGTCCGAAGGCTCACTTTCTCTGATAACCTCAAACCAACGCTTTCACCCAAATCAGAAGAACTATCCAAAACTGACATGTTAGAATGTGTCTCTTATGGCCCTTTAAACAACGTTTCAAAGACTCATCGTACCAATCAGAGTTCTTACCTGTATATGGCCAACCCAACTGTGCAACAAGTGGGTACGAAATCCACCAGAATTCCTGAGGAGGCCAGAGGACCAGGCGTAGACGCTGTGCAACCAGCAATAACGCCCCATCCACCCACCACCACCCCCCCCCAACGCAGCCGCAGCACCAAGCAGTGGTGCAAGGTTCTTCTGAAAAATGAACACATCTTCTGCCCCTCTCGGCGGAGCCGATGCTCGCACTACCTGCTTTTCCATGTCCACAGCGCCTGAACCGAAGCCTGACGCGGGTCGGGGGGCCGGTGGCAGCTGGGTCATACGCTTATGCTCTGGCTGCGAAGCAAAATGACTTTAAAGGCGTCAGAACTGAATGAAAACAGAGACTGAAGAGCAAATAAAATGCGCTACAGCATTTACAAAGTAGAAACAGCGAGTAACCCTAACGAACTGAGTCTGTGACAAAACAAGATTAGGGAACATTTCATGAAATTCAAAGGAAAATGACAAACACGGAAACAGAATCACGTAGGTTTTACCGAAACACGACGGAGATCTAAACAATCTGGTGGCCGGTGTCTGAAGTAGAGAAAGATGAAGTGAAGCAAGAAATAAAACGTCAACAAAAATGTTTGCAAATATTTATAAAGAAAGTCGTCTTCCAGGAAAAACAAATATTGAATCCATCAAAACTGAGATATCTTGTCATTGTTACCAAACTTCATAAACGGAAAGACAGCAAATGACCTACAAAGGGAGGGACATCAGGTCACGTGTCTCCGGCGATGTTAAGTGCGATTAAAACGCATCATAACCTTAGGAGCACCTTGCTTGGGTCCCACGGAGCCTGGCAGTGCAAGCGGGCATCCAACAGCTTGAAAAGTTATCACCTTCACAGTAAATCTACTGAGCATCCCCTTTGGGCCAAGTAACTGGCTAAAGGGTAAAACCAGGAACAAGGTGACGGTTGGCCCATGCGGGGAGATGATCGTCCCAGAATAAAGAAACTATAGCTAGGTGGGCCATGTCATGTTTTTCAACGTGCTTTCATGGTTTGTACTGCATAGATTAAATAAAGTCAAGTATGAGGTAAGGGAGACATTATTCTAGATATCCTTCGTGTGTGTGTGTGTGTGTGTGTGTGTGTGTGTGTGTGTACGCAGTGTGTTTCTTGCACGTGTGTTTTGAGAACGTTTAGGTACAGCTCAATGTGGGCTCAGAGCCTAAAACCTTCACATCATTAAACAAGAATAAAGAAGTAAGTGTTTGAGACATGATAGTGGGAAAGGAACAATTAAAGATCCAAGGGAAGCATAAGAAATTAATTTAAAAAGCTAAAGGGAAAAAAGCAGGACCCCAAAGATTATTTTTAGGAAAAAAACAAAAGGGAAAAATATATAGATAACATGAAGAGAAATAAAATAGATAATAATGAGGTTATTAAAAACAGGAACATAAAATTGGGAATTACAGCGAGGATGCAGAAGAAATGTACAAATATAATTTTAAAAGAGTATTTTGTACACCTCAACCAAAAAAAATGAGAACCTGGACAAAATTGGTGATTTTCCAGGACAACGGGCATTACTAATGTGGCTAATACCCACGGAGACAGTAAAGTGACTTGTCAGAGCAAAGCCAGGTGTGTGATGACATTGCAGGAGAGGGACACTGACTGGGTTCTGCGACTGGCACAAGAATTAAGTTGACATAAAACATTGACAGGAGGAAAAAAGCTATATTAATTACGTATGTACACGCAGGCATCTCACAGATGATCGAGACCTCCGTGCCATCCTGGGAGACGCACAGGAATCGAGATGTGGAGCTTCTGAGTTGGAAGAGGCAACTTATGGGAAGGTAAAAGAGGAAATGCATGGTAAATAAAGTTGCCTTTCTGTGCAGCTAAGAGTGTCCCCTGGATAAATTTGTCTCTGGGAATAGCTCTCTTCTTGGTACAGATGCTTTTTCTAGTGGAGGTTTCCCTTATAAATGTAAATTCCTTTACAAAATTTACAGGAACTTACAAATTCCTTTACAAAATTCCTTTACAAAATACACTGTATTTTAGACATTTAAGCAGCTGGCAAATTCCTTTACAAAATTCCTTTTCAAAATACACTGTATTTTAGGTATTTAAGCAGCTGGGGTGGGGGGCAGTAAAGAGCTTGTCTCTGCTGGTCTTCCGTTGCCTAAAAATAATGCCTTTCCCAAAGCGGCATATTTTGGAGTGGAATGCTTTGAACCTTTTTAATATTTAACTATTGAAAATAGCATAGTGTAGGAAGAAGTGACTATTTTTGATTTTATAACACCAGCATTACTCCGATACCAGCAACAAATAAAAGTAACACAATTAAAGAGCTCCAGTACAGGAATTCTCTGTACTTTCTGCTCATTTTTCTGAAAATCTATTCTAAAAAATAAAGCTTGCTAATTAAAAAAACGAACACCGATTCATTTTGCTTTGCAGAGTAGGAAAAATAATTTGCCCTCTGTCCCTCTGGGTTCTTGCCTGAGATCCCTGTCGTGAACAATTAGCAAAACAAAAACACAGAAGCTCACTAACATGGAACCTCCGGTACATATGCAAGACGCCCAGGGGAAAATGAGTAACTCTTCAAAGTGACTTCCAACTCCAACTGAAATACCATCCTAGTTAAAGACGAAGAAGAGAAAGGTATGGGGGCGCCAGTTTTGATGTTATCAGGAAAAGCAAGGTAAACACAGGTAATGTTTG
The DNA here is from genome assembly GCF_027475565.1 of Acinonyx jubatus. Taxonomy (NCBI): domain Eukaryota; kingdom Metazoa; phylum Chordata; class Mammalia; order Carnivora; family Felidae; genus Acinonyx; species Acinonyx jubatus. The sequence goes on along the minus strand of NC_069385.1, from coordinate 146,752,844 downwards.
TCATGCAGCGTAAAGTCAGAGCCTTTTCCATTGATGATATTACCAAACCCAAGTTTAGCTGAGCGTCATCGACTGAAAGACCCAGACTCAAGTTTTGACTGGAAAGGAATTGACCTTTATTCTGGAGCCCAGCAAACTGAGGAGAAGGCGGACTCTTGTCCAAAAGCCAACTCCCAGGTTTCTGTCCGGCCCAGGGGTTTTTAAAGGGACTTAGGGGGTTAATCGGCAAAGGAAGTAAAGGGGCCTGCAACATTTCTTGATTATGCGCAGACCCCATTGTCTCAGTGCTGGGATGTGTGAGGGAGTTGGGTTCCTGTTTCATGGTACGTAGGAGGACTCCGTTCTTTCTGCAAAGGAGGACACGGTCTGCAGACACCCACAGGGAGATTAGTAAAATCATTTGTGTGACCTGAAAAAGAAAACCATTTTGCTAAAAAATTGCTAGGCTAATCGAAAAGCTAAGGTGGCTTTAAACCCGCTTGCTGGCCTCCGTGGCCTGGGAACATTCTGGTCCTTCACTCCTCAAGGCCAGTGCTCTGCAAATCTCAGAGAGAGCACATTAGTTCTGTTACAGTGAAGGGCCTTGGGACAGCAAGTGAGGGGTGTGTTAGCTTGAAGCAAGTGAACCCTTAAGACTGACCAGAGGGGGGGTCCCGGGGTGGCTCAGTGGGTTGAGGCTCAGACTCCAGCTCAGGTCATGGTCTTGCAGTTTGAGGGTTCGAGCCCCACACTGGGCTCTGTGCTGACAGTCTGGAGCCTGCTTTGGATTTTGTGTCTCCCTCTCTCTCTGCCCCTCTCCTGCTCATGCTCTGCCTCTCTCTGTCTCTCAAAAATAAGCAAACGTCTAAAAATTAAAAAAAAAAAAAAAAAGACAGACTGGAGGGCTGTTACAAAAAGATGCTCTTGTGATTTAGAGTACAGAGAAGGAAGGCCTCGCCCATAGAGAGTTCCTTTATAAACTGCCCTTACAAACGGGTAACTTCTCTGTTTTTAGAGCCTCTTCTGTGTCTGCTTTTTCTCAGAACTAATCAGCTCAAAACAACCCTTATGGCGAACAGGCACACTGTGGGGTGGAACAGTCCGATCTTCAGCTAACTAACACCACTGCGGAAGGTGTTCACGAACAGAATCGAGCAGTACCCGTTTTAAGCGTACTTGCAAAAAACAGAAGGTGGTCATTTAAACAATTTAAAGTTGGTTCCGTACTACATAATTAATGAATGTAATTCACCAACTATAGGTCAAATAAAAAAAAAATGACATAATCTTGAGTAGGCCAAATAGGAAGTACATAAATTCGGCACACTTTCCCTAATAAAAATACGCTCTCAATACTTAGGCATGGCTATGTCGGGGCCCAGGGCAGGCCGCCCCAAGATGGGTCCCTTTGGCATAAAGATTATTTTGTGTTAAAAGCTATCAAAACTGAGCAGATCCAGGAAAAGCTCTTTACCTCCCCCTCGACTGTCTAAAAAGAATTTAGATTGAGAACCTGCTCCAGGAAGAGAGCGGTCACCATGGACGACGACACTCCGGGGTGAACTAGGCAGGGCACACGGGGGGGTGGGGGGGGAGACCCGGCAAGGCCTGTTGGACGAATGTCCTCCCTGCGTCCCACCGTTTCTGGGTGGCCCAGCAAACATTTGTTTACCAGACGTTTACTCGTTTCTATCTTCCTGAGGATTCCATTCCTTCCATTTGAAGTCCCAGACCCCGACCCCCAAGGTTGATGAGGATGTGTGTGCCTCATCTGTCTTTGCCTGACTGTCTTTGGAATTTCCCTGTCTGTGTGGATTCCCCAGACACAGGCTTTAAATTTTATTTTCTCTGCTAATCTAGTTCATGTGCATTTGAGTCTTCGTCCAGCTTGGAGGACCTTGAAGGGGACAGGAGATTCTCGCTCCGGAACGATCCGTGACTGAAATATCACGTAGGCGCCCAGCAGAGGGCCCTGTCTCGCGTCCTGGGGGATGTGATGCCGCGTTGGGGTATCTTCTGGCCTCGGAGTGTCCCTTCGCAGAGCCTGGGGCCCCTGGGCCCCAACGGGTATTGCCTTGCCTGGCTGATTCCCGTGGGACGGTCCTCCTATGCCATGGTTTTGTGCGAGTCTTAGAGGCATCAGGAACGGTCCGGCTCAAACACTCTGGTTCCTACAAATTTTCCTGTTTGTGACAGCCTCTCTCTCTCCGTTTGGTGGCTTGCAGAGCAAAACGCCAAAGACACACTTCCAGACGACAGTTGCCAGAAGCTTCCTCTACACTTTGACATTCATCTTCGCTGGGGTTTGGGGGTGTTGAGTTTACTCGATCTTTGTATCTTCCAGAAATGTGAGATGCTCTAGTCATTCAGGATTCTCTCATATGCTCTGGTCGAGCTGACTCGACGGTGGGAAAGCCGTTGAGCTTCCGGATTCTGCAGACTGACCGGCTTGGTGGAGGGTTTCCCACTACCTTCCTGGGCCCCGCGGCACTGCGGTGGGTGCCCTTTCCATCGTCTGGTGTAAGCCGTGCACTGAGGTTTCTTGTTGGTATAATTTTGCTCCCACCTTCGGACTGAAACACCTTGTCCGAACCACCCCATTTTCAAGCTCTCCTTTCCCCCGATGTTTTCCACGTTTCCGAAACAAGGCCGAGGGACATTTCGCGACACATCACTCCCACACACGCTAGGCACCTGTGAGGCAGGATCTTATGCCCTCGGACTTCCATCTCTCACCCACGGGGAAAGTAGGAAGATCAGCAGGCGGGCGGGAGGGGCCAGGCCAAGCGGGAACAGACGCACGAAGGACACGCGGAGCGACACCAGCAGAGGGCTGCGAGGTGTCTGCCCTGCTCCCGCCGGCCAGACCCGGGGACACGGCCCTCTGGCGTGCAGGGGTGTGGGGACACTGCTCCCCCCTCAGGATCGCATCTTAGACAGCTTTGTTTTGTTTCTCCCCGGCACCTGTCCCATTGCCTTGCACCCGGGGGTCCCGTCTGCGTTTCTGAACAAAGGGCGAGAATTCTCATTTAACTTTCTACCTGTTCAGTATCTTTCCGGCTGTTACATGAAAACACGGCCCACTCGGGGTATCCTGTTGTCCGAGAGAAGCGCAGGGCCGCCCTGACTGGTACGTGTCTATGGGTCCCCAGGTAGGAAACCTGGGCCATTTGCACACTTGTGGGCCTGCTTTAGTGACCTTCTCCGGACTCTGCAACGTGTCCCTCCGGCTCGGGCTTTCCTCACACACGCATTCCTGAGCTAGAGGCCCGCCCCCTTCATTCACCTGATTAGACGTTTTTACCGCTGATTGGTTAGGGCAGGAGGGACATCGATGCTGTCCCCTGACCTTGGCAGAATGACTCTGTCACCAAGGAGCCATTAGGAAACTGGAGGACCACCTGCCTTGTTCTCTAGGGACTATACCTTCTTTTCCTTCTGTGATGCAGTCAGGCGTGTTATCTTATGACAGACAGCCCCCTCCTCGAAACAAACAAACAAACAAACAAACAAACAAACAAAAAAGACCCAAGTAAAGTACAAGATTTTTACAGATTGTCCTGACTGTGAACTGCTTCTGGTGGAGACCAATTTCTACAACTACATCTTAGTCTTTCCCGTTTCTCTTGTGATTAAGGGGTTGCCTCTTGGTAAGGAAAAAGATTTTTAATCATGGAGTTAACCATCATGGAGTCCAACCAGATTTTTAAAAAAATTTTTAGCGTTTATTTGTTTTGGAGAGAGAGACAGGGCACGAGTGGCAGAGGAAGAGGCAGACTCAGAATCCGAGGCAGCTCTTCAGGCTCTGAGCTGTCAGCACAGAGCTCGACGCGGGGCTCGAACCCACGGACCGCGAGATCCTGACCTGAGCCGAAGTTGGTCTATTGACTGAGCCCCCCAGGAGCCCCCTGGATTTTTTAAAAGCCTGGTCCTCTCAAATGAGAAATAGCAATGACAATGCTGATGGTGACAGCAACAATATAGCAGATTATTTAATGAAATGGATTAACGTGAGCAACACATTGTGAATTGCCAAAAAATCAAATAAAATATTGTGTATATTTTGAACACTTCTTTTGAGTAGCCCATCTATGCTATCAACAGCCCCACTTATCTCAAGGCAGAAGTTAGAAACTCCATTTTGTAGTCTCCCTGGAATCCAGAGTGCAGAGACAGACCTAGATTTTTCTCCAATAGACACACCCATACGGGAATAGATTTAGAAGAGACTAATGTGCGGAAGAAGCATTGGACAGGCTTTGTGGCCGTTTTGAGGCTGTCAGTGGAGACACATTGGTTGTTAGAGTGGGCGGTGAGTTAGGCTCTAAGAGGAAGCCCGGAGGCCAGCACGGAGGAGGCTGTGCCCAGCTTCAGGGAAGGTCAGAGGCCTGTGTGGGCCGCACTCCCGAGAAACCGGGTCACACCCACACCGGTTGGCCCAGATGGCCACTACGGCAAGCCCCCGAGCAAGTGAGGAGGACAAGTGGGAGACCAGCCCCAAGCAATGAACATTCTGTCCCCTAGTTCACAACCGTCAGTAACAGAGGGAAACTCGACCCCAGGGCACCAGCTCTCTCTCTGGCTCACCTGCTCTCACATCTAAAGAACGTACTTTCACTTTAATAAACTTTGCTGCTTGGGTCACTGCACACCGCATCGTGTGTCCTTGAATGTTTTCTCTTGAGGAGACCAAGAGCCTTCAGCGACATCTTCGGGGCGGGCTGGGGTGGGGCCTCGGGGCCTGGGGTCACCCCAGGTCTCCGGGCAGCCACGTGGCTCGGGAACAGCAGGTGCTCCATCGGGTTTAGCAGAGGAGGTGGCAGGGACGCCCGGTGCACTGGTACCCGGCTGTCTGCGTCCGCAGCCCCCTGGCTTGGACATCGTCTCCGGGCCCGACTCTCTGGACATCCGTGTATTTGGAACATCGGAGAAGAATTGTGGAGCATTAAAGGACGAATTGGCTCTCGTATAACCATGACGTGAACATGTGTCTGTAGAGGGGAAAAAAGTTCTCCTTGCTCCCCTGGGGGTCCTTGGCCGGGTCTGAAAATTAAACTGGCAGAGACTGAGGGGAGAAAAGCATACAGACCCTACCGGATTTTTACGTGTACGCAGAAGTCTGCACCAGAGCACGAAGACTCCAAGAAGTGACCAGACCAGGAAGCTTGTATGCCGTTGGGACAAAGGGACAATAATTTGCGAGGAATTGACAATACGAGGGGGTTTGGGGTGGGGGTGGTAAATGGTTAGTTTAACAAGATTTGTTTGCACAGATCTCTTGGCCCCCCGTTGCCCACCCCGTGGGGGTAAGAATGTCTTCATCCTCCCGGCACAGACCTGCTACACGGGATTTTGCGACCTGCTTCAGGGAAGGAGGGCAAGGGCAGGTCAGCGTGACCTTCCTGCTTCTGGATCTTCTCCAGTTCCGTCAGCTTAAGACAGTCAATATGTCAAGGTGCCGCATTTTGGGGCAAAGTTTTCGGAATCCTATCATTTCAAGTATTTTAATAAGCTCAGTAATTTACAAGGGAAACGTTAGCTAATCAGTAAGATATTATCGTTGGTTCAAAAGAGAATTCAAAGCAACGCACATACGTAGTCGGGTGAGAAATACAGAAATGACTTTACAACCCAATGCCAGCCCCACAGCCGGCGAGCACTGCAGCTGACCGGCCTGGCGTTGCACCCGCCGTAATTTGGACTCTCCACACTCAGGATTCGCACACTGTCAGTTTTCTACGGGTTAGCTTCCTTCTCGACAGTTGTAAGAGTTCACCCACAGGCCAACCCTCTCTAGGATCAGCAAATCCCCAGAGGCCCCAGCATCCCATTGAAGGGGAACCCACAAGTCCCTTTGGCCCATCTTAAAATCTCCTATGAGATGCTCAGTTAAAAAAAATAAGTTTATTGATTTATTCTCAGGAAGAGAGAGAGCACGCGGGCGCGCACACATACACGTGGGGAAGGGGCAGAAAGAAGGAGAGACAGAATCCCCAAATGGCTCCAGGCTCTGAGCTGTTAGCACAGAACCCTACGCGGAGCTCGAACGTTGGAACCGTGAGATCATGACCTGAGTTGAAATCAAGACTTGGATCCTTAAGCGACTGCACCACCCAGGTGCCCACAAGTTGTTCAGTGAAAAAAAAATTTTTAATGTTTATTTACTTTTGAGAGGGAGACAGAGACAGAGCGTGAGCAGGGGACAGGCAGAGAGAGGGAGAGAGGGAAACACAGAATCCGAAGCAGGCTCCAGGCTCTGAGCTGTCAGCACAGAGCCCAATGAGGGGCTTGAACCCATGAACGGTAAGATCATGACCTGAGCGAAGTCAGACGCTCAACCGGCTGAGCCGCCCAGGTGTTCCTCAACTTTAAAAATAAATTCCATTTCAGGGACACCTTGGCGGCTCAGTTGGTTGAGAATCTGACTCCTGATTTTGGCTCAGGTCATGATCTCATGGCTCATGAGTTTAAGCCCCTCAGAGCCTACCTGGGACTCTCTCTGCCCCTGCTCTGCTCACGTGCTCCCTAAATACATACATACATACATTCCATTCCATTCCATTCCATTCCATTCCATTCCATCTTAAACTAACTAGAGCAGCTTCTGATTTTTGCAACCCCTAACTCTGGTTTACAAAATTCCTTCAGACAAACACTGACTTTACAGGAAAATACCATCCATGCATTAAGCACCAGGGCAACCCCGCATGCCAGATTTACTGGCTGAGCTGAGCTCAGCTCGTAGGGAACGAGCAGGAAGAAACTTCACTCTCTCTCAACTGCCTCTTTCAGCCGGCTCTGCAGACCTTTCTCCTCACTTCTCAGTGAAAATTCCAGTAGATCCAGCTTTTCTGGATTCTTGCTCAGGCCGACAAAGACTCCAGGGAGGCCTTGGCCCCCGGGGGCTTGCTTCCCCGCCCCCCCACCCCGTTTATTTTTTCCTTTTATTTGAAGTTTATTTATTTTTGACCCAGACAGAGACAGTGTAAGCAGAGGAGGGGCAGGGTAGGATAGAGAGAATCCTAAGCAGGCTCCATGCTGTCAGCACAGAACCTGATGCGGGGCTCGAACTCAGGAAACCGTGAGATCGTGACCTGAGCCGAGATCAAGAGTCTTCAGGGGCACTAAGGAATCTACTCCTGAAATCATTGTTGCACTATATGCTAACTAATTTGAATGTAAATTTTAAAAAAATAAAAAATAAAACAAGTTAAAATTAAAAAAAAAAGTCCTTGGCTTAAGGGACTGAGCCACCCAGGCACCCCTGTCTCGCCCAGTTTAGCAAGAATCCTGCAAAGTCCGCTGCATAAGAATTCTCCCAGCTGTGACATGGGATCAGATTCCTCGGCCTCTACCCTTGAGCTGTGGCCCTGTCTTTCACAAGAATCCCAGTGTCGGAAGTCTCTCCTCTTAGCCATCCTCAGGGCGGTAACTCTCCAACGATCTGCGCTGTGTTTGGAGTTGGGTTCAGTCCCTCTCCCCATGACAATGGTCTTGAGTAAAATCTCACCATTTTTTAATGATGGAGGCAGGTTGGGTGGGAGGACCCACAGGGGCTCCCAGAGGACCAGCCAAGAGGGTCTTTGGCTTCGAGCAGGATCGAAATCAAACAGAAGCCAGAAGGAAGCGAAACCAGTTCGGTGAATAGTTGAATAGTGTAAGTGGTAAGAGTGTCGCAGACGCAGAGTCTGGAAGACTCGGGAAGGGAAGGAGAGTGAGTCTTGTCGCCTGCAGTTAAGAGTTTATATCGGAGGGAGGTCCAGAGTCCTTGTCCTTAAGGAATCCGGGGCAGGGGCCAATCCAGGGCGAGCGACAGGTGGACAGGAAGTGTTATTTCACAGATCACCGTGGGTAAGGGGTACTGACGCAGCACCAGCCGGGTTTGCTGGAAGCCAGTGTCCCGAACACGCTCGGGATCCGGTGTCCGGGGGGCCTAGGAGGAAACTCAGAGAAAGACTGACTTTCTCGCCTCCCCCCTCGGAATGGGCACAGAACCTCTTTGGTTTACTCCCAGGCAGGTGAACAGAACAGGAGTACGCGGGGCCTAGCCGAGAAACAGCAGGACTGCGCCGTTCTGAAAGAGAGGCCCTCCGGTCTCCCCATGTCACCGACAAGCGTCGGAATAAGTTCTCTGTACCAATGCTAAGGAACACTCTCGTTTTCCGGTATAGCGTGATATCAACTCTTAAAATTCTCACCCAGCATAAAGCTTTCTCCTTTCCCGGCTCGGGCCTTTTCACGATGCTGACGCTGCAGCGGGCAAGGAGGTACGTTTGGTCTCCTGAACTCTCCCTCCTCACTCACGCCGCCCGGACTGGCTGCTGTGAGGTTGGGCTGTGTCTTCCAAGCCCCCCACCCGGCACCCCTCCCTACAGCACACGTCCCCCCAGGCACCCCTCCCTACAGGAAAGAAGCCTCAGTCCCTTAGAGGAGGAGACACATACCCATCACCAAGAAACACCCGCCTTTTTCTGAGATCCACGGAAGAATGGCTCACCCTCTCTGTCCCTCCCTCCGCACTCAGCCATCAGAGCAGCCACTCAGGCTCGCGCTTCTAGATGTTTTTAGCCATAAACCCAGAAGTTTTCTGAACCCTGTCCTTCTGGGATTTTTAGGGAGACTCATCACATAGGCCTGAGGCTCAGTAACTCAATCTCTAGTCCCTCTTCCCTTCCTGGAGGATGGGGGTGGGGGCAGCCGAACATTCCAAGCTCCTGATGGTGGCTCCGTCTTCCGGTGACCAGCCCCCACCCAGGACCCCACGCGGAGTCGCCCCTTTGGAACAAAAGACGCCCCTGTCACCGAGGACATTCCAAAGGGTTTAGCAGCTCTGCACCAGGAACTGAGGTCAAAGACCGAGTTTAGAACAAAAGACGCTCCTAGTGCTCTTGTCACTTGGGGAAACTACAAGGGACTTGGGAGCTCTGTGCCAGGAACCGGGGACAGAGGCCGCTGTGTACCCACACACAGTCTAAACTGAACAGCACGGTCTAAACTGTTGGGTCCATTCATATGCAGATTTTTCAGTAACTATAGCACGGTGTTGTAAATGTATCTTTCCTTCCTTGTGATTTCTTTCTTTTTTCCTTTTTTTTTTTGTTTTTTTTTTTTTTTGTTTTAAGTGATCTCTGTGCCCCACGGGGAGCTTCAGAGTCAATGCCCTCCTCACTGAGCCAGTCAGTCCCTGGGATTTTCTTAATAACATTTCTTTAGCTTACTTCGTTAGAAGAATACAGTATACAAAATGGTGTCAATTCTTATAGATAAGGGTTCCGGTCAACAATAGGCTATTAGTAGTTAAGTTTGGGGGGAATCAAAAGTTATCTCTGGATCTTTGACTGCATGGGGATCCGGGCCCTAATCTCCCACATTGTTCAAGGTCAACTCTCTCTCTCTCTCTTTGTATATAATGCTGTACTGTATATGAAATATCACACAGCAGGCCTCTACTGTACCCAATCTCGAAAATACGACACCCCATAATGAAAACCCAGGGAATTCACCATCATGCCATTCTTCGGGTCCCAAGTTCTCTTCTTTCTTCTCCACACCTTTCAGGGTCTCCTTACATTTGGTTTACACCTAACGCCTGGGATTCTTAGCTGTGCTCAGTGGACGGTTTAAGGAGACGTGACATGTGTGTTCCGTCTACAGAGGTCAGCCTCCTTTCAGTCGATTTAGGTTTTTTTTAATTTTTTTAAATTTACATTTATTTACTTTTGAGAAAGAGTGAGACAGAGCATGAGTGGGGGAGGGGCAGACAGAGGAAACACAGAATCTGAAGCAGGCTCCAGGCTCTGAGCAAGCAGTCAGCACAGAGCCCGATGCGGGGCTCGAACTCGCGAACTGTGAGATCGTGACCTGAGCCAAAGTCTCTCAACCGACTGAGCCACCAGACGCCCCTCAGCCTATTTAGTTTTTATAGTTTCACTTTCATCAGCCCCACGAGTAAGAGCGTGTTGTGAGGTGGATTCTAGAAGTCAGGGAATCATCAGAGTAACGGATTTTACATTTGGCCTCAAGCACCACGAAGTAGGGGTGGGTATTGCGACATCCAGATTTGGCCAGTGGACGTGTCTCCAAAGTCTGTTCTTTTGGCCTCATTATCTTTCACACTTCTTCACACCTTGATTGACCGTGCATGAGGTTACAAATTTTATCTTGCAATTTCTTGGGCCTTGACCCTGGCTACACACACACACACACACACACACACACACCAAACAGTGGAAGCCGTTGGCTTATATAATCCAAAACGAGGGGAAACAGTAACCTTGGGGACTAAAACGAGACGCCCTCAAATCGTCTGCTTCATACACACAGAGGCTAAAAGGAATTCATGTGAAAAAAGAAAAGTTCAGTCTTTCATTTGGATTTCTGGGCTATCATTCCACCAGAGATGTTTTTTGGAGGCTCACTTCATTTCTCTCTAGTTCTGTGCCAAGTGAGATGGATTGGAGTTTCAGAATCGTAATGAGAAGCCGTGTTTTAGGTCTTTTTCTTATTCTGACGAGCAGTTTTTCTTGTCACCCTCTGCTCTCCTTTCTGCCCCTTCCCTCTGCTCCCCCAGGTCCCTCAGGAGACCGCCAGAGCGCTCTGAGGCCCAGCCAGCAAAGTGTAGCTTCCCATTTACCAAGCAACTTTGGAACAGAGGCTATTTCTGAATCGGGAAAGAAACGCACTGGCGTATTATTTTCGACAGAGAAGTTAAAGATCATTAATAGTGCTTGTTATATTTAGCAAAAAAGTGTTGCTTTTTCCCCTAAAGTGCTGAATTATAATAGTTTCCTTAGGACTGATAACTACGGACACGGAATTTCCTATCTACTACCAAAAAGTGCCATTTTAGTAAGAAAAAGAGAAAAAAAGCCATCAGTTATTTAGTGGACCTTATACATATGCTGTAATAAAGGTGTAGAAATGGTGTTAGAAAAAGCAGCGCTCGCCTAGATTGAGGGTAAAGCGACTCACGAGCCAAATCCTGAAAGATGGGGAGGACTTTGCCAGAACAAGGGTTGGGGGTGGTTGGGGGTGTATTTCGAGCAGAGAGAGCAGCGTCCACAAAGTCACGAGAGCACAACGAACCCTGGAGACTCTGAGGAACAGCCAGAGTCCTTAGCTGGGAGCAGCAGAAAGCTGACCGATTTTAACGAAAATGAATCAAATGTGTCTTTCAGAGTTTACAGTACCCTTTCCAAACACCTTGCAAAGGGAGGTGTGTTGGATTGTTTTCAAAACTTCAAAGTACTTTCTGGAGAAATATGTCTGTGGCTTATATACTTATAATTACTATATTATTAATTATTTAATACAAGCGTGGTGTAGGGAGATTCCATCAGCTGAATCTCTGGTGTGGATTATTGGTTTTAGCAACATACGGAAGCCATTCAGCTGATATCCAGTGTTCACGTTGGGGGCAGCCAATTCCAATCATGAGACAACAAAATGAGGCCAGAAGGAGGAGTCCCAGATTTGGTAGAATCGTTATCAGGGCTGAGTTGCTCTTTGGTCTTCTCGGTTTGCTGCCCTTGGCTCCTTGACCTTCAGATCGTTTTTATGCCTCCTAAGGTATTTGCAGAGTCGCGGCACTATGGGTACAGTCTTTAGCTGGGCTTCACTCAGCAAACCTTTGCTGAGCACACACTAGGGTCCCCACTTGGCCAGGCTCTGAGATACAAGAGTAAATCGGATGTGACTCCTGTCTGTGGGGGAGTTTAGCGCCCACTGGGTAAGTGCGATAAGATCCATGATTATAACACAATTCCTTTAGGCCTCCAGTGGCTGAACGAGGCAGGACCCCAGGGTGGGGTTGAAGCTCCATACAAATCAGCTTCCCCACTGGCTTATATCGGCAGTAGTGACACTTGTGGCTCTTCAGGTTTTTTCTGCACCTGAATTTCAGGTGTTACCAGTAATGCAGGTGGCGCAGCGGCTCAATTTCCATTTATCAGGAGAAATTTCAATCTCAGAATCGTCTCCTTTTGTTCGCAGCAATTTTCTGAGAATACAGAATAGAGATGCAGTCGGTTCATTTCTAGTTCTTGATTCCGGTGTCAATGAAACATTCCTTTTGAAATCATCTACCAAAGATGAAGAAAAAAAAAAAAAAGCCAGCTACTGGAGGCCCCAGTGAGATTCGAACTCACGACCCCTGGTTTACGAGACCAGTGCTCTAACCCCTGAGCTACGGAGCCTTGGTGAGTCCCCTTCTGACTCCTTGTCCTAAGGTTGATTATATATTCAAATGTCTGGGTTCCCGTTTTTTAAGGTTCTGGGAATTCCTTGTTCCACCCTCATCCCCTTTCCTACTTTCTCCGTGACAGTTTCAACATCAGAAGGGCTGTCTGGGGACCGGGCTCGGACCAGCAGCGCCTCAAAGTAACGAGACCGGGGTCAGGGAGGAAACGCGCCCGGAAGCCGCGGGCCCCCGAGCCAAGCCCGCAGCAGGTGCGCCTGGAGCTGGCAGGGACCGCTTCCCTCCGTACTCTCGCGGCTCGGTCGCTGGCTTACACGGAAACAGGAGGAACCAAACCCAAACACACCTCGACTGCTGGCCAGGCCAAAGGAGTCATGAAAACGACCCGGAAAAGCAAGATTCCGGCGCTGGGAAGCGGGGGGCCGCGCGGCGCTTCCGCCCGGGACTCCGGAATGCGCGCTCCACGCGGCAGGGGAGAGGCCGTGCGTCCCTTGCCTGCAGGGCCGGCGGCCAGCCGGGCAGAGGGACCCACAAGCTGGGACAACCACCGTGCGCAGGCGCAGCACTGCCTGTGTGCCCTGGGGCCTCACGAACGCACGCGACCGGAAACCTAACAAGGGGTGGGCATGTCCATGAAGGTGAGAGCGAGGTCAGTGGAGGGGGTTCAATGTTACCACTTACTCTTCCGCGCCGTGCTGACCCCGCTAGGATTAGAGGTCCGCCCCCGGCTCCGGGAGCGGCCAGTGTGTTCACATTCTCCAAAATCCTCGACTTGCCTGCGCGGAAGGGCCCTGTCTTCCGAAGCTTGGCGTCGACGCCCGAGTATCGGAGAAGGGGGTGCAGGCCCGAGGAGGGTCAGAAAGTCCCCAGCCGGCCTGTGATTTGCAGGTTTGTGTACAATGTTCACTTCCTGCTTCTAGCACCTAAAGAAATGTATAACGTCAGTGAAACAGGCCTGTTAGGGCCAGAGAAATCACTTGAACTTTTTTTTTGGGGGGGGGGGGTGTTTTATTTTTTAATGATCTTAAGTTATCTCAGTGGGCTCTCTGCCCTTCCCTGTCTGCAGAGACAAAGGCTGAAATGCATTCATTCGATGAGCCCTTGGGCTGGATTCTGTGCAGGCTCCTTGTCTTTCGGCAAGTCCTCAGTAGGTAGAGACCGCGCGGCGTGCGTGCCAATCTCGACCACGCGGTGTGTGTGACAGACTGTTTCACCTGCAGATACAGTTATATTGAGAGCGTTTTTGCAGCTCTGCGAAGGCCTGCAAGAAACCACAGTTCTCGAAGGGGACGAGCCCAGATAGCACTCTTCTCCCAGCTCGAGTCTCCAAAAGTCAGCTAAGCCTTGCCTGGAACTCAAGACCTCAGGGGCAGGAAGACAGACGGCTCCAGGCTCTGATCATGGAGGCATGGCCCCCTCATAAGAATTAAAGAACTCTCTTTAAGAAAACGGGAAAGGAAGCAGAGAACACAGTCGGGAGGGAGACGGGAAGGACGGAAGTAGGAGATAGACACCCGCCTCCATCAAGTCCCCAGATCTGTTGCCAATACTCCCAAGGGGTCCTGAACCACCCCTCTCCCAGGCCCGAGTCTCCAGGTGGGACTCTGAATTTTGGTCCACTTCCACTAACACCGCACTAAGGTACTATATAGCCACACAGGATATCAGGTGGCTCTTACAGATTTTTAGAAGAAAACTATATCAATATGGGGAAAGGCCATAAAATACCAGTAAGTGAAAAAGGCTGAGTGCAAAACTACATGATACGATCACAGTTTTATTCTAAACGCCTTGCACCTTGACTTAGAAGGAAATAAGTCAGCACAGTGGGGACTCTCCGTTGGCTTTTGAATTTATTTATGTGTAAAGCCCTCTATAATTAGCTTGTAATGCTTGTTCAATCATACAAATTAAAAGATACTTGAGTAATATTTCTCTGTGTTTGGTTGAGCCTTACTTACGGTAAATGTGATTTGTGGAGCCAAAGGATTCAGAATTCCATAAATGTAGGACCCAGCCCTTTGATTCTGTGATGCTAACCTTGACAATTCACTTTTCCCTACTGTTGTTATTAATTTTTACCTCCTTCTGATGTAGGAAATCTTTGCCTAACTGGAATTTGGTTTTCGTTTTTTAAGTTTATTTACTTATTTTGAGAGACAGAGAGAGAGAAAGAGCATGAACAGGGGAGGGACAGAGGGAGAGAGAGAGGGAGAGAGAGAATCCCAACCAGGCTCTGCACTGTCAGCACAGAGCCGGACATGGGGCCTGACCTCATGAACCGTGAGATCATGACCTGGGCCGAAACCAAGGGTCAGATCCTTAACCGACTGAGCCACCCAGGCACCCCTAGAATTTGTTTTAACGGGTGTTTTCGGAGAGCATTGGATTGATCTCCAAATTTAGGGTTAGGTTCAAGAGAGGAAATCGGGGACCTCTACTTCTCTCTTGGCATCTCACATCTGCCGGTAGCTTCCACGGGCTGAATCCACATAGGAGGTCGCGGGGCAGGAGAGCCCAACGGGATACAGCCTTCCAGGGAAGAAACGCAGGCCAGAGAATGGGTCTGGATGAGCAAAGGAAGGATGAGCAGCACCCTAATGTAACTGCAATGATAGGGTTAGGGTAGGGTTGGTCGAGTCGTGAAATTCTTGGATGGACCTTGGGTAATAGGGTAGGTTGACGCTTGAGCAGTGGATACATAATATTTACTTCTAAACAGCTTGAATTGGCCCATATTGGGAGTACAGCCATTGCAGTATGTTGGCCACTCACTGCCATCGGGTGAGGAGGAAGGCAGGAAGTCTAGTCCTTTCTGGCAGACGCCTCCCAGGGAGACTGGTCTGCGAAAGGCAGCTCTCCTGTGAAATAAGGCTGGTTCTGGAGAACATGCCATGGGGCTTCTGGTTTCATTCCAAACACCACCTAAGGCTGCAGTCATATCTCCTGCTCGAGAGGCGGTCAAGTCTGTTTCTCTTGGGGACCCCATGAGCTACATAAATAATGTTTTGGAAATCTCGTTCTGATTATACCGGTAGCATGGATTATCTTTTTAAAACGCACGATCCTGCCCTACACTTGAGTGTTGGAACACTCCCCTAATACCAGGAATGTGCAAAGTTGCTGGTCAGGAAACATCCGTTTCTGGTCCACAGAGAGGTAAGCTTGTTCCAGAATGTAATTAAATGCACTCCTACCTTCCCTGAGGAACTTTCACTACAAACAATCCATCAACAGAATTAAACAAGATGCTCACCAATACAACTGATTTCTTTCTGGCACGAGCTCCCTATCTTGGAACAGAGAAGACTGGTGGTAGACAATTTATGGACTGTGGTGGTCTGCCGACCGTACGTTGAGTGGCTGTGTTCGGTTTTATGTCCTTCTTGTCACTTGCCCTCAACAGACTCTCCGCAGACAGTATCCACACACCTTTGTGTGCCGTTGGGCTGATGGGTAGCTGGTTAGTTCCATTGGACACAAGCAGAGAGAAGATCCTGGTTTTGCAATAGCTCCTTTCCAGCCAACAGGACTCAACTGGGATCCGTAACACCTTTCCTTACAACTAATACCCAGTGTGGCTTCTGTTGGCCTTTGGAATCCCTCATGGGTAAGATTTAGTGAGACAAAGGCTCTTGCCTCCTCTTTTACAGGGTGAGAAAGGGGGCAGCAGGAGCCAAGAAGGTACACACACATGTCTAGCTAGGCATAAATAAGTGTCACTGGGTCCCAAAGAGGCCTGGGAGAGAAGGTCACGGGCAAGAATGTCGGGGGCTCCATAAATGAGACACCCTGTTCTGGTTCCGGGAAGAGACAGAACAGAAGAGCGTATCTGGTCCACCCAGCCCACCTGTATGGGGAATGTAGAGCTAGATTTTTCGCTCTCTGCAGTGGAGAAAGGGGATAAAGCACACTCCAGTGCGGAGAAGGTGATGGTGACGCCAGCACGAGACCGGGGGAAGGAACGTGCCTACGTCTCTGCCTTTCGCAAACCTCTGCACCCCAGACATACCCCCCACCCACCCTAGGTCACGCGTGTCCCTAAGCGGCAGCTAATCTAGAGTAGAGAGAAATTGTTAGCCCTCGAAGCCTGGAGTCGGGCCACTCCTCTGAAAGGACGTGAACAACAGATAACAGAAAAGAAACGGAGGCCCTAACCTTCCCCCAGAAGAACAACAAAGAGCCCAGAGTTGCCAGTGCACTCAGAATAAAAACCACGGAACAACAGATTCGCGAGAGAGTCGGCAAACTCTTCCTGGAAAGGGCCAGACGGTAAACATTGTAGGCTTTGCGGGCATATGGTCTCTGTCGCCACTACTCAGCTCCAGACTGTGGCTCAAAACTCATCTCAGATAAATAATACATAAGCGAGGAAGCGGGGCTGTGTTCTTACAGCACTTCATTCACAACACTGAAATTAGAATTTCATACAATGTTCACAGGTCATGAAATATTCCCTTGACGTTTTCAACTACTCTAAAATGTCAGTTTTAGCTCACAGGCCCTGTACAAACGGGCCTCGGGCGGGATTTGGCTCCCGGGGCTGGTTCCCTGATCCCAGAATAGAATACACTACGGAATGTCAAATACAGGTAAATACCAGCTCTCAAAGTCTGCTCTGCGGTGGGAGCTCCATTATCTGGATTTCTTGTCTTTTCCTTTTTGTCTTGTTCCTTTAATTGTCCTATGATTGCATTTGCTATTGTTTCAGTTATCATGGCTACAGAACAAATTACCCCTCAAATCAAGGGCTTAAAACAAGTATGACATGGGTTTTGACTTAAAAATACATATATGTAATTTGTGTAGGGCCCTGATACGCAGGTCCACCTGCGTGCGGCTCAGCAGAGATCTTTCTGGGATCTGACCCGAGGCTTCACAATTGCATCCTTGGCTTTCTCTTTAGACCATGTTTTCCCAGAAGACTTTTCTTAATTGTAACATCGTCTGTCATCTGGAGAAGCTGGCAATGGGGAACAGTTTTACTGCTGAATATTCACCAAGTCCTGGCTCCTTTATAATTAACCATTCTTCCCTTAGTGTGTCTGTCTCTCGTAGTGTGTCCCTCTCGTGTCTCATTTTACCGTAGGCATCTAGGAAAAGCCAGGCGACACCTTCAGAACATTGCCCGGAAACGTCTTTCGCTGAATCTCCAAATTCATTAGGTGCATTTTCTATGTTTTCACCTTTACCATAGTAACAGTCCTGCTAAGCTTTCTGCCATTAGATAATAATGCTCTCCTTTCCTCCAGCCTTTGCAAAAAGGATTGCATTAAAATCTACAGCCAATGTGGGGCTTGAACTTGCAACCCTGAGACCAAAACTCACGTGCTTTACTGAGTGTGCCAGCCGGGCGCCTTCTCCGGGCTCATTTTTTCCTCACCCTCCTTGAAACGTCCCTGACTCTGGGATCACAAGTTCTGGCAACAGAATCGCAAGTTCAATCACAACACCACGTGATTTCTCTGGTCTTTAGTGAGCCACGGCTGTGTCCCCCACAGCAAGGCTGGATCTTAGCTAGGGGTGCAGAGGGGCAGAGGGCTCACCCTTCCAGGCTTTATCTCGGCCCTCTCTTCCGGCCGTGCTTTCTCAGCCCTAGGGGTGCTGACTGCTCCCTGGGTCGCTCTTCTTAAAGTCTTCCCAGTTCTCTTTACTTGTTCCTAGCCAACTCCTTGTTCCTCCGACCCTCCCTTTAGTTACCAATTCTTGACATTACAACTTGCCCTGTTCGTTATAAGATAAACAAGTTCTGGGGATATCGTGTGAAACATGGCAACCATAGTTAGCACTACTGAAATATGTACTTGAAAATTGCTGAGAGAGTGGATCTTAAAAGTCTTCATCACAAGGAAAAAATTGTCACAATGCGAGGTGACAGATGTTGGCTCAGGTTGCTGTGGTGATCGTTTTGCAACACGTTCCTATATCAGATCCTTACGTTGCCCATCTTAAGCTTACAGTGTTCTAGCTCAATCATATCTCAATACAACGTGAAAAATAAGTAAATAAACCACCAAACACCTTTTCCTGTCAAATTACTGCACGGTGTCTCTCTCCTGATTGGACGGATGCCCCCGACCTATTGCCACGTAAAAAATCACATTGAAACGTGATGACTTAACTGACACAACAGCTCTCATTTATTCTCTCCCAGACTTGGTTGGGAATCTGGGCAGAACGCCGAGGACATGGCTTGTCTCTGCTCCTGGTTTCTGGAGACCCCACTGGAGGACTGTGAGGCTGGGGGCAGGAAATCATGCGAAGGACCATTTCCCCACGTGTCAGGCAGCCGCTGCCGGTGCGGGCTGGAGACCTCAGTTCCCCCCTGCAGGGTCTCCTGTGGCCCAGGTCGGGCTTCCTGGCAGCGTGGTGGCTGGGTTCTGAGGACAAATGTCCTGAGAGAAGCCTGTTGGAAGCGGTGGTGAGCTAACACTGGGAGCCCAGCAGCATCGGTTCCAAGCATCGCAGATCTACCTAGATCCAATGCGATGCAACACAGTCCCCCACCCTCGGGCGGAAATGTGTCAAAATCGCATTAAAGGAAGAACCCGTGGCATGCCATCTCTCCGCAGGGCCATCTTTGGAAAATACCATCTGTCACAGGCGTTCTTACGGCTGCACTCAGAAGCCTCTACTATTTCAGATTTCACTTATGCAATTTCCCCTGAACTGGTAAGGAAACAATGGGTAAAATACAATGTAACAGAGAGGTGTCAGGAAATGTACCATCCACGAGTTCACGACATACTGACTGTGCTGTGAGGAATCCATCTATGAAAGACAGTTGGATTATGGCATATTTTCTGCTGCAATTCCATAGGACGGGACATTCAAAATAATATCTACTTTCAAGTATCTCTGATATTTTAAACCTGTATGCAGAAGTTTTCATTCCACAGAAAATATATACATAGACCTCAAGCCGGTATAGGCCGAGTGCAAAAATTCAACATATGCATACATTAAGATATGCACTTAATTTTCGATACTGTTGTCACTGCCGTGCTGAAACATAATCACATTAAAAGGAGTCAAATCTACAAATAATAACCCACCTTTTAAAAAAGGTATTTCCCACGCAGCTTTAGAGTAATAGATGAAGAAATCACAGATTTACAAGTGATGTCTGACAAATTTAAATGTGCTGTATGGATCTAGACCCTTGCGGTCTGATTACAGGAACCTGTCGATACTCCTGTTTGTCGGAATTTTAAAAATTTTAAAGTGCTTCTCTCTTTCACGGCTTCGTCCCAGAACGGTAGTTGCACCAAGGTTACTTCGTTTCCTTCTTGGCTATTTCATTTTCACCGTCAGCTGGTGTTTTTCCAGCCACCGAAGGCAAACATGTTTCAGACGAGCTGCTGCCGCCCAAGGTGGGTCATTTTTACTGAAAAGCACCCGAGAGCCGTGGAGAAAGGGGGGGCAGGACTGTCCTGCAGCGCCCAAGCGACCCCGCAGGGCGGAAGACAGCGCTGGTGAGTGATGCGCCGCGAGATGAAAGGTTAAGGGCGGCTCGGGCGCCGTACTCCGCCGCGGTCGCGTCTCTGGGTTCCGAACCCGGGCCTCGCCCAGTCTCTCCGCGAGACGCCGCGGGCGCTGAGCCCCGGGGCACGCGCGGAAGCACCTCAAGTAGCAGATTCGGCAGACATCGCGCCGCGGTGTCAGGATGGCCGAGTGGTCTAAGGCGCCAGACTCAAGCTTCCGCTTCCCGCGATCGGGGCTTCTGGTCTCCGCGTGGAGGCGTGGGTTCGAATCCCACTTCTGACACTTCCGTTTTGTTCCTCTCTCCGTGGATTCAAAATTCTCCCCCGTAACCGCCTGCGACTGACTAACTAACCGGCCACAAAGAGAGTACGGGGGTGTTTTCACGGACATTTGGACGCAACCCCTTCCCTCTTCCCAGAAACTGGAACCGCGTGCGCGGGTGGGCGAGTCATCCGCAGGCGCGAGGGGTTTTTACTGAGGAGAGAATTACGGAACCTGCGAGCGGAAAAGCACCCGTTCCAAAGTTCCGTCCCGAAGTCTGCAGTGCCGCCTGTGAACTCTGAGAGCGAAAACCTTTAAGTCAGCAATGGCGGAGAAGTGGCCTCGCTGTGCAAATACGCTCACTAACAGTAAGAGCTCCCTCTGAGATTTTATCTCAGGGTTATGTGATTTATGTGATTCATTTTTTGAAGGTAAAAAAAAAATGCATTCTATGAAGTTCTGCGTAGGCTAACATCTTGGTCGGAAACTTCAGATCTTAGATGTTTGCAGCTTTGCTATTGAATACGAGTTTGTCCCCCTGTTACTGAATTACTATCCAGCAACTTCTCCGGCAGGGATGTGTCTCGGTGGGATTCCAGCTCAGCTCCACCGCTGGCCTTGCCTAGGAAAGTCATTGTAGTCGTTTTTTTTCTGTGTTCAAAATAGAGAGATACCTGACACACAATATTGTGTAAGCTCAATATCGTGTAACACTTAAGGTGTACAACAGAGTTCTTAGCTGGCCACATAATTATCATTTCTTCTAGTGCTGACAACAATCAGCATCTCGGTTCTTGACAAGTTTAATGTTCATAACACAGTTTTGTTGTTGTCACTGTGCTGTCTTTTAGGGTTCTTTTAGGGTTCCAGGACTCATTTATCTACTAGTTGCAAATATACACCCTAGAGTATCTCTCCCACCCACCCCCACCCCCAGCTCCTGGATTCCACCACTCCACTCTCTGCTGTCACAATTTTGTTTTTAATTCCACATACCTCCCATATGTAGTATTTGTCTTTCTCTCTCTGACTCATGTCACTTAGCATAATATACTCAGGGTCTATCCATGTTGATTCAAATGGCAGAACTTCCCTATTTTCTCCTGGCTGAATACTCTTCTATTATATACGTATAGATATGTATCTCTCACATCTTGATCCATTCATGCATTGACAGACAAAGGTCACTTCCATATCTGGGCTATTATGCATAATACTGCACTAAACATGGGAGTGCCTATGTCTCTTCAATGCTGTTTTTATTTCCTTTGAATAAATACCCAGAAGTGGCATTTCTGTGTCATATGAGAGTTCTATTTTTATTTATTTCTTTTTTTGAGGAAACTCCACCCTGTTTCGGGCAGCGGCTGTCCCCGTTTGCACCCCCACCGGCAGTGAGCCAGGGCCCCCTTTTCTCCACATCCTTCCTTCAACAGCCTCTTCCTGAGGCTGGCTATTCTAACAGGTGTGAGGTGATATCTCATTGTGGGTTGGATTCGCATTTCCCTGACAGCTAGTGATGTTGAGAACCTTTTCATTTGCCTGTTGTCCATTCGGACGTCGTCTTTGGGCAAATGTCTATTTAGTTCCTCCGCCCATTTTTAAATCAGATCGGTTGCTACTTTGTTATTAAGTTGTATGAATTCTTTACAAACTTTGAATATTAACCCCAATACACGGCTTGCAAAATTTTCCTTCCATTCTGAGTGAGCCCTGGGACCAATGGGTGATGAGTGAGGCAAGAACCAAAACGAGCGCTGTCAGGAGTGGGATTCGAACCCACGCCTCCACGCGGAGACCAGAAGCCCCGATCGCGGGAAGCAGAAGCTTGAGTCTGGCGCCTTAGACCACTCGGCCATCCTGACGAACCGTGCAGTCTTGGGGGGTAAGTACCATTAATGACCGAGGCCCTTCCGTGCAGGAAGGGGGCGGGGTTCTGTTTCCAGAAGGTACGGGGGCGAAGCACCCGCAAACCCGAAGGCACAAGCGGACGAGCGTTGCGGGGAGTTGCACGCTGGCGGCGGAGTGAAGGCGCGCGTCCCGGGGGGCCTGCCTGCAGGACCCGTCTAGGGCGTGGGGTGCGGCTGCAGGTGCCACCGGGGCCGGGGTGCGCCCGCCGTGCCTCGGGGGCTTCCCTGGACGGTCACGGACCCTCCCGCGCCTTCATCTGCACGAGCTTTCCCGCGGGGAGCCGGCCCCGGGGCGCAGCGGTGTTTTCGCGTCTCACCGGCTCCGGCCAGGGCGCGCGGGGGCCTTGAACGTCCCTGCGCGGCCCTCGGGTTCCCTCCCCAGGGTCCCCCGGCGCCACCTCCTGGCTCCCCTCTCCTCTCCCCTTCCATTCCTTCGGCCTGCAGGGCGAAAAGGGATGTGATGCGGGGCGCGCCTCATCATAGGGCGCAGAATGAGAGAAGTAGGAGGGCACGGACGGACGACTGGCTTCACAATCTCTCCTGAGTTGAAAAAGACGTTGTCTTTTAAATCCCTCCTGCCTCGATCAATGTTCCCTTTTCCTGCTGCCCCATAGGAGCGTTCTTGGTCAGTTCCCTCAGTTAATGGCCTGCAGAAACCTTTCGTTTCCCACGAGGACCCCCGAAACATGCAGGCCCCGACTCGCAGACAGCTGTGCCAGGATCCTAGTCTGTGCGCACGGCCGTGGGGGGCCGGGGCGGGGGGGTGGGGGGGATAGTTGTCTGGTTTGGGTTGGTGTCGGTCTTCACAGAGAGCACCCCAAATACTGTCTCCAAGGCAACGCAAAGTAGTGGAAAACGTGAAGGTCTTGAATCAGATGTGTGTGCCTGAAGCCCCGTGACTCACAAAAGTGTGGTGTGGGATCGCTCTGCATGACTCGGGCCATCTGTGAACGTGTCCTCCATCCCTACATTTAGGGAACAAGTCCTCCCTCGAGATCCTCCAGGGATTAAGGAGACTTCATGTAGGGCCCCACCCCACCCCAGCAAACCATGTGACAAGTGGCCGCTGCTCAAGACGCCGGTCACCTTCACTTTTCTATTGGCTAACGTGGCTGGTGCAGCAACAACTCCAATCCCCTGCTCCATTGCCCTTTCTGAACTGTGGTGTTCTATCTTCCAAACACTTAGAAAATGTGCTCCGAGTCCTCCTTTCTGCCAATGAACTTGTTTTCAGACTTCGCCTGCCCACCTTGGGCGGTGTGCTCTCTCAAGATGCCCTTGACATCTCAGTCAGGACTTCTTCCTCCTTCTGTCTTGGAAACTCTCCCAATATATTGGTGTTATCAATCAGATGAAAAGGCAAGGCCTTGGGGTGCCAGGCTGGCTCAGTCGGTAGAGCCTGTGACTCATGATCTTGAGGTTGTGGGTTTGAGCCCGATGTGGGGTGTGGAGGTTACTTGGCAAATAAAGTCCTTTTTTAAAAACCTGAAAACTTGACTTTTAAACATATAATATGAACACAATGTCAAAGGTTTCCTATGTCTCACTAGTTAATGAGTAAACAGTTAGAAATGTTTCAAAGGAGAATGAGAAGAACAGACCACACACAATCAGAAAGGCTGAAGTCAATTCTAACAGGTGCAAAACTGGTTAATATCCTATAGCACAATAAAGCTCAGTGTTTGGGGTCCTCTCTTCTCCTGGACAGAATTGTATTCCAAGCGTGCAAAATCCTTTGCAGTGATGTAGACAAGAAGCACTTGCAAAATTGTTTGTTTTAATAAGTTAACCTCTACCACCATAGAGTTCTAGAATAGCCTCGTGAATAGAAAGTCAGCCCAAGGTGCCCATTCCTATAAAACTGGATAATTCCCAGAGGGTCTGCTAGACCATGCCCAGCACTTCACTAAGGCAAGGACCCAACAATTTCTGTTGTCCATTTTTACGTCTCTGATGATTTTTTGACGCATGCGAAATCTTATACAAGCTGATTAACAGTAAGCTAATTAGGAGAGTGGAGAGGGAGACATGTTTGATCAGGTCACTGTGCTCTGACTCTTGTCTCAGTTTACCTATGTATAAAATGGGATATATGTATTTAATTTCAGTACTGTGGTCAGGCAGAACACTTTAAAATCTTTTATGCTTTCCTTAGTTTACATGCTTTTCCAGGGAAGCAGAATAGACCACCCCAGGGTGTGCCACTTTGGCATTTGACTCAACTGCCTGAAAAATGTAGATAGAAGGCCTGGCCCAGGAAGAGAGCAATTAGCAGAAAAGACTGTAAAAAGTGTGGAACAGGGGTGGTGAGCTGGGGGGAGCTCACAGGGCCTGTTTGTTCTAAGTCCTTCCTGTGTCCCATTGTCTTTGCACCACATGACAGATATTTGTTTTCCAAACGTTTGCTCTGCCCATCTTCCTGTGAGTCGTCTTCCTTCTTGTTGAAGCCCCAACCCCTGTCCCATTCCTTAGCTCAGAATGGCATATAAATCAACTTGCCCCCGAGTCTCTTGTCTTTGGGGCTCCCATATGTATGAAATTAAGTGTGTTTTCTCCTATTGATCTGTCCTATGTCAATTTAATTAACAGACCAGCCAAAAGAACCTAGAGGATAGAAGGAAAATTTTTCCTTCCCTACACTTTCTAATGGACTCGTGTGTTCCCAAAATTAATAAAAACAAATATATTCTTCTTCTTTTGTTCTGCATCTTTTTTTTTCCTATCCGTCCCTATTTGATTATTTAAACTATCAGATGTATGTAGTGTTGATGACATTTTGGGGTGATGGTGGGGTGGTCCGGAGCCGACAATCAAGAAAAAACTCTTGAAGACACATCCTTGGTGCAAAAAAAGGTGATTTTATTCAAGCATGGGGACAGGACCCATGGGCAGGAAGAGCTGCATGGGGTTGTGACAGGTAACTCATTATATACCCTCAGGCTGGGAGGGGATCAGGGATAGGTTAAGTCTCTAAGGAATTTTGGAAGCAAGGTTTCTAGGACTTTGAGGGACTGGCTGTTGCTAAGGAAATGCCACTAACTGCCGTTTAATAAAACCTCAGTCATGAGACCCTTCAGATGTATACCAGGGGCCATAAGCTTGGAGTCTGATTGCCAGCATCTATCTAGGGGCAGTTGAGATCAAGGAAGTAGACTTACAGGATCCTAGAGGTTGGGATAATGTTAAGCTAAGGTTCTCTTTTGCCCCCAGCAAAGTGTCATCATCGAGGCAGCTGAGCTCCTAGCAGGAGGTCACTCTGCCAGTTTCAAGGAATGTTAGTGGGCTGTAGGCAGTAAGGGAATTTAATTTTTCATCTGCCTTAGTTTCCCACATCACCGTGGCCAGCACTTACACCCCTTTCCTTTGTTCTTGAGTAGCCGGGAGTGTCCTGGGAACATCACCCATATCCCACCTGGGGGCGGGGGTGTGCCAGCCTGTACTTTGCCCTCAGCTTGCCCCACATTCCCCCATCAGTGTGAAGGGAATTCAAAATCAGCATGTAATATTTGTTTCTCAAGCCCAATACAATGTACAAGTCAACTGAAACAGTCAAAACCTAGCAGACCAGAGATATGGCCAAGGTCATGAAAGACTCCACGATTTGACTGACGAACTAACTCCATACTGGTAGAGTAAGCAGTCAGTTAGGTTCTAACAGGATGTCTGGAGGCCAGCAGCAAGGAAGTCAGAGGCCGGTCCTGGTCACACTCCGAAACAAAGCCACGAGAAGCCAGATGGCACCAGACAGGCCAGAAACCCTCACCAAATAAGGGAGAAAAGGCCCCCCAAGCCCTACCCCCCACCAAAAAGATCCTACATATTCCATCCCCTAGTTAACAACTGTCAGTAAAAGCTAGACACCCAGCCCCTGACGGTGGCTCTCCCCTGAGCTCACTCGCTCTCAACCTCTAGTGTGCTCCCACTTTAATGAACTTCCTATTTGCACCCCTCAACCGTTGTGTCTGGTCTGTCCTTGAATGCTTTCTTGTGACAAGACCGAGAGCCTTCGGGGACGTCCTGGGGATGGGCTCCCCAGTCTACCCGGGACCACTTTCAGCCCAACCATGCCAACTGCAGCCCCAACAGGAAGACAGGGACTTAACCTTGCACAGACTCGACCTTGCAAATGGACACCACTCTACTATTCCAGCCCCGGGAAGACACGTTCTTCCTGTCCACCCCCCCACCCCAGCCCAGCCAATGAGAAGCCACCATGCTTCAACTTCCGGTGTGCTCCAACAAACCATTGGTTTGGCACTGCCTTCCCAGCTCACCCCTTTACTGCTTAAAAGAGCACATTTCTCCTTTGTTCCCTGGACTTGCCTATGGTTTTGCCAGATTGCAATTCTCTTTTATTCCCAAATAAACCCATCTTTCGCTGGTAAAAATAATAGGCAGTTTTTGTTTTTAAGGTTAATAGGCTAATTCAATACTGAGACAATAAATATCTTCATTGATGTAAAAGGTCTTTGCAGAATCATTGTTCAACACTTACTTTATGTGTCACTAGAAAATAAGCTCTCTGAAGACAAAAGTTTAGTTTCTTATTCTCACTGCTTAGAACTGTGTCTGGCACATAGTAGCGAAAAGATGAGTTTCAATAAAAGTAAAGCCATAACTCATACAGATATAAGAACCACCGTACGTTAAAGGCTTTACTTAACTCATAATACAGGAATCCAGCATATTTTATCAGTTTAAAAGATAATCCAAAGAGTAGGTATATTTATAGCTCAGGAATACTGAAATAAATGTGAAAATGTGACCCCAGCTTTTGGCACAGCAGGGAAGGGAAGTCATCTGAACCTCTACTGTCCAAGACAGAGTTTGTATGTCTATAGACAAGAATTATTTTCCATTGCTCCCAGGTATTCGCAATTACTTCCGAATTGTCGAGTGAATCAGAATTAGATAACCCAGAGGGGATTCTTTGAGAGAATGCGGTTTTCCGTTGACTCAAGACATTTTCCCCTGTTGTACTTATTGAATGTTTGTTGATTAAAACAACCACCCGCAGTATCTGCCCCTTCCTCACTTGTGCTGTCTCTGTCTCTCTCAACATGAATAAAAAACTTAAAAAAAAAAAAACAATTACCACGATGAAATATAAATAATACCTCCAGTGCCAAAGAAAGTTTGCTTTATGGTAATTGGAGGCAAAATTTCACTGGCTTGTAATTCTACTATTCTTCCTTTCATTATCTTGTCTTTTTGTTGCATAAAATTACGTTAACATACTCACGTCCTATTTCACTTTTAGCTTTTAATATGTAACTTTCTGGAGATTATATTTTTTTCTTTCTTTTAAGAGGCATCGTGCTATCTTCTTATGCTAACAGAAAGAACACCTATTATGAAATATTTTAATCTCAGGATCTGTCGACTAACATTAAACCATCACTGGCTGGTTCTACAATCAAAGCACAGCTGTTCTCTTTCTTGTTTGAACCTTTTAATCTGTTTTCCATGCCTCTTTATTAGTCTTTCATATTTTCCACCTCTTAAACTCTGTCATACTGCTTCCAGAATATTCACTTAGATTTAGTCTAGTTTTTCTCTCTTTATTCGTATATTTCTGTTTACCCTTAGAGTGTTGAGCATGATTTTTAAAAGAACACTTCTTAACTTTCATGTAGTCAAAATTGTCAACCTCTGTCTTCACCGTTGAGTTATATTTTGTCTTCACTCTGGAACGAAATTCACTTCAAGGTCAGTTCCGTACACTTCCATGTAGATGGTCACGTTAAAAAAAAAAAAAATCTACCGCGGGTGGTGTTTACACAGCCTTCAGCAGTGGGATTTCAAAATGAAGACTCCGCACTCTCCCCTTGAAAACACCAGGCTCCCTTGTTGAAAATTCAGGTCCTGACTTTCCAAAAGTGAGAGCACGATAGCAAAGAAGGCCGTGGAGAGGCCAGGAAAGAGAATGGGAGCCCTGGGAAACTGGGGGAGATGGACCACCTACATAATTTACAGGACCCAATGACAAAGGAAAATGGGGACCCCTGGCTCAAAGAGCGGGAGAAACGTGCTGCTAAAATTACTAAAATATACCCGCATGGGGGTGGGCTAGAGGCTCACTCCCACCAAGACTCCCACCCAGCGTCCCCTGGTAATGCCAGCTGCGAGACTACAACCTTTCCCCCCAGATCTCCTAGGGAGCTTACTGCTGGAGGGAGGGGGTCAGGAAGGGGAGTGGGAAGGGCAAATTGGCACAAACCCTTCTCTGGGAGGGAAGGGCCAGGAGAGCCCAGGCTTCAACGAAAGCCCCAGCCTCAACACGCTCCGTGCCCCCGTGAGCATCACGAAACATATGTAAAGGGAAAACTCTTAAGAATTTCAAGACGGCATCTGCAGAGCATAAACCCCAAGACAGAGCCCTTCTAAGTGTGGGTTTGGGGGTGACGGTGCGCTGTGTGACTGCATAGGTTCAGGCCCATAAATCCGGCCCTCTTGGGAATCACATACCATATTCAGAACCTTGAGAGAAATAATGGCTGAGTCCCTCTGGGGGTGAAGTATCACCTGTGGTTCTAGAGGCTTCCAGCTGGAGCTAAACTGTGATTGTGACTTGGGCCTTCTCAATCAGACCTTTCTAAGTAACTGAATAGAAACTGGAAGACAGTTCTGAAGCTGACGATGAGGCAGTAAGGAATGGGCGATAGAAACGGTTCCTTAAGAAGCCTGAAGTATCTATCCTCTTTCCGCCGTCTTGGAACCCGTGGAGGCCTGCTAGGAACTGGACTCCTGAAACGACAAACACGTCTGGAAGGCTGTGATCCAAAGCCATTTTTGCTGGCTGTAGGCGAGGTCTCCGGAACCAGAGGGAGCACACAGCTCTTCTTAAAATTGAAGGTGTTTATGCTCGAGATGAAACTGAATTCTATCTAGGCAAGAGATGTGCTTATGTGTACAAAGCAAAGAACAACACAGTGACTCCCTGTGGCAAACCGAATAAAACCAGAGTAATCTGGGGAGAAGTGACTCATGCTCATGGAAACAGTGGCATGGTTCGTGCCAAATTCCAAAGCAACCTTCCTGCTAAAGCCATTGGCCACAAAATCCGTGTGATGCTGTACCCCTCAAGGATTTAAACTAACTGAAAAGTAAATAAATAAAGGTGGAGATTTGTTGTCTTGTATTTTTGTTTAAAAAAAAAAAGAAGGCTGAAGTATTGATAACTTGCCTTTGTAAAAATCCACTTACAAATGTGACCTCTCCCCAGGAGAACCACAAAGTTACCTTGTGTTCCACTCAAAACGAAACGTGGGGGAAATGCTACCTCTCCAGTAGCAGGCGCCTTCTATGTTCCAGACTTTTTTTTTTTTTTTTTTTGCTTTTTAACTTTGGAGCAATTCAAATCATACGAACGAATATAACATGTAACCATGAAGCTGAAAGGAGAGAAGTCTGGTTTTGAATAAGTACGCAGCAGGTGGCCATGGGCTCAGATGTGAGCGAAGATCCCAGCAAGGTAGGATCCCCTTGGGCTCTGTAGCTCCAAGGCCAAGAGCCTGGAGGAAAGACGGAAACACCTGCGCGAACTGAGAGGCGGCTTCATATACTTCTGCGTAGGAGACAGTCTTTCAACGACGCTCTCGGGGCATCCCTGGAAGGTGGGAGAAAGAAGAGACGGTCGATGAGAGGGACAAGAAAGAAGAACGAAAGGGTGTCAGGTAAGAAATGAGGACATGGAAAAGTTTGGAAACAGCTTGGCAGGAGTCTTTGTCGGGAAGAACCAGGCCTCGCTGGCAGAAACGGGTCCAGACATAACTAGAAAGCGATCCGGGCCTCGCTTTCTGCTCCAAGGTCACAACATACGTACAGACTCTCTCCCAAACACCAACTCAGTGTCGGGACCAGAGATTGGAGATTTCGTGTAGGCAGGACGTCCCGCTGCAGGGGAGGAGGGCACGGAGCCTCCTGTGAGTCCTGCGCTCGCCCCTTCCCTGCAACCCCGGTAGTGGAGGTTCTGCAAGTAGCGCTTGTGGCTCCTCCCTCTGCCCCGCCCTCTGCCCCCGACCCTCCCTCCGCTCTCGCCCCCCACCCCGGCATGCCCCGCCCACTTCCCCTCGCTCCGCCCCGCCCCCCTCCCTCTGCCTTCGCTCCGCCCCCGCCTCGCGAGTCCCTCCCTCTACCCCGCCCAGCCCCCCTCCCTCCGCTCTCGCCCCGCCCCCGTCCCAGCCTGCCCTACTCTCTGCCCTAGCCGGGTCCCCACCCCATCCTTCCCCTCCCTCTGCCCCGCCCCTCCCCTCTAGCGAGCCCAGGCTCTGCCCCACGCCCCTGCCCCCTCCTGGGTGGCGGAGGTGCAGGGCGACCTAGTTTCGGGTCCACGAGCGCGCAGGTTATGGCGCGAGGGCTCCGAGCTTTGAACCCCCCGCCAGAACTCCACGCGGGCTCCCGAGAAAGGGCTGCGGACCCTGGGTTTTCTGAGTGTGTACAAAGGCGCGGACGTGGGAGGGATTCCCTGTGGTCGCAGGTCTGAGAAGGAAATGTGGGGTGGACCCCGAGTGGAAGGCGGTAGAAGAGCCGGCGGAGAAGAGAGTGTAGACACCCGAAAAGACGTACTAATTAGTGAGAGTCTAGGCCGCTGTCGCAGCAGGTAGCAGAGTGGCGCAGCGGAAGCGTGCTGGGCCCATAACCCAGAGGTCGATGGATCGAAACCATCCTCTGCTAGTGTGCTTTTCTTCAATCCGCACACTGCTCTCTCCAGCTCCAAGATCCGCACGAACACCAAGGCTGCTCGTGACAGTGACACTACTACCTTACCTTTCTTGACCTCTTTTGGATCTTGTTGGAAATTGGCCATTATCAAAAGCGTGTCTTTATTAACATTTTTGACGCTCACCCCATACTGGGAAGGGACGCGTCATCCCGTTTATGGTCCCCGCGTCTTGGCCCCTGCCGAGGTGCGACCACGTGTCGTGCACGCACGAAGACCTGCGGTGACGCCGCGCACGCGCTCGCATCTGCCTGGTCCGTCCCTCCCGTACACAGGACGGAGCTCAGGACCCAAGGTGGAGGTAAAAACAGCAGGGCGAGGACGCAAGCGGACTCCCGAGCGTCGCTGGGGAGGGGGCGGTGCACTGCCCGGGGTTCACTTCCCTGCCGGGTGGGACGAGTGGGCGCAAGAATGGCAGAACTGGCAAAGGGAGGTCGGACAGGTGTGGGGGAGACCTGGAGGGGTGGAGGGAAGGAACGTGACGGAAGGCGAGGAACGACTTGGACACTGCGGCGCGTCCCGGACAGAAGCCCGTCTTAGAAGAGACGGTCGCGTGTTTGCCCGCTGCTCCACCCTCACAGCCCAGGAACCCCGACGCCGAAGGAAAACACTGCTGGAAGCAACGGGAATTGAACCTCTGCCCTGTGCCGCAACCTTCGTTCTTTACCCAACGTTTGGCTCTCCTAAGTTTCCTCCCATTTTCGGAAGTCGCTGGTGGAACCCGCGCTTCCTCCTCGCGGTGAGCCGTGGGGACACCTGCGCGTCCACGCCCAGGCCGGCTCCGGGGGCTCTGCCTGCAGTCCTCTCCTGCAGGAATATTCCTTCTCACCAGACGGATCCCCCCTGTTCCCAAGCGACTTGGCTCCC
Source organism: Acinonyx jubatus (assembly GCF_027475565.1). Lineage (NCBI taxonomy): Eukaryota > Metazoa > Chordata > Mammalia > Carnivora > Felidae > Acinonyx > Acinonyx jubatus. The sequence continues at coordinate 146,721,424 of NC_069385.1, read as the reverse complement.
ACGCCCCCTGCAGTAAATACACCCAATACTTGTGTCGCGAAGAAATGCAGCGCTCAATGCCGTCGAGCTCAGCGGCGGCGCTGAGGCCCGGACTGTGTGAGCGGCGCAGCTGGGGGACGCCAGTGATCTCTGGAGTCACGGGCATCACTCGCACTTCTTGGATCCCTTAGTCATTATATGCAGTGAATTAGGACCTCTGTCGTGAAGCCTGGGTAGCTCAGTCGGTAGAGCATCAGACTTTTAATCTGAGGGTCCAGGGTTCAAGTCCCTGTTCAGGCGGCCCGTTGCTGTTTTATTTCCGTTAGGCCTACAACCTCTCTGGAGCGGGGTCTCCTCCACAACAGCCGAAACAGACCAAGGCATATCCTTGCAAGAGTTTACGTTTTTGGTCTTTCATTAATCACATTTGTCTGTTTTCACGTTCCTTTGACACGACTCATTAATCTTGGAGCGAAGCCTGTCAGGAAGGGAAGAGAGTCTTTGCGGTCTGTCTCCGAGGTGACACAGTTTGGGCCAACTCTTCCTACACGGAAAGTTTGTGGCATCTTAAAAGTGCCTGGCTGAAAAGCCATATGCGAACACATTTTGAAATGGTCTTAGCTGCTTTTTCGTCTTTACATTAAAAAGTTTCGGTTCTTATCCAGGGATTTGGATTATGGTTAAAGGCCCTGATCATGCGCTTTTAAGTGCATGGTGTGTGTGCGTTAAACCACGGCCCTGGGAACCCAAGGTACTGAGAATTTACTGGTTTTCTAATTTTTTATGTTTTTAGCCTGACGACATGTAGTATAAATACTGCACTTAAGTTCATTGTGTTGGGTCTCTCCTTTTTTCGTTGTCATATTATCCATTTGAGATCATCAGGTTCATGCCATGTTGCATCTCTACCCTATCCTTGTTTATTTTATTATTTTTGTAGGTACAGGGACGATATCGTTCTGAAAGTCAAAACCATGCAGAGATACTCGGAGAAATGTCACTCGCCTCAGTGGTTCTTTGGCTTTCCTTCCCTCTCTCTGCTCACTCCCACCTTCTCTCTGTGGGCAATCAGTCCCCACTCGGCTTATCCTTCCTGTACCTTTTCCTGAACAAACAAGCGGATACACAATTTTAAAATTTCCTCTTCTTTCCTAAAGACGCTATACCACAGATGTGGATTGGCACTTCATCTTTTCACTCACCAAAAGACCCTAGAGATCACTCTATGTCAGTTCATCGAGATCTTCCCTGGTCTTACATTGTTACAGCCGCAGACGTACCCCGTTGTGTGAAAGTAATGCTTTATTTAACCACGTTCTTCTGTTTGGGCATTTCGGTTGTTCGCAGTTACAAATAATATGCGCACGTGTGTTTTCATTCTGTTGAAGGTAAGTTTTCAGGGGAGGTCATTAGGTTTGGGATTGTTGGGAGAAATGATGAATGCCTATGTGATCTTGTTAGATATGCCCCAATTCCCCTCCATAACGGTTATATCAATTTCTATTCCCACCAGCAATAAGTAAGACTGCCTGTTCCCCATAGCTTTGACATACCTTTGAATTTTTGTAAATCTAACAGCAGAAAAATGGCATCTTGGTTTGGCGTGAATTTGCATTTCTTTATCTGTTAGAGTTCAGATATACTTTTATATGTATAAGGGACTTTAACATTTTTTTTTAACACTTGTTTATTTTTGAGAGAGAGAGAGACAGAGCGCAAGTAGGGGAGGGCAGAGAGAGAGGGAGACACAGAATCTGAAGCAGGCTCCGGGCTCCCAGCTGTCAGCACAGAGCCCGACATGGGAAACCACAAACCATGAGATCATGACCTGAGCCACCCAGGAGCCCCTAGGGACTTTTTTTATACCTTAAAAAATTGTCTATTAACATCTTTTTACTATTTTACTATAAAGTTTTGGCTTTTGTTTCAATTGTTAATTGTCAATTGTTCATTGTGTATCTCTCTATCTTAGACGTGTTAACACAAGAAAACACTACATAACAGAATGGGGGGGGGGGTTCATTTAAAGTAGTGATAACAGGAAGATAGCGATCCTTGCAATGAACTGAATGTTTGTACCCCCCCCCCCAAATTCATATGTTGAAATTCTAAACCCCAGTGTGATATATTGGGATGTGGGGTGTTTGGGAGGTAATTGGGTCAGGAGGGTGAATGACATTAGTGACTTACAAAAGGAAGCCCTGAGTGCTCTCTAGCCCTCTTTGCCCTGTGAGGATACAAGAAAACAACCCGGAGGAGGGCTCTCACCAGACCCCAGCCACACTGGCACCGCCAGTCTTGGACCTCCAACCTCTGGAACTGTGAAAAATGGATTTTTGTTGTTTATGAGCCCCTCAGCTCACGGTACTCTGTGAAACTCCTTGTCAATAAGAATGGAAACAAATACAATAAACGGTCAGTTGAAAAAACCAGAATAATATCAACAAAAGTAACAGACGAAAACACAAGGAAGAAAATGAGAAAAATAAAGTGCAGAAAACAGTGTGGTAGAAAATAGAATAAAATCAAAATCCTGAATTTCTGGAAAAAAAATAACTTAAGGCAAACTAATGGCTAATTTAATCATGAGAAAAAGGAGAAAACAGACCTAAGAAACACTGAAGGGAAATCAACATCGAAAACAAAGAGATGTTGTCAACATTATAAAAATATTTTGCAAACCCCTTTGAGATATATTTGAAAACCTAGACGAAACAGATGAGTCCTACAGAAATGCGGTTTACCAAAATCAAGACTACATCAGCAGAAAACTTAGACTATGTGCCATAAAACAGAGAACGTTATCAAGGTACTACTCCACAAAAAACCACTAGGCCCAAATGGTCTTGAGAAGAATTCTGTCAAATCTACAAACATCAGATAGTCTGAGTGCTACATAAATTATTCCAGAACATAGAACATGAAGGAATACCTTCTAATTCTTTTTATGAAGCAATTATAGCATTAATGTCTGAACCTAACAGTAAAAAAATGTACATGTGATGATCATACATGAATATCAATCTGAAAATACTGACATTAGCAAACAGAGTCCAACACCATTCTGACAGAGTGAGATTTAGTCCAGGAATTCAAGATTGTCTCATTTTTACGAAGTCCATTAAAGGATAAGGATAGGTCACATTAATAGATGTAAAGGGAAAAGCCATATGATATCTTCTGATACTGATGAAGGAGCATATGGCAAGGTGACACCCTCCAACCTCCCCCCCCACGCCCCCACCTCTGCCCAGACGGGTGGGCTCTTTGTGACATTCCTCAGGCTCCTCTGGTTGCCCAAGAACCAAAGAAAGGGGAAAACAAATGGTTGACTGATAGAGATCACAGTCGTGCAGGACTTGAGTCTCCATCAGGTTTTAAGTGTTTTCATGATTTACAAGAAAAAAAGGCAATCTCCAGACACCTCTAGACTTAGTTTCCTGGAGCCCCAACATGCCCCTCCCCTCCACAGTGGTGTGGGGAACAAGGACAGAAGGAAATGGCAGAACTAAATTTCCTTAGAACCTGCAGCTCATTGACAAATTCTTGAGGCAGGCAGAGTATAACATTCCTCCGGGAAGCCCTACGGTCTTAATGTTCATACTTCGCTAGAGGGAAAACCACCTTAGCTTGACAATAGCCAGGCCTCTGGTATCTTCTGAGTCCTCTTTAGCATATGAAAGTCATTTTGGAAACTTCCCTTTTACCTTGAAGTCCCCCAACTCCCAAGTGTGCAATCAGTCCCTCCTCCCAACCCCAGAGCCGCTCTTCCTGCCCACGGGTCCTGTCCCCATGCCTTAATAAAACCTCCTTTTTGCACAAAGACGTCTCAAGGATTCTTTCAAGGCCATCGGCTCTGGACCCCCCACCAGTCCAAAACCACATCGATACGGATACTGAAAAATTATTAGGTAAAATTCAACACCCCTTCCTGACTTAAAAGTTCAAGAAAATAGAAATTAATGAATACTTTCTCTGAACACACACACACACACACACACACACACCCATCTTGAAACCAGCAGTTTAAGCAGCTTATTTCACAGGAGACCACTACGGGCATTCCCACTAAGAATACAGCTGGTCACTACTCCCACTGCTACTCAATATTGTCCGCTGGCAGTATTGGGAATGCAGTTTAGATGAGAAATATCAGAGACATAAAATTTGGAAGAGGAGTAAAATGATCCCTCTTTGCGGAGGACCCGAGTACGCTTAGAAGACCCCAACATTCAACGATAAACATCAACCTACAAAAAAACTGTGGCACTCACAAATGAATGGACAAATAGATCAGTGCGGTCAAATACAAAGTCCAGAAATAAACCAAATCACATGAGGACATTTAGTCTATGATAAAGAGGGCATTTCAAACCAGAGGCGGAAAGATAGACTTGTTGATCAATGGTTCAGGAACGACATTCCTGGAATTGAAGAGAGTCGGGGCCTTGCTCTCTGGACAAGGCTTTAGCTTCAGGGAATGTTGGGGCTGGTTTGATCTTCTATGCAGACCGCTCGAACTGCCTCCACCATCAGCAATAAGGCTGTGTCACTTCTCATCAGTTGTGTGTGTTCGCCGGAGCTACATTTTTCACTTTTCCTTCGCATTCACAACTTGGCCGACTGTTTGGCACAAAAGGCCTAGCTTTCGGCCTGCCGTGGCTCTCAACATACCTTTCTCGCTGAGCTTAATCACATCCAGCTTTCGATTTAAAGTGAGGTGCCCCGCTCCTCCTCCCCTTGAACACTTAGAGGCCGTTGTAGGGCTATCGATCGGCCTGATTTCAATATGGGTGTGTCTTGGGGAAAAGAAAGGCCCGAGAAGAGGGAAGGGGAGAGATGGGGAAAGGCCAGTCAATGGAGCTGCCAGAATATACACAATTATCGACTAATTTCGCTCTCGTCTTTGGGCACGGTTCGTGGCCCCCCAAAATAGTTACAATGGGAGCCTCAACGCTCATGGATCACAGATCACCACAACAAATATAATAATAATGAAAAAGGTTGAAATATTGTGAGAATTACCAAAGTGTGACACAAGGACACGAAGTGAGCAAATGCCTTTGGAGAAATGGTGCCAGCGAATTTGCAGGACGCAGGGTTGCCACAAACCTACAGTTTATAAAAACAACAGTCATAAAAGCCATAAAGCAAAGCTCAAGAGAACAAAGTATGCCTATGTAACGTGTGAGTATGTTCCTAGGAGACAAAGTGTTGATTTGTCAGGTTACATAAATGTGTAACTATTGGAGGTAATGAGAACTGTTTTCCCAAAGTTGTAAAGACGCACGCCCATCTTAGTCCCTTGTGGCTACTGTGACAATTTCCACAGACTGGGGGCTTCTAAACAACAGCAATTTACTCCTCAGTTTTAGAGCCTGGGAAGTCCAAGATCAAGGTGCTAGCAGCTTCAATTATCTGATGAGAGAGAGCTTCCTCGAAGGAGCTCTTTGGGGTCTCCTGAAAAGGGCATTAATCCAATCCAGTAGGGACTAACTCAGGAATTAGTCACCTCTCAAAGGATCCACTTCTAAATACCATCACATTGGAGGGCAAGATTTCAACCTATGAATTTGGGGATAACCAAACATTCAACCCATAACGTCTGCCCCGTCATAATTCAACCTGAGTCCGAAGGCCTGAGAATCAGGGAGCCGGAAGAAGATCCATGTTCCAGCTTTGAGCAATTAGGCAGAGGGCCGAAGTCTTTCTCTGCCCTTTTGTCCTATTTAGGCTCTCAGCTGCTTGGATGGTGCTCACTCACCCATATTGGGGAAGGCAAATGGCTTTACCGAACCCCCTAATTCAAGTGCTAATTTCATCCAGAAGCACCCTCACAGACACACCTAGAAACAATGTTTAGCCAGATATCTGATCTGGGCAAGTTCACACATGAGGGTCACCACCACAGGCTCTTTGGGCAAAGTATAAAGGGCACTGTGTCTTCAAATCTTCTCCAACGGTTGTCACTTCTGTACATTTAATTTTTATCCTATCAAGTGGAAATAAGTTTGTTGAAGTAATGGCTTGCATTTTGGTATCACAGTGAGGTTGAATATCTCTACACATGTTTGGATTTATACACTTGAATTTTCTCCCCAATTCCGGTTTACTTATGTATTTATTTGACTGCCTGTTTTTCTATTGAGTTGACGTGCTTGACTTACTAACGTAAGGGAGGTCTTGGTGCATTTTTTTCTTTTTCTCTTTAGTTTCTTGCAATTCCATTATTTGAATTGCAGTTAACCTTTCTCCGCACAACTTGTGTTTTCATTTTAAGCTATAAATTCGGTTACAAGAAGCTATTAATTTCATATGCACAAACCGGTCAAAGTTGTCTTGACCCTGTAGCATTTCTGTGTCGTATTTAACCAGTGTTTCCAATCTTTGCTGCTCGAATATACATTCTCATGATGGGGGTGGATCACTCACTCACTTGTGGGTGGATCCCCATCCTCTGAATTACTCTCTACATCAGCAGGGCTCAACTCCCCAGACTGTGTTTCCCAGGCCAACCTCCCACCTGTCTACAGCTTAGTTGCGCTGGTGGGAGATTGGAGGCCAAAAAAAGATGGCAGAACCAGGTCATGTCTACCCCTCTTTCTACCGCGGGCTCCGTAACCTAGAGTAGCTGCACGTTCTCTTTGCCTTCAGTTCACAGAGAACAGAGCTGGTGTGATGAGATCTTGGGTCTGGAGAATTCCAATTCCCCTCTCTTTCCAAAAGTAGGATGGTGCTTTGCCTTTCTTTTTTTGGAAGGGCTTGAGGGCACCCTCATGCGTACAGAGCATTAGCTTTTTGAATGTAAGTTAAATTTTAGTCAAATGCTGAGACTGGATGGTGAGGAGCAGAAGGGGAGGCCTCGCATGTCTGTGCTCAGATTTATCCATGACCTGGGCTCGTTCGTGCTTTCTAACACGAAGATGCTGGACCACGTAAGCTGCAGTCCTCAACTTACTTCATCAGGTGACTTCTGGTTGGGTTGAAATCAGTGTTGGGCACTGGATGGAGATTAGAGGAGACAAGCCAGAGTGAAAGTATTACTCGCCACTGCTTGGTCTCAGCTGTATCTCCTCAGGGCATCAAATGCCTTCGAGGGCAAATCTGCGGGGGTTTCAAGTTCTCCCAGAGAGCCAGGCCTTTTAGCCTGTGTGGCTTCCTACATTGATAGTCTCTGTCCCATTGACCACATCAGCTCTTCCATCATTAACGGAATTTTACTATATTACTATATTTGCTATACAATTTACTATATTACATTTCTATACAAATTATTAAATTCTATTAAATTTACTATATTAAATTTCTCCACATTATTCCCCAGGCTAGCACATACAGGTTCCTGGCTGATTCACATACTCTCTACTGAGAGCTTTAAATTTTGGTGGTGGCATTTATATCCTTGATCTTTCTAGTGTTCTTTATCCAATGTCATATTTCCCTCCATGAGAAAACTATATTTTTTTCCTCGCTCCATTTACTAAGTAGCCTGAACTGTCCTCTGCCCTGAATGCCACCCCTCTCAATACACCAAATACTGATCTCCTGAGCTCTCTGTCCTGTTTAACCAATTTGAGGTTCTATGCCAGTGTCTGTGATGTGACAATATATTCATTCCTGGAGTGTCTGATGAGTTCTGCAAGCTTTACAGGCGATCCTCTCCGTATTTGTAGTAAAAGTGGCCTTGCTATTATGGGCCCGATACACTTACATACAATTTTACAAAAAGCTCTTGGAAATCTTTTCAAGCTCTTGAAAAAATTGTTGGGATTAATATTAGAATAATGTGGAATTCATAGATCGCTTTAAGGAGAAATGCTATCCTTGAGATACTAAGTCCCCCTATCCACAAAATTATATACTTCTCCATTTGTTTAGGTCTTTAATGTCTCTTTGGAAACGAGGCTATGTTGACATTTTGCTGTTTGTAATATTTTTGGAAAGTTTGTATGTTTGTGTTATCACCATCATTATGTCATTTAACAGCTTTGTCCTCCTCTTTTTACAATTTCCTTCCATTTTTACTGGAGCAACAGTATCAGATGACTGTATACTCTCCCTTCCCTTTCCCCACAACCAAACTTCATCAGTGCCTTTCCAGCTCTTAGTGTATACTCTGGCACAGTCAACGGAGTTTATGCATAAACGCTTTATCTTTCATTCTTAATTGCAGCGGGTTAAACAGCACCCCCTGGAAATCTGTGTCTGTCCAGAACCTCAGAGCGCGACCTTACTTAGAAATAGGTCTTTGCAGATGTCATTAGTTAAATTAAGATCGGGTCCTACTGGGCTGGGCTGGGCTGGGCCCTACATCCAGTGGCTGGTGTCCCTATAAGAGAGGACCCACAGAGACACAGAGAGAGGCAAGTTCCAAGATTGGAACTTGGCAGCCAGAGGCCAAGGAGCAGGCAGGATGGCGCGGAGTCACAGGAGGCTGGGAAGAAGCCGGGAAAGAGTCTTCTCCAGAGCCCTCCTGGCGCTGGCATCTTGATCTCCCTCTGCTGGTCTCCAAAACTGAGAGGAACGCGTTTCTGTTGCCTTAAACCAAACCTGTTTGTAGAGGTTTGTTCCGAGGTCGTAGGACTCCTATTGCTTTTCTCTCCGGTCAGGACACACGTTCATTTCAGTCATACTCATCCGGGAAGTGTGTCTTCGATTCTTTGCTCCCTGGAATTGCTACAAAGACCACCTGGGAAGCCCCCTCTGGCTCTAGGCTGGAATTTCACTGAGGAATATTCCTAACGGTGGGATTTCCACCGCTAAAAGGCAAATAACCCACTCGATGCCAGCGCTGCAGAATCTGAGATTAGATTTTAAGAGTAAGCTCTTCTCCGTACTCCGTGTACAAATTCACGCACCACACAGACGATTCTCACCGTGGCCAACCGAAGCAGAGGAAGTGCGTCTAGCTCGGGGGTCCTGCTGTTAAGGAACATTTCTGTGCCAGAGTGATAACACTGTGCACGGCAACGTCTGATCTCCTGCGGGCTGTCGTGTTTGCATTTTCCAGGTCACACTGGGAAATCTGTTCTCTTGGATTTTATAACAAATCTTTCCTGTGAAGATGGGCGCCTCTCTCAGGAATCCCGTGCGCAGGAAAGGGCAGGACCCAGCGTGTGAATTCCTCTATAGGAGAACTTTCCAGGTACTAACGCGTCCTCCTCGTTAGTATAGTGGTGAGTATCCCCGCCTGTCACGCGGGAGACCGGGGTTCGATTCCCCGACGGGGAGACAGCAGGTGCCGCTTTTGGCCTCGCCCTTTTGAGAGCAGCAAACTTCCGGGGTGGGCTGGGCTCCCGGGGGGCTTCCTGCTTGGATTCCACCTCTCGTTTTAAGGCAATTTCCGTGTGGGGGCTGATCGTTGCACCGGGCCGCTTTCCCTGGATGCGAAGTGCGCCCCGGAAATGCTCCCGGATGTTGAGCTGAGAACTTTGAGCTGCAGACGTCGCAGGCGCCAGTGAGGTGTGTGTCCAGGCACGCGGGGCGGGGGCGCGTCGGGGGTAGGGGGTGGGGGGTGTTTGGGCGGAAAGGGACGGGCACCTGCCGGGACAGGTGAGGCGACGGAGGGGCCTCCCCGGAGCATCCAGGGCGTAGGGCCCGCGCTCGGGGACGAGGAGCAGGTGGAGTCGAAGGGGCAGGTGAAGGCGCCTGCGAACCGGTGGCGCACGGGCTCAAGCCCAGGTTTGCCCTTGGCGGGACTCGAACTCCCGGCTCCCTGCAGCAGCCGGAACCTGGGCCGCGGCAGGCAAGGATTGGGGTGCCTGGGGCCAGCCCCTTACCTGCCCCGGAATTATGTGTCCGTTGGTCTCAGCGCTGGGCGATAAACACCTGATCAAAATCGCTTTCAGACCGGATAGATTAGAAAAAAGAAAAAGGGAAAGTCTACACGAAGTAGCAATTCCCAGCTGCTCCGAACTGAAACGGCGGGAAGGGACGAGCTTCGATGGAGCTGGCGAGAAAACGAAACAACCCAAAATATTGTTAAGACAGAGGAGCGCAAAACACAAGCTCCTTGAATCACCTAGAGATGTGCCTGAATTTAGGCCGCATCCCTCCACAGCGGGTGCTGTCTTAGGGTACTTGCCCCTCATGCCCCTCCCTGCACCTGTACATTTAGGATAACACATTCTACCCCATGACTCTTGAGGAGATTAGTAAATGAGTAATTAATGGGAAACGGGTTAGCAATCTATAAGACAGTAATACTTGAGATTATCTTCCCTATGGGGCAAAATGTATTTGAATTTTTGCTATGGACAGACATCAGGTGCATTATGATCAACTATCTACAAGCCAGCCTCTACCATACAAAACTCTGGAAAAGCTTAATAAATAGAAATTCAGTTAAAGGTGCACACTCGGAACCAAACAATTTCCAAAAGTCCGGCAGACCATGTCCAACACTTCACTGAAAGGACACCCAGTAATTTTCTGTTGCCTATTTCCAAGACTTTGACGGTTTTTCCCGACACATGTGACTCTTCACACTCTAGGGGCTTTGGGACTACCCGCCTATTTTGTCAAATGCAGATTCTCCTCCAGTAGACATAGTGTACGTCCGGGGGTTCTGGATTTTCTAACAAGGTCTCTGGCGATGGAGACTTTGGTCTTACATGAACCACCCTTGGCAAAGCTCTCAATGTACATAGAAGTTTGCTGTACATTAGAATCACCTGGGAGCTTCTAAAATCCCTGATGGGGGGGGGGGGTGGGACCCAGTACCGATGAAATTAGAATGTCTGGAGGTGGGAACCAGCCCTCAGTAGGTGTTGGAAATTCCTGGGTGATCTCAACAGGCCTTGAAGTTAGGGAACCACTGCTCATTTCTCTGTTCATTGGTTATTCTGGTTATGTTACTAACATAGTCACATTTTTATTGTATTTCATATAAAATGTAAACTATTTGTATGGCATTAAAAAAAAAGCCCACTAGTGATGTAGCATAGATTCTGTTGTTACCACCCTTCATGTAACAACGACAGCAACCTGGTGTTTCTCCTCCAAATCACGTAGTCACTACAGTGCGCAGTGGGGACGGCGTGTTTTAATTCCATCCCACTTTGCCTTTAGAGACTGGAGGTGACACGTGGGGGGAGACAGAGAAGGAAGCAGAGAAGAGACCAGAGAGAAAAGGAGAGGAGGCAGCGGCGAGGTGGAGAAAAGGAAGGAGGGGTGAGCGAGCAGGAAACACCTACCAAAAGTGGGGATGAGGGAAACGGTCTTTTCCAGCTGGAGAAGCCTCCGAGGTGGGCTCACCGCCCTTCTTCCGGCTCCGAAAGACCTGGGAAATCCCAGTTACAAAGTGCAGGAAAAACTCGACAGGGGGCAGCAGACTCCCTGGCAGGTGCCCTGTCTTATCAGCTCGACTCCAGCTCCTCCCGATCTCCTCCTGGGCTTCCTCCTTGGTCACCGCAGCCAGGGGACACAGCTGTCCCCGAGTTCCTGCGGGAACCTGGTGTCCTGCTCTGCCTGGCCTGTAGGAATACGTGATCTCCCAGGGCCCCTCTGCTCTACCCTACTGCCCGCTTCCGGCAGTCAGTGGCGGACTCCAGCGAAAACACCCCCAAATGGAGCCTGCTCTTCGAACTCAACTTTTCTGGTTCATTTCCCGTGTATGTGCACATAAATCAGCTTTCAGCAAATGCACAGTGTGGAGGTTAAATGATCTGCTCAGTGATGACGGGCTGTGGCACCCGTCCAAGACTCTAGGAAATTGGTCCACACTCTGGGGAGAGCCCGAGTGTCCCGGAAGCTGTGGGTTCCTTCCGCTCATCTGGGAGATCTCAGCCTTTCTCCGACTGAATTAAGATTCAAGAGCAGGCCAGGAACTCAACCTGGAGAACAGCAGACTTTGGATCTTTTAATGAGGAGTTGTTTGACATCTTTACGTCAGGCACACCTAGATGGGGAGGCTCCCTGTCGCCCTGTCAGGTGTCCAGCCGAAGGAAGGGAAGCCGGCACCACTCTCCAGACACGCGTTCTCCTGCGGGGGTATCACGCGGTGGAAACGAGGGACACAGTGATGAAGCAAATGCACTCTTGCTTTGCACACACGGTATCCACCAGGTGAAAACCTTGACTTTTTAATCAAAACGCCATCTAAGGACTTACCAAAGCCTATGGCACCCTACACAGAACAAATGGAAAGAACCTCCTTTCCAGAGCTTCTACAGATGATTTAAACCCCAGGAGAAGGGGAGTAGCTTTCCCGTTCTAAAGATTTTGAAAGTAATCTCCATACCGACATGGGGCTCAAGCGCACAACCGGGAGACCGAGAGTTGCACTCCCTACCAACCGAGCCGGCCGGGCACCCTGGGAGGGGCAGCTTTTCAACGAAAGCACAAAGCGGATGGCGAACACGATTTCAGGATGTGTCTGGATTCCAGTTCTTCACCTCCGTGTTGCAGAGCGGGGCAGTAGCCGTGCACTGGCGTCTGCTGAACAAGCTGGGGGACGCCCAGGGATCAAAGCGACCACAATGGTACCCGGGCAGGATCTAATCAAACTGCACCCCGCCTTCTAGACAGTCACCCCCACGTTGTGCAAGGGAATTTTAAAAGGGCACATCTCATAGCAATTCACTCAAAAGCTTTTTGTTGTCTTTCTTCCTATCGCCCACAATCCTACATTCCCTTGCAAAATCTAGGAGTGGCTTAGTTCGCTCTTAGAAGGAATAATTAAATGAGGCTAGATTGGGCCTTCACATGGGCAAAGACAACGAGTTCATGTGGACCACGTGCAGGTTCCTCTTCCACATGTGGCTGGGGGAAAAAAAAAGTCCAACTACCGCCTGAACAGGGACTTGAACCCTGGACCCTCAGATTAAAAGTCTGATGCTCTACCGACTGAGCTACCCAGGCCCTGGAAGGGCATGGCTAACTTGTCTTATAAATAACTAAATTCCGTGCAGCATTCGAACTACCAAGAAGACAAGTGACCTAAGGTTCCAGGAACTACCAGGGCCCCCCAAAGTGTGGCTCCGCGACCCGGGTCATCTCATCCTTAAGCAGACCGCGTAACCGCCACCCTGGACACTCTTTAAAGAGCCGGTTAGCGCGCACAGCTACAGGGAGAGTGAAGGTTCTTCCTGGACCCAATTATTGCCGAAGGGGACTCGCGGTTTGGGGCAGAAGGACCCTCGGACACACTATTTCCTCCTCAGGTGCTTGCAGAGCGGACGCGCAGGCTCCCTCCCCTGCCGGTGGGGGAAACCGGGACGAGGCTTTTGTAGGAACTGGAACGACTGAAGGGCATCCTCAAGAGAACGCAGGGAAGGAAGATGGAGAGGAGGAGGGTTTGACCTGACACAACCCAGGGGGATTAAGCCTGGCTGTCCCCTGCGGGACTGTCCCCGTAGTTTCGGAAATGGAGGATCTGTGTTCTTTAGGGCCGGGGGGGGGGGGGTGCAGGGCCGCCTCCAGCTTTGTCCCTCACGTTGCATCGCGAGCCCCAACTCATCCCAAGACAGGAGTGAGCGGCGGGTGAGGAAACAGTGCTCGTGGTTCGTGATTTAGCGGCTCGCGAGCACCTGCGGAGAGGCCGGGGGGGGGGGGGGGGGACAAATTCCCACCCACCCAAAGGAGGCGGCAGCGCCAGCCCCGGACTACTCACCTACTTCGAGTCAATACTTCCGTTATCATTAATTTAAGGCATAATGTTTGGGCTTTTCAATTCATGAAGACAAATGCCACTTTGACCAAATATGAGGAAAATCATGCGTCAAGTTCATGCAGTACCCACGATGCCAACTCCTACGAAGCCGTGTGTTCGTGCTATTTTGGCACAGAAATGACACCGAATTTCAGGCATTAAAACTAACGCGACAAACCTATGCCTGGGGGAATAACATTTAATCATTGCGACTTGACCGAAAAAACAATCCAGCCGCCGCTTACTCTTAGGAGGACACTTCCAGGTGGGCCGGGGCAGGGGGCGCTAAGCCCTGCTCTCCGGGTCTCGCGGCACCTGTTACCTTCTGAACTTAACCGTGGGGGGAGGGGCGTGAGCCCCGCGGGAAGCCGGGGGGGGGGCGGGGAGGGCTCTGCGGCCCGCGCTTTCCTCACCCCCACCCGGCGGGGCGGAGGCGTCCCCCGGGTCCCCCCGTGTGTCCCCGGGTCCCGGCTCCGGCCCCGCGCGCCTCAGCCCCCGGCTTCCGGCAAACTCGCCTTTCGCCTCCGGCATCGCGCAGGCGCAGTGGGCTGGCGCTCGCCGCGCGGAGTCCCGTTCCCTCTGGTGCGTTTACAAGCCGGTTAGCGGCCCGCCCTTCGCGGGTGTCAGGATGGCCGAGTGGTCTAAGGCGCCAGACTCAAGCTTCGCTTCCCGCGATCGGGGCTTCTGGTCTCCGCATGGAGGCGTGGGTTCGAATCCCACTTCTGACACGCTCCCGTTTTAGTTTCAAAGTCTGCAACTTTACGTAACCGCCGTTTTAGGCAGCAAGAGCGGATCTTCCCCTTTCTCCCTATTGCTGCCCGCACTTCACCCTTTTTAAGTCGGTGGGCTTGCATGTCTTTCTCCTCTGCCGGTGCTTCCTTCGTTCCTCCTTTCTGTTTCTTTCTTTCTCCTTCTGTGTGGAATCTCAGTAATACATCAGTATTCAAATGTAGGTCTTACAACATGGATGAGGCGAGGGTTCTAAGTTCCTGCCTCCAGTATTTGAACTGCTCTGTGAGGGGCAGGGGCAGGGGCACCCTCCACCCCTCCACCCTTCTCCTGCGTGTCCCTCCTCCCCACTGCCCTCGCCTCAGCCTCTTTTTCTTCTCCGACCTTCCTCTTTCCTCCCCTGCACGCCTTCTCCCCATCACTTCTCCCTGATGGTCAGGGCGTGGGCTGTGGCGTGAAGCGTCTGGATGTGATGTATTCTGTGGCATCAGATCAGCGAGACATGAGAGGCAAAAGGCTTAGAACAGTGATTCTCAACCAGGGGTGACTGGCACCCGGTGCCACCCTCCGTGGACCCCCGGTAATGTCCGCAGATACATCTGATGCTGTATGTGTGTATATTTAAATACATACATATAGAGATATAGTAAGGTTCATTTAAAAGGCAGTACAGAGGGGCGCCTGGGTGGCTCAGTTGGTCAGGCGGCCGACTTCAGCTCAGGTCATGAACTCACACAGTTTGTGAGTTCGAGCCCCACGTCGGGCTCTGTGCTGACAGCTCCGAGCCTGGAGCCCGCTTCAGATCCTGTGTCTCCCTCTCTCTCTGCTCCTCCCCTGCTCACACTCTGTGTCCCTCTGTCTCTCGGTGGTAAATGAACATTTAAATTTTTTTTTAAATAAAAAACAGTATACAAATGATCAAAATATGATAGTCATTTTTAATTGATTTATTTGTAGGAAGAGAATATACAATTGTGGGATGAAAATACGTGCAAAAGAGCAAAATTTGATTTTTTTCCTGCAAAATTATCAAGTTATTTGTACCAAGTTAACCGAAGTTCTTTCTGAATCGCCAAAATATTCTGTTGCCTCTTTGTACTCCTGGTATATTTTTAAGTAATTTGAAGACAATCTACATATTTTTAAGTTCCCAATAGTCACTGTTATTATTGCTGTGGATTTACATGTTATCTGTTAAAAAAAAAACAACAACTATGCCTCATTTTTACTCAATTCTGACTTGTATTCATGTTTTGTCTCCCATGACAATTCCTCTTGACTTGATTTTCACAAATGTAGGGCCTAACTTCAGAATAGTAAAAACCAGGAAGATGTCTTTTGTGCCTAACTCCTTCAGGTTTTCTAGAATGGCCTCCAACTGACAGAAAGATTTGCTCTTCCACTTTAAAAAGGAAGAATGATAGAAATAATTAGGTTTGCTTTGTCATTTTTCAGACTTGGACTCAGAAGTATTGTGAGAATTCTCTTATTTACCGAACTTAGGATTTAAAAAAAAAAGACTAACACTGAAAAGAGAACAGTCTTCCTGGGTTAACTGTGTATGAGGGTGTATTTTTATTTCATAAAAATAAAGTAAAATACATAAATATAAATACATATCAATGATCTTTTATTTCTCAGCTTATAGAAAACGTAGTCATGTTCAAACATAAAGATAGGTATAAAAATTGTGTATAAAGTGATTATCAGTCAGTCGGGGACAATTATAGTACATACACTTCACGATTAAAACAGAGGTCCTCAGTGTTTATGATAAGTTGCTACTCACAGGGGAATATTTAACTCCATGTCAGAAATTAGTTGTTATACGATAAGGAAGGATCCCACTTACCTACCATCCGTTCTGCTCGTGCTGATTAACCCATACGTTAGCTGGAGTTGGAGTCTCACTACTATTCCAAAGAAAAATCGACTACACTCTTAAATGAGGATTCATACAAAAATGTTAAAGGTAAAGCCAAGGATGTTTCTGATGCTGATCTGACCTACCTAGTCTGTAATCCCCTCAAAACGATAAAGACACTGGGGTCAAGCCTCAAGACCCCTTTACACATTCAAAAATTAATTTTATTCCATTGTACCAAAAAAAGATATAAAAATGTTTATAAAAACAATGTATATAAAAGTGTGTGTGTGTTATATGAAATGTGTATAAAAATGTATATAAAAGCAATTTTCATATGGGGAGCCTGGCTGGCTCAGTCAGAAGAGCATGTAAGTCTTGATCTTGGGGTCATGAGTTCAAGCCCCATGCTGGGTGTAGAGATTACTTTAAAAAATAAAATCTTTAAAAAAAAAAACAAAAAACAATTTTCATGTGGATCAAAGCTTTCTCTTGTCAAAAAGTCACAATTTTAGCAGAAGCAAAAAATGTTGTTTGACTCTTATTTCCCACCTGGTAAAATCTGTATTACTTATTTAGTGATGTACACTCAATTACCCAGAATTGTTACTAAAGAGCTCTGTAGGATATTAATGCTTACTCAGATTCTCCATTGCCCGTATCATCCTTTTTTTCCCAGGTAAGACAGAAAGAATAAATGAAACTGTCAAACATAAGGGTGCCAAACTTTCAGAAATTCTTACACTTCCTTAGCTTGAAGTATTATTTTTGGCCTCACTAACAGTGAGAAAAACTCCCCCTGGGAGCCCTTTGACTTTCTGTCTATGAATCAATGACTGAATATCAGGAGCCTGAGAACGCTTTCTCCAGTCCTGGTCTCTGCCTTACTACATCCGCACGTCGTGAGACACACACGTAGAACCCAGTCTCACGTTCAACAGGTACCAGCGATATTTCTACAACATCCTCGGTGAGTTTAAAATCCCACTCTGAAATCAAGAAATGGTCAGACTGGAAAAAAGAGAAGATCCAATCATTTGCTGTTTATGAAATAGGCATTTTACAGGAAAGACACCGAGAAGCTTGGAGAGCATGTCAATGACCTGTGAGGAAATGTATCCATTGATTTGTTTCACCAAGTCCCATCTACAGCAAATGTTCTCATTTTATTGTTTTTTGAACCCCCGATCTTGTAAGTTTACTGATAATGTATTTATTTATGTAGTAAGATAGGATCTACCTTGAATATTTCCTTCCCTCACACACATTCACACCGCTGCACCATCCGACCCAAGCCAGTTTCTAAGCCTGCTTCTTGACAGTTGGACCTTCATTTAATTACCTCGTTATAATTTTATATGAAATGTACTATTATATAGCCAAACACAAATATGATATACCGGAAGGGAAGTCAGGACCGTCAGCAGTGACCGTATTTCTTTCACTTATTACTATGTATTTGAAATGTAACCTACAGACCAGCACATCTGGATGGTATATGGTAGATGCCTTTCAAATGGATGCGAATAAGGATGTTTGCCTCAGGAACTAAAATGGCACCTTCTTAGAAGCATTTTTTAAAAAGGTAAAATATGGTAGATACACCCTATGAGATATTGCTTAGCATTTAAATGATGTATAAAGAAAGTAATGATGGTTATGGAAAAAAGTCAGGGGTGCCTGGGTAGCTCAGTTGGTTAAGTGTCTGACTTCAGCTCAGGTCGTGATCTCACAGTTTGTGAGTTCAAGACCCGCATCAGGCTCTATGCTGACAGCCTGGAGCCTGCTTCAGATTTTGTGTCTCCCTCTCTCTCTGCCCCTACCCCGCTCACATTCTGTCTCCCTCCCAAAAATAAATAAACATTTTTTTTAATCCCAATTTATAAAAAAAGAAAAAGTCCGAAGTGGAATGATATGTATACCAAGTATGATTTTGTCATATGGAAAAGATATGCACAAAATATTACATATTCGGTAAGAAAACATGTAATGTTCTAATGTAATAGCAATGTAAACAGTTAATACATTAAAATGGTTTCCTATGAAGAAAAATGATATAGGGAATAGAATATGCAGATAAAAAGAAATCAATCAATTGATTAAGAGGGTCCTTAAACAGCCCCATGCATAGATCAAATAATCTAAAAATCTAAGAAAAGTACTATGAAATGGTGAAAGTAATTGGTGATCTCTGTCGTGTGTTTTGTTTTTTTTTTTAATGAAAATTTTACTTCCACCCATGAAGGATTAACCACAAGGAGAGTTGTCCTCTGGCTATACAAAACTTAGAAAACCAGGGAAAAAAATCTATTACATAACCATTAGAGAAAAGATGTCAGGAAGCAGGAAGTGTAGGACTGAGATCCTTGAGGGAAGGCAAAGAGAAAAGGTGAGTCTGTGACTGTGCTGGTCAGGAGACTTTTAAAGAAGAAAAAGACAGTGGTATTTAGCATACTAAGTATCAAGACTTAGTAGAAAACTCATTTAATTAAGGGCATGCATTTTGGTGCAGGGATTAACAGATAAAACATGCAATGGCATGGAGAATTCAGAAATCATCCATGTGTAGATTTAATATTAGAAAAGTGGCATTGCAGCTATAGTAAGAACATGGTAATTTACTGAGAAATCTATGCAGGAATGAATAGGGGTCAGAGGCTGTGAAACTACCACCTCATTTCATTGCCTGGCCTGCTGGACATGCGATGTATATCATGGTATGAGGAGTGTGTAATCGGCACTATTCTGTAGGAGGTTAATTATTACCCTAGCTGACGGCAGTGAAACGTGCATCGTGGCCAAATTGTGCAAGTTGAAGAGCAGAAAACCCACCATGTCACAAGAGGTCGTTCAAGAAAATGCTTTATTGGAAGATAAATGACCCCATGCTCAACAAGCAAAGGTAGAGGTCAACCAGTTCTCCCTTTTCAGTGCACGGAAGCATGCCAGATGCAGGCTTTGCTGGGAATTCAGTGGGTCTGTGGTCCTGTTTCCCTAATGGCAAACACAAGACCCCCCCCCCCCGGGGGCCTTCAGTAAGGGGAGGGCTGGCCACGCGATGCCTTGCAACCTGGACTTAAGATGTGAGGTGTTTACGATACAATTGTACACCCCCTGCTATGGAATATTACATAGCTTATATAAAGAACACAACAACACTGCATATGTGAAATGATATTACACACGACAGACGGGCGCAGAGATCCATATGATTATATACAAATATATAAATCTTATATAATACAGATATATTGTATAATATATGTTTATATAACATACACATGCATGTATAACTTCTGGAAGGATACTCGAAACTAAGCGCCAGTGGAGAGAATGAAGGAAGTAGTGTTCGAGGATGGAGAGCAGGTGTATTTTTCGGCTCTATCTCCATTTCCACAGTTAACGGAGGGGGGGCGGGAAATTGCTACTGATCTCACCCACCATTCATTTAAAAGCAAACTGAATTTTGGTTAAGTTTCCGGAGCTGGAACTTGGGTGCTTCCAAGGAGCGCTTTGGGGGCGCCGTGGGGGAAGGGGGAGTGCAGACCCGGGCTGCGCGTCAGCAGCTGCAAACCCCCCGCGACTTCAATGTTCTGGAAGGAGCAGCGTGGAACCCCCGCCCGCGACCCTCCAGCCAAGACCGGGAAAACAGCACGTTGGAAGACGTTTCTCATGACAGAGGAATAGCAGCATTTATGCAAATGTTGAACCTTCGCTACAAGCGTTCATTCTCTTTCGCTCTGTTTGGTCACTGAGCCCCTGTAGACACGAGTGGGATTGCTCATGAAGAAACTGCAGGGACCCAACACCACAAAGCTGAAACCAAGTGGCAAAACACTTCCGACTCTGGCGGGACTCGAACCCGCAACCTTTGAATTCCTCCACCGCCCGCGCTAGAAGTCCAATGCGCTATCCATTGCGCCACAGAGCCTGCAGGGAGGCGCGCTGGGCCCGAGCCCTAAGGTCGTCTACTGTGCATTTGGTCAGCAATACAGTATTTTTCTGGACATTTACTCCGTTCCAGTCACCGCGAAAAGTGCAAGAAACACAAAAACAAGACAGTGCGAGGGACACACAGTACCCGACGCGGGTGTTTCTGATCCTTCTAGCGACCATTCTCATCTGTCTCTACGAGATGAGGAACAGTTTGATCAAAGCTCAAAACCCCAGGCCATTTGCAACTCTGTGGACGGAACTGGACGGTATTATGCTAAGCGAAGTTAGTCAGAGAAGGACATATATCATGACTTCACTCATCTGAGGACTTGAAGACACAGAGCAGGTGAACACAAGGGAAGGGAAGCAAAAATAATTTAAAAACAGGGAGGGGGACAAAACATAAGAGACTCCTAAATATGGAGAACAGATGGTTACTGGAGGGATTGTGGGTGGGGGGGGGGTGGGCTAAATGGGTAAAGGGCATCAAGGAGGGCACTTGCTGGGATGAGCACTGGGTGTTACACATAGAGGATGAACCACTGAACTCTACCCCTGAAATCATTGTTGCACTATATGCTAACCGACTTGGATGTAAAGGAAAAAGTAAATAAATAAATAATCAAATAAATAAATACATAAACACACAGATGTCATTTCAGCCGCATGACGCACGGATGTGCTCCCGGCCGCTGGCTCCGCGAATACAGAACTGGGGGGGCTCCCGGCACGTGGCCTGGGCAGCCGGGGCTAACCCGTCCCCACCCACCTCTCTCCTCCTCGCCGCCCTCACCCCGTCCCCTCCGGCCCCGGTCGGGGAGGCGCTCCCTGGCACCTGTGCTGTTGACCAGGACGGTGGCTTCCGCGCGCGGCCTGGTCCCGGGACTCGCGGAGCAAAGCACCGCACCGCCACGCAGGCCCGCGGAGCTTTGAGCGCATCCAGGCAGCTTGGGAAATACTGCAGGTTCCCAACGCGGCAATTTTCTTTGCTGCCTCTCTCCGGTGCGACCGGGCGGTCCAGCCGCCCCCGCTCCTTCGGCGACCCTCGGTCCAGTGGGTTCGTCGAAGGGGCGGGTTACAGGTGCGGCCAGTCCGGGATCTGCGGGCGCGAACGCGCGCGCTGCGGTGATCTGCGCATCGGGAGGGGGCTGTCGGAAGAAGAGGGGACACCTCAGCTGTTCCCACTGGGCCACGACGTGATGCGCGGCGACCCGGACAGCGGGGGTCCAGCCCCGACCTGCAGGCGGAGCCCGCACACGTGGAGGTCAGGGGCCCCAGGGCCCTGCACGCGCGCGCACGCGGGGGTGGTCAGTCCCCAGCTCCACCCCCACGTCCGGGCCGCACCCGGAAAGCACAAAACGAGCTCCGAGGCTTGCAGGGCAAAACCCGACCTCCCAACCCAGCGTCTGCGAAAGTGCAAACCGGACAGGACGAGAGTGTTGGACGCGAGCGGGAGGCTAAGCCGGGTGGAAAGTTCTCAGCGCCAGAGGAGATGGGTCGTCCTATTTCCTGAGGGTCATTCCTGCGTGTCTGCTTACAAGATGAAATTCTTTTCTGACCGTGGAGTATCCGAGATGGGCACGAAGCACACGTCAGTTGGGAAGATGGGATCCGGGAATCCGGAGATCTAACTAAGCACGCCTTAGGCTACTTTAATTAGATACTTAAACCCACACGCTGTGCTTCGCAGAGAATGCTAAAGTTTTCAAATGAAAGGAAGTCTTTCCGGGTGGACAGCGGTAGAAATAGATTTGTCGTTAGTTTGTGTCTGCCATCAACAGAATGCTCAGTTGCAAGGGCTCCTTCGCAGAAAATAAGATGCGTAGACTGCAGAGCAGTTAAATATTCCCAGCTGCTCGTGTGGCACATATCTGCAGCAAGCCCCCAAATTAGTGGTCTGTGGAATGAAATAGTCTTCCGGACCTTATCTTAATCCCTCTTGCCTCAGCAGTCTTAACACCCCATCTGAGAACGCGTTTTCAAGTAAATAATTTCATGCAGAGACGGTGCCTAAACATGATTTTCATTATACGTTAAAAAGTCCTCTAGGCCGCTTACCCATCGTGGGCTACGCGATGCACCCACGTTCTCCAAATACTTTGTGGGCCTTTCCCGTATATGTCACGTGAAATCCCAACAGCAAGGTGCGAGGAAAGACCCTGTGATGTTTGGCACAGCTGTGACGGTCTCCCCCTGTGTCTTCCGACCTGTGCTGTCCATCCTGGGCGAACTAGGGTCTCCTGGAAACCCATCTGTCTCAGACCACAGATTGTGAGTGAGAGCAGAGTTTGCTCCGGTCGGAGAATTCCCTCTCCTACGATTGCTGAGCCTGTGAATGGGGAGGGAGGCACTGGGCGGGGGCCAGGACGAAACCCCGTCATCCCTGTTCACAGGGAAGGATATTCTTTTTTTTTTTCCCCCCGGTGGCTCAGAAACTTGGTGTGCTGCTTCTAGACGGCTGTGATGACGGACTGAATGACAACGGGCATCTTTGAGATACACAGACTTTACAGCCACCCCTGCTCATGTCCCCGTTATCCACGATGGGTGATCCACCCTCCCGGACCTGAGCTCTGGAAAGGCTGATGCCGTTGGTCGCGCGCATGGTCATCCTCAGCCGTTTCCGACAGCAGACGTTCGGGCTACCTTCCCTGACCCCTGATCCCCACACCCTCAGTAAACATCTTGGGTGCTGGATCGCTCGCCCCGGCTCACCCCTCCACAGCCAGTCAGCAGAATTGCACGCCGTCTAGCCGCCCTCATAGCTAGTGGAATGTTAACTCCTAATGCGAGCGTGTGGTAGGTGGGCGGCTGGCCACCGGGCCAAGGTGTGCTGGCAGTGAGTGTGACAGAGGCCTGGTGTGGGGGGCATGGGCACACACCGAGTTTTGCAACCATTTCCTGGCTGAGGCCAGGCGTCTTCCTCACAGATTAAAGACTGCGCCCCTAGTAAATCCAGAACCAATCGAGGCTGGTGAGTCGGAGCTTGCCCATGGTGCACTCTCCCGCCGCTGACCTGCGAGGACACGTGGGGTCACGCAATCCTGGGAACAGAAGGGCCTTTGCGGGGGCGCGAGCAAGTAACAGATGGCATCCGATTTTCAGATTCCAAGGCAAAGATGTCCTCCAGCCCTTGTCTGGGACACTCGTGTGGCGATCGACGCCCAGGGCTCCTGCCTCTGCGCTGCCTTTGTGTTCTCACAGGGTCGTGTTCTCCCTGCGAGCGCAGCACCCGGGACACGCGTTTCGGCTGATTTAAGCTTGATAACGCTTGAATCGGTCATCCGTTTTGCAGGACACTGTCCCACGGAACGAGCCCCACCTGAAGAAGAACGTTTTGTGCGCAAAAGCAGAATATTGAATATCGAATTCTTTCCGGCCTCATCCGAAGAGCGAAACATCACCAAGCCACTACGATGACATCTGGGGAGTTCCTGCAAAAAGCGTTTGTGATGTGATATTCGACGAAATTCGTGACATAGAAAACTGTGAGACAGAGAAAAGCGGCACCCGTCATGGGGAGGTGACCAGGAGTCACCGGTCGGGCCTGGGCGCTCTCCTGCTGCGCACAGACAGCTTGGCCGAACACAGGTGCCAGATGGGGGGCCACTCAGTGACCTTGACGGAGCAAGATGAAAATAAGATCACTCTGTAGTCGTGTCTGAGCGCACGCATACACAAAAGAAAAACAGAAACAAAAATATTGTGAAGCCACAAAAATGACCCCAAGTCGCCCCAACTTGTCCAATATGAGTAACCACAGCTTCTTCAGTAATCATAGTTTCCGCTTTGCTCTACTCTCCCTTCGGGACGGGATGTTTCAAGCTATCCAGTCACAGAATCGCTCCCTGCTTCCGGACAGCATCCAATCCAGAAAAGCCCTCCTCTTGAAATCCTCCCCCAAATCACCTCACGCAAGACTCAACCCTGTAGGAACTTGAACTTTCTAATAGGCTCTTCCTAGTGAGATGCACCCACTGCTCCCCATGGTGCGTGGTCTGTGGTTCTTACCACAGGAGTCATAACCCAACTTTTCAACTGCTTACGTATTCCTGCTGGGTTTTGTCTGCATTTAAGTTCTGGGGAACTTCAACTATTCACTTTTTTTTTTTTTTTTTTTTGCATTCAAAGTACTGGGGGAGGGGGCCAAGCTCTCTCTCTCTCTTAAGCTCACCCCATCTCATATCTCAAGAGTGCACTTTTCACTTTAATAAACTTTTCCCCTTGTGTTACAGAGAAAGAAAGAAAGAAAAGAAAGAAGAAAGAAAGAAAGAAAGAAAGAAAGAAAGAAAGAAAGAAAGAAAGAAAAAGAAATAAAGGGAAGGACTGGGGTTGGGGGTGAGGGAAAGAAGTCATACCCAAGTCCTGCTGGTTTCTGGGAGGTAAGCTTGTGGGTTGTTTTCTCCACCCCCCTCACCCCATGTGAGACAGCCATCACAGATTTTCTTTTTTTTCTTATTTATTTATTTTTAATACGAAATTTATTTTCAAATTGGTTTCCATACATCACAGATTTTCCAATCAAGGAAGAGAAACATCTATTTTTCTGGGCACCGAAAGAGGAACTCTAAGTATAGACTCGAGGACTTTGGTGTTGAATGTTCCCCAGCAGTTTTCAGTTCAATCATCTGTCTTTTCCAATGCGGGTCACTATTTCTGAGTTTGTTCTTGACTAATTGAATTCCTGGGGGCCTCTCTACCTCTCTGACCTGCTGATTTAATTAGACCTTAAGAATTATTTTGCGTGCATACTTTGGTGAAGGACTCTTTGGGGGTTATTATATTAATAACAAAAAATTGAGACTTTATTTTTTTTAAGTTTTTTTTAAATGTTTTTATTTATTTTTGAGACAGAGAGAGACAGAGCATGAGCAGGGGAGGGGCAGAGAGAGAGGGAGACACGGAATCTGAAAGCAGGCTCCAGGCTCTGAGCTGTCAGCACAGAGCCCGACGCGGGGCTCGAACTCACAGAGTGTGAGATCATGACCTGAGCTGAAATCGGACGCTTAACCGACCGAGCCACCCAGGCGCCCCTAAAAAATTGAGACTTTAAAAAATGTTTTAGGAAAGTTCAAGACAACGGTCTGCCGCCCCCGCCCCCCAATATTCTTATGGGGAGACGCAGAAAATAAAGATGGAAAATATGTCTCACAGTCTTTTAAAGCAAATAGCTGGGAATTTTCCCAAGATTGCCAGTGATGCGTGCTTACTTACCATGACCATATGCCTTCTGGTTATTAGCGACAGCACAGTTTATCTTTTCTGGATATAAATAGAAGGAAAATATTTTATCTTTGATTAGATCTAGCCCTCTCCATTCCCAGTGGCATCTGAATTGAACTCTATTTAAAGAACACGTTGTTACTTCTGATTAAATACAGTGTATTAAATCCAAGCTCAGCTTTCTCAAGACGCATCAAATCCTTCAGCTGTCGCCTCTTACCCATTGGTCATAAAATGGGGACCGATCTACCTGGCACCCACACTCAAGCATTTTGTTCTGAATCGTCCCTGTGGAGCATCTGGAAATCCTGCGGAAGGAAGCAGTGCGTTGCAAAAGTGAACAGGAGAGCAGGAAACTGTCGTGTTGGTTACATTTTGCACTGGCAAAAACCAAACCACACCAGCTAATCCATTTCTTCAGAAAGCAGCCAGGATCTCAGGGGAAATGAAACTCCTGGACCGTCTATACCTATAGGTTTCTTCTAATCCGCGTGGAAAGTGACAGCGCATTGGTATTTGCCAAGCACCTTCCCGAAAGCCGCGAGATGAGTATGTTAGGTGTCAGCCTCGGAGCTTGGGGACCCCGAGTGAGGGGACCCAGGGCGGTTTTCAGCGTCGCGTCTCTCTCCCTCTGCACCTTGCCCAGCTTCCTAAACACGCTTTTGTCTACACGGGCATCCTACCTGTAAACCTACCACGTTTCCTCCTAGAATTCGAAGAAGCACGGCTCGTGCCTGTAGTCGTGGCCGAGTGGTTAAGGCGATGGACTAGAAATCCATTGGGGTCTCCCCGCGCAGGTTCGAATCCTGCCGACTACGAGTGAGCTTTTGCCCCGCGATTCGCGGAGAGGCCGCCCTCACCGTTCTCCCCAGTCTGATCCCACCTGCAGGGGGTGCGCGTTCGTGGCGCGGACGCGTCTCGGGCCTGGCGAAAACCCACCGCCTCCGCCCTCCCCAAGTGCCGCCCAGAAAAAACCGGAGTCGGTACGCTCGTTGCCGCAGAAAGTTCGCGCCAACAGGCCTGTGGCCGGCGACGTGCAAAAGCCAAGGGTACTTTCGAATTTTCTCTCCCCCGAACTCTGCTCCAGGTAAGCTATTTCCCAAAGAGACCACTGGGTGAAGGATATTTAGTCTGCCACAAGAGGCTATTTTTATGATACTTTAAAAATTTTATTGAAGAGTAAAATGGACTTTTTGAAAGCATATGCACATGTTTGTGTAATCAGCTACCGTAATCAGGATCCAGGCGGTTTTATCAATCCAGAAACTGCCTTGTGTTCCCCTTTCTAGACACCTCCCAGCCCCGCAGGCAACAGCCCGTACCCACGTACGTTTTCTGTCCCTGTAGTTTGGCCTTTCTGAGAATGTGATAGAAATTGAACATGATTTTTATACGGGTGGAAATGCAAAATGGCAGTTTCTTATAAAATAAAACAGGAAAATGCTGTATGATTCGTCCACTGCACTCTCATTCCCGGAGAGATGGAAACTTGTGTTTGCACAAAAGCCTATAGATGAAGGACCACAGGGGTCTTCTTTGCAACAGCCGAAAACTGAACACCACCAAAGTGTCCTTCAGCAGGTGTGTGACGACACAAAGTGTGTCGATCGGAACTCTAGGCAGGAAAGAGTGGAGGGCACTAGTGACGAATCAACAGTTTGGAAGCGGTTCAGGGGGGCACTAGGCTCAGTGAAGAAGTAATCCTGATGGGTCGCCCAGTGCATGATTCCAACTACGTGACTCTACCGAGTGACAAAATTGTAGAGATTAGAACAGAGTAGCGGTTGCCAGAGGTTTCCGGATGGTGGGAACAGGGTGTGAGCATGATTGGAAGGGGCGGGTGGAGATGATCCCAGCGATGTTCTGTGGTGTATCTGGTGCAGGAATGCGCACAGTATGTGCGCACAGTATTTTGAGATTGGCTGCTTTCACCAGAGACAGGATTACATACAAACACTGAGCCAATATTAATCTCCTGCTTTTAATATGGTACTTTGATTATGTCACAAGTAACCCATCAGGGAAATGGGTGAAGGAACCATGGGGTACATGGAACCTCTCTGTACTATATTTGCAACTTGCTATGTATCTGTAACCATTAAAAACAGAAGCTTTTTTAAGTTAAAAACATGAACAGGGACTGTATTTTGTCAAACACTTTCTACACGTGTATTTTGATGACTGTATAATTATTCTTTTACTTATTAATATTATCGATGCAAAAGATTTACTTTTCTAGATTGCGTTTTGAATGTTAAATCAGATTGCATTTCTGAAATAAATCACACAATACAAAATTGAAACTCTGTGAGGTAATACGTACATATCAACCACGTACATATCAAATTATTCTGCCTTGTGCCTTAAACTTACACAGCGTTAGGTGTCAGTTAGATCTCAACGAGGCTGAAAAAAGTTGAAAATACAATGGCCATGTGACCCAGCAACTGTACTTCTGTGTATGCACCCAAAAGAATCGAAAGCATAGTCTCGAACAGATATTTGTACACTCATTGTTCACAACAGTCAAAAGGTAGAAACAGCTCAAGTGTCCATCAGTGGGCGAGTGCTTAAACAAAATGGGGTCTATGCATGTGATGGGGTATTATGCAGCCTGAGAAAGGAATGACATTCTGATGCATTCGTCAACACGGGTGGAGCTTGGAGACACCGTGCTGAGTGAAATGTGCCACAAAAGGACAAATGCTGATTCCACTTCCATGAGATACCTAGAGTGAACGCATATAGACAGAAAGTGATGCGGTGGTTTCCAGGGGGATATAGGGAAGTATTGACTAGTGGGTACAGAATTTCAGCTTGAGAAGGTGCATAAAGTTCAGGAGAGACGTGGGAAGGGCTGCAGGACAAGGTGAACGTGCGTGATGCTACTGAACTGTGCACTGAGAAATGGTAAAACGGTCAGTTTTTATGTTGTGTGTATTTTATCACAAGAAAAATATCAAAAAAAGAAAAAAAAACGATTACCACTTTTGTTGGCTTTGTTGAGTGTCCCCATTTTGTACTTACTTTCTATTGCATTGTCTGCTCTTTGCTTCATTATTTCCTTCCCTGAAGCTTCTTTGGAAAGAAATTAGTGGTTGATTCCCAGTTTCATGTGCTGAACGCTTAAATCATTACCTTTAAGTGTTTATTTTATTTATACATATGTACACAAGGGGGTCCCTCTATATACCCTTCTAGCTGCACAGTATGTGTTCAGATATGCACTATTTTTATCATTTATTTCAAAATAGTTCCTAATTTCATTTGGGATCTATCCTTTGAACCATAGGTTATTTAGAAGCACATTTCGTATTTTGTAAACAAATATAATTTTTCATTTTCAGGTTTTGATTTCTGGTATAATTTTCTTGCCGTGTTATGGTTTTGGAGCCTTGCTTTGTGGCCTGGTAAAATGTCAAATTTGAGATCATTTCGTCTGTGTCTGAAAATGTTTGAGTCCTGGAGTTGATGTGTGCCCTGTTCTCTCTATATTGTATGTTATATGAATAACAGTATTATGAATTATGGTTACTTTTTCTGTTTACGTTTTCTATTAGCTTTTCAGAGAGGTGTATTGTGTGAAAATACCCCACTATGATTGTGGCTGTATCGGTGTCTCTTTTTACTTCCGTCACTACCTGGAATTTTTTCTCCATTTCTCAATCTTCCAGAAGCAAGACCTCTGGATAAAGCATGGCTAATGAAATAGCTATGACTTGGAAATACAAGGCATTACCTCCAAGTGCAACAAGGAAAGCCTAGGGGGAAAAAAAATGTGTTCCTACAAGCTTCAGCATATCTATTGAGACTTAGAAGACACTTTATTAGAGACACTTTTACATGTTTCCTTTGCCAAAAGAAATGAGGAAAATGTAATTCAGATATAACTGTTCTCATGGGAAACTCAAGATAAAGGTTGAGCAGAAGCTGCGGGAGAGATTCTGATCTTCCTCTGCTTAGAAAGGAACCTGGTCCTCTCCCCAGGGCCTGACCCAGATTTGTGTAACTCTGGTCTCCTACATCAGCTTGGTCAGGAAGCCACATCCCATAACCGCCCTGAGACGAGGGAGACAATCAGAGCCAGTTTGACGAGCTTTTTAGCTCCAGGCCTGGGTGCACCTTGGGCTCCTAATTTGCAGTTTCGAGGTTAATGAATCATGCAGCCTGAACTTGAAGAGGCTGTTTCTCTAGGAGCTTTATGTTTGATTTTACTGGAGTGATTTCATTTCTTAAGAGTTACCGTTGGGCTCTATGAGATGCAGGAAAAACCTAGACGCGGGGGGTGGGGGGGTCTTAGTTTTGGGCACAGACTGGGCTAATTTTGTGAACTCGCTGGGTGGTCTGTGGTCTGCACTCGCGGGGTGCTGGTGTCCAGGTTCCTCTGTGTGTGACGGGCTGATACTTCCATTCCTTATGCCATGGGGTGCTTCACCCACAAAGGTTCTGGAAGTCTCCCTGGTAATTTCACAGTCCATTACAAAGAGACGGAAGAAATTGCCAGCTTCATTTTCTTGTTTTCAGACATGCACGAAATGCCTCTCGATGGCCACGAGGCCCAGCGCCTTCTTTCTGACCGGTGGAAGCATCTCCCCTGAGCGGGCTCAGCACCTCTTTCCGTCATGACAATGGGAGCTCCTGGGCTCGCTGGCTTTGCCCTTGTTGGGTTTTCCTGTTCACACCCCGGTGCGTGTACGTGCCTCTGAAAATGAACAGCACGGAGGCTCGTTTGAGCCAAAATTCTAAGTCCGTTGTGGAACTTAGTCTTTATTTTCCCTTTTTTGTTTTACCGTCTTGTGGCTGCCAAAGACAAACCGTTCTGCTTTTATAATCGGGACCCATGCGCTGAACTCTTATTGTGCACTTTCTCTATGGACGGTCAGTCTGCACAGTAGGTTATCAATTCTTGTGCAAACCAGTATTTTCCATTTTTGTTTGTATTTGAGCTTCCCATCTTGTCCGAGCCGTTACACTGCCAGCTACAGGTGCTTCTCCACTTGATCCCCGGTTACGGAACATCCTTCCCAGCAGAGAGCCCCTGTCTTATTCACCTCTACACCTCCAGCGCCTGACCTTCCAGAGTCCAATAAAACTGTTGAATGGTCTTGGGAAGAGGTGCTGATGACTTTTTTTCTACAATAAGAACTTTAAAAACCGTATCTTTCTGTTTCAATCCTTTGATTTGGTCCTGTTCTAATGTCTTCTTTTCCCCGTTCTTCACTCCTGCTTTTCGGATATATACATATATAGGCCCCGGACCAAGAAGTGACTCTCCAGGGGCCGTGGGCTAACCCCCAAGCCTGAGAGGGAGGAGAGGTTTCGCTCTGCATTTTGCAAGCTTAGCTCTACATTTCCTTTAAGATTATTTTCTGTGGCGATGTTTCTGCACGTGCTCCTGTGAGCTGCAGGGTGACACCTTCCTCCCGCGCGGGAGATGGCCGCAGACGTGTGGGTGAGCAGGACCCAGATTCCGGAACCGGTCCTAGTTCTCTAAGGGCTTTGCGCGGAACTGGTGTTTGCACGGAGTTGGCGTTTTGCAAGCTCCTTGAGTTTGGTTGGTCTTGCATCACAGACCAATGGAAGGAGAGGCGGGCCGCCCTTCCGACCTCGCTCGCCCCTGCTAGCAGGGGAGGCGCGTGCCGCAGCCTCCGCGTGGCGAGTGCCAGGGGCGGGGGGTGTCCGGGGTGCGCGGCACGGAGACCCGGGTGCTGGCCTCGGACACAGTCCTGAGCGCGGACAGGTTTCACCCGGATAGTCACCGCGCCGCCGGGCCCAGGCCGCTTCTCTCCGATGAGAAGTCGTTCTGCGGCCTCGGACGCGCGGGGCAGGCGGCCGGCACCCCCCCCCCCGGGGTCCCGCGCCCTCACCCCAGGGTCCCGCACCCCCGGGGTCCCGCCCGCACAAATTCCGCGCCCAGAAGCCTGTTCTTTAGCCGAAGAGGAGCGCGGGACCCGAGAGAGGGTCTGTGCGGAGCAGCGGGAAAGAACGTCGTGGATAGAGTTCGGCAGCCTTCGCGGGCACGCTCCTCTCGGGTCAGGCGGCGGGTGTAGACAGTGACTTGGCGGGTGTAGACGGTGACTTGCCGCGTGGCCCACGCGCTCCTTGCCGACGGCTGCAGGTGGCCGAGGTGCGCTCAAGCCCACCTGCTCCTTTTTCTCGCCAACACGCTCCTCCCGCGGGTTTTCTCCCGTGAACGTGCCAGAAACGGACACATGGGTTTGTCTTCCTGGAGGCGGGAGACGCGATGATCAACAATCTGCGAGGAGAAAACACCGCGGGGCCGGGAGGCGAGACGCCAAGCCTGTGCCCCGTGTGTCCGGGGACTAAGCGGGCCGCTTCCCGGGGACCGTCGCCGCGTACAGTGACTGTGACGTCCGCCCAGCCCCGCTGCGGATCGGGTGCTCCCTCTTCCTCCCGAAGCCGGCAGGGTGAGGACCTCTGGGGGCTGGGGTGGGGAGGGGCACTCTATGGCCGTCTAGGTGGCGGAACATAAAATAAGACAAAAATGAAATCTCCTGGGGTTTGTTTTTAAGAGTGTCATGCGCGAGCGTGGACGAAGAATCGTGACTCATAAACTCGACTAAACGCTCAGTGGAGTCGCTCAAACTCTTCATAGACGATTACGGGGACTGGCACCCTGTGTGGGGTTCCATGGTGTAATGGTTAGCACTCTGGACTCTGAATCCAGCGATCCGAGTTCAAGTCTCGGTGGAACCTGCGAATCTCTTGGTCTCGCTTTGTTTTTTTCCTGGAAAGTGCTGTTCACCTCAATGACCCCGACAAGTTTTGCCCTGGGTACCCCCTGTGAGTCCCTGCAAGTCCGCACACGCCTGCATCTGGGCCAGGACGAAGGAACAGAATTTCCTTCTGGCTTAATGGGGTTTCTTTTTAAGGAGGGAAAGAACCATGAGACGGAAACGCAGGAGGGAAACAGCAAAGCCCCTGTACTCTGCCGTGACCGGGAAACAACTCTAAATACAAAGCAAGAATCGACTCACATAACATTTATTTTCTGTGCACATTAAAAAGAATGTTTGCACTTGCTAAATATTTCAAACAGGGGAAATAAATAATTCTAATGGTCCTCCTCCCCTCTCCCTATGGCCACTGAGCCCAGTTTGTGTATACAATACACACACACACACACACACACACACACACGCAGAAACCAAAGGTGGAAAATCTGAAATTAGGGGACTCTAAGTAAGGGGTGCCTAAGACTCATTATCACATCGTAAAGATATCTACAGATTCAACATATTTCGAGGTAGAACTTGAGGGGAAATCCATAGTAATAATCTCACTGGGCCTTCATCGGGCCATTGTGCCGCCCCCAGAACGCCACACTTCCCTCTTTCTCATCCAGCACGGCTAACTCCTGCTCTACAGCTGTTTCTTTACGAATTGCATTATTTGTACAAGTTTCCTTCTTTCATTTGCTCTTGTGCTGTTGTGTGTAGGCCTTCTTCTTCTTCTTCTTCTTCTTCTTCTTCTTCTTCTTCACTTCTGGTTGGGCGTCTGTGTTACATGCAGTGAGGTTGTTTTCATTCTGGATTGGAAATCTGCAGACGTTCCGCTACGGGCTGGAAGATCCCAGGCCAGCAAATAGTCTCATCACGACACCAGGCGGGTAGGAGATGGTTAGGCAATGGTCTCCCCCTCACAACCAACACCTATCACTAACTCCAAATGTGCTCGCCCTGCAAATTCTGTCCCCGTAGCCGGGTCTCGTTCACGGCCTGCTTCTTCTCCCGTTGTCGCTTTGTGCAAACTGTTTATCCAAACGTGCATATCTAGATTGCCCTTCATAATAAATGAGTTCTGTGAAGTCTCTGCCACCACGAGTAAACACACACCCTCATTCAAAATTAGAGATCTTTGGTTTTCTCTCTCACGGTGTGTCACTGACTGTGGGATACGCACAATCCCGAGTGTTTTGCTAGGTCTGTGCTGGGGAAACACCAGTTATGGCTTTGCCGCAGCCCCTCGCCCTTCAGAGTATGCGGGATCTACTCTTCATACACTCCGTCACCCATGGATACGGACTGCTCTTAGTGTGGTCAACACTGAAGTTTGCTTTATTCTTTCTTACCTTCCTAGGCACACAAATTTTCTTGTTCAGACAAACATGCAAAAAGTGTCTCTACCCTGCAAAAGTAAAACTCTAAGTCTTTCTTGTAAATATTTTGCCATCAGAAAATGGTCCACATGAATCAGAATCAGAAAACTTAAAGAGGATACGATCAACAGATATTTCCTCTACACCAAAAACTGACAGCCGTGGTTGACTCAAACCTGTAGCCATACGGATTCGCCTGATTGTTACAGAAGAGGGGAGGAAAGATTGTGGAAACTCTTTTCCTTTCTGTTGTTTCTTATTAAGTGTGAGAAGACTCAGACTAATTGAAGAAGAAGGGAGGCACGCATAAAGTAGATGAATATATGTCCAGAGAAAGTAGAAATTCAGTTTACCACAGTTGATATCAACCAGTCATTATATATGTATATATATTTAAATATGTATATATATGTTTTATTTTTGAGAGAGTTTAACACGGGGGGGGGTGCAGAAGGAGAGAGAGAGAGAATCCCAAGCAGGCCTCCTGTCCATCTCAGAGCCTGTTCCAAGGCTCCATGCGCCTTGGGTTTGGTGGGGGTTAGGGGGACAATCGCACAGTTATGAGATCATGACCGGAGTCAAATCAAGAGCTAGTTGTTCAACCAACTGAGCCACCCAGGTGCCCCCATCAGTCATTATATACTGAGGATGATGTTTTCAAGTGAAATCAGGGCCATTTTTGTGATGCCCTCCCACCTACGATGATACCCTTGTGATACCTGTTTCCTGGGACGTTCTGTGACGTCATTTTACTGTCTGAAAACTAAGCCCTTGCAGGTCAAGGTTTAGGGCTGGTACAGGGATTTCTAGTACACCGATGGTCTGAAGTGGAATTAATCATGCCAGTGACCTCTGATCACCTCAAAGTTTGTTCATCTCACTGAAGGTGGCCCCATTCGAAATTGTTCTAATGTCCCTCATTACCCACGTTAGATGCTAACTATGGTAAGATGGGCTCAAAGACTTTGGTCAAAGTCCATATTCCCCAATCCTATCCCCCAAGAACTTTGATATGTTGAATTTCAACTTTGAAATTAAGAGGCAAACAAGAATTTCATCACAAGAGAAGTGTTGGATAGAGAAAGAAAGGAGAATAAAGTATCTTGTGACATCCAGAAGCTGACCCGGCACTCGGGCCAGGCCACGTCATTCTCCTATTGAACATAATCGCCCAGAATACCGACATCAGACATGCCTCCTCCGAGACCATGATAGAATGAGTCAGACAGCTGACGGCCCAACTTTGTCTAAGGTCACTGTGCCACACACACAATACCAAACCTCTTCCTCATGCAAACAAGTGACTGTCACCTCTGACCAGTTACAGCTTTATCTTCTCTCCCATCTGCCTCCTTCTCACAAGATCAACTGCGATACCCAGTGACGGAATAGCGCCTGCTTTCTGACAGTTTCTAATCCAGAGCAGAACCCTGCTACTCGGGAGCCTCCCCCAAAGCACCCGGCCAAAGCCCAAATCCTAGAAAAATTCTTTCCAGCATCCTTTCCCACGAGACACCTCCTGATCCCTCTGGGGGGAGTTTTCCCTCCCTGCCACGGATGATCGGCCCAGCGTGCCCCACTACAGGTATGTTCCTGGGTCAGGCGGGAGGGTATAGACGCTATCCACGTAACGTCAAAGAGTTGCAATTTGTTTTTGGATTTCCAAGCAGGCATTTAACTTAATTACGTTCCACAGTTCAAAGCACATTACCGTTGTTGGTCTATATACAGCTCTTTTTTTTTTTTTTTTTTTTTAGCTGGATAGATTGATATTTCCCTTTCACACTACAATATTCTATGCCTTCTGACTCCAGGAGCAATTATTTTGCTAGGTGCCCTGTGACATTTCCCCCCTCACCCCCACCCCCAGACTCTGCAACTTTTTGTCTGAATGTTTGTAGTTCTGTTTGCATGTGTTGTTTTGTTATTTTATACGAACAGTGAAGTGCTCCACACGTGTTGTTTACATTTACTGTGTAACTTCCTCTCACTGTCTCGGACCTCAGTGTGCGTCCACTCAGTCGTATCGACGCACCAAGTCGCAGACAAACAGACTGATGAAAACTCCCACCCCTGTTAATGCCACTAAGCTGAACATAGTCATAGATACCTTCTACAGACTTGTGGGATATGTAGCATAAACACAAAGAAAAGTTGGATCCTGTGCTAAGTTTGTCTTTAATTACACGGTGACAGATTTGTGTCCAAAATAGCTCCATAATTTCCAACTGTCAGCTCACAGGCCTTGGATAGCCCTGCAATACTGTCGACATTTTGAAGTTTCTGTCATTCTAACTTTTAGCCATTATTTTTCATCCATTAAAGTTTATCTAATATAATATATATGTATATGTACATAAATGTGTCTCAAAGATTACAATGATTTGAAACACCTGTCAGATTTTCAGACAATCTCGGTTGTAAATTAGTCTCTGTAAAGACCATGTCTTAATTGATTGATTGTTTTATCTCCATAATGGTCTCCCTCGAATCTACTCTACAAAGTGAACTTTAAAAAAAAAATTTTTTTAATGTTTATTTATTATTGAGAGATAGTGAGAGACAGCATGAGCAGGGGTGAGGCAGAGAGAGAAGACACAAAATCAAAGCAGGCTCCAGGCTCTGAGCTCTGGGCTCAAACTCACGAACCATGAGATCATGACCAGAGCCAAAGCCGGATGCTCGACCAACTGAGCCACCCAGGCACCCCTATAAGGCTAACTTTAAAAGCATCTAATGTTTACAGTTTTACTCAAATGCGTTCCTGCAAAACAGATGTCAGTATTTTTGCGTATTTGATTTTATTTTCCGTATCATATTTTGCTATATGTCTCATTCTGCTCCTGAAGCTTCCACTTTTTTTTTTTTTCAGATTCATCCATATAGCTATGTGTGGATCTATGCCTGTTAAATGCTGCCTAATCCTTTTTGGTGGGAATACACATTCTTAAATGACCCAAAATATGTCTCAGCTGATGTAAAATCCTGGACTTACATTATGCTTCCCTGAGGATCTTGTCGGTGTTCCCCCCACTGTCTCACACTGTTGGGTGTCATTCTGGGGAAGGCTGCTTCCAGGATGATTCTTGCCCTTAGCAATAAGGTGATCTTTTTAGTGACTCCCTAAATAATCATTTATCTTCAAAGCCACATAACTTTCAGTCACCTTCCCCCCCCCCCCACGGCTCCATCCCCCACCGTGTCTTCTCACCCGCAAGTTCACTCCCATCTTTCTTCGGGACCTGAACTCATAAGCCTCTTAATCACTGTTTGTTTCTCCTAATCATCTGTGAAACCTGCCTAACACTTTCATCCCCTGAACGTGCAAGAGGAGAAGGGAGTGGGGACAGAAGAATCTGCTTTGGGGTCTCTCTCTGCAGCAGCATGGAAGCATTAATTCTAAGGAATATGTCGATCGGGGCTTTGCAGAGTTTAAAGGTCTCCCTCCCTCCAATATATGTGCCTTAATTCCAATTCCTCCGCATCTCTGGGGCCAAAACAGCTCTCGCCTTTCTCTCAAACCAGTCTTCGACTCTACATCCAAATCCTGTTGGTTGGAAAAGTCTGTCCCGGCATCAGGCTCTGGGGTTCAGGAGCGGAAAAGGTCTGCTGGGTGGAAAACTCTTTGCGCGCTGTGAAGAAATGCCCCGCTCAGATATAGGCGAACCCCCCCCACCACCACGTACTGAGGGGTGATGCTTCCGGCATCAGGGAAAACACGAGCACTGAACACTCAACGGGCAGCAATATTCCATCCCAGGCCAAATCCAGGATCTTAGGTCGCACCACTCTTGTGGCTGGAGAGGACAAGTCCAGAACAGTGAGCCGACTCAGCAGTGGAGGCAGGCGCGGGTCTGAACCCCCGGCAGGGGCGACGAACAGCTGCTGGGGTGTTGGGTGCGGGGCTCGCCCTCTGGCTTCCCAGTCCTGAGACCAGGATACAAACCTATTTTGTCTGGCGGGATCTCTGACGACCTGGTGTAAACATCGACAAATAAGACGCGCCAAGTCCTTGGAACGCCGGGGTGCAGTACGGGCCTGAAAAAGGGGACCTACTGTGATTTGGGGGCGCTAACAAATCTGCCCCTGAAGCTGCGAGCAACCTGAGCGTTTTAGGAGTGTCTCCTGAGGACCTTGTGAGCGCCCCGGCCCATCAACCCACCCAGAAGTCCGCGACCATACCGCCTCACTGTGCTGCCCTGAGCAGTTTCTTCATCGATTAAGTGGAAATAAAAATCTCACGGGGCTCCTGCTTCGCTCCTGTCTTCTTGGCACAAAGTGATCGGTAGCGAGCTACCAGAGTCACTACTTTTCAGGGATCCTAACTTCCCTAACTTGGCAAGTGGAGCCGAGCAGGGTGCCGCCCGCACTTGAGGAAGCAGCCCCCGCGGGTGGGGAATGGGGTGCATTACCTTCATCTGCGGGTGTGGGTACGCGGGAGAATAATCCAGACTGTTCCTGGTAAAACCGTAGTCGGCAGGATTCGAACCTGCGCGGGGAGACCCCAATGGATTTCAAGTCCATCGCCTTAACCACTCGGCCACGACTACCTGCTTGCCTGGGGTGAACCGAGAGTGGATGCGTGCCGCGCCCCAAGGAGTGGGGCCGGGCGACAGCCGGGAAGATCCGCGGGCCTTGCCCTCCGGAACAAAGGAGCCCGTCCACCGTGCAGGGCAAACCGAGAACCCGCGGCCTCGTGGCGGGTCAGAAAAAGGCTCCGGCACAAACCACTCAAATGTCTGAGGCCCGCAGCACCGGAGCCGACCCCCAGCGGCCGCCCTTCGCGGACACCGCGGTCACAGTGGTCACAGGGTGCTTGGGAGCCCAGGACGGAGCCCAGGAGGGAGCCCAGGAAGGAGTCCGGAAGGGAATCCAGGAGGGAGCCCAGGAGGGAGCCCAGGAGGGAGCCCAGGAGGGAGGACCTGATGCCCACTGAGCTTTGAGGAGCGCGGTCCTAGGGAAATGAACTTAACAAAGAGCGTGTACTGCACACAAACCTTTTCATTTCCCGTTGTGATAGGTTTAAAAAGGTATTAAAAATGGATGAAATGTTTAAATATTTTTGCTTCATCTGCCTAACAGATCAATAAAGGCCGCTAAACAGAAATTTGGGAGGTTTCTGTAATCGTCCTGGGAAAACGTTTATGACATAACACGTATTCACTGACAAGAGCAATGTGCAATTAACATGACCTCAGTGAGGCAACCTTTTCGCCAGTGAAACACTGAGAGGAAGGGAGGGACACTTCACGATGTTTCCGCTGCTGGCTTCCGGCTTGCAGAGTCAGGAGCAACCTTCTGTTTGCTTCCTGCAGCGCGAAGTGATCCAGTCTTACAAGTGAATAGCAGAGGGACGCATTGTATTGATTTGTTGGCTATTTATTGATATTACCCGAGAGTTGACATTTGCCTCAAAGGGTTCT